>NC_090803.1:3000000-4488750 GCF_036512215.1 Solanum lycopersicum
ATGAACTCTAAATCATTGGAAAGAGAAAGACATGTGTATAAGATATACCGGCGTAGTAAACTAATAAGATATAAATATACTAAGTTTCTAGTAACCAATGTGTTTATCAATTATGAAGAGAAGAAAAAAAGTTATGAACAAGAAGTCCTCTGAATAATCACTTCACTGATTAAAAAAAGCCTACAAGAAGACCAAAATCAATAAATTGAGATGTATCTACTGAAGTAGCTTAAAAACAGACCAACACACCCAACCATTCGGGGTGCCAAGTGGTTTGATCTTGGGACTTGCATGTTGGAGATCTCAAGTTCGAAACCCCTTGCAAGCAAAAGCAAGGGGTTTGCCTTCTAGGTCGAGCTCGTCACACCGGGCTTGCCTAGTGCAGATGACCTCTCCTGTTTGGTTAGCGAGCTATTTCATAGGAGCGGGGGTTTTACCCCGTGGGCACCCAAAGGGTAGCCCCTGCGGGTTTCCCTTGTCATAAAAAAAAAAAAAAAAAGAGACCAACAAATCCAATTAGAGTCACGAACCCACTACACTGTCCCTTCCAAAAAACTTCCAATCATTTTGCAAAAGGCCAGTGTCAGAGATTCTGCCCTTTAACCTTGGAGCAACATGCTGCTAAGTATGAACAGCACATGCAGAAAGTGGCAAAGGGAACATCCCTTGGATATTTCCACGTAGACACAATATACAACCATCTAACATGGGCCTCTTAAATAAATACCAAAGATTAGCAGTAGAGCTGATTTCTAAATAGAGTTTGAAGTTTCAAACTCAAAATATATACCACACGAGTAACCAAATTTAGTCAAAATTATAATAATGTAAGAGAGGCCAATTAAAAAAATCACATATATGTAAGAGAGGTTTCACATACCAATTCGAAGCCATCGAGCTGCCCAACTCCTCGTTGGATCCATAACAGAGATTACACTGTGACACAGTAGCTCCCAAATTACTAACAATAAAAACTTATTGACCTAAAAACAAAACAAAGGAGAAAAAAAAAAGAGATAAATTACATAATAATAAACTAGACATAACGTACCCAGTAAAATTTGGAGTAGTGCAGTCCACTACACGCTCATGATCTTCATCCATCTTGAAGAAGGGACAGTTCTCGCATCCTGATTCCCTAAACTGCATTACCAGTAAATCACCCATTCAAAACATAAACCCCACTACAAGTACATCCAATAAAAACCTATTTGGAAATCTTAGTAACACAGTTAGTCAACTAACTGAACTTTCACCTGTTGGTGAGGGTTCAATCCCCCCTACCCCTACCCCTCTCCCTGTATAATCCCCTCTCACATTTCCCCTTCCCCTACCCCATTTGAAGAAATAAATAAACCTATTTTACTCCCTTTTTTTCTTTTTGATGACTTTGGTGTCCAAGCCAGCTTTCACGGGTACCTCTGATTCCATGGGATACCTTCCACCTTCCACCAGTTACACAAGTTAACTCTATCCAACAAAGCTAGGACATATTTTACTCTCTTTTTTCCTTAAAAATGTTAAAAGGTCCACCTTTTTTAGGGAAAAGCACATTCTTTTCCAAACCCAAATACAAAATAATCAATCTACAATTAACCCTAATTCATTAGTTCTTAAATGTGAGTTCATACAAATGATACATTATTCAGCCTACCCAACATTGAGACACAGTTAAAGGCCGTCCAATTATATTGAATCCACCGCAATACACAGGGTTCGGGGGAAGACAAGACCACAAGCAACTATTGCACACTGCATTTCTACAAATACTGTTTCCACGGCTATAACCCGTAACCTTAACAAGAAAGTTCGAAACAGCAGAAACAAATTAATGGGTATTGAAGAAATCTCAAAAGGGTGTATTAAAAAAGGGGGATTTCAAACCTGGTCATAAGTTTTAACAAGACGGCAACGGAGACAAGCTCTCAGTTCATGCCCAAAACTGGTCGGAATTTGTGCAGGTTGGCTTCCCATTCTTGATTCTTCCACTGCTCTTTCACTACCACTCACCCAATTTTGCTCCGATCGCTGTTCCGTTCCAAAAGATTTGGGGAAGTTCGATTTTCTCTTCTAGAGTTTACTGGATTTTCTTCTTCACTCGCTGTTTTGGGGGAAAAAGGCATAAACCCCAGAAAGAAGAATTTATTTTATACTCCTCCTAAGAAAATAAAATAAGTATGTATTTTTAATAAATTGAATAAATAAAAGATAAAACAAATGATTTTTTTTTTAATAATCATCTTGAAAGATTTATATGTCAAAATTAAAAATGAAATTATTTCAACATATAGTTTTTTTTTAAAAAAAATTAATACATAGATCGAGTGAAAATAGGATGAGGTTTTATTTATATGTGGTCTTGATTACAAAGTAGCTTTGGTCAAGAAGTACTTTATTCTCGATCAAAAAATTAAAAAAAATATATCTACAATGATTCATACGACATATTTGTTACTTTTTTTAAAAATATATTTGATAAATATGTTATTCAAAACAGTTTTTATATATTTTGATTAATTTTATGAGATATAAGTTATATCGCACTAGTCAAATTGAACTAGCCTTCAGGTTGAGCTAGGCTCGTCATGAAATAGACAAGTATCGTCTTGGTTGGACTAGTATTGACCTAAAATCGATCAAACTTGATAGTTTTATATACCTTTTAATTCTAAATAGAAATTTAATCATGTGTGAATCAAATTATATTCGAACGATCAAATTAAATATTATTTTTGATTGAATAGATGCAATGCTTATATTTTTAGTACTTGTAACTCAGCATGTCTAAATAAAATTTATCGAATATTAAGTATTAGGTACTCCTATTTTTTTTATAAAGTTTGATTATTAGTCAAATATCATATTATAAAAAAAATTAGGAAAAATTTAACTTATATAGGAATCTTAGAATATGGAAATATACCTAAAAATCCTTTTTTTCTCTATTTGTTCTCTTTGTTCTTCTCCTTCTCTGAACTTTCACATCAATGGCTATAACCTTTCAATCTCCCATGAAACTCAGCTTCATCACTTCTAATGGCTTCTCAAATCCTCCTTCTCTTTATCCCATCAATACCCATTTCTCATTTGGATTCAATCTCTCATCTGTCTCCTCCAAAACCCAAACCCATATCACCATACCCGAACCCGAACCCGTATTCACCTCCGTCAAGTCGTTTGCTCCGGCCACTGTTGCTAATCTAGGTCCGGGTTTTGATTTCCTCGGATGCGCCGTTGATGGAGTCGGAGATTTTGTCACTCTTCGGGTTGACCCAAATGTTAAAGCTGGGGAGGTTTCGATTTCTGATATCTCCGGTGCTGGAAATAGGCTTAGTAAAGACCCTTTATCGAACTGTGCTGGAATAGCTGCTATTTCTGTTATGAAGATGTTGAATATACAGTCTGTTGGTTTATCGATTTCGCTTGAAAAAGGGTTGCCGTTGGGTAGTGGACTTGGGTCTAGTGCTGCTAGTGCTGCGGCGGCGGCGGTGGCTGTGAATGAGATTTTTGGACGGAAGTTGAGTGTTGATGATCTTGTGCTTGCTGGGTTGGAATCGGAAACGAAGGTTTCGGGTTATCATGCTGATAATATAGCACCTTCGATTATGGGTGGTTTTGTGTTGATAAGAAGTTATGATCCGTTGGAATTGATCCCATTGAAGTTTCCATTTGAAAAAGATTTGTTTTTTGTGCTTGTGAATCCCGAATTCGAAGCTCCAACGAAGAAGATGAGGGCGGTATTGCCATCGGAGGTGACAATGTCGCATCATATATGGAATTGTAGTCAGGCTGGGGCGTTGGTGGCTGCGATATTGCAGGGGGATTCGAGGGGTTTAGGGAAGGCGTTGTCGTCTGATAAGATTGTGGAGCCGAGGAGAGGGCCGTTGATTCCTGGGATGGAGGGAGTGAAGAAGGCGGCGTTGAAGGCTGGGGCATTTGGTTGCACGATAAGCGGAGCTGGACCTACTTTGGTCGCGGTGACGGATGATGAAGAGAGAGGGAGGGAGATTGGGGAGAGAATGGTGGAGGCGTTTATGAAGGAAGGGAACTTGAAGGCTTTGGCTATGGTGAAGAAGCTTGATCGAGTTGGTGCCCGCCTTGTTAGTAGCAATTCATGATGATCGATGGATCAATCAATCAATCAACTATGCCTCAATTCCAAACGAGTTTGGTATTAGTTGTATGAATCCTATATATATCTTTTCACTATATGAATTCATCATGCTATGTGAAAAATGATATGTAGGAATTTGTGTGCAATGAATTGTTAGAGCTTCTTTCACTTTGTATTTTTCAAACATGTTTTGAAATGTTTTTTTGAGCTGTCTATCGGAAATTGCCTCTCTGTCACACAAGATAGGGGTATATGGTCTGCGTACACTCTACCCTTCCCATATCTTACTTGTGGGATCACACTTGATGTGTCGTCGTTGTATTGATCATTGAGAAATCAGTTGATTACCGAGCAAATAAAATAGTTAAAAAGTTGCCATTTTGAAATGGCTTACTTGTCAATTGATTAGCATTCTTGATTTGCCTTTCTTGAGGACATTTTGTTCAATACTTATGTTGCAATATATCGAATGTCACTTGCAGTTTCGAAATCTTCATGGAAATAAGTATGCTTCCTTCAGATTTGGACTTCTAAAGTTCATTATGATCTTGCAGTACTGTTCATGTCATGAGGAGTGATCTTTCCATGGCTTATTACTTATGCTAGTTTTAGTTTCTTGATTCTTCAACTTGCAGATTATAGCTGCCAGAATCAATCTAGTCACGAGCCGTCTGCTACCATACCAAGGTAATTTCACTAGATCAATGTAATCGATCCACCACTATGAATAACGAATTGCTGCTTCAGTGCATTGCTGATTTGTGGTTTTGCCTGATTGCTACCTGTAGAACTCCAACTTAGGTTGTTTCTTTCTTCCTTTTCGATTGTCCTGCCAAAGAACACCTCCAAAGCCACCGTCCCAACGTAATTTTTATCTCTATATTCCATCATCGCTGGTTCTCGATATACAAAATTTAACGCAGAATCTTGATTTCCTTTCCTTTACCATTTGCTGCAATATTTACACTGTTTTTTATTTGATCCTCATGTAACAAAAACTAGTTTTTTTTTTGGTTTATAACTTTGCTCTGGTCCTGTAATCCCATTTTGATTTGAAGAATAAGAAAAGGGACAAAAAACAGCAGCTTGGTGCAGAAAGCATTCTGTGTTAGTAGGATATAGGGAAGGAAGGGCTGCACTCGGACGGAGGGGTGTAATGTAGACAGTCTACTCTAATGCAAGCATAGTATTTACTTCCGCGACTCAAACCAGTGACCTATAGGTCACATGAGACGACTTTGTTGTTGCTCTTAGGCTCCCTTTTATTTGAAGAATTAAGGAACGACCCGACCCTCTCATCTATTCTGAGAAAGAGAAGCTAGATTAGAAGGAGAGGGAATAGGCGATTCTGATTCCCCCTTCTTACGTGGACGTGGTACTTCCAGATACTGTATTTGAGGTCGTTGTTCAAATTCCTTATGATAAGTATTAATACTCATCTCTCACTCGCCTTTCTCCTCTCTCGCTCCCTTCTCTTCTTCTCTCTGTGTATATTTCACACTGAATCATATTTTACGATTTCAATTTTAAGTATCGTATATTGATATCTAGCCGAACTATCTAGATCTAATATTATAATCATATAATAATGTATATTATATGGAATAATTTTATGTATCGTTCTTATAGAAAGATAAACTATAATATAAAAAAAATATTTTTGAAAAAAAAACTTGACTATTATAATGAGGTGCATGAACTCTTTAGTTATGTTGTCGAACTCGGATTGACACAACAATGGTGGAATTCGATCAATCTACATCTAATAACATTAGCCAAAATCCATGACAAAAAAATTGAGACTTTAATTTATCAAAATAGATTTAAGAGACGTGAAATATGACGTATTCGCTCTTTATAAATATTATTTTATATTTTTTGACAATTAATTTACGTAGTTTAACGCTTATTCTAGATAAATAAAAGATTAAAATTTATAATACTTTTATAAGTTTTTCATATAATATCTCTCAGAATTTATAATATCATTACAATTTTATTTTATGATTTTGATTCTTTTAAGTCAAATTCCAACGTCCGTATCTACGTTCTCAAATTTTAAATTTTGATTTTATCGAATTTAATCATATATAATATGTCGAATATTCATACTCGAGTCCGTATAAAACAACTTTGAAGAAAACTTGGGGTACTAAAGTGTCAATTGAATTTTTTCTTAAGTCTTTTTATATTTTGAGGCGTCAACAAAGACGAAGCAATTTCTTGAGAAAAAAAAAATGGGACAAGTGCAGAGCGAAGCCATTGATAATCTATCGAAATCTACATCTGTTGATGATTCTCAGCCGCGTTCTCTCGATTCTTTGATTGCTGGTAACTCTTCAATTCACCCCTTCACTTTTCTTCTTCTTTTTTTTTTTTGGATGAATTTTTGCCCCCTTTTGTTCAATAATCAGGAACCCCATATTTGTATGTTTAGTAATTTCACTATAAGTAGTTACAAGTTTTCAATTTTTTTCATTCTACTGGGATTTGGAGGAGATTTGAGGAGGCTGTTGTGGGTGGGGGTGGCGGGGGAGGGGGGTGGAGGGAGACTAATGTATATGTGAAGGTGGTAAATGCCTAAATGGATGCATCTGTTCCTTTCAGTTTGAAATGTAGTTTTACGGCTACTCGTTGTTTAAGTATTCCGTTTTGGTTGAGTGATGAGTTATTCGTCGTGGTTTTGACTTTTGAGAAATCATCTTATGAGCTCACTTTTGAAGTTGAGTTATTCCGTATTGGTTGAGGGATGAGTTGTTTGTCATGGTTTTAGCTTTTGAGAAATCATCCTATGAGCTAACTTTTGAAGTTGAGTTAAGCCCCAAGTTTATTTTATTAACATGGTATTAGTGTTAGACGTATTCCTAGTCTTGTATTTCGAAATGTTGGTCTTCCGTGGTATGTTATCCAAGCTCCGATTGTCAGTCTTGGGGAGGAGGAAGGAGTTAAGTGTCCCATATTGGTCAAGTAATGAGTTTGTTTATCTCGTTACATTATCTTAGCAATATACTCGCATTGTGAGCTAACTTCTGGGGGTGAGTTTGTTCCAAAGTTCATTTTTTGAAAATCACCATTAAGGAATCCTTGGTTTTGTTTTGCTTATATAATGTATGTTATAACCAACCTCAACTATTTTGGGATTGAGGTAAGTTAATTGATTGTAGATGTTTTACGATTTGCTGTTCGGGGAAATGATTTAAGGTTTCAATTTACTTCCCATGTGATTAGCTATCAGCCTATCACTGCTCTTTTACATGTATTGTTTTCTCACTGCACTATTTTTGTTGATAGATGAAAGATAGTATCTTTCTCTACTATTACCTCTGTATAAGAGTTTGTTGTTATCCCAAATTCCTCAGGAACACATTGTCTTTAGATCCGTTCATATAGCATCAATGTGCATATTAGACCTATACTGAAAGTATCCTAAGTAGCCAATAGCTATTGACAACCAATTCCAAAGTGCTTCATCAAAGCCGCTGAAAGCCACCTCTGATGAAGTTTCTGGCCGTCCTCTCTCAAGTCTTTCTGTTTCTTGATTTTGCAAAAAAACAATTTTTCTCCTTCAAGAATCCAAATCAAGGACTTCTATGGCTTAATAAACTGTACTGTAAGTCACTGTTAATGAGAGATGGTTGTCATCTCCCCTGACAGGGACGGGAACAACCTTCGAGCTTTACCTGTTATCCGAACTGTACTATAAGTCCTTCACTTTTTCCTTAATGGGATCAGGAAAGAGTTGAGGCTATTGGTGGACATGTGCAAATGTATTGTGAAGATGGATGCTTATAGAGCTTTCCGCTCGAGCTACATATGTATATAACACTTAGAAATAACAATAGTTTAAACTTTAAACTCAATGCCAAACAAGTCAAGTGACTGATGAATCCCCTCTATCTATTAACACCCATTCTGTCTAATGTCCATTTCACTCCAATACTTGATAATTTGTGATTAGGAATCTAAAACTTGAGATTCTCTAAATCTTTCACCTATCTCTACGCTATATCTATCATTAAATTGATTTCTGTTGTGAAGGTACTAAATACTAATAACTACTAACCTTAATGCCAATTATTTGGTATTGATACTTTGTCTCTATTATCTATTCTTTGAACTACATTTGTATATTTTAAATTTAAAATACATATGATAGATTAAGTTTGTACCCAAAGAAGTAGTAAGTAGAGTGGTATTCCGCACCCATGTACTTAAATGTAGATTCACCTATGGTGGTTCGGAGAGAGAGGAAGTGAAGGGGCTGGTTTGTTGCATATGTGCTGGTTTCAATTTTTTGATTGTGTGATGATTTTGGTGTTGGGGGTTATTTAAAGGGGAAGATAATCTTGAAATGTAGTTTTCCTGTTATCCATTAAGGAATTTTGAGTTCCATTTTTGGTTATGTAATGTATGTTTTTCATGTATTATCATTGCCAAGATCAACTAGTTTGGGTTTGAGATGAAACTGAGTGATTGCAATTTACTCGTTTGCTGATTGGAAAATTGATAAAGCTCTGGTTCCGCTTTCCATGTGACTAGTTATCATTGCGCATCTTCATGTATTGGTTTCTCACTGCAGTCTGATCTCGTAACTCCCTCTACTACTTGCTCTACGTCTCCACAACTGCTCATAACTGCAGTTGATCTATATCTATTTTTCTATAACATCAAGCTGTGTATTAGATCTCTAGCGTAAATATACTAGATAGCTATTCACAAAGACTTATGCGGCATTGACTACTGCGTAATGATGTTTGAATCAGATTTTTATGTTTTAAAAGATTCCTAAAACTTACTACAAATTTTCTTCCTTTCGTCTTGTAGAAGCTGCAGCATATGGTGAAGACGGTGAGAATGAGGTTGGTTCAGTTTTTTCGGATCATAAACTTGGTCAATAAAAGTTGAAATTTTGTTACTTATCTGTGCTCAAGAAACTGAAACTCTACTTTTAGTCCATTGACGAGAAAGCTCGGAAAGCTCTAGAATGTCCTTGCATTGCTCATTTGCGCGCTGGCCCTTGCGGCAACCAGTTCTCAGACGCTTTCCTCTGTTTCCTCAAGAGCACAGCTGAAGAAAAGGTAACTGTGTTTGAGTGCTCCTTCCTTTTTCTATTGTTTTTATCATTTGTCTATACTCTATCGCGTTCATCTCCAGTAGAGAGAGATGTTATATATATCTTGTTTCATCTGATTTTATTTCTCCGAGCCGATATTCTTGTATGAACTTCAGCTTACTAAGTGCCCTCATAAGTTGTAACCTGGTAAATATTGGTTAGGTTATTCAGCTAGATTTGTACATATTTAGGTGGTCGATTTCACGATAAAACGATTAAGATTATCCCTTTTTTGGAAAGGTAGATCAAATTTAAGATAATGTGTTTCTAGAGGGTGCTTTTCTTTCTTCTGTTGAGAGAATTTCAAGTTTCCTTTCTCCATAATGTAGAAGAAGTTACTTGTATGAATGCCACTAGACAAGACCAGACTTTGGTGATCATTCTTGGCCTTGGAATTTGGAGTTCATAGTTACATCAACAAAAACATTCGCAGTATAATCCCAACAAGTGAGATGAGATCTGAGGAGTGAGGAGGGTAGAGTGTACGCAAACCTTACCCCTACCTTATAGGGTAGAGAGGCTATTTCCGATATGTCCAAAAATTTGGTCCCTTATGTTAAATTGACTTTGATGTAATGTAACAAACGAGATCAGAAAGCTTTGTTATCTACACAACATTGAAAAGAAAAGATTGTCTTCTGAACAGAAAATGATGAAAATTGAGTTCCCATTTTTAGTTTTCATCCTTCTAACTAACATGTGAAAAGCTTGTATTTACCACTGTAGGGCTCTGACTGCGTTAGTCCCTTTGTCGCTCTTCAAAGCTGCATCAAGGCAAATCCTAATGCATTTTCAAAGGACGTCCTGGACGAGGAAGATGATGTCAGGAAACAAGATGAAGTCAAGACGGAAGAAACACAAAAACAAGAATATAGAATCATCCCTCCTATTTGGTCTGTAGAATCAAAGAATACTAAGCGTACTAAGCTCTAGAAGACTGATCATTAACCTTCGTTTATTTGTTCTTCCATTCTTGGAAGCCCTGGCCTGGTAGTACAATACCAATTACTACTACAGTAACTAGCAGAGTACTGCCAGAAAAATCTTTTCCCTTCTGATCTGCATGATCAAAACTTTTTAAGTTCATTAGCATGGAACTATAGACACTAGACCAAAGCTTCTAGTAAAAGCTTAGATTGATTCAAATTTTCATGTTATTACCTACTTTTCAGTGTTTTGGTTATTTCATGGAAAATTTCACTGTAAGTCTCTTTATAGTAATGATAGATAGTGGTTGTAGCATAAATAGTTGTGAGAGATAATAATCTGATACATTATTAGTTTAGAAGTAAGTAGGATCGAAATTGGGTATCAACCCATAAAACCAGACCGAACGGAGCGGCGTATAAACACCTCCACCATGCCCTGGCCATGAAACTAACTACGAATAATTTACTTACTATTAAATCACACAAAGAGAATTTGCTTACTATTGCTAATCTAAAGCCATAATAAGGTGTTAGTGTCATGCAGCTTGCATGTATGTAAAAAGAGCCACAAAAATGAAATGATTCACCTTCTTTAGACCAACTTCAAGAAGGCTCAACATTCCCCTATATATACACATCAAAGTATGAACATGGTGTAACCAAGAAGTTGTAAAACATGGAAATAATGGAGGATAAGAATGTTGTAGAAGAAGAAAACAGCAATTACAAGGGTAAAGTATGTGTGACAGGTGCATCTGGTTTTGTAGCTTCATGGCTCATCAAACGCCTTCTCTTGTCTGGTTACAATGTCATTGGCACAGTTAGAGATCCAGGTACATGAAACTACTCATACTCTTATTAGTACATTCAATGGCGGAGCCAGAAATTACAACAAAGAACTTAAAAAGATGCAAAAATTCCACACCCAAAAGATTCAAACCTGTAACTTGAAGCAATTCTTGAAACGCCCACTAAAGCTTCTCTTACGTCAAGGGGGTTCAACAATCTAAATATATATACACAAACACAATAGTTCTTTTACCTTATTTGCACAGTGCAATTTTCCGAAGAGGGGAATTTAAGCGAGATCAAGAAGATTCAATGGAATATCTTGAATTTTATATTGAATTGGTAGGTGGTGGTACATGTATCAATTAAGTGAATTTTTGTTCTGGTGGATCAATTCAATAAAAGAAAAAAAGCTTTTCGAGTCGGTCAAATCCCTTTCATGGGGTTGAGGGAAGACCTTCCTGCCTTGTACTATTGAAGTGGATGGTTCAAACTCTATCAGTTGTATAGCATCCCTTTTCCTTTCTCCTTCCCCTCACCGATGTAATTTAAAACCCCTTCATTACATTTAGCTTTACCCTGCATACATTTGTATGATAAGGGAGTGAGTACCCGGAAATTATTCTAAATAATCTAAATATTGGAGTCGGAAAAAGAAGCAAGACGTGTTTGTATAGATAGTTACACACATCTACAAACGAATTCATGTAACACAGCTACTAGTAATGGAGATTTATATCTGTTTCATGGCATTGAAGTTTTTATGTCAAAATCAGGGAACCAGAAGAAAGTTGGACATCTATGGAAGCTACAAGGAGCAAAAGAGAGACTTCGTCTGGTGAAGGCTAATCTAACAGATGAAGGCAGCTTTGATGATGCTATTATGGGCTGTGAAGGTGTTTTTCATACTGCCTCACCTGTCTTGGGGAAGGCTACTTTTGATGTCACGGTATCCAAAATGTTTCCGTTTGTTTCATTTTATATGACAATATTTGACTAAACACACTAGTCGGACATTTCAAAACTTCTCAAAATGAAAAGATTACAATATCAATTGAACGGAGGGAATCACTTTCAAGTAACTAATTGTCCATGCTGCAGGTTGAAATCTTGAATCCGGCAGTTGATGGTACCTTAAATGTGTTAAGATCCTGCAAGAAAAATCCAAGACTGAGACGTGTGGTTTTGACCTCATCTTCTTCAACAGTAAGGGTAAGAGATGAGATTGACCCTAACATACCCTTGGATGAATCATCTTGGAGCTCTGTTGAATTCTGCAAAAAGTTCAAGGTAAACACATATATTCTACTTACATTCCGATTTGATATCATGGACTTGACGAGCACGAAGTTCAAAATATTGATTTGACTTCTGTAAGTAAAATATTGAGGTGGTAATTGAAAAGATAGTATCACAGAGAACATACACCACCTTAAACTTCAAAATTCAAAATTTTCTTGAATTTGGATTCTTGAAAATAGCATCAACACTTAAACACTTCCCAAAATAAGAAGAGTGATATCAATTCGGATGGTAAGTACAAACAATAATCTGATCGTTTCTCTGTGCATGCAAGATCTGGTATGTTCTATCAAAGACGCTGGCTGAGAAGGCTGCTTGGGAATTCTGTGAGCAAAACAACATTGATCTTGTGACACTACTCCCCTCTTTTATCATTGGGCCTAGTTTGCCTCCAGATTTATGTTCAACAGCAGATGATGTCCTAGGTTTGCTTAAAGGAAAGACAGATAAGTTTGATTTCCATGGAAGGATGGGTTATGTTCACATAGATGACGTAGCTCTGTCCCATATACTTGTCTATGAGCATCCAAGTGCTCACGGGAGGTACCTTTGCAGCTCAAAGGTTCTTGACAACAATCAACTTGTCTCAGTTCTATCAGAACGCTATCCATCGTTACCTATTCCTAAAAGGTTAGTAGAACCAGAGGAAGGCAGATCCATTATATAAGCTGTGGGTACATTTGCATCTTTTGTCTCAAACTCAAGTTACATATATGTCGTGGCAGATTGTATCAGGAATTGTCATTTGACATTTCTTTGCTAAGATTTTAGAGAAGCATTTGAATATATACAATAGGTTAGCTCCACTTCAAAATAACATAAAGTAAACACTAATTTAGATTTTAGAACATGAAGTAACACCTTAAAAGCCCAACAACTGAGGTGTCAATTTCAAGTACAAGCCAAGTCTACTAATAGGTTGATAACACTTGCACAAAATCCTGCATACATCACTGTATATATAGAAGTTAGGAAAGTGAACACTTGGTAATTATGCATGTCTGTGTGTGTATGTGCATATAGTAAAGAGGTGTTCTCTCCACTGCTTAATAATCTTGGGATCTGTATCTGTTATTTCTGCTTAAAACAAATAAATACAAACTAGAAAAAAAGGTAGTACCATTTTAATGAAGATTCACATTCGCCGACTGCTATTTCAGGTTTAAGGAACTGGATCGACCTTCCTATGATTTCAACACGTTGAAGCTGGAGGGTTTAGGAATGAAATTCAAGTCCATCGAAGAGATGTTTGATGATTGTGTCACATTCTTCAACGAGAGGGGCCTTATTTCTTCCATCTAAGAAACAACATTTCTGCATAAAAGCTCTACTATGAACCTTAGATGTTTTATTTTTCTGTATCTGACTCATGTTCTGATTCTTCATTATCTATACCAATGATTACCTCATCACTATATCAGTAAAATGGAACTTGTCCTAGCACTAAAGCGTGACAGCCAATGTACTAAAATGTTGTTACCTAAAACCAAAAAATAAGTTAAAGCAACAAATACCTCGAGTCTCATCAGTTTTAAACAACACAAGTAGATATTCTGGTACCTCGACTATTTCACTGGTATCACAGTCCACAAATTTTTTATTCGTGCTCGATACCAGGCAATATAAGCAAAGCTCAAGGAGACAGACTTGAGCAAAGCAGTATCCCATTATAACAAACTGAAAAGACCAGCTTCAAAAGACACAGATGACAAAACACCTACTTAATAAAGTGTAATTCACCCAAGGCCCTTGCCACTTATGAATGGACTTTTCAGGTCATGAAAATGAAGAGCAATAGAGACTAGAAAGATCTAATTTTCCAAGATAATGTATTAATAGATTTCTTGTTAGACATTGGTACTTTCAACACAAACACTAAGTAAACATAAACAGTTCCAGATAACTATTTATGTTTCAAGAACGGTATGCCCTGGACATAAACTTTGATTTACAAAATCACTACTCAGATTAAATGAAACATAGAACAGAAGAAAGTGATTTACTGAAATGAGAAAAAGGAAAGATTGATTAACTAATTGTTAAACTAACTGCATCAATCACAAGATTACTATATATCTTGCTACTGAAAGCAACTTTCAAAGCTCTTCAGGCAATTGAAATTTGTTTAAGGTGATTGGTTGATCTGATAATTCCTTGTTGGACTAGATTGCACTGGTTACTGTTTTCTAAAAAACAGTAACCAATCTATATATACAATATCATAAAACAACAGATAGTTGTTCTTCGCAGAATCCAAAAGAAAATTATCTGTGCTTAGAGTATTGTAAAACAGAAGTGTATAACTGCTGAAGACATTAAAGCATAATTCTCCCATGATAGCAATGTTAAGAAATAGTTGTAAGTTTAATACACAAAACAAGTAGCTAAAATGAAAAAGGATGAAACACTGGCCTTTCAAGCATGTGATGATTGACACACTCACTTGCATCATAAATTGAACTACCAAGAAGTATAACATTAGAATTTCCCACTTGAAACAACACTAGATCAAATCAGACAATAAAAGGAACAAGAACAGATTGTTGTATTCACTATCTAGTAAGAACAAAAATGGAAACACTTCATCCAAATTTACCTATGCGTCAACTCCTTACGCGAACTTCTAGCTCGAAAAATCTTTCGAAGAGCAAGATCTCACTTTCTCTACTTCTTTTTCTTCTCATTGTTTTGAACTTTGATCAGGGAAATCCTCATAAACAGGCAATGCCAATGAATCACTAAACTTCAAATGAAAAGCTCTAACACCATTCAATTTCTTAGGAACAAACTGAACAATTCCATCAATGGCAGCTAATACATTCTCCATAACTTCACCATTCTCCATCCCTCCTCTCCCAATCTTCAAAACACTACATGTTCCACTCCCTAAACACAACAAAGTCGACGAACACGCTCTTTCTATCTCCTCCTTCCAATTACTATTCCCCCTCAAATCAACTGGCACAGGTACTTTCCTCTTCTTCTTGTAAAACTGCTTACCTAATAAACCCGGAAGCAAATTCATCACTCTTTTATCAGCCAAAAACAGTTCATATGAACCGTACAAATCCAGCTTCGCATCAAAAGATTTGTACTCAGACTTCAACTTGGTAAACTTCAAAACTTTCGTAATTGAAATTCCTTCAGATTTCAGCTTTTTCTGCACTGTTTCAACATCAAGTTTGGTTTTTGAGTTGTGGGATTTTCTGGGTCTGTCGTCAATGATGAGACAAATATTAGCGAAAGATTCAAGTGGGTGGAAAAAGGGGTTGGGGAGGGTGATTTTGTGAGGGGTTGTGAGTTCTTTTGGTGGGATTTTCTTCAGAGTTAATTGAAGATAGATGAAATTATCATCTACTACTTCATCTTCTTCGTTTTCTTCTTCATCTGATAGTGAATTGAGGTTTTGCAGTTCAAGGGTTTTCTTGGATTGAAGCTTTTTCCATTTGAGAAGAGCTTTCACTGCTTTGCGAACTTGGTCTTCATTGATTTTCGCCATTGTTGTGGAAGCCATTGTTGCTGAGTTGAAGAAAATTTGGTATTATAGAATGGTGACGGCGGCGACTGTGAATAAAAGGTTTTAATTACAATTTTGGTCCATAAGGTTTCGAAAAGGTGACAATATTGCCCAACAAATTTATACATTTCGTATTTGAATTCTATTCTTTTGATTTTTCATCTGTTATAGTCCGATTAAGATTCGCATTTCGTAGAGATTCATTTCGAAAAGCATTTTCTATCGTGGATAAAACCTTAGTTGACTATTAGAATCCTATTTATGTACATATATAGTATTATTAAGAACTTTAAACTTGAACAGATTAATTTAATTTGTTTTAATTGTTCTAAAAATATTATGATATTCTATTAAAAGTTATGCAACTAACTTTCATGATATTCGATATTCAAATAAAATTAACTAATCAAATCGTAAAAGATGCTTTGAGGTTTATTGATTGAATTTATTTCTAGAACTAATGTAACATAATAGGTAAATTAATTTTACTAAATTTATGTTTGTACGACTAGATATTGATTCATGCAGTCTCAAACTCGATTCGATTAGATTTATTTGTATTTAATTAGATTGACACTACACAATTATAATCAAACCTTATTTATGCTCAACTATATTTTCATTTAAAGCTCAAATTTGGTTCGAATTATCGTTAATTAATTCACTATATATATATATATATATATATATATTTCAATTTAAAAATAAAATTATCAATCAAAAAAGGTTTCTATACGACGTCGTTTTGGAGTTTCTATACGACGTCATTTTGCTCATTCCATTGCTTTTTTCCTTCTCTTCTTCACATAAAATACAACTTTCTCAGATTTTACTCAAACGCCGTCATCGAAGTTACAGACATGGGTTTCGGAGCCCTAAGATCCATTATCCGACCCGTTTCACGAGCACTCTTATCGACCCGAACCGTATCCGCCTTCGCTCCGATCAGTTCTCCGGCGAACACCGTCTGTCCGGCACCGGAGCTCCGTCATTTGTTCAACACTTTCCGACCTAGGCTACCATGGATTCCACCATCTAGTGCTTTCCACAGCTTGACTGACACTCGATTCCCTAAGCGAAGACACAGTGACAAGCCTAAACGTAAAAGAGCTAGCTTGAGACCTCCAGGTTATTCTTCATTTCCGGTTATGATCATATTTTATGGAGTAGTTGAATTAGCCACCTAGGGTTTAAGAGTTTATGCCATTTCAGATTTGGGCATTTCGTTATGCAAATTATGACATTGTGTGCTTTTGGTATAGATGAATGTATTTTTATATAGAAAGTGTCTTCCTTAGGAAATATTATAGCTTGGGAAATCATTTTCTAGTGTTTAGTTGGAATTGTAAATCTTACAAGGTGGAGGATTCGACATGTAGATGATGTTTGATTATACGTTTGGGCCATAGATTTTGAAGTTAAAGCTTGAACAGTTTGAAAATGATTTTTTCAAGTTGTGATTTTTGGAATTCGAAGTTGCATTTGGATATGCATTTTACTTGGAAGTCACCAAAAAAAAAAAAACTAGTCTTAGCTGGGAACTTGAAAATATTTGAAAATCATATTTAAATTTTCCAAGTTCTGACATAATTTCATGGCCAAATAGATGTTTGCAAATAAAATTTCAAAATCTATGGCCAAATCTTAGGGTATATTTAGGATTTTTACCGGCTTTTGGATTATGACAGAATCAAAAGAAGTTAGAAGTTTGTTTTTTTTCTTTTGGAATGTAGGTCCATATGCGTGGGTAAAATATACCCCAGGTGAACCTATAAGTCCAAACAATCCCAATGAAGGAAGTGTCAAGCGGAGGAATGAGAAAAAGAGAATCGGGCAGCGAAAGGCATTTATATTGGTATGTCGCCACAACTTTTGATTCCCTTTATCCCTTTTTGATGATGAGTCTCTTTTGGTTCTTGAGAAATGAGAAGAATGCCTTTTTTTTCTTCATAAGTAGATAATTGGAATATTTTAAGACGTGCTTGTGAAGATTTAGAAACTGGATATTAGGATTGAACTTAATATGTAAAAGGCCATTCATATGCTATTTTCTGACTTAGGATGGTAAATTGATGTGATATTTTGTCGATACTGCAAATTTGAAATTGTCCATATAGATTGAGGATCAGAACTAAATCTTTGTCTAGTGTGGTTTCTTTACTTTTATTATCCTGTTCTTTTCTTTTCCAGCCTTTGCTCACATGCATATTATCACTTCTCCCTTTTTAAACTCAACTGATCTCCTCTATTCTTACTCCCCCGTGTGTCATTTTTCACAAGTAAATTCTATCGACTGTAACCTCAATGAACCCCAACTTCCAAGATACTACATGCTCTGCTGACTTTCCTACTTTGGAGTTGGCAACTTTTAAGCTGCTCTGTCTTTGATATTTGTCATTTGTGGTTCAGATGTTACCGGTGATATTAGAAGCTACTATGGTGACTAACTATTACATTCCATGTTCACTTTACAAGTTGATCACCAAAGTTAGAAGAGTTTTCTTTACATAGTATATATTTCGAGTTGAAATCAATTGCTCATTCCTCGATGCATTTTGTTGGTGACCATGGTTTCCAAGTTCCATGATTGATGCGGTAAAATGAGACAATCCAACTTTGCCTTGTCTTGGTTGCCTGTATCCCAAAGCATTGTAAAATTTACATACCCAGAAATAAATAAAAAACAGTAAACGACCATTCACAGATTTTTCCAATAAATATAGCCAAAAAAGTTGCTAACACTAAACTGAATCAGCAAATCAAGCCTTGAATCTCTCTGCTAAAGCTTAGGACTTAGAGACTTTGAAGTATCCTAGTAGTGATTGTATTTAGTAGCTTCAAGCATATTAACCAGTTCGAAAGAAATATCCAACTACGAGAATGCCTTCTTTACTAATCAATGCACTATCTACTGGATAGATATCTGTAGCACTCTGTCCTTTGCCTGAATTTGTCCACTCACATGTCAATAGGTCCTATTTTCATTTTCCGAAGATCTATTTTCTTTTACAAATGAATGTTATTGTGGCCTGCTTTCATGTTATAAGGACCTATCTCTTGTACAAAGCTTATTTTCCCCTCACAGCTGAGTCATTAAATTTTCTTGGTGGTGGGCCACTACTGGTGGCAAATGGGCGGGTCAGGTTGGGTTTGGGATGGTTGAAAATGAGTCAAGTAAGAACAGCTTTGGTGATAGAAAATTTGTTGGGTAAAAAAGGGCTCTCACCCATTTTTATCTCCTCAAGCTGTAAGCTTGCTGAAGTTTCATAATAGCAACAAATTAGGTATATACAGTTCTTGAATGAACTAGTAAGCTGACTCCTAGCAATGCGTAAAGAGAAATAAAGAAATATCGAAGATTTTGATTAAATATTTTGAATTACTGATGGACAAAAATTTTGAATTTCCAGCAGTATTCTTCAATAAGTTCATTACAGTTAACATATCATGTGTTCGTTAAAAGGAGGAAACCTCCAGAAATATATGTGGCTAACCTGTTTTTACCCATCTAACGTATCACTCATCCAACCCGTTAAAGTATGGACACAGGTTAACAAAATATAAGCTCATTTTATCGCACTAGTTTGGATCATGGCAATTATAAGGTTCAGTACTCTTCATCCTGGTTTTATACTGTTTGAGTCATCGTACATGTCATTCTTCGTATAGCCATTCAGAGACTGAAGAACTTTCTTTCAAGTACTTCGTCAATTCACTCCATTCCTTGAATTAATAGTCCTGGTTTTATACTGTTTGAGTCATCGTACATATCATTCTTCGTATAGCCATTCAGAGACTAAAGAACTTTCTTTGAAGTACTTCGTCAATTCACTCCATTCCTTGAATTAATAAATTTGAGTTCTATTCATGCCACAGGCTGAGAAGAAGAAGCGTAAAGCTCAGATGCAGGAGGCAAACCGGAAGAAAATGATTAAGCGAGTAGAGCGTAAGATGGCTGCAGTTGCTAGGGATAGGGCATGGACAGAGAGACTGGCAGAACTGAAGAAACTCGAGGAAGAAAAGAAGGCAGCCACAGCTTGATCATCGTAGTCGAGAAGCAAAATTTCAACCTGCTAATTTTGAGTGAATTTTCTATCCCTTCTTTAAAATAGGAAACATTTTTTTATGCTGTCATGTATTTCTTGAGGTTGATATTTAAATTCCCTCTTCTTTTGTTTTGTTTAGTCTTTTTTCAAAAAAAATAATGATTAGATTTTGAAGTTGAAAGGTAAGTTGCATAAACTATTCAAGACAAAAAGGTAACCTTTTTGAAATGTGTCGTTACGTTTACTCATAGAGAGCTTAAATGACGAAATGAGGATTCATATAGTCTTATCTTAATATATTTCGGATTCATATGTTTAGGATTTTCATAAGGTAGAGTGTTGAGAAATATAAATAATTTGTATTTGTATTTGTATTTGCTCTTCTTTAAAAAGACGTCTCATCTTATTCAAGTTCACAGAAAAGATCATTTCTTTCTGGAATTTTTAAATTTTTTTTTATATATTTCCGTATCTTATTAAAAAAATCCTAATTTTATAAATAAAGAGTCGTAAAAACAACTATGCACGACATAGATTTCTCCTAATTTCTTATTTTAAAAAATGACAGAATCAGAATGATACGATATTTATGTCCAAGTATTCACTATCATATACAAATAAATCAAAACATCGTTTGATAAAATGTATTAGAGAAAATAATATACGAATTGTCGTAGATATTATTTAATTCCTTATTTGATAATGTTCCCCAATATAATATATTACTAATACATGTATTAGATATATACATCATATTCAACGTGACCGAAGCTAGCTTTAGGGCTAGGAGCTCGTCGAATCCTCTTTCCCTTCCCCTAATTCATGTATTTATTTTTTCATATTGAAATCTATTAGTAAAAATTCCCACTCTGCCACTACTATTTCAGTACTATTTTGTATACATAGTAAACAATGATTTCAATGAATTTGACTTTTTATTTTCTCTCATTAAAATTTAAAATAAAACTTAATTGTAATTATTTAATTTAAGGTTAACAAACAAACTTTAATCTATTTCTATAAAGCTATTAAAAGCGAACAAAAGAACACCTCATTTGATTTGCTTCCATTATTCATGTCTCGTTATTGCATCATCATCATAAATTAGTGAAAGCTTGAAATGTAAAAATGATTTCATTTTAATCTTAATGCTCTCCTCTCTTTTTTGATCTCTCTATTCGTTCACTTTATATTAAATTGAGCACAAATATTATGCAGTTGATTTTTAAATTTTGAAATATTTGTTCGTAAAAAAAAAATATTGATATCATGTAGTTCAATTTTATTTTTTTCAATGCATCTATTCATTGAAAAAAAATACTTATGTAATATTTGGACACTCTTCGTGAAATTTCTAATTTCGCCACTGTTAATAATAATACAATAAACTAAATAATAAATAAATATATTATTAGTAACATAATCCCAATTAATATACATTATCCCGTATTATTTAAATACGATCTACCGAGATCTACCGAACGACTCCGAGAATGGGTAGGATTTTGTAAGGTGAAACTCATGAGATGTGTTAGGCCCATATTTGTTGTTTTTCAAAGAAGGCCCATCACAGCTCTACATGGGCTTCCAGAAAAGCCCAATACTTCGTCTCTCTTTATCAATAAGAATAAACCCTAGTCTCCCATAAAGCAGAGTTGCGGCCATTAGAGTTTGCATTGTGCTCAGAAGCAGCAGCAACAACACAGAAAATGGTAAGTAACGATTCGAAATTGTTATTGTTCATCAAATTTGCTTAAGGAAATGTATAACTTCTCTGATTTTTGTGTTTGTTATCTGTGAATTTTGCAGACTTTTAAGAGAAGAAATGGAGGTCGTAACAAGCATGGACGTGGCCATGTCAAATTCATCCGTTGCTCAAACTGCGGCAAGTGCTGCCCTAAGGTATCTAATTTTTTTTTTCAACTTTTCAGATAGTAACTACGCCTAATTTGTATTTGAATGCGAGTCGAATGATTATTTCGTAATAGATTTTGTTTATTTATTCTAGATTTAGACCTAAGTTGTAAATTATATGTAATCATTCTGTTATATTTGGGTTTTAATCTTCTTATGAGGTATAATTTCAGTAATGGCATCGAAATATTGTTAGTTCTGGCGATGAAGAGCTAAGCTATATTCTGTTTTTAATCTAATGTGGAAAGTTGTTATTAGGATTATTGTTTTTCACATGATGGCAATGTGATTTACTTGTTATAGGTTTGGTGTTTCGTTTCACCATTTGTTAGTGGTTTTGGTTGTATGATTATTTGGTTTATGGTTTATGAGATCTTAAATTTTGTTGATTGAGCTGTTAATTGTGCCTGCGGAATGGTATAAGCTTGCTGATCAATGTTGTATGGTTGTTCGTTGATTTTGAGTTTCAGTCTTCTTGTGGATACAACGGTTTGTGCTTTCTGAAATTGTTTACAAATCATGTTATTTGGTAAAGTCTTGGTTTTTAGAATGATTTGTTCAATCCAAACCTGTTGGCGGAGCTAAGATCCAGTCTTGTTTTGGTCTTGTTCGACTGAGCTGTTATTTGTGGTCTTAGAATGGTTGAGACTTGCCGATTGAGGCCGGATAGTTGTTCCTTATAATTTGAATACATTCCCATTGTGAATACAATGGATTGTGCTTTATGAAATTGTTCGGAAATCAAAGGATCGGTGAAGTCTTGTTTGTTTTATGGAATTGATTGATACAATGGAAACTTCTCGTCGGAGCTAAGGCCCAGTGTAGTTGTAATGCTTTAAGGAGATCATTTTACTTGTTTCATCTCATCTTTGTCATATTGTACTTGGAACTTGATGTATAGTCCCCCTCTAATTGTAACAATTATACCAAGTGTCGGATAATTGTTGATCCTCCTATATATTTGTTGTGTGCATTTCCTAATTTTGTGTTAATGATGCCAAATTTTGCAAGAATATCGGAGCGTAGACTTATGTCTTGTGTCTAATATGTTTCAGGACAAAGCCATCAAGAGGTTTCTTGTAAGGAACATTGTTGAACAAGCAGCAGTGAGGGATGTTCAGGAAGCTTGTGCTTTTGAATGTGAGATTTTTTAGTACAATTAACACTACGTATTTAATTGTAGTATGTAAAAATTACGAGCTAACATGAATATGTTATATTTGCAGTGTACACTCTTCCTAAGCTGTACTTGAAGATGCAATATTGTGTCTCATGTGCCATTCACTCTAAGGTTGTTAGGGTTCGTTCTCGTACTGACAGGAGGGTTCGTGAGCCTCCACAGCGTTTCAGACGCCCAAGGGTACTTGATCTATACTTTGTTATCTTTAAATCTTCTTTATTGCGATCAATATTAGGTGCAGATGTCTATTACTACCTATTCAGTAGGTTTTACTGATTTGAATCCTGCTTTCGTTGCTGACTTATATTCTGCAAAACAATGTGCATGCTATGGAATGTTTGATACCAATTATATCAACTACTTGAACGTATTAAACGTTTTGTGTTATCGAGAAAAGAGTTCCTTCAATCTTTCAGGAAGAGTGCTGAATTTGTGTATCGATGTCAGTTGGATGCTTACGTGTGGATTGTTTCTATTTCAGGATGATCTTCCTAAGGCTGGTCAAGCTCCACGCCCAGCCGGAGGTGCTCCTCCTGCTGCTGCTCGTACTTAAGTGAAACAACTGCCATTAGGCTATTGTTTTGTTTTTTTTGTTTAATTTGAGCAAAATCTTATGGTATTTTGAGATGTGTTTTTGAAATGGAATTTTTTAAATTTAGTTTTACTTGGACACCATTATTTTTATGCTTGCAAATTTTATGAAATCAGACTTATGGTTCAAAGTTATTTGTTATATATAGCCATTGCAGTCAAAACTCTATTTACTCACCCATAGTGTAGTAATAGTTTGATGCTATGCTACATAGATAATGGTGATTAAAAGACAATAAATCCTCTCTATGAAGAAAGGGAACAAGTGATTACTAGATTTGTTATTTCATTCTCAATGTGTGATAAAATTAAGATTAACTATATTGTGATTTATTATGTGTATCTCTAACAAAAAGTAAGTTTATGGTAAAGTTAATTTTGAAAATTAATTATTCCTTTGTGACTAATGCCAAATAATGTCCTCCTAAGTAAAGTTCACTAGCTTAGTTCCATTTTAATAATATTTCTAGCTGAGTTTTCATTCAATTCTTATCAATACTAGATAAAAACCAATATTGATATAAGAAGGTAATAATAATTGTGTTAGGATTTCATAATATAGTTTGACTAATTTTTAGTCTCTAAATTCATTTTTACTTTGTTCAATATTAACTCTCAACATTCGTCTTAAGTTGCAACAAAATAAATGACAATTTCACTATATTACTATTGTTCTAGCTAATGTGACGCATCTTTCAAATTTTTTAAATTCAACCAAATCATATTTGATCATAAAATTTTTCATATACATATACTCCATCCAACAATAGTTGTTTACTGTTGACTTGTCACGTCCTTTAAAAAAATATAAATAAAAAAATAATTTTTACTATATCACCCTTTGAATATAATTAATATAGTGTTTTAATTATCCATTGCTTTCATAATTTCATATAGTACACAATTATAGTTCGACGACGAAAGGAGTATTGGTTGAATATCTCAAAAATCGAGTATTAATACATATGGAGTTGTTACTTTTTTTTTTTTTAATATATTAAATTCAATATTTTGACAAACATATTAAAAAAATGACAAGTGAATGTTGAAAAAAATTAGTGAACAATCGTGGACCGTTCAAAAGAGTAAGACTTTCTAATCCAACGGTTGAATTAAAAACACGTCATCAGTCCAAGTCATTTTTTTTCATCCCCGCCAAAAATCTTATAAAAATTCAAAAAAATGGCGCTAAAAGTTCAAAAAAAAAACTGAAAAAATCAAAATTTTCACCAATATTCCCTCCTTCATTTCTTCTTTAAACCTTCCAAATTCCCACTAACTTTTTTCACCAAAGATTTTTTTTCTCTCTCTCTGTTTTCGATTTCTAGAGCTTTTTCTGTGTTAAGGGTTGTTATCAAGATTTGGAAAAAAATGGCTGGTGGTGGAGCATCGACTAAGGCTTCAAATGGTGGTCCTACTAGGGTGAGGAAGAGGGTTGAAGTTGAATCTGCTGCTTCTGCTGCTAGTCTTAAGCGTGCTAAGGATGGAAGTGCTTTTGCTCGTTGGTATGAACTGATTTTTCTAATTTAACTGATGGGTTTTTTTTTCTTGTTGTTTGTCGTATGGGTTAGTAGGGGGATTTTGTTGTTTATTGATATGGGTGTGGATTTTTGATAAAGATATGTGATTTTCTGGTGAAAACTTGATTATAAGTAGTGGGGTTGTTTGAGTTGTTGAAGGTTGGTTACATTTGCAAATTCATGAACTGGGTTGCTGTTTTTTTTCTGCTTATTTGGGTGTTTATATGTGATTTTGTGATGAAAAAGTTATTGAAGGTAGCGGGTGTGTTTGGATTGTTGAAGGTAACGTTTACAGATTCATGAACTGGGCTGCTGTTATCTTCCTGTTTGGGGGGTGTGGTGATAAATAGAGTATGGTGTTAAGTGTGTGTAAATGTTGGAGCAAATAGAGCTAGATATGTATTTTTTCATGATAAAAAAAGTCAATTGAAGGTTACATTTGCAGATTCATGCATTGAGTTGCTCTTATCTTCATTGAGTTAGATGTGTGATTTACTGGTGAAAAAGAAAATTGAAGGTAGAGGTTTAGTTTGGATCATTGAAGGTTACATTTGCAGACTCATGATCTGGGTTGCTATTTTCTTCCCATTTACAGGGTGAGAAAGTGTTGTGTTTGCTCAATCCATCTCTTAATGTTTCAGGTTTGTGTCTTGAGTATGCCAACCCCTAATGGCCATTTAAGTGTGTGATTTAGATTTAGTAAGAGCTCCAATGCCATGACTGTACACTGAGTGGGAAACCAAAAACAGTTAAATGTTGGAGTAAGTGGATATATAAGTTTTTGGGCAAATGTAGTGGGTGTACTTGTTTTTTAGTGGAAGGCTAAAGGTTACAAAATTGGTGAAAGAGCCTTGTTCTATGTTGTGTTATTGTGGTTCAATGTTCATTCTGTATAAGATTTGAATGAAAACCACTAAGGAATTTCTTTTTTCTGCTGACATTTGTGATGTATATTGAGTTTTTTCTTTCATTATTGCAGTGAAGAATGCAGCAAGGATGTGCCTATAGCATTGATTAGCTTCCACAATTGCAGTCTTGATGCAAAAATCAAGATGAATTTGGGTACTAATACTTTTACCTTTGTTATCTCTTTTCTTTTGTAATCAATCTTATTTGGTATTTCACAAGGGTCAGTCTTTGTACCCAACATATGATGAAGCTTATTGTATAATAAAAATGTCAAATTTCATGTTCTTTGCGACCTTGGAGAATTTGGGACTGTGAGCATTTTGTTAATGGGCAAACTTTTTTGTGTAGAGGCTCAAGTTGTGGAAAATCAGACTGAAGTGAAGAAACCAGCAGCAAAGTAATATTCTTGAACTATAGTTATTGTTGTCCTCTGTGTGTGTGTGTTCTTTGTCTTTAGTTTTCTAACATGTGTAAAATTGCACAGGAGCAAGGAGAAATCAACAGAGCCAAAGGCTAAGAGGGAAAAGAAACCCAAGAATCCTAATGCTCCGAAACGCCCTCCTAGTGCTTTCTTCGTGTTCATGTAATCACTTACTCTTTGATTGCTTACATTTTTTTCGTTATATCTTGCTTATTCTTGTATAGATGAGCATTGAAATCTCTAGCAATGCCTTGACATGAAGTAAAAATCTTGCAGGAATGATTTTCGACAGGAATTTAAGGCTGCAAATCCTGATTGCAAGAGTGTCTCCATGGTAACGTTGAATATTCCTGCTCTTGATGCCTTTTCTTGTTGTATTTCCTTTAGATACTTCTAATTGCTTTATATATTGATGACTCTAGGTTGCTAAGGAGGGTGGTGAGAAATGGAAGTCCATGACTGATGAGGTGAGTGGCATGAGTCGATGGTTTGATTTGTGTTTGTTGTGATGTTCCAAGTGTGATTCTTACTCTTGTGATGCAAATGGTTTCACAGGAGAAAAAACCATATCAGGAAAAGGCTGCAGAGCTCAAAGCAGCATATGAGAAATCCTTGAAGTCTAACACTGATGCTGATAATTCCAATGTAGGCTCTTGTTTATGCTAATCTTCAGTTTAAAACTGAAACATGTTTACCTTTTCAACTCTAACATCTAAATTAACATTCAGGATGACGATGAGGAGCCTGAGAAGGAAGTAAAGGAAGAGATAGCGGTAGATGAAGAAGCGAAGGAAGAGATAGAAGTAGATGAGGAATAGAGCTGTTAGTTTTTGAACTGGTGTAGCAACCATCTTCAATATTCTTGAATTGACTAGTTTTGAAGGCTTGTGTAAATTTTTGATCAATTGTCAACTTAGTTGTTCTACTTGAAGTAGTTATATATGGAAACTTTAGTTCTTGCTTACAAAGTCTTCGGAATGATTTTCTTATTATAGCTATCTACTTCAAGTAATGATGCAAGTTCTCTTGCGATTGATCATGTGACAAGAATCATTCAAGTGAATTTATTCATTTCATATTGAATCTATGTGAAGTAAACACTGACTAACAATGTGAGATGACAGAGTTGTAACTTGTACAAGTAGTACTAGAATTCAAAAAAAAGTGAAGTAAACTGTTTGTTTGTTAACAAACATAAATTCCTATAAATGGAGTCAGCAGTTACTGGCCCAACTTGCCTTGTTTCGTTCCCTTACAAGGCGGCAAAGGCTTGGCACACAGACATAAATTGTGGGCATAGGCAGCTGCAGGGAAGATATTGTATGGTCTGCCTTGTGGTATTTCACCACATAATCTGTTGGCTCTGAAGTTTGCGTGTTTCAATGCTTCAATCCCCAACAAGCTATCTGGTATTTTCCCCGAGAGTCTGTTGATCGATAAATCTAACCATTGCAACTTCACTAGTGATCCTAAACTTACTGGAATTGTACCAGTAATCTGGTTTCTTGATATATCAAACCTCTCAAGCTTATCAAGATTCGATATTGAAGTTGGGATTTGACCTGAAATCTTGTTGCTTCCTATGTTGAGTACTTTGAGGTTTAAGCCACTGACAAACTCTGGGATGCTCCCAGAGAGTTGATTGTTTGAGACGTCAATTGCTTCCAAGAATTTGCTTGTCTTGTTGCTTAACATCCTCGACAGACACCCGAATAGCTGGTTTGAATGAAGATCAAGAGATGAAATCCCATCAGGCAACTTGATCACAGCAACATCAGATTTCAACTGGTTGTTTGATATCTTCCCCTTTTGCAAGCTCAACATTCTTGCAAAGAAACTCGATATCCCACCTGTGAAGGCGTTATCCGACAAGTCTATAGAGTTCAACGAATCAGGCCTAGTGAAATTCGGAAGCATCCCACGAAGCTTACAACCTGCTAAATTGACATCAGAAAGCTCTCTAGTCCTAATCCATTCAGGCACTACTCCAAGATTGAACTTGTTGTAAGACAAATCTATTGACAAAAGTGAAGGAACCCCTTTAGAGAAAGCAATAGGCAAAGGATCGAAAAGTTCATTTCTAGACAAACTAAGGTTCCAAAGATTTGGTAATCCTGCAATAGACTCAGGTATTTGACCTGTCAACTTGTTAAAACTCAATGACAATGAAGTAAGTGCTTTCATTTTCCCAATTTGTGATGGAATCCTCCCTGTTATTCGATTATGATCCATCGATAAAAACGACAGCTTGATCAAACCACACAAGGAAACAGGAACCTCCCCTGACAACTCATTACTTGAAAGATCAATATATGTCAAATTTCGAAGCTGTCCAAGAAAATTCGGAACAACCCCGGATAGTAAATTGTGACTCAGATCCAAAGATTGCAATGCAGCAAGATTCTTGACACCAATTGGGATAACCCCAGTTAGCATATTGTCTGCTAAACTCAACTGTTGCAGATTCTTGAAGTTTCCTAATACAGAAGGTATCTGTCCTGTCAAATGATTACCACTAAGTGAAAGTGTTTGAAGTGACTCCAAATGAGATAAACCAGAAGGTATATCTCCTTGTAGTGAATTATCATCCAAGATCAACTGCTTCAATCTTGAAAGTTTCGAAAAACTTTCCGGTATAGCACCAGCAATATGTTTCATTCCACTTACAATCAATGTCTCCAGGAAAACCAAATCACCAAGAGATGATGACAAAGTACCCTTCATGTAAACACTAATGTCACTCTCAGAAGGTGTTTGTAACACCAATCTATTCACTCTCCCTGTTGAAACATCACATTCTACACCTTCCCAGCCTCCTCCACAACAATCTTTACCAGTCCATGAAGACAGAAAACCAGTAGTATCTTTAAAAATGTGATCTTTGAATCCAACAAGAGCAAGTCTATCAGTTTCAACACAAATTTGGGGTTGTTGGGCTAGTGACATTTGGTGAAAGAATGATGAAATCAACAAAATCTTGAAAACCAACATTTGAAAATGCATTTTGGGAAGTGGGGTTTTGAAAAAAAACTTGACTTTTGAAAGAACACAAAAGGGTCTATATGTATAGTTTATGATATAAGATTTGAAAAAGAAGAAAGATTGGATTTTTCTTGTTTATTCATCACTTAGACAAGAAGGTACAATGATGGGGAAAAAAAAGATAATTGGGAAAAATTTGAAGGGAGATAAAGAATGATTTGGTCTGAACAATTGTTTCACTTATTTATAGAAAAAAAAAAACCTTAAAGTAGCAACTATAATTTATGGTAACAAAGATTGTGTTCTATTTTGAAAAAATAAATCAGAGTTGTCGTGGAGTAGTAATATTCTTTTATCGTTAACTAAATTTTCTTTGTTATATAGTGAGGATTTTACCAGTTATCACCACATAAGATACACGAAGAGACTTTTCGAGGCGAATTCAAATTTAATCGGTTTAAACTATGGATAGTAAACATTGTATGAAAATTTTATGTTGTATTTTAGATAAAAAGATTGTATTTTTTTTAATCGACCAGATTTGTTGTAGATTGGTAAGTAATTCTTTTACACTTAACCAAAAGTACTCGGATTCTATGGTAAAAAGATTGTTTCTTTAAACCAACGCGGATCGTGGTGGACTAATAATTACTCGTGCATCCTTGTCGATGAATGTAATACAAATCACAGTAAATTGCAGTTTGAAATTAAAACGATAAAGTGTTGTACTGATTTGTCTCCTCCAGAATATAACTGTCCAATAACATTCTATAACTCTGGATTAGTTGAATATCTCGGATTTATCAGTGAACGTTTTACTACACAAGATAAAACTTTTCAGTACAAATTTTAAATTTAATCGGATCAAATATAAATATCGAACATCAAATACGAGATTTCGTTTTGTTTTGTGAATTTATGAGGATTCACATGTATGTAAAAAAAATTTTGTAAATTTTGACCGTTTGGTTAAGGCTCACTTTCACGAGTATCCTACAGCACATTGGAACGTTGGAGCGCACTAAATAGGTTTAAAATTCTTTCCCACACTTTGGGGAACATTCCACTAAGTTTTTTTTTTTAAAAAAAAAAAAAAAATTTCTATTTCACCTCTTTCGTTAATCGGAGAGCGAAATTATAATTACCGTTGTTGATTCGATAGAATTTAATAATTTTTATTCGGATATTTTGGTTGTGTTGAAAAAGAATACTTAACATGTGTAGTAGTTTGTTCAGAAATTCAAAATTTATAAAATCAAAATTTTAGCTCCGTCTCGACACTTGTAAAAGTGATAATATATTATGATAATTGAAGCAAATAAAAAAAAATAACAACGTAAATCTAACATTATTACCGAAGGAAGTCGTTAAAACCTACAATAATGTGATATTATGAGGAAAAAATGATTTATATAGGAGATATAAATTGACATTAAATTTTAATAATGTTCGTTTATTCATTTTAAGTTTAACCTTTCTTGAGTGGGGTTAATATCTATAATATGTTATGTGAATTTATAGAATTCAGTAGTTTTTATCTAGATTCTACATACGTCAAGAATATATCAAATATTTAATAATTAATACAAAATTTCAGAAATTTTAAATTTTAGATTCATATACGAAAATGTAGAAAACTTAATGAATCTATCAATGATTCATATATCTAATCCCTATTTACTTATTATTATTATAAATAAGTACAAATGTACAATTCTTGCATTTAATTTTAATAATTTTGCTACAGCTGTGAAATTTGAAACACCATAAATAAGAAATTAAAAAAATAAATTTGATTTTTGAAGATATTTAGCAGTTTGATTGACACCAATTTATTAATTTATTAGGTGAAGCGAATTTTATGGAGTTGATTTCTTAAATAGTTAGAAAGTTAATTTTCAAAGTAATTATTTATTTATTTTTTGTGACAACAAAATTGTTTAAAGTATACATATTCTTATAAAAAATTACCCAAAATCCAAAATAACTTTTTTCTTAAAGTAAATATTTTAGGTTTTGCTTTTAATTTAAACAATTTTTTTATACAACTGTGAAAAATTGACATACCATAAATAAGAAATTTGCTTTTTGAAAATTTTGGCAATTACCAATATGTGAGGTGAAGAAAATATTCATAAATTGTTTGAATAAATTAAATTATAATTAATAAATTTATTCATTTGTTTTGTTTTATTTATTTATTTTGTATAGAGTATTTTATTTTTCTATAGAACAATGCTTAGCTTGAAAGAACAAAGCTGAGCTAAAAGAATTATTCCCTTTACCAAATTGAATTATTTAATTAAATAAATACTTTTTTTCCTCTTTAATTATGATTTAATTTATTTTGTCATAACTTATATTATATCAATTACAGAATGGAAAGTAATCTCACAAAGAGATGTGGTCCTTTATGTGTTTCCTTAAGAGAAAAGTTATTATAAAATATTAATTTTAATTTAAGTCTGAATTTTATATCACGCTTCAAACCTTAATAAAGTGGATTGACATTCGAAGTTTTAATTTGAATCGAGAAAATTAAACTAAAGTTATATGATATATGAACATAATTTACTCATGAGTGATATTAAGTCTTTTTAAACAAATGTAAACAAATGGAATTTTAATTTGTATTATTTTATTACAGGATGGAAATATTATTATTCTTGAATAGTTTTGTTATAAAAAAAAATAGAGCTTTTCCTTACTAAATAATATATATATATATATATATATATATAATTTAATGATCGCTTAATTTTTATTTTTTAAAATAATCATATAATATAAACTAAAGGAAGTATAATTTATCGTTTGCCTTATTTTATTTAGTCTTTCTAATAAGTTAAAGAATATTTTAAATATTTTTCTCTCTTTTTTAATAGGTTAATAATATTTTTAATTTTTTCTTTTAAGAAAAAAGAATTGATTAGTATTTAGTCCATCAACCTACTACTTGACAAAAGCATGTGATTTCTTAATTAATTAGTTGAATCGTTGTTGTACATTATGAAATGATTATCCACTTTCCTATTTTGGAAGTTACTTGCAACTAGATTAAATAATCCAATTAAAAAAACCCAGAAAAAACATAGAGATAATTTCATATATTCTTAGTAATTAAAATATTTATAAAAGGTGAGAAATATTTGAATTTTGATCGTTCGTATTTGAATTTATATAACGTTAAAATAAAATGCAAAGAAGCAACAAGTTGGAAAAATGATTATCCAACATAATTGATTTGATGCTTATATTTTACACTTTGCTATTTCTGTAACTCTTATAATTTGATTGGCTTTTAGTTTAAACTACTAAATATTCTTATTTCTATTCTTATTAAATGAATCGTACCAATTATGGAAAAATTGACAAATTCGTTATATATATATATATATATATATATATATATATATATAAACATATAGTACATTGGATAAGTAATGAATTTGTGACAGGTAAAATTTACTTACACTGAGTGTTTATATCAAGTCAATATACGCATGTCATGTGTTTAAATTTATAGTTTATTTTTAACTTCAATAAATCATGTAATAATGCCTTTTATATTAACTACTCGATACGGATAATTTTTTTCTATTTGGGACCCAAAGATGAGTTTAATTTCACGTGGCCTTAAAAGTTGGTTTAAAATAAGTTGGCAATTATAAGTATTTATTGTTTATTTGGGACCCCAAAAAGATGAAAAATTCATTATTTACCATCACAAATTATGCTTCTCTCACATATGATCCAAAGTTTGTGAAGTTGAATTTCTATAGCTTTAAAAGTTTGTTTTTGCTATAATTTTGTACAAGATGGAATTACACATTAATAATTATCTCTTTCTTTTTTGTGATATTATAAGTAATTGTAAAAATTATTAAATTATAATCACAAAAATCTTTTTAAGCTTGACGTATAACGTTGATTATGACATTCTTTAAAATTAATATATATACCTCATCGAGCAAATCTATTGTTTTTACTTTATGATGTGCGTGAGATAAATTTTTAAAATAAAATTATTATGATTAAAATAATTTATTTTTGAAATTTTAAATTTTTGAAATTTTAATATAAAGTAAATATATAAGTTTCTTTGTCACATATCAAATTCGTAATAATATATATTTTAGAATGTTAGTCCAAATTGATTTTTTTCCTTCCAAATTTAAGAAATTAAGAGACGTTAGAAACACTTATTAAAAGTTTAATAAGTACAAAATACTCAAAGAAATGATAAAATTAATTAATTAGGGACCATATTATATTGATTAGCAACCATTTGTTTTCACTTGTTTATGACTTATGAGCATTGTAGTAAACTAATGACTAATCAATACCATATTTAACTCTTAATTGTCTTATAAAGCTCTTTAACCTTTTCTCTTGAAACTTTGTATGTGAGTTGGACAACACCAATATTACTAGTCACTAAATAATATTATATTGTATTAATTTACGTGATATTGTTTAAATTTGAAAATTCAATAAACTTTTTTATCGTGAATCTTTTTATGATGACCTCAATCCTTGTTAATTGTAAAAACTTATATATTTTATGGAATAAACTAAAAGGTGAATTAAGACTGTTAATAGTTATGGTCTGTCTTAAAGACTCATATGTCAAAATTAAAAAATAAATAAATACCCAAATCGATTAATTTCGAATCAAACTTGAAAATTCAATCCAATCCGATTTTCATCAGATTTGGATAGTAATTTCTTCAATTCGAAAATTAAAAATTGAATTGAACTTGATTTTTTCAATGAAAGACGTTCAACTATTATCCTTCAATAAATATATAGCTTTCGTCTTATCTACAAATAATCATTCGAATTTCAATAAATATATATATGTGCAATATATTCCAATAACTAAAAGGAATAAAGCAATAACAAAAATATCTCGTGTATGATTTATATGTTATTAGTCAAAATCATAAAACACAATAAATAATATTTATATCAAAAAAGAAATTATTTATGTTATATATTTTTTAAGGTGCGATTTTTTTTTGAATCGACGTCTTAGTTTTAAAAAAAGGGACACCAATCTTTGTACAACAAAAAAAAAACATGAATTTTATTTTTCAAAAAAAAAAAAACTTTTTTTAATCCTAAAAAATAGGAATTATTTGTTTTTTTCTTGAAAAAAGGTTTCTTATTTTCACTTTCTTGATATTATTTTTGAACCTTATATTATAATAATGTAAGACAGATTGATGAAATTAGGTAGCGTTGAATGCGGAGATATATGTTAATTATTGTCCATTTATCTTTTTCTTATCTAAATGTCAATGCATTCTTTACTTTCTGACAATTTATAGTTGGAAACCAAAGTGCATTTTGATATTTCGATTAATTTAAATTTATATCGTTTAAGTAAAATTTATTAAAAATATAATATTCGATATCTTAATTTTTTTATTTTCAGAATTTGAATTCATGATCTGTGGTGAAAAGTTCTACTATTCACCTTGATTCGGCACAACATTGCTAAAATAAATAAAGGAGAATTAACTTAATCAACAGTTTATTAAACTGATTAAATTTTAAAAAATAACTTTCACGTTTAGCAAACACAAAACTTATATTTGTATGTTATAGTAAAATTTGCATGATTGCGCTCATGTTATGACTAGGCTATTTCGCTAAACATATATACAACAAAAACAATTTTATAATTCGCTGGCTCCTCTATCAGTATAATATCGCTGGTAGATCATTTTTATAAATGACTTCCATTCTATCGTTTGTATAAATCGTTTTCATCCTCTCAATTCATTTTCATGTGTTTGTATATCTGTATAAAATTTGATTTATCAATTGAATCGAAATAAAACGTTTGTAAATCAAATATCGCTCTTTCTCACGCTTTGTACATTCATAAGTTATACATTGTATTTTGTATAATTTATATTTGTATAAAGTGAGAAGAGCAAAAGGCAAAACAGAACTGTACATGGGAATATTTGTATTGTATAATTATAAGTGTATAAGACGAAGATATATGTATTTGCATGTGTATATACAATTTTCTCTCGCTTTATATAAACAGAAACACAATTTATACATTTTTAATTGTATTAAATCGAGAGAGGGAACGAGCGAGAGTTTGAGGGAAAGAGATGACTGATAAATAGTTTGTTACAGGCCACAATTAAATAAAAGTGTGATTATACCACTTAATTTGAATTAATAGTTTGTCATTATATTCAATTTTCCACTTAAAAATAGTTGACATATATTAGAACATATACATGATAGTGTATAATCTATGTAAACTGGCTAGAAAAAATAAATAATAAATTTATCTGGCAATTCATGTAAAGATTTATAATAGATTTACGTAAACTTAATAACTTTGCTCATAATATATATATATATATATATATATATATATATATATATATATATATATGTATTTTAAAAATTCATTAAATAACTATAAATATGTCCAATTACTTGAGTATATATTGTTGTATAGTTAGCTCGAGATTGTTGATTTTTTTTTTAGATGTTAAATCTTGAATTACAATGTACTTTTTTTTTAATTAAAATAATTAAAGGAAGCCCTAAGCACATGATTTTCTTGACAAATAATAGCATGATTTAGTCAAGTGACTTTTATATAATAAACAAACATGATTTTTAAAATATAAAGAACTAATCGCATAAAAAGATTCAAAGATTTAATATAAACAGGTGATTCTTCAACAAAAGCAAGTTTCTTTTCCGCTTAGTCTTTTCTAGTATCAATATCTTTGCGATTTTCGTTGAAAAGTCAGAATTAACTCAAATGAACTAGTGAAGCAAATAAAATTTAAAAAACTTCAATTTCCAAATGTCATTTCACACGCCGAAAACAAATTATTTTTTAAAAAAATTATAATTTTCATAGCCAAACGAGACCTTTTTTTAAAAATATATAAGCTTGTGGATTTCAATATAATTTCCGTTTAAGTCCCTTGTCATCAAATAAATAATTGAACGAAAATGATTTTAGTTAGTAAGAAGACAAACATGAGAAGGAAAATTAAAATTTACAAATACTTACAATGTTTAATTTCATAAACATGATTTTAATTTATAGAGTATCTACCCCATTAATTAAATTAGTGATTAACTTTAAACAGAAAAGTCTAGATAGAACAAAAAAAAAATAATTTTAAAAAATCAAAAAAAGGGCCCAACCGGGTTCGAACCGGTGACCTCTTGATCTGCAGTCAAATGCTCTACCACTGAGCTATGGACCCCTCGTTGTGTAAGCATTTCTTCCGTCCCAATTAATACGACTTACTTTTCCTTTTAGTTAGTCCAATGAATGACACGTTTTCGTATTTATCAAATATTTAATAACATTATTAAGATTTTTTTATGTTAGATTCTAATTATATGACAAAAAAGACCCACAAATATGAACATTCAAGTATTGCCCTGACGTCATCTTGGTTGAGTTATACCTGATTGTTCCTTGATTATCACGTGTCATCCTTTGATACGTTCATCAGTTATCAAGTTTGAGTTTTGACTTACATAATTGATATTTTCATAAACTTCAATAAAAATAACTCACATATCTTCGTATATAAAATAAATAACTCCAACACTTCATATATATTTATAACCCTCAAAATATTACAACTTATGTTTGTGATATCTTGTGATATTTCTTTGTATAGTTCTTAAATAAAATTTAAGGATTATTTATTGATATAAATTACCCTTTTCATCTTAGCTTATTCGACATATTTTTTTAAATTCTTTCTCAAAAAGAATTTTATCATTTTATAATTTAAATAATTAAAAAAATTCTCATTTTATCTTTAGTGAAATAATTTATAGTCATACAAATATATAAATTTCGTTTTAGATCATAAATTTATAAAAATAATTATTTCTTAAATTTTATATCGATTCAAATAATGCTGCACAAATTGAAACAGAGGAAATAACAACATCTTTGACTCCTATTTCACCATATATTTTGGAAAATTTTGTTTATAAAAATTTAAAAGTTAAAATATTGTTTGTCCACATATTTTTTCAAGAAACCAGTTTATGGGTGAAACTTTTTTTCCATTTACAAAATTTAGATTTTTTTTTCTAAATAAAATGTATGTCTAGATAAAAATTAGAACTTCAAAAACTATTTTTATCGCAACTTCAAAGGGATAACAATTCAAAAATGAAATACAACATTATACATTATGTACTAATTTCTCATTTTTCCACCCATCTCTTCAAATTATATCTCTTTGTTTTTTCATCATTCAATATTCGATATTCGTTTTGAAATTTGACTGATTCAAATTCGTGTGTGAAAATTCTCATTTTAAAATAAAACGCTCCATATAAAACGATAACAATGACAACAACAACATATCTAGTAAAATATCACTGCTCCACTTGTAGGGTTTGAAGAAAATAGAATATGCATAATAACGTAGATTTTATTACTATCTCGTGAAAATAGAAAAACTATGTTCCACTCGAATTTAAGTATTATTTTGAGAGGGAACATAAGAGCTTTTTCATCATAATTTAAGAATTAGGACCACATTTTTTTTAATTTTAAGGGCCTAAAATTGCCATCAAATAGTAGGGGTCCAATATCTACTTATCTATCTATTGAAAATGATTGAACAAAACTCAATATTCCTTTACTTTTCATTTACACTTTGGGCAGCTCAAATTGATAAATTCAAAATCATAATTTATGTTATAATTTTTCGAGTTTCATTTCTAAACTATTAGATGTCTAATATTTTCATTTGATTTATCATGAGTTATTTATTTGAAATGATATTATTCCTTCCATTTTACATCTTTAAAGAAAAAAAGATTAAGACATAAGTTAGATATAATTTCCGATTTTCACCCTTAACAATTATTATTAAATTTATGATTAAAATAAATTAAATAGTAATTATACTAATTAATTTCAATACTAACTAATGAAGGATAAAATTAAAAAGACATTTTAAAAATCGTCTTGAAGATTGAATCAACTTAAAAAATAAAAATATCTTAACAATTTAAATAATTTAAAATAAAAAAATATTAACTATTTATCAAAATATACATTAACTATTCTCGTTAGCTACGATTATATTGTCCAAGTTATTTAAAAAAAAAAAAGATTGCCAATTTATTGTGTTTTATTGGCTTAAAAAAAGAATCATATTCTTCTAACTGATTACAAATATGATTTATTGGCAAAATATATAATACATTATATATATATATATATATATATATTATTTTTAAAAGTTCCTCAATTTCTGAAGTAAAAACGGAAAATGTTGTCATTTCGTAAGAAAATATTAATATGTAAAAAATTAATATTAAGAAACTACGATTTTATTGCTAATACTTCCTCCGTAACTTTGTAGTTATTATGTTACTTCAATTCGAATATGATAAATTAAATATTTAAAATTTTAAAAATTATAAATTATAATTTTTTTTTTTCATATCAATACGATGAAACAATAAAAATCATGACATGTTAATTAAGGTTTTATTGTTAATTTTAAAAAAGAAAATTACGACAACTATAAGAAGACGGAAGAAGTACGTGGCTAATTAAATAAGATTAACAATAATTTTTCTATTAGTGTACATGGATTTATTTTTGTTCTTCGCATATCTTAACTCAAGTAACCAAAAAAAGTAATAATAATTAATCTACCACTAAGTTGAAATTAAACTACAAATAAAATTTTAAAAAAATTACACAAAGCACTTCATTAACTTGTCATTAAAACATCACAATTCTTCACAAAATCTTGTAAATTAATTAATCATGCAAAGAGGCCACTTATGTATGAATAATTTTTCTTCACATATCCAACTCATTTGACAAATTAATAAAGATTAACCAAGCATTAATACTAGAAATTAAATATATTTTAATCAAAAACACTTCCTTAAGTTGTCATTAACCCTCCTAATTACAACATTTTGAATCTTACTAGAGATGAATGAAACTTTGTCATCAAACTAGACTAGACAATTAAAAACATCAAAAATTTTTGTTAAATAAAGATAAATTAAGCACTACAACTTGAAATTAAACAGCAAATAGACATTAACAAAATAAAATAAATAGAAAATAGACAAAAAAAAAATTCATTAACTTGTCATTAACCCTCCTTACAACATTTTGAATCAACCTAGATAATAATTAAACTAGTCATCAAGGAAAATAACATCAAAACTCTTAAAATACTTTTAAAGAGTAATAAACATTAATCTACCATTAAGTTGATTAAACTAAAACTAAACAAAAATAATATACAAAACACTTCCTTGACTTATCATTAGTCCTCCTTACATCATTTTCAAAACTAGCAAAATCAAAATTAAAATAAAACTAGTTAGCAACTAACCATCTAAAAAACATAAAAATTGTTATAATTTTTTTTTTTTGGGGGGGGGGGGGGGGGTAAGTGATGATAAATATTACTAACAAAAAAAACCAAAGTTACCATTATCAAAATTAAGTGCATAACTTAAAGGATCATAATGAAAACTCAACTTGTTGTTACTCTTCTTGTTCTTCTTTTGATTCAAGAATTCACTTCTCAATTTCAAGAAAATGTTCCTCAACTTTTTTTTTCTATACAAAAATACCAATCTTGAGTTGCAACACATCTCAACTACAAACCCCATCACTAGAAAATAATATTATGATTTTTTTTTTTATCAAATTCAAGAAAATGTAATGTGTAAAATGGGAGTTATAAAGAAGAGATAAATAGGAAAAATTTTGTTTTTTGTTTTTTTGTGGATGTATTTTAGGGTGTGTTTGGCTTACAATGTAAGAGAGGGAGCAGAGTATTGAGACAGAGTTTGAGATATTTGAGTGACTAAAGTATTGTCAAATGTCTATCATATGGTATACTATGAAAAGTGATTTTGTTTTTTTTTTTGGATTTGGGATTATTTGGGTTGTAAGAAGGTTCTTTCTTTACTTTATTACCTTTTGGTAAAAGGAGGGTTTAGATTTTGTGTATTTCGATAGTTTTCGTGTATTTTGATTAATTATTTTTCTATTCGACTTTATATGATGTTTGAGAAAAAAATTTAAAAGATTTTTGAACTTCGTGGTTTAAAATTATTCGTTAGATATTTATGTGTTTGAAAAATTATTTTATTAAGGATTTACATTTTGTGCATTCATGATAGCTTTCGTGTATTTTGATTAATTTATTATGCTATTTTTGATGTATTTTAACTAATTTTTATGATAGTTTTCGTATATTTTGACTAATTTCTTATATTAACTTTGGTGTATTGTGACTAATTTATTGAGATATATGTCTGTTTTCTACTAATATAGATATAGAGTCATCCTGTTTATCAAAATTTAATCAGATGAAAAATATATGTTATAATTGAAATTTGAATATGAAATTTCACAGTATATTTTATAAATCACTCAGACATATTCAGATGATTTGGTCATTTAAAAGATAACATGTAATTTGTTATAATTTTGAAAAATAAAGTAATTAATAATTTGTTGTAACTTAATAAATTGCATTCATAATTTTTTTTTTCTTTTTACATAGTATTATATTTATAACTAGTCCTTTTAAGAAATTATATTTTTATAATATTAAAGAGGAATGATAAACTTTTGAGAAGAAAATGGTGAATAAATCATAAAACATCTAATCCCCCAAAGATTTGATAGTATAACATCTTTGCTTTATTGAAAATTGCAAGAACCTTACATGTTAGTTGTTAGTATCAATTATTATGTTCTTTTGTTGAAGTATGAGATATGTTTCAACAATTAATAATTACATTCGAGAGAAATATCGTTTATTAATGCGCTTCGTATTCGTCTGATGTTTACTCTAAAAAATATAATGATATTTGCATCTCTCGTCAATACTAATATAATTACTGTAACTCGACTTTAAACCAATTAATATCGATTATATGAATCCTCAAGAACCATATAAAAGAATTATACATTTTCAATTAGAAATCTTTTGTAAACCAATCTATTTTCTAGTCATATTCAAAACTAGGGATAGGGGGTAGGGGGTGGGGGTGGGGTGGGGTGGGGGTGGGGTTGTTAGGGTCACATGGTCTTTGGTCAAGATTACAATAATATAGTAAAAATGTACAACAAGATATTGAAGTTTGATTGGATAGGCTATATACATGTGGATTCTGTTTCTGTTACTATTGACATATAGATAAATTCTTACAACACTTTTAAGGTTTGTAAATTAAATAGTTTACTATTATTTGTACTTTAAACCCTTTAGAAAATTTTCACCTAGACATTAAGGTATCTAAAGATGTTAAAAATTACAAAATACTTCCTCAAAAAAAAAAAAAAAAAGAACCATAAAGAGGAAATAAATCTTAAATCGATTATTTTCTTGGTTCAATTTGTTAAGCTTGATTCGAAGTAAAAAAATGTAAAAGGATTCCTCAAACAATGTTATTGAGTCTACGTGTTGTATTTGAACTTTGTGTCTTGTCTTGTCTTTCGCTATATTGAGATACTTTTATTTTATGTAATGGTTTATTTTGAGCTTGTGTGTCCTTTACTAATATCGATTTTAATTTAAGTCATGCACATTAATTAGACACGGAGCTTGAAAAATAAAATAGAACTCATAGATAGAACGATTAATAAAGTCTGAGTATGAATCATTTCAATAAATTTAAATAAAAATTTTAAAATATAGAAAGATATAATTTTATTTTAGATATTATATAAAAAAAAATGTCATATAAATTGATATAAAGTAAGAAATAATAGATCACTTTTATTTTAATTTTTCACCCGATTAAGTCGGCATCATAACAAAAAAACATTACTTTTGATTATGCAATAATGATTATCGAAGACGATTTTATATTAATGTAATACTTATTAATTAATACTCTATATTTGAACTTCAATCAGATCAAATGCTTTTTAAAAAATAAATACTTTATATTATAAAAATAGAAATAAAATTAACATACATTCTATATTTTCGAATTTCCCCTAATTTAATGATCACATAAATCACTACCAAATGACCCCTTAGGATTGAACTTGGTGCCAAATAAATATATAGGGGTCAAATGTATCAATCCCTATAGTTAACTAAGTTGATTATATAATTCTCTTAGATTGTGACAAAATTGACAAAAAAAGGTTTAAATTTATAGGGACCAATCTAAACAAAATAATAATAAAAAAATTAAATAAGATAGAAATGACAAGTAGTAGTATTTATTAGAGATGTTGGGGATATAAAATTCCATATAGTAAATGAGAACAGAATAGAACTGTGTGAATGTGAAAAAAAAAAATAGGCATTAATCCTTGAGTCATTCCCTTTTCACAGTACTTTTAGCTAAGAAAGAGAAAAAATGTAGACATATGTTTTCATTCGATATTTGGAGTTTATATTAAAGCCTTGATTAAATTTTAAATCGTGCATTACAATATCTATTTAAAGGCGATACTTTCAATAAGATTTTCTTCATACAGATGCTCGATCCTCGAGACAAGACATTGTTAGGATCGAATCTACACACACTTGATGAATTAAGAACACAAGAACTCTCAAGAGAAAGAGATGAGAGATTTAGAGAAAGAAAGAGATCAATATTTCGTGGTAACACCTCATAAGTAAATTTCCACGGCGATAAGGTATATATATATATTATATTAATAAATCAGAATATCTTTGATTACAAAGAATAAATGGAGAATAAATAGTATAGTCTAAATAGTTATATATATTAATCAGACTCCACAACCTATCAGACATCTGAATTAAGAGTGAAACGGTCTTACTACTCCATCACAACTCATATTGACAAGTAAATAGAGAGATCTAGATAGTAATTCTTTTGTTTGTAATATTGTTTGACTTGGTACGCGATTTTTTTTTTTAGTTAAATATATGAATTTAAAATTATAATGATTTTACTACTGTTAATTATTTTATTATAAGATTCAAATGAATATTTTAATGTGTAATTATTACTGAATATAAAAATATATTTTCTTTAGCCGATTAAAATAGAAAGTGTATACACATTATATTTTGATTAATAATAAAAATAATTTTTTTTAAAAAAAATCATGGGTTTCTTCATTAATACCATATATTTTGATTAAAAATCACTTATTATAAATTGAATTGAGTATTATTTTCTCAAATAGGGTACATGTAATAGAATTTTTGAATAAATAATTTGAAATGGAAAGAATATGTCACAATAATTAAGTACCTCAATATTTCATTTTTTTTTTAGTATTGATATATTATATTTTTTTTTAAATGGGAAAAAATTTAAAAAATAAATAAAATAGAATTTTGGGGGGTGGGGGTGGGGTGGGGGGGTGGGTAGGTGCCGTGCGTGTGGGGAGCCGAGATAATGTCGGGACAACCTTCTGGCATAAGCAATTCGTATATATTTAGTCAAGTCCCTTTCAATTTTTATTTTTTTTTTTATAATTTTTGATATTTAGCAAGTTATTTTTTGGTGAAATTTTATAAATGCGTTTGGTTAAAGATTTTGAAAAAAATATTTGATTTTTTAAAATAATAGGATTTACATACGTAAATTCTAAAATTATTAAAAAATATTCATAAATTTGTTATATTATTATGTTTCATGAAAACAGACACAAATAATATGATTTTTTTTTTAAAAAATACTGTTAATGATTTATATACAAAAAAAAAATACTATTTCTCTTTTAATTGAAAGTAAACTTGGATAGTTCTTCTTTTTTTTTTTTGTAAAATATGTATATGAACTGTATAAAATTTGTATAATGAAATTAGGACTGAATTCAATTCAAAATTGTAAATGGTAGGTATTTTTGTAAAATATAAAAATTCGAGATAATCTTTAAATTTAGAAAAAAGTTTCGGATACTAAAATTTGGTTCAAATACTAATTTATCTAGTATTTGAGAACTTGATATGTTTGTTAAATAATGACAATTTGTATGATCAAACTACGTTCTAAATTTTTTTCATGAATATAGTTGGGAATAATGGAGTCAAATAACAGTTTATTTGGACATACAATTTTATGTCGTGATTTCAAATCATAAAATCTCAGTTCTCCAAAAATTTTAATTTGAGAATGTCATATCATAATTTACTACGTATAAACATGATTATATAGTTATTAATGAATTTTCACATATTTGATAAAAATATATAAAACTAATTGAGATAATTTTGATGATTTCCACAACTTAAGAAAAATTTATATTTTACAGCTTAAAAATCTAAATTATTTATCCCAACAAAACTTCTAACTATGTCACGTAATTTTAAAATTTTATTAAAATTCAATTACACAAATTTATATTTACTTTTGATAAAATTTATTTATAACAATAACATTTCAAATATAATTTTCTTACTTCTCAAATCTTCATAATTTTTCCATCACAATTTTATATTGATGTTGCTTTCACTTTAATTAATATTATAACAAAAATAGTTTGGAGTTATTCTTGATACAAGGAATAATAATAATAACAATATTTTTTTATGTCCATGTATATATATATATATATATATATATATATATATATATATATATATATATTATAAATAATTTTAATGCAGCAATAACTCTATTTCTTTAGACAAAACCTAACAATACCTAAAGGTTTCTAGAGGTAGCAATGATCTTAACATCATGTGATACATGATTAATTCTAGCAATTAATGTCACCTATAGAACCTATATATATATATATATATATATATATATAGATTATGAATTTGAGTCCTAAAAATAATTAATGTTTTTATTATTTATTTTACTTTTATTTGACAAAACTTTTAGAAAGTAAAATGATTTTTTAAAAAAAAATTTAGGGTTTTATTTAGTAAAATCTTACTAGAGGATTTAGAAAGGGTGGAGTGAATACGTATCTTACGTTTAAAATTGTCTCTAATAACCCTAAGGGTTCAAGTTCATCAAATTCGAGTAAAAAAAGAAGAAGAAAAACAATGAAAAAGTTGTTAATTGTTAAGTCTTGAGAAAGAACAATAACGGTGATAATCAAAATACATTAAACAACATATAACCAGAAACTATAATAGTATATCAGTACTACAACAGACATTAACAAAACCTAAACCTCCACAGAGTCGGAAAACATGCTATCCCTACTAACCTTTACTTAATACGTGACATCCGCTTCTTTATTTATAGAGTTTCTCAATACTATAAAGTTACGTAATGCCTATCTGATCATGTCTTATCGATACTATTTCAATTTTGTAACGTAAAATATGTCATATAAAAAGTTAAAAAAATAAGATTAAAAACAAAAAAGTAAAACAAAAAAGTACTATTTATTTTAAATAAATATCTACATAATCACATACTATATGAAATGCGATCCTTCTCGAGATTTTACTAACGCCAAATATTTTATGCAACGATCCGATCTTTTATTTTCCGAGGGAAGAAAAAAAGTGAAAATAAATATTTCAGAGAATCCTTTTGAGAAAATCGAGTTATTAACGGAAAAGGCAAAAAGTAGTCTGTAAATATAAAAAAAAGTACAATTTTTAATAGGCCCCTATATAGACATATATGAATTTTATTTGAAGCCTGCATTTTTATTTTTTTTGGCTGTCTTTTGGAAGAAGAGAATGACCATGAAAAGACATGTCAGAAAATTGAATGATGTATAAGCTTTGTATTTTAATAAAGTTTAAATATTTTATTAGATTTTTAAAAGTAATATGAAAAATATAAATTAAAAAACTATTGAATTCAATCGAACATATAAAACGCTTGGTCTTTATTTGTATAGTACAATTATAATGCATATTAAAGGAATTGACGTGGTAGATGAACAAGATTGATATAGATTGTAATGGGATGATTAAGATTTTGATATTTTATAGTCATAGATAGGATTGAGTTTACGCTTTTTAAATGAATTAAAATTACTCTATTTGTTTTATTTTATATGGCACACATTTTTTTTTAATTACAGTTTCACTTTAAAATATTTATTTCACTTTAGGGAAAATAATTTACATTCATAATAATATATGATTTATTTTTAGATCACAAATTTCAAAAAAAAATCTTTTAATTAAACTCTATGTCAAATCAGATAACATCGTATACATAGATATGATTGAGTTTACGCTTTTAAAATGAATTAAAATTACTCTATTCGTTCTATTTTATATGGCACACATTTTTTTTAATTATAGCTTCACTTTAAAATATTTATTTTACTTCAGGGAAAATAATTAATATTCATAATAATATATGATTTATTTTAGATCAAATTTCAAAATTTTTTCTTTCTTAAATTCTATGTCAAATCAGATAACATCGTATAAATCGAGACGGATGAAACATGCACAATTTTGATATTTTTTTGATCTCAAATTCCAAAAAAATTTCTTTCTTAAAATCTATATCAAATCAGATAACATCGTATAAATCGAGACGGATGGAACATGCATAGTTTAGATGGTAGCATAGATTAATATAGTTTCTATATCAAAAATTATGTCGATGTGATTATAATAACTCCTTCAAAAATAGAATCGTAATTTTGATAATTTTCCATATATTTGTTAATGAAGTAATATGGACACACATCATAAAAGAAAAAAAATACTTTTGAGCATCAAAATTTGACCAACAATAATAATAACCAAGTTACATATTTTATTTAGTTTTCTTTGATAGCCACTATTGAGTAAAAAAAAAAATTTGAACACACAAAATCAAGAGTTATAATTTTAACCAAAATTTTAATAAATTGTTGTGATGTATCAATTACCATATTATTCAAACTGATAAAAACAGATGGATGTGAAAATTGATAGTCTCTTATCATTGAAAAACTTGGAGATAATATTCAGTTGTATCTTTCTTTTGACCAATATGTCTCAAACATTAATAACTTTTTTTTTCACTTGATATTCGAGATATATATATATATATGTATCGCATTAAAGATAAAAACGTCCCCTACCATCATTGTTACATTCCTAAAATTCGAATCCAGAAATGTATCAAGGTCGTAAAATCTTATCCATCGTGATTTTCCTTATATTTATTTCTGAATAATAAATATCCTTTATTATCTTGGACCATAATGTAAGGGTACTTATTTAATTTTCCTATATGTACATATTTGATTTTAATGCAAGGCCATGCTTTGTACAAAAATTCCAACAAAGAATAACACAATTTATTCTAAGAACTTCAAAACGAGTCAACAACACATTATCTTTACCTATTATAGCAGGTAGCCTATCTTATTTTTTCGACGTTACATGTTTCACATTGTAAAAAACTTACCTGGGTAAATATCTCAAGAGTAACCTGATAATACTTTTTATAATGACGGTATATATAACTTAAATGAACTTCTAGCTTAAGATAAACAGTTGAACATCACCAGATAACGAAAATACCGGCGAAACGATAGGAGTTTAGTCAAGCCAAAAGTATTATTATGGATAGCAAATAATCAGGACAGTGATCTACTACTATGTCTTTGCAAGAAAAAACTGTTGCTACAAACTATAATTACTAACCGGTCTACATGTAGGGTTGATAGGCTGTTGGCGTTCCGCTGCCTGCATAATTACCATAAGAACTTGCATTAATTCTCTCAGCTGCTGTTGGCAATACGCCGCCTGAATAACTGGCATAACTGGATGATAGGGGAGCAGCTGAATAAGAACTTGTAGCGATTCCCTCGTCAGCAGGATAATAATATGATCTCTGCTCGTAGGTTTGTTGGGGATATGTGGCTTGGCTCGGAGGTTGATAATCATAAGATGTACTGAGAAAAGCGTACTTATCGAGCAATCCTGCAGGAGCTGCTCTCTCAACAAGAACAGAGGGGACAAGTCTGCTTGGGTTATTAGCAGCTGCTCTCTCAATTAAAACAGATTGGGGTTGTATGCTAAGAACGTTAGGATGTCTGATAGATCCATGCGTTCCTCCAGTTACTCGAGGTCTCTTGAACTGTTGGTGTTTACCTAATCCAGACAATCTTTTCTTATCATTAGACCTGTCTTTGTCGTTAGAAATGGCTTTCTCCAACTGAGCAACCCTTCTCAGCAGCGGATCAAGTGGATATTCTGCTTCAAGCTTGTAATCTCGAATGCATTGTACTATTGCCTTTACAGCTGCAAGTTCCTGCGTGTTTGCACTATATTCTGTAAGCAAGTCTGCAAAATATGAGATAAAATTGCCTCCCTCCCCCCTTATGCTTTTTGCCTCTATTTTTGCTTTTGATTCACAAATTACCAGTAATTTGGCATGGTGATATTTCATTGTCGAATCTCAGAAAGAATTCGTATTCACAAATTCACAAATTAAGAGATAAAGTGGGTGACAGAAGGCACAAAAAAAGTAATTTTCTTTACATGATGTGCAGTATGAATGCTATAATAAGAATAGAGGAAAAGAGGCCGATAATCTAAAGCCAGTGTTGTTTATTAGCAGTACGATTTTTATCATACTACCTAGGACGGTGACAGAGGCAATCGTGACTTAGGAGTTAGAAAAAGATAGGGCGAAAAAAGAAAGTTCGCCTAGGGGTAGAGGGGCAGCTCCATCATACTTTGAACTGTACACTACTCATCCTTGCAGACTATTTGATTGTCAACAAAAAAGGAAGTCTGCTTAAGAACAACTCCATACATTTTTTGAATGATTTAGCATTAAACAAATAGGAAACTGTTCCAAAGCAATGAAATCAATGTAACTATGTAGAAGTCTTCTTTTGTATTCCTGAACTTATTTTTTGGAGCATGGAGAAAATATCTCTTTGTATAGATGATTTGGGCAACATAATAGATGTATTTTGATACTAGATATATTTAGATGCGTATTTCAGTGTTTTATTTCAAAATTCCATTGATTAACCAAAGATTATGAAAGGTAATATATATCATCTTCATGGTAACTTAAGGCCATTATTTTCTTCATTCTCAATATTAGATAACTTTTTTGTATTCTAAGGGCTATAATAGCCTTGAGTATGCATATTCCATATCCATATAATAAAACACAGGAGGATTAATACTTGTAATAATCAATGGCTTCATCTACGTATATCAATGATCATTGGAAGGTAACTATGAATGCATGCAACTCTATTGATAGACATTTATGCTACCAAATGGTCAAATTTAACAAATGCACAACAATCAAGGGACTAATGTGGCTAGCAGTACCTCTGCATTCCCTGAGTTACCTCCCTTCCCTTGTGCGTTTCGTCTCAAGTCCTTCAAATAGCCTTTCAGGAGCGGAACAAGGGGAAATGTTTCAGACAGCTCGAAAGAATGAATAAAACGAGCAGCATCGATCTGCCTCTCACTATGAATCAATGCTTCAATGACACCTGCAAATAAATAATAATATTATTAAACACCACAAACGGTTGCATACATTTCTAATGAAGTAAGATGGTTGAATCATTTTTGAGAAGCAGCTATTAGATGCTTCATTTGAACAATTCCTCACAGAGTATACTACAAAGGTCCAAGATCATCTGGTGAAAAGAGCATCTCAAAAGAGATGATCTGTCTCCAGATTGCATCAGGTCAGTTAAAAAAACCAACCTGGCATTTTGTGTTCTAAGCCAAGAGAACGGCAGAGCTCAGGTCCCTGCCTATTGTGAGCCACTGCAAGAACAAGCTTGCAGAGCTCTTCTTCATCAAACTCTGAAGCAATCCTAAAAGTTGTAAGGAGCTGCAAAAATGCCTCAGTTTCCAACGAAGCTTGATTGGCAGCATCAGTGCCTGCAGTAGCCAACTTAGGCTTCCATTCATCAGCAATGGCCATGGCTTGCTGCTTAATTTCAGGGTACAGAAGGTGATCAGCACCTGGTTTAGCCTTTGCCAACAAGGAGGCTATCGCTTCCATACAAACAAGGCAGGCTTGGCGCAAGCTATGGATAGCTTTTTTGCCTTTCTCATCTTGAGAGTTAGATTCATCATTAGAGTAGAAGAACTCAAGTGAAGCCAGCACCAAACGGCCTGGTTCAGTTGCACCATCAAGGGCAACAGAGAGTTCCTCAGAAATTGAGGTCATTTTCTTTTTTCTCTCTATAATATAATGCAGAAGCCCTTTTGCATCCATCTGCTCACATAATTGTGTCAGTTCTGGTCGAGGTTCGACCTTGCCAGAAGCACCATCAGCAGCACTGCCAGAGGATTTTACCTCTGAGCCAATATGATGTGCATTTGTTATGCCAAGAGAGCTGCTTACCTCAATGTCTTTGCTGTCCTCTGCATCTGTATGCTCAAGAGATTCCACTTGATGATCTCCCCGTGCTGCAACAATTGCAGACACCGCAGCATCTTTAAGTTCTTGCAACTGATCCCACAACTTATGTTCCTTAGCAGCAATATCTGCCTCTCGTGAAACAATCAGCAGATGAGCATCAGATTCTTGTTCCTTAAAGGCCTTCTCTCTAATTTCCAGTTCCAAGGATTTGTTCACTACTGCAGCCTCCAGATTCCGGAAGTGTCCTAAAATATCCCTGATTAAACCCTTATCTATGGAGGAATTTTCTTGAGATTCAAGATCATTTAATGCCTTCCCCAATTGTTCAATAAGGGATGGTACGTTACTGATCATCATATGAAGATCCATTTCAGCCATGGTCACTCAAATATCTGCAATATCAGGGAGATCACAGAGTGCATTAAAAAATGAATCCAAACATAGTATACAATAAAACATCTCCTTAAGATCTGGGCAGCCTCATGCAAACGCCTCACCCCAATCCCAAGAAGACACAAGGAAAGAATCTCATCATGCAACCAAAATGAGAAAAAAAAAAAGAAATAATGGCTGAAGTATCATTAAGCTATATTACTCAGACACTCAAAAAATGATGTTACACCTCTGTGGGATCCTCAAAAGTGCACTACTTTTGGGAGACCTGACACGAAACAGACGATGTATTCGAAGAACAAGAAAAAAATATAGGTCTTTTTGGCATGTGCAATAGCAATAGCACGCAAATTAAGATGATATTTATTATACAGCATGAAGTGAAAGAAATCCTAGGTTCTTACAGTGTAAAGAATATATTTAAGAACCCACACATAATTCTACCATTTCTAAGAGGCATTGGGCACCGGAGTTAAATGATGTGTCCATTCCATTGGGATATAGGAGTAATTAATAATTGTACATCTTTTATAGCCTTTCACTTTCTCTTCATTCTTTAAATACACACGCCCGCCCACATGCATGATTTCTCAGTATTCATTTTATAGCCTTTTACTTTCACTTCCACTTCATTCTTTATAAACACATGCGCGCGCACATCTGTATGATTTCTTTGTATACATTTCCCTATAGTTGAGCCTGTTTCATCCAATATCAAATAATTTGTCTAATAAGGCAACTTCGACATCTACTCATCTTAAAAGTTCACTAAACCTCACATCTAACCCTAAACTCAGTGGCAGATCCAACATTTTAAGGTCGTGGGTGCTCTCTTAACTACCAATCACAAAATATAAGCGCACAAATTTAGCACTTGTCATAAAAAGACAAATCATATTTGAACACAATAATGAAAAAATCAATAAGAAAACTATGATAAATATAATCTTGGATAAAGCAAAAAGGACAACATTTTTAAAACAGTTTTTTAGGGCAACGAGTTAAAGAGACAAGGAAACAATCAGCATAGGAAGGAAAAAATAAAAGAAAGTCTAATATAATAACATAGATCAGCTCAGAGAGGTCTTAGGCAAGGTGACCCTTTGTCACCTTTTTTTTCTTAATCACTCTGGAGGGGGTTGAATAAGATGATCAACACAGCAAACAACAAAGCATGGTTGAAAGATTTTGATGTTGCTAGAGAGGGTGTTGGCATTTTGGAGGTGAGACACCTACAGTATGCAAGTGATAATCTTAACTTTTTGTGATACTGAGGAACAACAAATGAAATATCTGATGGTTATACTGATCCTATTTGAAGGAATTTCTGGACTGCATATCAAGGGAAGGAAGAGCTTTGTGTACCTAATCAATGAAGTCACAAATATGTACTGCCTAGAAGCAATGCTTAGTGAAAAATTGGTAATCTGCCAACAACTTACTTGGGCATGCCTCTGGGTGGAGAATCCAACTCTATTGATATATGGAATGGTGTGTTGGAGAAGTGTGAAAAGAAATTGGCTAGATGGGAAACTCAATACATGTGCTTCGGAGGCAGACTGACTCTCATCAATGCAGTCCTAGATGCCTTGCCAACTTCCATGATGAACTGGTTTCCAATACCAACAGGAGTTGTCAAGAGACAAAACAATATCAGGAGAAAATTCCTATGGCATGACAAAAGGAGAGGAAAAGCTTCCATCTGGTGAAGTGGAAAGTAGTGATACATGGCAAGAAGGTAGGGGTATAGGGATAAAGAATCTGAAGGTGCAAACTGCAAAGTAACACTGTCAAAATGAAATGGTTGTGGAAGTTTGCCGATGAAAATCAGAAGCAACGAAAAAGGCCAAAGGGTAATAAGTGCAATATATGGAGGTGAAGTATGTGGATGACCAAAGAAGTGACTATACCTTATGTAGTGAGTTTGTTGAGATCAACAAGAGACATATGGGAGGAAGTTAAGAGTAATCCAAAGATCAAAGTTGTAGATAGATTCTGAAAAAATGAGTGGCATGAAAAGGGAAACCTGGAAGTAGTTTTCCATGACATAATTTATAGCTCTAGGACAGCAAAATACTATAGCAGAGTTATGGACAAACCAGAGATGGAGCTTTAATTTCAGAAGATGATTCAATGACTGGGAAATAGCAAGAGTGGCGGAATTTCTCAACATTGTGGAAGCTTCTAAATGGGCTACAAACAGGGAAAGATGTTATCAGTGGAAGGGAAATAACAGAGGGGAATTCAAAGTTAACTCAGCCTACAAGTTGATGGGTCAGACAAACACACAATTGGGCATGGAAACGAATACGGAGAAGCAAGATTCTCATAAAATATTATGCTTCGTTTTGTTATTGTCCAAAGAAGCTGTTCTGACATCAACATAACTTGAAGAAAAGAGGGATAACCTTATGCTCTAGTTGTTTCCTTTGTGTGGAGGAATTAGAGACCGTGAACCATTTATCTCCTATACTGCAGGTAACCCAACAATAGGTACATTTTTTTCCAATACTAAGGAAATTAAGATATTATCTAAAACTGATATCATTCCATTTTATGTCGCTATTTACTGTTTCTAGCACTCCAAATCTTATGGTAGTGATTGTTCCGCTTTTAGTATGATATGTCATGCTTTCTTTAGCATTTTATCTTGGCTTCTTCACACCCATTATTTCTAATTTAGAACTGCCTTATAACGATTTTACTTGCATAGAGGCATAAACAGCAAGAAAAATGAAAAAAAAATGAGATAGCCAATTATATAACATTTAAAAATCATATAAAAAGAATGCAAATGGAAATTCTACAGTCCGACGGAACCTGACGGAAAAGAGGGCCAAAGTCGGACGGTCGCCGGAGCTCCGATTGGGAATCGTCGGTGGTTACAAATTCCAGAAGAAGAAACGAACCATGAGTGAATATAGAATTATCTGGTTTTCTGATTTTCACTAAAAGTTTTGGGCCTAAAATTTGATTACTAATGCTTTATGGGCTAACAAATAAGCCCATTATAGCTCAGTTTTAGCGCAGTAGGAATAAGGAGTTTTGGGCCTAAAATTATATCTTACTGCAATTGTATAATTCGCTGGCCTTTTCGCTACAATATTTTTATATAAAATTTGCATTTTTGTACTATTGAATCAAAGTAAAATGTTTGTAAATTGTATAACTAATTGTATAGCACGAAGATATATGTTTTTGCATATGTATATATAATTTTCTCTCACTTTATACAAAACAGAAACACAATTTATACACTTCTGTTGTATAAAGCGAGAGAGGCGAGCAGAGGGAGAGTGTCGATCGAGAATGAGAGAATGGCGAACGAGAGTTTTGGGAGAGAGAGGAATGACAAACTTTGGCAAACGTTTGCTATGGGGCACAATTAAATCAAACAATAGCTACTCCATTTATTTTAGGTTATTAGTTTGTTATTATATACAATTATCCCTTCAAAATATTACGTATTTTACCACCAACTAAGAGTTTCTTACCATATATTAAGAAATATACACTTAGATATATGTATTTTTGCTACCAAATATACTAAAATAAGGAGTGAGACGAGTTAGATGGAAAGAGAGGGGAGCGAGATTTTATTATGTATCACATATACATAGGAAAGTAGCGAGCGAGATAAGAGATGCGAGGGAGGTAAGAAAGATTTGTTGTGTATCCTAGATACATGCAAATTCACTTTGATATAATCTATCTAAAACATACTTTTAAGTCCATATCTTTTGAGATACATGTATCCGAACGTATCTGGACATATCCAAATCTGGTAGGACACATAATATGATATACTAGAGTGTATCTAAATAATTAGCTCTTAAACTGATGGAATTTATGTAAGTTTCTTTTTTTTTTCCTTGTATTTTTGTTTGAATTTGGGGTGAAGTACACAAATAGTTGCTTTTAGAATCACTATTTTTATTTTTTTAAAATAGCTTGCCCACAAAGGTGGTCGAGTTGTTTATTGAGTATGTGATCTTTTAAATGGAGGGTTCATAGAAGTATTCAATCCTCTGCATATTTTTTCAATCGAGCTTATCGCGCACACAATTTGTCTATGATTTATTTTTTATATTTTGTTTTTGAACTATCTTACTAAAGCAAAAGTTTCTTATGCATAGCTGAAAATAATGATTGTGGATTCTCTCGTCAACCTAAAAAAAACATGAAAAACAAACTTATGTAATGTTTTACTTTTTCTAATTTAGACTTAAACATATAATGATATGTAATTTGAGAAACTTTTTTACTCAAATAATCAAGAAAGAAATAAAGTAATATTTTTTCTTGTAAAACAAAGGAAAAAGTAAAAGAAGAAAAATAAAGCTGCTAACTTATAATACAACCTTAGGCACATTTCGTCTTTCACTTTGCCCCCCCCCCCCCCCCCCTCCCTTTTTTTTTGTAGTTCTTGAAAAAATGTCATTTTAACGAGGGATCGTTTGATTCAAAATAAGATAGTACGATAAATACGATAAATAACTTTCTCTTTTATATGTGATAAATAATTTTATAAAGGCATAATATATAAATATGTCCTTTAACTTGACTTCGTATTACATTTATGCCCTTCAACTTTGGGTGTGCACAAGTAGACACTTAAACTTATATAAAGTTGAACAAATAGACACACATGTCCTACATGTCATCCTACATGTCATTTTTTGTCCTACGTGGTGTTTTACGTGTATTGTGTCATGTATGACTCATGTGTTTATTTATTTAAAAGCTGGATAGTAAAGTGTTTATTTGTGCATTATGACAGTTGGAGGCCAAAGTTAAAATTTGAAGTCAAGTTTAGAGTCTAATATATGTATTATGCCTCTTATAAATTATGTTTTGATTTTTGCTAATATCAACAATTAAAAATTTTGAAATTTTAATCCCAAATTTAATATCAAAATAACTTTGATAATTCCACAAAATCTCACTTTCTTAGTGGTAAAAAGTGTATATTCTCCTATTGATCCAAATTTCTGAGCAAAGACAGGCTTTGGCTTTTATTGATTCCTTCCTTTTCATCACAATTTCATGAAGAAAATTATGTTGAATTTTGTGGGGTCTCTCATCAATGCTTAATTTCAAAAAATTTTAGTTGGAGAGAGAAGATAGAGAAGTTTTCATGTGATTCAACAGTAACATAATATCATGTACCTACTACATATATAAAAAGTATTTGTAAAAATTGACCTTGATGTATTTGTGTTTTAATAATAATGATGGTGTTGGATCAACGAATTGTGTGTGCTTAATTTTTTTTTACTAGGTAGGTGATTCTTGTTGAAGAGGGAAGTAGTCGTATATCGGTGGTTAACGAGAAGAATTGATCTCTTTATATGATTCTGGATAATTTTTCCTTAATTACGAGCTAGTTTTACGTCGTATCATAGGAGGATACATCCCGTAGAAGTGGTTAATGGATCCTCATATTAAATTGTTCATGCTCTAGATGTTCAGTTCGAACGTGAAGTAGGGTTTTCAAAAGTGAAAAAGTCTCACATTAGTTGTGGTTAATGAGATAAATGATCTCCTCATATGGTGTTGAGCAATCTACCCTTCACAAACTGAATTTTGGAGTTGCGTTAGACACCCATGCATATCTGTTTCTTTATGGTATCTGTCGCTATCATGAATATCAGATAATTCTAACCGTCGATATGGATTGAATCATGGTTTTCTATGATCTTCGACTTACTTCATTACCTACAAAGAGACCCTTGTATTGTCTATCAACATGGATTTTATTTTATCACTTCCATATAAGTTAATGTCTCTCTATGTATATACATTTATCTTGTTATGATTAGAACATAATTTGAAAGGAAGTCTGGAGCAATGATAAATTTATCTTCATTTGGATTATAAGTTACATATTTAAATCGTAAAATCAGTCATTCATGTTTGCATCAAAGTAGACTACCTACATAACACCTCTAACAGATGATTTTTTTAAAAGCATAATTATAAAGTATGTAAGCATTGCAATGTCAATTATGCAAAAGAATGAAAAATCAAATGCCTTTACAAAAAATTAATGTGGTGGAACAAACTTCCAATTTCAGATGCAAGGTAGATAAACAATTATTATTTTTTTATTTTTAATTAGAAATTTTGAGTTTAAATCTTTTTTATATGAAGTCGTTTATATTTAAAAGCACTTTACCTCCTACAATAAAATTTTATAATACAAATTTAAATTTAATCAAACTTCGATTCGAATATTAAACTGTACCAAAACTCTAATCTAGTAGTGATTAGTTTCACTTTTTTCAATATTTTCCTCCTCTTTATCACTCTGTTAAATTTTCTGTATAAATTGGGACAAAAAGTTTGATGCTTGTGATTATTTTGGTTAAGTACACATTAATCTTTAATTAATTTATATGTGCATTTTTTGATCTCTCCTATAAATAATTTTAAGAAATTATATATTATTAAGTATAAAATTATTGCGTAAGTAAAGTTATCTTTATATTGATATAATTTACGTAAAATTCTATATACACCACTAACTTGATTAACCTTGAAAATGAATTTGCATATGTAGGAAGAATTATAGTTATTGACATGTTAAACTTTTAGTGGGTAGATATTTATAAGCTTTCACTAGAGAGATTTACAATATAAAAAGTTAAATATATTAATAGGTATATAATATTATTATTTTTCAACAAAAAGAATTAGAATGAACCTTTTGTACTCTCTTAACTCTGGTGAATAAATTAATAGGTATTTCGTTACCTGCATAATACTTATCGTTCTTATTAAAAATATTTATCTCAAGATAGTTATCTTATTTATTTTTCATTTTATCATTAGTAATAACTGTTTCAAGATAACAAATTGAACACCTCAATTATAACACATAAATATAGGAAAAATTTAATGAAAAAGAGAATAACATCTTACAATATAACATAAATAAAGATAAAATATAATCAAACAATTCTATTAATTATTAATATTATTTTAAAAAAATATGTAAATAAAAAATACGATAAGTATTTTAAGACGAAGAAGTAATAAAAAAAGTAAAAAGTAAGTAAAGGAATCTCCCAAAAAAATTCAAAAAAAAAAAGATAGAAAAAGTTGGTGTTGGACATTAATGGCAATGAGAAACCATTTTTGTTTTGTCAGAATCATGTCCATTATACCTTGTAGGGACTTTTAATTATTTCTATTCAATTAATGAGATTAAAAAAAATAATTAAAAAAATAAAAAGTATGTGTTTTTGTGTGGGGTGGGGGTGGAGGGGGGGGGGTAAGGGGGAACAAGAAGAAGAAAAAAGGGTTCTCTTGGATCCTCTTGTTTTGTAAATCCCCTTTTTTCTTATCTACTTTTGACTCCATATTTATGTATATACCAATGTTTTGACTATTATTAATTTAACAATTACTTTTACTTAACACCTTTTTCTACTTAACACCTTTCTTAAACAAACTCTTGTTTTTTTAATTAAGAGTTTAATTTCTGTATACTGATCGAATAGTTAAATTAGTATTTATATGCAAGTTATTTTGAAATCTTGCTATAACAAGTAAAAAATTTAATAGTGTAAAACTCTATTACATTAAAGATATTTTTTAATTAAAGTTACCTACAACAAAGCATAATTATCAATAGTAATTTTGATTAAGTAATATATATATACATATGAAGATAAATTAAATAAACCAAACTATAACTAATTAAAATACATTGATGATAATTCTTCCCTAAGATATTTTCATTGGGGAATTAAAGTTGATCAATAAAATATAAAATAATGTTTAATAGAATCTATGTTTACTCCCTAAAACAAGTAAAGGACACACCTTAGGAATTATAATCATTTGGTACTACAAAGAGTAGCCACCTAAATTTACTTAATTAAAAAAAGCACTAGCAAATAGAACCAAATTCTTTACTTCATATCTTCAATCATAATATTTTAAAAGAACTAATATTATATAACGTTCAGAAACAATTTTTCGAATCTTTTAACTATAATATGTCAATATATTATTTTCTTCAGATTTGATAAGACTGAATTGAATATGTTGTTATTGTAGTACTATATAGTGTACTTATATAAACTAGCAAATATTTCAGTCTACTAGTCGTGGAATTACACCTCTCGAGAAAAAATTATAAAAAATTAAAAACGTTAAAATCACTTTTTACATAATAATATAATTATTATAAGCTAGCAAATATTGGGACCAAATCCCACAAAACCATTTGCTCCATCAAATGAAATTTGGATGCCTTCTTGTTGGATGTTTCCTATAATAGAAAGTTTTGATGGTGATGGAGCAAATGCAAAACAGAATGTACCCTTGTCATTCACTGGAATTAGAAAGTTCCTAGCAGGCAGGGTCAGGATTTGCCCACCCGAAAGGAAGAACGAAACGGTCGGTACTCGAACCGTCACGAACCCGTCTAGGTCATAACACGTGTCGAATATCGAGACAGCCGGTGCCCTAGGGAGCGACGCGGTTTCGGCTACGAACGCTTCCCGAAACGCCACGTACGCCTCTGAGGGTAGTCGCGTCACGGCCGTCCCTGTGTCCATGACGACTCCACCGTCCCCGAGCTCGGTGATCTTAAACACGTCTTCCGATATCGGCACTCGGGCGCCTCCGACTCCGAGCCCTGATAACCCTATGTAGTAAAAACTCGGGGTTAGTGGATTTCGAATAAGTGGCACCCACGCCGCACCGACCGGCAACACCCCTCGACCGAACTCGAGCGACCCGGTCGAGTCGGTGCCCCGACTCACTAAACAATAACTAAATGCACCGCCCGTTTGCCCGCCGAGTTGGCCCACGAGTGACATGGACCCACCACCAAGGCCCAATAATCCAGCAGCAGCTGTAAACATGCCACTATTACTATGTCCACAACCAATAGCAACATCTTTAACCATAGTGTGTCCAAATGTCAATGTCTCAATGGCCATAGTACCTTTAGTATATGATCCATCACCATACATGACCTCATATTTACACCGACCCGAATGACAACCCGAATTTTCGACCCGATCGCATACTGACGACCCGCATGAGACGCCAGTAAACGACACGGAAAGAGATGGGTCGAATACCGGGTCGGATTGGTGATAACATTGGGTACAGGGCTGACACTGTACCCAAACAATATCACTACCAGAATCAAGAACCATGTATTGGTTCTTAGGTGGACTACCTACACCAACCCTAACAAAATATTCCCCACTACCTTGATCCATACCCGAAATAAGATCCGACCCGAATTCCTTGACCCGGTAATTAACACCACCATTTTCAATTCTGTGAATGATACTAGACACCCTTTTCAAATCTCTACTGATTCTGCCTTCAAATACTTTGTCATTGTTATATGGAAAATGGGGAATTTGAAGTTTGTCTCTATGAATGAGGTTGAGCTTGAGCTTCAAATTTCCACTTTCTTGTTCAATTTCATTATCAACATGATATTCTTCTTGATTTTCAAATGGGGTTTGGGGTTTTGTATCTAATTGAGCAATGGATTCTTTTACATTGAAGATTTCATGAGTTGAGTTTTTGATTTCACTTGGAGTTGTTGCTATGGTGGTAGGAGAGAAAATGAGTAAAATTGCTAAGGCTAGAAAGGGGAGAAACATTTTTTTTTGTGTGTGTGTGTGGTGAGAGGGAAGTTGAGAGTTTTTAATTTGTTTTTAAGGTTTTGGGATGTGAATAGAAGAAAAAAAGGTTTTGGGGGTTGGGGGTGGGGGTGGGGGGTGAGGGTGGGAAGGTGGGGGTGGGGGGGGTCCTTTGGCCCATTTTTTGGAGGGTGAGAAAGAAATAATTGAATGATGAGGTTTCATATTGGTGTTTCTTTGAATTTATTGTATAAATATCTTTTTTATTTTTATATATGGGATTTGATATCTGTATTAGAGTTCGATTAAATTACATTTGCTTCAAAAATCTAAAAACGATTCTATATTTATAGCTCAAATTCAAAATATCTAATTAAAAGAGAAAGAAATATTCATCATGTACTAGCGTGCAGTAGTACTACAATCCTTGAAGATTCGATAGATTATGCTATGGGGCATCAGGTTATTACATGTTCCTCCCGCTAGTAATATGTATCAAAACTAGAACTCATGAAAAAAAAATTTACCTAAGTCTATGTTAAAATTTAAATTTGAATCCTTTATTATTCTCAAACAATTTCATCAAACTTTGCTTGACTATCAAAAAGTAATCTAACAAAATGAGACACAAAATACATCATTTTCTTTCATGATTATGGACTGATATAATCATTTAAATGGTTTTAAATTTCTTTTTAAGTACTTATAAAGTTTAATTAGTAATTTTACTTGATGTAGTAGATTATTAGTTACCATCTTTATTAAATTTCCTATAAATATTGACACACAAAAATTTATATAATTTATAAATATTCGATTCTATAAATATCTTTCGGATCGTAAGTATCTCGAGTAATGTGATATAATAGATAAAAATAACTTGTGAATTAGAATATTTTATGAAATTCATTATTCCACTTCCTATATATGATAACCAATCTTAACATTTTGGTACCTTTGATAAAAAGAAATTTTGGAATTAAATTCTTATTCATAATTAAAATATTTGTAAAGACAGAAAAATATATTGTTTAAGAAGGTGACAAAATGATTACATCAATGTGATGGGGTCTCTTGACTAAGATTCTCCACACATGTTTATGTATTTCTCTCTCTCTATTAAATAAAAGCTTCTTTAAAATTAAATAAATAAATAAGCACACAACAAAAGACCAATTAGCTTAATATTAGAAGAAATATTACATAATTGAAAGTAATTATGAATTTGAAAGATATCACTTTTCTAACTTTTCATCTAAAATTTACTATAGAATGGTATATTTAACTCATGATCTTAGTATTTATCAAATGTTCATTTTTTTATTTTTTTTTAAGAAAGAAATATAAGTGTATAACAATTAATCGTGATATAATATTCAAAAAAGGAAAAAGTTCGAACAAATGAAACTAATACTATAAAGAGGTTTGACCATAAGAGAATTAAATTATAACTATTGTGCACTTTTTATGAAATACTTTAAGTTTGAAGCTTTTGGCTAGCTAGCCTTCCCAATGCAACTTAAAGCATTCACATACATACAATAAATAGAATAATGAGTTTCCATCATCCACAAGAAATCAAATTGTTACCCTGGATATGTTCGGTACGATGAAAAATATTTTCTATAAAAATGAAGTACGTTGGAAGGTTAGAAGAACATAATTTACGTGGAATATCACTTGTATGACTAATGTTTTCCTATTTTCTACAGAAAAGTCATTTTTCTCATCTTTCATAAACTTGTTCGAATATGAGAGAATTAAAAAATATTTTCCTATGTACCAAACACACTCTTAGCTTATATATATATATTTTACTTAACAAATAAAATGGCATAGCAAAACAAGCAAATATATTTTGGAAGAGTGGAGGGACCAATTATGAATAGAAGAGATGATGATCAAGTCTCAACTTCCTTTTTATAAAGGTGAATTATTCATCTTTTTCCTTCACAATTATAGTTTTTTTTTTCAATTTATTGTAGGCATGATAAGAATTGTAAGTCCCTACAATTCAATATGGCCATAAGGGTAAAAGATGGACTCACCACTTCAGACCTACATGTTGAAGTTAGTTTTGTCAAAATCAAAATTTAACTAAAGAGATTGAATTACCCAAGAATCGATTAAAGTTCATATATTTCTACCATTTCTACCTGAAGTTCACAAAAAAATAACTAAAATGGTTGGACTTAGAGTCAATTATGTATCATACCTTGCTTATAATTTTAGATGACACTTTTTGATTTCTTCTAATTAGGGTATAGTTTTGATTTAAAACAATAAGTTTTTTTTTTCTTTTGATCAATTTAATTTGGAATAGTGAGTAGTTTGTAATCAGATACAGAATAAAAGAAAAAAGAATAAAAAAAAAGAGAGAGGAAAATGTTAAGTCAAATCAAATATCAAATTTATAGACCCTATAGTCCTTTCCATATGTGATATGTCTATCTATATCTCTCAAGGTCTCACATTAAAGTGTTTTTTTTAGGCTGGAAAGGTGAAAAAGGATTAAAGTACAAAATTACTGTAATTCTATTAAATTTTAGTATCTTATAGATACAATAATAAAACTTCAAATCATTGCTTTTCTACCATCTTAAATTTCATTTCATAAATATTTCCTTGTTATCAAATTTCAACCATATACTAAGGCTCTTTTAATCATGCGATATGATATCATAATATGGTATCATGATACGGAATCATGATATAATATCAAGATATTAAAATTATGAGATGAAATTAAAATTTTGTTTGAATATGCGATATGAAATTTTGGTGTTGTGTAGTTTCTCATAAACATTAAAATCCTATAAGTTCTAAAACTATTAAAATAATCTCAATTGTTTATTCAATATTATCAAATAAACAAAAAATCATAAAATCGTATTATAAATTATTACAAAAGTTATTTGTTCTACACTTAAGGAATCATTTTATCAATATATTTGAGTAAAAATGAAACACCTTTTATTAGCTCTTCAAGATTTTATCACTCAACAATTGTGTGAAGTGTGAGTTAAAGTGTAATTATATGTTGGTGAGAATAATCAATTTTAAAAAGTAATGATGTGATTATAAATTTTATTTACATGTGAAATAAATGATTAGTAGATATAAATGTGGAGTTGTTTTAACAAAATATAAACTCGTAAATTATTTTTTGTATTAAAATAACTCAAATCATGACATGGTATTCTCATATGATTCCATATAATGGGTTTTAAAGAATATGATACCATATCTCATGATATGGAACCATGAAATGAAATCAGCGTAAAATGACATGTCCAAACGCTGATTCCATCTCCAATACCATATCACATGGTCAAACGCCTATTAAATGTATCTTTAATATCAATTAAGAGTTTGGAATTTTATTGTAGACTTCTGTAACCTTCACCCATTAGGTTTTCAACAAATGTATATAATATAACCTAATGACAATAGAAACTAAATCATTTTCCTTTTTCTCTCTAATGTGTGTGTATATATATATATATATATATATATATTACCTTTTTCAGCTTCCCACCCAATGTTTAATATCCAAATTAAAGCTCGGCTAAATCAAAATCATGCTGAAGGTAAAACACTTCTTAACAAATAAGGATTCATATCTGTGAAGACTCAAATACGAAATATCTATGGCTAAGAATGAAAAGGTACTTGTCACTCAACGTACCCTACCCTCGTTGGTTGATATTACTAAAGAAACAAACAATGATTGTAGCAGTCAAAGGCGTGAAAATTGTATTGTCATGCACAAAAACAATAATTAGAGAACATGGGACATATATATAGGGCCCTAGTGGTTGCAATAGACTTCCAAAATAAAGTTGTCACTAGCTATTCATGCAATAAAATGCATGTATAATTAAGTGAAATGGAAGTGACCTGCCAGTGGACGAGATCTGTTTTATAGGGAAAAATATATATATATTTCACTCAATCAATAGCTCCTTTGATGTATCAACTAAATCTTATGTTAGATTATTTGTCTCAAAGAATCTTAGTCCTTAAGACTACCATATGTACTTATGTCGAAGGCATAATACATAAACAGACATTCAAACTTGGCTTTACATGACAAGTTAACACTCCAACTTTGAGAGTGAACATCTAAACACTCCAACTCATCACCATGGACAGCCAACATAACATTGTGGAGACGAATTGAGGTGCCTCGTGCTTACTCGAGAGTTGGAGTTCTTGTCAGCTGAGGCTATGTTTGATTGTCTGTGTTTCTATAGTATCCCTTATAGTTATGGGACACAAGTATTTATCAAATTTAGCACTTCTAACATGCATACAGCTACACAAAGAAGGGGAATACTAAAAGAACAGTACAATAACTGGAAAAGAGAGACTCAGAAAAGGATAAGAGTAGCTTGTCACAAGCTGGTGGTTGAAGAAACAATTAGATTTTTTTTTTATCTTTTTCATATCCAAATGAATTAAACTAATTAAAAAATTCTAACACAATACCAGATCAACCAACCCTACATCTACTCTATAAAATACAGCTAATGAGAAACCCATGTTCTCGCGGAAACATGTTACAAGTTTTCACATAATATGCTACGTGAATATGCAGTGAAATTGACACACTCAATGCTTTTAAGTTTTGAGGCAGTGCAAATGCCCTGAACTCACCTTCGTTTCCCTACCTAAATGACAAGCAGAATTATCAGAAACCGTGTATGACCGACCATCACAGTGGTTCAGCTGACAAAGACTTCATATGTTGATTTAACGCATCACCGACTCTTTGACAAATGAACGTCCGCCAGATCTGCATGATGAAGAATGTGAATAGGATGTTAAAGTTAGAGGTAATACCTGAAAAGCTGAAAGTAAACTAAGATAGTGGCCTTGATTGAGCTTTGAGTCAAAACATACGAATATGCAAGATGTATGTTCATGAATCGAGCATTTTCTTTGCTCTGTGACAACGTTAGAGAGCCTTCAATAACCTGATCTTGCTCCACGTCTAAGGGTTCATAGAAGTAAACCAATGTCTGCAAATTCATGCCAAAAATGCAAAAACATGAGCGCATGCACCAATTTCACCAGAGAAAATATGACAAATAGTATGAGATAACAATCAATCCATAATTTTGTTTCCAAACAGGATTATCATATCATTAGTTTATCAAAATATTTAGGTATTCCATCTAAGAACCAATATCAAGGATTACTTAAACTAACAGGTAATCTTCTATATGAAGAATGTCAGCAGCATTACTGTTATCAGGCACTCTTTTTTTTTTGACAAGTAATGTGGATATGCTGGCTCAAAAGTCACATCCTGAACAGAGCATTACAATGAGTGCGATGAGATAACAAAATCAATTATAGTCATGGTATTATTTACATTATCATTAGCCACGTTGCACCAAAATCTAAGCAAAAATATACATCTAGATTTAACATTGACAGTATTATCTTTGAAATTCTCAAGGTTATTAATGACAATCTCAAGATAACATTCAGCTTTTAGCACAAAAAAGGTGGCACAGAAGCTCCAAGCCTCTTACGACAATAGCAAACATATTTCTTATGGCCTCAGAATGTGTTTCCTGGTCCATCTACGAGTCTAGTACGGAGGAAAATGTATATTTGTTCAACTCCTAGTGTAGATTTTATAAAATCAGATGACAAAATTGGATGCAGATTGTAATCAGTTTACTCTTTTCTAAGCCTGCCTTTCATTCCGATGAACCAAAGGCAAAGAGAGAGAATAGAGAGAGCACCCAATTTTTTTTATTTATTTTTAATTTTTTGGGGTGGTGTGTGTGTGTGTTTGGGGGGGGGGGGGGGAGGAGTAGTTATAGAACCTGTTGCCAGTGTGTTGGGGGATCCTCTGGTGCAGTTGACAAGACAAGGGCGTCGTTAGGATTGGGACGCTTCTTTCTTTGATTGTCTTCCATCATGTTACTGTTTGAAGGCTCAACAAATGAAGGCCGCATACCATTATCCAAAGGAAATACTCTAGGGCCAGTAAACTCCACATCAAACCAGAAAGCAAAACCATGAAAGGGTGCTGAAAAAAATAGAATCAGGCCATACGACCATTAGAACATTAAAGAAGAAGGTATCAACACTAAAAGAAGAAAAGCATGAATCATCTCCCACCCACTATTTTTTTCTTATATAAAAAAAGAACAGTTCCCTGTACAACAGATTCAGACAATGTTTATTTGGAAAGGGAGAGAGAAGTTACATCGCATCATTGACTCAAATCTAAATCTGGATGTGATGGACTCTAGCTCCTGAGTTGTCACTTTATAACAGTCCACATGCTTCACCTGCCATTTAGTTGAAGGGAAATGAGTTTAAAATTGATAATAGTGCATAAAATACAAAGAGCCAGAGGAAATAATTGAGCATAAGGCACAGAAGCCCAGGACATTCTAAATTCTAAATTCCAGATGATCTTGATATAAATATCAGACCATACTCGAGACTCAAGAGCACCCTAAGTCTGCTAAATAACTGTGAAGACTCAAGAGCATGATGCAATTCATAAAACATCCATACCATAAGCACTAAGCAAGATCCCTTACCTTATTCACAATCCCTAGAATCTTACATGATCCTGTAGTTCTGAAAGACGTACTATTCATGCAAAAGGACAAGCCCAAACAGGAAAGGAAAAAAATATTTTTGTTTCCTCTTGAGGATTCACCACCTTAAGAATAGATGTCAATTTTTATTCCGAGCAACCAATTTTCATGAACCTATAATTGCTTCTTTAATCACTAATATTTAGTATATAGTACTACAGCTCTGCGCTCTTCATGCTGTGTGTGACTATCCAACAGAACCTGGACAGAATGATTGAGCAACAGATTGACACTTCTTCATACATGATTATCGACTTAGATTATGCATTTTTATTTTTCATAAAAAGGCTAAGAATTGTTTCATATAGTTCCCCTTAATCAGAAGGAGTTCTATTCCAAATGATCTTCACCTCTGAGACTCAGCAGCAATGGGAATTTCAAACTTCATATAACTCAAGTATGTAGTCCTACTTATCCAGACTTTCGGGCAACAATCAAATGATCCCAGATTACAAACATGTATCTGCAGAATCTAATAATCCAATGATCTGCGTATTAACTTAAATCATATAAATTTTTCTTTCATATAGCTCCTTTACCAGGAAGCATCCCCTTGCTTGGATTAAGACAAAGTTGTTGTCCTTTTTGACACAAATAATAATTTGCAATTTCAAACCCAAAAATAATTGAATTTGCCAGTACTAACCACTTGTGGCCATGTCAAAACATTTTCAACAGTAATTGTCTCCACCGATGGCTCTTCAAATGCGCACTGCTTCGCTAACGGCATAATAGCAGACACTACAAAAAATGGAATTCCAACTGAAATCTAAAGAGGAAACACATACAGATATAGATAATCAAAAGCATAGGCATTTAGCAATAAACTTTGTTTTTTAGGGTTGTTTGCCCCACTCACACAGGGTTTAAGGTCCGTATGCACTATACAGCTCTCCCACAGAGATAACATTTTTTTTGTGTGTGTGATCAGAATGATAACGCCTTTCATGTTTTTACTAGATAAGGGAGGATAATAAATGAAACAGCAGTTCTGTTGATAACAAACAAAGAATCAACCGTATAATCTCAAGATGATACGGTCCAACGAATTAAAATGGTATACAAACCAGCAAGTTTGGAGACATTAAGATTTAAAACAAGTTTAATCATTGTACAAGAAAGGTCATTGAGAAACAGTGCTATTTAAAGATGAGTTATATGTTAGTGCAAGTGATGGTGACTAGATAATTAGCCACTCAGTGCTATGAACTAGAATAATTTTGTTTCAATCAGAAAAGAGTATTCTTCATCAATTAAGATGTTCTTGTTGATGTGGGGATCCAAATGTGAGACAACGATGGAGAAGAGAAAATGAACTGGATGGTTGGACAAAAGGAGTTGAGCTTTATATACAGTTCGATGAATAATGATATCATAAATTAAATCTCAAGAGTTTTCACATGTCTAACTTAATAAAGTGGCTAAACATAATAGTGATATCCTCAACATAAAACGCAAGAAAGTGAATCTAATTTGCATTCGTAAGAGAGAGCACTTCGTCAAGGTTATGATTTTGTTGGAAGAACAGCAGAGGTAACCATGAGTGGTACGACCAATACTCACTGTCTATTCCATAAACGTTACGCCAGAAATCAACACTTTCACTATACCGGTCTGGATGCGTCACAGGCGCCATGTATAGCTGCAGAGAGAAGAAACAGAGATTAAAATAACGTCACTATTTCATATCATTAAGTGGTGGAAAAGCAAAGGTCATTCATTATCATCAGACTCCAGGTCTGGATACTTCGGACTTGTTCTAGGTGAACAATGCAGTAGGCATCAGAATTGGTTCTAAGAGCTTTTCTCATCTTAATCTAAATGAATAGATCACCATTCCTAATACAACTGCTACATATTACTTCTTGGCACTGTAAGTATCATCACGGGATTTCCTCTATGAGTAACATATGAAGCAAATACTAATATTGTGTATTTGCCGCATTAACTACAGAATATCTGAATCTGTCACATAACTATTAAATACGTGAATGATGAATCTAATTCTGATAATACAGACACTATTCACCCAAATAAAGGATGCAAAAGAAGGATAATACACACGCACAACACACAGAAGATAATCCCCATATAAATTTGAAAGCACACATAAATTAGAAAATGGAGTATGACTACCGTTGCATGTGATGGAAGAATAAGACCTCCTGGTTTCAGCCAGCGGTCTCTAGCAGTGATAACACTCCCCAGCATGCTCTGCAAGGACAAGCATATTCCATGCAGTGTAAGAAACAGAAAAGTTGAGAAATCATGGAATCCCATATAATACATTTAAAAGGTAAACCATATGGAGACCAAACTAGATGTAGGCACGCCTTGGTGCCAGGCCAGTGCCCAGTCTTATCCCGAAAGAGAAGCAATTTTTTAATAGATGTCTATAAGTGAAGCATTGAAATGTGTGTGTCTATATGGTATTACCTCATAAAGCAGCATGTAACCCATCCATTCTGAAACTATAATGTCAACTTCTTCATCAATTTCAACATCCTGAACTAACCAAAAAGTATGATATAGTCATTAGTCACCAAACTCAAATCTACATAATAACAAGAGATATACTCATCCATAATAAAGAGATTCAATTACGACAAAGTTAGAAATGACAACATTTCCATTGATGACAACTATGAAAATGGATGTGTGGGCATACTAGAAGAGATAGGATTATGAACGAAGATGAGGGAGGAGAGGCTGAGATGGTTCAGACTTCGGACATGTGAAAGAGAAGATGCATGGATGCCCCAATGAGGAGGTGTAAGAGGTTTGTTGTGGTGAGTATGAGAAGAGGTAGAGATGGCCAGAAGAAATATTGAGGGAAGTGACTGGACGGGACATGACACACTTGTAACTTACCTAGAACATAACCCTAGATAGGAGGATTTGGAGGTCGAGGATTAGTTGTAGAAGGTTAGTACGTAGTCGAGCATTGTCTAGTCTCCCTTATCGGTCTCAATTTTTACTCTCCAACTATCTTATTTTTCAATTTATTACTACATGTGTCTCGGTTAACATATGTTGCTAATGCACCCATCTACATACAAACAAATTGAATTTTAAGGATTCTCACTTCGCTCTAAGAAAAGGTAGATTTCATACAACTTAAGCAAACATAAGCAGCCAATGTCCAATGGTAATAACATCAACTCTAAGTTGCAAAAACAGCGGAAGAATCAAATGTTAAGACCAGAACATACCTCGACCCGCCCATGCAAAACAATAACTTTGTCACATAAGTTGTTTGCCTTCACAATTTCATTCGCCTGGAGAACCACAAAAAACAGATGTAAATTAAATTCAAGTTCAATTATTTCACGTAGTTCCTCTAGAAAAAATGCAGTGGAAGAGATCTTAAGAATGTCCAGCTACTAGAGTGAATCCCTTCATCTATTATGGTTTGAATAATGTCTACACATTTTAGTAGGAAAGGATAGACAATTGTAGGAATTTCAAAGCTTCAAAGGTTCGCTCTAAGTGGCATCATTGGAAGTAAGAAAATTTATGTAATAGTATTTTTAGAGTGATCTAAATCAGCAGCATAAACAAGATTTTTTGCAAGTGGTATCAACATTTCTATAAGTGAAAAAAAACATTCATATTTATAACTTTTGCAAATATAGAGGATCCTTGGCCCAATGGTTTTGTTGAATCTAAACTCTAAAGATAGAATGGATGTAGCTTAACCTCATTTTTTTTTTTGACAAAAAGGGGCTATCTCACACATTTGCCCAAAAGAAAAGTTGAGGTTCAAACTTCCACCCTCTATTAGCCAAAGTTCAGGCTTAACCAATGGACCAGAGAGCACTCCTTATCAAGCTGTGTCATTTTTTTCTTATTATATTTTTTACAATATTAAGATATATTTACTGTCAGAACCAATTTCCCAATTACTCTTTTGAGTCTCCTCAACCCTCATGCTTTCTGCCTCTCTTCCTTCACCACATCAAACTTTAATACTTAACCCTAACACCACATGTAAACCATGTCAGTCGAGTCCTCCTTGGCCCAAGAGACTTTTTTTCCCTTTATTCTCCTCAAAACCCTAGAAAAAAATGGCAAGGCAAGTGACAACTGCAACCTAATCCCACACCATTCTTCCATATGTCTAACTAAGTTTATTTTCTTCTATCTTCTTTCTTCTCTGTCTTTGTTGTCAACTTGCCGTCTTCTTCTTCTCCCTGTCATTTTGGTTTCAACTAATGTTCAAAGTAAATGCCAGACTTAGATCATCTCTTTACCATACCGACAACAACATCATGTAAAATTGACACGAATCTGGTGATGGAAAATGATGAATCAACATATCCCAGTAATATAACTCAGTTGACACAGGCCCACGAATATTTGTTTGCTTCTTTATCTATAAGAAGAATTTGTCAGCTTGCTTATGGAATGCAATGCTCACTCATGATCTAAAATGAGGAAGTACTATTTGCTGAAGTAGATGATGAAGTATTAGCGGGAGGCCAAAGTAAGGTATGGCTCCATGCTTGTGTTTATAAATAATCGGCCGTTGCTTAGTCATGCATCTTAATTTTGTGAAATAAATTGAATTACAATATCAGCTAAAATGTCCTAGAATAATTCACATATCAATGTATATTCAAGCATATTTTTCAACTGAATTACCCCATTCCACTTATGTCAAAAGCATTTTGTTTTTGCACATTAAATGCCAGTCCATTCTCTTCAAACTCACAAGTGACACCTATCACTCCGCCTATTCTCAGTTTTCCAGTAGTCCTCCCATGGAACAGTTTGTTCAGTCTATCCATGAAACTCATGTTTGTTTCATCCTACCAACATACAAAAACTGAAAAGAAATACTCTTCCCTTGAGAAGTCCTTGGCTGTACAGCTACATACTCCACAAATTGTCTTCATTTGGACAACAGGAAGTTCTTTAGAGAGCCTTTTTTATAAGGCATCTAAAGATCTTTAGAGAACTTACCACCACGTTAGACTACTGATAAACAATGAGTTAAATCGTGAGTGTTTGAAATCTTTAAGTAGTGGAACAACATCATGCACCATCATTGTCCTCTGCTGCCTCACCACAACTTCTTTACAAACTTCTCAAAAAGAAAGTCTAACTTTTTTAACAAAAAACTGGTAAATGTGTATTCCTCAGCATTAAGGACATGCTGGACATCATCAAAAAGTGTTGGATAAAAAAAAACAACTAGAAAAGAAGATACTTACAGAGATCTTAATAAATCTACAAACTGATCTATCTCCTCTAAACCTACTTCTTTACACCAAAAGTAAAAAGATATTAAACAATTCCAATTTACTTTCTGGATGGAAGTGGATCTATCTTCATAAGTAGAAAGTTAACTTAAAGAGGGAGTATTTGAAGGTTCTGCAAGCCTTTGTAAAGGATGCAACATCATCATAAAGCACCATAATGAAGCAGTCAATTGTCTCAGAACTCATCAACCATAAGAGATGTGTGGAGAAGCATTACTCTAAGGCACATTTAGAATACAAATACTACATAGAACAAGCTTCAACGAACATCTTCTAACAGAATGAAACAAGTACCTGGACAGCTATATCACTTGCATCAACAGCATACACCTGGGATAAAAGAACATCTGCCTAGTAAGTGTTATATCTGGAACATCCAAATTAAAGGGAATACCATTAAAGCACGCAAAATAAGTTCAGATTGCATCAAGAAGAGGTCATGAGTTCACTTGGTCCACTAAAAACCAGGTTAGAAACAAAGTAAAACACGTCAAAGATGCAACTTTATTGTATAGAAGAAGAAAAAAACATACATCTTCCCAAAAGCAAATGAACAATCCAATAGAGAAAAAATAAATGAGCCATAGCTGCTTTGGTGCAAGCAGACTGAAGAAACAAACAATCATATATTTCATCACCATGATCAAATGAATAAATCTTGGGTACCCATTCTTCTGTATTTTGATGTATAAAACTCATAATTCCTTTTTTTGTAGACGAAAATAAAACTCATTCTTCCATAAATAATCCAGGATCACCTGTTGTTTTGGTAGAAACCAAAATCTTGAATGTCTATACAGAGATACTTATTTTGGAGCATGTGATAGGAAAGGAGCAAAGAATCTTATAGGAGAAGGTTCACCAAAACGTAGATTCGACAGTTTGTTCAAACTTTAAGTTATGGAGCAAGGAAAGATATGTTTTATCATCTCTCAACTTGTGTGACTTCCATGACAAAACTTGAAAATGGAATACAATATATAGCTGTTACATGTTTTTACATAAGCTGACTTTTACATGCTTTGGCACCACACAGGTGGGGCCCAATAGATAAAATTTGGCACTGTTAATGTGCATGCAGCGAAGATAGGGGAAGTTTTGACTGCAATATAGCTCAGACATCTACATCACTTTAATATTCTAGTGATAAATACGGATTGTGTTGCAATTTTTTAAAAAACTGGAAGGACTGATGCAATTTTCCACATTGACTATTCAGAGAACTTCTAGTATTTAGAACATACTGTAATCTAGCAATAGCTGGGTGAATTTTTCCATTTGTTCACAAACATAAGTTCATAATATTGCCTCAAAAGTTGAAAGAAACCATGGAAATAACAACTCGGCTCTGGTACTGAACTGAGATTGATGAAATTTCAGGTAAAGAGGACTTAATGATATCTTACTCGTCTTGCACCCGCTTGTGCACAAAATATAGATAGGATCCCGGTGCCACATCCAACATCAACGACAACCTAGAAAATGTAAATTTAATTAGACCGTTGGCATAGACTAGACTGGTTGAATTATGTAATGTAATTATTTTTAAAAAAAAAAGAACATGAAAGACTTGTAGCATTACAATGTGAGATTTGATAAATTTTAGAATTTCACTTGGGGCACAGAATTATTTAGATAGTCAACTTACTTTTCCAGCAATAAAGTGTTGATGCTGAAAAATTGCATTCCTGTAAGTGTCCGTCCGCACACGATCCTGCAAGTTCCACCCATAAATTAACATGTCCTTTGTACATCTAGATATATTTGAAAGCATAAACACAAGGGAACATGAAGTTCAAATGGAATCCAAATAATTAAATTCACCTAAATACAAGCAGTAAAATGAATTTGCAAGACCTCTTATTTTAAGCTCACTTCATATCATCATCATACTAAATAAGATGCAACAGTATTCAGCTCCATAGTGTTCAAGACTATAGTAATGCAAAGAAGCCAACTTATTCTATGACTCCATAATTTCAGCTCCCCACGGTTACACTCTCTAAAAACTGACTTTCTTGAATGTATATGGACATGTATACATGACAAATGAGTCCAACATACTATCAAGAATAACCAAATAATCCTATAACCCTGTTAAGCTCAGTTACACAAAACATTACACTCTCTAAAATCTTGATTCTTGCAAATGTATGCCTAACATACTAACAAGTATAGCCAAAATAATCATGTAAGCTCATCTCCTCAAAACATTACACTCCCTACAAACTGATTCTTCCGAATGTATTTAGTAGACAAGTACACATGCCAATGCAGTCTAATATGTTATATCCACTCCGGTGAAACACTTCCAACTCAATCATTCTAGTTCAATTCATAATCGTAATGCGCACAAACTCAATACGCAAATATGTACATAATAAATACAAAAATTCAGTGAAATAGATCCGTAATGTAACAAATACCTTAATCATCTCTTCATGAATGCCAACATGAGCATACGAATTAAAATATGCCGTATCGAACTCCGTACAAGGAGGTGCAGGCTTTTCCCTCTCCTCTTCATCTTCATTATGCTGCTGCCCTAGAGAAACCCTAGCATCACCATCACTACTACCACCACCACCTCTACGGCCACGTGGCCTGCCGCGGCTGCCTCTGCGTACTCTATGACCGCCGGAGATTCCTCCGGCGACGGCGCCGTCGTGGTGGTACCCGTTAGTGTAACCGCCGTCTGTTGGTTGTAACATTTTATTATTTTTTTTTCTCACGCGAATCTCACAGTCTTCACTGCCCAAAACTATTGGAGTAAATATTGTTTAGTGAACGAAGAGAATAGAAAGGGGTTCTGATTTTGGGAAATTAGCACTTTCAATCCTTCAAATGTTGATAAATTGTAATTAAGCACATTTAATTTTGAGTTATGTTGACGGTTCGGGTAAAAATCAATTCAATCCGAAAAATCAAACGAAACGGATTTATATCGCTATTTAATATTTGAAAGTAAGAGAATGCGAAAAAAATCTAAATATTGTGTATTTCCTATATAAAGGTTAAAAAATGCATAATTTTGTTTATTTATGGTAAAATATGCATAGTAAATATTATAAGAACCACAACAAAAACTAGAATACGTTGATAATAACAAGATCAAAAGTGAAATTATATTTTCACATATAGTCACTTAAAATAAATTAATTATTCTTCATAGTTATAGTTTGCTAATTACGATTAGTAGTTATTATAGGAAGAAGAGTGACTAGCGAGATTGGGAGAGGGAGGAGAGAGACGAGCAAGATTGAGAGAGGAAGGAGAGAGGTGAGCGAGAGAGGGCAGAATAGGAAGAGAGGCGGATTGTATATGTATATCTATCAAAATAATTGTACGTGTATAACTGGTATACATATGTGTTTGTATATCAGTCAAGCGAGATTAGGAGAGGGAGGAGAGAAGCGAGCGGGAGAGGCAGAGAGCGAAGAGAGGTGAATTGTATATGTATATCTGTCAAAATAATTGTATATATGTAACTGGTATACATATGTGTTTGTATATCAGTCGAGCGAATTAGGAGCTGGAGGAGAGAGGTAAGCGGGAGAGTGAAGAAAGTGGAGAAAGGCAAAATATATATGTATATCGGTTAGATAATTGTATATATGTAACTATTATGTATATGTTGTATCTGTATATTTGCATACAATTTGAATTCGTATATAATTTAATCGAGTCAAAACATTTATATTTGTATATCTAATATTTCTCGTTTTATACAAACACAAATTATACATTATATTTGTACAAAGCGAGAGAGAAATGCAAAAGAGAATTAAGCAGCAAAAGATTTGTATTTGTATAATTATAAATGTATATGATTTGTATATCCCGTTTCTATCGCTATATACAAACACAAATTATATATTTGTGTTTGTATAAAGTGAGAAAAGATTGATTGAAGAGAAAAGAGAGAGATTGGACAGTGAGAGGAGAGTGACAAATGAGATTCCAGAGAGAGGGAAGAGATTCGAGAGAGAATGTAATTATAGATAGAACTAAGTTTTGAGTTGTAACTAATGCAAATTATAGTTATATTAACTAATTAACTAATATATATTTGTTTATCCGCATAATTTTCCTTTTTCTTATATCTAGATTGAATATTAATAGATTGTGTCACTACACAAATACAAATTCAATAACATGGGATAAAGAGATAGACTTGAAGCAACTCGACGACAATGAAATTGACTTGTGTAGTTTAAAATTAGTATATTAAATACAATTTTGGTAATTTAAAAAAGTAAATCTTTTTGTCTTTGTTAAAATTTAAATAATTAAAAACTTATGTACATTTATATTTGCTTTCTTCCTCATTTAGTTAAAAAAAAATGTATCCTTCTTTGATATGATCAACCAAGTCATTGAGTTCTAGCTCATCATTCTCTAACATAAGGCTAGTAAAATCAAATGTACCATCCAAGTTAGATGTGAAACTCCCTCACATGTAGGTTCAAGCTCTACATCGATAAAGTTGTACGAACAAGTCCTAGATCAGTAGGCTTAGTAAAGATATGATACACGAGTCTAATTCAATCTCAATAATTAATTCATAAAAAAAAACCCGTCTAAATTCATACTAGTAATTTACTAGTTTATTTCCTAACTAATGTAGGACATCTAATTCACACTCAAACATCCCTCTTCACGTCTAGGTTCAACTTAAACTTGCACTAAGAGCTCAAATAAAGATAAACTTGATATGTATATTAAAATTAGCAGTACTACACAATATAACATATAAATAACGAAAAAGGGCCTAAAATACTCTTGAAGTATTAGAAATGGTACAAAATTACCCTCCACCCATCTATTGGCTCCAAAATGCCCTTCTCATCCACATATTGGCTCCAAAATACCCTTCTCATCCATTTTTGGGTTCAAAATTAACCACTTATTTAACAGTTTTAAAATTAAACTGTTTAAATATTTTTTAAAATACGTGATACTCAACTATTTGTTATAATATAACTTATTAGTATAATTTATAAATCAATTCACTTCCCACCCGTTATTAAAAAATGTTCAAAATAACGTACTCGTTTTACTAGTAGGCCGTGAGCCCTGGGGCGGGGTGAGGTTGACTAGAAAAACAACTTACTCTATACAAGTTCGGCTAAAAAAAAATTTAAAATACTTTTTCAGAATTCTCATTTTGTCGTTAAAAATCTTAAAGGTATTATTCATAGGTCACATTTATATATATCTATGATTTATTTTACAACACAATTTTAAATTCATTTTTTTTTATCAATCAATCAAAACAGTGAACATTTGACTTTATGTTAATTTTTTCAAAACTTACCAGCATAAGAAATGTTACTGAACTAGCATCGATGAGAAGACAATGCAGTACTTATTATAGTCAAACATGGAAACAAAGTACAGAAAATGACTTGCAGGGAAGTGAATTGATTTATAAATTATACTAATAAGTTAAACTATAACAAATAGTTGAGCGTCACGTATTTTAAAAATAGTTAATTGTTTAAATTTAAAATCATTAAATAATTGGTCAATTTTGAATACAAAGATGGATGACAAGGGTATTTTGAAGCTAATGGATGGATGAAGGGTAATTTTGTACCATTTTCAATACTTCGAAATTTTTTTTGATCTTTTTCCGTATAAATAATGAATTCAATTACTCTTAATACCTTGATACATAACGTATACATATTTGAATTGATACAAATTAATTTTAAACCTATAATTTTAAAAGTTGCAACAAATTCATAACAAGAATCTACATATCAAATCAATCAAAATTATATATTAAATTCGTTATTCTATAATAATACATTCATTCTCTCGAAATCGTCAACGCTTTATCCCTCATCAAAAAAGTTGTTATGTTTACGTTAGAAATTAAGGGGACAACAGAATTCAGTTTTGATATAGTTGTTGTTTGTCCTTTTAACTAATTTATCATCCTATTAGTTGTCACTCTATTGCAAGTTGATGTACAATAGGGATAGGTCCACTTTTCTAAAACTATTTTCACCTTTCAAAATCACACTCCAACATGTTCATATCTAGTCGTAAATACGGTGACAAAATCAAATTTAATTCGTCCAATTCGTTTAAATTTAGGTGAGTTATTGATACACTTATTTATCAATACAATTCATTAAAAATTAAATTGATATATTATTTGAATTTATAACTTTTGTCAATTTTATTTTTAATTTGATATGTTATATATAGTTATAATTAAAAAAAATACAATTTTATCAAGTACTAAAATAGTTTAAAAGAATAAAAAATAATAATTAATTAAGCTTAATAAAAATTGAGTTGGGCTGAAACAGATCTTAACCCATTGTATAGTTAATTATCTAATCCATTTTAACCAATCATTTTTATCCATGCAAATTTAAGTTAGATTGATTATTAACTCGATCATTGTATTAATTCATTACGATCCGTCTAATTATCTCCTTTGTTATAATGGTTGATAGCATAATTCAAATCGATCATAATATCTCATTTTAATAATTAGTCTATAGAACTTAGATAAACACTCACCTATAACCATGGCCAAAATCTTTTTAAAAAAGGTTGTTTTAAGAGCTATTTGATTAGGTTTAGCTATCGTACCGTTGTTTTTATTTACAAATTATACATAATCAGTTTAGTAAGTTTGAAGTCAATTATATGAGTTATTATAGATTCAGAAAATAATAATTACGAATGCAATCAAATTACATAAATTTTGATTTAAATTTCATATTCAAGATATTCATTTGTTTGTGAGGGCTCCAATACTGTGGTGTTTGAACTCCCATCACTATCGTTATGATTGATTTAATATGTATAAATATTTTGTTTGAAATTCATAAATCAAATATTTTGACTCTATCCTCTATTGAATGATGGTACTAGGGGATGAATATGGTATGATGTGATACAATATTTGAAAGTTCGATACGGTAGTTTCAATGTTCAGTTTCTAAAACTATTAAAACTATTACTATGCCAATTTAATGTTGTATGATTCGATATTTTAAAGTCCAGTTTAGATATTTTGTGGTATGGTAAATTGATAACCATACTTTATTCAACTTGGACTAATATATACTTGTATAATAAAATTTTTATGACTTAAACAATATCCAAAAAAATATCTCAATTATATTATGCTATGTTGCATATTTGTTACATACTTCAATTTTTAAATATCAGATATCATATTAAAATATATAAAAAAAAAATTAAAATGTATATCATAATACAAAAATTATAATATTAAATTTTTTTAATATGATATAATAATTCGATATATATCATACCATGTCTCGATAAAAAGAAAAGGTTAGTTTTACTGCAGTAAGATGAGAAAGTGGGGCCTGTACTACTGGCAAAACAGTTGTTATCAACATGGGATTTTTGCCTGTTGATGATTATTTGAATACTGTTTTTTTTATTGGTTTCATTCATTGCAGTCCCTTTCACTTCTCTTTAATCAAATTACCATAATATATTCAATATAATTTTATGAATTGAATTTAGGAAATACGAACGACTTTAGAGTCTTATAAAGTATTTATCTGAACCTCTTAAAAAACACACGATACAGATATAAGGTAATCTTTTAAATATATATGTAAAGATTTTGAATTCGCTAAATATAAAGTAGAGACTGACTTAGTGGTACAAAAAATTTAAAATTCACGTCAAGTTCAAATTTCAAATGCAGACCTTAATACTACGTAATCATTATACACCAACTTCATTCTTTGGACATTTTCGTTGTCCTAAACATCTGCTACTGTTAAAGAAGATACAGTGTATGCCGTCCTTAGTCCTGTAGTATTATAATCCAAAATATCTCTTTTGCACAACTTATTCATTGTACTCACTACTATTTTTTAAGCATTTTCATTTCCTAAAAATAACATTAAATAAATCAATAAGTTCTTTCAAAACTCCACGAAATTTCACTTAGTCGCTCAATATCCGAATTTCATAACTTTAACTAACATTGAATTATGACATATCTTTTAAAAATACACGAACATTCAATATATTATTTTTGAAAAGAATGAACCACGTAACTATTAAATCTATCTATTTCCTTTATAGACCTCAAATATTCGAAATTCACAACCTTAATTATCATTGAATTATGACAGATCCTTTAAAAATGCACAAACATTCGATATATAATTTTTTAATAGTACCAACGATGTAGCTATTAAAGCTACTCCTCTCGTCTACTTCTAATTATCATGTTATACTTTTCGAAAGTCAATTTAACTAATCTTAAAAGTAAAATTATATTGAATTAATTTAATATTTTAAACAAAAAATTTAAAAATACTATACTTTATGATTTTTTTACATATTAATTTGATGAAAAAATATATCATAAAATATTAATCTAAATACTTATCTTTGATTCTAAAATAAAAATTATGACAATTAAAAATAGACGAACATTACATAAATGTTTGTAGTATTTTTCAGTCTTTCAATAAAGTTGGTGCGTTTTTTAATCAATAGGGTCACCAGTCCAAAAATGTCAAAATTTTGAATAATTATAAATAAAGTTGTGGTACCCAATAATATTTATTTGAGTTGCTCAACTGTATATTTTTCTATTTTTGGTACCCTTTTGTTTCTATTATTATTGACCTCATTGGTCTAATACATTGTTTCCAATCATAATTTTTTAATTGTTTTTAGTATAATATTTGTTAGGTTGAGATAAATTTAAATGACATAATATATATATTAGATTTTAAATTTGAGTTTAAATGCTCAAACAATTATTTAACTATTAAATTTTTAAATAATAAACACGTGAGCATACATGATACTATACACGTAGGATAAAAAATGATATGTAGGATGACATGTAGACATGTGTGTCTATTTGTTCAACTTTATATAAGTTTAAGTGTTTACTTGTGCACGCTGAAAGTTGAATGAGATAAAAGTGATTCGAAACCAAATTAAAGGTTATATTTATGTATTATGCTAATTTAAATCGAATTCATATAGTCGATCCCAACTAGCATGGCGTAGTTGTTGTTGCAGTGTACTGGTGTATATATATGTGCTTAGAAATGAATTTTCAAGATTTTTTTATGGGAATGCATAGTACCTGTTTGATAAAATGTCTCAGTGAAAAAGTTTGATAGTGAATTTCAAGAATGACAGTAGATAAATCAAGAAGCTCAATTTGGAGCAGAGAGCAAGATATAGAATTTGAGAATGCATTAGCAACTTATCCTGAGGATTGTGTAGATAGGTGGGAGAAAATTGCAGCTGATGTTCAAGGGAAAACCTTACAAGAGGTTAAGAATCATTACGAAATTTTACTCGATGATGTGAGTCGAATCGAGTCTGGTTATGTTCCTTTGCCTTGGTACAACTCTACTTTTGACAGGTCTTTGTGCAATGATGTTGGTGGTGAAAGAATTGGCAAGAAGAGTGGGGTTTCAGGGAGGCTAAATAGTGAGTCAAATGATGGAGGTAAATCTACTAAATTGGAGCAGGACCGGCGTAAAGGGGTTGCTTGGACGGAGGATGAGCACAGGTCAGTAACCGTTGAACTTCAGTTATTTCAATACAATATTAAGCTTGTTTATTGTATATTTGTTTGAGACAATTGAGGCTTGTTCAAGTGGTCGAGCACCTCCACCATCATTCGATAGGTTGAGGGTCGGGTAACGCTGGAGTGTAAGTCAGAACACTAACTCATGAGTTTCATACCTTGTGTTTGAGGTTGCTACATGTCATTTAGGAGAGTGCAGTGGTACTTTCTGTTTCTTTTTTCCCTTCATGTTTCAGTGAATATAATCTTATCAAACTTAGCTTTATGCGCCTTCTGCCGAAAACTTTCTTTGCCTGGAAACGTAGTGACTGTCGACTGTCGTTATGAGGGTGTACTTCATGAAGTAATAGGACTAACTAAGCTGTTGGCAGACATTTGTTAAACTGTATTATCCTGCTGTCACTTTCAGAAAATTCTCTTTCGATGGGAGATGTGATCGATAGAGAAACATTCTAAGTGATTCAGGGGTTTTCGCGTGTCTGAATGTTAAGATTAAAGATGTCTGTTTATGCATTAGTACAGTAATTACAGGCTGATGCATCTTTTCCTAATCTCTAGAGCTTTTTTTTTGTCCAATTCAAGCTACCTGCATTTTAATCGGACAATGGTTTTTCACTTGGATTCACCTTTCCATCCTAAACTGCGTGTTGTACTTGAAATTCCTGAAACTGGATCTTGTTTTGTAGCAATTGGACTTCTCATTTTGTTGGCTGTAAGAACCATGGCTGCAGAGAAAATAATTGAAGATGCATATTCTTGCTGACGTCTTCTGCATTCTAGATACCGTTTAACATCCTCCCGATATTTTGTACTGACAGAGTTTTGCTTCATTTGCTTTATCTTTGTTGGTATGCAGATTGTTCCTTCTTGGACTGGAAAAATATGGGAAAGGTGATTGGAGAAGTATCTCTCGAAACTTTGTTGTGACAAGAACTCCTACACAAGTGGCCAGTCATGCCCAAAAATATTTCATACGTTTAAACTCGATGAACAAGGACAGAAGACGAACAAGTATACATGACATTACTAGTGTTAATAACGGAGATGTCTCCGTACCTCGAGTTCCAATCACTGGCCAAACAATTGGTTCTTCTGGCAAATCCAACAAACTATCTCCAACAGCACCAATTGCTCCCATTGGAGTTGGTATATATGGAGCAACCACCATCGGACAACCAGTAACAGGACCAATGGTTAACGTAGTTGATCAGAGGCAGATTCAGGATTTGGACATTATGGGTTCAAGTTTGGGATATTACTACGACCAACCTTGACTTTTCTGGTACATCTAGTAACTTTTCAACACAGATATAGAATTCGAGCCCAAAGCTACTATTGGCTTTGGATGAAACCACAAGTTCAACACTACATCCACCTCTGCAGTTGGTACAATAGTGAATCTTTCTCCTCCGACATACAAGTCATTCGGTGTCCAACCTCCAATACAAGAAGCAATGCTTGCTGGTGCACCTACAAACACGAGCCCGGTGATGTTTCTGATGGAACACACATCTACACATTAGTGACATTTTTTAGAAACAATAAGTGTACAAAGGCAAACTGAAGAGTCTTCTTCAATGGTGCATGAATTATTACTATTTCTCAATGTCACATAAGCATTCACTCAGGACTTTGATCCAGTGGTAAGACCAATATAATATTAGATTATCTTATATTGAATCTTTACGACGTAGGAGTAAAGTTGTGTACACACCATCCTCTCCAAATTTCACTTGTGAGATTTACACTGGATATGTCCTTGTTGTTGTAATAATATTGAGTCTTTCGTCTTTCTTTCTTGCATTTTTTTTATTTATACCCACATTACACAAGAAAAAGGGTACACTATGACTTAAAATAAAATTGATCTTTAGACCTGAAAAAATAGAAAAACAAGTTGTTTGTTACTTATTTCTCGTGTTTGGTACATGAGCATATAATACTATTCAAGAAATATTTGTATATAATCTAGACAAATATGATGAGATGTGACGGGTATATAAATTGAGGTGAAAGAGACCTAAAGTCTCATATTATCCCAAAATCAAAAAAGGAACCAATAATAAGTCAGTTCAAGGTACAACAATATTTGCATAAAGTACAATAATATATGCACAAGGTATAATATATAAATATGTCATTTAACATGATTTCAACTCACATCACAAGTATACACTTAAAAAAGTATATAGAATTGAATAAACAGGAAACATGTCATGCTTGACATAATAGACATAAAACGTCACGTAAAATGCAAATTGTGATACAGGACGTCGAGTAAGATGTAAATGTCTATTATGCGTATCCAAATGGGATGTTAAAAGATAAATTTATGTATTATACGGATGAAAGAAACTATTTTTTGTTGAGAAAAACAGAGTTTTTTCTGCTGCCTTGTTTCCATTGCTCCAATGAGTCCACTGACCATTCAACTTCAGCCTTCTCCATTCCCACTTACAAATCCAGCAAAACCCCAAATCACCATTTTCACTTTACCCAACAGACCAATAATCTTGATTCCTCAAGCTACATTTTCTTCTCCATCAAATTCTCCTCTTTGGACCATTTCAGAGATAGCCAGGGCTGTCAATGGCAGAATCATCAGATGGGGTCCACCTGGAACAATCTGTACGGACACCAGAACCCTTGAACCAGGACAATGGTTTCTCCCCCTTGTTGGACAAAACTTTGATGCCCATAATTTCATTACTCCTAAATTAGCCACAAAAGGGTGTGTTGGAGTGATTGGGAACTGGGTTTGTGAGGGTTGGAACAATGGGTTTGTACAGGTAGAAGGTGACACTATGAGTTCTTTAAAAAGATTAGGTTTTTATGCAAGAAACAGGTTTACTGGTTGTTTAATTGGTTTAACAGGAAGTGTGGGGAAAACAACTACAAAGACTATGGTGGCGTTAGCTTTGGAGAGTGTTGGAACTGTTTATTATAGTCCAGGGAACTGGAATAACGAGATTGGGGTTGCGTTATTGCTTATTGGGATGTCGAGGGATGTGGGGTTTGGTGTTTTGGAGATGGGAATGAGCAAGAAAGGAGAGATCTTGGAGCTGTCCAGGATGTGTAGACCAGATGTAAGGGTGATTTTGAATGTGAATGCTGCACATTTGGAGAACTTCGCGAACTTGGAGGAGGTTTCCATGGCGAAAGGAGAGATTTTAAGAGAAGCAATGCCAGGGAATGTGTGTGTATTGAATGGTGATGATCCCCTTGTCATGAGCCTCCCAGTTCCAGTTGGAGTTAAGAAGGTGACTACTATTTAATTTTTTAAAATTGTTCTTTATATTGATATTTTTGTGATCGGTGGTGAAGGTGGGATTCAACATATAGTGTATACATTAAAAGAAAATTTACCTATCTAAACAGAGTGAATTATGTTGATTGGATACAAGGTGTCTCCACCACTGTTTGTGATCAAGCTTCTTTTGTGTTGGTCATTGAATTAGTTCTCAACGTCTGAACTAGCTGATATGAGTTACATGCGATGCAGATACCACTGTTCTTTCCTTGCATTCTAGTATTGGTAGGTAATCTTGAAATGGAAATTTCTACTTTGAATCTTGCATATGAAAGGACAGAGAACACTTCTTCCAATTTAGACGTTCTCGATAAGAAATCTCATAAAATGTGCACCAAGTGAGTCCATCATGGGTGTGGGATCCATAGTGGATTTGGTCAAGCACTCGAGTTGAGTTGACCAAATGTGGTATGGATCCAACATCCATGTTGTGTCTACGGGGGTGAATCCTAGCTACGTAGCTCATTAAATCCTTGTTATTTGTTAGATACAGTTCTACTTAAGGAGATAAGAGCCGAAAAAACATGAATTCTGTTGCTTTTTATTTTTATATACTGTGAAACTATGATCTACTTTTGGTTATTTTCTTGATTTCATTTTTTCTTTTCTTGCTCAAGGTGGTTTTTGGTCGACAGTTTGGCTGTGATGTTCGTTTAGTTTCTTCACAAATCATAGACGGAGGTCGCAGAGTAGAAATTGTTCTAGAGGGGTTCAACGAGATGTAAGTTCATCAGAACCTTTTTCCAACCATTCTGTAGAGCATGCTATTCACATCGGCACAAAACTTCAACTATTACAACCTGGTTTGAACATTTTCAGAATACTAAACTTTTATAATCCCCTTATATTGTCATATTTTCCAAATAATTGTAAAAATATGGTTTTCTGTTATTGATGTAATATTTTTGTGTTCCTTATCTGGATGGGCTTATACAAGCAGGCCTTTATCTTTTGTCTCTTTGGTGTGACTTAGATGTTATTAATTAGATATAAAGTGCGACAGGTGTCACCATCCCTTCTTTTCATAGCTAATAGAGAAGAGACTTTGGTAATTCTTACACATCTGTTGTTAGCGCTACAGTCTACACTCGATTCTTGAACAAAATGAACTTTACTTTCTTAAAACAAATATATTATGTAATTTTCAATGTGCAAGGTCAGTACTACCACAGATTAAAGAATTTAGGTTGACGAAATATTCTTAGAAATTGTCTTATAAAGGAAATGCCTTTTCTTCATTTAGGCTATTTTAATCTGAAACATAGTATAACTTGCGTTATTCATTAAAACAATTGATCCACTGTTATTTACTAGTATTTACAGTTCTATTTACTTGACATGTCGGTAAATATTCAGGGTTAAATTTGTTATCTCCAGTCCTGGCTTGCATTTGGCCGTTAATGCATGTGCAGCTGCTGCTGTCGCTAGTGCTCTTGGTGTTCCGCTTGCTTTAGCTGGAAAGTCCTTATCCAGATTTATACCTGTTCACCGAAGATCAGAGCTTGAAGTGACCAAGAATGGGATTACAATAATCAATGATGTTTACAATGCAAGTCCAGCTAGTACTCAAGCTGCAATTGACTTGTTAAGAAACATTGACTGCAAAGGTAAACGAGTTGCTATACTCGGAGACATGCTTGAACTTGGTTCAACAGAATTCAAGTTTCATGAGTTGATGCTACAGAGTTGCTGCGATGCTCAGTTTGATGTGGTTGCACTTGTTGGAATAAGGTTTGTACGTGCAGCTGACAGTATAGACTTTGGGCCAGATACAAAACTGGTCTACACTACTGATGCTCACCAAATGGCTTCTAAAATCATCGATTATCTAAATAGTGGTGATGTCGTCCTAGTCAAAGGCAGTCGTCAAATAAGAATGGAGGTAATTGTCAATGCAGTTAAGTCTATCCACTTTGGTGTCCCACTTTGCCATGCAGTAATGAGCAAATGTGACTAACAGAAGATTCCACAATGTGATCGTGCTAGAAGAAAAAACAGTAAACTGGTTCAACTTTGTTCGAGTCCTTTTTCAAGACCTCCGCATAGCTCAGGGCCAGCAGCTGGCGGTTATGCTGGCGTAAGGATAGATCATTAGCCATCTGCTGCTTCAAGCACATGTTTTGTGGTTTTCTGAGAAATGCTGGAAGGTCAGAGTAGCCATACGAGTTGGCTTTCAGGTGACAAGCTCTATGTAATGCTTAAGCTGCGGGTAGAAGCCCTTGCAAAGATGCTTTCTTCAAGTCGAGATGGATGAAGTGCCTCTTAACGGATACTTTCTGCAACGTTACCACCAAAGGGTTCAATAAAACCATATTCTTACTCGAGGAACGACACTCCAGAAATCAGTTTGTTGTTCAAGAAGTCACTTATGGTAATGAGGCTTCACTCACTTCCTTAAGAGACTTGGTAAATATTTTGAGTTGATAACTGCAGGCTGCAATGTTTCAATAGGATGTGAATATGCTAAAACCATAGCCAGATCTTTGTGATATCATGAGAGGTTGATTGTTGCAAAAGGTTACGAGTGAAAGGATCAAAAACACATCTAAAATATTTCAGTTTTTTAGAATTTCATATCTGTAACTATCAGGTGTGCGAGTTTCCTAATTACGCTATCACCAAATATTTATTGAATCAACACATCTCAGTTATCAGCCTCTCACTTATCCGAATAATGGTGTGATGTTTTAGATAGGAAAAGTGAACAACCAATAGTTAGAAGTATGTTTCGACAAACATTTGGATGAGAAAAGTAAACACCCAATAGTTTTGCAGTTCGATTTATATATAAAGATCAATTATTTATATCCCTAAAGATTAGCTTTCGATTGCCGCAAATACTTTGATAACTACAACAATAGTAATTATGGAATTGATGTTATTTGTCTTATTTTTTCGAGTTGTAAATTAGTTTTTTTAATTATTTTTTCCCATTCATCTGAAATTTGATAGATATTGAATTAAGTTACTTAATATATGTTTGACAGAACTAGATAATATATTATTTAAAAACTTATAATATAAGTAATATTTTAATAACACAATAGTGATTATTCATTTTTATTATATAAAATATAAAAAGATACTTCATAAGTTATTTTCTAAATTTGATATACGACTTTTAATTCAAATAATAATAAAAAAAAATCTCGAAAAATATAAAAATGATCAAACGGGTCGGGTTGTTCTGTGAACCAACCCGTTTGCCGCCAATAAAAGCCCAGCTCTATATCTATAAATATGCCGAAACTGTAACCCTTTCAACTAAATCATCGCTCTCTGTTTTTCAACTGTGCGAAAAATGCAGGTAAATTCATAAATTAGTATTTTCAGTTTCGATTACGCTCTATGCTCGTTACGATTATATGGGATATGTTGTTGTTGTTATTTGCTAAACTTTTCAAATTCAATTTCAGTTTCAATTTGTTTATATATTTGATTATTGTTATCTTCCACCAAGAACCAATTTTTTCCCCACCTAAAACCCTAGTTTATTTGATTTTGTTTGAAATGTTACTCTGTTTGTTAGTTTGTTGGATGACTATGTGATTAAAGTGTGTTTAATTTTCTCGATGCAGGCTAGTGATAGGTTCAATATCAACTCTCAGCTTGAGCACTTGCAAGCTAAATACGTTGGAACAGGACATGCCGACTTGACTCGATTGTAAGTTTTTTTTTTTCTTTGTTGATGGAAGTAAGGGAATTTGTAACCATCTCTAAAGTCTAATCTGAAGCACTTGAATGCTTTCATGCGTTTTTGGTTATTTTTATTTGATTAATCATAAATATGAAGCATTTGAATGCCTCAGAGAATATATGAATGAAGTTGAGAATCAATTAGACAAAAGGATAACGATCTTAAGAATTCATGAAGTCTATGAATATATGTCAAGACAATTTGAAGAATTGTGTAATGCTAAACAGTTAACTGTTCTTGCACACCTCAACAAAATGGTGTAACAGAAAGGAGGAATAGGACACTATTGGACATGAAAGCAAATTTACCGTGTCTCCTTCTGGAAAAATGCCTTATTGACTGCAACCTACATATTAAAAAAAGTGACTTCTAAGAAATGTATCTTTATATGATACTCAGAACACTCAAAGGTATGTGTTTATTAGTGAATCGGAAGATGGAAATATTACTGAAATTGAATCATGATGTCACACTTCTTGAAAATGATTTTCCAAGGAATTAGAGCCCTCTTTATGAACTGCTGAATCACGAGATGTCACATGTTGTTTTGACATGTTTGTAACTACCTATTTCTGCTTTCCTTGAAATTGAGGTTCTTTATTGTAACTATGATTTTGTAGGTGGATTATCTATAGTCTCTGTTTGACATTTATTGACTATGTTTAGAGTTTATTATTTTAGTCTTGACAACTTCGGAGATACTGATGTTTTTGGATTTTCTTTATTTGTCTTAGTGAGTGGGCAGTGAACATTCAGCGTGACAGTTACGCATCTTATGTCGGACACTACCCAATGTTGGCATATTTTGCCATTGCAGAAAATGAATCAATCGGAAGAGAGCGCTACAATTTTATGCAGGTTTGTACTTGTTAAAGTCTTAAAGATGCTTATATTGTTTTGCAGTTACTTTGATTCTTAGATCTTAATATGCTGGGTTTGCGTAAGGCAGGTTTTTAACTGCTTTTAGTGTACAGTTGTGTTTTTTATTCACCAACTAGTTAATGGAAGTTGCTGCTTTGATGTTAAGACTATAGGTTGCATTGCAGAACAAGTTGTAGCACTTCTTGATGCCCTTTATTGTTTAGAGTCCTCTTTCAGTGAAAGTATTTAGCCATTCAATGCAAGGTTTTCTAGTGCTTTTTTTTAGGATTTGACTACCGTGTGTTACATTTTGCACTTAAAGGATGCTCAAGCGTAATGGCTTCTTAGACGTGGCTAGTAAGTAACTAATATAAAGACTAGGACTCATTTGAGGCTACTAAGTAACTAAAGATTCAGCAATAGCTTTAGAAAAATCGTTACAAAAAGGTTGTCACATATTTGGCGCAAGTCCATAACTCCTTAGAGACTCAAAATACGCACATACTTGGACTTTTCATGCTGTATTGTACTCTTTTGTGGTTCTCATCTTCATTTTCTGTGTAGTTGTACCTGGGAATTTCGTTCAGCGAGTGTCGAAACAAAGTGATGTTTTTTTTGTATAGCTTGCTCTCTTTTCTTTTTTTACTTTTGGGAAAAGATGGAATACTTGGTTTTGATCAAAACAGATGGATTTATTGCATTTTCAGATGCTTGTGTGGAGTCATGAGTTAAGTGTTTGTTCTCTGGCTTAATAATGGAAGTTTTGTCCCATTTTAGCCCAAGAAAACAAACATATCCATGTTTGCTGATATTAAGGGTATAAATGATGAAGTTCATAATAAAAAGCTAGATATAGTCAACTTGTTTGTTAGAAATCATCAAGTGATCAAGATAACAGAAAGATATGAACTCTAGTAGTAAGTAACACAGGGTAGCTACATCTAATGTGGAAGGAACATCTTTTGGAAAGGAATTAAACATGAAGTCCTTTTGACTGAAGTGTTCAAAAATGGAGTTTTTGGGAGTACATACTAGCTTGTACAACCTTCCTCAGGTAGAAGTTTTGAAAAATGACCATCTTGCGAAAGTCTTTACTACAATGATGGTAGAGCTCCCATTAGACTACCTGTTTCTCTTCTTGTCATCTTAGAGATTATACTTCGTTAAACACAACTTCTTTTGCTATGTTGCCACTTAAAAAATTTCAATGGACAGAGGTTGTTCAAAAAATATAAACAAAGGAGACTTCTCTCTAATGTATACACTTTCGGAAAGGACAGAGTAGACATGCAGATGCAGTTGTCATGAAGCTAGTCAGATTCTCGACATAATCCCACTTGTGAATGTTTGCATGACCAGCTGTTGAATGCAATAACTTTTGAGCTACTAATATGGAGGGCCAATCACTTCCTGAAAATTTAAGTGTCGATGGAAGCCTTAGCTGTTTCATGTATAAGACATAGTTTCCTGAATATTCGCTAATTTATTTTATGAATATATGTTCTGTGAGTATGCATCCTTGATTTTGGTCTTCCACAATTACTCACAATCCCGTATTTACTTGTGCAGAAAATGCTTTTGCCTTGTGGTCTTCCACCTGATAGGGAGGACGACTAAGAGTTGCAACAGGTAGCACCCTTTCAGACCTAAACCTTGCTGCTTTAATCTCCCGTTCATAACATGTAAGTTTAATTTGATATCAAAGATTTGACTTGTATTAATCTGAGTGATCTAGCAAAGCACATTTTGAGTTGTTTTTTCCATGTTCAACTAACATATATATGCATTTTAAGTTCATTAGTTGTTTTTTTCATGCTCAAGTGCGTAAGATATGTGTCGAACACCTAGTAACTGCTATATAGTTGTGGTAAATGTTTTTGGTAGAAATCCAGTTGGAATATTTGAACTTTAACCCCCCAAAATATCCATATGGCCAGCTGCTGTCTAGAAATATCACACTGAGGGCTTAAAACCACATTGTGCTTGGGTAGGGCCAATCTATATTGAAGGTTCTAATGTGTTGGCTTGCGTAGTGGATAAAGTTATCTGATACATGTTGGTAGGAGGTTACGTGAATAGATACTTGAAATAAACTAAATTAGCATTCAACTATTAGAACTCAGTACAAAAGGGGGACATGAAAAACACATAAGCTCATCAACATGTACACTTGCAAAATTACAATTGAGACAATCATGAGAATTACTTCTTAACGGGACCTGTGAAAGCTAGTATAGTCTGTATAGCTGTGAGTATGAGGAGTATGATGGCTGCCACAGTTGAAGCTCCTACCCAAGGATTACTAAAATAATTGTGCTTCAAATTTGCCTTCATTCTATTCCATGGTTTTTTACAATGTTCAATTGCTTTTATGCATTCTTCTTTGAAATAGAATTCGGAATAGATAAAAACTCCATTTCCGATTTTGTTGAAGAGGCTAGCCACCTCGTTGTCCTCTCCTATCCAGTTCTCTATGATTCCTTTTTGGCGAAGTAAAGTCACATCTTTGTCCGAGTCGATAAGATAATCCATGAAAGTTGCAAAATCACTGAAATATTTTGGCATCACATCATATGATAGTTGCTCATAAGCAATGAGATTTCGTAGGAGGATTTCTGTATCATCTTCGACTTGAAAACTAGGGATTTTCATCAATCCATTCTCGAACTTTATACTATTAAATAAATTTGTGTTATCGCCAAGTTTATCTACCTTAACGAAGGTAACTCCAGCTTCGAAAAGCTCTGTTGCATTTGGCATGACCTTATGACATGTTGTGCAATCTTTTGAGTTTTCCATTGGAGTCCCATGACATGAAAATATGTGTACTACATGAAGTAAATGTTTGATATTTTCTGCATCATATTCTATCTCTTCAAAGGATTCAAGGGTCATTTTTGGCCAGTTAACATAATGGGTAAACACACTATTCACCTGTATTGCCAATGGTAATTCATCATCTTGCTTTGTCATGCCATGAAGCTTGTCGAGGACAAAGAAAGGAAGTTGATTTTCTAGTAACATCAAATCTCGAAATATGTAACAATCATGAACATTAATGATTTCTTCTTCTTCTTTTGGATATAATTTACAACGCTCTCGAATAAACTCAACCACAAAACAACCATCAAGCAATAACATTTGACAAAATTGGTTATTATTACCAAGGTCTTCTTTATCTTCATAACACTTTATTGCTTCCTCCTTCAGTTCTTTCAATTCATTGATACACCTTTCCACATCAAGCCCCTCTTTTCGTTGAAGAAACCGTCTTAGGTATAATAGTTTGTGCTTTTCCATTGGACGAAGTTGAGGATTTTTCTTATGGTAAAGACCAATAGAGATCATCTTTGGTGTATAAGCATATGGATTTGACTCACATAGCACTACGATTACTTTGGATATGGTACAAGATTTAATAGACGAATTGTCTAAATCCTCAAACATTTCATCAAAGATTTGATTTATAGATTTCTTTGTTTGTGACCCTACTAGATCATGACCACTTGTTTCCTTTATATCGATTAAATGATCCACTTTCCTCCCTTCTTCTATCTGTAACAAGATAAGAGTCATTGCTAAAATTCAACACATTCACACCATGAATATTTGTAAAGATCGATGCATATGTTAAAATTTCATGACTAGTGAATGTGTTAGGATGATGAGATAGACCTAAAATCACATTGAAGAATGTGAAAAAAACTTTTTAATATAGTTGAGAGAGAGACCTCATCATTTTCACTTTGAGGAAGCAGTGGAATTTGGTCATCTATTGAAGTTATCTCAATAGTGTGTGCCATCCCTTTTTTCTTCAACTCTAATTCCTACAAAAGACCAAATTAATGGCAAATTGAGTTGAGGGACTATTAGATATATAACCACATTTTATATTATTGAAAAATTATGGAGGATTGTTAAAAACATATGTAATAGAAATATAATTTAACTATTCATTGAGTTTTCTTTTTATACATGCATCTCAAAAATTTAAAAAAAATTCTTTGTATAAAATAATTAAAAATTACCTACGATATATTTTCTTAGATTGGAGAGAAGAAACCATTTTGAGCAGTTGATTTTCCTAGTTAAAAATCTGAAACAAGAATTGCCAATGTGCTCCGTTTCACTATACTTGCCTTTAGGGGTGAGCATTCAATATTCGACTTGGGATTTTCAAATTTTAGATTTGAGTTAAAAATAGGTATCAACCATCAATTTTTTTAAATTTTGATTTGATAATTCGGTAACCTTTAAAATAAACTTTGGTTTGGTTATTGGTATGATATCCGGAAATACCCTGTAAATAGAATGAATTAAAAATATATATAATTAATTTTTATTTTCAAAAATTTCACGTGACTTTAAAAAATTACCCCTGCATACCGGACTCAAATAAAAAGAATCCAATAATTGTAAAACCACGATTATATGAAAGGAAATAGTCTAAAAAATTCTATAATCTCTTGAAATTCATGCACATATATAGCAAAAGATTATATTGTTAATTGCCAAAAGAAAAATGAGTTAATGAAATAAAAAAATTAATTTATATAGTTGAGAGTTGTTTAAATTTTACAAATTAGAAGAAAAATATTTCTTAATAATGTTTTGGCTTTATTTCAGTCAATAGAATTCAATGACAAAAAGATAAAGGTCTGACATAGTAAATAAATATAAAATGTTATTATTATTAAGGTTTTATAATTCGTCACTCTGAGACACGTTTTCTAGATAATTACGTTACTCGTAATAACGTTGGAGGCAAAGGAAAAGGCAAATTAAAGGATCATTCATAGACTCAAGGTTGAGATTCGAGAATTCATCCTCTTTTTGTAAACATAGGAAAATTTAGTTGATATTTTACGGAGTAGACTATAGATTTAATAATTTTTTAAGAAAAATAGATATATATGTAAAAATCACTAGAATTCTAAAGAAACATTACTATGAGTAACGTTTTAGCTATAATAAATTGATAGTATTTTAGCAAAGAACGAGAAAATGCAGAGAATTACCAATTTGGTTTGGCTGTTTCTTCTTTTTTGTTAACATATAAACCCATAAATGGTGTTTACTAATGACTACTTATTTATTCATATTATATGATTATTGTTCCCAATAATCTCCATAAAAAGACTATCATGATTTGCAAACGAATTCAGGTAAATTCATGAAAAACTTATTTATGATCTGCTTATTTCCAAGTATGTATCATCTAAGTCTACTTATTTTATTGTGTATACATATCTTGAAGGCACGAAACTAAAAAAAAATAAAAATTTGAAATTTAAAATATTTCATTATTTGCGGTTTAGTTAATTTTTGATGTATTTTTTTAAATTAAAATGTACTGATGGGAAGATGTGTAGGACATAAATTAAGGTAGAATATAAGCAGGTAAGAGTGCGACTATACTAATAAGTATACGGCATTTAAAATTACCTGATTCAAAATGGACTAGTTGAACTGTACTTGAGTTTCTTTTTAAATTCTTTTTCTCTGCTCAATTTTTATGAAGGTGAAGGAATATGAGAGATGGTTAATATTAAATTGTATATGGGTATACTATATATAGATTAATTGCAAACCTGTCTATATTACTGACATATCATAGAATAACACTTTGAGTGTGCATTTTGAGAAAAAGTATAATGGAATAAATAAAGTTTTAAGTATCATAGAATAAAGTGTATAGACATTATATTTAAGAAAACATATCATAGAATAATGAAATTCTATCCCATTATTTTACATGCAGTGATGTAAAATATGGAATTAAACAAAGATAAATTGAAATGAGGAATTCAAAAACTGAGTGTCTACTAAAATACAAAGTACATGCAATAAGAAAAATTTAAATCATATATTAAATTAAAGATATCTAATATTTTTACCGAATTAATAAAATACCTCGTAATCAAGATAAGTAGCAGACTAGTATTTGGTTTAGGAGATGGAACTTTAGGTACAATTGAGACAATTACTACTTAATCACATTTATCTAGAATGTTGGTTATTAAATATCCATATTATATTATTACTGTTAAATATAATATAATAGCAATTATAATTAATATTCTCACAATTTTTTTTATTTGTTATAATGTATTGGATAGGATGTTGTATAAGACATTTAAAAATTACCTGATTCAAAATGGACTAGTTGGATTGCACTTGAATTTCTTCTTAAATTATTTTGCTCCGCTCAACTTTTATGAAGATGAAGGAATATGAGAGATGGTAATATCAAATTGTATATGGGCATACTATATATAGATTAATTGCAAACCTACCTATATTATTTACATGAAATTGTGTGCATTTTGAGTAAAGTATAATAGAATAAATAAAGTTTTAAGTATAATAGAATAAAGTGTATATAGACATTATATTTAAGAAAACATATCATAGAATAACACTTTGAGTGTGTGTTTAAGCCACTATTTATTCTAAAATTTGATATCAAGTATAATTGAAGAACAAAAGTTTTAGGGTGTGATCAGTATGATCGAAAATTTGCTATTTATTAAAAAAATATGTGAGTTTCTTATTTATATTTAATGTTTGATAAATAAGTTGAATATAATATTTGGAAATAACATTTGTATAAAATCTACACAAGCACAATTAAGGTCGGTTGGGGGTTAAAGGACGTGAGGGTAGTGGGGATGAAGACTATAGGCGTATCTAAATTTTAATAGGATAAGTGGATTATTTTGAAAAGGACTATCTACGATATATTTTCTTAGATAGGAGAGAGGAAACCATTTTGAGCAGTTGATTTTTCTAGTTAAGAATCTGATCCAAGAATTCACAATATGCTCTATTTCACTATACTTGCCTTTAGGGGTGGGCATTCAGTATTTGACTTGGGATTTTCGAATTTTAGATTTGTTAATTCGGTAATTGATAGTTAAAAATAGATACCAACCATCAGTTTTTAAAATTTTGGTTCAATAATTTGGTAACCTTTAAATTCAACTTTAGTATGGTACGGTATTCAAAAATACCGTATTGAAGTTATAACCAATTGTATTACAAAGTTAATACGATCTATCCAATTATTTTTATTTTTTTATATGTGGAGGTACGATAATAGAAGATTAACAAGCAAGAAGATATTAAGAAGAACAAAATTGACACAACTAACATGTAATTAAAAAGACATCAAGAAAAACAAATTACTATTCGTCGTCAGGGCTTTGAGTTATTTGTTCTTATTCTCACTCAAGTGATATAGGTTGGGAAGTTAACATTTTTGAAGAGGAAGAAAACATGATGGAGTTTTTGTGACTACATTAATGTAATTTAACATGTTAGTTGAAAACGAAGTTTGTTTGTAGCAAATCAACTAGAAACCTAATAAACTTGATATAGATGAAGTATACACTGACTATTTAATTTCTATCAACTTAAATAATTTTAGATATGAAATCTTCTCGATGTTTTTTTGATATGTAATGAACCCTGTGAAAGCTAAAATAGTCTGTATAGTTGTGAGTATGAGAAGTATGATGGCTGCGACAGTTGAAGCTCCTACCCAAGGACTACTAAAATAATTGCGCAACAAATTTGCCATCAACCTATTAAATCTTTTTTGACAGTGTTGAGATGTTTTTAAGGATTCATTATGGTAATAAAAGGTGGAATACATAGTGACCCCATTTCCGATTTTGTTGAAGAGGCTAGACACGTCTTTGTCCTCTCCCATCCGGTGTTTTATGATTCCTTTCTGGCGAAGTAAATTGACATCTTTATCTGAGTCGATAAGGTGATCCATGAAAAGTGCATAGTCACTGAAATATTTAGGTTGTACTTCAGATGTTTGTTGTTCGTAAGCAATGAGATTTCGCACGAAGGATTCTGTTTCATCTACAACTTCAAAACAAGGGATTGTCATCAATCCATCCTCAAACTTAATATCAAACAAATTTGTATTACTATTTGTATGATTTGAAAACCTAACTCCAGCTTCAGAAAGCTCAGTTGCATTTGGCATGGCCTTAGTCCACGTTGTGTCGTCTTTTGATGTTTTCGTGGGGTTCCCATGACATGAAAGTATGTGTACTGCATGAAGTAAATGTTTGATATCACCTGCGTTAGATGCTATCTTTATTAAGGGTGAATCGGAATGTTTATGGATAATTTCTTCTATGTCAACAAAAGAAGTAAACGACTTCACAGCTTGTATTGCCAATGGGATATCATCATCTTGCTTTGTCATCTCATGAAGCTTGTCGAGGACAAAGAAAGGAAGTTGGTTTTTTAGTAACATCAAATCTCGGAGTATTTGCTTATATATGCAACCAATGTCACTTTTGATGATTTCGTCTTCTAGTCTTGGGCCTATCTCAACACGCTCTCGAATAAACTCAACCACAAAACAACCATCAAGTAACAACATCTTGCAAAATTCGCGGCTTCCAATATTGAGGTCTTCTATATCATCGTAACAATTCCTTGCTTCCTCCTCCAACTCATTGATGCAACTATCCAAATCAAGACTCTCCTTTCGTCTAAGAAACCGTCGTAGGTACAATAGTTTGTTCTTTTGCATTGGACGAAATTGAGGTTTTCCATTATGGTAAGGACCAATAGAGACCATCTTTGGTGTATAAGCATCTGGATTTGATTCACGTAGCCCCACATTTACTTTGAATATGCTAATTGGTTTAACACGCGAATTGAATAAATTCTCAAATAAAGGATCCACTTTCATCCCTCCTTCTATCTGTAACTAAAAGGGTAAAATGTTTATTAGAAACAACTTTTTTTTGTTAAGTGTAAAAGGTCTCAATTTTGTAGATCGAATATATGTCTCGATAAAAAAAAATTAGTGCATATATACCTTCTTTCTTTCTTTATGCATTTTATAAACACGACGAATTAAGAATTTTTTAATTCTAAAAATATCATTTGACTTTAAAAACTTACTCATCTATGTTCTTTGTCCCTAAAATTATAGGAAAGGAAATAATCTAAAAAATTATATATTTGTATAGTTGAGAGAAAAAAAAAACCTCATCTTGATAAGTTTGAGAAAGCAGTGGAATTTGATCATCTATTTCAATGGAGTGTTCCATCCCTTTTTCTTGAACGATAAATCCTACAAAAAACACATTCTTTGTAATTAGATACCATGACTATTATTGTTATTATCCAAAGCAATACATTAATGGCAAATTGGGGGAGTATTAGACACTTAATTGCAAAAAAAAATAAAAAATTAAGAATATAATGTGTATTGTATACCTTACAGGGGTTGTTTGGTAGCATATTAAAGTTACGCAGGTATGAGTAATGTAGGGATTAGTTATAACTTATGAGGAAATCTATATACTTCTTTCGTTTAAAAAAGAATGCCCCAGTTTGACTTGGAACATAATTTAAGAAAAGAAAGAAGATTTTTTAATCTTGTGATTCTAAATTAAAGTTATGTCAAATGTGCCAAAATGTCCTTTAATCTTGTGGTCTTAAACATGTTACGTGAAAAGTTAAAGTATTGTCAAAAAAGAAAAGGGGTCATTCTTTTTTAAACAAATTAAAAATGAAATATGGACATTCTTTTTGAAACAAAGGGAATATTATTTTATGTAGGGAAAACGGTCTGATATACCCCTAAATTTTGTCATTTGGAGTTGATATACCCCTTGTTATGAAATTGACTCATATATACCCCTACTTATAAACAAATGACTCACATATACCCTTTTCCTCTAACGGAAATGAAAAAAAAAGAAGATAATTTTAATCTAAATTTTTATTATTTTTTCTACAATATATAATCCTATATGAGTAAATTTAATCCTCGTCAAACATATTTTTTTGACTTTTTTTTGTTTCAATGACTAATTTAGAATTATTATTTTGATAATCAAATTTATTTATGTTTCACTAATATTCTTGTAAAACTTATTGTAGATGATCAAATTTTTTTCTTCGAATACAAAAATCAAACTACAATATAGACAAAAAAATGTTTAATTTTTTTTTCTTTAAACAAAGGAATGAAAGAAAAAAACAATGTAAGAATAAGAAACTCAAATAATTATAATAAAAGAAGTCAAAAAATAATTGATGTATTAAAAAAATTAAAATATACTTTGAACTTTGATAGAAGAATCATATATACCCCTAAAAGTAATAAATATAAATTTAAAACTAATTTTCTTAAAACTTCCGTTAAATGAAGGGTTTATGTGAGCCATTTTGTAACGGCAGGGGTATATGTGAGCCGTTTGTATAACGGTAAGGGTATGTATGAGCCAATTTCACAACGAGGGGTATATCAGCTACAAATGACAAAGTTGAGGAGTATATCAGACCCTTTTCTCTTGAATTAAACACGTTTTATAGAGTTTTAATATATATATATATATATATATATATATATATATATGTTATTTCATATTGGTAAGTGGTTTGGCAAGATAGGATAGGGTTCAACTTAGTTTCTTTGCCTGTTCGATTATTGAAAATGTGTGAACAAAGTTTCATATTAATGGCTAAAAGAAAAAAAGTAAAGTGTTCCCTAACAGTTAAGACTTTTGATTAAAAATAAAGAGTACTCTCAACTTCAAATAGATCCTCGTTGATGATATACTTGATAATTAATTTACTCAAAAGGAGACAGAGAAATAAAGTCTTCTTGAAACTAAAATTAAATAATATGTTTGTACTTTTTGTTGTGGTATTAAAGAACCTTCTCAACTACCTTATCTTTGTGATATTAATTTTAGACCTAACTTTCGTACTCAAAAGTTAAATATAGTGGAAAATATTTAGTCATTGACTTGAGTCGTCGGCCAAGAACAGGTGTGTTTGAGTGATATATTCGGTTGGATTAAATATTTGGAAAATATTTTTCAATTCAAACTTTTTTTTTAAAATTTTAAAAAATAACTTACCTTTAAAAATAAAGTAAATAATTAAACTCTTCTCCAAGTTAAAATTTAAAAATTTTAATTTTTTTTTTAAAAAATAATTTCATTTTATTAATGCCTACCTCTAAACTAGCCTCAACCCCCAACGTAAAAAGATTGAAAAACCTCAAATTTTAAAAATTTCTGATTTTTACCCCCACCGGTCCACCCAGTTTGTTTTTTTACAAATATTTCAAATTTTAACTATTTCTGTTATTTTTATTCCACTCCTATCTCAACTCCTTACCACCCCACCGCCAAAAAAGAATTATTTTTTTTAAAATAAGAAATTTAAATCCCGATTCGGAAGTCAGGTTCCTAGTCAGGGTGGACCCGAGTCCCGATTTGATAGTCAGGGTCGAATCTCAATTTGGAAGTTGAATCTTGGGTCGGAAGTCGAGTTGGGTCCCGCCGTCCCCGTTCGAAAGTTGAGTTCTAGATTGGGAGTCGGGGCTAGGTCCCATATCGAATGTCGATGCAAGTGTCGGGGTGGGGTCATTTTTTGAATGTTAGGTCTCGGGCAAAAGTTAGGTTTAGGTCTTAGAGTTGGAATTTGAATAGATCGTTGGGGTCTTGTGTTGGTTCGGGTGTCGAGGTTGGGATCGAGTCTCGAATCGAGAGTTGAAGTCAAGTCTTGGATCAGATGTCAGGGTCAGGGTCAGGTCTCAATTCGAATACCATGTTTTGGATTAGGAGTTAGGGTCTCCTAATTTGGGGATTAAGGTCGGATCCCGAATCGGTCATGGGGACCAGTCTCGAATCGGTCGTTGGGGTGGGGTTGATTTTTATGTTAGAAATTATTTTCCTAAAGAGATTTTCTACTCTCTATTCATAAAATAAAAGATAAATTCTGGAGAAAAAAATATTTTCATTCATTAATCAAATAATAGGAAATATTTTTTCACTCACCAACCAAACATGAGAAAATAAGTTAGAAATCAACATGTTTTTTAAGAAAAAAATTTCAACGAAAAACATTTTCCTTCTTACCAAACACACCCAATAAAAATATAAAATATTAAATATCGAAAAGCCACGATACTAAATCTCTTATTAAATAGATACTTAATTTTAGTAAACCTAATTCTTGAGCCCATACGTTTCAATTTTTCTATCTTTGTTTAACTCCATTTTACATTACGGTAAAATAGTGGGATGAATATTTATTGTTACCTCCGATTATATTATTTGATTCATACTTTTTAAATTGTAAAAGTGTCTAGAGAGTTTTTAAAATTATTCTACGAAAGTATACTTGGTATTATGTGATATGAAGAGGTTATTCTCGATAGATCTTCGGCTCAAGATAAAAACAATTCAGAAAAGACGTAATAAAATTAAGTACAAAAAGCAATAGATAGTTTTTTTTATAAAAAAAATAGTATAGCATAACAGTACTACAACAAAATAATATTATAATTGAACTACACGAAATCATAAATAGCAATAGCTAGAAGTCGAAGAATAAGAAATTACAAGAATAGTCCTACGACTTTTATTAACAGCAACAAAGAAAATGTAGTCCTTTTTACTACGGTAAAATCTATATAAATTAATATAGTTGGATCATGACATTTTATTATATTATAGAGATATTATGTAATCGATAATATATATATATTAATTTAAAGAATGATTTAAGTTTTAATGAAGGTTAATTTTGAATATATCAAAATCATTGTATCTTACAAGTTTATGTATCATATTTAATTTATTGATTTCACATTAAAAAATGTGATACATAAATACAACGAATATATCAAATTATTGTATCTTACTAATTTCATTCTTGTGATGTTGGGATAATAAGAGTTTTCAAGATATTTCATTGTAGAATATTAGAAGACTATGTAGTGGAACAAACTAATCCACTAAAGATTAATATTTTGGATGTTGTCAATTTTGCAATCCCTGTTTGGACAAAAAATGTTCAGCAAGAGATAATCACAAATAGTTTTTCGACAATGTAAAATTCGTTCAGGGGATGTAATCTCAGAGAATTATAATGAACCTACTTGTGAAAACCTCACTAATGAACTTGAGGTCATTGATTAATGGTCTCGGTTACCAAAATAAAATGGATGTCAATAACCTGTTGGATTATCCGAGTGACAGTGAAACATGTTAAGAGGTCCAGAACATAGAAGAAATTGTGAATACCACCCAAAAAAATAATGAGATGATGAAGTTGAAGATGATACTATACCTTTGGATAAATTTTATAAAATAATCGATCGAACCTAACATTGACACCCCCTACCCTACAATTAACAGTATTTATCAATCTCTCTCTTTTTTTTCTCTATACATAATAAGTACTTCATAGCAATGAAAAATCCGGGAGAAGCAAGAGTTGAATAAATACAAAAGAAGAAACAGCCAAACCAAAGAGGTAATAATATCAATTTATAAGAAAAAAGTTATTCACTTATTAATTATTCTATAATTTATATGGTGTTAATTGGTAGGTAGATATTAATATGACATTTGATTGACAACTTAGAAACTCGTATATGATATATATGTATTATAAGATATGAGAGAATCTATGTATTATTTTATGCAAGATAGAATAGAATAACTTATGCAGAATAGCTAATCTTTACATATTAATACATACATAAAAGGGAATAGGGTCTGATATACCTCTCAACTTTGTCATTTGGAGCTGATATACCCCTCGTTATAAAAGTGGCACATATATGCCCTTACCGTTATATAAACGGCTCACATATACCCCTGCCGTTACAAAATGGCTCACATATAGCCCTGCCGTTAGAAAATGACTCACATATATCCTTCATTTAACGGAAGTTAAAAAATTAGTTTTAAATTTATATTTATTACTTCTAATTTTTTTTAAAAAAATATTTATGGTACATATGATTCTTCTATCAAAGTTCAAGGTATATTTTAATTTTTTTAATACATAAATTATTTTTTGACTTCTTATATCATAATTATTTGAATTTCTTATTCTTATTTTGTTTTTTTCTTTCATTCCTTAATTTAAAGAATAAAAAATTAAACTATTTTTTTGTGTGTATTGTAATTTAATTTCGTATTCGAAGAAAAAAACTGATCATCTACAATAAGTTTTACAAGAATATTAGTGAAACATAAATAAATTTGATTATCAAAATAATAATTATAAATTAGTCATTGAAACAAAAAAAAATCAAAAAAAATATGTTTGACGAGGATTAAATTACTCATATGGGATTATATTTTTAGAAAAAATTAATAAAAAATTAGATTAAAATTAATATTTTTTTCATTTCCGTTAGAGGAAAAGGGTATATGTGAGCCATTTATTTACAAGTAGGGATATATATGGGCCACTTTCATAACAAGGCGTATATTAGCTCTAAATGACAAAGTTGAGGGATATATCAGATTTTTCCCCCTATATTAAAATAAAGATATCTAATATCTTACAACTTACTACTCGAATTAATAAAATACCTCGTAATCAATATAAGTAGCATACTAGTATTTTTTTTAGGAGATGGAACTTTACGTACGATTGAGACAATTACTACTTAATCAAATTTATCTATAATGTTGGTTATTAAATATCCATATTATATTATTACCATTAAATATAATATAATAGAAATTATAATTAATATTCTCACAAATTTTTTTTATTTGTTATAGTGTATTGGATAGGATGTTATATAAGACATTTAAAAATTACCTGATTCAAAATGGACTAGTTGGATTGCACTTGAGTTTCTTCTTAAATTATTTTGCTCCGCTCAATTGTTATGAAGGTGAAGGAATATGAGAGATGATGAATATCAAATTGTATATGGGCTTACTATATATAGATTAATTGCGAACCTACTTATATTACTTACATGAAATTGTGTGCATTTTGAGTAATGTATAAGAGAATAAATAAAGTTTTAAGTATAATAGAATAAAGTGTATATAGACATTATATTTAAGAAAACATATCATAGAATAACACTTTGAGTGTGTGTTCAAGCCACTATTTATTCTTAAATTTGGTAAGTGTTTAGGGTGTGTTCAGTATGATGGAAGATTTGCTATTATTTTTATGAAAATATGTAAGATTCTTATTTATTTTTAATGTTTGATAAATAAGTTAAATGTAATATTTGAAAATAATATTTGTATAAAATCAAAGCAACCACAATTAAGATCGGCATGTGGGTTAAGGATGTGAGGGTAGACACATTAATTTCAATGGAGTGTTCCATCCCTTTTTCTTGAACGATAAATCCTACAAAAGACACATTCTTTGTAATTAGATACCATGACTATTATTGTTATTATCCAAAGTAATACATTAATGGAAAATTGAGGGAGTATTAGACACTTAATTGCAAAAAAATTTTAAAAGAATAATGTGTATTGTATACCTTAAAGGGGTTGTTTGGTAGCATATTAAAGTTATGCTGTATGAGTAATGTATGGATTAGTTATAACTTATTAGGAAATTTACATACTTCTTTCGTTTCAAAAAGAATGTCCTAGTTTGACTTGGAACAGAGTTTAAAAAAAGAAAGAAAACTTTTTAATCTTGTGGTTCTAAATTGAAGTTATGTCAAATGTACCAAAATGCCCTTTAATCTTGTGGTCTTAAACATGTCATGTGGAAAGTTAAAGTTAAAGTGTTGCCAAACATGCCCTTTACCATTTTGTTTAGATCATTGTTACCGTTTAATAGTGTATGTATTGTATTGAACTCAAATATACTGTATTGTATGGTAGATACAATGTTTGACTAGATTATATTATTTATTTGTTGTTTAGTAACATTTTAATTGTTTGGTTTGATTATATCGTACTGTATTGTAATTTATAAATTTACTTAATTGTCCTTAATTATTCTAGGGTAAGAGGTTTGACTAGATTTAAATAATTAAGGTGAGGGTAAAATAGTATTTTAAAATATGATGTAAAGATATAACTGAAAAAAGAAATTAAGTAACAACGGGAACACACCAAATTGGTTGTTCCATAAAATAGGGATTTCATTGTTACGTAACAACGAAATTTAACAATACAGTACAATACATTTTAAGTAACAATCAAAACAAACATTGTAGGTATAGTACCAACACAATACAATACAATAGATAACAATGATCCAAACATAGTGTAAATGATGCATATTTACCCTGTAAATAGAATGAATTAAAAAATATATATTATTAATTTTTAATTTTAAAAATATCACGTGACTTTAAAAAATTACCCCTCCAAACCGGACTCAAATAAAAAGAACCCAATAATTGTAAAACCACGATTATATGAAAGGAAATAGTCTAAAAAATTCTATAATCTCTTGAAATTCATGCACTTATATAGCAAAAGATTATATTGTTAATTGCCAAAAGAAAAATGAGTTAATGAAATAAAAAAAATTAATTTATATAGTTGAGAGTTGTTTAAATTTTACAAAATTAGAAGAAAAATATTTCTTAATAATGTTTTGGCTTTATTTCATTCAATAGAATTCAATGACAAAAAGATAAAGGTCTGACAGAGTAAAATAAATATAAAATGTTATTATTAATAAGGTTCTATAATTCGTCACTCTGAGACACGTTTTCTAGATAATTACGTTACTTGTAATAACGTTGGAGGCAAAGGCAAAGGCAAATTAAAGGATCATTCATAGACTCAAGGTTGAGATTTGAGAATTCATCCTCTTTTTGTGAACATAGGAAAATTTAGTTGATATTCTACGGAGTAGACTATAGACTTAATAAATAATATATATATATATATATATATATATATATATGTAAAAATCACTAGAATTCTAAAGAAACATTACTATGGGTAACGTTTTAGCTATAATAAATTGATATTATTTTAGCAAAGAACGAGAAAATGCAGAAAATTACCAATTTAGTTTGGCTGTTTCTTCTTTTGTGTCAACATATCAACCCATAAATGGTGTTTACCAATGACCACTTATTCATATTATCTTTATTGTTTTCAATAATCTCCGTGAAAAGATTACCATGATTTGCAAATGAATTCAGGTAGATTCATGAAAACTTATTTATTTATTCTGTATACATATCTTGAAGGCATGGAATTAAAAAAAATCAAAAATTTGAAATTTGAAATATTTTATTATTTGCGATTTAGTTAATTTTTAATGTATTTTTTTAAATTAAAATGTACTGATAGAAAGATGTGTAGGACATAAATTAAGGTAGAATATTAGCAGGTAAGAGTGTGACCATACTAGTAAGTATACGACATTTAAAAATTACCTGATTCAAAATGGACTAGTTGAATTGTACTTGAGTTTCTTTTTAAATTCTTTTTCTCTGCTCAACTTTTATGAAAGTGAAGGAATATGAGAGATGGTGAATATTAAATTGTATATGGGTATACTATATATAGATTAATTGCAAACCTGCCTATATTACTAACATGAAATTGTGTGCATTTTGAGAAAAGTATAATGGAATAAATAAAGTTTTAAGTATCATAGAATAACACTTTGAGTGTGTGTTCAAGCCACTATTTATTCTAAAATTTGGTAAGTGTTTAGGGTGTGTTCAGTATGATGGAAGATTTGCTATTTTATATGAAAATATGTAAGATTCTTATTTATTTTTAATGTTTGATAAATAAGTTCAATGTAATATTTGAAAATAATATTTGTATAAAATCAAAGCAAGCACAATTAAGATCGGCATGTGGGTTAAGGATGTGAGGGTAGTGGGGATGATGACTATAGGCGTATGTATCTAAATTTTAATAGGATAAGTGGATTATTTTGAAAAGAACTATCTACGATATATTTTCTTAGATTGGAGAGAAGAAACCATTTTGAGCAGTTGATTTTCCTAGTTAAGAATCCGATCCAAGAATTGACAATGTGCTCCGTTTCACTATACTTGCCTTTAGGGGTGGCATTCAATATTCGACTTGGGGTTTTCAAATTTAGATTTGAGTTAAAAATAGGTATCATCCATCAAATTTTTTAAATTTTGATTAGATAATTCGGTAACCTTTAAAATAAACTTTGGTTTGGTAATTGGTATGATATCCGGAAATACCTTATTGAAGTTAAAGCCAATTGTATTACAAAGTTAATACTATTTATCCAATTATTTTTATTTTTTGTATGTGAAAGCACGATATAATAAAAAATTAACAAGTAAGAAGACATTAAGAAAAACAAACACACATCTGACAAGTATTGAAAAACTCATAAGAAAATTACTTGAATGGAGTAAACATACTAGAATTACTACTTACTTAATTATACTTACGATAGCAAGAACAGTCTGTATAGTTGTGAGTATGAGGAGTATAATGACTGTCAGAGTTGAAGCTCCTACCCAAGGACTACTAAAATAATTGTGCTTTAAACTTGTTCACCTTCTGTTCCATGGATTTTCATCACAATGTTTAACTACATTTGTGAATACTTGTTTGAAATAGAAGTTGGGATAAACAATAACCCCGTTTCCGAGTTTGTTGAAGAGGCTAGCCACTTCTTTGTCCTCTCCCATCAGGTGTTCTATGATTCCTTTCTTGCGAAGTAAATTGACATCTTTGTCTGAGTCGATAAGGTGATCCATGAAAAGTGCAAAGTCACTGAAATATTTAGGTTGTACTTCAGATGATTGTTGTTCGTAAGCAATGAGATTTCGCAGGAAGGATTCTGTTTCATCTGCGACTTTAAACCAAGGGATTGTCATCAATCCATCCTCAAACTTAATATCAAACAAATTTTTATTACTATTTTTATGATTTGAAAACCTAACTCCAGCTTCAGAAAGCTCAGTTGCATTTGGCATGGCCTTTTCCCACATTGTGTCGTCTTTTGATGTTTTCGTGGGGTTCCCATAACATGAAAGTATGTGTACTGCATGAAGTAAATGTTTGATATTGCCAATGGGAGTTCATCATCTTGCTTTGTCTTCTCATGAAGCTTGTCGAGGACAAAGAAAGGAAATTGGTTTTCTAGTAACATCAAATCTCGGAGTATTTGATTATATATGCAACCAATGTCACTTTTGATGATTTCGTCTTCTTGTCTTGGGCCTATCTCAAAACGCTCTCGAATAAACTCAACCACAAAACAACCATCAAGTAATAACATCTCGCAAAGTTTGCGGGTTCCAATATTGAGGTCTTCTATATCATCGTAACAATTCCTTGCTTCCACCTCCAACTCATTGATGCAACAATCCACATGAGTTCATAGGTCATGAGATTTTTGAGGAAAGAGTGAATAGTTGAGTGACTTTTGAGTTAAATTCAAAGTTGAGTGACTTTTTGAGAAAGAAGTGCATAGTTGAGTGACTTTTGAGTGAAAATTGAAAGTTGAGTGACTTTCTGAGAGAAGAGTGCATAGTTGAGTGACCATATGAGGTATTAACTCCAAAAACTTATGTTGCAACATTTGATTTGCGTGCTAGAATTCGTGTTTTGTCATGTGATAAAGTCTGACAAGCACAAAGAAAGGGAGTTGGTTTTCTAGTAACAACATGTCTCTACGTACTTAATTCTTCATCCACGCCAATTTGATGACGTCGTCTTGTTTTTCCTCTTCTTTATAGTCCTCTCGAATAAATTCAATCACAAAACAACCATCAAATAACAATAGTTCTAAAAAATTATCAACAATATCAGTGTCAAGGTCGTAGTTATAGCACTTTAGTGCTACATTTTTTATTCTCTCCAATTCATTGATGCAACTTTCAACATTAGGTACAACAATTTGATTTCCTTAGCCCCACATTTACTTTGAATATGATTGCAGATTTGATGCATGTATTGTTGTCCAAATCCATAGGTATTTCATCATTTCTTTGATTTATAGATAACACTACTTTCTTCCCTTCGCCTATCTGTAATTACACGAAAATAATCATAACAAAACAAAATGTAAAAATTGCAGTGTGGAGGACAGTGATTTCTATTTATATAATTACTAGTTTCAGACACGTGCGTTGCACGTGTTCCCCAAGCTAAACTGCATGAAGTTATTGTAACGATGTGTTTGTATGAACTCTTTGATATTAAAGATAAAGAAACCACAAATATTGTGAAATAAAAATAATTATATGTTAAATGGTGCGTACATTTTGATTTAGTAATTTGCTGATAGAATAAAAATAGATCAACAAAAAAATAATTACAAATTAAAATAAGTAATTAAGAAAAATATATAGAAAACTTTCACATATTTTTAAGAAAATATTAGGCAAAAAATAGAAGGCATACCATTATATAAGAAAACTCACATTTATAAGAAAACTTTCAAATTTTCTTTTCAAGAAAATCTAAAAAGTCTTTCTTTTGTAATGGAAGATATATGTACGTTTTTCTTGTAAAGACGGTTTAACTTAGCTAAGAGAAAAGTAATTAATTAAATTGGACAATTTGAACTTAAACTTCATAATAGAATTAAAATGAATTAAATGAAAGAAAATGAAGGATAGGACTCAAAGTCTCAAACATCTTTGCATATTTCACCTGTAGCTAGAGACTTTTAGTAGATGAATATGGTCAATATATTAAATTAAGTGTATTTAATTATTAAGTAACCCTTCAATTTCTTCAAATTTTATAATTTCAAAGAGTGTTATACTCTATACAAATTTATAGGATAATTCTAGTAATCTAACCTTAACTTTGTTGCTTCACACTTTTAATAAAACTAATAATTCTATTTTTACTATAAAGTTTGTAAAATAAAATAGTAAATCAAGAAAAAGTACTTTAAAAGCTATACAACTTATGTGGTTATCAAAGCAAGAACAATTATCAACCATGCAAAGACTTAAATCATAAAACTCAAAGTCTTATTGTGTACAATAATATTTTATTTGTAGTTATTTATTTATCAAATAGGAAAGAAAATAGAAAACTTTTAATGGTAAATAAAAGAACACCTCTAAAGAATCAACAAAAAAATTATAAAATGAAGCTAAAATTAACAATGTGAAAGAAAAAAGTAGTAACAATGTGAAAAAAAAAGAGATGACAACTTTCTTTATTCTCTTCCAATTATTCAAAATCTCTTCCATAGGATATAATTGAGGGACTCAAAGGATTGTCATGAATATGTCATTAACCCATTTCATGGATGAAAGGTGAAAGTAACAAGTATATTATTATGAACATCAACAAATGTATAATATCTTCATTTCTAATATAATAACACAAAATAAAAATTTCACTTGAACACATAATAGAGAAATCTTAGCAGATCTTAGTTAATCTACAATAAAATTATCAAATAAATATTAAGATACAATAAATGAAGAGAAGTAGCTATCATCAAAACTAAGACAATATCATGACATAATTTACAGATCGGAAAATTAGTGAAGCACACAGTGATATTTATAGCCAAGATATATAAAAACTCAAAAGTCAAGTTAGAAAAAGATCATTAAAATATCATTAAATCTCTTTATTAAAGAAGTGAAAGGACACTTTATATTTTATTCTTTAGAAATGGTTAGATTTCCAAAACTATTAAAATCCAAATTTGTTGTTATTCTTTAAAGTTAAAACGTATGACTATAAGTATTCAACATATGTACTAATACACATAAAAGAATATGAAGAACCAATTTTGAAACTGTTAAAACATTTATTGTATGGTAGTCAATATGATACTTAACATTTATTTAAACATATGTTTACATCTTTTTTTACACAAATTATTAAAGAAGTATTTTCTTTATTTAAAGATAAAAATGTTTAATTAATTATATAAGATGAATTTAATTAAATATTTTATAGCCTTTTCATTAAATGTAGGGATAAAATGGTAATTCAACTTATATGTTTTGAGGTTCATGCTTATAATAATATATGATAAATACTTAAAAATAAGTAAGAAATAACTATCACTTTTTGTTCTTAAATTACCTTCTAAAAAAGCTTGACATTTCTCTCATGATTTTTCAAAAGCAAAAGATGGTCAAGAAGAAAATCAGTTAAAAAATTTCAAAAAATATAAAAATTTAAAAATCATTTGTCATGCATGTATGGTGTGTTCCACATAAAGTCAGCACAAATGGCTTACAAATCCTGCCTTTACACCTCAACATGAGATTACAAAAAGAAGTAAGATAAGGTAACTGTCTTAAAAGAGAAGTTAATACAATTGGCCCTATGTAATAGGTTGAAATATTTGAATGGCTCCTTTTTTTTTCTTTCCCTTTACCTAGTATAATAAGAAACAGATCAAAGTTTTATGGATGACTCATTCATGATCCACAACTAATTAACTTTAATGTCATATATAAATCCATGTAATTATCTTTGTCAACCTTGATCATACAAAGACTAATAAAGCTAACTTGAGATAATTTTACTAAGCACCAAAAGCTTTCTCATACTTTTACTCAACAGTAGCTTACATCAGAAAGCAAATCCTCCAGCTCAAAAGTTGACTACATCACATGTGCACACAAATCTTGATAACAAAATAAGGCAGCATGACATAGTTTACTGTAATTAAAACGACAGATAAAAGAAGATATTTTGAAAAGATCGGCAGAAAATTGAGAAATATTCTATATTGATGACCCACAGCTGACTCATGCAACAGTTGGTAGTTAAAAGACTACTGTCTTTATCTGCTTGCCATGACCATCTTCCATCTGCAACTTCAAAACACTTGTCTAAAATAAAGCAAAGTGAGTATTTTCCTCGAGTGATAATCGACTTGTTCTTGTAGTAGTTGTTGGATTTTAAAAAAAGGTGTGAATGGAAAATGAAGAGTTGCGACTTTTATGAAGAGTTGTGACTTTTATGAAATGTTGCGACTTTGATGAAAAGTTGTGACTTTTATGAAAAGTTGCAATTTTTATGAAAAGTTGTGACTTTTATGGAAAGTTGTGACTTTTATGAAAGGTGACGACCATTCTGAAAGATTGTGACTTCTCCAAAGGTTTGTGACCTTTCCGGTAAGGCACAATAAGAACCTTTTCGCACCACCCTGTGTTTTCTATAAATTGAGGGATTTCCTTTCATTTTAAAATAGAATTCATGGACTTCTTCTTCAACTACTAAATCTAGTATTCTAAGTGTACTTTACTGCCGTTGAGTGGTTTGCTGACACCGGAGTTTTTGGTATCTATACTCTGGTGATTGAGATCATTTTACCCTGGGAGGTCATATTCCAAATCAAACCTCGGATACTAGAGGGGAATAATTTCCTTAAGGGGACACTGTGAATTCAGTGGACTTGATCTTTTTCCTATTAAAATTTTTCCAGATTCTGGTACGTGTTTTACAAACTTTAGATTTGTGAATTAATTTCAGTTCTTCTCTTCTTTTTGTTCTTCACTGGTTCATTAAACCTGGTAACTTCGTGTTTCTGCAAAGTTTGTTGGAATCAGTAAGATTCTTTAGACACATATTAACAACAATTCTTCTTTAAGAAAAATATTTCGTATATTTTTTTTAAAATCTGTTTCTGATTTTAGTTTTGCTACTAGTTTTAATTTTCTAGTTGTGAAAATGTTCTTAAACTTTGTTTTCTTACAAAGATGTTCAAAGTTTTGTTTTAAGTATGTTTGAAATACAATATCAACAACAATCTTAAGGAAATTATTATACTGTTAGTATTTTTGTATTCTACTGATTGAGAGAATCTAATTATGGAAGTAGAAGATAAATGCGTTACTTCTTCATAATTCGTTATTTTGTTTAGCAACGTCGAAATGAGAATGTAAACAGAAAATTTTTACGGTATTCCGTTTAAAGATTACCAGGTAACCTTCTTATTAAATTATTTATGGAGGAAAATAGTTTCTAAGAATTATCATCTTTGATTTTTTTTTAATTATGTATATCTTTGGAAAAAGATCTGCAAACCATATGTTGTGGAATGAATTTTACTTCGCAAATATTGTTGCTTTTAAAATTCTTTAGTTTGCAAAAATGAGAGATGCATATTTTTGTTTGATAAAATAGTATGTCAAAATGTTATAGTTGGAAGACTATTTGATAAAAAACCATTTCTATGTGATAAAGAATATGTGTTATTCTGTTTGGAGAAAAAAAAAGACTTTTGTAGTTTTGTACTCCATGAGAAATGTTAGTGTGTCTGATTTTTGTAGACTAAAAACTTTTGTGGTTTTATACTCTGGATAAATTGGACTATGCAATTGGTTTGAAGAATATGAAAACTTCACATAATAAGTCAATATTGTACTTTTGATTTTCTATAAACTTAAGTGTTAGTATTTAAACTAAGTGGTATGTCTATTTATGATAGAGGAAAAATACCGATGACTTAGAATTTGTGATTTTGTGTCTCTATGGAATGAACTTTGACATTGTGTAAACATTGTCAAAGAGAATTGCAGCACTATAATTCTTTCGGAGAATAATGTTTCCAACATTAAAATATGTGGAAAAACTATTTTTGAGATCACATTTGAAATGTGGGGGTTATTTGCTTATGATTAGACTTGGTGTCTAATTAAACTTTGGAGCAAAAAATATGAAATTCAATGATACTTTTGTATTATGTTATACCCACAAAATTCTTGAAGTATATTTGGTATTGTGGTTGTTGAGTTTCTCTATTACTAGTATATAGTGTGACTAGTATCAAACATCCAAATTATATATATACTTGTTCAAAAGAATTGTGTTCTTTTATAAAAAAAAAATCACTTAAAATGTTGTGATTTTTCATAAAAAGATATGTCTATTATAATAAAAGTATTTGCGTAGACATGAATATTGGTGAATAGTCATTTTTTATGTTTTTGTAAAAATAACAGTTGGACTATATTGTCTTTATTGAACCCGATGAAACTTTGATCATAGGTAGTTCTATAACAATCACATTGAAAGTTATGGAAATGTCCTTCTGAAAAGGATATTTGACAATCTAAACAATGTTTGTATCACACAACACAAAATTGTAAGAAATAGGAACAAAATATTAGTGAGGAAAAAGCTATCTCGCGAAGAGCTTTTCAAACTCAATGTTTTTATTTGTTCTTACTTGCTTGAGTCAATGTTTGTGACATGAACACTTGGGGCATGTCAATTACAAAACCTTGTAAGAAAAACTGATCAACTTAGAAGTTTTGCCTAACTTCGAGTGCAATAAATAAAAATGTCAAGTTTTTGTGGAATCTAAGTATGTTGAGCATTCTAATAAATCTGTTGAAAGGAATTCTAATCCCTTAGAATTAATTTACACTGACATTTATGATCTGAAGTTAACACCATCTCATGGTGGGAAAAATTATTTGTTACTTTTATTGAGAATTGCATTAGAAATGACTATGTCTATTTGCTAAATGGTAAGGATGAAGCAATAGAAATGTCTAGACAATATAATATCGAAGTTGAAAATCAGTGTGAAAAAATATATAATAAGTGATAAGAATGAAGAGTATAAATCTCATTGTGCAGAAATATGTTTGGAAAGTGAAATATCAAACTACTGCCATATTCACCTCAATCTAATGAAAAACCGAACGTTGAAAGAAATGATGGATGCATTATTTATAAGTTCGGGTTTACACAAAACTTGTGTGGAGAAACTATCCTTACTGCAAAAGGGATCAACAAAAAGTTTTGTCCTTTTAGAAAGAAAGCAATTTTGTTTGATCAGAATACAATCTTTTTCATATGAGAAATGGAAAGAAAGGAAATCCAACTTGAAATATTTCAAAGTGTGGGGGTATCTAGTCAAAGTCCAAGATCCTATTCCTAAAAGAATTAAAATAGGACCCATGACTATGGACTGTAAAATTAGACTTGAGTAGTCTAGAGAAGGGTCTAAAAGGCCTAGGAAATGAAAAAGGATAATGTACTTAATAAAGAGATTCAGAGGCTTAGTAAAATGTTAAATGTCATTTACTTCCTTCAAATATGATTTTGTAACATTTTCTGTGTCTTCTGTAGACTCATCCTTTGGAAAGATGGTGTCAATAAACAATATTGAAAGTTAATTGATCTTCTTCAAGAAAATAAACCTTTGGGTTCAAAAGGAATCTTTAGAAGGAAAAATAACAGTTGATGGAACTGTTGAAAAATATAAAGCAAGACTTTAAGTCAAAGGCTTTAGAAAAAAAAAGATTTTGATCTTGTCGATATATATACTCGTTAGTAATTAGAATTACATCCATTCGGATGCAAAAATTATTAACTGTGGTATATGACCTCTAAATTCATCAAATGAATGTGAAAAGAACTTTCTTAAATGTAGAATTGGAGGAAGAAATTTACATGGAACAACCCGAGGGTTTTGTGGTACCTGGTAAATAAAAGAAAGTATGTGAACTTGTTAAGTCACATTATGGAAGCACCAAAACAATGACATAATTCAATCAAACCATGTCGGCAAATGGATTGAAGAATGATGAAAGTGATAAATGTGTTCACATTAAAATCATAAGGTCATTGTTTGTTTGTATATTGGTGATATGTTGATCATCAATAGAGACACTAATGACATAAATACTAATAAACGTATGCTATAAAGCAAGTGGAATGAAAATTATTGGAGTTGCTAATGCGATCTTAGATATAAGAGAGTCGTAGAACTCCATAATGTTTAGCATTTCACGGTCTCATTGCATTGGAAAGGTACTTAACTAGTTCAAATATTTGAATGTCAATATTGTCAAGTGTCCAATAAATGTGAGTTTTGCATTTCAAAAGAGTGAAAACAAAAGTGACTCACAATGGGATTGTGCTAGATTTTGGGAAGCATGATGTATATCATATAGTGTGTGCGATTTGATATAGCATTTGCTATTTTAAACTGAGTCCGTTCACAAGTGATCACAAATAAATTCATTAGATGACAATAAATAGAGTTTTGGAGTATTTAAAATAATACTTAAAACTATGTCTTGCATTATAACAATATCCAACAATATTGAAAGATATAGTGATGCAAATTGAATCATCGGAAGAATGAAGTAAAATTTACGAGTGGATATTTATTTACTATTGGTAGAGGAGCAGTCTCTTAGAAATATTTCAAAAGAGACATGTATCGCTAGCTCTACAATGATCTTTGAGCTAGGTGCTATAGATAAGGTCGGTGAATAAGTTAAAAGACTCCGGAATTTCTTGATAGATATTCTATTTTGGCCCAAGCCATTGGCATTAGTATGCATACACTTTCACAGTCAAGATGCAATAGGTAGGGCATGGAGCATGATGTATAACGGAAAGTCTCGTCATATACGATATAGACATGACATTGTTAGAAAACTACTCTCTAGTGGAATTATCAGAATTGACTATGTAAAGTCAAAGGATAATGTGTCGGATCCACTTACAAAAAGGCCTAACTAGAGAGAAACTTAAAAGATCATCTAAGGGAATGAATTTACGGCTTAGGACAAGTCATCATGGCGGTAACTCTATCTAGCAGACTCGAGATCCCAAGAGCTAGATTCAAGGAGAAAAACAAAGTTGTGAATAACGGTTCGGCATTGTCAATAAACTCAATCCATTCTCATGATGAAGACAATGCTCAGGGACAAGGATACAACATTAAGGCTTGTTAATAAGTTAATAAAAGCTTAATGGTTTTAATGATTTACTAATTTTGGAAGAGTTGACCAAATAGTGTATCTACGCGATAACATGGTTAGAAATCACCTATGTGAGTGTGAAGTGTAAGCCGCTTCAAGAAGATGATTGTCAAAAGCCCATCTCTCTATACACTCATGAAACCAGGAGGTGTTCATGGCTAAAACGAACACAACCGTAAGAACCATAGATGGTAAAGGGTTAATTGTGTGACATATGGTTGTCTAGGTATATACCAAAGTTCGACGGTTCAAAGATATCGCATCTACCGATTGACCGAGTATATCCGACATATGTTCACTACAGAAAGTCCAAGGGGAAACCTACTTATCCAGATGCAATTAATTCTTGCTTGTAAAGTACACATACTTGTTCGTTTCTTTGTCTTCGAGTCATTCCCCATTCATGCGGGGGATTGTTGGATTTTAAAAAAAGGTGTGAATGGAAAATGAAGAGTTGCGACTTTTATGAAGAGTTGTGACTTTTATGAAATGTTGCGACTTTGATGAAAAGTTGTGACTTTTATGAAAAGTTGCAATTTTTATGAAAAGTTGTGACTTTTATGGAAAGTTGTGACTTTTATGAAAGGTGACGACCATTCTGAAAGATTGTGACTTCTCCAAAGGTTTGTGACCTTTCCGGTAAGGCACAATAAGAACCTTTTCGCACCACCCTGTGTTTTCTATAAATTGAGGGATTTCCTTTCATTTTAAAATAGAATTCATGGACTTCTTCTTCAACTACTAAATCTAGTATTCTAAGTGTACTTTACTGCTGTTGAGTGGTTTGCTGACACCGGAGTTTTTGGTATCTATACTCTGGTGATTGAGATCATTTTACCCTGGGAGGTCATATTCCAAATCAAACCTCGGATACTAGAGGGGAATAATTTCCTTAAGGGGACACTGTGAATTCAGTGGACTTGATCTTTTTCCTATTAAAATTTTTCCAGATTCTGGTACGTGTTTTACAAACTTTAGATTTGTGAATTAATTTCAGTTCTTCTCTTCTTTTTGTTCTTCACTGGTTCATTAAACCTGGTAACTTCGTGTTTCTGCAAAGTTTGTTGGAATCAGTAAGATTCTTTAGACACATATTAACAACAATTCTTCTTTAAGAAAAATATTTCGTATATTTTTTTTAAAATCTGTTTCTGATTTTAGTTTTGCTACTAGTTTTAATTTTCTAGTTGTGAAAATGTTCTTAAACTTTGTTTTCTTACAAAGATGTTCAAAGTTTTGTTCTAAGTATGTTTGAAATACAATATCAACAACAGTAGTTACAAAGAGTATTAATGACCACTAAGAAGAGATCATTAAAATTAAATATGTCTGATTATGCAGGAAAATCTGTAATTAGTAAGATGAACAAACTTGGAGAAAGGATGGACTGTCTTGCACAAGGCATCCGTGAGCATGGTGAGAACTTATACATTCATGATGAGAACTTAAAAGGAACAATAAAAATTTTACCAACACAATATTTTATTTAAGTTTAAAACTAGTATTTCGAAGTTGAAATTGTGTGCAACATGTGTTTACTTTGGAATGAAAGAGTTGGAAGTATTGTGAATGAAAACCATCATCTCACTGTTTCAAATACTGAAGTTCAATATTTATAAATATGGCGCCAAACATCAACTTGCAAATAATTACATCAGTTTTTACAAATCAAATCATGGCCATACACAAGGGTAAATCTAACGAAAAACAGACTAAGAGAGTCAAGATGTACAAATTTTCTGCAATAAGCACTATTTCCATGTATGACAGAAAGTACTGATGTGAAGTCCTTAATGTTTCAACTTTAATTGTGCAGTGAGCCTTAGCCCGAAAATAACAGAAACTGTGAAGGGAAAATTGAGCCTTGGAGCAAAAATTCTTCAAGTAGGAGGGTTAGAGAAAATATTCAAGCAGAAGTTTAGTGTCAAAGATGATGAAAAGCTATTGAATGTTTGTCAATGCTATTTATCAACGACAGCTGGTCCAATAGCAGGCCTTCTCTTCATCTCTACCGATAAGATTGCTTTCTGCAGTGAGAGATCAATAAAGTTCTTATCTCCAACTGGAAAGTTGCTAAGAATCTACTATAAGGTACCACTCTGCTCCGTTTTTCTCCAACTCTTAATTTTTTTGTACACGTAAGGCATAATCTGATAGGCCGGTTCACATTGCAGGTATCGATCCCAACAAGCAAGACAATGAAAGCAAAAGAGAGTGAAAATAGGGAAAAGCCATCACAAAAGTATATACAAGTAATTACAGAGGATGATTTTGAGTTCTGGTTCATGGGATTCCTTAATCATCAAAAGACTCTGAGATATCTGCACCACGCAATTTCAAGTATTTCAAGCAGCTAGAAGACGGCATATTTTACTTTCTTTTTTTAATTTTTTTTCTTATTACACCCGTTCATCAATGTCAAATGTTGATGTACAGATCTCTTCAAACTTGTAATTAGTTCCATTGTTCAAAGGAGAGATTAGGTGTTTTAGGCTTTGAACTGTAGCTGTTAACACGAATGTATATATAGGCTTATTGTAAAAATAATGCAGTCAGAAGGCTATTTCAATTTTTGGGACTTGGCATTGTGATTTGATATAAATTTTATTCATTTTATCAGGTAAATCTTATCATTATTAACAAGGCCGAAAAAGGCCATATACAAGAGGTATACCAACCAGTAAAGGACCTACACAAAGATATTGTTCTTTACAAGGGACATCCAATCCTCTATACAACCCGTAACTACACGGGTGCACCAAAAACTCAATTCTACACCTTTGAAAGACCTCAAATTTCTTTCTCAGACGATACACATCAATGCCCTAGGAACAACATTCTAGGCCCTGCTTCTTCCAGCTTTCCAGTAAACCAGCTTAACTTGTCTCACCAGGGTCTCGAGGCCAAGCTACAATGTAGCAGAAGATCATCTACGTTTTCGTCCCACCTCATTGCATAAGTTATACCAGCTGATGCAAATGACTTTTGTTTTCCTAAGGTTCTTTGTCGTCAAGATCACCCGTCTAGCAGCTAACCAAGTGAAAAAGCACACCTTCCTCGGAACCTTGGGAATCTGAATAGACTTAACAGAAAAACCCTCCTCAACCCTCACTAAAAGCTTCTCACCGAAGACTTGATAGGAAAAACACCATTGTTTCCCCACCTCCATCTTATCGAAAGGGTTCTGTCAACTGCCTCACAATGCTGACGGAGTAACAGTAGCATCCGTTCAAACTCATTCACCTCCCAATCCTGGAAAGCTCTCCTGAACCTCAAATCCCAAAATATTATTTTTGCTTGTCGCCGGGGACATCTGTTGGCTACCTCCTCCCTTTGACAAGATATCCGATAAAAGCATGGAAATTCAACTTTAAGCGACATGTCTCCCACTTTTCTTACCCGAGTCTTGGCTCTAATATACATGTCCTTCATCGCCTTAATGTAATCCCCCAAGACACTTTTAGCCTCCCAACATCTACATATAGGTCAATAGACACCATATGTAAGTCCCTCTTCCATTCCTCTACTTCTCCTCTAGTCAACTCACAAGATGAATGGCTTCTGAGTAAGTTGGTAACATGTGAAGGGCTTGAACACATATATGTCGATTAAGAAAATGACTTTTCCGGCAAGTCCAAGTAAAATAGCTTGTAATATACTAGGCACTTCTTTTTTTCAATGTTGTTTCCTATTTCTATAAACAGAAAATACAAGCACTTTTTGTTCTTAAATTACCTTCTAAAAAATACTTGACGTTTCTCTCATGATTTTTCAAAGGCAGCAGTTGGTCAAGAAGAAGATAAGTTAAATTACTCAAAAAAATTATATCATTTGTCATGCATGTATAGTATGTTCCACAAATTCAGAAATGGCCTACAAAACCTGCCTTTACACCTCAAGATGATGAGATGGAAAAAAAAAAGGTAAGATAATGTAACTGCATTAAAAGAGAAATTAATATAAACTAGAAGAGTTGGCCCTATGCAACAGGTTGAAATATTTGAATTGCACTTTTCCCCTTTGCCTGATATATTAAGCAACAAATCAAAGTTCATAGATGACTCATTCATGATCGACAACCACTACTTAACTTTAATGTCATAAATCCGTGTTATTATCTTGTCAACGTAGATCATACAAAACTAATAAAGCTAACTTGAGATAATTTTACTATGCACCAAAAGCCTTCTCTTACTTTTATTCAACTTGTAAAAGTAGCTTACATCAGAAAGCAAATCTTCTGACTTAAAAGTTGACAACACCACATGTGTACCCAAATCTTGATAATAAAATAAGACAGCATGAGATAGTTTACTGTAATTTAAAAGACAGATTAAAGAAGACATTCTCAAAACCTTTGCAGCAAATTGAGAAATATTCTATTTTGATGACCCATAGCTGACTCATGCACCATTTAGCAGTTAAAAGATTCATCAATTTTTCACAAACTGCTGTGTGTGTATATATATAGTACTTCAAGGAATGTTCTTAAACCATCAACTGAAACATAATAATATCTCGCTTACCTTCAAAATATATCAATTTTCTTCACAATCAGAAGTCACAATGAAGAACTTACTCGGTAGAAATGAGATTGGTGTTTCCATGAGTTCAGCAGTATACTCATTTGAACGGCAGCCAAAAAGACTACTGTCTCTATCTGCTTGCCAAGACCATCTTCCATCTGCAACTTCAAAACACTTGTCTAAAAGAAAGCAAAGTGAGTATTTTCCTCGAGTAATAATCGACTTGTTCTTGTATTAGTTATAAAGAGTATTAATGACCACTAAGAAGAGATCATTAAAATTAAATATGTCTGATTATGCAGGAAAATCTGTAATTAGTAAGATGAACAAACTTGGAGAAAGGATGGACTGTCTTGCACAAGGCATCCGCGAGCACGGTGAGCACTTCTATTCATGATGAGGACTTAAAAAGAACAATCGAAAATTTACCAAGACAAATTTTATTATAGTTAAAAACTACTATTTTGAAGTTGAAATTGAGTGCAGACATGAGTTTACTTAGAAAAGACAAAGTTGAAGTGTTGTGAATGAAAACCATCATCTCAATAGAAAAATTCCAAAAATAAGTTTTTGAATAATTTATGTCTGTTTCAAATACTGAAGTTCAATATTTATAAATATGGCGCCAAACATCAAGTTGCAAATAATGACATCAGTTTTGGCAAAGCCAAATCATGGCCATACACAAGTGTAAATCTCATGAACAACAGATAAAGGGAGTCTAGATGTACAAAATTTTCTGCAATAAGCACTATTAATATGTATGACAAAAGTACCGATCGTAAAGTCCTTAATTTTTAACTTTAACTGTGCAGTGAGCCTTAGTCCGAAGCTAACGGAAACTGTGAAGGGAAAATTGAGCCTTGGAGCAAAAATTCTTCAAGTAGGAGGGTTAGAGAAAATATTCAACCAGAAATTTAGTGTTAAATATGATGAAAAGCTATTGAATGTTTGTCAATGCTATTTATCAACTACCGCTGGTCCAATAGCAGGCCTCCTCTTCATCTCTACCGATAAGATTGCTTTCTGCAGTGAGAGATCGATAAAGTTCTTATCTCCAACTGGGAAGTTGCTTAGAATCTACTATAAGGTACTAATCTGCTCCATTTTTCTTCCAACTCTTAATTTAGTATCCACGTAAAGCATAATCTAATAAGCCGGTTCACAATTGCAGGTATCAATCCCAATAAGTAAGACGATGAAAGCAAAAGAGAGTGAAAATAGGGAAAAGCCATCACAAAAGTATATACAAGTTATCACAGAGGATGATTTTGAGTTCTGGTTTATGGGATTCCTGAATCATCAAAAGACTCTGAGATATCTGCACCACGCAATTTCAAGCAGCTAAGAAGACAATATATTTTCCTTTCTTTTTTCATTTTTTTTCTTATTACACCCGTTCATCAATGTCAAATGTTGATGCAAAATGAATGTACAGATCTCTTCAATCTTGTAATTAGTTCCATTGTTCAAAGGAGATTTTAGGTTTCTAAAAGTTTGAGCCATAGCTGTTAACACAAATGTATATACTTATTGTAATAGTAATGCAGTCAGAAGGCTAATTCATCTTTTGGTACTTGGCATAGTCATCACTTCCTAGCAGATCGTAATGCTCCTCGAAAGAAATATTTAAAACATTATGGCAAATTCCCAACAAAGGGAGTGCCCCTTGATAATATGAACACAATAAATAACAAAAGGTAACAGATAACAAAAGCAACAATCTACATGAATAAGACTAATACTACGACGGACATGGTGCTCCAGACTATCACCAAGCCTAATCCTATCGAATATCAAGATAACACTGCACTACCTACTAACCTTTAACCCTAATTTGCGACCTTCATACCCTTCTATCTAAGGTCATGTCTTTAGTAAGTTGAAGTTGCACTATGTTCTATCTGATCACCTCTCCCCAATACTTTTTTGATCTACCTCTACCTCTCCTCGAACCCACTATGTCCAACTTCTCATAATATTCTCACACATCCATCTCAACATTCTCATTTCCGCAACTTGCATCTTCTTAGCATGAGAGTTCTTGACTGACCAAAACACTACCCATACAACAAAGTCAATTTAACCACCACTCTATAGAACTTACCTTTAAGTTTTGATAGTACCTTTTCATCACACAAGTCTCTGGAGGTAAACCTCAATATCTTCCCCATCGCATCAGTAGGATGTGTGACATCATTATCGATCTCCCCATTTCCTTAAATAAAAGACCCAAAATACTTCAAAATTTCTCTCTCTTGGGGATAGCCTGTATATCAAGCCTCAGTTCCGTGCTTGCCTAATGCGCTGCATCACTGAATTCACACCCGAAATATTCTATTTTGTTCCAACAACATAGGCCCCTTAACACTCCAGAGTTTGTCCCTACACCTCCAACCAAATGTTTACTCGGCCACGAGTCTCATATCAGTACTATGTCATATACCAATAATATACATCATCACACCTCACCATGAATATGCTGCATCAATTCATCAGTCACCAAGGAAAATAGAAACGAGTTAAGTGTTGATCCCTGGTGCAATGCCATCTCGACTTGAAAGTGCTCTGAGACTGCTCCCACTGTTCTTACCCGAATCTTGGCTCTATTATTTATGTCCTCCATCACCCTAATGTAAAGGCCCTAGTACACTTTTGGCCTCCCGACATCTACATAGGACTTCCCTCGAGACTTTATCTTATTTCTTTTGTCTTTTCTAAGTTAGTAGACACCATATGTAAGTCCCGCCACCATTCTCTGTACTTCTCAACTAGTCAACTCATAAGATGAATGGTTTCTGAGTAAGATTGTAATATTTGGAGGGCTTAAATTGAACAAACATTTGTCTGAGAAGAAGATTGACTTCTCCGAAAAGTTAGCATAAGATAGCACTCTTTCATTTTTCAATGTTGTTTCCTATTTTTCTCACAGAAAATACAATCACTTTTTATTCTTAAATTACCTTCTAAAAATACTTGACATTTCTCTCATGATTTTTCGAAGGAAAAAGTTGGTCAAGAAGAAATAAGTTAATTCACTCAAAAAAATTTATATTATTTGTCATGCATGTATGGTATGTTATACATAAAGTAAGAAATGGCCTACAAATCCTGTCTTTACACCTCAAGATGAGTAACAAAAAAGGTAGGATAAGGTAACCGGTTGAAATATTTGAATGGCTACATTTTCCCTCTTGCCTGATTTATTAGGCAACAAATCAAAGTTCATGGATGACTCATTCATGATCAACAACCACTACTTAACTTTAATGTCATGTATAAATCCGTGTCATTATGTTGTCAACCTTGATCATACAAGACTAATAAAGCTAACTTGAGATAATTTTACTATGCACCAAAAGCTTCTCTTACTTTTACTCAACTTGTAAAAGCAGCTTACATCAGAAAGCAAATCTGCCTAACTCAAAAGTTGACAACACCAAATGTGCACACAAATCTTGATAATTATAAAATAAGACAGCATGACATAGCTTACTGCAATTAGAAAGACAAATAAAAGAAGACATTTTCAAAACCTTTGCAGAAAATTGAGAAATATTCTATTTTGATGACCCATAGCTGACTCATGCACCACTTAGTAGTTAAAAGATTCATCAACTTTGCCCAAACTGCCGTGTATATATATATAGTGCAGCAAGGAATGTTATTAAACCATTAACCAAAACATAATAATATCTCAGTTACCTTCAAAAAAATATAGCAATTCTCTCCAAAATCAGAAGTCACAATGAAGAACTTACTCGGTGGAAATGAGGTTGGTGTTTCCATGAGTTCAGCGGTATACTCATTTGAACGGCAGACAAAAAGACTACTGTCTCTATATGCTGGCCAAGACCATCTCCCATCTGCAACTTCAAAACGCTTACCTAAAATAAAGCAAAGTGAGTATTTTCCCTCGAAGAATATTTAACTTGTTCTTGTATTAGTTATAAAGAGTATTAATGACCACTAAGAAGAGATCATTAAAATTAAATATGTCTGGTTATGCAGGAAAATCTGTAATTAGTAAGATGAACAAACTTGGAGAAAGGATGGACTGTCTCGCACAAAGCATCCGTGAGCATGGTGAGAACTTACATATTCATGATGAAAACTTAAAAAGAACAATCAAAAATTTACCAAGACTATTTTATTTTAGTTTAAAACTAGTATTTCGAAGTTGAAATTGAGTGTAGACATGAGTTTACTTTGGAAAGAAAATGTGAATGAAAACCATCATCTCACTGTTTCAAATACTGAAGTTCAATATTTATAAATATGGCGCCAAACATCAACTTGCAAATAATTACATCAGTTTTTACAAATCAAATCATGGCCATACACAAGGGTAAATCTAACGAAAAACAGACTAAGAGAGTCAAGATGTACAAATTTTCTGCAATAAGCACTATTTCCATGTATGACAGAAAGTACTGATGTGAAGTCCTTAATGTTTCAACTTTAATTGTGCAGTGAGCCTTAGCCCGAAAATAACAGAAACTGTGAAGGGAAAATTGAGCCTTGGAGCAAAAATTCTTCAAGTAGGAGGGTTAGAGAAAATATTCAAGCAGAAGTTTAGTGTCAAAGATGATGAAAAGCTATTGAATGTTTGTCAATGCTATTTATCAACGACAGCTGGTCCAATAGCAGGCCTTCTCTTCATCTCTACCGATAAGATTGCTTTCTGCAGTGAGAGATCAATAAAGTTCTTATCTCCAACTGGAAAGTTGCTAAGAATCTACTATAAGGTACCACTCTGCTCCGTTTTTCTCCAACTCTTAATTTTTTTGTACACGTAAGGCATAATCTGATAGGCCGGTTCACATTGCAGGTATCGATCCCAACAAGCAAGACAATGAAAGCAAAAGAGAGTGAAAATAGGGAAAAGCCATCACAAAAGTATATACAAGTAATTACAGAGGATGATTTTGAGTTCTGGTTCATGGGATTCCTTAATCATCAAAAGACTCTGAGATATCTGCACCACGCAATTTCAAGTATTTCAAGCAGCTAGAAGACGGCATATTTTACTTTCTTTTTTTAATTTTTTTTCTTATTACACCCGTTCATCAATGTCAAATGTTGATGTACAGATCTCTTCAAACTTGTAATTAGTTCCATTGTTCAAAGGAGAGATTAGGTGTTTTAGGCTTTGAACTGTAGCTGTTAACACGAATGTATATATAGGCTTATTGTAAAAATAATGCAGTCAGAAGGCTATTTCAATTTTTGGGACTTGGCATTGTGATTTGATATAAATTTTATTCATTTTATCAGGTAAATCTTTTCATTATTAACAAGGCCGAAAAAGGCCATATACAAGAGGTATAACAACCAGTAAAGGAGCTACACAAAGATATGGTTCTTTCCAAGGGACATCCAATCCTCTATACAACCCGTAACTACACGGGTGCACCAAAAACTCAATTCTACAGCTTTGAAAGACCTCAAATTTCTCTCTCAGACGATCCACATCAATGCCCTAGGAACAACATTCTAGGCCCTGCTTCTTCCAGCTTTGCAGTAAACCAGCTTAACATGTCTCACCAGGGTCTCGTGGCCAAGCTACAATGTAGCAGAAGATCATCTACGTCTTCATCCCACCTCATTGCATAAGTTATACCAGCTGATGCAAATAACTTTTGTTTTCCTAAGGTTCAGGATCACCCGTCTAGCATCTAACCAAGTGAAAAAGCACATCTTCCTCGGAACCTTGGGAATCTGAATAGACTTAACAGGAAAACCCTCCTCAACCCTCAGTAAAAGCTTCTCACTGAAGACTGGATAGGAAAAACACCATCATTTCCCAACCTCCATCTTATAGAATTGGTTCTGTCAACTGCCTCACAATGCTGACGGAGTAACTGTAGCATTCTTTCAAACTCATTCACCTCCCAATCCTGGATAGCTCTCCTGAACCTCAAATCCCAAAACGTTACTTCTGCCTCTCCTCGGGGACATCTGTTACCTACCGCCTCCCTTTGACAAGATATCCAATAAAAGCTTGGAAACTCAACTTTAAGCGACATGTCTCCCACTTTTCTTATCCGAGTCTTGGCTCTATTATACATGTCCTTCATCTCCTTAATGTAATCCCCCAAGACACTTTTAGCCTCCCAACCTCTACATGTGACTTCCCTCGGGACTTAGTCTGTCCTTTTCTAGGTCAATAGACACCATATGTAAGTCCCTCTTCCATTCCAATACTTCTCCTCCAGTCAACTCACAAGATGAATGGCTTCTGAGTAAGTTGGTAATACGTGAAGGGCTTAAACTGAATACACATTTCTCTATTAAGAGAATAACTTTTCCAGAAAGTTCTCGTAAAATAGATTGCAACAAACTAGGCACTTTCTTTTTCAATGTTGTTTCTTATTTCTCTAAACAGAAAATACAAGCACTTTCTGTTCTTAAATATACCTTCTAATAAAATACTTGACGTTTCTTTCATGATTTTTCAAAGGCAACAGTTGGTCAAGAAGAAGATCAAGTTAAATTACTCAAAAAAATTATATCATTTGTCATGCATGTATGGTATGTTCCACATAAATTCAGAAATGGCCTACAAAACCTGCCTTTACACCTCAAGATGATGAGATGGAAAAAAAAAATTCAGATAAGGTAACTGCATTAAAAGAGAAATTAATATTATGTAGAACAGTTGGCTCTGTGTAACAGGTAGAAATATTTGAATGGCTACTTTTCCCCTTTGCCTGATATATTAAGCAACAAATCAAAGTTCATAGATGACTCATTCATGATCAACAACCACTACTTAACTTTAATGTCATAAATCCGTGTTATTATCTTGTCAACCTTGATCATACAAAACTAATAAAGCTAACTTGAGATAATTTTACTATGCACCAAAAGCCTTCTCTTACTTTTATTCAACTTGTAAAAGTAGCTTACATCAGAAAGCAAATCTTCTGACTCAAAAGTTGACAACACCTCATGTGCACCCAAATCTTGATAATAAAATAAGACAGCATGAGATAGTTTACTGTAATTAAAAAGACAGATAAAAGAAGACATTTTAAAAATCTTTGCAGCAAATTGAAAAATATTCTACATTGATGACCCTAGCTGACTCATGCACCACTAGTAGTTAAAAGATCATCAACTTGTCCCAAACTGCTGTGTGTCTATATAATGCTGCAAGGAATGTTCTTAATCGATCAACCAAAAACATAATAATATCTCAGTTACCTTCACAATACATCAATTCTCTTCAAAATCAGAAGTCACAATGAAGAACTTACTCGGTAGAAATGAGGTTGGTGTTTCCATGAGTTCAGCAGTATACTCATTTGAAAGGCAGCCAAAAAGACTACTGTCTCTATCTGCCTGTCAAGACCATCTTACATGTGCAACTTCAAAACACTTACCTAAAATAAAGCAAAGTGAGTATCTTCCCTCGAAGAGTAATCGACTTGTTCTTTTATTTGATAGAAGAGATCATTAAAATTAAATATTGTTGAATATGCAGGAAAATCTGTAATTAGTAAGATGAACAAACTTGGAGAAAGGATGGACTGTCTTGCACAAGGGATCCGTGAGCATGGTGAGCACTTATATTCATGATGAACACTCAAAAATAACAATAAAAAATTTACAGAGACAATCATTTGTGTAAGTCAAAAATTAGTATTTCGAAGTTGAAATTGTGTACGGACATAAGGAGGAAACGAAAAAAATTGAAGTATTGTGAATGAAAAGCATCATCCCACTAGAAAAACTCCTTAAACAAGTTTTTTTTTATTACTTTCACCACTATTTCAAATACTGAAGTTCAATATTTATAAATATGGCGCCAAACATCAATTTGCAAATAATGACATCAGTTTTAGCAAGCCAAATCATGGCCATACACAAGTGTAAATCTCATGAACAACAGATAAAGGGAGTCTAGATGTACAAAATTTTGTGCAATAAGCACTAAAAATATGTATGACAGAAAGTACCGATCGTGAAGTCCTTAATTTTTAACTTAAATTGTGCAGTGAGCCTTAGTCCGAAGCTAACGGAAACTGTGAAGGGAAAATTGAGCCTTGGAGCAAAAATTCTTCAAGTAGGAGGGTTGGAGAAAATATTCAAGCAGAACTTTAGTGTTAACGATGATGAAAAGCTGTTGAGTGTTTGTCAATGCTATTTATCAACTACAGCTGGTCCAATAGCAGGCCTCCTCTTCATCTCTACCGAAAAAATTGCTTTCCGCAGTGAGAGATCAATAAAGTTCTTATCTCCAACTGGAAAGTTGCTTAGAATGTATTATAAGGTACCACTCTGCTCCATTTTTCTTCCAACTCTTAATTCTGTATCCACGTAAGCATAATCTAATAAGCCGGTTCACAATTGCAGGTATCGATCCCAATAAGTAAGACAATGAAAGCAAAAGAGAGTGAAAATAGAGAAAAGCCATCACAGAAGTATATACAAGTAATTACAGAGGATGATTTTGAGTTCTGGTTCATGGGATTCCTTAATCATCAAAAGACTCTGAGATATCTGCACCATGCAATTTCAAGTACTTCAAGCAGCTAACAAGACAAAACTTTTTTTTTCATTTTGTTTCCTAATACGCCCATTCATCAATGAATGTACAGATCTCTTCAAACATGTAACTAGCTCCATTCCTTCATTGATGCTTTAGAGTTTTTAGGCTTTGAGTCATAGCTGTCAACACAAATGTATAAACTTATTGTAACATTAATGCAGTCAGATTCATCTTTTGGGACTTGGCATAGCCATCACTTCCTATTTGACCATTTGAGTAGCAGATCGTTACGGGGCCCAAAATTTGAGGTAGTGTACAATCTAACATAACAAGTTCAATGAGTAATAACAAGGTACTTTTTGTTGTTATAGAACTTATCCCTCTTATAGAAAATGACTGTAAGGAGCTCAGGTATTGTTAAATAAGTGACAAACTCTATAACGCAAACTGTTACCAGAAAAAGTTGGATAAATTCTTAAAGGATTAGTAGATGTCTAGAGTAGCGGGGACATAACAACTAACTCCACTTATATAAATATTGAAGTAGTACCGCTTCAAATAAGATCTAAAAGGTCGGTTTTGTAAAAATTAACGGGATCAAGATTGAGTAGATGGTCTTAAAAGTGCTAAGAGCAAATGCTGGTTAGTCCGCTACTAAATATTATTACGCTTGTGGTACTCCCAGCTTGATATAATAAAACATTCAAATCTTAGGATACCATCTACTTAGTCAAACTTTAAAAGTTTTACACTAATGGAAAGTTCAAATCTATACAAGATACTTTCTATGTATGATTTTACAAGATATATGACAAATTATTGGGGGATTTGTTTTTTCTTCTTCTTGAGAAAGGTAACTTTTACTTCTATATATCCACAGGTATACTGTATCAAAGTGTAGTCCCCTTCCAAAAAGTTTTACATAAACACGTTTTCAGTATCTCCTATCACTACTTGTTTATACCAAAAATAGTAAAGCCCTAGGCGGTTTGTCTTTATCTTATGAATATTGTTCTGTTTCCTTCAAAACATCTTTGATTCCTTTCCTTCCAAATTGTCGACCAAATGCAAGTTGAGGCAATCAGCCATCTCTTCTCCTTTTTTCTTGCATTTCCATCCTTGTTCAGCATTGTAGGACTTCTATAATTCTTTTAGATTTCATCCACTTGATCTTCCTCTTATGGATGAACATCTGTCACAATTGATCTGTCCATTTGAAGTGTAAAACAAGATGGAGTCTCCGCCCGTTCTTCACATAGATAGCATCTTGAATGTAGACTGAATTTCCTCTTGTTCAAGTTCTCATGTGTCAAGATTGCCTCCTTTGCCAAAATCCATCTGAAGTAATTAACCTTGTAGGGAACTTCCGTTCTCCAAACCATTCTCCAGGGCTATCCTGCTTGCTGTACCTCAGAAGAACTGAGTTCTCTGTATGCAGATTTTACTCTGAATTCTCCCCTTCTCTCCCCCTTCCATACTATAGTCTATCGTCCTCTTCTATCAGAACGGTAGCCATATTCATCGTGTCAAGAAATCTTGCTATGTTGTCATTTCCCAATCATTTAGTTTCCTTCTCAGAGACAGTTTAATTCTGCCGTTGTTGCTTCTTGTGCTTGGCTCAGACTATATAGTACAGGAAAAGCATGCTTGAGTGTCTCTTGTCCACACAAAATGCCATTCCAGTTAGTTTCTAACATTTAGATGGCTTAAATAGAACAGACACATCTGCTCGTGAGAGAAACCGACATTTTCTTTTAAGTAATTTCTCAAGTTCTATAAATGTAAGCACTCTCTTGAAGTAATGCAAGTTAGCTTGCAATTTACTAGACTTTATCGAATCGTAAACAAAATTACTTGGGTTCCCCTAAAGAATACATGGAAAATATCTCTACAAGCACAGTAAATTTGACATGTCAAACTCTTCTATCTTCAATGTTGTTCCTATTATTCTAATACAAAATACAATTACTTTATGTGCTTAAATTACCAAGATTTTTCAAAGGCAAGAGATGGTCAACAAGAAAATATATTTAGTTTACTCTAAAGAATTAAATCATTTGTCATCCATGTATGGTATGTTCCACATAAAGTCAGCATCAATGGCCTACAAATCCTGCCTTTACACCTCAACATGAGATAACAAAAAAAGTAAGATAAGGTAACTGCCTTAAAAGAGAAGTTAATATATATAATCTAGAACTATTGGCCCTATATAATAGACTGAAATATTTTGAATGGCTACTTTTTCCCTTCGCCTCGAGCAGCAAATCAAAGTTCATGGATGACTCATTCATGTTCCAAAGGGGACAATCCAGTGGTGCTGGTTGATCACCACCACTTAACTTCAATGTCATAATTCATATCATTATCTTGTCAACCTTAACTCATACAAACCTAAGAAAACTAACTCGGATAATTCTACTATACAGAAGAATTTAGGGGTAATAAGAACTACGAGAAGTTTAGGAGTGCACTGAATAAACCATGCCAAGTTTAGGGGGTAATGAGGTAGCTATATCGATTATCAACGTGAAGAATTAAACTACCTTACTAGTTATGACAAGATGACTTCAAAATGGAAAGCTTTCCCCTTACTTTTTACTCAACTAGTAAAAGTAGGTTACATCACAAAGCAGACCTGCCAACACAAAAGTTGAAAACACCTCATGTGCACACAAATCTTCATAATAAAATAAGGCAACCAAAGATTTAGTTTACTGTAACTGAAAATTAAAGCTAAAAGGATCCATGTTTCAAGACCTTTGCAGCAAATTGAGGAATATACTATTTTTTTATGAAGGTATTGTCATGGTCAGCTTGTGCTAATCCACCAAGTATATATCTTCAAGACTAAATGTAAATATAAAAAATAAATTTTCACCTATATATGAACAAGATTTGAACTATATGTATAACTTCTTACCAATATATTCAGTTATGATGTTCTATATACACAGTATAATTTTTTGACGAAAACGGTGTTCAACCACCACTTTTCGGTCTATGTGAATCTATCAAGTATTAGGTAACTCTGTCCATCATGGCTTAGGTAGATAGGAAGAAATTCCTAGCTTCGTACTCCGCTTTCCCATGATTTACACCCACCAACATAAATTAATAGACTGAAAGCAAAAGGAAAGAAACAAAGAAGAAAAAGCAGTGGTTGAACATGCACTGCACTTTGATAAAGAAAACTCTAAAAAAAAAAAAAAAGCAAGATCTTTTTTTGCTTATTTTTGATGACCAATAGCTGACTCATGAAACAGTCATCATCAACTTATATATATAGTGCTACAAGCAATGTTCTTTAAAACCATCAACCAAACCATAATAATATCTCAGTTATCTTAACAATATAGCAATCCTCTTCAAGATCAGAAGTCGAAATGAAGGACTTAATCGGTGGAAATATGGTGAGTGTTCCCATGAGCTCAGCAGTATGTTCATTTGAAAGGCAGCCTAAAAGACTACTATCCCTATCTTCTTGTCAAGACCATATTCCATCTGCAACATCAAAGATCTTATCTAAATTAAAGCAACGTGAGTATTTTTTCCGTCTCTTAATGAATAATCAACTCGATACTGTAGTAGTTCTAAAGAGTATAACTTAATGATACCGGTGGCTAAACTTCAACTTGCAAATATTGAATTTAGTATTTGAAAGTGAAGCCGCGGCCAAACACAATTGTAAACCTAAAGAACACATATAAGTGAGTCATGAAGTACTAAAACTCATGCAAAGAAGCAGTAATTATGTGTATATACAATAACAAAGTATTGATTCTTATGTCATTAACGTCGCCACTTCTAATAATGCAGTGAGCATAAGCCCGAAGCTAACAGAAACTGTGAAGGGAAAATTGAGCCTTGGAGCAAAAATTCTTCAAGTAGGAGGGTTGGAGAAGATATTCAAGCAGAAATTTAGCGTTAGAGATGACGAAAAGCTATTGAAGGTTTCTCAATGCTATTTATCGACGACAGCAGGGCCAATAGCAGGACTTCTCTTTATCTCTACTGATAAGATTGCTTTCTGCAGTAAGAGATCAATAAAGCTCTCATCTCCAACCGGGAAGTCACTTAGAATTCGATATAAGGTATCGATCCCAATAAGTAAGATCAACAAAGCAAAAGAGTGTGGAAATATGGAAAAGCCATCACAGAAGTATATACAGTTAGTTACAGAGGACGATTACGAGTTCTGGTTTATGGGGTTCTTTAATAATCAAAAAACTCTAAGATATCTGCAGCAGGCAATTTCAACTTTCACAAACTTCAATCAGCTAAGACGATAGTTTTTTAATTTTATTTTGTTTCCTAATACACCCATTCATCAATGTAAAATGTTGATGCAAGATGCAGATATGTTCAAACTTGTAACTAGCTCCATTGCTCAAAGGAGGTTTTAGATTTTTTAGGCTTTAAGCCTAAGTTGTTAATACGAATGTATAGACTTATTGTAAAACTAATCAAACAGGAGGCTAATTCATCTTTTGGACTATCCATCCATTTTCATGACATCGATAGTGAGCCTTGATTCATATCCCCATAGCGTAATCACACACCCATAGGCTATATAGAGTCTACGGTAGTGTCAAATATCTCAAACTACCTCAATAGTTCAAGCCCTGGTTCTTGAGTGAAATATGATCAAATAGGTAACCAAACCAAAAATCTAAGATTTGAGAGGTAAATCATGTGTTATTATAACATGTTCCATAGTACCTCAGCAGCCCCACAGAGTGGCGATTGAAGCCAGAGGGCTCACAATAGCGATTTCTGAGCTTGGGCTTACTGCCTCCCGGACCGTGCCTTGTTGAGGCGAGGCATGTGTTGTGCTTGCAACCTCTTTTGTTACCATGCAGAAAATCACTAATGTTGTGATCATGACCCCTTTATTGCTATCAAAGCACCAGTTCATAATAACAGGTGTTTCCCTTCTCTAAACCACAATCCATTTTGATCCTCGTAGAAAATAAGCAAATACCCACACCATACAACTAACTCAATTTAGTCCTACGCATGCTTCCGACATGCCTCCAACATATACAAGGTTTGTGTACACTCTACCCTCCCCGAACCCTACTTGAGGGATTACAGTTGGTTTGCTGTTGATATCTCGTGTAATAGCAAAGCATTCTCAAACTTCATATAACTACATCTTTATGACATAAACCCAAAAAACAAACCAAATACAATCAATCTATACTTCTTGATCATAGATGTGGTCAAATTACCCCAAGTGATCAAAATCCGGTGTTTATCTCACACCACGCGTGTGTGGTAGGAATTTCGAAGAGTCTCAGTACCATAGATAAACCATGATAGTAGGGTATACAATCCAAAAGAAGGCACAAAACTTCTCATATCTTGATTTAGTTATAACTAACTTTCTTGAGATATTTTCGGTAACACTAATTGCTCTTCTCGTTTTGCATATGATAGAGGATTAATTCATTTTGATTTTTTTATATAATTGTGATGTCTGACCACTTTGTGCACCTCGCTTAATTCCATAAGAATTCTTGTTACCTCCTACCAACACAAGTGTCAGGTAACTCAATCCAACATGGCTTAGACAAATGGAAAAACATCAGCTGGAATTTGAACCTCAGACCTTATGGTTCTCAAGTCCACTTCATTGATCACAACGCCACACCCTTTGGTGCTCATTTTATTTAAGCTTTGCGTAACTAAACTAATTTTCCAACAAAAATTGAACAACTAGCTTGCTAGTTTAATATAATTGAAAAAGAATGGAAACACGTTACAGAATTCTAAACATATTATAGTATTCTCCCCTAGCCAATCTATGTGGTGGAATTTGACTCAACACAAAGTTTAAGAAAAGAACGTTTGGACTTGTGGCGTTGAACCTACCATGAGATTCTTGTGACTAAAAAAGCACGACACTGAGGGTAAAATGAAAAAATATGAATGAAATTGTTAGAATCTATGCGTCCACTATCAGTCAATGGACCAGGTCCTTGACACACAAACAAGATTATATAACAGAAAGTAAATGCAGTTTAACAACACAAGAATTTTACGTGGAAACCTCCTTGCTCAAGGGAGTAAAACCACGACCTGTCTCACAGGATTTACACAACTGTTTCACTAATCTTCACAAGCAAAAGTAAAACTAGTTACACAAATGTTAGAAAAAAATTTTAATCTCACCAACAAGCAATAACTTCTATTGCTTGATAAGCTTAAGTAGAAGTTATACTACCCACTAAGCTATCACTCTGGACAACTTAGAATTTCAACACCCACCACACTGATTCCTTTATAGATTTAAGATCAGTTTACAATGTAAGACCAAAAGAATATATTCTCAAACAACTACACAATATACGCCTGGGTTTTTGGTTGTTCTATAATAATTCTTCACTTTGATTTTCTATAGCTTTTGCAAGAGTTCTTGAGAGTGCTTTTTCAAGTTGCAAAAACTAAAAAACAATGTTAAGAGAAGTGCATTGTAAGACAAGTCCCTTTCCTTAAGCTCATGCCATTGGTTGGAAAGATCTGACTTTTCTGACACAGTTGGGAAATATGCACCAACTTCCTGTACCTTCTCTAGTTGGCAGTCAACGAGTTGTTCATGTTGAGAACCTGGTACCTTCACAAGGTCCCTGAGTTCGTTACATCATTATAATAAAAGAAGTCAAAAAATAATTTATGTATGAAAAAAATTAAAATATACCTTGAACTTTTATAGAAGAATCATATATATCACTAAATAATTTTTTAAAAAAAATTATAAGTAACAAATATAAATTTAAAACTAATTATTTAAAATTCCGTTAAATGAAGGGTATATGTGTGCCATTTTGTAACGGCAGGGGTATATGTAAGCCGTTTGTATAACGGTAAGGGTATATATGAGCCACTTTTATAACGAGGGGTATATCAGCTCCAAATGACAAAGTTGAAGGGTATATCAAACCCTTTTCCCAATAATTTATTAATAATTAGATAAGTAGTTTGTATGATACACATGAAAAATGAATCAAAAAATGTTATTATCTTTTTATGCTTCATTGTTAAATACTTTTATTTCTTTTAGAATCTTCATAGGATTGATGTCCAAAGATAAAAGATATATGGTCAAACTAGGGAAAAGATAAGTTAGTTTACCAGAAACTTCTAAATCATATGTCTGTGTGTTGTGTTCCACATAGGATCAGCATGAATGACTACATAACCTGCCCATACACATCAGGATGAGATGGAGAGAAAAATAAAGCAAGATCAGAATAGCTGCCTTGTAGGAGAAGGCGTGTATACATACAATCCAGACAAGCACATGTAATATAGATCTTACATGTCGGATTGAGATCTTAGAATGACTATTTTCCATTGCCTAATTAGTTAAGCAACACTTCAACGATGACCCACGCATGTTCCTAACGGGACAGGCTAGCGGTGGCTATGAATCATCACTACTGTACAACAACAGTCATAAATTCGAATTTTTCATCTTGTCAACTTTAACATACAAGACTGCTAAAAACTAACTTGAGATCAATTCAAAAGCATATGACAGCTAGTCTAAAAGTAGCAATATGATTCTAAACAATGTCCCTTTTCTATTTAGTTTGAGAAAAGGGTCTGTATACCCCTCAAACTTTATTATTTGGAGCTGATATAACCCTCGTTATGAAAGTGGCTCATATATGCCCTTATCGTTATACAAACGGCTCACATATACCCCTGCCGTTACAAAATGGCTCACATATACCCTTCTTTTGACGGAAGTTAAAAAATTAGTTTTAAATTTATATTTATTATTTAAAAAAAAAAACAGATTATTTAGGGGTATATATATGATTCTTCTAACAAAGTTCAAGGTATATTTTAATTTTATTAATACATAAATTATTTTTGGACTTCTTTTATTATAGTTATTTGAGTTTCTTATTCTTATTTTGTTTTTTTTCTTTCATTCTTTAAAGAAAAAAAATTTAAACAATTTTTTTTGTCTATATTGTAATTTGATTTTTGTATTCGAAGAAAAAAATTTGGTCATCTACAATAAGTTTTACAAGAATATTATTGAAACATAAATAAATTTGATTATCAAAATAATAATTCTAAATTAGTCATTGAAACAAAAAAAAAAGTCAAAAAAATATGTTTACGATGATTAAATTTACTCATATGAGATTATATATTGTAGAAAAGAAATAATAAAAAGTTAGATTAAAATTATCTTCTTCTTTTTTCATTTACATTAGAGGAAAATGGTATATGTGAGTCATTTGTTTATAAGTAGGGGTATATATGAGTCACTTTCATAACAAAGGGTATATCAGCTCCAAATGACAAAGTTGAGGGGTATATCAGACCCTTTCCCTTTTAGTTTAAACAAATGCTTAATCATAAAGAATCACGGGAAAGAAATTGAGTCAATTAAGCGTAATTAAATTACCTTATTATGAAGAGATGACTTCAATAGGTTGGCTCAACTTACAAAAGAAGGCAGCATCATAAAGCAAATCTGTCAACTGATTAAAAACTTTAAGAAAAGAACACATGTGCACACAAATCTTAATGACAAAATGAGTCAGCTTGAGATTTAGTTTACTGTAATTGACCAGACAGCTAAAAGAAGACACTTTCAATACCTTTAAGAGCAAAGAGAAAAAGATATAAAATGAATTTAGAAAATAAAGGGAGTGGTTGAACATGCACTGCACTTTGATTGTTTTGTAGAATATTTCAAATTTCAATCAACAAAAAGATCATTGAAGACACTCCCATCTTACTGTTTCTTCTTGATACAACAGAAAATTCTGAAAAAGCATATACATGACCTTTTTTGGTTATCTCAGATGACTCATAGCTGACTCATGCAACAATCAGTTAAAGGATTCACCAACTCCTCTGCAAGCACCTATATATAATGCTATAATGCAATGCTTTTAAACCATCAACCGAACTTAAATACTTCCCACATACCTTCAAAATACAGTAATACTCCACCTCAAACCAGAATCACAATGGACTTACTCCGTGGAAATTCGGTGGGTATTCCCATGAGTTCATCAGTAGGTTCACTTGAAAGCCAGCCGAAAAGACTACTTGCCTTACCTGCTTGCGAAGACCATATCGTTCCATATGCAACTTCAAAGAACTTGTCTCAAATTAAGCAGAGTGAGTATTTCCCTGGTCCCTTGATGAAGAATCAACTTGATCTAAACCTTGAATGAAGAGATCATAAAAATAACAATATTCTTGAATATGCAGGAAGATATGTCATTGGTAAGATGAACAAATTGGGAGAAAGGGTGGATTGTCTAGTAAAAAGCATCCGCGAGCATGGTAAGCGCTTAAAATTCTCTATAAAAGACTTAAATATATCTATTGAAAATATTACTGAGATAATAGTTTGTTTTAAGTCGAAAAATAAGTATTTGAACTTAAAGTTTGTGTCTGGACATGAACTCCATTTGAAAAAAAAAAGAAGGTTAAAGCGAAAACAATTATCTCACTCAAAAATGCTACTCAGACAAGTTAATTCCATACTATACCAGCCTTTCAAATGCTAAAATGTTCACCAATTGCGAATACTGATGGACAAACTTCACCTTTAAGTATTTGCAAGTGAAGTCATGACCAAACACTAGTGTAAATCTAAAGAACTCAGAGAAGTGAGTAATAAGTACAAAATTCATGTAAACATGACAGAAAATATTGATTCTAAATGTACTCTGATTGTGCAGTGAGCCTAAGCCCGAAACTAACAGAAACTTTAAAGGGAAAATTGAGCCTTGGAGCAAAAATCCTTCAAGTAGGAGGGTTGGAGAAAATATTCAGGCAGAAGTTCAGTGTTAGAGATGATGAAAAGCTATTGAATGTTTCTCAATGCTATTTATCAACGACAGCTGGTCCAATAGCAGGCCTTCTCTTCATCTCTACCGATAAGATTGCTTTCTGCAGCGAGAGATCAATAAAGCTCTTATCTCCAACTGGAAAGTTGCTTAGAATCTACTATAAGGTATAACTCTGCTCCATTTTTCTTCCAACTTTTCATTTTCTAACCACGTAAAGCATAATCTAACTGGTTCACAATGGCAGGTAACCATCCCAATAAGTAAGATAATGAAAGCAAAAGAGAGCAAAAATATGCAAAAGCCATCACAGAAGTATATACAAGTAATTACAGAGGATGATTTTGAGTTCTGGTTTATGGGATTCCTCAATCATCAAAAGACACTGAGATATCTGCAGCAGGCAATCTCCAGCTCAAGCAAGTTATGAAGACACATTTTTTTTTCTAATGAGCTCGTTCTTCAATGTAAAACGTTCATGCAAAAACGAATTCAGGGATCTGTTAAAACTTTGTAACTAGATCCATTGCTCAAAGGAGGCTTAAGGTTTAACCTTTGTGCCCTTAAGAGTTAATGGGAATGTATAGACTTTTTTTTCTCTAAAACTGGTAGCTTTTGTATAGACTTATTTTGTTTTTTGAGATAGCAAGAGATACGAATGTACAAATTTATTATAAAACTTGTGGAGATAGATTGATTATTTTTTTTTTTTGATTCATTTAGCTTTCTACTTGTCCTTAGAGAAGACTTTATGACCCAAGTGATAGATATGAAAACAAGAACAATATGCTAGTTTCAGGATTAGCATTTTAGATTGTTTATATGCAAATTTAATACTGCATTCACAGACTTTGCTGCCTTCAAGTTTTTATTAGTATGGTATATAGCGTCTTCAAATTATTTTATCTTTTGGGTAAAATGAAATAAGATATAAAATCTGCAGTTTAAATTGTTCATCAGATTGGTTGTGGCATCCAGCTAATACAGCAAATATAAATGCAGGCAGTTGTGATTGAACTATTCCAACAGAATCATTGGACAGGTTGTACGAGATGTGTAATCAATTAAACCATCATGATTGGTATAAGTTCACATTCAAACTAGCAGCAATGGATTCATTTCATTCACAATCTGAAAACACCTACAGCAAACATTGGGGCTAACTAGTAGTTTACAAGGATGATATACAGGAGTTTGATATCAAATGACTGAAAAGCAGGGAATAATCTACAACAGAAAAACTTGATGCTTAACAAAAGGCAAATTAATGGGAACAAGGGACTGACATCAGGAGCTTCCAAAGTCATATTTTAGGTCTTAGGCAAAGAAGGTGATAATTACACTGTATGATCCCCATCAGGCCTTCAAAGACATTGCTAAAACAAGTACTGCTCAAAGTAACACATCTGGCTCTGCTAAGCTTCCAGTGAAGTTTATTTTGCAGGATTCAGGAAACTGAATTCCAGCCTCCTCACACCCTGCTTTAGTGATAAGGGGACAAGATCGTACGTCTAGATATTCAAGAAATTTGCATGACTTCATAAGCTTCTTAATTCCTTCAACAGTGATCTTTGGACAGTTACTGACCTTCAAAATCTTCATCCCCAACATAAAGTTGTCACTTCCTAATTGTTGAAATGCAGCATCAGTTAACTCCTCACAGCAGCCAATGTCGAGAACCTCAAGCTCTCTGCATTTGGAAAGGATGCAGTCCAATGAAGAGTCTGTAATATTCAAGCACCAATCCATCCTCAGTTTCCTCAGACTATTACTACAAGAAGCTGCCAGTGACTTCATGGACTCATCTGATATGTTACGGCAACCACCAATAACGAGTGTCTCAAGATTTTTGCAGTGGTTGGCCAAGGATAAGATAGAGTCATCACCAACTTTATAGCAATCCAACAACTTCAATGTCATGAGTGTCAATGAACAAGCTTCAGACACACTAGATATCCCAATATCACCAATATTGATGCATTTGTTAATGTCCAAATGCTTTATCCTCCGGCAACCTTCAACCATAACAGAGAGACCTGAGTTGGTAATGTTGGTGCATCCTTGCAAACCTATCTCTTCCACATTATGGCAATTCTCGGAGAGAGCTTTCATTAATGAATCTGAGACAAATCTACAGCCAGAAAGATGCAATATTCTCAAGTCATGACACCCCTCAGCAACAGCTGAAAGCCCCTTGTCAGTGATCTTTCTGCAGTAGGATACATCTAAGGACTGTAAAGAAGACAGACTTGATCCAATAGCAGCCAATCCTTTGTCTGTTATGCCTGTATGTTTGGACCATAAAACCGTGCAAGTTAAGTCAAGGAAGCATCTGAGCCTTAGATTCACAATAAAGTTACACTCTTGAAAAATGGAATACATATGATATAATAGCCTGTTCCTACCACAACAAAAACCACATAGAAAAAAAGACATAATCTTTAGGCAGAAACACAAAATCCTACAAATTTGCAATTAATTGTCCTAAAAAAAACAACCATAAATCCCCTAAAATCCTCCACAAACCCCATTACTCCATTTTCATCATAATAACCCATTATTTACAAGATAGAAAAGAGGAAGAGGCAGTCTTCGCCACATCAGGTCAAAACCTTTATGTCCAAGTTGGGAACAATACATCCAACACCTCACACAGACAGGGGCAGAGCTAGTAAGGGGCCAGGGGTTCATCCGAACAGGTTATACATGGATAAAATTATGTTTTATGTGTATATATATAATAAATGTTGACCCCTTCAACTGCTTTGTGTGTTTATCTTAATGAAAAGCCCGCTCAACCATCCCACAGAGAAACAAATTCAAGATTTTAAATCGGTACTAGATGTGAAGTATCACTACATATACGAGTACGACTACTGATTGGTGCATTTGGCCTCTCCTGCAGTAGCTCAGGTTCACTTCAGCAATGACCATTCAAATTCAACAAATTTCAAACTATAAAACTTCAGAAAAAAATACAAAAACGAACCTTTACAGTTCTGCAGATTGAGAATTCGCAAGCAAGAGAAAGCAGTAGCAATAACTGAAAGATCAGAATCAGTAACACCAGGATAGAAAGATCTAGAAACCGATTGAGATAGATCAAGCTCATGTAATCGAGTGAATCGGGACGCGATTCTTCTGAGCATGTGAGGCCCGGCCCGAGCACAAAGCTTCTTCCTTTCAGTACTTTGAATACGAAGCCACCGCTTACATACCAGCCCGAAAACTTCCTTGTCTTTGTCGTCTCCAAGTCTCGACAGTACGGCCCGAAGCTCATCGTCGCCGAGACTGTCGTTTATACAGTGGACTGAAACGACGTCGTTCTGCAGATGAGAATCGTCGCCGGCGCCGGCCATCGGAGAAGTTTATGGTTCTGATCTTATACTGGAAAGAAAGAGAAGTTATCTTTTCATTTTGTGATTGTTTTTGCTGTTTATAATACTTTGGACTATATAAGTAATTATAATAATTATACTATGATTTAGCAAAATAAAATTATGTATTAAATATTTTTAATTTAGTGTAAGCATTTTGAATAAGAAGATTGAACAATATATATTTTTATGATATTATTAAAAAAATTACTATCTAATTTTTAATTTAAAATATTATATTAATGTAATCTAACCTAATTTTGAAGATTCATTAGATTGATTATTTAAAAGTAGTTGAAATATGGTGGTTACCAACATATGAAGCATAATAAAGGAAATAACAATACGAGATATTATTTATATTCTAATCATAATACATTTTATTCGATACTATTTTTATCGTAATACATCTTATTGATTTTATATCGTAAATCAAATTATTCATAAAAAAATAATATCAACATAACTAATGACAAAATATTAATCTCAGTATTACTAGTAATGCACTGTATTCAACCTTTGTTACGATACATCTTACCAAACAACTCCTACAAGATTAAATAGTTAAACTCCAACTAACCTATAGTATATTCGCATTAAACACATTTTATTCTATGTACTATCTTATTATTCATTATTTGTCCTTTGGTATCCTAAGATAAGGAAAGATTAATGACTCTCAATTACATTATTGGCACTAATTGACACAAGGGTCCCATACTCAATGTTTAGGCCAATTCAATAATATGTATCATTTACATATCTTCTTGTCACTTAATAACAAATTAATACATTTAATAATCATAATTTGATGTAAACATCATAAATTTACCACCAAATAATTGCTTGCAAATAGTCATAATCTTATTCTCTTTTGCAGACTTTTCATGTCTGCAAAGTATTTCAGAGTGATTCTCATTTGCAGATATGTTTTTTTTTTCCTTCCAGCGCCCGGAGTCCACATTGGAACCCCGACTAAATTCAAACCGCGCACTGCATGACCCGTACGTGGGTGGTACTCCATACTCAGGGTTTGAGTCCATATCATGGACTGCAGGGCCCATTCAGGGGCGATGCTCCCAAGATGAACCTAGGGTTCGAACCCGAGACCTCTAGTTAAGGGTGACGCAGAAATGACCCATAGAGCAAAATGCAAGTTTTGAAGTAAAGAGATTTGGAGGATTCCTCATGCTGCTGTCTAGGAACAACAAATTCCAGCTCTAAGGATATCAAAACACCATGTAGATTTACCTAAAACTGGGCAGTAGAAGAAGTTCCTCAATCTAACTAATAACATTAGCTGGAATACCAGAAATCTTGATTCAAGCAGCAAAAAAACACCAGATGTGAATAGACAACGATCAAGCAAATTCAGGACTTTATAAGAAGATCCATGAAAGATCAGTGGAGTCCTTATACACCAAAAGGATCATAAAGAAGAAGAAAGAACAGCCCCTTCCTATTGAACAAATTTGTCAGGAACAACTTGAAGGCCGACACGAGAATCATAGCTTTAGTGGAGAAGACCTGAAGGAACAGGGCAGGAGAACACAATCCCATTCACATATAGAATTAGCCACAGCACCATGGCTTTACTAGATACAGCCGAGTGTGTAGGATATCTTCCGATCTTTCAGAAAGAACTTCACTTCAGGATGGACCTTTAAATATCATTCTTCTCTGAAATACTTCATAGGCTTGTCACTGGATCATAATTCATAAGGGACAAAGAGGAATAGAAGTAATAAGTTGAGCTAGCATCAGTATTCCACAATCTTTTTTTAGAAAGAACTGAGAAATCTCTGAAGGCCAGTGGCACACAGTTCGGAAGTCGATGGACAAGGGGCCGGGCCCCTTGCCCTTCTCCACTTAAATACCAAATCTGTAACGTGTGCCTAACCTACCCATTACCTGTTGCAATCTTACCACTAGACCAAATCCCTGGGAGCAGTCTTTCAATAAGATCTCAATGACATTCAAATTATGTAGAGTTCGATATATAGCACAATAGGATCACAGCCTCAGGCCCTCTGACCTTACAGAATGTTGCATCCCTCCAACACAAGGTTACATGAATAAACAGTTATAACTGATAGGCTTCCAGTACATTAGTAGCATGGTAGTATGTAAAATAGGATTCTTAGCTATGCCAGAATCTACTAAATGTCTCTAAGTCTAATACTCTATAATCTCTATGTACTGATTTAAACTTTGGATTCAGTTATTGTTCATACGGTCATACCTGCTTGCAAGATCTCTAGATTGAAGCAACGAGATGACAGGACCCAGGCGACGAGTATGTAGATTCAGGGTTGCATCGTCCCAAGATTTGCAGCTGAGTTTCCTTTCATGACCTCTTTAGGCCCATCAAAACTTCCTACATATGCTTCAAACCAAAGCATAAGCCAGAAATACATCTCCAACAATGGCAGCACAACACCTCCAATCTAAATTTATCAAGACACTGAACCAAGCCCCACAAAGCAAGATCCTTTTGCATCAAGTAGGTCGAGGATCATCCTTCAATGTGCAGCTTCTAGTATATGGTCAATAAGACCACATATAAAACACATTTTTTTAAACAGAAAAGGTACACGAAACACAGCAGGAAACTGTTCGTACTTGAGAAGGAGAACTCCACTTCTCCTTCTGTACCATACAACTTGATGCACCGACAAAGTGGACAAAGATCATTGAAGAAACAGCGGTCCACTACTGAGCTTCTCCCTTGTCTCATCATGGTGACATTCTGCTAACAATTTAACCAGCTTCAATGGCAATAGCTTAGTAGACAATGCCTTGGGAGACCCACAAAACTGCAGGAACCCAAATACCAAGAGCCTTTGAATAACAAAATTATCCCTGCTTCCAATGAAAAATTTGAAACTATACTTTCCTGAATTTAATATATGAAGATCTGTAGACTTCCAAGCAACATTCATCATGTTCTACAATCCCTTCAAATTAATAACTCTCTCTCTCTCTCTCTCTCTAAGTTACGTGCCACAGCCTAATATAAGACATTGGTTCCACTTTATACACGTCTGAATCCAGACATTAGTTTGGTCCTCTAAAGTTGTCAAACAACACTCTTAAAGATCACAGCAAGATTTCCTTATCCGTGAAACAAAACATTCCAGACAACCACCTACTTGATGATGATGAACAAGATTTTCATAAGCAGTGAGGGAATGATAATTAAATCAGGTAAAACCACTGTAACAGGAATGAGAGAGCAGAAGTCTACAAGAAGCACTCCTTATAAGGATTCAAACATGCTCAAAGTAAGCAGACACCAACAGTAGTTATAGACATATTGCATTCACTACTGTAGTACTGTTTAAACTTTAAACAAAAGTGTTACCTTTTTATTTTAAGATTTTAGATGAGACAAAACATCTTTTTAAGGCAATATGCACCTCCCCTTCGACAGTTCAAAGTTATAGATGATAAGATGGTTCACACATTTCAACAATTACAAATGAATTGAAGGAAATAGACTTCAAGCACTAAAGATATTGGTGGAAAGGATAATATTCAATCAAGTACGACAGGATTATAATCAAAGGATTTTCACTAATTAGGACAAATACAAGAACACTCAAACAATGAAAGAGTAATAGTAACCAAGTTGTTAACCAATCTACTTGTAGTGATAGAACAAAATCCATTATGTATGGTAATGGTCAAAAGTCATTACATAATGATATTTGCTATTTTGTTGCACTTTTATCATCTCAATTCTATTCACACTATCAGATTCTTAGAAATTAGAATATCAGTAAATTCAGCTATGTTCCGGTAAAAAGAATGTGAATTTAGCAGAAAGGTACCGCTTAAAAAATCATACTCATACTTAAACACTGAAGGACATTCAGAAATGGTTGCACTAACAAATTATCGGGAATGAATTACAAAATTTGAACCCCTTCTAACTTTGGACTGCCAAAGTCAATACCCAATATCTTTAAGTCTTGAGAAGTAACACAGGAAAAACTAGCTACCTCATAGGATTCCAAATGAATATATGTTGTATCAACTATTACTCTGCAGGGAATAACACTCTTGTCAATCAAAACTGAACAATTCTCATAAAGACCTTCCTTAGGTGCAAGATTCAACAAACAAGACTTTGGAGCAGACAGCCTATTTCTCTCACTAGTAAACCTTTCTTGGTCTTCCATCATTAAAATAAGACGATGGTTCCGACCTAATAGCTCTGACACATATTTCATGTCTCCCTTGTGAAGGGCATACCTAACACGAGTAGATGATACTTGCCCTCTCTCTTTACCGTCTTTAGAGTTCAAGTCTCCAGAAATTTGATTTGTGTCCATGACAGAATTGATTATATAAGCCTCTAATCCATACTCCTCACAGAGCTTCACAAGGTCTGATGCATCACCAGCAGCTCTATATCCAAAACGATAATTCTCGCCTGAGGTCATCAAGACATCATCATCTTTTTTATCTTTTATTAGTTTATATTGGAATCTCTATATCAAGTTAGGATGTTACAACATACCAGCAACAACTCCTCGTACTCCCAGCTCTTTGGAAAGCTTCTCCACAAACTGACAAGGCGTAAGATATCGAACTTTCGAAAAATCTATCTGGAGTTCCCTTGGCATTATACTACCGCAATAAGGAGCCCAAGACGAAAGAATCCTTTTGCGATCACATTCAGCAACAATGGGAGCCCTGGGTTGAAAATATGCACATGCTCACAAATATTATTTCTCATTTCATGATATGGCATTTCATAAAGACTACTAACCAAAAAAGGAACTTCTCAGTAAGCTTGAGTAAGGTTAGGAGGATACACTCAACAGATGTAAACACCTTCCAGCTTCAAACACCAAATTTTCTAAACCATGACTAATCCTATATACTACTTGAGTAGAATAACGTTTGAAAATATTTTATTTCCAAGGAGCAAATCAAGATTGTATAACATGTTGATAAGGACATCCTTTGAATTTTAGATGAAGGACAAGATACAGCAAAAAGCTATAAGGAATCATCACAAACTTTCACTTGTCGCAAAAAGCAGTGAAGAAAAGAATAGAGGACATTAACTTAAGTTTTCCTGTCGGAAAATATACTGATGTGGAGATTGATTTCTTTATTTTATGCTTTTCGTTAAAACTTAAATGAACTAAAATATATGGATATATTTTCTTCCTTCTTTGTACATATTCTGATTGATCATCCTATTAACAGAAATTCCTAAACTCAAGAATGTTACTATCTAGTGCTTTGGAGAAAGAGTGTCAACCGGGTCCATAGAGTTATGCTAAATCAGAGGAGCTAGGGTGGAATATTGCTACAAGTTAAGACTTGCATACACTAAGAGAATGCAAGATAAAACTCTCTGATGTGATGATCCTCTTTCCTTTTGTATTTTCAGAATTCAAAGTTGATCCTAGGTACTATTACAGGATTGGGTGAAGCAGTGAGAGTCGAGTCATGACAAAGTTCATCCTTCTGTCCTTTTCTGGTATTTCGAGGAGATAATATTTCTCTATTTAACATTCTATGACAGCAGCGTAAAACATAAGAGACAACAGAAGTTATACCTTGGTTCCCATCCAAGTACTTCCGCCATCCCAACAAATGAAAGAAGAAATGGAATTCCTCTCTTTGCTGCTTGAATTGCAAGCTCGCGGTGACCAATATGGAGTGCATCAAATTTCCCCAGAGCTACTATCCCGCCTATTGAAACGAAAAATAATAATTGAGAATCCTCTATTTGCTTCTCATTTACAATGCAATTGTAACAAGTGGAATTGAAACTCTCTTTATTTCTTTTATGATAAGCAACAATTAGAAGTAAAACTTTGAAGAAAGTAATTGTAGGTCCTAAGTAAATTTAGAACAAACTTGCAGATTGACCATTCAACTATTCACGGCTAGATTACCCCTGATCTTCTTATACAAAGTAAAGTTTTTTTTTTATGAATTAATTGTCATATTGACTGGCATCAAGAAGATGCTGAATGAGAACAAAGGAGAAAAAGGGAAAGCTCCTAGATACAAAAAAAACTACTGATAGAGCATTGAGCCATTTCTCTAAATGACCAAGGCTGTTAAGCCAAAGACAAGGAGCTAATGAAATCTACAAGAGGAATAACATCACTTACAGGGGCTAAATTGCTCCAGTTGAAAAGAAGGATCAAACACTTGAACTTCAGAGAAGAGATAGGAGTTTTTCTTTAAAAAAAAATAAAAAAAATAAGAGAGAGAAGAGATAGGAGTTGAAGTCCCATCAAAACTTTATTTCTTATACAAAAATAAAGTAAAAAGTATGTTGAAAGATCAGGTCTGAAGTATTAACAAAACAAATTGATGAGTGAATGGACAATATTTCTCTTTGTGATGACTCATGTATTGGAACATATTTCAACAGTTTTTACAGGGTTTTTAAGCTGTGATACTAAGGGCTGTTCTTTGACCTTGCAGTATAACTGAAGACTGACGTACACAGACATATAAATATGTACACTAAAAGAAATGGCCAAATCTTGACACCTATTTCCTAAATTTTCTTTAGTAACCAGGAAGAGAAAAATAAAAGAAATTACAAAAGGAAAGAATAGGCATAAGAGCCATATAGCAATGCAACAAAGATTATGACATAAAGAATGGCTGACAACAACTACCAAGGCATCTACGTAGCATTTAATCATTGAAAAAACTTCATGAGTTAGAATAAATGAAAATGGGTATTAATATAAATTCAGCATACATGAAATATTGTTTGATAATTTTATCACTTAGTAGTATATGGATACGAGCAAACCTGTAAGAATTGGCAATCTTTCTGATGGAGGCTCCTCATCTGTTCCAGATTGGCTTTACATGAAATAGAACACAGATTTAGCATTGAGATTCTAAGGAGAGTCATACTTGAATACAAAATGGCATTACAATGTCAATGCAATGGATGAAAAGCTCTTAGACCTTTGTAAGCTTCATTTAAACATAAAACAAAAACTATCCCAAATACTCTGTCCAGATGAAACTATTTAAATGTGTAACCGTCTCATCTAAGAACTCATATTATTAAAGGGAAGCCACTCTTATTTATTTATTTATTTTAGGTCACAACATGCTCTCTTGTGCAGCACCTGATTCTTTCTATTGAGCCAAGCATGCGTAACAATTTTGTTAGATGATTGGAAACAAGACTCGAACATGGGGCCTTCTACTCTCTACTCTGTTGCCCAGTTAAAGTGTGTGAATCATCTCATCTAAAACTTTAAACACTTAAGAGATAAATAACATTATCTATTTATTTTAGATCTACAATAAAAAGTCAACACACCATAGTTTAGTAAGCAGAAAGGCATACCTGCCCATATTTATATGATATTCCAATAAACTTTAAATATTGTTGACGTCAAAAGTGTGATCCAAACTTATAGTTTTAACTTACTTTCCCCTTTCATCTTATTGCATTTATAAAGGTCTGCTTCCAACCTTCCATTCACCCATTCCATTTTCCGCAATTACAGCCTACAAATCAAGGATTAACAAAAGAGCTTCCTTTTCTATATTTGTTTTTTCAATGACAAAAGGTTTTAAGGGGGAAATAAAAGATTTACCTCAAACTATTAAAATGCAATAAACATTGGGAATCTAAATATTCAGGTTGAACACAACTGATAATACAGCCCCCAGAACCACTCAATTTTTTATTCTTTTGATAACCGAAAAATCCCCAACGGCTAGCGGTGCACAGTTCAAAACTCGCCCAATGACAGGCCCGCCCCTCTACCCTAACCACACTTAAATACCAGGCTTTTGACTGTGTCACTGTTCTAACCCGTGTTGTGCGCCTAACCCAACGTCACGTATTGGGCTCTTACCACTTTGACTAAAGCCCTGAGGGCATAAATCACTCAATTTCATGCTCAAACAATAACAGATATGTTGAATTACCTCAAACTTTCAGAAAGTTAAGAGCTTTAGGTTGTACACCATTGATGAAAACAAATCCCAAAATAACAACATTTTACCACTCAAGCAAGAACATTATGATAAATACCTCAAATTACCCCACAAATCACTATAGTCACCGTTCAAAGAAGATAAGTTACAATAAATTACCACTTACTGCTAAGAGTATGATAAATTACATCAAACTTCCAGAAAGTGAACAACTTTAACTCTCTAAAGATTTGGGTCAAACACAATTGACCCTAAATTGGTCAAACAAGGATCTATGATAAATAAATCAAAATTACCCAAAAATCACTAATTTCATTACTCAAACAAGAATTTACAATAAAAACCTCAAAATAACCCCCAAAAATCACTAAATTTACTGTTCAGATTACAATAAATTACCTCAAAGTTCCAGAAAATAAAGAGCTTTGGTTATATGAACAGTTGGGTTCAATAAATCACTAATTTTTATTGCTCAAACAAGAATCTGCGATAAATATTTCAAAATTAGCCGAAAATCACTAATTTCATTACCTCAAACAAGAATCTACAATAGAAACCTCAAAATTACCCCAAAAATCACTAAATTTACTGCTCAGATTACAATAAATTACCTCAAAGTTTCAGAAAATAAAGAGCTTTGGTTATATGAACATTTGGGTTCAACAAATCCCTAATTGCACTGCTCAAACAAGAATCTACTATAAATACCTCAAAATTACCCAAAATCACTAAATTTACGATTAAAATTACAACAAATTACCTCAAAGTTTCAGAAAGCAAAGAGCTTTGGGTATCTGAAGATTTGGGTTGAACACAATTGACCCCAAAATCACAAACTTTATTGCTCAAACAAGAACTATTACTGTTCCTGCTCCTCAATCTGATTCTAAAATTTTTGAAAGAAGATTCTGAGGTCAGTGTAGAAGCAGCTAAAATGGTGGCAAATTGGTGAGCACTGCAATGAAAATTACACCGAGACCCACTCAACATTCTTAATTTTCATCAGAAGAAAAGAAAATTGAGATGGATTCGGCCTATTGTTGCAATAACATTTTGGTTTGTTTATAGAAAAAAAAAAAAGCCTATCTGCGATTGGCGTGGGCGTATTTGGATCGATAGTTTTGGTTTTTCTAACTTTATAATTTATATTTCATTAATGGCGAATAAGTCTTATTTTATATAAAGTATGTTTTCAAGATTAAAAGACATAAATATTATTAAAATCGAGTTTAATGAATATATTTATATATTATATCTTCTTTATCGGAGAAATATAGTATGATTATACCTTATGCAAATATTTTTGTACTTCGAACTGAACTTTGTACGTCTTAGATGATATAATATACATAGGATGTAAATTGATCAGGTAGGACGTCACATATAACATATATATTTACTTATATTCAAATTCCTCTTTCATCGTACAATCTACCTTTTTATAGTAGCTCTATCATGTACTTTACTTCTTTTTTTTTAGATTTATCATTCAAATTATGGATAAATAATTTATTCAAATAATATATTTATTAAAAGTATCTAAAAGTGCATTTTCAAAGTTAAGGTGCTTTGCGAAATGCACTCATGTCCGGTTGAAAGTGTCTAGATGGTCACAATGAAAGTTGGAGCGTTCAACTGTCAGTGAAGAGTAAGTTACACAATGAAAGTTGGAGCGTTCAACTGTCAGTGAAGAGTAAGTTAAAGTGACTGTTTATATATTATGTATAAAAGATATTGACCAACTCTTTCTAGACAAGTACATAGAGCTTGCAATTTCCACAAGCCACCTCTACCATCATGCAACCTATGTTGCTTGGGCTCTTCAAAAAATGTCAAAGGGTGCGTGTTGGATCCTCCAGAAATAACGTACTTTGAGAGAATCCAACATAGGTGCGCCATCGAAAGTGACGAATCCGCTCAAACTTAGCATGCAATGGCAGCTGTTACAGGTTCTTCAAACTCTTCAGATGAGTTAAAATCCAGCATGGTTTGCTCCTCATCACCATCCAAATGACCAGCATTTGGGACATAGCCAGAAAGCTTCATCAATTTAGTTAGTGTATTCAATATCAAATATATCTCTTTTTTCTGCGTGTGTCTCTTGTCTTTTACCATGAAAACATGAACCTGGCTTTGTATTTCAATCCAACTACAACCAGGCTGTTTAACAACGCCTCGTTGTCTCATAAGTTTTCGGATCATTTTGACATCTTGCCATCTCCCTTGTTCAGCATACATGTTTGATAGAAGAACATAAGGGCCAGAATTTGTAGGATCAATCTCCAAAAGCTTCTCAGCTACATACTTACCCAGCTCAATTTCCCTGTGAATTTTACATGCAGCGAGCAAAGACCCCCATACCACACTATCTGGTGGCATCGGCATAGATTCAATCAAATCCTTTGCCTCTTCTAAGCAACCAGCCTTGCCAAGTAAATCGACCATGCATGTATAGTGGTCTTTAAAAGGTGTCAACCCATAGTCTCTGTCCATGGAATAGAAATATCGACGCCCCTCCTCAACCAATCCTGCATGACTACATGCACATAGAACTCCAATCATAGTCACGTGATCTGGCTTCTCTCCGTATACTAACATAGCGTTGAAAGTTTCAAGAGCTTCCATAGCATGGCCATTTTGTGCATATCCAACTATAACGGCATTCCACGAAACCCAGTCCCTGTCCAGCATTTTTGTGAAAACACAACTACCATCTTCAACTGATCCACATTTCATATACATGTCTATGAGAGCATTTCCCACGAAAACATCAGGCTCAGGTCCATTCTGGAAACGAAATCCATGCTTCAAAATATGTGTATGAGCCTGCCTACCAAGTTTCAGATCAGCTAAATTTGCACAAGCGTTAAGTAGATTCCCAAACGTATAGTGTGTTGGCCAAACAGATTCCCGCTTTAGCATAAGAAAGAGATTTAGTGCCTCTTCATTGTTCCCGTTCTGTGTATATCCAGCAATAAGAGCATTCCAAGACACAACATTCCTTTCAATCATCCCCGAAAACACAGCTCTTGCAGTCTTCACACTTGCAACTCTCGCATAACCACTTACCAAACAGGTGTCGGACACCACACTTCTAACTGGCATCCTATCAAAAATCCATCTAGCTTCAGCAATTCTCCCAGACTTTGCGTACATATCAACCAACGCATTGCATATAATAAGATCATCCCTAAGCTTATCCGACTTCACAATTTGGGCATGAATTTCCTTACCTTCTCTTATCGCACACAAACTTGCACAAGCACTTACTACACTTGCCAATGTCTTCTCATCTGGTTTAAACCCAAACTCCATCATCCTAGCGAATACCACAAGTGCCTCCTTCACTGGCCCATTTTGCTCATAACAAGAAAGTAAACTATTCCACGACACCACATTACGTTCACACATCCCATTAAACACCTTTGCTGCACAATCCACATCACCCGTTTTCGAGTACATGTCAATAAGCGCAGAACCCATGTAAACACTTCTCGAATATCTCGATTTAGCAACCGAGGCATGAAGTTGAGTTCCCATTCTCGAGTCCCTTAAGCCTGCACAAGCACTTAAACCACTTCCATAACCGTACTCATTCAAAACAAAATCTTCTTTGTGCATTCTCACAAGAAACTCTATCGACGAATCAAACAATTCACATTGAGCAAAGCTCGACACCATCAAGTTCCACGAACACTGATCAGGCTCAGGCATCATGTAAAACAGTTCCTCAGCCTCAAAAACCAATCTTGATGCTGTATATGCATTCATCATGGAATTCCAAGTAAAGGTATTTCTCTCAGGCATTTTATCAAACACATTCTTGGCATACTTTAACACCCCGGATTTACCGTAAGTATCTATTAGCTTGTTGTTTATGAAAACCTCGGAGCTAAAATGGGTCTTGAGAACTCGGCAATGGACAGTTTGTATGACATACTGGGACTTGGTATTGATGTAAGAATCTAGAATCTTGGCAAAGGGAGTTGAGTTTGAGAGGGAGAAAAGGTCCCAAGTGATGAGTTTTTTGAATAAAGAAGTGTCTTTTGTCATTTGACATAGATTTTAAGGAAGTTTGATTGATGGGCATGTTGTTAAAACATCAGATGGAACAGAAATTAAGCACAAATTTCAGTCCTATGCTTAAGAAGAAGACACAGCCAATTGAGTTAGATCGGGAATCTCAGTTGCTCAATTGATTCGAAACTCAACTTAAGTAGCAACTCAGTTGATAGATTGATCGGATTTTGTTGAGGGTGTTATCAGATCTTTCAAAGATAGTATATTTATTAAAAAAAAAGAATTCTACGAATCCAACAATATTTTTAACGAATCCAATCGATGCAAAGTAAAAACATACAGAAATCTTGGTCCAAGTGATTTCTTCAAGTCATAGTAGAAAATCAAATGGACATTGTGGCTTTATTACTGTTAAACAAAAAGTCGTTGTTGGGAAGCGTTTTTTTCAAATGAGTCATACCAACGTAAATTCGAATTAATCAAGCTTTAATACGAATATCAAATATGAAAATCTAAAATAAAAAAAAAGTGAAGACATTATGGCTTTTTTTTTACTGTTTTCTCATGACATGTACCTCCTGGCTTATAGTTCTGGAAATCTATTAGGTTCATATTAGATGGTCCAATTTATCAGGCCAAAAAACTAGGCTATTATAATGAAATATTGTTATAAAGGACGATAATCGTAATAGAAATATGAATGTTCATAAATGTGGTAATGAATTGACAAATAAAGAAAATGTTACAAAGCCTTTCTTCTCCTTAAGAGTATGATAAAAACACTGTCCCATCAAGCCATAAATACAAATACAGTTATAACTTACAGCTCCCCACAAGAACAGTTTACCTAAGTCTTAACAAAGACATGATACGACGAAAACATGATGATACAAATAAGATAAACGCGCTATACAAGGGTTAATAGAAGCATCACCTCAGAAGTTATATCTAGGAGGAACCTTTTTCTGGCGAACTTCATGTTATGAAAACTGTAAAGAGTGTCTAAGAAGATAAAATTCATAAACAGTGTTATCTCAGCACCGATGAGCAGATGACGTTAGGCATGAATATATAGAGCACTGAAGAGGATATAATCACCTCACAAGTGGAATACCAGAAGGAACTTTTCTCATATAATCTTCGTAGTCAGAACCAAAGAACTGCTTGAGGAAAAACTCCTCGTAAGGTATCCTTCCCGAGAAGAATTTCCACACAACAACTGTGAATGCAATGGTTGATATTGGATTACATAGCATTATTTGTGTACCAACAGACCAGATGAAGAAACCACAGTAACCGGGATGCCGGACAAATCTATAGATCCCATTCGTAACCAACTGATGATTTTCCTCATGATAAACCTTTATTAGATGAGTGAAGGCTTGGCCTGCTGTCACAATTGCCAACTTCCTTATGATTTCTCCGAGGACAACCATTGCGAGGCCAAAATTACTTATCCACCAATATTCCTTTAAGCCGGGAAAGAAATAGATTTCAATAAGGTATTCTATCAAGGAGCAAAACATTGCTAGTACATAATGTTTGCTTATCAAAAGCGACTTAAAAGATACATTCGACTTCCCATGAAAGACAAGTGCCAGAATGTACTCGGAAACATGGAAGAATATAATTGAAATGAACATTTGCAATAATTGTCTGCATGCTGTATATCCAAAAAGCTCTGCCATTTCACGCGAATAAGTCAAACAAAACCTCTCGTTAAAGTTACTAAAATGAGGTCTCAGTCTGAGTCATCAAAGGCTTGAAAATATGATACGCTATGTTTCAAATTTCAACTCCAAACCTGAAAATGTTGATGAGCTCTGTACAATTAGCACCACAAAATGGGCTTCAGAATCAATGAAACTATCCTTTAAGAATGACATTTCCCTGCAAATTTATGCAAGCACCATTCAGGAACAAAGACATCACATAACAGAACTTAGATTCTATACGTGCATTATACACAAGATCATTTTCAGTTCGTCTCCAATATCAGTTTATACAATCTCTTACTCTACGTAAGCTTAGATATCATAGTGATCCCTTAGCTCTCACGGTTCTTCTTCAAACATTATCAATGGGATTTTGGGGTCAATACAGAGCTTTTAGATATTGGACTCTCTAATAAAGTAAAAATCAATCAATCAACATAACACCTATCCAAACTAACCGGATTCAGGCACATTTTCACTACACTTGATAACTTGTGATTTAACACTCCCATCACTAAATCATGAAAAATAACAAGTTATTAACTATTTAACTATCACATTCTTTAACGAACTAATTGAGATAAAAGCAACTTAATAAAAAAGTTATCCTAGAAATCAACATCTACAGCACAGATATCATCAGTATCATTTAGTAAATGACTCGAAAATTGAGTTCTATCATGAGTCCACAATGGCAGATGAAGATATAGAATTTTTATAACATCGCTGCACCATTAAAACAACGAACTTTTTTTTAGCATCAAGTGCACCATTTAAGCTTCTTTTTTTGTAGCATCAATGTCAACAGATAATATTAGATTAATTCAACGGAGTATCTACCCAAAATATCTAAGTTGATAGATATACCATAGGTTCACGAACACCATAAATTGCCCTATAAAATTCACCCCGCCCAAGGGAATGACCTAGTGAGTTGAAAAAAAAACTGAAAAATCCCCAGTTCGAGTATCAGCAGCAACACTAAACTGAACCTGTACCTGTGAGCTAGACGATAAGCTACCCCATAAATTAATCGAGATGCACACAAGCAAAGGCGGCTCAACCCTAAATCCACAAAAGAAGAACAGAAACAAAAACAGAAAACAACAAATTCAGTTCATTCAAATACGAAAACATACCGAAGATGCACAAAATAAAATGAATTCAACCAAGAGGGCAAGATTAAACGAAGAACAGATTAAGGAGATTTACATACAACAACCAGATCTGATGAAGGCGAGGTAATTATTTTAATTAAGAGAAAGCACCGTATTAACCATTAGCACACACTTGGGAAGAAACTAAATATGCATAAAATATAAAAAAAGAAAACAAATATTTATTTATTATCGATATTAATTTAAAATTTTCTAGTTTGGTGCTAAATCACTTACTAATTATTTTCTCATTTTTATTTACTTCTTCTAACTAGTAAAATTATTCGCGCTTTGTAATATCACGAAATTTATAAAATAATACTTCAAATATATTTCTACCGTCAATAAAATTAAAACACTATATTATCTTACATATAAGATTATGTAGTAACAAACATTAATTTATGTAAAGGAAAATGAAAATTTTTACAACTTATCATTTATTTTTAATGACATAAATATTTATGTCATTATAAAAATACATACTAGGATATGTAACATAAGCAATTGTGTCAATGAGTCACTCAACATGAGCTAAGTACACAAATAATTAATTGTGAAGAATAAGAGGAGGAGGAGGAGGAGAAGGTTCAAAATTTTCATTGTTTTAAAATGAGAAGAAAATCTCTCTATTTATAGACAACAAAAGATAGTGTGAACAAATATTTATTGTGCTTTATCGGAAAGGTTACAACTTTTTGAAAAAGTTGCAACCTTCGAAAAGTCACAACCTTTCATAAAACTCATAACTTTTCGGAGAATTAGCAACTCTTCATTAAAGTCACAACTTTTCATACAAGTCTCAACTCTTCATTAAAGTCACAACTCTTCATTAAAGTCGCAACACTTTATAAAAATCACAACTTTTCAGAAAAAGAAAAGACTAGTTTTGAAAATGAAAAATTAAAAGGAAATTCTGGATTGTGGTGGCGCCACGTAGACAGGTGTAAGGTTCTCTTTTATATAAATACTAGGTAATTTTTTCGCGCTTCGCACGGTCATAAATAATAATTGCATTGAACTTACAAATAATTTTTTCCTAATACTCATACATTAACAATAATAAAAAAAAATAGTTTCTTAAAAAATAATATTCCAACATTAATTTGATTATTTGTCATTATCACATAACTGAAGAACCTCTAATGAATAAAGTATTCACGAAATAAAAAATCATTGGTTCTTTAATCAACATTAAAAGGAAAATATAGAAGAAAATAAGAATATATATGCAAAGACTTTTCATAATAAAAAGAAACATTTAAATTGCATAGATTATACAATTGTGATATATGTCTTAGGAGAAAATTCAAAAATTTGTTAACATATTCAAAAAAAAGAAATTACGCTTGAACATAAAAGCAATTATAACTTTTGAACTTGCATAATTAATTTCTTCAGTTGATTAGTGAGAAATTTCATATTCATGTAAAAATATATAATATGTAAGTTTATAAATAGTACTTGTAAGTTATAGAATTTAATATAAAATATCAAAACATGAATTCTTGGAATTAATTACAATAATTATTTTCTGCACAGTCAACATACGTACTATATGTGCATATGTTCAATACAATCGGAGACAATAACTTTGCAGAAATATAATCAACAAAATTTTAATAAATAATTAATATTATAAGCATAAATTAATGAGTGTAAAAAGACATACCAGGATATGTGAAAACAGAATGAAATAGAAAGGAAAAAATCAAGTCCACTAAATTTACAATGTCTCCTTAAAAAAACTATTTCCTCAAATACCAGAGGTTTATAGAATTACATCCTCTCATGATGAAACGATTTTATTCATTAACTTATGGATACAAAAACAGTGGTGTTAGTAAGTTACTCAACAGGAGCAAAATACACAAATATTTAATTTTGCGAAAGTAATAAAAGAAGATCAGAAATTTGTTATTTTAAAATGAAAGAAAATCTCTCTATTTATAAACAACAAAGGATAATGTGAACAAATGTTTATTGTGTCTTATCAGGAAGGTTACAACTATTTAGAAAAGTTGCAACCCTTCGGAGAGTTCACAACTTTTCATAAAGTCGCAATTTTTCATTAAAGTTGTAACTCTTCATTAAGTCACAACTTTTTGTAAAAGTCGTAACTTGTGATAAAATTTGCAACTCTTCATTAAAATTACAACTTTTCATAAAAATCACAACTTTTAATAAAAGTCGCAACTCTTTATTAAAGTCACAATTTTTCATTAAAAAAATCACACATTTCAATGAAAAAGGAAGGCTAGTTTTGAAAATAAATAAATTTAAAAGAAAATTCGTGTTTGTGGTGGCGACACATAGGCAAGCCTAGAATTCTATTTTATATAAATACATGATATGATATGATTTTGACAAATTAAGAAAGGACAGATTTTTTTTTGTTTAATATACTCTATATTTTTTAATATTGAGTAATGTCTAAAAGAAAAACTGGTCAAATGATCTTCAATCTATTACCTGATTTTTAACTATATACTTATACTTCACAAGATTTTATTACTCTCGAACTATTTTAAAGTGGAATTATTTCCTTCCTAAAATGTTATTATCAAACATGTGTCTTGTGGTGAAATACACGACCACACATTTACACATGTATTTTACCATTTAATAAAAAAAGAGTTTTCCTCCTTGATCTTCTTTTTTTCCCCAATTATTTCTTCAACCCTAACTATAATAAACACCATTTTTTACCTTCATAAAATTTATATCTCTACAATTTATAAAACCAAAAATTCAAGTCGTCTTTTCATCTACTCCAAATCTATAGAGCCTATGAGATAGCAATCCTAATCAAATATTTCATCCAACCAAATTCAATAATTTTTTTTACATTTCTTTCAATTTCGTCCTTAGACAATCATAGATATGCATTAAACGGGTCATGAACATCCGATATCAAATTTATCTCCTAAAGATTTCGTCGACAACTCAAAATCATCGCGATGAGAAGATCAATTTTAGACCAATTTGTAACATCAATATGAGAAACATCTCTCTTCCCATTCTTTATTCTTTCTCCCTCTAAAATTTTCATGATTAATTTATAATTTGAGTTTTTGATTTTGATTCTTCATGGATTTTGCGAGAACATGTAGGATCCTTCTTTTAAAATGTAGAAGAGATTGTTTTGTTTTAGTTCTGTTTAATAAGTTTGAAAATACTTTTTAAATATACAATTGTTACTCTCGAGTCCATGACTTAAAAAATAATGATTAATGGGTATGTTTTTTTTTAAAAAAATAAATTTAATTTGTTATATATGGTCTAAATAAGTTTATTAAAAAATTATTTATTCATAAAATGCATCAGTTGTTGATAATTTTTATACTAAACATACTTTGGAAATGATTCAACAATGATAATGGTGAAAATGTATAGTTGCATAGATAAATAAGAAGAAAGAAAGAGCACAAAAAAGCAAATTAGATCAAAACATAAATTAAAAAAAAATTGGGGAAAATTTGATAATTTTTATACTAAACATCCTTTGGAAATGATTCAACAATGATAATGGTGAAAATGTATAGTTGCATAGATAAATAAGAAGAAAGAAAGAGCACAAAAAAGCAAATTAGATCAAAACATAAATTAAAAAAAATTTGGGGAAAATGCATAAGTACCCCTTCAACCTATGCTCCAATTTTCAAAGACACGCTTATACTATACTAAGGTCCTATTACCCCCTGAACTTAATTTATAAAAATTTTCTACCCCTTTGCGGCCTACATGACACTAGTTTGAAAAAAAATGTCAACATGTGTTGAACTCACAAGATAGTGTCACGTAGGCCGAAAAAAATAGAAAATTATTTATAAAATAAATTCAGGGGTAATAAGACTTTAGTATAATATACATGTGTTGAAATTTCGGGCATAGATTGGAGGATACTTGTGCATTTTCCCAAAAAAATAGGCAATTCACCCTCAAAGAAAGTGAAATACACTCTTTACGTCAACTCAACACTTGTGGATTTATTTATTCCATTTTAAAGTAGTCCGAGGGTAATAGAAATCCCGCGAAAAATAGATGTATAGTTGAAAATCCGGTGATATAACAAGTTAATATATTTAAAAATATATCAATTAATATGGATAAAATAGTAAACTTGAAGTATCAATCATTATTTTCTAAATAATTATACTCAAATCAAAATTTGACAAGTAAATACGAATGGAGGAAGTATTATGCACATATTTTTGAAAATTTATTATTGATGTAATTATAATTTTAAAATGTAGATAATAACATTCACAAATTGCCACTATAATAAACTTAATTGTTCCGTATTGCTATAGTTTGCATATTTACAGGTTGTAGCTACACTTTAAGTTGTTTTTATTTGTATAATTTGCAGATTTCCATGATTCGCGGATACATTTGTATAATTCGCTTATTTTCATATACTCGACAATAACGAATTCATACAATTACAAACATTATAAATGTAAATCGACCGTTTTGACAACCTTCAAGGGCTCAATTGCGTTAAGTCATGGAATGTGCCACGTAACACAATAGGTTCAAGGAATAATAAAACCTTAGTTTAGTTAAGGTATGTCTCTGAAATTTCGGTCATAGTCTAAAGTAGGGGGTTTACTCGTGCATTTTTTCTAAAAATTACATTGTTGAAATATAATTATTTTAAAATATAAAAAATGAAAAGGAAAAAGAAATGACACGTAGGTAGAAACAAGCACAGCCATTCAGTTAAAAATAGTGAGCCAAATGTAATCTCCAAGTCATCAACAATCTCATCCATTTTCTGCGCCCTCTGCTCTTTTGCTGCAAAAAAAAAAAAACACTAAAATAACTTCTTCTCTTCTTTCATTTTTTTTTTTAAATTTGTGTCTCTGCATATTCACCTCAACACATATTTGGTGGAGAAATCAGTGGATCTCTGGTTTTATTTTGTTTTACCTTCAATAGTAAGTCTCACATTTTACTTACACTTTCTCTTTTCAAATGTTGATAGCCGCAGAGGGCGGAGATAGAAGCTCAGATACTCTAGTGTTTGCTCAAATTATGTATTTTATGTTTACGAGATTTATTTAATATGTAAAAAAGTATCAAATTTAGAATCATGTTATAATGCTAAAAGTCATTGTTCTATAATTCAAAACTGATAAAATTGAAATTCTGGCTTCGCCTCTGCCGATATATATGTTCTTGTTGGTATAGATTTTGTTAAAGGTAGATAGAAAGTAGTTTGCAAGAACATACATTTTTGTTTGATATTTGAAGGTTATTCAAGTTAATTTAACTTGTATGAGATATTTAATGACATGTTCTTGGAAATTATTTGGAAGTAATTAATTTGGTTTGTGTGAGTTATCAAGCTGTGAACATTAATTTTGAAGTCTTAAAGGTGTGTGGATCATATTTCCTTTTCAAGCCCTTTTGCATAGTTTTGGTTTTATTTTGGGAAAATGCACAAGTAGCCCTTTAGACTATGGTCGAAATTCCAGAAACACATCTTAACTAAATTAAGGTCCTATTATCCCTGAACTTATTTGTTTTGTAATTTTATATCATTTTTGTCTTATGTGACACACTTCGTGACTCCACGCAATTGAGGCGTGTGAGAGATATTTGGATGCCACGGAAGCCAAAAAGGGGCACAAAATTACAAAAAAAAAAAAGTTCAGGGCTAATAGAACCTTAGTTTAGTTAAAGTGTGTTTTTGAGATTTCGGTCATAGGTGCTTGTGCATTTTTCCCTTTAGTTTAAGAAGGCATTATGTACTCTTTATTGAAAGCCGACCATTTCATCCAAAAGTTTAAGTCGTGGATCATGTTTCTTTTTTTTTTAGCCCTTTTGCATAATTTTCTTAGTTTGAGAAGGGAATACATACTCTGTGTTGAAGTACGACTATCTCATTCAAAAGCTTAAGCTGTTAGAGGTGAATAGAGATGTATTGATTGTATTATTTTATCGTCTTCCAATATGCACCTAATATGTGGCCTAGTTTCTTGCTACGGGTGAAAACACGTAGAAATTCTTTTTGATAATGGGTGTCAGTGAGACTCGAACCAAGAACCTCCGCCTGCCCCATGTTTAAGTGAGTGATCATTTTGTGTTGTTTATGTTTCAGAGTAACAGGATACAGAGGGGATAATCTTTTCTATGAGGAAGTGCAAGTCTTGATTTTTTTTCCATATAAGCCTTGCTTCTTAGAATCTGTTGAACTATCGAAAAGTTTGAGCTATTCGACACCAAATTTCTCTTAGTCTTTGAAGTTTATCGGCTTATTCTTTCATCTCCAGATAGAAACCGATATTCAATCACCATTGTATTCCATTAAGTATATGACAGTGTTACCAAAGTGTAGATACAAGTAAAGCAATGAGTCAGTTTTCGTTTACTTCTTCTTCGAGCTCTAATTTCACTCTCTTCTATCATTCTCAGAATCATAATCCTTCAAAGTTTCATGTTTCTGCTCCCTTTAGAACATCCCAACCATCGCCTTCACATCCTATTTTACCTCCCTTATGTTCCCGTGATCCGTCTTCCTCATCACCACTTCTTGAAGAAAAGCCAGAAACATCACAATCTTCTTCTAAGTTTGATCCTCAAGATACACTAAGTTACAATGATGAAGTTTCTGAGGAGATCAGCACTACAAAGAAGTCCTTGGAAGAGTTACTTGTTGTTCGTAGGCCGGTGAAGGAGTCTTCCGTGGAAAATGATGATGAAAAAGGGGAAGCAGTGAGTAACTTTGAGGATTCTCAAGAGAGAAATGATATTCTGGAAGAACAACCATCTTCCTCATCATTTCCACTTGATGCTGGCCTTAAGAAATTTGCAAAAAAAGTGCCAATTTTTGAGCCAAGCAGACTCGAATCTGACTCCGGAGAGAAGCCTCTTAAAGTCAATTTAGACTTAGCTCTGTATAAGGCAAAGATTTTGGCTCGAAAGTTTCAGTATGCAGATGCAGAGGAAATTTTGCAACAGGTAGTCATTCGTTCATCCAAACAATATTACTCCCTTGTTCTTTTATCTTGATATTCAGAGGATTTCGTTATTCGTTCAATAATGTTACTGATTTCTGTACCATTTACACATGAAGTGTATTGATGTCTGGCCAGAAGATGGAAGATCATATGTTGCTTTGGGAAAGATTTTGAGTAAGCAATCAAAACTAAATGAAGCCAGAACTGTTTACGAAAAAGGCTGCCAGGCAACACAAGGAGAAAATCCTTACATTTGGCAGGTTAGTGTTTTTACATTGTCTATGAATGCATTTAGTCTTCTCCTGTGCTTCCAGTATAAATTTATCTCGTGCTTGAATAGGAATCTGTCGTAAGTTAAAAGTGTCTCTACTAACATAGTATAACGCGGAAGTTGAAATTCAAGTTTATTGGATCTGTTGTTTAAGCTCAATCATTATCCTAGTGATCTTTAACCTTGTACAGTAATTTTTTTGGGGGTATGTAGAACAATTGATTGATATACTAAGCTTTCGGATCTCTTGCTACTATTCCCTTTGCTACAGACAATACTTCTATGAATGAAGTTCAAATTTTCAGATATCAAAGAAGAGAATTTGATCTGTAATCGTTGATTGTGTCTTAACATGTATCAGTGGATCGGTCCTCGAGTCTGTTAGATGTTTTAAATGGAAATAAAGAACTAACTAGCTATAAAGATATGAGATATCCGGTTCGAGGTCAGACATCCATTTGCAGATGATGTGCCTTTGTTGAAAACAATATGACATACTACATGTCTTCTTGCAATTTATGTTTTTTTGTATCAGAAAGTTCACCAAAACTTACTACTTTGGACTAGTGCTGGGCTATTCTGGAAAATAGGATGGGTAATTTACGGAGAGCTAGAGAACTATTTGATGCTGCGACAGTAGCTGACAAGAAACATATTGCAGCCTGGCATGGATGGGCAGTTTTAGAGCTAAAGCAAGGGAATATAAAGAAGGCAAGAAATCTTCTTGGCAAAGGCCTCAAGTTTTGTGGAGGTAACGAGTATGTATATCAAACTCTTGCGCTCCTTGAAGCTAAAGCAAAACGATATGAAAGAGCACGATATTTGTTCAAGCAGGCAACAAGGTGTAACCGAAAAAGTTGTGCTAGTTGGCTGGTAAGAGTCATTCAAAAACTTTAATCTGTCTCAGCTCTTTTCGAGTGGTTTATGCACATGTCATTTCTGGATTCCTTATAGTGGTTCTGTATTATCTTTTGTAGGCATGGGCTCAACTAGAGGCTCAGTTAGAGAATAACCGTTCCGCTAGGCAGCTGTTTGAGGTTTGTATTTTCTGAAGTTGATCCTTTCCTATCATCATTGAACATTTCCTTTTGGCATATTACATGAGCAATCACTCAAAGTTGGAGTGCTTAACTCAAATTTGGCTCGGCTAGGAAGTAAACACTCTACCTTAGAAGAGTGCACATCTGGTCTCAACTGACAACTAAACACTCCAACTCGTCCAATATTCATTTGGCACATAAATTTTGGAGGTGTCTAGATGATCATTTTGTAAGTTCGACTATTCAACTGACACAATGAAGACTAGTTGAGGTGTCTAGATGTGCACTTCCCGATTTTGAGTGTTTACCTGCTAGTTGAGGCCAAGTTTTGAGTGTTTGTTCATGTATTATGAGTTTCCTTTTAATTTGATGCCTCTGTCACTTTATTTTCAATTTTGTTTATAATTCTTGTACTTGATACTCCTAAACAAAGCAGAAAGCAGTTCAAGCCAGTCCGAAAAATAGGTTCGCGTGGCATGTATGGGGAGTTTTTGAAGCTAATCTAGGAAATATTGATCAAGGAAGGAAACTTCTAACAATAGGGCACATGGTGAATCCTAGAGATCCTGTTCTTCTCCAATCACTTGGTTTGATAGAATACAAGAACTCCAGTGCAAACCTTGCACGAGTTCTATTCCGAAGAGCGTCTCAACTAGATCCAAGGCATCAACCAGTTTGGATTGTAAGACCTTTCGTTTCAATAGTAAATGCTATAGAATATCGAATAAACTCATTTACTAAAAGACTCACTCGAATCGTTCAAGCTCTTGACATGGTTAATAGATGATGAAAGACTAAAAGAACTGAATACATTTGATGAACCTCATCACTGCCTTTTCCATATGTTCTCAACAGTCTTAAGATAATAAAACTTGTAACTTTAACAACTGAATACCTAACTTGGTACTGATTTAGGCTTGGGGTTGGATGGAGTGGAAAGAAGGAAACATTTCCACAGCTCGAGAACTATACCAGAAGGCTCTATCGATCAACTCAACAACTGAAAGTGCTGCGCGTTGTCTTCAGGTAATGCTCATTTCTAATAGATAGAGTAAGTTTCTAGTTTGCTTTTCGTAAGACATTTTGATGCAAATTGTGGAGGTTAGTCCAAACTCGTAACTCTGGCTTGCAGCTTAGTCTGTCCTTTGTTCCAACAAGTAGTATATTCTGGTTATATGTAATCTTCTCCACATAGGAAATGTACTAAAGAGTTGTTTACTATAGGCTTGGGGTGTTTTGGAGCAAAGAGCTGGAAATCTATCAGCTGCTCGAAGACTATTTAGATCGTCTCTGAACATAAACTCTCAGAGCTATATAACATGGATGACATGGGCAAATTTAGAGGAAGATCAAGGTAACTCTATCCGTGCAGAGGAAATTCGTAACCTCTACTTTCAACAGGTATATGAGTCATTTCCTTCTATGACCACATTTCAAGCATTGTTATACATCAGTGTTCCATATAGCTGCTCTTCTCCCTAACATCACTAGACGTTTTTGTTGACACAGCGTACTGAAGTTGTTGATGATGAGTCGTGGATTATGGGCTTCTTAGACGTCATTGACCCAGCGATTGACAGCATAAAGAGGCTCTTGAATCTAGATCAGAACTCTTACTACAAGGTAAAAGAGTCTGCTTCTAATACTACTGCTGGAGACGACGTTGAGGGGAGCACAGAAGAATCAGCTTCTCCCTCCTCGGCTAACGTCAATGACAATAACATAGATACAGGAAGTGGCTTTGATTTAGATGATTTTATCAGTGTAATGCTGTCTTTAGACCCTTCAAAGCTGGAAGTTCAGCTTACAACATCTCTTAAGGACCCTCCGAAAATCGCCAGAACTACTAATGGGGTGTGGCGACCATCGACAAAGACTAGTAGAACATCAACAACACTTTGATTTTACAACAACAACGACATACTTAATGTAACCTCACTAGTGTGGTCTGGGAGGGCGGAGGACGAAAGGTGATGTGTTGCAGCCTTACCTTTACCTCGTGAAGGTAGAGAGACTGTTTCTGACTCAGCTCAATATGAAGTTTATTGTTCTTTAGTGGGAATTGCAACATTCATTAATGTTGTCAAATGAAGAAGTCTTGGTCCACATTTTGTAAATTACTTAGGAATATTGAGAAGAATTGTATAAATTTGATTGTGAAAGAGATACAAATCTACACATATTATGAGTAAACATTGTATAATATCTTTTCTTTGACAACTTATATAATGGATTTCATGAAAAAGCTAATCGCGTAAACCTAATTATCAAAGTATTTGTGTATAGTCGATATCAATTCGTTTGAAATTGAGGCGAAATTATTTTATTTAAATTTGTGGTAAAATTATGTGGACCAATAACCAACAAAATATGATATATATTCTCCAACAAGTGGAGGAAAAGGAACATTCTATTTAATGTCATCAATAAGGAGAAATGTGGATCATTTGTCACCACCACATTTTGTCCTACAAATAAGTGTCAACTTCAATCTATGCTCATTAAGCTCAAACTTTCATATTTATTTGGTCCAACAACAAAGTTATGATCATAAAAGATTGTTCAAAAGTGACATGAATTTGATCTCCTTGTAAAACAAAGTAGTTGATAAATAAAATTGAGTTAATCAAAACAAGTTAGGAACATTGCAATATTTCTAGACTAGTCCTCGAACACGTGCAACGCACGTGTATTTCATATCATTTTAAACTACACGAACACACAGTCAACTATGAACATGTGTGCTCCAAGCATGGTCCATGTCCACATTTCAAAGTTTAAATATGCAAAGGCACTCACAGATCAACTTGTATCTGAATTTAAATTTTATTGCAACAAAAGTTTTTCATAAATAGATGTAATACTAAAAGATGTAAATATGCTGCTAGCTTAGCAATAGTATAAAAAGTGTTGGTCAATATATGTAGCTAGATCAATTATATTGGAATAGATTTATCTGAAGTAAGACTCTTTTTGGAGGAGAAATCTAACTGAAGAAGGCAAATGCAATAATTGGACAAACTCACCTTATGATACACTTTATAGAGTATTTAACGAATGTAAAAAGATTGATCAGAATAAATATTATTGAGAAGATTAAACTATGTCAACCAATAAAATAAAGAAATTTTATATATTAAAATATGAATGAAAATGTAAAAAGAAGTTGGGAGATGAAAGAAAAAGAAATTTAATGAGTGAAATAAATTTTAGAGTTCCTACACAGAAGAATTGTAGAAAATAGTAAATTAAAGTTTTTCTTAGAAAAGTTAAATTTATACAACAAAATTATGAAAACATGAGAAGACACATGGAAAATTGAAAAGTCAAATATTATTAAAATAAATATAAAAAAGATAGAGATGAAATTTAACTTTAAGAAATACAGACATCTACTTTAATTTCTTGTCATTAAAAAATAATTAATCATTCGTATTTTTTTAAAATTTGTGTGAGAAATTTGAAAGGTCAAAATCTTGAAATGAGAATAAGAAGATTATATATATATATGAAAATTATAAAAGTTTTAATTTAGTAGAGGAGCAAAATGATAATTCAACTTTTCACTTTGGAGCTTTCCACTTATAATAATATATGATTCTAAGTCTAACTTACGAAGATGAAAGTACAAAAAAAAAAAGTATAATTATTTACACTTCAATCAAATAATAACAATTTAATGTGATCAAGCAAATAAGATATAATACTTATATTTTATATAGAAAAATAAAACATTTTTGTTCCTACCAAAATACACCACTATTTCAAAATCTAAAGGATAAGGGTATATATCATATAAAGGAAGAAATATTTTTGAAGCCACAAATTTGCAAAGGTGTTGATGATTCTTTCAATGTAATTTAAAATCCTTATAAAGATCATTGGAATTAAATGAAAAAAAAAACATTTTTATAATGAGGTAGGGAGAAGACAGAAATTTCATAGGCACATCTTAACTAAATTATAGTTCTATTACCGCCCAAACTCATTTTATGCATAATATTGTATACCTTTTAGCTTATGTAATATATCCTGTGACTCTACATAGTTGAAGCGCGTGAGAAATATTTAGGTGTCACGTAAGCCAAAAAGATAAATAAAATTGCAGAAAAAATAATTCAGACGAATAATATGACCTTAATTTAGTTAAGACGTGTCTCTGAGATTTGAATCATAGTCTAGAGAGGTACTTCTACCGATGAGGTATAAAGAAAAAGATGGATATGGACAAGGGATTTCTAGTTTTTGGCTGGACCAATGGCAGGGAGTCTTAGGGACAAGGTGGCAATTTTCTTATGGATAGCAAATAACTGCCATGTCATCAATTTACACATAATAATGTTTAATAGAAGAAAAGAATAATCAAATTGCCAATAAGAACAAAACTCTTTGAAAAAATTTAATTAGAAATTTTCCTTTCTTGATCATTAAAAGTGTAAGTTACCTATACATAATTAGAATGTTTTCTTGCTTTTGCTAAATAAACATAAAATAATATTTCAAAATATATTATAACGAAACTTGTTTTTTCTACCTCCATTATGACATACTTGATATATTCTCGCTAGTTGTTTGCCTTTGTTTTTAGTATTATCAACTTTACTAGTAAAATTATTACTCGTTTTTACTATCTCTCGTGGACAACCGATGTTTATGTGTTACATAAACTTTTGAGGTGTTTAGATGATCATTTTGTAAGTTGAAGTGTTCGACTAACAGAATGAAGATAAGTTGAGGTGTCTGAATATGCATACTCAAAGTTAAAATGTGTACTTAGCATTTAAAGACAAGTTGAGCGTCTGTTTATGTATTATGCCTAACAAAAATCGAAACATATGATGCAAAAAAAAACAAAAAATCTAGCACATCAAGTAAAAAAAAAATTAAAATGGAACATACAAGTAGACAAATCTCAACCATACAATGAGTGAGAGGCTATCTATCTATCTATCATCCATAATCTCATCCATTTTCTTCCCTCCATTCATTCATTCATAAACTTCCACAATTTTTCTTCATCAACACATAAACTGTACTGCTGTTGCTGTAATTCTCTTAAAGAACAATGGCTGCTCTCTCAGTAGCCAACACTTCTCTTAAGGTACCTCATTCACTCGTCCTGCATTCCATCTTATTATTAATTGATCCTGACTTGTTCGGGACTGAGACGTACGTAGTTATGAATATGTTTGTTGTTTTCTTAAAACTGATGGACAGGTTAACAACAAAGGATTCTCTGAATTCTCTGGTTTGAGAACCTCATCAGCTGTTCCATTTGGGAGGAAAACTAATGATGATTTGTTCTCTGTTGCTGGCTTACAAACCTCTGCTGTGAGTATTATTATACAACTACTACTATTATTGCATCATAAGATAGTTTAAGTTCTGTGCACCGACGATGTAAAACATTTATACGCTATCAGGTCATAGCCTTTAATTAGTATTGATAGTGTAAAAAATCTAACATTGTCGGTGTATACAACTTGAATCCTTACAAAGTTTAAGGAAAAAAGAATATGTATCCTTCATGTCTTGTTGTGATCAAGATGTGCTCTAAATTTTTTTTCGGGGGAAAAAAGACAGATATACCCCCGAATAATCGTAAATGGTATGCAGATACACTCCGTCATACTTTTGAGACATTAGTGCCCCTACTATCCAAAAACTAGAGCATATATGACCTTCACTCTAACGGAAGACTAAATAGGGACACGTGGCGCAATCTTATATGTTGATAAATGTCGGATCGATGGATAAGATTGTGACATGTGTATGTCTGTTAATATAAAGGGTATATATGCTCTAGTTTTTGAACAGTAGGGGCAACAATGTTCCAAAAGTATGACGGAGGGTACTTGCATACCACTTACGATAGTTCAAGGGTATATTTGTCCTTTTTCCTTTTCTTTCCCTTGTATGTTCTACCTTTTCTATGTTGAAAGCAGCCTCCATACAAAGATCTTTATGCAAATTCATCAATTTGATAAGTTTTAAGGAAGATCAAACACTATAAAATGAATGATAACATTGTATAAACATCTAAATTGTATTTCCTTCCTATGTTATGTTGCTCGGACTGTCCAAAATTGTTGTTGCACCCATGTCGGGTTCTCCCAAAATGTACTACTTTTGGAGTATCCGACATGCACTTGTCAGCATTTTTTGACGAGTCTGAGTAACATAGCTTCCAACGATGTTTCTTGTGGTAATTGGATTTAATGAAATGTAGATTGGAGGAAGGAAGAACAAGAGGATAGTAACTGAGGCAAAGTTGAAAGTGGCTATCAATGGATTTGGAAGAATTGGAAGGAACTTCTTGAGGTGCTGGCATGGTAGAAAAGACTCACCTCTTGATGTCATTGCCATCAATGACACTGGTGGTGTCAAGCAAGCCTCTCACCTTCTCAAATATGACTCCACCCTTGGCATCTTTGATGCTGACGTCAAGCCGGTTGGCACTGATGGCATCTCTGTCGATGGAAAAGTCATCCAAGTCGTCTCCAACCGTGACCCTGTGAACCTCCCATGGGGGTATGTTCTTTCATACTAACATATAACAAAACAGATTTAAGTTGTATATGTTTACACGTAGTGTAACTAATTTACATTATACGTTTGCAGATTCAGGAAACTCATATTATTAGTTGTCTAAACAGAAACAGTCGTTCTAAGTTTTAATAGCCATGAATTATAGACTTAAGGGTAACAACCAAACCTAAACTATCACATTTTTGCGAGTTTCATACGTCAGCTATCCATTGTTCTACTTAGTACTTACATACCTAAACTGACACATTTTTGCGAGCTTCATACCTCAACTATTACTTGCTTCATATTAAAAAATACCTTGATGTTGAGTTGGCCTACATGCCTGTTGTTGATTGAGAACAAATATATGGCCAACTTGAGAGATAGTTTAGGTACAAAAAGAGAACAATGGATAGTTGAGATATGAAACTCGCGAGGAAGTGATAGTTTAAGTGTTTAATTATCATTAACTCTGAATTAAAACATGATTAATTTAGCTCATGTAGTGTCTAACATATAGTACTAGCTTGAGATACCTAGTAAACATCTAAACTATTGTTCAAAATGTGTTCTGTAATTTGTTCAGAGAACTTGGAGTTGACTTAGTCATAGAAGGTACCGGAGTTTTTGTAGACAGAGAAGGTGCCGGTAAACACATCCAGGCCGGAGCCAAGAAGGTGCTCATCACCGCCCCCGGAAAAGGTGACATCCCTACTTATGTTGTTGGTGTCAATGCTGAACTTTACAGCCATGATGAACCTATCATCAGCAATGCCTCTTGTACCACCAACTGCCTTGCTCCTTTCGTCAAGGTTCTTGACCAGAAATTTGGTAATACATCTTGATCTAGTCATACACGAGCATATACTGTTAGTATATATAACTTAAACTCATCAATAAATTATCTTTCCTTATCATAGGAATTATCAAGGGAACAATGACAACTACTCACTCTTACACCGGTGACCAAAGGCTTCTTGATGCAAGCCACAGGGATCTTAGACGTGCACGAGCTGCAGCACTGAACATAGTTCCAACCTCAACTGGTGCTGCTAAGGCTGTGGCTCTTGTTCTCCCAAGCCTCAAGGGGAAACTCAACGGCATTGCCCTCCGTGTTCCCACCCCTAACGTCTCGGTTGTGGACCTTGTTGTGCAAGTCACCAAGAAGACATTTGCTGAGGAAGTGAATGCTGCATTCAGAGAGGCCGCTGATAAGGAACTCAATGGCATTCTATCTGTCTGTGATGAACCACTCGTGTCAGTTGACTTCCGGTGCAGTGACGTGTCATCAACTGTTGATTCTTCACTCACCATGGTCATGGGAGATGACATGGTTAAGGTTATTGCTTGGTATGACAATGAATGGGGTTACTCACAGAGGGTTGTTGATCTTGCTGACATTGTTGCAAACCAGTGGAAATGAAACATGAAAATAAAATAAAGCAGTACTACTAAATAGTGGCTTAATTTATATTTTTTTAACCTTGCTTGTAGATTCTTATTCCTTTTTGAAAATTGTAATGAGAACTATAACAATTTTCCACCTTGTGAAATCTCAATTCAATAAAAGTCCCCTTTCTTGTCTTTATACAGTCCGCTTCTGTATATGTTGCAAAGGAGCTCTTTGAAGACTTATTCCAGATAGGTAGAATGTACCAAAATGTTCTTCAATCTCGTGCATGTCATGTGGAAAGTTTAAATTAGAGAGTTGTCAAAACAAGAAAGAGACTTTCATTTGCTGAAACGGACTACAAAAAGAAAGTAGGACAAGTAAATTGAAACGGAGGGGAGTACAAGATATTCTGTAGTTCAACATCATGTAATTGGTGATAGGTTGCTCGAACTCTTCAACAACATGCAAGGTGTGTGTCGGATCCTCCAAAAGTTTATGTATGTTTGAAGGATCTGACACATGAGCGACAACATTTTTGGAGGATTCGAGTAACATAGATTAGGTGATGAATGGACTAAATACTGAAGCAAAAACTTATTATACTCATAGGTAACTACATTTTTGGAGGATTCGAGTAACATAGATTAATGTGCTCCAGAAGTTTTTTGTGATTCCAAAAGAGCTTCCTTGATAGAGTACAATTGGGAAACAGTTTCAGTGATGTTCATTCTTTCAGCTCCAGAATATGCAGAACAAGCAACCCCGACTCGAAGAACAGAAACAAGAAACTCCTTATTCTGATAGATATTTGTGCTTTTACCTTGCTCATCTTCTTCAGTTCCATAAATAAGGGATGGATCTATGACTTCCATGGCTCCATAAAGCAATGCATGTTTAGCGAAACTTGGAAGGTCTAAACCATCCTTAAACATTCCATCTGTAGGCCTTTTTCCGGTGAACATTTCTAGTAAAAGGATCCCAAAGCTGTACACATCACCACAAGGCGATAGCTCACTTCCGATCCCATATTCTAAAATTCACAAAAGATGTAATAAGACAAGGACAATAACTTTCCTAATAGGAACATAACTTACAATGACTTGATTTTATTGAAGTAATGGCAGTATATGTGTAACAATTAAGACTTGATTTTGCTATGAATATATCATTTTCAAGTAAAAAAGGGCGTTCGAGTGTTTGTTTATGTATTAATTGTTACCTGGAGCAGTGTAACCGATTGTTCCTCTAACGAGAGCAGAGCTTCCTTCTGAAATAGAAGAATTTTGTGCAGTTGGTTGAAGGAACTTTGCCAAACCAAAATCACCAATGTGCCCGACCAATTGGTTGTCTAGAAGAATGTTGCTTGGCTTGAGATCACAGTGAACTATCGGAGTCTCGCAGTGGAGATGAAGATAATCGATTGCAGAAGCAACATCTATAGCAATGTTGAGCCTTTGAAGAATATTCAACTTTTTTGTTTCTGCTGCCTGACTTGTATCTTCACTTGGATGAGGATGCAACCAGTCTTCGAGGCTTCCATTAACCATAAACTCGTAAACCAAAGCCTTGAAATTGTTCCCTCGATAGTCAACTCCTGAACATGCTGAGAGAACCTTGACCAAATTCCGATGTCTAGTGTTTCTCAAGACTTCACATTCAGCCATAAAGCTTTTGGAAGCTCCATGTCGCGAGAGGTTTAGCACTTTCACCGCGACAACTATTCCTCCATCGAGAGTTCCTTTATAAACAGATCCATAGCTACCAGCACCAATCAAGTTGTCTTCAGAGAATCCATTAGTAGCTTGAAGCAAACTTCGGTAAGACACATTTATGAGAGACTCACCCAATGAACTTGAAACAGGCACACTTTTCGGTTTCTTTAACAAGAAACAAATTAGTAAAGTGACAAGCATACCAAGTCCTAGTATACCAAAGACAACAGAGATGACAATCTTGAGGATAAACCTCGAACCAAATTTTTTCGATCTTTTGATGTCACATTCCGGAATATGTATGTCAGGCACACCCCCACAAAGTTTTGGATTTCCAATTACTGATATTGCACTTGCATTCTTAAAGACGCCTTCATTTGGTAATGCTCCTTCGAAATCATTGAACGATAAATTCAAGAGTTGAAACTTGAAATCTTCCAAGTATTTTGGTACTTGGCCAGACATATTATTTCTAGAAAGGTCTAAAACACGGAGACCTCGTAAAGAGCTCAAAGAAGGAGGAATAATCCCTTGAAAGAAGTTCCCTTTCATGTCTAAGGCTTCTAGTGAGACACAGCTACCAATAGTAATTGGGATTTTACCGGTGAAGTTATTTACGGAAACATTAAGATATTCAAGATTTATCATATTACCAACTTCAAGAGGAATGAAACCATCTAAATGGTTCTCAGAAATGTCTACAGCAACTAAGGAAGAGAGAGCAAAAAGGTCCTTAGGTATCTGTCCTAACAGGTTATTGTTAGCAACATATATCTCAATCATGTAATTGCAATTTCCTAAACTTGCTGGGATCTCACCGGTGAGATTATTATCGTGCAGAAGAAGGATGGATACTACACTGAGATTTCCTAGAGATGATGGAATATTCCCTGAAAATCTATTCTGAGACAAATCCAAAATCTGCAGTTTCTTAAGTTTACCAAAATTCATTGGAATAGTACCAGTAAGTAAGTTTTCCCTCACCTGAAATTCTTCCACGTTGACGAAATTTCCAATCTCAGGTGGTATGTTACCACGGATTCTGTTGTATGATAACTGCACAACCTGAAGCTCAGTTGAAAGATTTCTGAAGGATGCAGGCAGAACCCCTCCAAAACTATTGAACTGAATCTCCAAAATTCTGAAACGAGACACGTTAGTCAGAGAGGTGATGAAGCTTAGATCATCTGGTTCTCCAGTTCCAAGATAATTCCCGGGAATTGTCAACTGTTGAAGCTCATTCAGTTTCTCAAGACTTGGCACACTTCCTGTAAGTTGATTACTTCCAGCAAGAAAATACACTAGCTTTGATGAATTGGACAATGTAGATGGGATCGATCCAGAAACGTTGTTCCCACCGATGATAAATAATTCAAGATTCGGGAGAGTGATTCCCAAACTTGAAGGAAGTGTACCTTGGATTTGGTTCAATCCAACATCAAATGTTGTGATGGAAGATATGTTGAAGATTTCAGAAGGGATAGTACCTGACAATCGGTTTGCAGCTACTCCGAACCTTTCTAAGTTTTTCAGCTGCCCAAATGAGTCGGGGATTTTCCCCTGAAGATTATTCACTGGTGCATAGAATCCTATCAATGATGTTAGGTTTCCATAAGAAGAAGGGATTTCACCTGTCAAGTTGTTTCGAGTGAGTAACAAGTACTCGAGTTTGGACAAGGCACCTAGCTCCGGAGGAAGGCTTCCTACTAACTTGTTACCTCCAAGGACAAGAGATACAAGATTCAAGCACCTTGATAAATTTGAGGGGATCTGTCCATGAAATGAGTTGTTACCAAGATACAACCGGTGTAGCCTTCTCAAACGGCCAGTCTCCGAAGGTATTTCACCACGGAAGCTATTGTTTGACAGGTATAGAGATCTGAGGAAACTCATGTTCCCAATGAAGGGTGACAAGGGGCCATCCAGTTTTTGGTTCTCAACGTTTAGTTGAATGACTCTAACATGTTTACGTCCACAAGTTACACCAGACCAATGGCAAAAGTGTGTGGACGCATTCCATGTTTTCATATATCCAAAAGGATCATTTATAGATCCTTTGAATGCAAGTAGTGCTTGTTGATCTGTGTCATTGCCATGACACAATGCCATAGAAAAACAACGAAAACATGTCATGAAGAATAGAAGAGAACTACAACTGTTTACTAACAGATTGAAGGAGAACAATGTCGAATCCATATGTGAATTCAGAAACATATCAAACTTGGTACTGTTTTTGCCTCTAAACACTTGAGAATATATAGAGGAGGCTAGCAACCTACACATACACAAGTTTGACAGAACTCAGTAACTCACTTACGTTAAAAGAAATTCACTCAACATGTATAAGCATTTTATCAATAATCCAGTAAAAAAAAATAATTAAAAAACGAGAGTCTATAAACTCAAAATTCTAGCTCTGCCTCCGGCTAAACAACTTGTAGGAGTCCACAAGAAAGGACAAGTTGGTATAGAAAATAAATACTGTTATTTTGAAGCAATTACTGACCAGTCATGCTTTATCTTGCAAATGAATAAATGACTAATTGTCTTTTATTTTCTAGACAAGTTGACTATAATGTAATTCCCCAAGTCAACCTAATTAAAATCTGCTAAAACTTGTTTTTAAATAGTTTAACTTGATTATTACTCATTCATGATAAGTTGAATATGATTCAATCCCCAAAGTCAAGACTTTAGAATCAAAAAAGTTGGAGTCTTCCTTGTTCATTCCTCTCTTACTGGGTCAATAATTTTTAGAAGGGAAACTTACATAAATATACCATAATAAAAAAATATTTACCAATTATAGTAATAATATTTTTTTTTTCAATTTGATCAATTTTGATTTATAATAGGGAAAAGGGTCTGATATACCCCTCAACTTTGTCATTTGGAGCTGATATACCCTCGTTATAAAAGTGGCTCATATATGCCCTTACCGTTATACAAACGGGCTCACATATACCCCTGCCGTTACAAAATGGTTCATATATAACCTTCATTTAACGGAAGTTAAATTTATATTTATTACTAATTTTTTTAAAAAAAATTATTTAGTGGTATATATGATTCTTCTATCAAAGTTCAAGGTATATTTTAATTTTTTTCATACATAAATTATTTTTTGACTTCTTTTATTATAATTATTTGAGTTTCTTATTCTTATTTTGTTTTTTTCTTTCATTCCTTAGTTTCAAGAAAAAAAATTAAAGTATTTTTTTTGCGTGTATTGTAATTAAATTTCGTATTCGAAGAAAAATTTTGGTCATCTACAATAAGTTTTACAAGAATATTAGTAAAACATAAATAAATTTGATTATCAAAATAATAATTATAAACTAGTCATTGAAACAAAAAAAAGTCAAAAAAAATATGTTTGATGAGAATTAAATTTACTTATATGGGATTATATTTTTTAGAAAAAAATAATAAAAATTTGGATTAATTTTTTTTTATTTCCGTTAGAGGAAAAGGGTATATGTGAGTCATTTGTTTACAAGTAGGGGTATATAACTATATATGAGCCACTTTCATAACAAGGGGCATATCAGCTCTAAATGATAAAGTTCAGGGGTATATCAGATCCTTTTCCCTTTATAATATAATACAAATTGAATACATATTACAAAAAACAATTTATTATTCACATATAATACAAGTTTTAATGGTGGTTAATACATTTATCATACATTTTAATATACTTATAATATAATGTGTCAAATTTTTACCAAACAAACATAATATATTTCAAAAACAATTATAATTCATATAAACTACATACATAATTCACTTTTAATATTGCAGAATTAACATAGTATTGATATAAATGGTACTCCCTCCGTTCAAAAAAGAATGATCTTATTTCCTTTATAGTCTGTTTAGAAAAAGATGAGCCCTTTTCCTTTTTTGGCAACACTTTAACTTTAACTTTCCACGTGGCATGTTTAAGACTACAAGATTAAAGGGCATTTTGGTACATTTGACATAACTTTAATTTAGAACCATAAGATTAAAAAATCTTATTTCTTTACTTAAACTCCGTTCAAAGTCAAACTTAGGTCATCCTTTTTTAAAACGGAGGGAGTAATAAATAAAAAGTTATCGCTAAAATTAGTAATTATCATATATTATTATAAGTGGGAAGGTTTTGAGTTCAAAGTTGAATTACTAAAATGCCCTTCACTTATTTATTAAATTAGAAAAATGTCATTTACTAAATTTGAAAATTAAATAAATAATGATAGCAAAACAGTTTTTATTTTATTTTTAATTAGTGATCCTTTGAGTTTCTGCAGTTAAACTCATTCCAACCGCACTTAATGCTTCACACTAAATTCAATACTTAAGATTGAAGATAGATAGTCATAATCTCCATGATTACAATCCAAAAATGTTTCACCTCATATTTTTCTTAGTTATTGTTGATCAATGTTTATATAATTTTCTCCACCTTTTAATATTCTTTACATTACAAAACTCTATATAGATATACAATAAGTTTTCTTTCTCTCATCTTCCATTCTCATTCTACTAGAGATTCTTTTTTTCCAGGTACATCAATCCTTTTTATATATGTATGTGTGGTTTAAGCCTCAATCTTAGTATGTTTAGCGATATAGTGTTTGATATGAAAACGGAATGATTATTTTTAAAATGAGAACAATGTTCGTCAATTTTTTCTATTTTCATTTAAAAAATACTATTGTATCATATTATATTATAAGTGGGAAACCTCCAAGTCAAAAGTTGAATTACCAAAATGTCCTTATAATGTCATTATATTGATGAACAAAAATGTACACATTAATTATAAATAAGTACTATTATTTTCTATTAAACAATATTCTTATATATTTATGGAAAAAATATAAATACACACTCTTAAAAGCAAGGTTTTTTTATTTATTTAGTTTCTCTTCTTTTTTTTTCTATCTTCTTCCTATTATTTGCTTTATATCTTATTTGTATAAATTCCAAAAAAAACCTATAACTTAAGAACTGCATCGGTTAAAAATATATTTTAATAGCACCTTATTGAAGAATACTAAAAGTTTCTATCAAAACAAAACTGAACCCACAATTGATGGTTACAAACTTCATGGAAGAAGTGTAAAAGTTTTATGTAACTGTTACTATTTCTCTATTGGTTTATAAATGAATTTTTCCTCTACAATTCATATTGAATGTATGTTGGGTTTATAATTTTCATTATTTTTTCCATATTTCATCATATTCATGTTTTCTTCTTATTGCAATTGTAAAACCTATTTGATTGCAGAACAAGATTCACAAGAGCTTTCGCAATAATCTGGTAGAAAGAATAGAAGAATGTTACAACATCAAATACTAAATTGTTCTGATAATTCACAGAAACTTGAAAAGGTATAGTTTCTCCGCCTCAATTAATTTATATTTTTCATTTCTTGAAATTTAAATCATATGAACTTTAATTAATATGTTAAAATTACAACTTATAATACTTCTTGTATAATTTTTTAAATATTTATATTTTAATTTTATAATATTTAGTTAAATTGATCCAATTTAGCTTCGTAAAATTAATCTAATTGACTCTCAATTAGCCAAGATTGTAACAGAATTTGGGATGTAAGGCAGTAAATCTCTCCCTTAAAACTCAGGGTGTTAATACATAATGTATAAAAAAAATCATACAAAGAATATAAATGTTAGATATATATGTAGTTAAATCTTATTATGTAAGCGTTTTAGTTATTTGTCATATATATATATATATATACTAGCTAGAACATGTATATAATACTACTACTCCAATACGTGCGTTGCACGTATATTTCAGGTTAAGTAATTTTTTTAAGAAAATAATATGAGTTGTATAGATTTGAAAGGGCAGATTACTTTTTTTCTGATTTAAACTTTTGAGTCATTTCTTTTTTGAATTCAACATACATAATTAGTAAAATATATGTATATTGAATGTAACATGACAAACTATTAAAATCAATGTTTTTCATGCATTGCACCACCATATTAAACTAATAACTTCAAATTTTTGATTAAACCTCTAAAGTATATAATCTCATATATAACTTTTTTTTTCTATAGTAATACATGCACTTACATATATTAAAGTGTAAGATAAATTAAAGAATAACAAAATAAAGACATAACAATTTTAACTAATTAATCAACATCACCTGATAGGTAAACTACCACGAAATGGTTATTTGACATTGTTGCCTCAAATATGCAATCGGCTATAAGAATCTCAAGTTTTCAATCGTATGATATAATTTGAATAGTAATACACTTATCTAAATTACTGTGCAAATCAATTGGAACTGCATCCTATGCTTTTTTAAAAAAAATGTTATGTGTATTTATATAAAACTTAATAGAGTACATGAAAAGTTTTCTAACGGATGAAAATTAAAAGAAATAACAAATTTAAAATTAATGGGATAAATGCATATATAATTATATAGTAAAAGATAAATTATACTAAGGGCTTGATAGATTCATGAACTTCACATTAATGTTTCATAATTTTCGGAAGTTGAAACCAAATTAAAATATTGAATAGAGGACAATTTTAGGAAGATGAAAAAGCTAGCAATTCCAAAACATTGAATATAGGCTGTTGTAATTTGAGTGATAAATTAAAATATTACTCCTATTTAATTAGATTGTGTAACAATTAAATAATACTACTAATTAGATTAGTTATTTTTGTTTATTAAATATTTTTATTAAGTAAAAGGCAAAAAAGTAATTCAACTTTGATAATCAAAATTCATTAAATCCCGAAATAAATATTAAACGAAAAAAATAATATTTTAAATAATTTCAAGAAAATAAATTAAGTTAGATATTTTTAATTAAAAATTATTCTAAAGAAGTGGAAAAGTCATTAACATTTTGATTAAAATAATATAATTTAATATTTAAATTAAATAGTTAAATATCTTTATAACATTTAAATTTATAATAAGGGTAAAATCGTAATTCAACTTTAACTTTTTTGGTTCCCTCTTATATATATATATTATATATATATATATATAGGGAACAAAAAAAGTTAAAAGTTGAATTACAATTTTACCCTTACTATAAATTAAAATGTTATAGAAGCATTTAATTATTCAGTTTAAATGTTAAATTGTATCATTTTAATAAAAATGTAGATGACTTTTGCATTTCCTTAAATTAATTCTTAATTAAAATATAAGCAGATAATTGATGTTTGGAATGTGAAGATATATTTTAATTGTACATGTATATTTTAGAATAATTAATGGCATATAAAAAGTGTGATCCTCCATTTATTCGATTAATGTCACTGATTTTATTTATTTGATTTATTATTACTAAGATATTAAAAGTGTGTTATTATATATGAATGAATTAGAAATAAATTATTGAGATGACTTGTACTTGCCTCATTTATTACTAATTACAATGATTCGTGTTTTTCATCTTTTTAATTATTCATTCAAACTGGACTAGACTCCAAGTTCAAAGCAATAATTATTAGTGTTAATGTTAATTCTCTTATTAAGTCTAACTATGATTTGTATTTTTCATCTTTCCATCTATCTATATATTAAAGACTATTATTTAGAACTGAGAAATATAGAATTTAAACCGACATTTTTACTATTATTTAAGAACTAGGTGATAACTATCGAAAAATGAAAGAAATTGTCATTCAACTGATAATAAAAGAAACTATTCCATCTATGATAGACAAAAAAGACATGAAAAAATAGAATACATGAGGTGGGGAGAAGAACTTGAAGACTTCTTTTTAGACATGCCTAAGTCCTCATATCTCTTTCGATATATATTCTCCATCACAAAGATTATTGTTGTTTCTAATTTCTTTTGCATTTCTATAAACTCATTGTGGTGTTGTAATATTTTAGCTATTATTATGAGCTTTTGAAATAGATGTATGCATGAAGTTCAGTGTTTAAATTATATATCCGTCAATTTATATTTTAAATGTAATTGCTTTTAATCTTGTATAATTTTGATAGTATTGTCTTTTAATTTTAGAACCTTACTTAAATAATATAAATATTTCACTCTATCGTTTCTCATTAAAATAAAATAGGCAATTTTATCAATAAGTGTGCATGGATTTTTAATATTTATTTATGACTATAAAAGGTTATCACTGATATTTAGATCATAAAAAAGGCTTATACAAAGTTAAAGGAGACTATATTATATTAATTAGTTTCACATACTTTTTGCTTGATGTCAAATGCGCAATCCCTTTTTATTTATTTTTGTTGATGCATGAAATATAATTGATAAAATTAATATTGTTGATTTAAACATTTTCTATTTGATAGCACAATTTTAAATTATATAACAATAGTAAAAAAATAAACGTGCAACGCACGTTGTCAGAATCTAGTATTTTAAAAAAAGAAGAAGAATGCAATTCATATAAGCACAAAAGAAAAAGATTCTCATATTTGTGATTTCAGCAATAACTAAAATTGCATTTATTTCTTCTTCATGTCTTTGCTACTTTCGTCAAAGACTTTTACATCTGTTTATTATTATTTTCGAGTAGAAATTCATTGTAAACTATTTCAATAAATAAGTTGTTTGATCTGGAAAAATAATTAGTTATTCATAGACATATTCATACCATTAGTGATTAAATCATAACAAAAATTGTTAATTTATGCATTTCTTATTTTATAATTGAACTTAATAAAAATATATATATATATATTAAGGGACAAACGTGCATCGCACGTTTTAAATACTAGTTTATTAAAATGTACCAATTTATGTAACCAAAAACCGATTTTATATTCGGAAACATTAATTTGACTGCTTTGTGAATCTAAGTCTGATTTAAAAGTATTCAAAATGTATTCAAACTACATCACATAAATTAGAACGGAGAAAGTAACTTTTTTTTCCATTCCCTTGGGGAAATGCTTCTCCCTTGATGCATCAAATTAGCTCTTAATGCATTACAGCCTCTTTTGTGTACAGCAGTTTGACAAAACTTTTGATTCACTAAAGTTGCTCAAAAGCATGAAAACTATCCCCCTTTACCTGCTCAAACCCTACTCGTAGGATTACACCAAGTAGCATAGTCTAGGAATGTAATTGCTAGGCAAAAGAAAAACTGAACTGACAGAAGAAGATGTAACGTGCCAAGGATAAAACATCAAAACCATGAAACACACGAGCGTGTTATATATTACATGAAATAATTTCTCATTTGAGATTCTTGATAATTCTCATACACAAACACACGAGTAACTGTAAGCTATTTGACATAGATCCTCATTCTCATACTGTTTAGATTCTTCGAATTACACTAAACAACAAAAGAGTATATAAGTATCCATAGCAGATACTTACATGCACATACATGTAGGCGAGTCCATGCGACATAAATTGAAATAAACACAACCCATTTGTATAGAAGCCTGTTTAATATTTCGTGCCTTTATCTGGTTCGGCTGCATTTTCTCCAGCAGAAATCAAGTTCTCATCAATCATTGGTGGGCTGAGTAATGTCTCGAAAATCTGTTCATTGACAAGTTGCAGGGTGTGTTTGAGATACAGGGTGTTGAACATGAAATTTTTGGAAGCATATGCAGAAACACCTACCGTGGAAGGTGACTCCAAAGCCAAAGAATCAGCCATCACTGATGAGTTTGAAGGCCTGTGGAAGAGTAAGTGAGCAATAGATCGATCTATAGAGTTAGTGTCTGTCTCCGTGTCCAAATATCCTGTGCATCTGAAAAACAAGCCAATAGATGTTAAGACCACAGAAAGGAAGCCAACAGAATCTATCACATTACCAGTATGATTACTGGTATCAAGAAAAGAAAAGTGCTTATTCAAGGTGTGACTGACTAGACCTACTTACTTTCCAAACTCGAAGGGTGAGAAATGTGCTTCATAAGATCTTCACTAACTAAACCAAACATACCGTGTGCTTGAAGTATGCAAACTATGATACGGCCTATATGGGAAGTATGCATGTAGACCAAGGCATCAAGAAACGATACCAACCTGTATGCTCCATCATCATCAAATGCTCTGCTTGTGTGACTATCATCACCAGATCCATTATTGAGATTAGCATGTCTAAGCCTTTGTTCAGCACTCTGAGCCAACCGATACAAGCTATCCCTTATCCGTAGCTTTGTTCTTACATCCAACTAAACCAGAAGGCTCAACAGAGTGAGCTAACAAACATGCATGTACTGAAAAGAAAGTTGATTTCCAACTAAATGTATAAACTTGAAGAACCACATACCAAATCTGCTAACTGCCCCTTCCTAGCCCAAGTTTACAGGATTAACACAAAGATAGTTTCAAGACACTCAACGATAAGTCAGACTTTGGAAGGCTTTTGCACATCCGCTGATTAATAATTTAAAATAAGCAAGCAGCAAGATGATGAGGAACAGCTTTTATATTAAGGCTGTCTGTTGTACTAAATAAGCAATCAGCTCTCTGCATTGCTATCTGCAACACAAACATGCACTAAGAGACAAATACTCTTTTCTATATCTATATTCTGTAGCTATAGGCAATAGTATGATATAGGTTACTATAGATATACATGAACAAAGATTTTTCTAAATAAGTCTTAGTAAAACGCCATCACTAATATGAATTATTCTAACACAAAAAATAATTTAATATGTGATCTGTATAAATATAAATAATGAATAAGAGGACCAAATGAGTTCCTATTTACTCAGCATCTTCACATGTCTCAATTAAATAACAAAGATCTCTAATTTAGAATGGTTAGAAAAAGTCAGATGTATGCACAATGCTACAGCATGCTGTGTGACAACTTCCTGACAAAATAGAATAGTTCTCTATGACTGCGTGAAGCTACAAGAGTGTGTAGCTGCACATCATTAACCTTCCCAGAATATAGGAATTTGTATAATATGTTTGTCATTAATATTGTCCCTCGACTAAAAAACTATCTTAATCCAGCTGAGAACCATCTAAAAGCATTGCACATGTCGTTTGAGCTATTGACCTACACAAATAAGGTGTGCCAAATTTGTTTAGTCAAATCACTCACTTAAAACAAACCTTGATGAAACTCATCACCAAACAATATCAAAAATGCATATTAGTTTTCATTGAGATTTTATACCCGTTCCATGACATGTTCAAGCTGATGAAAACTATCTGCCTCCTCAGAAATTTCATTCAACCCAGAACTTGTGCAAGAGCTCTCCTTTACAATAGAGGAACCTACTTCTGCTGGAATTCCCGTGCTGACACTTTCAAGATCCCTGTTGTTTTCATGCTTAATTACAGAACGTTGAAGTAGCTTGTCCACCATATTTTCATTTGTTCCTATACCAGCCACCTGAAAAGAAGGATCAGGTAAGCTTTCCATCAACTGCATCTGATTTGTCGCACAGGAGTCCTTAGCAGAAAGAGTCACGAGACAGCTTTTTTTAGATTTAATTGTGGATAGGGTTGGACAAACCGTAGTCTGATCTGAATGACTGTAATCTGAAGATAAGTAAGAAAAGCCATCCTGAAAATACCCAAAATCAGATCCATCAACTTGCTTGTGCTGCTGAATACCTGTGGATGTGAGAGCCTGAGATCCAGTGATTGCAGTAGGATGGTTTCTCTCTTCTGGAAGGCTATCAATATAGTTGAATGTCTCCCCATTTTCCACGTAAACATGTTTTCTTTTTCCCTCAGATTGATTCTGGAGCTTAGAGTTAATTTTGTGAAGATTAATCTGCAACCCCATAAACAGATTAGAAAGAAGCAGATCATTGTGAACACTAATATCAGGATGAATGCATCAAGTAGAATGTGCACATCCAGAGAGTTAGGAACTCTAGAACACATTTACCTTACTCAACACCAGAATCATACCAGGGTTTTAAGGTGACGGGTGCACCATTGCCTTTTAACGTAAAATGGTGGTAACGCCTAGAAAGTCCAAAGAGGGACATATATTTGTTTTGTTCTATTGCTTTTGGCTTAATTAGATTCATGTTTAGATATTTTGGGTTAATTCTATTCAATTTATATTGTTTTCAAATTTGAAGATAATAAACCAGTTGGACGATGAATTCGCTTTTTATATCTTTAAGGTTCAAATTGTATTAATTAAGAGATATCCTATACTCACAACCAATTCATGAGTACACATCAGTATCAATAATACAAGCAAAATAAATGTTGTCAGTTCGAACCACACCTCATTAATCAATAATAGAAACAAATTTACATTTTCAATGCAGGAACCATAATCCAACCAACAAGACAAGAAAAAAGTGCGTTCTTCAAAGATGGATTACAAATTACAATTTTCCAAACTACTCCACCTGTCCCAACTTATGTGATGCATTTTAGTTTTTAGTTGTCCCAAAAGCAATAATGTCGTTCTGTATTTAACTTTAAAATTCTCATCTTACCGCAGTCACACAGATATCTAAGACTTGTTTTAGACCACAAATTTCAAAAGTCTTACTCTCCCTTTCAAATTTTGTGCCCAATTAAACTGCATCACATAAAATGAAACAAAGAAGAGTAACATTTATACATGGAAAAAAAGGAAGGCAAATTTGTGTATACAATGTTGCAAATAGCACCTTTCCCTGTTTCACCAACTCATGATTTTGCTTCTAAAGATTCATTTCTAGAAGAAAAATTGACGCGGAGGCCAGGGGGAGTAGGGGAAAGAGTGACATGCCGGAATAGAGGAGTCATCTTATACCCAGGCATAAAGGAGATGAAAAAGGATACCATTTCAGATATGGTGGTCTGTCTGTAGGGAAAGGAATCAGAGATTTCTTTCAAGCAAGGATAGTCCGACTCAGTAGATCAAGATGAATTCACTTTTCTTATTTTTTTGTTTGTGTAAAAAAGAACTCACACTGGCTACTGAATCTATCTTAGTGTGTTTAGAATATATATAAGTGTATAGGATAGTATTTGATCAGGTTGTCATGTCTCAAATTATGGTTGTTGGCTCAATTTTTATGCACTGATATATAAAATTGTGAACATTTCAAAAAAAAAAAAGTGCTACAAATTGCTCACCTAGTCATCCTTTCCTAATTTTGCTGTGAAGATTTGTTTTTAAAGAGTAAAAACAAGTGAAGAATCAGAAACAACAAAGAAACTAAAGAAACAGAGATCAGACTGAGGTGAGGAACAAATGAAAAAAATTGCTTCAACTGTGTTCATTACCAGAATATCTTAGATGAAACAGTGCACCCAGTTGTCCCTTTACATGAGGGGAGCCACTTTGTTCATATATGTTTCTTGAGAAGTTTCACGCATAAAAATAGAGTCAAAACCATTGGTGCCGGCGACAGTGCACCTCATCAATGCATGTATTTCCTTGCTTAAGACAAGATTTTGGAAAAGAAAGAGTGCTTATGAAAGATATAACATGAGTTTTTAGATGAGATGATGACAGAGTCAACACGGTATTACCGCAGCCACATGTACTGGGTTTGGAATTCATTGCTACCCATTAACAAAAAAGAATCTACATATGCTTGGCCCATGAAAAAGAATCAAGTCCAAATGTAAAGGACATGTTGGAAACATAATTAAGTAAATAAAAGTGTGTTCTCTCTATCAGCTTAAGATTTTAAATTAGATGAACATGCTGAACGCCAATAACACTCTATCACTAGTTCATGTGTGCATGTTAGACAAAATCTCAACCTGATCCCTCCATTGAATTCAACAATCTTCAAATAGAACACCTTAAAGGTTAAGCTGAGGTGGAATAAAAGGCTAAACAGAAAGCCCGATGTACACTAAATTAATAATTTACCTTCTTTATGGGCACTATCTTGAAATCTGAATCACTTGAACCATTTGTAAAAGATAGATGACTCAGAACGGCTGATTCATCCTCTGATGGCATTGAACTGCCAGTCTGACTGAAGAGTTGATCTTTAGTGCCAGAATCATTAATTGAATTGCCTGTTTCCTTTGACCTGGAAGCTTCCTGCATTCCAGAGATATTTTCAAGTGCACTGGATGTTGAGAAGGCAAACTCCAAATCTGACCTCAATCCACCTCCAGATCCTTCAATAACACCAGATGACGAAAACCAACCAAGGTCATCTTCGATACTAGCTCCAACTCCAAATGTTGAATCACAACTTCTGGAAGATATTATAAACAGTGAGCAATCATAAAGTATTAGTCAGTCTCCTCTGAATAAAAAAAGAAAATCACATGAAAAACACTAGAGACAACAATTACCCGAACATCCTGTCAACATCCTCAAAGTTTTCCATCTCAGGCCAGTTATAATATAAGAGCTCGGTACTACTTTTATCCTCATGATTACTATCAAGAAAACCAAGATCATCATCTGCCTGAGAAACGGGACCAAGAGGATAGCTATGCAAGTTGTCCCTAACTGCAGAATTCTTGTCATCCAGAATGGGGTTATTGGGCTGGACCTCACCGCTAATGGAGTCTATATTGTTACTTCTGGAGCAATCATTTGATGTCCTAGTATTTTCAGATGATAAACTTGAAACTTCTTCAACAGAGTCCTTATCATGTTTAGAAGGGAACACGCAATCAAGCCTACCAGCCCTCGAGTCCTTCTCCATCATTGTACTATATAAAGGAGGAACTTCTTTGCCCTTTTGCTGATTATTATATTTAAGAGAAGATTGCTCCTATGGTTCTTAATAAACCAATTATTTCACACCGGGGTTTCTTACGGCTATCAGTCTGGGAGAGAAACTTCATTGGCATGTTCACAACTAGGATGTGGCACTATATGATCATCGCTAATGCAAACTTCATCCAAAGCTACATCTTTAAGCTATAGCATCAGTTACAGAATTTTAGCTGTAAACAACTAGAGAGGATGCTTCCTTAAAATGAGTAAATCAAAAATAGAACACAGAATTTGTTTCTTTAAATTGAAATCATCATAGTTTGGATTAAGGTAAGATTATTTCCACCGTTAGAGATACGAAAGTTCTGCTCTTTTTAAGGCTATCAATGTATTTGACAAATAAATTCCTCTCCTTCACTAAAAATCCGTTTCATAAGCTGAAAATCTTCTCCTTAACTAAAATTCAATTTCCAAATTTATTTCTTCTCTTTCATTTTTCAACAAACAAAATCAGTTCATAAGCTTAAAACTCTTCTCACCTTAAGTAAACATCCATTTTCCAAAGTTACTCTTTTTTTTTTTACAGCAAAAAATAAAATTAAAAAATTCATTAGCTGAAAGCACTCCTCCTTATATTCATACAGCAACAAAACAACAACAAAGAAGGAACTCATTTACAAACAATCAAAATCAACTTCCAAAATTACTTGTTTTCCTTCATTTTACAGCAAAACAAAATCAGTTCATAAGGTGAAAACACTCCTCCTCAAATTCACAAAGCAATAAAACTAAACCAAAAAAAAAAAAAAGTGTACATAAATTGAGATCTCACCACAAAAACTCTCTGAATCAAAACAGTACCTCGCCGGAAAGTGATGAATTCGCTTCGCCGGATAATAAACAGTTGAGCTATACAACCCTAATTTGATTGCTTTGAAAATGAAAACCAAAAAAACAATAAAAATACTTTAAATTGAATAAGTTAATGAAATTTTTTAAATATATAGCAGATGATGACACGTCGATTTGTGTGGGAAAAGGGGGAGAATCAAATTCGTGGACGAGAAAAAACGGTTGAGATGAGATCTGTTTCTGCAATCTAATTGGTCCACGTATGATGAAAACCGACACGTGTCAGTTAATTTATATGTTTATTACCGGTGGCTCAATGTTTAGTGTTAATCCACCTTTGGGATTGCGGAGTCGATTGAAATTTTTATTTTGATTTGATATTAAGTTTAAGAAAGTAAAATGAATTTTTTAAATTTTATTGCTTTAAGTTAAAGATCGTAATGAAAAAATAGATTATTTTTTTTTAAAACAAAAAAAAAAGTATGATTAATAAATTGAAATGGAAGAAATAATATTGTATTTTATGTTTGGTTATACATAGTTAATTAGTTGTAGAATTACTTTATCTCAATATTTTTATATAAACGAGATGAATTATGTACTTTATTACTCTTTATCTCAATATTTTTATATAAACGAGATGAATTATGTACTTTATTACTTTTCATCTAGTAAACTAGTACAAAAAAAAATTTGGGAAGAATTTAATAAAATTACTAGAAGTAGGGTAGGCCACGTAAATTGAATTGTTGATTGTTAAATATCAACACTCGGGTAATTTTCATAATTAGAAAAAATAATCATCAAGTATTACATTTTTATTATCAAAAAACTTACACGAATCCTTTGTTTCTTGTCAATTTTAGAAAGGAAAAATATTCATGAACTATTCGAAAATCGAAATAGGTTAACTTAACCCTCTATCATGTTTTCAACTTCAAAATATCAGACCAAAGAGGTCAACGGTTCAAACCGTGAAAACAACCTCTTGCAGAGATTTTGTAACGCTACGCACAATACACCCTTGTAATTCGTCAACAGAAGTTATAGTGCACTACACTGCCTTTTCTTTTCAGTCATATCACAAATAGAACTTAAGAAACAAATAGACAACAATTTTACAGTTCGAGAGGCACTGAAAACTAGCAGCATTTTGTAGTCTATCACCACAAGATACAAGAAACAAGTTTTGTCTTCTCAAACGTGCTATGAATCCACTGTACACCTGCTTGTACGTAAACGAAAAATATATCATCGCAACCATGATGTTTGCACTGAGCACTGGGCAGAAAGCAAAAAGCATTTCTCAAATACGCTGTGTTTCCAAAGGTTGAGATTCAGTAAGTTAGAGAAATGCAGCAAAGCCGTCAACCTCTGTCAAAGAAAACTATCAGTAAGTTTGACAAATGCAGCAAAGCTGTGGACCTCTGTCAAAGAAAACTACCGCCAGGACCATCACTCCTCTGTATAAGAACTCGGTCTCTTTCAATTGGCGTCAGATGTAGCTTGTGGCACCTCTTGGTATATGCCCGATTCATCATTATATGAGTACCTACATTTGATACATCAATGAAAAACAGTTAACAAAAGTACTATTTGCGACAGTTCAAATCACACTACTACAATTGGGTCCACACAAATTGCGAGGAACCAATCGAAAATAGGAAGATCAATATCCCGATTTTGTCCAGTTAAAACAGTTGAGTGTCATTACCATTGTCCTGATGATGCATTGCAATACAGTCCAGATGATGGATCATAATAGTAGCCCAAACTGCTGCTGTAGTAATAACTGAGACGAAAAATACAAAAAGAGTGTAAGAAGTTTAAGACAGAAATACAAAAAGAAATGCCCGACATTAATGACTGATTTCAACTTTGGAGGCGCAGTTCGTCAAACAATGGAATTGAAGTTCCTAGACAGATAGAACATATGAACCTTTCATGTCACTCTCAACATCCCATATCTGCTCTTATCAAGTCAATGTAGAAAGATTAGACAAGCAGGAAACCCATGGTTATTTGGTAGTCCCTGCTACTGCTAAACAAAGGTGGATATCATATCGAGCAAACAAACTAGCATACATGAACTTCCAAAATCAGTATGTGGGCAGAAACTGACAATGGAATGGCAACCCGACAGGAACACTTCTGCCAATATTAGCTTGAAAAGAATGTTGAAAGAGTATAAATTGGAACGGAAAACTCCGAAAGAACTATGTTCAAATAAATTTCATAGGATCCTCTTCCTTTAGAACTACAACATTGGGTGATTCTTTGATTGAACAAGGAAGATCCCTACAATAATCTGCGCTCCCACTTGAATCCAGTGGAATTTCAAAATGAGACGGTTTGATTTCTTATTTACTAGGATGTCTGCACTCTATGAGCAGGAGGAGAAAAGTAGTACAATGAGCTAAAAGGTAGAAAACATACCCAGAGGACTCATCAAAGATATAATCACCACTTGAATCCAGTGGAATTTCAAAATGAGACGGTTTAATTTCTTATTTACTAGGATGTCTGCACACTATGAGCAGAAGGAGAAAAGTAGTGCGATGAGCTAAAAGGTAGAAAACATACCCAGAGGACTCATCAAAGACATAATCACCATGCTGATCACCTACAGTTTACATTGAGTGGGAGTCACGTATGTGGAAAGGGGAATATGCTTAAAAAGAAACTTTTAATCTTATCTCACATAAAATAATGGACTAAATTTGTCAATAATGTCAATTGTAGATGTGTTTAGAGATCAAATTACCTCCATTAGGGGCAGGATTAGCTGGAGTATTTTCATCGTCTTCACCAAACATGTCAAATGCATCATCGCTCTTGCTAGCTGAGTTATATGAATTAGATGAAGCCACATCTGTCTTATGCATAGGATGTCCTTCTGCAGTAGCAGTTGACCCACTGGGGAGGAAACCTTCATCGAGAATACTATAGGGCTTAGGCTGCATTGATTCACTGGATTTACCCTGTCTTGCTTGAGCTAACTTCTCGTATCCCTCTGGATCAACACAAAATGCAAATAAGATAATACCGTCACTCATGCAGCTCAACAGAAATGTCAGCGCATGCAAGTGAAAATTAATTGTTCTTTACTTCAGAACCCTAGCATAAAACTTAAGTCACCAATATCATCCTTATAGTAGAAAAAAGGCGAAGCCAGTAACCAGGGGAAATACTACTTCCTGTTTTTCTGTATATTTCCCCTCCACGGCCCCCTTCCCCCCCCCCCCCCCCCCCCTAAAAAAAAAGAAAGTTTTAACCAGTTTGGTTAGGGAAAAGACAAGAATGTAATGGGAAAGAGACAAGACTGCCATCATATATTTTCCACTTCCTTGAGTTGTGGTCATGGTGGATATAATGTCAGAGAAAAGAGGGAATAACACAATGATAAGTACCTGCTTCCCGCTGGAAACTCTCTTGCTTTTCTTCATACACATCTGTGAAACAAGAAATAGACTAAAAGATTAGAACCGTCCTTGGTATTCTATTCAACTATTACCTTTCAATACAGTTATTATGCAAACACACTTAACTGTAATCTCCATTCTCCATTAGCTTCATAGCATCTTCTGTTAGCTGATCAAACAGCTGCTTAGTTTCTCCAGACATTTTGCCCTTGTTATTGTTTGAGGTACCTTTCAATCTCCTTAAACCTCGCAAAACCTGTTGGAAGTAAGTTCTTCCCATGAGTCCCAAAGCAATAGAGAACAACATCAACTTCATAGCACAAAGATTCTTGGCAGAAGTATTCAAACATAACAAGTGGATAACTTTATCGTACAAGGCCTGCCAGGTTCATATGAGGCAGCTAATACAGGAATAAAAACTAAATGGTCTATGGTCTAAATTAACAATAATGTCGAGAGAACTAGCTGCAAAGCAAATCCGCTGTGAGCAAATTGCAAATAGGCAGCACGATTTGTTTGGTTGGAAATGAAGGGACAAAAATCAACCAGCTTCTCAGTTACCATTATCAAAAAAAAAAAAATCAACCAGCTTCCAGAAATTATCAAAAACAAAATGATTGATCACAGCTCTGATACCCTAAATGCTAAACATGGTAATAAAACAAAAGAGTGATACATACTGAAAATAAGAGAGAAGGGTATCCTGGTGTTCTTAAACACCACACCAGATTCAGATATTAACCTTCCAAGCAAATAGGCAAAGCCTTCTCTCAAACAAAATCTACTACCGTCTTCCTTTAATTGAATAGCATGTACCCTCAAAGCAACCTATGTTTAACAGATTTTTTGTAGAGAATAGAGAGAGTGACCTGCCAGCACCCCCAATGGACTGGATGCCAGATGACACACCTCTGCCGTGCAGGCATCAGGAACTTTTGGGTGAAGGCCTTACACTTGAATATCCTGATTGACAAGGATAGATGACCAAGGGAGGGAAGGGGAAAAGAATAAATGGTGTGGTTTACCAGTATGCTGGTCTGATGCAAAGCATCTTATCATTAACTTATTCATATTTGGAGAGAGGAAAGCTGTCAGAGGAAGCAAGCAAGTAACTGACTGAGCAATACAGCAAACAATATGTTAAATTTACTTGTTATTGAATGGATGGCTGTGTTTAGAGGAAGTATTTGTAGTGGAAATAAGTGGAGTTGTCAAAATATCAGATGCAAAGTTGATGGTGCCAATGTCTAACTACCATGATGAAATTTAATGATGAACATAGCTCCTACAGGGTGCGCAAAATTTTCGAAAGGATGTGCTGTTCTGACGGGTACCAAAAGTTCTCCTTCAGAAAAGCCAATGAGGTATTTATTATATTGCGGTGATTCTAAAGTTTTAACCTACATATTTCTGGAATTGGCTTTAACATGCACAAGTGCACACGACTGTTAAATTCAAATATTAAATGCCTTGGGAATGAGCCCCCATAAAATCCACCTAGTTCTTTTTTAACTACTCCAATTCTAATATGATTCAAGAAACATGCCTTGACTCATTCATTTGTGTTCAACCAAAATTTGACAAAAAGTTGTGAAATAACAATGTAAGGGCCCGTTTGGATGGGCTTAATAAAAGCAGCTTTAAAAAAGTACTTTTGAAAGTGCTGAAACTTATTTTTAAAATAAGCAGTTATGCGTTTGGATAAAAGTGATGAAGTTAAAAAAGCTTGATGTGTTTGGCAAATAAGTGCTGATAAACACCTTTTTAAATCAAAATGTCTTAAATGCTCTTAAAAGCTGTTAACATAATAAAAGTTAATTTATTTATATTTTACAGCCATAAATAATTATATTTTGCTATCATTCACATATTTCTTTCTCATCACAAATTATTTATAAGAGGAATATAAACTTATTATAGATTTAAAAGATATATAATTTGAATAGATTAAAGAACGATTTAAGATTTTATTTTAGTTTCATCCATAGGTAATAATAATTGTCTATCATTCACATATTTCTTTATTATCACAAATTATTTATAAGAGGAATATAATTTTTTATTTAAGTTATATGTGCAACTTATTTTACATTTAAATAATATATAATTTGAATAGATCACTTGAAAGATTTAAGATTTATTTTATTTTCATTCATTAGTAATAGTAATTGTCTATCATCCACACGTGAAAAGGAAAAAATAGAAGAAAGAGATGTTAGGATTATGTGGGTAATTTGAAGATTGTATAAAAATATTAAGGGCAAACAGGTAAAAATGTGGTCAACTTAAAACAGCTTATAAGCTGGGGAAAAAAAGCACCCCTACCCCAGCTTTTAACTTTTGACTTAAAATAAGTTTTTTTTAACTTAAAATAAGTTGTTTTGAGTATTGTCAAACAGCTAAATAAGTCAAAAACCAGCTTTTAAGTCAGTTTGACCAGCTTTTAAGCTGAGCCAAACAGGCTCTAAATCTTAACAGCTCAACCATAGCCTCTCCATTTCTCATTTGAAAACAACAGCAAAAAGCCACAAAGAACTTTGCTTGGACAATGAAGAAAATATAATATGCAAGCAACAGCAAACACAGTATCAATATGCAACCATTAGTACGAGATAATACATGAGGGAAAAGCAGATAAGATTCATGTTGAAACCACCACTGAAGGAACCAGAAATGAGAGCACATAAAATATTTAGAAGATATTAAAAAAAATCTACAAGCAAATGCCATCAACAGTATTTATCCATTAAAAAAAATTAACAAAAAAAAACTAGAAAACACGAGGTGGGAATAGTTACTGTTTCTCCTGGTTCGAGCACATCAGCAATTCGCCTCTTCATCTTTCCTAGTTGTTCTGATGTAAGGTCTTGAATCTCATCTTCATTTGATATCTTGATAGCTTTCTTCCCAGAATATGTTTTCTCAGTATCAACACTATCAAGCCATGCATCCTGTACACTTACTAAGATCAGGAAAAGATGCAAGGAATGGGGCCTGGGGTAGAAAATGTTTGATGTAAGACTAGCACCTTTATCTCATTTTCATTTAAATATTCAACATAGTTTCCTGATGCATCAAAATAACCTTCTTCTCTCTCTTTATTCAGATTAAAAGGTTCTATTGCAATCCCATCATCAATGAATGTTTCATTTTCCTGCAACCAGAGATATTCCATTAGTTACACCAGAAAGGAATACAAGAAATACAAAGTTTAGCCATAGAGCAATTAGAATATGCAAAATTTGACATTAATGATAATTCCAAGTACTTCAGTTTGTTTATAGGCTGGAGAGCCGAACCAAAGAACAAATAACAATATAATTCCACGAATTTAATGTGACAGCACATGAAGCAGAAATAATGAAATTTAATTAACATTTATGTTTTGAGAGTTTAAGTAAAAGAAATAAAATGCTCGGAAAATAAAACAGAAGGAAACAAAGGAAGTAAAGCTACAAATTTTATTTCCATTGTTTCATTGGCGAGGGAATTATGAAGAACAGGAAAAATTTATTCAAGGGAACTCAGATAAATTCTTTTCTTCTTTGTAATCCTATTCTCATCTCTATGCAAATTAAAGTACGTGCAGAATTTAAATCTTACCCATTTTCTATTTGTAAAGTTCAAAAACCCACAGTTCATAAAGTCCAAGGAAGAACTCTACATAAGATAGAATGAGACAAGCCTATTGGACACAGAAACAACGATTCATGCTCAGTGAATTTAAAAGTGAAAAGTGCAAAAAAAGCGTCTGCGAGGCTTGAAATGAATAGGAGAGAAGTAAGGCACATGCTTTATTAAGTGAAGCGCACAATTATTTGATGATGATTCCTTTACACATGGCATGCAACCTTATGCTATTCCTTTTGATGAGCCGCTATATGCTAAGAAAAAACACCATTCTGTCTCCTTGACCTTTGTTTCAAGAGCATAAGGATTGATATGTATTAGTGGGGTTTTTAAAATGAAGTTACAGATGGTCCCTATTTTGCTTACGTTACTACTTACTACTTGGGGAATATAATTAGCAATCATGATTATTTATGGTTTTCAATTGTGCATGAGTACCCATATCTCAGCTCTTTTAAAGAAGATTACCCATATCTAAGTTGTTCTAGCTAAACACGCAGCACAAATCATGCCAAGCCCCAAAAAAGTTTGTAATAATCCTAGTATCACTTCCTTATCAAGAGATATGAAGTAGACATCAGATATCCACAAAGTACCTAACTACAATCAAACAATTATGGAATAACAGATATTGGAAGGACAAACCTCATATTCCACTTCTGCCCGCGATATGTCAGCTATTTCACCTTCGTTTTCTTCATCAAGGAGTTCCGCTGTTATTTGATTCCGCCGTGCCGAACGCTCTTTGGCTGCATTGCGAGGATCTGTCCGCCCACTAGGTTTATCTTCACACCCATCAATCGTGGTATCGCCCTGCTTTGCCTTCTTACCCTTTGGGAACCTTACACGCTTCTGCCTGTGATGTTGAGGAAGAAAGCAACATGTCAATGCAAACATCCTTAAAATCCAGCATCATAAATGAAACTATTTTGAACCCAACAAATGAGGTTGTCATAGAGCATGGCAGACGTCACATGGAAAAAAAAAACGCTATTTGAAGTTGTATTACTTGCTATTGCTGTCTCATGAAACACATTATCTTTACAAGGAAAATAACAGTAGGTAAAAAAGATCTATTTTTTCTCGTACTAAACTCATGACAGTCTCAACAACAAAATACAACCTCTAATCTGAAAAAGAAAGCAGTCTACTTTATCTTCAAAGACAAACTATTGAGCACTGGAATGAAATGATCACAGTTAGAGTAAATAGATATAGAGATTACATATAACTAATCCAATTAGTTTGGGCATGAGGCATAGTCACTGTATAATTCCTTAAATCTCCAACAAATAAAGTATTTTCTTGCATAGTTCTCTCAAGGCCAAACACACCCTTCTTTATTAGACATTTTCTAGGTACTAAGAATACACAATCCACCCATTCCCACTAGATTTTTGCTCCAGGTTCACATCATATATGAAATCAACGGTAATTCAGATTAGGAAAAAACAAGCTAATAGAATCTGGGCGCATTTGCAGAATAACAAAAATAGATAGCAGCTGAAAGAAAGCAAATCCAAGTACATACTCCTGAACTCCTCTGGGAAGCTCCTAAAATTCTTACAATAATGACATAATAAATCAATCCCAGCAGAAGCAAAAAATACTATGTGTATTCTCCCTATCTATTTAAGCCTCAATTGACACAGTAAAGTGATATCTATGTGGATGGGAGGTAGTAGAGATCCCATAGGATAGAATTAATTGAGTTATAAAAACAAAAATGAGCTTCCTTACTTATTTATCTATTTTTATCTTTCTATTGATACAAAATACTCCCCCTAGTTCACTTCTTTCGTTTTTTAGACAACTGTAGTTACTAGACCAGCTTATGCGCACCTTAACTAATTACATAGATATCTGTCGCTCCCCACCAAAACAGCTATAAAGTAACTCTATCCTCAAGGCTAGGACAGGTAGAAAGAAATCACTTTTCTTCTCTATGTTGGAATTTGAACCTTAGACCTCATGGTTCTCAACTCACTTCATTAACCACTAGATCACACCCTTCCTTATTCACTTTTTTATGAAATCAATGTCATTAAATTTCAATGGTAAAATAAATTGGTTTCCTTTCGCATTATGTTTTTATTATGATTGTGGTGTTCACGCCAGTTTTCCCACACCTCAACTAATTCCACCTCTCACCATTAACAACTATCAGGTAACTCTGTCCACCAAAACTAGGACAAATAGAAAAAAATCATCTAGCATTTTTGTCTCTACTAGAAATTGAACATTAGACCTCATGATGCTCAACCCACCTCCCTTGACCACTAAGCCACACCCTTTGAGAAGTTTTTTGTTAATTTTAATGACCTTGGTATCCAAATACATTGGATACGTCCCACCTCCCACCAAATAACTTTGTTGTCTTCCCTGAGTTTTATAAGACCTCAGAATTCTCAACCACTTCATTAATCACTAAGCCACACCCTTGGGGTTTCACCACTATGTTTCAAACATATACAAAATATTATTTACTAAGAAATCACAAACTTACAGCTCAAATTTTATATTCCGAAATCAATATAACAAATGAATATGAGCTTTCATCTGTGCAGAATCCCTAAGTATGTTCAGAATAAATTAGGGCACAAAATCACATGAAATTTTTCAAAAATAAAAAATAAAAAGAAAGAAGGAAGGAAATAGTTACTCTGGAGCTTTATTGGAGTCATCGTCCTCAACGAAGGGACGTTTGGCACGTCGCGATGAACCTTCTTCCATGGCGTAATCGGCAATTGATATGAAGGATTCAGAAAGGAAAAAAAATGAAGGGGCAAAGTGAAGAGAGAGCGGTGGTACTGGTAAACATCAAAAAAAATAATAATAATAAATTCTATCTTACAAACTATAATACCTTTTTTAAATTGATAAATATCTAAAATTAACATTACCAATATTAATCTTATTGGATAAATTCAAATAAGTTATTGATAATATAGAAAAATAATATTATAAATTATTAGTTGAGAAATGTGACAACACAAAAAATATACTAATAGCTGAGATAATTTGTAAAATAAAATTATCATTTTACTTTATTATGGATATTCATGTCTACTAGTCATTTTTATCATTAATTAATATTTAGGATGATGATTATTATTATTATTATTATATATATATATATATATATATATATATATATATAAAAGAGATAAAAATGTAAGATCAAATTGTTTCATAAATATATAGAATAAATTACAATTTACAAATATTAATATTTTTTTAATTTAATCACTCTGTCACAGTTTTGCATAGATAAAAATGATCGATAAATTATTTCGTTCGACATTTGCACAAGGATTTTACTTTTATAAAAATGATATTTCAAAAAAATTGTATAACTAATTATTTTCATAAATAAATTACTTATGTTGAATAGTTTAATTTGGTTATTAGTTCACTAACTCCTTGTTATAAAGATACAATTTATTTCATTTTAATGGTATTATTGAATAAGTAGTATTATAGGATTGTTTTGGTATTTCAATTTTTATTTTTTTTTTGTTTAACTCAATATTATAGGATTATTTGGTATTTCAAATATAATTTTTTGTTTAAGTCAATATTCAAATTTTGTGTATAAAAAGTACATAAATTTGGTATAAAATATGTATATAACTATATAAAATTTGTATGAAGCTCATGTTAGATACTATTGCATACAACATTCATATCAAACTAAATACAACTACAATACCAACAAATGATATGTTGCAGTAGATGAGTTACTCCTGTCGGGTTTCAGATTCGAATCATCAGTATGTAAAAATTCTTGATAGAGTGTGTTTTCCCTCAAATGACCCTACGTGACATGAATTTGGGAAAGTCAAGCTTCAGTGGATACTTAACACTTAGTGAGAGACTAGAAAAAAAAATACAACTATTATAAATATACCAAACTTAAAAAATAATTTACTCATAACTCATCCGCCATATTATGATTATCATTTGATTTTTGATACAATTGTATGTAATTTTGAATTTAAACGAAGTAAAATCAAAATTTCAATTCGAAACTAATTCGAATTTTACCCAAATAATCTCAAATTTTATATTATTAGTCTCCTCGAAATTCCATTTCTTTGGAGAAATCACCAATTGAAACGAAAGTTTTCCTATAGATTCCCCAAACAAGGAAAATTAAAAAGAAATCCTTAATTATAATCTGATTTCGTTCGATAAAACTTTTAAAATAATGTTTGTTCTAGGAAGACTTGTTGTTGAGTTTCTTTCTGAAATAGTCTATCTGCCTCCACGAGGTACTCGTACGATCTACATACGCTTTAGCTTTTAATTTTTGTCTAAAGACACAACTTGTGTCACTGAATTTATAAAGTATAACTCGTGTCATGCAATTTTAAATTCTTGCCTCAACACTTACCAGAGAATATATACTTTTCTTTACTATTAACCTTAACTCTTTCTGCTTTAAGACTTTTTCTAATGTTGGATTTTCTTAAGCTTTAAATACTCATTTCCATCATAACAATTATCAAACTCTCAATCTACTGCTATACTTGAGACTTACAACTTTGAGGCTGGTAAATGTGCTAGTCGTCTCAAGGCTTGCGTTTGCATATATAGGAAGGAGAAGAAATTATAGTATGTGGCAGAGGAGATTCAATCACTCAAGCAACGAATCATGGATATCTCTCGCAAACGAGAGACTTATCGTATTACAAATATCAATTCAGGAGATCAAGGGCCAAGTAATCAGGTTACAATATTGAGGAGAACTACCTCATATGTGGATGACCGCGGTTACATTTTTGTTGGATTTCAGGATGTTGTACAAACATTGCTAGTTGAAATTCTCAAACCAGAGCCTTGTCGAAGTGTCCTCTGCATTTATGGCATGGGCGGTGTAGGCAAGACCACTCTTGCGAGAAACCTCTACAGAAGTCCTAGTATATAGTCAATACCTTCCCTACACGTGTGTCGATATGTGTTTCTCAAGAGTGCAACACAATGGATCTTCTTAAGACTATCATAAAATCCATCCAAGTTTGCACCAACGAAACTCTTGATTTGTTGGAAAGGATGGCAGAAAGAGATCTAGAAATTTACCTTCGTAAGCTATTAACAAAACACAAATACCTTTTGGTGGTTGATGGTGTGTGGCTAATAGAAGCATGGAAGAGTTTGAAAAGAGCATTTCCGGATAACAATAATGGCAGCAGAGTTGTTATTACCACACGCAAAGTGGATGTCGCTGAAAGAGCAGACGACAGAGGTTTTGTCCATGAACTTCGTTTCCTAAGCCAAGAAGAAAGTTGGGATTCTTTTGTAGGAAACTACTTGATGTTCGATCAATGGTTACAGCAATGGAAAGTCTAGCTAAGGATATGGTGGAAAAGTGTAGAGGCTTACCTCTTGCAATTGTTGTATTGAGCGGATTGTTGTTCATCTTGTATTCCAAACATACTTAGAACAAAACTTTGAACATCTTTGTAAGAAAACAAAGTTTAAGAACATTTTCACAACTAGAAAATTAAAACTAGTAGCGAAACTAGAATCAGAAACAGATTTTAAAAAAAATATACGAAATATTTTTCTTAAAGAGGAATTGTTGTTAATATGTGTCTAAAGAATCTTACTGATTCCAACAAACTTTGCAGAAACACGAAGTTACCAAGTTTAATGAACCAGTGAAGAATAGAAGAATAGAAGAACTGAAATTAATTCACAAATCTAAAATTTGTAAAACACGTACCAGAATCTGAAAAAAAATTTAATAGGAAAAAGATCAAGTCCACTGAATTCACAGTGTCCCCTTAAGGAAATTATTCCCCTCTAGTATCCGAGGTTTGATTTGGAATATGACCTCCTAGGGTAAAATGATCTCAATCACCAGAGTATAGATACCAAAAACTCCGGTGTCAGCGAACCACTCAACGGCAGTAAAGTACACTTAGAATACTAAATTTAGTAGTTGAAGAAGAAGTCCATTAATTCTTTTTTTAAAATGAGAGGAAATCCCTCAATTTATAGAAGACAAAGGGTGGTGCGAAAAGGTTCTTATTGTGCCTTACCGGAAAGGTCACAAACCTTTGGAAAAGTCACAATCTTTCAGAATGATCGTCACCTTTCATAAAACTCACAACTTTCCATAAAAGTCACAATTTTTCATAAAAATTGCAACTTTTCATAAAAGTCACCACTTTTCATCAAAGTCGCAACATTTCATAAAAGTCACAACTCTTCATAAAAGTCGCAACTCTTCATTTTCCATTCACGCCTTTTTTAAAATCCAACACGGATTACTTTCGCATAAAATGGGGCTAGACGAATGGCAAAAGGTGAAAGACTGCCTTTGGAAGAACATTGAAGATGACTCTATTGAAATCTCCTATATACTATCATTGAGCTATAATGATTTGTCAATTGTGCTCAAGCAATGTTTTCTGTACTTTGATATTTTTCCAGAAGATCAAGTGGTCGATGTTGAGAACATAATATGGTTGTGGATGGCCGAGGGTTTCATACCAAATGGAGAAGAAAGAATGGAGGATGTCGCTGAATGCTACTTGAATGAGCTGATAAGACGAAGCTTGATACAAGTGGTAAATACATCTTGAGAAAAAGTTACTTTATGCAGGGTTCATGATTTACTTCGTGATCTTGCAATACAAAAGGCATCGGAGATAAACTTCTTTAACATTTATGATCCAAGAAATCACTCCATATCCTCTTCATGTATTAGACATGCCATTCATAGTCAAGGAAAAAGGTACCTCTAACCTGATCTTTCTAATTTAAAGTTGAGGTCAATTATGTTCTTCGATCCAGATTTTCATAATCTGTTTGAACTTACAGATGTGTTCCGACGTTTATATGTGTTGTAAATTGGCAACCTCAAGAATCTACAGACACTTTGTGTTGTAAATGAAACTGGACGCTTATACCAACTACCCCACGAGACAGCTGACCTAATAAATCTAAGACATTTAGTTGCTCGGTATTGAGAACCTCTGGTACGTATAAACAAACTCACTAGTCTTCATGTTCTTAAAGACATCTCTTGTGATCAGTGGGAAGATATTGACCCTGCTTATTTAATCAATCTTCGAGAATTAACCATGCGTAATATTTGGAATTATTACTCCCTAAACAACATTAGCAGCTTGACAAACCTAAGCACTCTCACATTGTTTTCTGAAGAAGTAATATCATTCCCATCCCTTCAATTTGTTAATCGTTGTGAAAAGCTCCAGAAATTGTATTTAAATGGGAGAATAGAGAAATTGTCTCCGTTTCCAAATTCCATCACAATGATTGTTCTGAGGGACTCAGTACTGACAGAAGATCCGATGCCTATTTTGGGAATGTTGCCAAACCTAAGGAATCTCGAATTGTGTAGAGCTTATGAAGGAGAAGAAATAACGAGCAATGATAACAGCTTCAGTCAACTAAAGTTCATTTATCTTGGTTTTCTTTCAAAGCTAGAAAGATGGAATTTAAGCACAAACGCGATGCCTCTCATTAAAGCTCTTCATATCGATCATTGTCCGAAGCTCATGGAGATTCCAGAGAGAATGAAAGGCGTGAAGCGTATTTGATTATAGCAAAGGTAAATATACAAACAAATCCTAATCTTACATAATTTTGTAGAAAAATCACCTATAGGAGTTTTTTTTCCAAACATATATGAAATCTCGTGTATGAAAACAGCGTAAAATTCATATGAAATATATCTATCTCACTTAGAGCTTAGAATTTCGTTCATAATTTTTGTGTATGAACAATATATAAACTTTGTATAAAGTTCATTACTGAAAATCTCATACAACTACAACAACATTGTATACAATATTCATATCAAACTAAATACAACTACAATACCAGCAAAAGATATGTTGCAGACTGCAGTGGATGAAGTTGCTCCTTCCAGGTCTCGGGTTTAAATCCTCGGTATGGAAAAATTATTGGTATGGAGCACTCTCCTCAAATGGCCCCTACGTGGCGTGAATTCGGGATAGTCAGGCTCCCACGGATACCAGACACCAAATGGGAGATCAGAAAAAAATACAACTATGATAACATAGTAAACTTAAAAACAATTTACATATAACTCATCCGGCATTATATGATTTTTGATACAATTCGTCTGTAGTTTTGAATTTGAATGAACTAAAATTACAATAATCTCAAATTTTATGTGTTTCTCAAGAGTACAACACAATGAATCTTCTTAAAACTATCATAAAATCCATCCAAGGTTACAACACAAAAACTCTAGATTTGTCGGAAAAGATGGCAGAAAGAGATCTAGAAAATCACCTTCGTAAGCTAATAACAAAACACAAATACCTTGTGGTGATTGATGATATGTGGCAGCGAGAAGCGTGGAAGAGTTTGAAAAGAGCATTCTCGGATAGCAATAATGCCAGCAGAGTTATTATTACCACTCGCAAAGTGGGTGTCGCTGAAAGAGCAGACAACAGAGGTTTTGTCCATGAACTTTGTTTCCTAAGACAAGAAGAAAGTTGGGAACTCTTTTGTAGGAAACTAGTTGATGTTCGAGCAATGATTCCAGCGATGGTAAGTCTAGTTAAGGATATGATGGAAATTATAGAGGCCTACCTCTTGCAATTGTTGTATTGAGTGGACTACTTTAGCATGAAAGGGGACAAGACGAATGGCAAAAAGTTAAAGACTGCCTTTGGAAGGACATTGAAGAAGACTCTATTGAAATCTCCTACATACTATCATTAAGCTTCAACGATTTTTGTCAGCTACGCTCAAGCGGTGTTTTCTGTACTTTGGTATTTTTCCAGAAGATCAAGTGGTCGAGGCCAATAACATAATACGGATGTGGATGGCAGAGGGTTTCACCATACCAAGAGGAGAAGAAAGAATGGAAAATGTCGCTGAAGGCTTGTTGAATGAGCTGATAAGACGAAGCTTGGTTCAAGTGGCTAAAACATTTTGGAAAAAAGTTACTGAAAATGTAGGGTTCATGATTTACTCCGTGATCTTGCGATATAAAAGGCATCCGACATAAACCTCTTTGACATTTATCATCCAACCATTCTTAGTCAAGGAGAAAGGTACCACTCACTTGATCTTTCTAATTTGAAGTTGAGGTCAATTATGTTCTTCGATCCAAATATTTGTAATGTGTTCCAACATATAGATGTGTTTTGATATCTATATGTGTTGTACTTGGAAATTAAGAAGGTGTTATACCTTTGTGTTAATATTTCTAGAGAAGAAGTTGTACATGAAGACATTCAAGTTCATCAACTTGGCTTCTGCAACACTTGGATTGTTTCAACTTTCTCCTGTTTTTTTTTTTTTTTTTTTGCTTGTTTTTAGTGTGGGGAATTGGTTCAAACAATTATTTTTTTTGGGATTCTATTCTAAAATGATTTTGTGATGATTTAATTAAGGAAAAAAAGGCTCAAATATGTCGTCAAACTATTATAAACGACTCATTCATGTCATTCGCCATTACAAAACAGGTTTCATCTTATGCAACTCTTGCAAAAACAGCTGAATCTAAGAAGTCGTTAAACTTGAACATTAACAAAACTCATTTTCGCCATCGGTCGTTGAAAGTTTGATTCATCTATGTCATTTTACCTAACAGGATTCTGATGTCATCTTCTTGAACTTTTGATAAAAAATGATCGTTCAAGTTTCATAAGCTCCAAAAATACTAAAGCTCACACAACAATCAACGAACGACCAGGTGATCGATCTGTCAGTCTCAGCAAGTCATAAATGACTTGGGATCGCTATAGGAATGCTCTAAACGATGCACAGAAGATAAAATACTAAAAATGACAAGAAGGGTCATTACAAAATCACATGAATAAGTCGTTTCTCAAACGAAATTGATATAGAAGAAACAAACTTTTAAATTTTGGTGACACTAAATTATGGATCAGTAAATTTTATTAAAGGGAATAAAATTGTCACTAAAGCTTTGAAGGGTATTTTCTTTCATATAAATTTTATGCAACTACAACAACATACAACACAATTTTTATATAACTCATCAATCATTATACAATTATCAAATTACTTTAATATAATTTTGAATTCCAACGAAATAAAACTAAAATTCAATACAAAAGTTGCTCAATTTTTACTAAATAAATTTCATTTTGAGAAATCACTAAAAATTAATTTTGAGAACTTGAACTTCAAGTTCTAACAAAATCTTTTATGGAATAACCTCCATGGATGAATTCGAATTAATTTGTGCTGACTTATCGAATATTTTATATCTTTCTCTTCAAAGTTACAAAATGCATCTTCAAATTGAAAAGTCATGCTCCTATTTTTCCCTATAGATTCCCCAAACAAGGAAAATTATCATTTAAAGATTAAATTTGGAATTTCTTATTTGACTATTAATAATATAATTTTTTAACCACTATGAAATTTTTAAAATCATAAATTTTAAAAATCTTTCGTTCCTAGTTAAAATGTCGTAACTAGTCTTTCCATAAAACAGATGTACAATTAATTAATTAGCTAATTAAGTGATTTAGGTGGAGGAACAATTAAACAAACTCTTCTAATCTGAATATTTAAATGCCTTTAGTCTAATATGAGATATCTTTTTAAATAGAGGGAAAAGGGTCTGATATACCCCTCAACTTTGTCATTTGGAGTTGATATACCCCTCGTTATAAAAGTGGCTCATATATGCCCTTACCGTTATATAAACGGCTCACATATACCCCTACCGTTACAAAATGGCTCACATATATCCTTCATTTCACGAAAGCTAAAAAATTAGTTTTAAATTTATATTTATTACTTCTAAAAAAAATTTAAAAATTATTTAGGGGTATATATGATTCTTCTATCAAAGTTCAAGGTATATTTTAATTTTTTTTCATATATTAATTATTTTTTGACTTCTTTTATTATAATTATTTGAATTTCTTATTCTTATTTTGTTTTTTCTTTCATTCCTTAGTTTAAAGAATAAAAAATTAAACTATTTTTTTTGTGTGTATTGTAATTTAATTTCGTATTTGAAGAAAAAATTTGGTCATCTACAATAAGTTTTACAAGAATATTAGTGAAACATAAATAAATTTGATTATCAAAATAATAATTATAAACTAGTCATTGAAACAAAAAAAAAAGTCAAAGAAAATATGTTTGACGAGGATTGGGATTATATTTTTTAGAAAAAAAATAATAAAAATTTAGATTAAAATTATTTTTTTTTTCATTTCCGTTAGAGGAAAAGAGTATATCTGAGTCATTTGTTTACAAGTAGGGGTATATATGAGTCACTTTCATAATAAGGGGTATATCAGCTCTAAATGACAAAGTTGAGGGGTATATCAGACCCTTTTCCCTTAAATAAATAATAGTTTTTGGAAATGTATAAGGCCAAAATCATTAGCACAAATACCCTAATTTTGGGGTGAGTTTTAAGCTTCATATAAATGTGTTTTAACTTGATCTCATTTCACATTTATGCCCTTCAATTTTAGGTCTGCACAGGTAGATACTTAAACTTGTATAAAACTGAACATGTAGACACGTGAGTCCTACGCGCCATAATACACACAGGACATAAATTGTCATGTAGGATACCACATATGACGTGCGTGTCTATTTCATCAAATTTATAAATCAAGTGTCTACTTGTGCGCACTCAAAGTTGCAGGGCATAACTGCAAGTATGACATAATATATAAATATGACTCTTAACTCGACGTCAGTTGACAATTATGACATTTAACTTTAGGTGTGCACAAATAGATATTTAAACTTATATAAAGTTGAACAAGTAGACACATTCGTCCTACATGGCACCCTACATGGAACTTTTGTGTCCTACATAGCGTTCTACGTGTATTATGTCATGTAAGACATGTGTGTCTGCTTGTTCAATTTTATAGAAGTTTAAGTGCTTACTTGTGCACAGTCAATGTTGTTAATTGACGTTAAGTTAAGAGTCATGTTTATATATTATGACACAAAAATATGTTGATTAAAATATCCTTAGTTACAATCTAATTTTGATGGACATAACTTTATAGATAACGTTTGCCTTGTCGGACTTATTGCCAAGAGTCTTTCTGAAACAACCAGTCTATCTTTACGAGATAGTGATAAAATCGATCGACATAATATCTTGTGCCTTTAGAGCATAACTTGTGTCATGCAATTTTAAATTCTTGCCTTGCACTTAGTAGAGAATATATACTTCTCTTTATCATTTACCTCAACTCTATCAACTTTCTACTTTTATTACTTTTTACTCTGTTGGATTTTTTATGCTTTAAATACTCAGTTCCATCATAACAATTATCAAACACTCAAACTACTGCTTCCAATATTAATTTTTCACATAGAGACTTTACCTTTTGCAAACAAAAAAGTGTTAAATTTCCATACAGCTACCCCTTTTTTCAATCAAAAGTAATAGTAGTATTCCTAAAGATGACTGATGCATTTGTGTCATTTGCAGTTCAAAAATTGGGTGATTTCCTCGTACAACAAGTTTCGCTGCGTAAAAATCTGAGAAAGGAAGTTGACTCGCTGAGAAATGAGCTACTCTTCATGCAGTCTTTCCTCAGAGAGGCAGAACAAAAGCAAAGTGGTGATCAAAGAGTTCAACAGTGGGTGTTTGAGATCAACGCTATTGCTAATGACGCTGTTGCTATACTCGAGAGTTTCAGCTTCGAGGCTGGTAAAGGTGATGATGATAGATTTGTTAGTCGTCTCAAGGCTTGCGCTTGCATATGTAGGAAGGAGAAGAAATTATACAATGTAGCTGAGGAGATCCAATCACTCAAGCAACGAATCATGGATATCTCTCGCAAACGAGAGACTTATGGTATTACAAATATCAATTCAGGAGAAGGGACAAGTAATCAGGTTAGAACAATGAGGAGAACTACCTCATATGTGGATGAGCAGGATAACATTTTTGTTGGACTTCAGGATGTCGTAGAAAAATTGCTAGCTCAACTTCTCAAAGCGGAGCCACGTAGAAGTGTCATCTCCATTCATGGCATGGGCGGATTAGGGAAGACCACTCTTGCAAGAAACCTCTACAACAATCCTAATATAGTGTCAAGCTTCCCTACACGCGCTTGGATATGTGTTTCTCAAGAGTACAACACAATGGATCTTCTTAAGAATATCATAAAATCCATCCAAGGTCGCACTAAGGGAACTCTAGATTTCTTGGAAAGGATGACAGAAAGCGATCTAGAAATTTACCTTCGTGATCTATTGAAAGAAGGCAAATACCTTGTAGTGGTTGATGATGTATGGCAGAGAGAAGCATGGGAGAGTTTGAAAAGAGCATTCCCAGATAGCAAGAAGGGCAGCAGAGTTATTATTACCACGCGGAAACATGATGTTGCGGAAAGAGCTGACAACAGAGGTTTTGTCCATAACCTTCGTTTCCTAAGCCAAAAAGAAAGTTGGGACCTCTTTTGTAGGAAACAACTTGATGTTCGGGCAATGGTTCCAGAAATGGTAAGGATAGCTAAAGATATGGTGGAAAAGTGTAGAGGCTTACCTCTTGCAATTGTTGTATTGAGCGGACTACTTTCACATAAAAGGGGGCTAGACCAATGGCAAAAAGTGAAAGATCACTTTTGGCAGAACATTCAAGATGACTCCATTCAAATCTCCTACATACTATCATTGAGCTACAACGATTTGTCAACTACACTCAAGCAGTGTTTTCTGTACTTTGGTGTTTTCCCAGAAGATCAAGAGGTCGACGCTGAAAAGATAATACTGTTGTGGATGGCCGAGGGTCTCATACCAAATGGAGAAGAAAGAATGGAGGATGTCGCTGAAGGATTCTTGAATGAGCTGATAAGACGAAGTTTGATACAAGAGGTACGTTCCTTTTGGGAAAAGGTTACTGTGTGTAAGGTTCATGATTTACTTCGTGATCTTGCCGTACAAAAGGCATTCGATATAAAATTCTTTGACATTTATGATCCAAAAAAGCACTCCATATCCTCCTTATGCATCAGACATGTCATTCATGGTCAAGGAGAAAGGTACCTCTCACTTGATCTTTCTCACTTGAAGTTGAGGTCAATTATGTTCTTCGATCCAGATTTTCGTAACATCCATCTTACAAACTTCAGTAGTGTGTTCCGACATATATACGTGTTGTACTTGGATATTGGAGGTTATGTTATGTCTGATGTCATAGGAAGTTTGTACTACCTCAAGTTGTTAAGCTTGAGAGGTGTCTGTAATATTCCCTCTTCCATTAGCAACCTCAAGAATTTACAGACACTTCTTGTCGATGACCATGGAGGGTTTAGCCGTCTATCCCAAAAGACAGTTGACCTAATAAATCTAAGACATTTAGTTGCTCCATATTCAGAGCCTCTGAAATGTATAAACAAACTCACGAGTCTTCAAGTTCTTAAAGGCATTCGTTGTGATCAGTGGAAAGATGTTGACCCTGTTGATTTAGTCAATCTTCGTGAACTAAGCATGCATGATATTACCGAATCTTACTCCCTATACAACATTAGCAGCTTGAAAAACCTTAGCACTCTCAGATTATTGTGTTATGCTGATGAATCATTCCCATCTCTTGAATTTGTCAATTCTTGTCAAAAGCTCCAGAAATTGAGGTTAAGAGGGACAATAAAGAAACTTCCTCTGTTTCCAAATTCCATCACAATGATGGTTCTTTGGAAGTCAAAACTCAGGGTAGATCCGATGCCTATTTTGGGAATGTTGCCAAACCTAAGGAATCTCGAATTAGAAGAAGCTTATGAAGGAAAAGAAATAACGTGCAGTGATAACAGCTTCAGTCAACTTGAGTTCCTCCGTCTTCATCGTCTTGAGATGCTAGAAACATGGCATTTAGCCACAAGTGCCATGCCTCATATTAAAGGTCTTGACATCAAATACTGTCCACATCTATATCATATTCCCAAGAGAATGCAAGATGTGGGGATAACTCATTTTTGGCCTGTTTCGTAACCGTAGAGGTAATATATCTCAATCCACAATGACCACTTCTATGTAAAATGACTCACTCTTTTGTTATGAAACTATTTTTGGTGAGCATAATACAAATATTTCCTCGAAAATGACTTTTATCGTATCAAACATACATTAAGTTCAAAGAGAAATATATATCTTTTGGTTGACACTTGACACTGTCATGAGCAGGTGGGAGAAAGAAGCAGTTGAAGGGAGCATTAATCAGGTTTCAGGAGTGTATTTTTAGTGTTTAAATTGTATATTTTTTTTGAGCGTTTTGAGTGTGCAGAATTGGTTTAAAAGAGAATTGTTTTTGGGATTTTAAGTAAAAATAATGATTTTCTGATGTTTTGATTAATCATTCCGCCTGATCGATGCCACAGGCAACTTGGTCTATCCCAATATTTCTAGGCATTAAGTAGTAACATTCTCGATATGTGCAAACTACAAAACAAAGGTACCTTCTCGTATCGTTCAATTTGATTTCAAAAACCAGATCAAGATTCCTAGTCCTAACATGTAAAGAGCCATAGGAGAACTTTCGATGCAGGGTAGAGGGTGAAAAAAATGCAATTGTATGGTAAATATATTCAATAGAATATGAAGAAAGCATAGAATAACTTTGGTTATTGGGCTGTGTATGGAAGAAGATGTTGAGGGTCTCAGTTAATTTCAACACTTCTTTTTTGCAGTATTTTCGCAGATGACATAAGCCTATAATTTTCTCTACTTTATTAAATTCTTAACTAGTCGTCAAGTTCTTAAAAGGAACCAATGTGATCACTCCCTATTGACTTAGTCAATCTTCGATAATTAAGAATGCATAATATTAAGAAAATCCTACTCCCTAAACAACATTAGCAGCTCGAAAAACCTTAGCACTCTCAGATTGTTGTGTAAAGATGATGAATCATTCACAGCCCTAGAATTTGTTAATTCTTGTCATAATCTCCACAAATTATGGTTACAAGGGAGAATTGAGAAGCTGCCTCTGTCGGACCAATTTCCAGCATAATACATATATTGGACCCTAAATTTGCCTTCAAATTTTAACTTTGACCTCCAACTTTCATAATGCACAAACAGACACTTTAACTATCCAACTTTTAAATAAATAAACACATGAGTCCTACATGACACAATACACGTAGAACACCACGTCGGACAAAAAATGACAAGTAGGATGACATGTAGGACATGTGTGTCTGTTTGTTCAACTTTATACAAGTTTAAGTGTCTACTTGTGCACATCCAAAGTTGAAGGGCATAAATGTGATTTGAAGTCAAGTTAAAGGGCATATTTATGTATTATGCCTTCCAAATTCCATCGTAATGATGGTTCTTTCGGACTCAAAAACTCACAGAAGATCCGATGCCTATTTTGGGAATGTTGCCAAACCTAAGGAATCTTGAACTTTTTTAGAGCTTATGAAGGAAAAGAAATTACATGCATTGATAACAACTTCAGTCAACTGGAGATCCTTCGTCTTGAGAACTTAGGGAAATGGCATTTAGCCCGCAAGTGCCACGCCTCATATTAAAGGTTTTGCTATCCATCAATGTCCAAAGCTAAAAGAGATACCCGAGAGAATGAAAGACGTGGAGAGAACTCCTTTTCGATGAAGCTATATATATATATATATATATATATATCGATGTCCTATTTCAGCCTCTTCATAATCATACCCAAATAAATTTATAAGGTGGACCATTGAATTGGACAACACAGAACTACTACTGATAGACTTTTCCTCCATATATAGTTTCATTACTCTAATTTTTTCAAATGGGAACACTTTGATTTTCTCTTGCCCAGTCAAATGAGTCACATTTCACTTTCATTTCTCTAATTTTTTCTTGTTCATTTTCCACATTCTTGTTTGACATATTTGACAATCATAATTCTTTTATAATTATTTACTTTTTAGACTTTTCTCCACACATAAATTTTCCCACAAGTTGTGTAATGGTAGTTAAAGAAGCTTTAATACATATTTCAAAAAAAGCATAGTATATAAACATAACTCTTAAGGGTCTAGTACATAGAGGAATATGTCTTTTCTTCAATTATATATAATTTTTTAAGTGTCTAATTGTGCACACCCAAAGTTAAAGGTCATTGTTGTCGGCTGAAGCCAAGTTAAGGGTCATGTTTATGTATTATTTCTTTCGTTTTTACTCAACTTTTAATCAGTATTAATGTCAACTGTTTTTGAGTGTATATCTCTATCTCTCATTTCTGACTAGTATTCCAATATACAGACCCCATTTCTCCAGATAAAAATCAATACTCCTGAAGATGGCTGATGCCTTTGTGTCATTTGCAGTTAAAAAACTGGGTGATTTCCTCATTCAGGAAGTTTCCCTGCTTACAAATCTCAGAGATGAAGTTAGATGGCTGAGAAATGATCTACTCTTCATGCAGTCTTTCCTCAGAGATGCAGAACTAAAGCAATGTGGAGATCAAAGAGTTCAACAATGGGTGTTTGAGATCAACTCTATTGCAAATGACGCTGTCGCTATACTAGAGACTTACAGCTTCAAGGCTGGTAAAGGTGACGATCAATTTGCTAGTTGTCTCAAGGGTTGCGCTTGCATCTGTAAGAAGGACACCAAATTCTACAAAGTATCCAAAGAGATACAATCACTCAAGCAACGAATTATGGATATCTCTCGCAAGCGAGAGACTTATGGTATTACAAATATCAATAGTACTAATTCAGGAGATGGATCAAGTAAGCGGCCAAACAATCCATCTGCCATGGTTACAACATTGAGGAGAACCACCTCCTATGTGGATGGTCAGGATCACATTTTTGTTGGATTTCAGGATGTTGTAGAAAGATTGCTATCTGAACTTCTCAAAGAAGAGCCTCGTCGAAGCGTCATCTCCATTTATGGCATGGGTGGTTTAGGCAAGACCACTCTTGCAAGAAATCTCTACATCAGTCCTGATATAGTCAATAGCTTCCATACACGAGCTTGGATATGTGTTTCTCAAGAGTACAACACTGTGGATCTCCTCAGGTATATCATAAAATCCATCCAAGGTTGCACCAAGGAAACTCTAGATTTGTTGGAAAGGATGACAGAGAGAGATCTAGAAATTTACCTTCGTAATCTTTTAAAAAAACGCAAATACCTTGTGGTGGTTGATGATATATGGCAGAGAGAAGCATGAGAGAGTTTGAAAAGAGCATTTCCGGATAGCAAGAATGGCAGCAGAGTTATTATCACCACGCGCAAGCAAGATGTTGCTGAAAGAGCATACAACAGAGGTTTCGTCCATAAACTTCGTTTCCTAAACCAAGAAGAAAGTTGGGATCTCTTTTGCAGGAAACTACTTGATGTTCGAGCAATGACCTCCACAATGGAGAGGCTAGCTAAGGATATGGTGGATAAGTGTGGAGGCTTACCTCTTGCAATTGTTGTATTGAGCGGACTACTTTCGCATAAAAGGGGGCCAGGCGAATGGAAAAAGGTGAAAGACCGCCTTTGGAAGAACATTGAAGAAGACTCTATTGAAATCTCCTACATACTATCATTAAGCTACAATGATTTGTCAACTGAGCTCAAGCAGTGTTTTCTCTACTTCGGTATTTTTCCAGAAGATCAAGAGCTCGAGGCTGAAAACGTAATACGGCTGTGGATGGCTGAGGGTTTCATACCAAGAGGACAAGAAAGAATGGAGGATGTAGCTGAAGGCTTCTTGAATGAGCTAATAAGACGAAGCTTGGTTCAAGTGGCTCGAACATTTTGGGAAAAAGTTACTGAATGTAAGGTTCATGATTTACTTCGTGATCTTGCCATACAAAAGGCATTGGAGGTAAACTTCTTTGACATTTATGATCCAAGAAACCACTCCATATCTTCCTTATGTATCAGGCATGCCATTCATGATCAAGGAGAAAAGTACCTCTCACTTGATCTTTCTAACTTAAAGTTGAGGTCAATTATGTTCTTCGATCCAGATTTTCGGAACATGAATCTTATAAACTTCTGTAGTGTGTTCCAACATATATATGTGTTGTAGTTGGATACTCTTGGTGGAACTGTACCTCATGCCATAGGAAGTTTATACCATCTCAAATTCTTAAGCTTGGGAGGTATTGGTAATCTTCCCTCCTCCATTGGCAACCTCAAGAATTTGCAGACACTTTGTGTCAAAAGTGAATTTAGACATTTGTGCCAACTACCCCCCGAGACAGCTGACCTAATAAATCTAAGGCATTTAGTTGCTCCGTATTCTGAACCTCTGGTACGTATAAGTAAACTCACTAGTCTTCAAATTCTTAAAGACATCTCTTGTGATCAGTGGAAAGATGTTGACCCTGTTGATTTTAGTCAATCTTCGAGAATTAAGCATGATTGATATAACCAAATCTTACTCCCTAAACAACATTAGCAGCTTGAAAAACCTTAGCACTCTCAAATTGTTTTGTAGAGATGGTCAATCATTCCCAGACCTTGAATTTCTTTATTATTGTGAAAAGCTTCAGAAATTGTGGTTAGATGGGAGAATACAGAAACTGTCTCTGTTACCAAATTCCATCACAATGATGGTTCTTTTGGACTCAAAACTCATGGAAGATCCGATGCCTATTTTGGGAATGTTGCCAAACCTAAGAAAACTCGAAGTTCTTAGAGCTTATCAAGGAAAAGAAATATTCTGCAGTGATAATAGCTTCCCTCAACTCGAGTTCCTTAGTCTTGCTTGTCTTGAGAACCTAGACACATGACATTTAGCCACAAGTGCCATGCCTCTGATTAAAGGTCTTCGTATTGATCACTGTAAAAAGCTGAACAAGATTCCCCAGAGAATGAAAGACGCGAAGCTTTTCAAGCATACATGAAGTCTTATTTCATAAATAGTGTGTTAATAATATTTCGGTTAAACAGGCGAGGAAGCTGTCACTTGAAGACATTTTTTGTCAGTTGGAGTTTGTTCGTCTTTGTTGATCTTCGATACATTGAGAGTTGGCATTCAGCTACAAGTCCCATGCCTGTTATTAAAGGTTTAGGTCGACATGAGTGTTTGAAGTTGCATCAGATTCAAAAAAAAGAATGAAAAGTATGCTGTGTACTTTCATCCAGCTACTGATTGTGAGCTTTAGATGGATTTTTGCACAAAGCATTATAGGATTTGCATTGTCTCTACCCTGTTTCGAGGCCTAAGTAGGCCATGTATTGACTAAATGAACCAAAGCTCATTTATCAAGGAGCATTTTGATCATTTTCTCTTCATGATGGCATAGCGAAGGAGTTCATTCATCTAACTAGCTTTAGTACCTAATTTTTGGGTTTTCTGATTCTGTACACACAAGCTCAAAAATCCGATGCCTCGTTCTTTCTGTTTTAGAACAGATCCTGTAAACTACAAAAGACTCGACTTTTAATGCAAAAGTAGAGATGCAATACGTACCAAAATAATCCAATCACTGCATCATGAATGGCAGATGATGCCTTCTTACGTCTGCTTAAACGCTGACACATTCATTCCATTCTAGTAATTAAGATCACATTGCATCGTCAATGACAGAAACAACACCAAATATCACCTACAGAGTAACGAAACCGAAAGTCAGAGGATGACACACATCAGATTTTCACAAAAGGCAGTTGACAAAGTACAGATTTTGGTTCATAAAATTCAAGCAACATCAAATCTCAATGCACGCTATCTCAAGGCAATAATTGTGTCATTTAACTTGACCTAATTTCAAATTTATGACCTTCAACATTGGATGTGCACAAGTAAACATTTAAACTTGTATAAAGTTAAACAAATTGACACATAAGTCTTATATGTCATAATACACATAAGACACCACGTAGGACGCAAACTGCCATGTAGGACGCAAATTGTACACTCAAAGTTGGAGGACATAAATGTGAAACGAGCAGAAATTAAACAAAGCAGCCGTTAATACCTGTGAAGGAAACTAAACAAAAACTTTAAAGCAAAAAAAACCAAGAAATCATCACTTCACTGAAATTCAGCATACAGTCATGATTCTTTCTGGGAGCAATTAGCAGAAACCTTTAAAAACCGAAACGCCTGAAAATGGCGGATGCCTTTGTGTCATTTGCAGCACAAAATCTAGGCAATTTCCTTATACAGGAAGTTAACATGCATTTTAAGTCGAAGAGAGGATGTCCGATGGTTGAGAGATAAGCAGATTCCTCAAGGATGCGGAGGAAAATACTATTAACATTGAACTACATAAGCTGCAAAAATTGCATTCACGCGTCCATCTGAAGTGAATCATAGATAAAGTCTCGTATGGGCAAAAAGTATTTCAATGGCTCAAATGTTGAGGAAGAGTGGTGTTCCGTACATACTATAGTCCTAGTTGAGTCATCTAGATAAGTGAATTATGCTGATAACTTTAAAGGACAGAAGGTGACTTAAGCCTGTATTTTCTTTACTTCATTATATTCTAAACCGATAACGCCAATGACTATTTCCAACTGATAATATCCTAATGGTACTTACTCTTTACCATTTCAAAAAAAAAAAAAAAAAGTGCCTTTCACTTAGCTTGCATCTTTATCGTCCTTGTTGATAATAGGAGCTTTCATTTCCTGTTGCCTTTCATTATCATGATTGCCCACCACTTCAAGAAAGCATCAATCAAGTTTCTGTCACTTTACTCATTATTTCAACTTTTTTTTTGTTGTTTTAGTTTTTCAATGTTTAATTTCTTTTTTTGTTTTTGGCTTCTTTTAAGTGTGTCATTTAACTTGACCTAATTTCAAATTTATGCCCTTCAACTTAGAATGTACGAACAAATATACAAACGCATTCCACGTAACATCCTGCACGACAATTTATGTGATCGCTTCACCATATGCTTCAACTCCATCATCAAACAATTTTTATAGATAATATCAATTGGTGTAGAAAGAATTTGACTGGTTAGAATAAGAAGATTCTTCTATTGAAATGTACCTTTCGCATAGCTTGCATCTTTGTCCTTTTAAGACAATGGAACTGCTTGCCTTGTCTAATAGTTGATTTTTTTTAAAAAAAAAAAAAACAAAAAAAAAAACCACATGGTCATATTTAGTTTTTTCTAAACTTTATTCACATTAGTGGACCCTTTGAACACATTTTTTGAGGTCTTACTTTTATGTTTAGTGCTTCTGAGTTCTGAGGTTATAAAATGATCTCATCTCCTTTTTTTTTTCAATCAAAAGTAGTAGTAGTATTCCTAAAGATGACTGATGCATTTGTGTCATTTGCAGTTCAAAAATTGGGTGATTTCCTAATACAGGAAATTAACCTACGTTTAAGTCTAAGAGAAGATATACAGTGGCTGCGAAACGAGCTTCTCTTCATGCACTCTTTCCTCAGAGATGCAGAACTAAAGCAATGTGGAGATCAAAGAGTTCAACAGTGGGTGTTTGAGATCAACTCTATTGCTAATGACGCTGTTGCTATACTCGAGACTTATAGCTTCAAGGTTGCTAAAGGTAATGACAATGGATTTTCTAGTCGTCTCAAGGCTTGCGCTTGCATCTGTAGGAGTGAGGCCGGATTCTACAAAGTTTCCACGGAGATTGAATCACTCAAGCAACGAATCATGGATATATCTCGCAAACGAGATACTTATGGTATTAGAGATATCAATAATGCAGGAGAAGGTCCAAGTTATCAGTCTGCCATGGTTAGAACATTGAGGAGAACTACCTCATATGTGGATGACCAGGATTACATTTTTGTTGGCTTTCAGGATGTTGTACAGACATTGCTAGCTCAACTTCTCAAAGCTGAGCCTCGTCGAACCGTCCTCTCCATTTATGGCATGGGTGGATTAGGCAAGACCACTCTTGCAAGAAACCTTTACATCAATCCTAATATAGCCTCTAGCTTCTCTACACACGCTTGGATATGTGTTTCTCAAGAGTATAACACAATGGATCTTCTTAAAACTATTATAAAATCCATCCGAGGTCGCACCAAGGAAACTCTGGATTTGTTGGAAAAGATGGATGAAAGAGATCTAGAAAACCACCTTCGTGATCTATTGAAAGAACGCAAATACCTCGTGGTGGTTGATGATGTCTGGCAGAGAGAAGCATGGGAGAGTTTGAAAAGAGCATTCCCGGATGGCAAGAATGGCAGCAGAGTCATTGTTACCACGCGCAAAGAGGATGTCGCTGAAAGAGCAGCCGACAGAGGTTTTGTTCATAAACTTCGTTTCCTAAGTCAAGAAGAAAGTTGGGATCACTTTCTTAGGAAACTACTTGATGTTCGAGCAATGGTTCCAGAAATGGAAAGTCTAGCTAAGGATATGGTGGAAAAAGTGTAGAGGCTTACCTCTTGCAATTGTTGTATTGAGCGGACTACTTTCACATAAAAAGGAGCTAGATGAATGGCAAAAGGTGAAAGACCACCTTTGGAAGAACATTAAAGATGACTCTACTGAAATCTCCTACATACTATCATTAAGCTACAACGATTTGTCAACTGCACTCAAGCAGTGTTTTCTCTACTTTGGTATTTTTCCAGAAGATCAAGAGCTCGAGGCTGAAAACATTATACGGTTGTGGGTGGCTGAGGGTTTCATACCAAGAGGAGAAGAAAGAATAGAGGATGTCGCTGAAGGCTTCTTAAATGAGCTGATAAGACGAAGCTTGGTTCAAGTGGCTGGAACATTTTGGGAAAGAGTTATTCTATGTAGGGTTCACGATGTAGTTCGTGATCTTTCCATACAAAAGGCATTGGAGGTAAACTTCTTTGATATTTATGATCCAAGAAACCACTCCATATCCTTCTTATGCATCAGGCATGCCATTCATGATCAAGGAGAAAAGTACCTCTCACTTGATCTTTCTAACTTAAAGTTGAGGTCAGTTATGTTCTTCGATTTTCTTAACATGAGTCTTATAAACTTCAGTAGTGTGTTCCAACATATGTATGTGTTATACTTGGATGTTTCTGGTGGAACGATACCTGACTCCATAGGACGTTTGTACCACCTCAAGTTCTTAAGATTGACAGGTATCCGTTGTCTTCCCTCCTCCATTTGCAACCTCAAGAATTTACAGACACTTTGTGTAGTAAATGAAAAAAACGGGTGCTTATGCCAACTACCCAGCGAGACAGCTGACCTGATAGATCTAAGATATTTAGATGCTCCATATTCAAAACCTCTGAAACGTATAAGCAAACTCAGTAGTCTTCAAGTTCTTAAAAGCCTTGCTTGTGATCAGTGGAAGGATGTTGACCCTGTTGATTTAGTCAATCTTCGAGAATTAAGCATGCATGATATCAACAAATCTTACTCCCTAAACAACATTAGTAGTTTGAATAACCTTAGCACTCTCACATTGTGTTGTGAAGATGATGAATCATTCCCAGCCCTCGAGTTTCTTGCTTCTTGTCAAAAGCTCCACAAGTTGTGGCTTGAAGGGGAAATTGAGAAACTGCCCAGACGCATTTCCAAATTCCATCACAATGATGGTTCTTGTGGACTCAAAACTCATAGAAGATCCAATGTCTACTCTAGGGATGCTGCCAAATCTAAGAAATCTTGATTTGTTTAGAGCTTATGAAGGAAATGAATTAACCTGCAGTGATAACAGTTTCAGTCAACTAGAGTTCCTTCGTCTCGATGGTCTTGAGAAGCTAGAAAGATGGCATATAGGCACAAGTGTCATGCCTCTCATTAAAGGTCTTGGTATCTATGATTGTCCAACGCTAAAGGAGATTCCTGAGAGAATGAAAGACGTGGAGAGAACTCCTTATCGATGAAACATTTCAAGCATAATATTATGTCCTATTCCATAATCGTAGAGGTAATTAATCCCAATCCCAAATTACCATTTCTTTAATTTGTTTTACTCAAACTTTGCTGCAGATATGTTAGTATTGTTTTACGTTATCAACTTACTAAAAGAAAGTCAACTACAAATCATTTATACCCTCTAACTCAGGCTGTGCACAGCTATATAATCAAACTTGCATAAAATTGAATAAGTAGACACACACGTCATGTGGCATAATACACGTAGGATGCCACATAGGACACAATATTGTCATGTAGGACGCCACGTATGACGAATGTGTCTATCTATTCAATTTTTACACAAGTTTAAATGTCTACTTATGCACACTCAAAGTTGGAGGGAATTAATATCAGCTGAAGCCAAGTTTAAGGCCATGTTTATGTATTACGCCCGAGTTCAATGAGCAATATATATATCATTTGGTTTACACTTGATACCGTCATGAACATTATAATCTTTTTATCTTTAATTGATGATGAATACTAGTTAATATTAATATTAAATAGTGTGTTACAAAGGTACCTTCTTGTATCGTTCAATTTGATTCCAGAAACCACATCAAAATTCCTAGTCCTAACATGAAAGAGCCATGGAAGAACTTTCGATGCATGGTAAATATATTCAAGGCATAATACATATATTTGACCCAAAACTTGACTTCAAATTTTAAACTTGATTGCGTTCTCGCGTCCATCTAAGGTGAATCATAGAAAAAAGTGTCATTTGGGCAAAAAGCATTTAAGCGGCTCAAATGTTGAGGGAAAGAGGTGTTCCATAGATACTAGTCCTAGTTGAGGCGTCTAGCTAAGTGAATTCTACTGACAACTTTATGTCTACTGCTTTTGAGTGCTCATCTCCCATTATCCGACTTGTATTCTTCTATACATACCCCTCTTTTCCAGATAAAAATCAAAACTCCTGAAGATGGCTGATGTCTTTGTGTCATTTGCACTTCAAAAATTAGGTGATTTCCTCATACACAAAGTTTCCCTGCTAAGAAGTAGAGATCAAAGAGTTCAGCAATGGGTGTTTGAGATCAACTCTATTGCTAATGATGTTGTTGCTATACTCAAGACTTACAACTTCGAGGGTGGTAAAAGTGATGACATTGGATTTGCTAGTTGTCTCAAGAAATTAATTCTACAAATGTCGCCAAGATGCCAAGGAGATTCAATCACTCAAGCAAAGAATCATGGATATCTCTCGCAAATGAGAGACTTATGGTATTACAAATATCGATAATAATGCAGGGGAACAGTCTTCCATGGTAACAATATTGAGGAGAACCAACTCCAATGTGGATGATCAAGGTGAACATTTTGTTGGATTTCAGGATGTTGTAGAAAGATTGTTGAAAATTGTCTTTAGTTACTGCAGTAAACTTTAGTATTTTGCAGACTTCTAGTTGTTTTCTTTTCTCAAATCTCTCACGGTAGGGATAAAGTCTGGGTACATACTACCTTTCTCAGACCCCACTTATTGGATTATGTTCGGTATGTTGTATTTGAAGTTTTTCACTAGTCCAAATAAAATGTCATTCTCATAGCTATTGTAATACCTTGATAAAGGTTGCTCATTTGATCCCAAGAGCCAAATAAGGCTACAAAGTCTATGTCTAAGTACTTGGTCGATCAAGTGTATCTTAAGATCATCCAGTTAACAATCAAATACAATCACAATCCACTCTATGCACAATGCAGCTATGAAACAAAGCTCGCAACTCGTTAAGGCTGCAACATGTAATTTGTTTTGTTTATTTTATGACGCGAGATGAAATCGTGCATCTACAAAAGCATATTCATACTAAAATTCATGACTATTTCAGAGTTTTTAGCATAGCTTCTCACAAAGAGGATTGGTGATAGCTGAGGCAGAAGGCTATCATAATTTAGGTATCCTATGTTCAAAATTCTACAGGACTTGATGAATGGCATGCTAGTCAGACTGTCGAGACATAAAAATCAGTCTCCAGCAGTCCAAGCCCATTGCATTTGCGGGAAGAAATGGATTTTTCAGATCAAAACTATTTCCGCTATCCTACGAAGCCTGAAGTTTGAGCAGAAACTAACGTCAGCTGATGATCATCTTGTTCAGGAATTCAGCTTGCTCGGGAAAGTATTCCAACAGTTCATCTTTGGTCACCCAGACAAAATCATCACATTTCCTAATATCAAATTTGTTGGCTGCAATAACTTGGGATTTGAAGAAGAAGCGCTGCCACAATAAAATATAGAATATATAAGAAGCACAAAAATTTGCAGAAGCTATCAGGAAATTTCCCTCCTTCCGTCCCTCACTCACCGTGGGATGAGAGAATTTCTTTACTCTCTTTTTCTTCAATACTTTCAATAATTAAAATGTACATACCTTGATTGAAGGGATTTTCTTGTCTTCAGTGGGTTGCATGACCATATGACCCATAGGGGCATTTCCAACAAAATATGTATGTGAAAGATCTCCAATGAAAGATTCTAAGGCAGACTCAGCACACTGCAAATAGTTGCAACTTATATTTTCATTTTCCTAACCCAAATTACTGAAATCAGCATAGAAATGGACTGATAAGTACTATTTACCTTGCGCAAATTCTCTTCAGACTCATAAACTTTTTCAGGGAAATGCCAGACAGGCTTTCCACTACCTTGTGTGGTACCATGGACTAGAAGATAGAGTCTCTTGTCTAGTGCTCGCTGTAATGACCTTATGCATATCAATAAAATCTCATAATTAGTAACATGAAAAGGTTTTGTGTAGGGTTAGCACCTTTTAGCAAATTTTGACCAAGTGATGAGTTGAAAAAAAAGACGCAAGCTTTATTTTGTGGGGTAGAGAGGGTGAAGAAGGCAAATAAAAGGTAAAAAAAAAAACAGTAGCGCTGCATTCCTAATTTTAAGTACTTACACAATGCGCAATTGAAAAATCTCATGTAACTAACACATCAATTACTTCGAGACAATATTAAGGCATTTCAACATCAAAAATTTAGTTATGGTAAACAATTAGAAGTCAATAATCATCTATTGTCAGGAAATACGAGTCTGCTGAATTTAGTAAAGCAACTCTTGAAAGAAAAATATCTTCTAGTGCAATGTCCATATTCAAATTCTTGTATAATATTTGACAAAAGTTAGAAGTCCAAGCTTTGGTACCTTTGATCATTAGTCTTATCTGCTTCTGAGATTCGAGGAGCTGGTTTATAATCAATTTGATAATCACCTTTTCCCCTGCATGTAACATATAGATGTAACCGAGTCACTGACCATGTGGCATTTGACACTAGACAGAACAGTATGTGATAGCATGTTCAAGAAGAACCATGCACATATTTAATGGCTAATAAGGAAGAACACATGCTTGAAAAGGCAATAATACTACACAAGCAATTTAGACAAACTCTATTTCTAGAGTAAAGAAAAACGCTCAGAAAATCTTCATCACTTTTCGACTTTTATGCTCTCTTTGTGCTATTCAGCTCCTAAATCAATTTCACTGGTCTATTATGTTTAAACTTATTTCATACATCCTATGCACACTCTTCATACCATTCATTAGTTAATATTTCATCATAAATGAAGATACATAATTCACAAGGAAAGGTATTCAATGGCAAGGTGTAATTCAAAAAATGCAACATCAATGTACCTGGTATCAGACTTCTTCAGAAAACTTTCTGGATACTCTCGCCGATATTGCTGCCTCCAACGAAACCTATAAAAGAAATTAATCATAAAATTACTGCAATCAACTAAACACCAATTACGTTAAACAATCATCTACATTGTCATTCGCCAACTCTTGTTCATGAACCTTTGCTCTTTTTTATTCTCATTTTCTCCTTCTAACCCATTCTATAACCTCATTATTCTCAACTTCATTACACATTATCTCCTAAGCATTAGAAACCACTGCAAAATTTTGGACAAAAGAAACTATTTTCTTTCGTAGATTTACTTCATCAAACTTACAAAATAGCGAAGATTCATAATTTGACCTGACTAAGGCATAAAATTATTGTTTTTTAGCACTATTTTTCTCAAGCAAACATATCAAAGTACCCCTTAATCCCTAATTAACCAGCACAGTTTCTGAAAAGCGAAAAAAAAAATCAACACTAGTAAATGTTTTGATCATTCTATTATACGAACCAGCAATTATCGCTCTAAAAGTAAATCATTGTAATTGGATTACAAAAGGGATTGATTACACTTCGATTTCGTGCAACAATTGAACAGAAAAAAAGAAAAAACTTACGAAAATTCTTGAAAAGCATATACAGTAGGATCGATTTTGGGTACCACTACCGGTAATCTTTCAAAGAGCACTGAAGCCACAATTTTATCATTGTTGAATGAAGAAAACCATCGTTTACCTATCGCAGATGAACAGCACCTCTGCATTTTCATAAACCCTAAAAACCCAAATTCCACAGTACTGAAAGTGAAATGAAATTTGGGGAAGGGTTATGGGCTTGGGACTCGGGTTGAAGTATATGGGCTTGGGACTCGGGTTGAAGTTCATGGGCTTGGGACTCGGGTTGAAGTTTATGGGCTTGGGACTTGGGTTTGAAGAATGAAATGTGAATCCCTTATAATTATGGCATTTGTTATTTTTCTTATGAAATATTAATTATCTAAATTTTATTTTAATCAATTAAATATTAGTCATTAATTTTTATCTAGTGTCATTTGCCTCACATTCAAGCAAGAATTTGGGGAAATGAAGAGGTGCCGAATCCAAAATACGGATTACTCTAATCCGTTCATACCTTGACATGAGTGACATTCAAGTATTTAATTAAAAAAAAAGGTATTTTTCTTTTATTATATGCTTTTAAAATAAACTTGTACCGACACATTCAAGAATTATAAAAAGAGTTTTTCCAATTCTATTTTATATAATTTGATTTTACAAAATTTCTTACATTACATGGACGAATTTGGTGGCACAAAATAAGATAAAGGATATTAGAAACATGAGTTAGAGCGGTATAAATTTATTATATTAATAAGGGTTAAACATGCAATGCACTTTTCGAGGACTAGTTAATTAATAGTATATAATGAGTCCTATGCAACATAAATTTGAGATAGTTGAGCTTTAACGGGTATCGAGTGGGAGATCAGGAAAAAAAATACAACAATAAAATATCAAACTCAAAAAACAATTTACATATAATTCATCCGACATTACATTATTATCATATGATTTTTGATATAGTTCGACTATAATATTGAATTTCAACGAACTATGATTAAAAATTCAGTCCCAAAACTAATTCAAATTTTACCCAAATAATCTGAAATTTTATATGATTAGTCTCGTCGACATGAATAGTTAAAAAGAAAAGAAACGTATTTATAATTTAAAGATGAACTTAAACATACTAAATTTAAAAATTTCTCATTTTAGTATTAATAATATTATTTTATAACCACATTGATACCATGAAATTTTATAATCATATATTTTAAAAATCTTCCTAGTCTTGATTAAAATGGCGTACCTAGTCAAACATGTTTCGATAAAATGAAGCAAATGAAATATAATTAATTAGCTAAAAGTGATTTAGGTAAAGAAAACAATTAAACCAACTCTTCTGAATAATAAAATTTAATCTAATATGATAGTATGTCTTTTTAAATATCCTGATATTTACCCTACTGAAATTATTATCGAGGGTCTTTTTGAAACAAACATTTACCTCCACGAGGCAGTGGGACTTGTGCCTTGGGACATAATTTCTTTGTCTAAACACACAACTTGTGCCAATGAAGCAGTGGCCTAGTGTTCTGTCAGACATTCTTCGTTGAAATATACGAATTATACAAATTTAGTTTTTCAATACATATATATTAAATCTTGAACGGCAACTTTTGGCTTCACCACTACACTAAGCATAACTTGTGTGATGGAATTTGAAATTCTTGGCTTGGAGTTAGTAGAGAATATATACTTTTCTTCTTTAGCATTCTATCATCTTTTTAACTTTTTTAAGATTTAAATAGTGAATTCCATCACAACAATATTATTCATCTCTCAATTCCAAATATTAGTTTCCATACACACTTCACCTTTTTTTTCAATAAAAAAAAAGATGGCTGATGCCTTTGTGTCATTGGCAGTTCAAAAATTGGGTGATTTCCTAATACAACAAGTTTCACTGAGAATAAGTCTGAGAGAAGAAGTTACATGGCTGAGAAATGAGTTACTCTTCATACACTCATTCCTCAAAGATGCCGAAATAAAGCAATGTGTAGATCATAGAGTTCAGCAATGGGTGTTTGAAATCAACACTATTGCTAATGATGCTGTTGCTATACTTGAGAGTTACACGTTCCAGGCTGATGGCGACGAATTTCCTAGTCGTCTCAAGGCTTGCGTTTGCATATATAGGAAGGAGAAGAAATTATACAATGTGGCAGAGGAGATTCAATCACTCAAACAGCGAATCATAGATATCTCTCGCAAACGAGAGACATATGGTATTACGAATATCAATTTAGGAGATCAAGGGCCAAGTAACCAGGTTACAACATTGAGGAGAACTACCTCATATATAGATGATGATCACATTTTTGTTGGCTTTCAGGATGTTGTACAAACATTGCTAGCTCAACTTCTCAAAGCAGAGCCTCGTCGAACCGTCCTCTCCATTTATGGAATGGGAGGATTAGGCAAGACCACTCTTGCAAGAAACCTCTACAAAAATCCTAATATATCCTCTCGCTTCCCTACACACGCTTGGATATGTGTTTCTCAAGAGTACAACACAATGGATCTTCTTAAGACTATCATAAAATCCATCCAAGGTCGCACCATGGGAACTCTAGGATTGTTGGAAAAGATGGATGAAAGAGATCTAGAAAACCACCTTCGTGATCTATTGAAAGAACGCAAATACCTTGTGGTGGTTGATGATGTCTGGCAAAGAGAAGCATGGGAGAGTTTGAAAAGAGCATTCCCGGATGACAAGAATGGCAGCAGAGTCATTATTACCACGCGCAAAGAGGATATCGCTGAAAGAGCAGCCGACAGAGGTTTTGTTCATAAACTTCGTTTCCTAAGTCAAGAAGAAAGTTGGGATCTCTTTCTTAGGAAACTACTTGATGTTCGAGCAATGGTTGCAGAAATGGAAAGTCTAGCTAAGGATATGGTGGAAAAGTGTAGAGGTTTACCTCTTGCAATTGTTGTATTGAGCGGACTACTTTCGCATAAAAAGGATCTAGATGAATGGCAAAAGGTGAAAGATCACCTTTGGAAGAGCATTAAAGAAGATAAATCTGTTGAAATCTCCAACATACTATCACTAAGCTACAATGATTTGTCAATTGAGCTCAAGCAGTGTTTTCTCTACTTTGGTATGTTTCCAGAAGATCGAGTGGTCAAGGCTGAAAACACAATATGGTTGTGGATGGCCGAGGGTTTCATACCAAGAGGAGAAGAAAGAATGGAGGATGTCGCTGAAGGCTTCTTGAATGAGCTGATACGACGAAGCTTGGTTCAAGTGGCTAAAACATTTTGGGGAAAAGTTACTGAATGTAGGGTTCATGATTTACTCCATGATCTTGTGATACAAAAGGCATTGGAGGTAAACTTTTTTGACATTTATGATCCAAAACGCCACTCCATATCCTCTTTATCTATCAGACATGTCATTCATAGTCAAGGAGAAAGGTACCCCTCACTTGATCTTTCTAACTTAAAGTTGAGGTCAATTATGGTCTTCGATCCAGATTTTCGTAAGTTGAGGTCAGTTCTGTTCAAACATCTATATGTGTTGCACTTGGATATTCATGTTGGGAATAGGCCTATAGTACCTGATGCCATAGGGAGTTTGTACCACCTCAAGTTCTTAAGATTGAGAGGTATCCGTCGTCTTCCCTCTTCCATTGGCAACCTCAAGAACTTACAAACACTTTGTGTCAATGAGGGCGGACAGTTTAACCAACTACCCCTCAAGACAGCTGAACTAATAAATTTAAGACATTTAGTTGCTTCGTATTCAGAACCTCTGGTACATATAAGCAAACTCACTAGTCTTCAAGTTCTTCAAGGTGTTTGTTGTGATCAGTGGAAAGATGTAGACCCTATTGATTTAGTCAATCTTCGGGAGTTAGACATGTATGATATTAAGAAATTTTATTCCCTAAACAACATTAGCAGCTTGAAAAACCTAAGCACTCTCACATTGCATTGTTCAAATATGGAATCATTACCATCTCTTGAATTTGTCAACTGTTGTGAAAACCTCCAGAAATTGTGTTTAGATGGGGGAATAGAGAAACTACCTCTGTTTCCAAATTCCATCACAATGATAGCTCTTTGGAACTCAGCATTGAGAGAAGATCCGATGCCTATTCTGGGAATGCTGCCAAAACTAAAGAATCTCCAATTGTTTAGAGCTTACGAAGGAAAGGAAATAATGTGCAGTGATAACAGCTTCATTCGATTAGAGTTCCTTATTCTTGATTATCTTTGGAACCTAGAAAGATGGGATTTAGCCACAAGTGCAATGCCTCTCATTAAAGATCTTCTTATCCATCGTTGTTCAAAGCTGAAGGAGATTCCAGAGAGAATGAAAGACGTGAAGCATTTCAAACATATATCTCATATGAAGTCTTATTCTTGATAACAGAAAAGGTAAATATACAAACAAATCCCAATCTACATAACTTTCTTCATTTTTTTCTTTTTTTTGTATAGCTAATGTATGTGTTAAACAGGAGATGAAGTTGTCACTCGAAGATGAAGATGTGTTGTCCAAGCATCAATCAAGTTTCCATCACTTCACAGATTTTGTGATTCTTTTTGTAAGTGTGGAATTGGTTGTAAGAGATCTTTTGTATGCAAAAATGATTTTGTGATTATTAATTAATATACATCTGGTACAACAACATACAAGACTTTTATATTTCTTTTTTACAAAAATATTGTAAAACTTGATTTACAATATTTATACACAAATATTATACGAAATCATAAGATGGATCTAAGTCAGATTCTGATTTGGGTGGCGAGTACCAGGTCAAGACTCGAGGTCAGATCTTGGATTAGATGTCGGGGTTTATTCTTGAGTCAGGTATCAGTGTGGGGTTCAGAATTGGGTTTTGGATCAAGAGTAGAGGTCTAGTCCCAAATCAGTTATTTGAGTCCCGAATCAGTTGTCAAGATCGGGTGTCGTGGTTAAATTCCAATTCGAAAGTCAAGTCCTTGATAAAGAGTTGGGATCATATCCCAATTTGGAAAATGAGTCAAGTGTCAGAAGTCAGGTCTCACATCAAGTGTAAGGGTCGAATCTTGGTTTGGATCTCGGGTTGGGTGTCGAGATCGAGACCCAAAACGATCATCTGGAGTCGAGGCCAGGCCCTGATTTGGGTGTTGGAGTCAGGTCCTAGATCAGTTATTAGTGTTGATTTTCGAATCAGGAACTATTTTCCTAAATGTATTTTCTAATCTCTAGCCAAAAATAGAAGTTTTTTTTTTTAAAAAATGTTATTGATTAACTAACCAAACACTAAAAATATTTACACTCTCACGAACCCGAAATGAGAAAATAAGTTAGAAACCAACTTATTTACTAAGAAAACATTCTCACCCATACCAAACGCACCCTTAAGTCTCAATCCAAAAGAGTATTGAGGGTTGACAATCAGTTATATGAATCAACACTATCAATAATGTTCTATTATTAATTAAAAGTTGATGGTAAAAAATACACCTAAAGTATCCTAATTTATATTTTAACTATCAGTTATACACTCTAACTTACAAAATGATCATCTAGACACCTAACTCAAAACTTATATGTCACGTCTACGTCTGGTGTCCATGAGACACAATCAGGACAAATTGAAGTGTTTAATTGTCAATTAAGACCAAATTGAGATGTCTAGATGTACACTCTCAAAGTTGAAGTGCTTATTTGCTAGTTGATTAGATTGAATCAAATCAAGAAAAAGAAACACAAACAAGGATTTGGTTTTGTATTGTAGAAGAAAAGATCCATCATAATTAATTTAGTTTAGTCATAACTTAAGAAAAAGCATATCAAAATCAAACCAAAGTATATTTATATAAATTTTATAAATATGTTATACTTTAAAATATTTATTATATAATTCTTAATAAATAATGGTTGTAGATGCCAAATGGTGGTGTCTAATTAATGGTGGACGAAGGCTGTAGGTTAGATGAGGGAATTGTTTGAACTACTAACAGCATCATATCCAGTAAAATCTCACTAAATAGGATTCGAGAAAGGTAGAGTGTAGGCATACTCTACCTCTGATTTCATGAAAATATTTAAATAAATATCTTAATAATATTAATATTTTTTGTGTGATCACTATTCTGATGGAATTATGCAAAATCAAATATTGACTATATAGAAATTAGAAAGAAATCATGTGCACTACAAGCAAACCAATTTTAAATTTTCTGGGATTGTGTACTAACAATGAATGATAATATACTTGTTTAAATTATTCCACATTAATCAAAGAGAAGAAAAGTAAACTAAAATATACCTTCCACATTAATCAAAGAGAAGAAAAGTAAACTAAAATATACCTGACTCTTGAGTCAAACTTCTTCTGGCAGCAATTAACAGCCAGCTTTGATGGTTGATACCTTTGTGTCATTTGCAGTTCAAAAACTGGGGATTTCCTCATACAGGAAGCTTCCCTGCATACAAGTCTCAGACAGGATGTGCGGTGGCTGCGAAATGAGCTGTTCTTCATGCAGTCTTTCCTTAAAGATGCATAACAAAAGCAAGTTGTAGATCAAAGAGTTCAACAATGGGTGTTTGAGATCAACTTTGTTGCTAATGACGCTGTTGCCATACTCGAGACTTATAGATTCGAGGCTAGTAAAGGTGAAGACGCTAGATTTGCTAGTCGTCTGAAGGCTTACACTTGCATCTGCAGGAAGGAGAAAAAGTTCTACAATGCCAGCAAAGAGATCAAATCACTAAAGCATCGAATCATGGATATCTCTCGCGAACGAGATACTTATGGTATTAGAGATATCAATAATGCAGGAGAAGGGTCAAGTAATCTCCCAAACAATCAGCATGACTTGGTTAGAACATTGAGGAGAACTACCTCATATGTAGATGAGGATCACATTTTTGTTGGCTTTCAGGATGTTGTACAAACATTGCTAGCTGTACTTCTCAAACCAGAGCCTCACAGAAGTGTCATCTCCATTTATGGTATGGGCGGATCAGGCACGACAACTCTTGCGAGAAACCTATACATCAGTTCTACTATAATCTCTAGCTTCCCTACACGTGCTTGGATATGTGTTTCTCAAGAGTACAACACCATGGATCTCCTTAGGAATATCATAAAATCCATCCAAGGTTGCACCAAGGAAACTCTAGATTTGTTGGAAAAGATGACAGAGATCGATCTAGAAATTTACCTTCGTGATCTTTTAAAAGAACCCAAATACCTTGTGGTGGTCGATGATTTATGGCATAGAGAAGCATGGGAAAGTTTGAAACGGGCATTTCCAGATAGCAAGAAGGCAGCAGAGTTATTATTACTACACGCAAAGAGGATGTCGCTGAAAGAGCAGATAACAAAGGTTTTGTCTATAGACTTCGCTTCCTGAGCCAAGAAGAAAGTTGGGATCTCTTTTGTAGGAAACTACTTGATGTTCGGGCAATGGTCTCAGCAATGGAAAGGCTAGCAAAGGAAATGGTGGACAAGTGTGGAGGTTTACCTCTTGCAGTTGTTGTATTAAGAGGACTAATTTCACATAAAAGGGGGCTAGAAGAATGGGAAAAGGTGAAGTACCACCTTTGGCAAAACATTGAAGACGACTCTATTGAAGTCTCCTGCATACTATCATTGAGCTACAACGATTTGCCAACTGTGCTCAAGCAGTGTTTCCTGTACTTGATATTTTTCCAGAAGATCATGTGGTCCATGTTGATCACATATTATGGTTGTGGATGGCTGAAGGGTTTGTATCAATAGGAAAAGAAATGATGGAGGATGTTGCTGAAGGCTTCTTGAATGAGTTGATAAGATGAAGCTTGATACAAGTGGTACACACATTTTGCGAAAAAGTTGGTAAATGTAGGATTCATGATCTGCTTCGCGATCTTGCTGTGCAAAAGCATTGGAGGTAAAACTTTTTTGACATTTATGATCCAATAAAGCACTCCATATCCTCCTAGTGTCTTAGACATGCCATTCATAGTCAAGGAAAAAGGTATCTCACACTTGATCTTTCTAACTTGAAGTTGAGCTCACTTATGTTCCTTGATCCGGATTTTTTAAATATGGCTCCTATAAAGTTCTGTTATGTGTTCCAACATCTATATGTGTTGTACTTGGAGATGCATGTTGACAATATGTCTATAGTACCTAAAGCCATAGGAAGTTTGTACCACCTCAAGTTCTTAAAATTGAGAGGTATCCATGATCTTCCCTCTTCCATTGGCAACCTCAAGAATTTACAGACACTTCTTGTCAATGACTATGGATACTTTTGCCAACTACCCCGCGAGACAACTGACCTGATAAATCTAAGACATTTAGTTGCTTCGTATTCAAAACCTCTGAAACGTATAAACAAACTCACTAGTCTTCAAGTTCTTAAAGGCATCCATTGTGATCAGTGGAAAGATGTTGACGCTGTTGATTTAGTCAATCTTCGAGAATTAAGCATGCATGATATTACCAAATCTTACTCACTAAACAACATTACCAATCCACAGCGACCACTCCTATATAACTTTGTTGATTTCTCTTTTTCTTCTTTTTCTATAAATAGTGTGTTAATATTAGGGAGAAGAAGCTGTCATTTGAAGACATTCACGTTGATGTGGGCTGTCGAAGCATGAATCAAGTTTCTGTCACTTAACTGATTATTTCAGCATTCAATTTTTTTTATTTTTTTGGGTTTGATTTTTCAATGTATAATTTATTTTTGGTTTTGGTTTTATTTAATGTGTATTGGAAGAGAACTGTTCTTTTGGGATTCTATGCATAAACAATGTTAATATGTTAATTAATTGTTCTACGCTATGTTATCTTGCTTATCCACATTTAAGATAATGCTTTATGTAATAGGTTACTGTAGAATCTGATTATCTCCCCAGAGAACTAACTTGATAAACTTAAACACTATTAATAGCTCAATATGGAGAAACTCTACAAGTTGGAAAACATCGTGGGTAACTACCACTTCCAATGAACACCCTAAAGAGCATAACTGTCTAAATGATTTCGATAGGCAATCCTTTAAGCTAACCAGAAGGCTCCCTCTTTGATCCCTCTTCCGTCTACTTAAATGCTGCATCACATTCATTTCATGCTAGTAATTAACATCAAGATTGCATCATGGCAGAAACAACACCAAATTCCACAACAGAATAACAAAACAGAAAGATAATGACACATATCAATTTTTCACAAGAGGCAGTTGACAAAGTTAATGTCTCTTAGATCCTGAATACCAAAAGGAGTTTTGAAGCTGCATTGAAGTGTTTTCTAGTGTTTTGCTCTCTTTTTCTTATATCTTGTTTTTGTTTCTTTGAGATGAGAAAAGAAATTAAAATCCATAGAACGTAGATGCTCATGGTTTGTTATAAAACTTCCAAATCATGTCTTTTGTGAAGGAAAAAAAATGTCACAGTTCAAGTCCAGCAATTCCCGGCAAATTACTCAATTCGTCAAACAGCCATGAAAACTAAAAACTATTTCACTGATTCGCTGTATCATTTTCATGTTTCATTTTCTGTTCCTGTGTCCTTTTTTCTCAACCTATGAATACTTGTATGTCTAATAATGTGTGTGATACTTGTAAGACCACTGCTATATATGATATTCAATGTTATACAGATGCATCCCCCATCCAGTAGACACAGGAAAAGATGGAGTGTTTAGTTGCTAGTTAGGACCAAGTTGAGGTGTCTATACATGCACTCTCAAAGTTGAGTGTTTACTTGTCAGTTAAGGCTAAGTTTATTTATGTATAATGCCTTTTTGATATAGTTGCTAACTCTGACATAACATTTTGGTAGATATAGCTGACAAAAAATAATACACAGCTATTGAGGATTCTTCCTTTCAAGTCTATTCATTTCTAAGGAAAAATATTCCTTCTTTATATAACTGGATATCAAGTTCTCATAATTTCTGTACAATGATGAGACAGAGAGAAAACTACTATGAAGAATCTAAAATAAAGATATTCTCTCATGGAATTAATAAGCAGACAAGTAAATGTTTAAGTTAATATTTAACTAAACTTGTTCTTCCAAATATACTACCTAACTACCTTCAGAAGTATCAGTCAAGAAATAGTGATACCTTGTCCTTGAGACTGCTTTTCTTCTTCACCATAAGTGGCTGAACCTCAGAAGGATTACTTTGGGTTTTCTTGTTCAGATCATGAGCTAAACTCATTTCTTCTCTGACCAGTTCAACTCTCTTCTCCTCGTGAGTTTTCTTCAATAGGGGACCAAGAAACAAATCTAACATGTCTTGGGTCGGATTCTCGGACATGTTAAGCTTAGGAGAAGCATCTTCAATTGTTCTCTCTTGAATTGAAATACAATCAAAATTTGTTTCTCTTCTCAAAGATTGATTGTCAACTTCACTTAATGAGCCTATTGACATGGAAATAGCATCCTCCGTTGGACCACTTTTTCCTTTGCCTGATGTAGCTTGCTCATTCTCATTAACATACTGCCAGGAAATGGAAAATACAATAACAACCAATAATTCTCATATTTACAACAAAAGTCAAAGTATCAATTTTTAATACCAAACAACAAGAGCACTTAAGACACCAACAACAACAACTTACCGGATGTAATCTCGCAAGTGGGGTCTACACAGACCTTACCCCTACCCTCGGCTCAAAAGAAGTGTAATCAAAGAATGATTGGAAGGGAAATAACGAGAGCAAAGTAGCAAGATGAAAAAAGCAAATGAAGCAACAGGTAGTAGTAAAAATTAAAGAATATGATACTACGTGAATACTAACTAATGCTACAAATAAGGAGAAGAAGAGAAGAGGAGATTCATTCGCCCCCTGCCTCACCCACATAAAAGCACGACAATAACTCAAGACACCACATATATTTTAAAAATCATTCAAATGCCACAGATTAATACTCCCTCCATTTCAAAAAGAATAACTCTATTTTCTTTTTAGTCTGTTTCAAAAAGAATGACCCTTTCCTTTTTTGGCAACACTTTAACTTTAACTTTCCACGTGGCATGTTTAAGACCACAAGATTAAATGACATTTTGGTACATTTGACATAATTTTAATTTAGAATCACAAGATAAAAAGGTCTTCTTTCTTTTCTTAAACTCCGTTCCAAGTCAAACTAGGTCATTCTTTTTGAAACTGAGGGAGTCACTTATTTCTGTATTTTTAAATAGCAAGTGAAGTAGTGCCTCTCATTTTTAATAGCAATTAAAGCTTTAGTAAATGATTCAGATGTTTCAAAATTAATAAGATTTAGATATCAATAATCACCTCCTTAGCAATGCTCATCAAATCTTCAACGGTCAAATCTTCATCAGCATCACCAGCATACTGCAAAAATGAACAGTAAGAAAATCTGAGGTACCACATTTCTGGCCAAATGTGATCATTACTTTAGATGGTAAACTTGAAGAATTGTTTAGGAAACCTCAAGAGAATTAAAGAGGTCACCTCTTCCGCCATGTGCATTAGATCTTCAACAGTCAAATCCTCATCGTCTGTGTTTGGTGTTGACTCTTCAACATCAGCACAATTCTCATTCCAGGAATTCTTTGTTTTCTGTTTCTGCCTCCTTAAACTAGGGCCAGCTTCACTAGAATTTTCCTTCAATCTGCTGCATTTTCTCTTCCTTAAGCCGCATCTATCACTTGCTGTTGTTGTGGACTCTTCCATCTCAGCAACTCTCTCAGTCTTGGAATTCTTCGTTTTCTGTTTCTGTCTCCTCAACATAGGAACCTCTCCATCACCACTTGCTTGCTTGCTGTCACATTCACTCCCCATTGAAGTGCTTTCATCATTACAATAATCATTTGGTAGGTTTAATTTTCTTCTGCTTCTTTTTGTTGTTTGGCATATTGGAAGCTGAGTGGACGACTCCTCAGTGAATGTTTCCTTTTTATCCTTAATCCTTCTATTTTTCTGTTTCTGAGTGACAATCTCCTTCTCTGTAGTATTATTATTGTCTACTTTATCAGTTTTGGCTTTTTCCTTTACTTGATCAGCAGCAGATGTAGCAAACATCCACTGAGGCAACTTCCTTGTTCCACCCTTGTCAAGAACAACCCGATCATCCATTATTTTGATTGCTTTTCTTTTGCAGAACTACTCTAGCAGATGAATTTCTTGTAGAGTAAAAGCTACTCAGTCGAGAGAAAGGAGGACACTCAGAATATTCAAGCTAAAAGTTGTACCGAAAACAACTCAAAATCAGCTTGACCAGCTTATACGTAGTGGTAAAGGGACGCAATTTCAATTTCCATCATCTCGAGATGTATTTTTCCACTAAAAAGAATGACGAATTTGAGCATTCACCTTCCTCAAAGTACACCCTGTAAAAGTAGACAAAAGGAGAAAATAAATCCTCTTTCCCATGATTAAGCATCAACCACAAACTTTGGGCTTATATTATAGGAAGTCCTTATGAAGCGGGTACCAGTAAGCACACAAGAATCAGTAGTAATAACATATATAACTTTGAAGAGAAATTATAAAATTTTCAAAACTATGTACAATATTTTTGAGGATTGTACCTTCCCCACATAATCTATAAAAAAAATTAGATGTAACTATAATGCCTTGAACATTATAGTTAAATCATTATTTTAAATAATTGATAAATCTTTTCGTTTTTATTGACTACTAGTTATTATGTTAAAAAGTGTCTTACAATTTGGGTAAAACGGGAAAAGAAGCTGTCTTTTATTGATCCATTTTTGACAAGCACTTGAAGACATATGCATAAATGAAGTTGGATTGTAAAAGCATTAAACAGGTTTCTGCCGCTTTGCTGATTATTTCAGGGCTGCCAAAGAGAGTCAATGTCTTCAGTAGTGTTTAATTTCTTTTTGTGCGTGTGGAATTGGTTTGAAGAGAATTGGTTTTGGCATTCTATGCATAAATGCTAGTGTTAACATAAATTAATTGGTCTGCGGTAAGTTATCTTGCTTATCCACATTTAAGATAATGTTTTATGTAATATGTTACTGTTGAATCTGATTATTAAGACTATTAATTGCTCGATATGGAGAAACTCATCGAGTTGGAAAACATCATGGTTAACCCCCAGTTCCGATGAACACACACTAAAGAGTGTAACTGTTTAAATGTTTTCGACATAGGGCCTTCTTCCAGATGGCTTCCTCTTTAATCCATCTTCCGTCTAATTAAATGATGTGTCACATTCATTTCATGCTAGTAATTAATATCAAGATTGCATCAATGACATAAATGACACTAAATACCACTACAAAATACCAACAAAACAGAAAAAAGATGTCACACATCAGTTTTTCACAAGAGTCAGTTGAGAAAGTACATGTCACTTAGATACTGAATACCAAAAAAAAAAAAGTTTTGAAGCTGCGTTGGAGTTTTTTCTATTGTTTTGCTCTCTTTTTCTTATATCTTGTTTTGATTTCTTTGGGATGAGAAAAGAAATTAAAATCCATAGAACATAGATGCTCACTGTTAACAATAAAACTTCCAAAATCATGTTTTTTGTGAAGGAAAAAAAATGTCACAGTTCAAGTCCAGCAATTCCCAGTAAAATTACTCAATTCGTCAAATGAATCCATAAAGCAACACAGAATTTAGACATCAAACCCAACTTCATAATATACTTTCTCTGCGCGAAGTGCCAATTTACTGAGTCATGTCATGTTTCACTTTATGTTCCTGTTGCTTTTTCTCAACCTATGAAATATTTTTTTTGAAGCTCTCAACCTATGAATAATTGTTTGTCTAAATGTGTGATACTTGTAAGACCACAGCTATGTGTGATATCAATGTTATACAGAATTACATACTTTAGATGAATGTCAATTGCACACCAAGAACACTCCACCTTCTGTTACTGCTCCTCTTGACTCTAACAGATTGATACTTCACACTGCCAGTCCTACCGATACGCTCCTTTACTTGCAGATCAAAGTCTATCATCCTATCAACCTCATCAATCATCCTTCTTTGATAAGACCTTGCCACCATCCACTTCTAGTAGCCACTTAGACATACCTGCTCCTAGGAGATACTCTAGGATGTAGGATCCACAATACCCCACCTCATTTGATGGAATTTGTCTATTATCTTCCCCTTCTGAAAGACCAGGTCTAAGAACCTTCTCCATCTCTCAGTGCCCTTTTCACCAACACTGGAAAAATTCCCCTCATCTCACTGGATCCTGATAGCCAGCCGGTTATGCAAAACATTTCTTATGATAAGAGAACCTAATTACTATGAGAGAGTAGCTATGAATCCTGCATGGCAACCAACCATGACACGGTAATTTTAGACTTTATATGCTAACCAAACTTAGCATTCGGCTAATCTACCTGCAGGAAAGAAGGCAATGGGTTGTAGGTGGGTTTACAAGATCAAACACAGCGGACATGGAAGTGTAGCAAGGTTCAAGGCTAGGTTGGTGGGCAAAGGGTACACTTGACTACATTGAAACATTTTCACCAATGGTCATCTTGACCATTGTGGAGACTTTAATCAATGTAGTTGTCAAACAAGGATAGTAGCTTTATCAAATAGATGTCAATAACCAACATGGGTTGTGGTGTACTGGTGGGAGTGTTTCACCCTTATCCAGAGGTCTCCTTCAAGCCCTAGCTATAGAGAAAAATCTTGTTGGGAGCGCCACCTCTAAGTGGACCTTGTCGTGTGTCATCCGAATTTAATCGGATCTCCAAGGTAGACTCCGTACATCGAGTGGAACTAGATGTCAATAATGCGTTCCCCATGGAAACTTGCATGGAGAAGTCTAAGTGGATGCTCCATGACTAGTGTGGAGACTCAAAAAGTGTCCGTATGGCTTAAAACAGACAAGTAGACAATGGTATGATAAGCTAACAGAAACTTTACACTCGATTTGCATATCAATCGGACAACAAAATACAATTAAATATGCTTGAAATGAAAACCCACAATTACCAAAGTTATCCCGTCACAATTTCATCCCTAATTCAACTGTACTTCATATATATGAAGATTATAAGCTAAATTCACAGCTATGGGGTTCGATTCTTACCTCAAATAGGTGAAAATCCACTGATTATCGGCGACCGGCAGCTTCCGATTCTTCCAAATCGGAGAAGAACGTCATTAGTTTATTGGTGTACTTGGAGAAAATGACAAAATTAGTCCACTATTCAAAAAAATTGTCGGTTTTAGTTCATTTACTATATGCTTTATGATTTTAGTTTCTTAACTATAAAATTATCGATTTTAGTTTTTTAAGTATTCAAAAATTTATTAGAGTTGGTCTTTTTCTATTTTTCATATAAATAGCTTAGGTTTGTATTAACGAAATTCATGTTTCGATAAATAAAATCTTTAGCAATTTTTTTTGTTGTTTCTCTCTCCGCTTCATTTTCTTCAAATTAATCTTACGCGAAGAACCTTAACCTTAACGGTTCAAAACAAAATTCACAAGTAAAGAAAATATAAGTCATAATTTTATTCAACAAAAAGTATATTTATTGCTACTAATGACTTGAATATACTAAACTTTATTATAAAAAGAAAAATTTTATTCGCTGTTAAATTAAAAGTTTGTACTCCAATGACTTCATTGAACGGAATTCATTTAATTTTTTAAAAACTGAAATTTGTAAAATGGTATATTTGTAATTTTTTTAATTATTATTTAATAAATCAATTTTATTATTTTATTTTATGTAAAGAATTTGAGTAAATTAAATTAAATTCACACTAATTAAATATTCAAGTGAGACATCAAGTTATTAACAACAATTATATGCTTAATTTTATCCTCCATTCAATAAAATTAGGAATTATATCTTGTTTCCTCATTAATTTTATTTTGAATCGTAAACGTTATTATTTTTTTTATAACAGTAAATGTCATTGATATATGTGATATGAATTTGACATGTTATAATTATCTTTATTAACTATTTTCAGAATTTATTATCAAAATTATTTAACAAAAAATAAAATAATAAAATTTAAATTTATTCCTTAAAATAAAATTTTGAAACTCGTACATCTTCTCCCCCTTTCCACATTAACAAACAAAATCTATCGGAGAAACGCTTGTCGGCGAAATTTTCTATACTCTTTTTCTCACCTGTCGGGATTCACTCATTTTTCAACTTCAATTTTTTGCTATTTATATGGAGCGAATTTTTTTTGTTTATCACGTAAAACATTAAGGTAATATTTTATTCACTTGAAAGTTATTTAATTGAAAAAATTTTATAAAATTAAAATGTTAAAGTAAGTTTTGTTAAATAAATTTAAGAATCATTTTAATTTCTTCATAATGATAAACGTAGTAAACATCCCAACAAGTTGTCAAAAATACCACTCCCATTTGCTTGCCATTTACATGTCCTAATTTATATTTCTTTTTGCCATTTAAATTAGGCAGATTGACGGGGAAGACTCTCGTACTTGTCATCTAGATCCTTCTACTCACGACTTTTTCAACGAAACACTTAAAGTTATTAAAATATCTTATTTTAAATCCCTTTGAACATGAGTGTCTCTCAATCGCGCTGATGTGGATAACACATCATTATCCATACCAGATAACATACACCAAAAATTGCTATATCATTTTTATCATTTCAAATATTTTAGTTTCCAAAAAGAAAAGAATTTCATATTCATTTTAAAAATTAGTCTTTTAAAATTGATTCACCAGAAAAAATATCTCTCCGACCACTTCATTCACGAATAGCCGCCGTTGAGGTAGTCATTGTCAAGAAATCAATATCGACGAGTTGTGACGAGTTGTTTGGCCGAAAAATCCATCAAAATTAAAAGTGGAGAAGTGGAGGAAATAATAATCTTTTCATCAAAAGTTTTATGTTTTTCTCTCTTCTAAATTTTTTTTATTTATTTGTCACTTCAATCTTGTTTTTTCTTATTTGTTTCTTTTTCCTTTTTTTCTTCTATAAATCTAATCTCTAGTGTTAGAAGAGAAAAATAAAAAACAAGTATCGTAAAAAAGAATGAAGATTAAAGAAAGATAAACGAAGTGGGGGAGAGAGGAGGGGGAAAGGCAACGGTGATGGTGACAGTGATAACTTATGACGACGAAGAAGTAGAGTAACGGTAAGGAAATATAGAAAAATCCAAGAAGGGGATTTTTTTCATTACATATACATTTTTAATTGATGTATGTGCTTCACTTGCTTTTAAACGCGTGTAACCATACATTTCATCCTATTCAACGAATAAACGCCACATAAGCTTGGACAACAGTCACTGAGATTTAAAATAACCTGTTTTAATAATTTTAAATGTTTAATTGACAAAGTCGTGAGTAGATAGGTTTAGGTGTCAAATAGAATCAAATACGAGAATTTCTTGGAATATTTCCCCTTTAAATTAAATTATTTGAGTGGTTAGTATATATTATTTTATAATGAAGAAAATATATTCATTTTATAAAGATTCAAATTTAGAAATTGGTGCTTGACTTGATATGATTTAATCTAAACTATTAACATTTGGATTTTGAAATTGGTGCTTGACTTGGATTGTTTCATAAATAATATGAATAAAGAAAGATGTTAAATATATGTATTATATTGAGAAAAAAATTACTTATATGGAAAAACATATAATATATGAAAATATATGACCTTTTTTTAAATAAATAAAATAAATAAATTATAATAGGTTTTACATTTTTATATATATATATATATATATATATATATATATATATATATATATATATATATATATATATATTTTGACTATTAAACCGCCCCTATATTCTTTCATTTCCATTTTGTTCTGAGAATCAAAATGTCTTCCGCCGGAATCACCGTCGCCGACGGCGGCGCAGCGCTGTATTTCTGCCATAAATGCAGTAACACCGTCACCATTACCCCTTCTCCTAGCGGCGATCTCTTCTGCCCTACTTGCAACAGTGATTTCGTCGAGGAATACGAGGAACCGGACCCTGAACCGGAAATGTTTCCGAACTTCCCCAACCCGGGCTTGTTGAGTAGTTTACTCATGGGTGCTCGTCCGCGTTCTGCTCCTACCACCGGTTCTCATCAGCATTCTGCTCCTGCCACCGGTTCTCGTGTTTCCCCATACACTGCTTTTTTCAACTCAAACCGAAACCCTAGGCAAATGTCCTCCGGGTCTGATGATTTCAATCCATTTGAGTTTCTTCAGACTCATCTGGCTGCTCTAAGAGCTAACGGGGCTAGTTTCGAGTTCGTTATCGAGGGGGGTAACGGGGGTAGTGGTCTCCAAATGCCGGCGAATTATGGGGACTATTTCATTGGACCGGGGTTTGAGCAATTGATCCAGAATTTGGCAGAAAATGATCCAAACCGATATGGGACTCCTCCGGCGTCGAGAGCAGCGGTGGAGGGGCTCCCTACCATCAAAGTTGATGAGGAATTGATGCGTTCTGAACTGGCACAGTGTGCTGTTTGTAAGGATGATTTTGAGATGGGGTCAGATGTGATACAGATGCCTTGTAAGCATGTTTATCATAAGGATTGTATCATACCGTGGCTTGAGTTGCACAGTTCTTGCCCGGTTTGTCGCTATGAGTTGCCAACGGATGAGCCTGAGAATGAGAACAGGCAAAGAGACAATGATGGGGACTCGAGCGGGGATGGTTCTGCTTCTGGAAGTGGGGGATCAGGGAGAAGGTTTACTACAATATCATTGCCATGGCCTTTGGGAAGCTTTGGAGCATCATCTAGCCAGGGATGATCCGAGTCTCGTGGGCAGCGGAACAGGGAGTCTAATTAGGTAGAGATATACAAACCATAATCGTCTTAATTTGATTGTTCAATTCATTTGATTCAAATTTATACACGTGACTTGCTGATCGAAGCTAAAATTGTACTTGTTCATCGATTTTTGTGACTATCTGTTATTTCGTGTAGTTTGTTTGTAGTATTACTTTGTTGTAGTACTATTATGTTCCTACTTGTTGTTTTGTTACTTTGTATTGTTGATTGTACTTTCAGTATCTGTTATCGTACTATTTTGACTTGAGCCGGGGGTCTATCTGAAACGGCCTCTTTATCTCATCTCTAGGTAGATATAAGGTTCCGTACACTCTAACGTCCCATACCCCACTGTGGGATTACACTGGATATGTTGTAGTTGTTGTACTCTTAGTTGCGCGGACTCTTCACTTTTGATGTCGCACCTGTCTCGGATTCTTCAAAATACACTACTTTTGACGAATTCGACACGCACCTGTTCGCATTTTTGAAGAGTCCATGCAACATAGGTTGTACTTGACGTCAGGAGTTGATATACCCAAAGTTCTGGTAAATATAAGGAATTCTAGACTAGGAAATGGGATTAACTGTGGTTATGCATTTTACTAGGTAGTTGGAATGTCCTTAACTGTGTTCATGGGACATCTTAATCAATCAGCTGTGCCTAATTCCGAAACTGTTGAGCTCAGTTGTATTCGCTGGCTCGATTTAGGTCCACTTCTACGTCCATGTTTGATGTTCAGTGTCTAGCTGGTCCTTACGTGAACCCGATGAGGTACTTGCTATAAAGGGACCTGAAGACTGATTCATATTTCAAGTTCATTGGAGATGTGTTTAACAACTGTTCGATTTCTTCAGTTTTGTATTTTCACAAGTCCTCGGACATGTGCGACCATGCTGATTAATATAAACATTTAAAAATGATTTCAATAAGGTTACAATATGTATGTGATGAGTTGCACAAAATTAGAATGGGAAAATGATCGCACATTTTTTATGGGCATTCTGCTTAGATTGTAATTCCCACTTAATCAACTTAAATAATAGAATTATAATGATAGCCTGTTCATTCAGTGGAAGATCTAGGATTTGAAGATGGTGGGTGCTCATTTTCTTTAAGATAAAGTTGCTAGCCTAGAAGGGTTACTTTCTGGAAGCTTTGTAATGTTTTTATAGTTTAGTTAGTTAATGAAAGACAAATACATAATTGGAAACAAGAAAGAAAAAATGAGCAAAAAAGAATCAGCAGCTAAAGTATACGTATGAAGTAGTTCTGTTTCCTTTTTTCCACCAAAAAAAGATTAATAGTTAGCACCTACTAGGATTCGAACCCTCAACAGAACCCATCAGTGCACTCTTATTTCAACTCTAGAACCAAAGCACCCATAAGAACTTTTGGTTTTTGTCTGCTCGCGAGTAGATTATATTAGTTTTACAGATTTTCTTTATATATACACAAAATTCTCATCGGGGGCAATGGGGGCTCGAGCACCGATAAACTACACGTGTAGTGGGTGTGTCCCTGTGTTCATTTGCTTTTGAAGATAGATTAACGGAACCTCTTTTCTTTCTTTCAAATTTGCACTTTATTTAAAGAGTATATTAAGGATAGGAAGAGACATTATTATCATTTTTAATTATAAAATATCTTTTTCCTAGTTTGCCACGTCCCAAAAAAAAATCTTTCCTTGCTTTATGTTACATTAATTGAATACATTTACCATCCTCTTTAGTCGTTAATATATAACCCATAGATACACTTGCACACACGTTCCACAATATATAATTTAACTCTCATTTAATTATGCAAAATGTTCATATTTAATGGAGTAGCCTTAATTGTGAAAATATAATGTGTTCACATTTTGTACAAGAACATTATTGCAATAGTTTTTAAGGGGTGAAATAATCTTTCAACTTTTAACTTTGGGGCTTCCACTTATGGAATAGTGTGGTGATTAATCCCATATATGCTTGTATTCTATGCATAGACCAACTGATAAAGTTATTAGCATATGTAGATATGTAGCACAACCTAAGTTGCTTTGACTCTTCGCTTTCGGTGCCAAAACCGTGTCGAGACGACATGGGCGTGGGTCTGGGCTGGGATAAGTACCTGATCTGGTCAACTAGGTTTGGGTACTTTGACCAAATTCGAGGGAAATTTTTTGGATAGATCCAATGATTTCTGTCCCTTTTCTTTTATCTCATTCCAAGATTCTCCTCTTGATCATTATTCACTCCTTGAGTTTTCCACATAATATCTCATTATTTTGGTTTTATAACTCTTATGTTTAGCCAAATCCCCGCACCCTGTATCCACACATGGATCCGTATCCCCGAACTTAAAAATTTAGGTCATAGAGGATCTGATCTCTAGATCTGCACCCTTATCGGATACCCGCACCCGAGCGACTTAGAGTGCAACTACTATTAATTGCTGGACAAACTTTCTCACTCTACATGTGTGATTTTGAACTGCATGTGTAGTTGTTAAATGTCTTTGCAGATAACGTTCAGTGGCAGAACTAGTATTTAGTTTATGCTTGTATGTTGATAACTGTGCGACTACAAGGGCATTTTACAACATAACACATGTTCTATTTGTATGAAATTATTTGCATTTGTCTTTATATGTACATGCAAATACTTAGCCATCACAATGTGTATGATGCCATTTCTGGAAACAAGGGACCAAATCTATAAAATTGGTCAAATGTTGGAAAGAGGAGGTTATCCCGGTATTTTTATCCGTGGAAAGCCCAGAAAAGTGACCAACTAGAGCAGGGCCCTATTGATAAATGTAAGGAAGTGTTTATGAGCCCTAGCAAAAGCCGTAGCCCTTTAATTGTGTCGGGGAATCGGCCTTCTTTAGTCAAAGGATCTAATTCCCATGTATTTCCAAGGTTATTGATGGTAGAGTTATTGCAACTTATGCCTTTGTTGAGCTCTTAGATGCGAGATTGTACATCTTGTCAGTCTTCTTCATTTTGTGCACTTTGCTGGTTTTTGGTTTGTGATGGCTTTTAATGATGTTTCACCATTGAATTCTAAAGTTTTATATGGGTCAAATAGGCAGGTTGGACTAAATTTGGGTGGGTTAAGCAGGTTGGATCAATAAGCAAATTGGTCATAGCCAATTTATCATATCTAATCTCCCTTTCAATTTTAAGGATTTCATGAATGATGTCACTCAATTGCTCTGCTGATCTTCCTTCTGGATGCTCTTGAGAAGTAGTTGAAAATGTTGCATTAGATTGTAAATAGTCCAAAAGTAGTTCCACTTCTTGCTAGATTCCTTGGTCCTTGGGGTGAAATAGGACACACTTTTGCCTTTTGCTCCTTCTTGATGTATGTATCACACCTACATAGTACTGTAAACATCTATGTAGTATCTTTTCTGATGAAAAGAAATGGTACTACTTCTTGATCTTTCTCTTGTAAAGTAATAATTAGGTAATATTTCATGCTCTTTATTGGTACTTCTGTTTGATGTTCTATGTTATGTTGATCATACACTTCAATTGTCAACTCTTTCCTACATTCATTGCTGACATCCAGAGATGTTACAAATTTGATTTTGATTTCGTAGATACAAACATGATATACCACTTTGAAATGTATTTTGATCATTAATGATTTCTCTGTTTTACAGGTGGTATCCTTGCTTGCAGGTTGTATCATGGATGACAAAGTTGGAGGAGTTGTTGGGTAGATAATTAGAAAATGCTACAAAGGTAAAGGATTAGGTTTCATCTCTTAAAACATAGATACAGGGTCTACACAAACCCCAGATAGTATTGCAAGATGTTTGTCTGAATGTTTTGCATCAGATGTCCAAAGTTTTCATTTATGCTTCATCAATCGCGAATTTTGCGGATTGTTTTAGTCCTTGTGCAGTTGATCTGGCATTACTGTTTTGCTCGTCTCTGTGCTGCTATAGTTGATGAATTTCCTTGATACATATTTTTCTCATCAAAAAGCCTATATGATGCTTGTGGTTTGAGTTGGCTTTTGTTATATTGTGTGGTTATGGCATTCAAAATGCATTGAACTTCATAACATTTTTGCTATGTGTTTGGACTCTTGAGTGCCGTCTGCTGAACCCCTGCTGGTCTGGTCTTAGACCCCATTTTTGCAGTGTACTTTACTATATGTTAGAAGCGTACTTGTAAAAATATGCTTCTACCAACACAACTTTGGTAGAAGCAATTCTTTCATTAGTAGCTACATTGTATTCACTCTTACTGCATGAGAAGTAGCAGTACATTCGCTACAAATCCCCGTGCTTTCTAGCCAAACACTTCCCAGATAGCCTCAGCCTTCACTAAAGTCTGCTCTTGATATCGTTGTTCTGCAACTCTGATAGTCCTAAACTGGTTTAGGATAGCTCTTGGCTCGTACCTATCTCTATGGGGGCTTGTGTGATGAAGTGTAGCGTAGCGCTTATGCCTATTATAGCAGTGAGTCTCTTAGGTCTTGCTCTCTTTCCTGTTACTAAACTATTCATTTGTTCATTTGATGTCGAATCATCTGTGTGATAGCCATACCTATTCATTCGTTAAATTGACGTTCAATCAGGTATGAATAGGTGTGGCTATCAAATACATGATTCGACGTCAACTTAATGAATAGGTGCCTCGATTGTTCCATTTTGAATGGTGTCACATAAAAAGAAACGGAAGGAGTACGTTTGTTACCTTTTTTCCTTTCTATATATAGCCTGTTGCTTTAGAATTTTAGCCCAGAAAATAGATAAATAAAGGCCCACATAAATAGGCACTTAATAAGGTGATGCCCATATCATAACAAATAAAAAAATTCGAGGAATATTTTATATTGACCCATTTTTTATATAGGGCCCTACAAATCATTGTTTGAGGAATTAATTAGTACAAATATAATATGATTCACAGATCATAATCTCAATATTAAACTATGGATTAGAAAGGGAATGTCTTATCATTTACTTTATAAAAAATTAATATTATCAACTCCCATAAAAAGCACACCAATATCCTTACCAAAGATCTTGCATCGTCGTTTAGTGAATATTAATCATTATCATTATTGTAGTGGTTAGACTAAGCTTAAATAAGTGTTCTTTTGTTGTCGTTTTATTTAGTTGTTTGATATTTGAAATTTTTTTTCCCAATTTAATTTCAACTGGCGTCAAATGAGCTCATTAAGAAAATACAAGTGTATATTCATTTTTGTTTAGGATCAAACTTGAGTTCTCTGATTAAAAAAAAAAAAAGAATGGTGTGATTAATTATTCTTTCTTAGTCAGGGCGGATTTAGATCATTAGCCATGACTTTAGACCGAAACAATAATTTTTGCTTAAATTTTATTTTTGTATTGATGATAGCGTGAATTCGTACGTTATAAATTTCGTGAAAAGCATAAAATTCATAATTTTCAAATTCTGACGTTGTAAAAGCAATGAATTAATCTCATTACATGATTGACAATCAAAAAGTTGATTTGTTTTTTTTTTCTTTTTGGGAAAAAGTGTATTAACCTAATGTGGAATATAGGCACTCGTGTGCTTAAATTAAATTTAAATAATTGCATGGTAATCATAGAGTATAATCTTTTAAGCTGTATAAACACCGCATTACACGGAGTCATTAGCCGCCCTTAATTAAAAGATTAATTAATTCAATTAAATTAAAAACAAAGACAATTCATAAAGTTAAATAAAATATTATTATTAAACAATTTTCAAAATTATGTTTGTGAAGAAACAATCATAGCATTTGTTATGCTGTTTTAATAAATTGAAAATGATTGAAGAAAAAGTTATGTAGGGTATTATTATTCTTTGTTTTAATTAAGTTAATCAATTAAAATGATATCAACATTAATAATTTTTGTTTCTTTGTTTCCTTTTAAACAATAATTGTACTTAGTTGGTTTTATTAATTTTTGTTTCTTTTATGTCGGTCAATTAAATCATTGATAAGAAGAAAAAAAAGAATTAAATCATTAAGACTTTGAAGTACAGCCTAATTAAGTTGCGTTGCTACTAATCAAAAATATTTTTCGTGAAAAATATTTTCCTCAAAAAAAATAAATTAATTTCTTTGTAAAAAATATCTTACAGACCGAATAAAGATAATTAATATTATTTATCGAATGCATTTTTCTTACTTTCCATCTTATTTTTCTGATCAATCGAACATGAAAGAAAATTAAAAACACGACCTAATTCTCTAGTTTTTATTTTTTTGCCAAAAGAAAATACTTTTTATAGAGCGTGATTGTTATGGAAAAAATTATTATTTTAAAATCGTAACTAAAAATTAATTTGCTTTTTCAAAGTCTATAACAATGTATTTAATTTAACTCGTTATAAGGGTCAGGATTGGTCAGCCAAAAGGAAATTTTATTCAACATATATTCCACATAACTAAGTCAACATTTATTAATTATTTTGTAAGAGTTATCATAAAATTAATAAAATTAATATAGTGTTTAATTTATCGAATTAAATATAACTTAAAGTATATATATATATATATATATATATATATATATATATATATATATTATATATATATATATGTTACACGTTTTGCATGATTTTAATGGTCATGTTATTTGCATTTGATGCATTTTCTTTGGTCTTTATACTTATGGACATAGACTTATTGATAATTTAATATCTAAATTAATGGAAGTTACATATGAAAGATTGTTGAAATTTCTTTGAGTGCATTTTGGTGAAAAAATTAAAAAAAATAACAAAATAATTTTTTTTCTCTAAATGAATATCTTTCGATTTATAAAAATACAATAACTTTTGTTAATACGGTTAAAGCCCGTGATTTCTTAAATTTTGTTAAATCAACTAAGAGTCAGACTCACATATCATAAGAAGTAATATGTACATTTTATCTAGGAAAGATGCACAAGTATCCCCTCAACTTATGCCCGAAATCCCAGAGACATATTTATACTATACTAAGGTCCTATCACCCCCTAAACTTATTTTATAAGTAATTTTTTACCTCTTTTCGACCTACGTGACACTAGTTTTAAAAGAAAAAGTCAACCATCGGTGGGCCCACGAAATAGTGCCACGTAGGCCTAAAAGGGGTAGAAAATTATTAATAAAATAAGTTCTGGGGGATAATAGGACCTTAGCATAGTATAAATATGTCTTTGAGATTTCAAACATAGATTTGAGGTGGTACTTGTGCACTTTTGTTTGTGCTAGCTTTAGACTTTTCAATTTGTGGAACAATTTTGTCTATAGTTTATTTTTATAGATTGAGACCACACATCTTTATTTTCACATTTTGCCAAATTCATAGTACTTATATCATTAGAAATAATGGCTCCAATATGAAAGCAAAATATTTTCCAAACTAAATTCTAAAATCCACTTACTTAAGCTAATTTAAACAAAAATATATAACAAACCTATTTACATTTGAGTTATTTCCATCATTTTAGTTGCTTTGATAATGTATTATGATATTAATAAACTCCACCTAATATCATTCCAATATGTGTAACCTTCCTTTCATTTTTAATCGAGAAATCAAGCTTAAACTTAGCACTTACGTAACAAATTTATTTTTATTGGGAGTGCTTCACTTTCAAATGAATTTTCTTATCTATCTATCTATCTATATATATAGAGAGAGAGAGCGCATATTAAGTTTAATTTCATATACGATATCTGAAAATAATAACATATATGCATACTTTAACATTATTTTTATAGATCGAAAAGTTTTTAATATACTTTCGCCTCAAATAAAATGTAATCCAACTAGGATTTTAAAAAACAACAAGATAAATAAAAAGTTATTATAAAAGAAAAAGAATTAGCATCATTTTGAGATGAATACACATAAAAAAATTGGTATTTCTTTTCTAGATATACTTTCTTTTCTTTTCTCTGCTTGTTAACGACATAAATATAAATATAATTATGATATTATTAACATTAATAATATTATACTTAATTCTATTTTTATTTGGTTGACATATTTTGACTTAAAAAAATATTCAATGAAACACGATTAAAAGAAAATACCGATAACAAAAGCGACACTATAAAAAAGGGTTATTAAAAGAAAAAAAAATAATTTGATTTTGTAACCACTATCAAACACTAGATGAGATTGTTTTATTATATCATTTTTATAAAAAAAATAAAATATTTTCTTGTTATTATGACCTAATAAATGGAATTATGACGTCATTATACCGCACGTGCTGTACGTCTACTTTCCTTGTTTTTACATGTAACCGACTAACCGTATACGAGCTATGTGTACGTGTGAACCTTATAGTGGCAAATTACGTAATTTTCATGTTTTTGTATGTCTAATTTGGGAAAATTGTATTACATGAGTCACCTCTGAGTACTGTGCACTGTCTACTGAGTGCATTAAAACAATTTCAGCAAAGACTTCTCCACGCGCTTTCGTTGGCGCGTGTGGACACGACTTACCTATTTGCTATTGCGTGGTAAATTGAGAGAAGAAAATGACCAAAATACCCCTTGATGTATATGAATTTCGATTTTATTTGATTATTTCGTTTGATACGTGTGATAAGGATAATCATTAATAAGCAGGATTACATTGGAGTTGAAACTAATAAGTATTTATTTATTTTTAATCAGATGTTTCGAGATTAAGTTTCTTTGAAATATGGAATCGTCTTTATTACGAAACGTTTTACCTTCAAATGTGAGAATTTTTAGTGTGAATTCGAATTGAGTCGCTTCATGACGATGGGTAATAAACATCCAATGAAAAAGAATAATAATTTAGAAATAAAATTTAAGATTACCTTTATTTCATATTTAATTTGATGTATTGGCTAATTTTAAAAAAAATTTAATTACTATTTGTATAAAAATTGTGGAATTACTATTTCATATTTACGATGAAATAAAGATTATATCGAGTGTCTTATTGTTTCCTTTTTAGATATCATAGAAGATTGGGATAACAATAAGAATTCAAGCCTTTAGTGATTTAATGAAATGTAAAAATGTCATAAAATTTAATTATAAGTCTAAAGGTTGATTTTCAAATATTTTTTGAATGCTTTGTTTCTCTCTTCTAATTGTGGCATCTCAATTTCTGATAATCGTCTAAGCGTGTTTCAATCAATATTAATTGGAAAGAGCATCGCCAAAAGTTACTATTCTTAACTCTCAAGTTCATCTCAGTTTGGTAATAAAAAGGACACGTTGACACATTACCGAATGTAACAGATACCTAAAGAAAAAAAATCAAAGTTTGAAGGTCTGATTGACAAAGAACTCAATCATTCCACGCATCACCAATTCACTCGGCTATCTCAGTTTTGTTTGCTGAAATAAGTTTTTAAAAGTTATTTCATACTTCAATTGCTGATATTTTTAATCATAAAATTTTAATTTTTTTTTCAAATATAGGTACAAAATACTATTTTAAATTTTAAAAATTATAATTTTAAAGCACAAAGTTAATTTTAACTTCAAAATTTATGAGAAAAAGGGGAGTTGAATATGGACATTGAATATAATTGCACATTGAAACATTTATTCATGCTCTAAAAAGATAAAAAAAATTCAAAATAACTAAAAATAGAGGCTTATTAATTATTAGACACCCATTAAAAATGTTTTTTTTTCCGGTTATTTATTTTAAGAAAATGATAAATGACTTTGTAATTGCCTTGTCTCTAAATTGGGGAACAGATAATACAATTGGAGTAACAATAATATAATACTTTAAATCTTATTTCACTCTTTAAAGGGAAATTGCTTTATTTAACATTGCAAGTTGGGACCAAAAATAAATAAATTGAGTTCTCTGACATTTGGGCTCCAAATCAATTAATAAAATTTACATCATATCCATGAATCCACTATATATTTTTATTCTTATTTTGAAAGAAAAATGATTTCTTATGGTTAAGAAGTCTACGTCGAAAACGATACGAAGTTGATCTCCTTATATAGAATTTGGATAATTTTCTTTTTATAAGTTATTTTTGGGATTAAATTTTATTCTAAGATCTATTTTTATATAATACTAGAGTCAGATTCTTATATTATATTGTTCGCGCTCTAGTTAATGAGATCTGGACGTGCAGGAAGCATTAAGAAATTTTTCAATAGTAAAAAAAGAATGATAAATTAGTCTCCTTTCTTCCTTCATAAGTTAACTTTTGAAGTCGATTATCATTTTATATTAGTGATATATTTAAAATAAAATGAATTAATTGATTAAAGGATCATTTAAGTATTGTAAAGGTTTCACTAAAGTTATATTTTAAATTTTTCTCTCAATATAATTATCTAAGTTTTAAAATTATTTTTTTGAATTTTTTGGTATTAAAGTCATTCTAACTATAATATTATGTCTTACAAAAACTTCATTCTCTTATGAGATTTCTTAAATAACATGTCATGTAACCTTTATTCTCCTTGACATAAAATATAAAAATAATTATTATGACATGGCATGTAAATTAATAAATCTAGCTAGGGAAAAAGATTTTATAAAACATAAAATTGAATAATCTTATAGTAAAGAAAAAAAATAATTAAAAAGTGATTTTTCATAGAATCTTCTCAATACTTGAATAATTATATATGGTGAAAGAAATTAAAAATGACTATAATAGAATCTTCTCAATTATTGAAGGACTATAAAGGAAATTAATTTATTTTAAAATCTTATTTAAAATATACTTTTGTTTGGACTTTATTGGTTTAAAACTATATTTTAAAATTTTATTTTGAAAACTACTTTCATACGTAAGTGACTTCTTGTTATTTTCTCGTGTCTTTTTTCATGCATATTATTATCTAATAATTAATTAATTAATTATCCCATTTACTACCTACAAAATTCAATTTGATATAAATGAATTAGTAGGCATTTGGTCATATATAATTATTTAATTTTTTAATTACAATTAGGCACATAAAGGTAGAAGGAATCAAATTCTTAAAAAATAATTATTGGTGTATTATGACTTAATATCCATAATAATAGTTCCTTTTTAACGAGCCTTATCCATTTGAAATTTTGATGTTGACAATTTAACAACCATGACAAATTTCTTCATCCAATACCAAATTTTGCTATAACCAATTCTATGTTAAAAATAGGCTCAAATTATTTAGCATTTTCGATGCGTTCGTTACGAAAGAAAAATATTTTTAAAAAAAATATGTGAGTTTTTTTTTTACCTATTTTGTTTTATCTTTTGAAATAACATAATATACTCAGTGAGATCTCATTAAGTAGGGTTAAATGAGGATAAAATATACGCATATATTATCAGTACTCCGTGGGGGTAGAGAGATGTTTTCAAAAGACCCTCGACTGATCAACAACAACTAATAAAAGAAGAAAACATAACGGTTAATAAAAGATCGTACTTGTAGTGTCTGCACAAGAAAAATAAATAACAACAAATCAGTGTGATAATAATAGAGATACTATAAACAATATATAATAAGACTTAAGAGCTACAACAAATGTACGACTAGTGCTACAACATGCATTAACAAGCTTAAACAAGACAACACTCTATCCCTACTGACCTTTTACTCTAATACGTGATTTCAACTTCTTCCTATTTAAGTGAATTCTGTAATATAAAGTAGCGTCATTTCATATGTTTAATCACCTCTTCCCAATACTTTTTCAAGTTAGCCCTTACATGCTACAACTAATCTCTCACATCTCCTAACTGGAGCATTGACACACCTCCTCTACACATACTCAGATCATCTTACCTTTACGTAAGCAAAAAAAGTGTAGGAGTTCGATCCTCTTCAAAACATAATATCAAATGCTCGTCTGAAAGCTTGAAGCATGCGAACTTGAGATTCTTGAAATTAGAATTATTCGATAACGTATTATAAAATTCTATCAATCATCTATATCTTATGAATGAAAAGTCTACTTTAAAATAATCTACTACTTATATTTCAAAGTCTCTTTCTTGTTTTTTCTCATATTTTCTATTCCCATCAAGTTAAATAATTTAATCTCAACTTTACGTTGATACAATAATACGTATTACTTAACAAAGATTACATGACAACATACAAATAAAATATACCATTTGCATCGAAAATAAAGAGTCCGCATAAAAATTATTCATTTTTCCTCTTTGTGATAGACATGAAGTGTTCAAAGCTTATTTACTTTTGGTTAAACATTAACCACCATGTTGGAACACATGCAACATTTTATTGACCATTTTGGTTTATAATTTATTTCAATTTTTTTTATATTAAATAAGTAGACTAGTCAAGTCATTTTAAAACTCAAGCCTCAACAAACCCAATTATTGATCAAAAAATATACACAACTTTGTGGGCCATACTTTTAAAACAAATTGTGGGACCCACCAACCTAACAACAATAATAATTAAATAGTGAAATGTAGGGGGACCAATTTTTTATTTTTTTTAAACTTTTAAATAAAAATAGGAAAAATATGTATTAAAAAATTTAGCTTCAAATTAAAATTTCCCTCTATGGAGACTTTTTTGGTCCACAGTACGGATTAATATGACCCACTCTGACAACCTTTAAAGCTTAAATTCTCCCTATTTTTTCCCTAAAAGATAACATTATGATAAAATGGGGAATTTTATATACCTAAGTTTCATTCTCCTTTTTCATTAATAATATTTTTCTTTCTTGAGTACATTTCACATGAATACAAAATCTAATTTAATTGATATTGTATGAATACAATTTGATGGTATTATATATATATATATACATAAGTAACTATTAATGAAATTATCGGAATAAATTAAATTAATATTTAAGTAACTCGAGCGATTAAAAAAAAAGAAAAACAGAGTAATAAATTGTCTAATTAGTTGAAATGTAAACTCGATTCATTCGAATGACTTTACGATATATTTTTTCTTAAATATATGTAAAATCAAATATAAGTGCATTTAAAACTAACTTATTAATTCAATATATGTGTTTTCAAAGTATGAGAGAGACTAACAACTAATTATGTTTAAAAAAAATATTAAATATACACATCTAAATACTTTAACTAATTTCTGCTATGTCAAGTTTTAACACTTCAATATGTCAAGTTTTAACACTTCAAACGTATAAATACTCCTCTAAAATTCATGTGTCGGTTAGGTATTCATGAAATACAATAAAAAAGGAGAATGCACAACTATCCTTCTAGAATATGATTGAAGTTTTAGAGACATATCTTAACTAAACTAACATCCTATTATCTCTATGAACTTATTTTTTTATTGTAATTATATACATCTTTTGTCTTACGTGACACACTCCATGACCCCACACAATTGAGACATGTAAGAGATATTTGAATGCCACGTAACTCAAAAAAATGCATAAAATTACAAAAAAGAAAATGTTAAAGGGTGGTAAGACCTTAGTTTGAATATGTCATAGAGAGAACTCTAGTAGAAAGAAATTAGAAAGATCAAAAAATTTCCCAATACATTTTCTTTTAGAATTTTTCAAAAATATTAATTTCGAAAAAAAAAAAAATTATTAATTTTTCGATAGTCATTTGAAACTCCAATAATGGTGAATAAGTGAAGTTGATTTAGATAGTAGCAACTAATTTTTTTTTTTAATACACATAGATATGTATTATGTTATGTAAATGACAGTATATAGTTTCACAATATTCCTATAAAGAACATTAAAGGAAGTAGAATACACTGCATTTTAAAAATTTATGAATGACTTGTACAAATAAAATCTAGCAAAAAAAATACATTAAACTTAATCTTAGTTTTGTTAAATAAATCTTCAATTTTAAATATTCAACATCTAGACGCTTTAACTAATTTCTTCTATGTCAAATTTTAAAACTTTAAATGTATAAATACTTCTTCAAAATTTATGTGTAGTTAGGTATTCATGAAACACAATAAAAAGGGAGAATGCACATGCACAAGTACCCTTCTAGACTATGATCGAAGTTTCAGAGGCACACCTTGATTAAACTAATGTCTTATTATCCTCTGAACTTATTTTTTGCTTAATTATATACACCTTTTGTCTTACGTGACACACTCCATGGCTCCACACAATTGAGGCGTTGTGCACAAAATTACAAAAAAAAGAAAATGTTAAAGGGGTAGTAAGATCTTAGTTTAGTTAAGGCGTGTCTCATGAATTTCGGTCATACTCATGCCAATAAAAATGAATTGAAATATGTATTATCAGTTAAGATCAAGTTAAAAAACATACATTTTCAAAGTTGGAGTTTTTTCGTACATCCAAAGAAAGTGACCGATAAAAATTATGATATAGTGATGAGTTACTCATTCGTTCTTAATTAAGAGAGCGCAAATTCAAATTTAATCGAACGTCGACCGACCGACGAAAAGAAACCACGGAAAGAGAAGTGTGAAAAATGGAAAGAGATGGTGAAAATTTTTGTGTGAATGTGAAGATTGAAGAGAGAGAGAGAGAGGGGAGTGAGCGCGTGAAAGAGGGTAGTGGGTACTGTACTGGATTGCTAGCAGGGATGAGCTGTGAATATATGTGTAAGAGAGTAGTACTAATGTCCCCACCACCCATGTGACCTTCTTCCTGTCACCACCAGTTCCTGCTTCTCAATCATTAGTCCTATTCCCCCCTCCCCCTCCATTGTTGTATCTCTACTATTTTTACATACTATTTGTTTTTTGGTTCTACTCTCATTCTCTTGCTATACTTTACAAGAGTGGTGGATCTTGTATTTTTTTACATATTTGTTGTTTTGGGGCTCTGTTTTTTTTTTTTTTGCTTCCATGAATCGAGCTTTTTCTATTACTTGAAACTTCAACTGAACCTGCTTTATTGATTTGTAAAAGTTTTTTTTCTTCTTTTGTTTGGGGTTTTGTTTAATTGAGCTCTGTTTTCCAGAGCTTGGTGAATTTGTTGTTTTTCTTCTTTGTTGGGGTTTGCTCAATTCAGCTCATAAATCCCATATTGGTGCTCTATTTGGACCTGATTTTCAATTATTTGTTGTTTTTTATTTGTTGGGGTTTGCTCAATTCAGCTCACAATTCCCGTATTAGTACTCTATTTTGGATTTGATTTTCGATTATTGTTGGGTTTTGTTTGTTGATAAATCCTAGTAATTTTCCACCACTACCGTTTTTGCTGCTAGTGTTTTGAGCTTCTAATGTCGACGTCTGCAGAGGGAAATGGAGCTATAATTGATCCTCAGAGGCAACAACAACAGGCGCCTACTGGGGTTGGTACAAATGGTGCTTTAACAGTGAAAAAACCGCCGGTAAAAGACCGGCATAGTAAGGTTGATGGTAGAGGAAGACGTATAAGGATGCCAATTGTATGTGCGGCAAGAGTTTTTCAGCTTACTCGTGAATTGGGTCATAAATCCGATGGACAAACTATTGAATGGCTGCTTCGTCAAGCTGAGCCTTCAATTATAGCTGCTACTGGTACTGGTACTATTCCTGCTAGTTTCTCGACTGTATCTGTATCGGTACGGAACTCAACTGCATCTCTTGTTTCATCACTCTCCGCTCCACTTGATCAGAAATCATCACAAATGATTTCACCGGCGCCGTTTATCCTCGGGAAACGTCTCCGGTCAGATGACGAAAACATTGAAAATGGGAATAAGGATGATGTAGCTGTGGCTGCCGGAGCTGCTACTGCTGTGGGTCCCACAGCTGGGTTTTGGGCTGTTCCAGCTAGGCCTGATTTTGGTCAAATTTGGAGCTTTGCGGCGGCACCGCCACCTGAAATGATGGTGCCAACCTCCGCGGCTGCAGCAGCTGCAGCCGCGGCAGCGTTAAGTTCGCAGAGTTCTAGATTCTTTCAGCAGCAGATGGGTGAGGCTTCAGCTGCTAGAGTTGGGAATTACTTACCAATGACTCAAGGGCATCTCAATTTGCTAGCTTCTCTATCAGGTCCTCCACAGCCCTCTTCCGGGAGAAGAGACGACGACGGACGTTGAAGATATGATTATTGTTATTGTTATTGTTATCGTTATTGTTGTTAATATATCGTATAAATGTGTTTTAATGTTCTTGTTTGTGTTAGATGAGAAATTTGTTGCTAGGTTCTAGTGAGTGAGAAATGAACTAGGGGCTTGTTCAATTTCATGAATTATTGCTAGGATTAGGTTTGTTTGCTATATCTCATTTGTCAAGAGTTTACGTTCACCGAGTTTTGGTGTTGTAAGCTGTGGGACGATAACACGAAACACAAGCATCAGGGGAAGTTGTTGCTTGTGATGATGAATTTGGTGGGGTTTGTTCTGTTGTTTGCAGACCTCACAATAAGCTGCTTTGATCACATTGTAACAAGATATAATAGGGGATCAGTGTGGACTATGAAAACCTGTAGTTCCACATGAATGTTTTGTAAGGAAACCATGGCGGTTTCCGTTGAATTCAATTCTGTAATTTGTTGAAACTATATCAGTTGTGAGCTTAAACTTTCCTACTCAAAAGATTGCTATGGACTTCAATTTATTACTCAACTTACATTGTGTTATCTTGAATGGGTGCTATAATTAGATGTTTTCGACATCTCAATGATTGAGTTGACACCATACTGTATAAAATGAAATGGTTCATTTATTGCATTACTGGTTACACGTGTCGACTGATCAACTAATGCATGGGACAGTGTGAAGTTGAAACATGAAATGCTGTGGAGGCGAACGTATAAGGAGGATAGAACTCTAAATTTCTATACTCAAGCTTTCTTAGATTGGTTATGGACCAGATAATCTTGCTACAGCTTGATGTTTATTCTATGTATAAATGTGCGATGTGTGCCATAGATTCGAAATGGAACAGCTCAAAGTTTCAACAGAAAGAGTATTTGATGATTATTTACGTTAATGATCTTCATGCTATATAAGTTCCTCAGTACCACTCAGAAGATTAAACTGTAGTTGTTAAAAATGTTATAGTATATCATACATTTATGGATGACATGATGCCGTATTCTATCATGTGCTGCTTCAACATGGAGGAGGAAGGAGTTACACTGCAGCATCTGAGATTAACGACACCTATCAGCTTTAATTTTGCATCAGATTAGGTAAGATGTGGTTATATTCGCTTTACTTGTGATTCTTTTTGAATCTTATTAGTTTAGAAGATAAAGCATATAGATACCCTGTCAGTTATCTGGCCTTAGAAAGCGAGAAAACCAATTTTGAGACATCTGATTAGTCTTATTTCAAGCTGACAACGAGCTAGCCACACCTTTCTAGCTATCCCGTTGGGAAAACAAGAAGGTTTATATATGTCTTGAAGATTTGCCCCAATAGTTCTAATTTAAATTGGTTCTCTAATATAGAGCAAGTGTTTCTTGCTTTGTTTACCTGCATTTCTTTCTTGAGTTGCTGAAGTTTTATTAGATTTAAACTAAAGTCTCCTATGTTTTATTTACGAGCCGGAGCAATTATGTTCTCCATGATCGATTTCAACTCCACGAGCTGGTTGATTTTCTTTCTGCATTAATTTCATCTCAAGTAACCATCCAGAGTAGCAAATGGTGCAAGAATACAAACTTTGTTGGATCTGAAGTCTGAAAGCTTCGGTTGATTTTCTATTTGCTTCCCACTTTACGAGACTATTGATGTACACTGGAAGGTAATGTTATTGTTTTCAGCATGCCTATTTATCATATTAGTCGTCTTCTCTCGTGTCAAATCTTGCTGTATCTGTTTCTGTTCACATTCATCTGTTTCAATCAGAGGAATCTGAATAGAGAATAAACATGCCATTTCCGCATTATTAGATAGATAGTTTGTCTGATATTGGGTAGCATCCACTCAATGAACCTGCTTGTTTAATGATCTCATTGGATTTTGGGATAAGTCGAGTTTAAGATGCGAACCATGGGTACCAAGTACTTGGAAGCTTTCTATGTACTCGATGCGTTACTCTTGCCTCTATTGCTCAAATTCTTCAAAAATGTTGGTGGGTGCGTGTTAGACTCTTGCTAATATGGTGTTTCATAACGACTATCACATTTGGAATTTCAGTTTAGTTGTGATATGAACACATAATTTGTAGTCAAATTCAGCGTTCTCTTTTCCAGGAGAATAAGATTGTATCTACAATCAGTATCGATCATAGTTGAACCTTGATCGCCTTGATTATGTCTATTTGTCTCGTAAATAATTGCATATTTGAAAGAGGGATTTTCAGGGAACAACATAAAGCATGCTCAAGAACTAACAACTTTTTGAAACTAGTTGTTTTTTGAGAAACAATGGAGATTTTACTTCTCATTTCTCTGTGTGAAGACTGCCTTTTTGTGTCTTACCAACTTTCTGTATTATTTCAAACACTTGAATGCTTACTCGTTATTCATTTCTCCTCAGAACGGAAGTCTTGGAGCAATAGTAAACTTATCTCCGTGTAAGTTCCAAGTCATTGTTTGAGCTGCAGCGGAACCAACCACTGAATGCTTGCTTCAGGTGCGGCCCTTCCACGTACCCTGCATGCACCGGCTTCCTTTCTAATTCAATTCTGTCTCAGTACAAATAGTTCATTGGTTTCTTATAACATAATTTTTCCTCAGCCACATAAGAGGAGTTATATATATTCCTTTATTAGGGATAATTACGATCCCTAAACACTTCGATAAACTAGTTTATTTATAAAATACAAACAATGTATAAGTCGTGTATACTTTACTAAACATCATATACTAATACACAACATATATACTTAATAGTGTGTATGTTACATTTATTTTTTAGTAAACTAGTCGGCTGAACGGTATATATCTATAACTTTCTTAATTTTTTTAGAAATAAACTTCGAACTTTATAGATTCACAATAGTGTAAACTTTATAGGTTCACTTGATTGATTGGTATCTATATGTTTCTTCTACATGACTTCAAGTTACGTCTCCTTTGTTATAATTGTAATTATATTTGATTCTATAACATCAGTTTTGTGTTCTTTTTTCTTTTAAAAAATGCTTTTAAGTTAGCTAAAAGCTTGGCCAAACAGGCAATAGACAAGTGTTAGAGCCTGTTTGGCTCAGCTTAAAAACTGGTCAAACTGACTTAAAAACTGGTTTTTGACTTATTTAGCTGTTTGACAATACTCAAAATAACTTATTTTAAGTTTAAAAAAACTTATTTTAGGTCAAAAGTTAAAAGCTGAGGTAGAGATGCTTTTTTTTTTTTTAGCTTATAAGCTGTTTTAAGTTGATCACATTTTTACGTTTTTGGCCTTAATATTTTTATACAATCTCCAAATTACCTACATAACTCTAACATCTCTTTCTTTCATTTTTCCTTTTTCACGTGTGGATCATAGATAATTACTATTACTAATGAATAAAAATAAAAAAAATCTTATCTTTCAAGTGATCTATTCAAATTATATATTATTAAAATGTAAAATAAGTTGCACATCTAACTTAAATAAAAATTTATATTCTTCTTATAAATAACTTGTGATAATAAAGAAATATGTGAATGATAGACAATTATTATTATCTATGGATGAAACTAAAATAAAATCTTAAATCGTTCTTTGATCTTTTCAAATTATATATCTTTAAAATCTATAATAAGTTTATATTCCTCTTATAAATAATTTGTGATGAGAAAGAAATATGTGAATGATAGCAAAATATAATTATTTATGGCTGTAAAATATAAATTAATTAACTTTTATTATGTTAACAACTTTTAAGAGTATTTCAGACATTTTGATTTAAAAACAATTTATCAGCATTTATTTGCCAAACACATCAACGACTTTTTTTTTTAACTTCAGCACTTTTATCCAAACACATAACTGCTTATTTTAAAAATAAGTTTCAGCAATTTCAAAAGTACTTTTTAAAGCTGTTTTTATCAAGCCCATCCAAACGAGCACTTATTATGGCCGTCTATACGATGTAGACCACATTACGTGAATATCATTATTCACAATAATATCGTGTTCAATGTAATTCAATAAGATTTAGAAATGATTTTATGTACATAAATCTTACTCTATACAATTTCCGCTCTATCGAATGCCAATAGTATGGTCTAAATATCTAAATAATCGTCGCTTTGGTAATTCACAATAAATAGAAATAATTTAGTAAATTATTTTATATTTATTTATTTTGACTGACTTTAAAATTAACCCTAAAATTTCATAAGCAATCTTAAGCGTACCTCCTAAGATTTTAGAACGTAGAAAAACAACAATTTTCAAAAGCTAATCCCAAATTCCAAAAATTTTCCGATCGGAGATTTTTTTTTCCCGATCAGAAACGGAAAATAAAAATGGCAGTGAATCCTCAATTATTTCCTAATGGAATGCCAATTCCTTTCCTCAATGAATTGTTCGTCCTATCTAGACATGGTGTTGAGTTTGAAGTTGACAAAATCCCTGGGTGAGTTCATCTTATTTAGCGAATTCAGAATTTTCATTTAGGGATTCGTAAAAAAAAATGCTTAATTTTTGAACTTGAAACCTCGAGATGAAATTTGAGCCCCTCAATATTCAAAATTTATTGTAATATATAAGAATTATCTTATCTATATTGTGTAATTTGTGAATCCTCTCTATTCGTGTATATGAAGAAAAAAAAAACTCTGAAAAGTATTTATGTATAATTTTATGCAAATACTATGAGAAGTGGAGGTGACAGCAGGGGCGGAGCTAATTAGATTCCCTTTTGATAGAAAATTAGAAAATTATACTGTTTATATATGGTTAAAATTATTTTTTGTGCCACCCCTCAATGAAAATATTGGCTTCGATGAGGTTAGTTGGAGGATGAGGACGATAAAATCAATGTGAAGTGTCAAATATGGTTAAATGTATTTGCTTTACTTTTTTGAGTTCCTTGTTTTTCAAACACATGATTCTTGCATTGCCTTCATTGTTTTTTATTAGTTCATGAAGCTGTGTTAATGAGACTGTTTGTTATCAGTGTAGGAAAAACAAGAACAAGAGGTACAATCTACTTGTCGAATATTCGGATGGTCTTTGTTGCAAAGATGCCTGTGGATTTCATTGCTTTTGATATGCCTTTGGTATGTTATACTTCTATGTCTTTTTACCGTCCTCCGATTTTGCAAACACCACATGCTAACCAACTCTATTCACTCATGACTGGTATAGTTTTTCTGTGGATCAGAGAAGAAAATCGCGAAAACTCTCTTTTGTTACTCTTACTATTATATTAACAAGTTACTATGGCGCTCCTTCAGTATCTGCTGTAACTAGACCAACATATGCATAATGTGCAATTCAGAATGGCGATTCCAAGTATAACGATTAGCGATATTTCTTTTGTTGCTTCTTTTTGAGGCTGAACAAAACTTTGTGTATGATATGCTTCTGAATCCTGTAGTTTTGTTCTCTCTTTGAAATACATTTTAGAAAGTCGTATTTTACTATGTGCAATTCAGAATGGCGCGTAGTAGAGCAGATATATCACTTTGGTCAAATACGATCCTTCTCCTATGAAACTGTACTGTTTGTTTCTAAAGCTTTGACATGTTAATTCAATGGTATTATGACATGATTTATATCTGATTTGTATATTAAGCACAACATTGCTAGATACAACATCTGCTAGGAAGCATGTTATGGCATATATTGTTCGGATATTTGTTAAGATGCATGACATGAATTCGTGTTCATCTGTTCTATGTTTTTGTTCAGAGAAATAATCTGGTAAGTTGGTGACTTTGCTGAGCAAGAAGTTACAAAACTGAGAAATGTAAGCTACATTTGCTTTGACAAAGTTTATTTACCTTTTTTCATTCTGCAGCTTTTTGTTTCTGATGAAATATTTACGCAACCAGTATTCCACTGCAACAACATCTCTGGATTTGTAGATCCGGTAAGCTGAATTACTATTTTCGAATATACTCAATGTTGTCTAAGGTGCACTTTAAGCGCACTTAAGGGTGAAGCGAGGTGCAAAGTATGTTGAGCTTAGCTGGCGCGTTAGTGCCGTCATCAAGGCTCTAGCACCTTGTCAATGACTCTAAATGCTAAATTCTCTCCTTATATTTGTTATTATAATCATTAGTCTAGGACTACACATACATATTTGTGATTTTCTCCACCACATTTTATCTATGCTTATAGCCCCAACGAACCTTAGAGACTTTTTGCTCTTTTTGCTTTCGAAAACACTGGATTATGTGCGTGCAACATTAGATAACCGATTATGGCTATGTTCAGGTTGTTCCAGATAATGAAAACAGTGCCTTGTACTCCACACATACATTCAAGATTTTGTTCAAGGATGGTGGTTGTGGGACTTTCGTGCCATTATTTTTCAACTTAATCGCCTCTGTGAGACGAGCTCAGCAACAGTCTGGGGTACAGCCACGGGCAGACCCTCTCCAAGCTGCACAAACTCCAGTTGATGAGATGATTAGACATGCGTATGTCAACGTTGCTTTCTCCTTTTTACAACGACATTAGTTAACGATCCTTTCCCCCCCTCAATATGCTAACTGGTTTTACTGAATTCTTATGGTGTTTGTTGATTTTGCAGTTATGTCGATCCCAATGATCCAACGAAAATCTTCTTGCAGCAGCCTACTCCAGAGTCGCAACTTAGGCGTCGTTCATACCAATCACAACCTGCTTAAAACTCAATATACTTCTTGTTCAATGCAACCTGAATTGTGAATTGTTCATTTCCTGATGTACTTTTTCTCTTGGTGATTGCTTTGATTCTATTAAAATATATAAACAAACTAGAAGAAAATGGGCTTGCATGTGTATATGCAGTTGGTATACATATTTTCTTCAAGTGTACAGAGGTTATAATATATTTAATGGTACGTTTATCTCGATATATGTGATGTAGACGTCTACTCTAATGCAAGCATTAGTGATTATTTCCAGTTTTCTACAGATTGAACACGTGACTTATATCACGTGGAGACAATTTGACTGTCGCTCCAAGACTCCTCTTGTTAATATATAGTACAGATGTACTCAAGTGACCAAAAAATGCTTTAAATACAGGAGGTAAAATAGTGCAGCATGTTTCTGAATAAACAATATGTTACAAAATCACCTTTTATTCAACAGAACAAAAACTTAAAAAGGAAAATCTCTCCATCTAGCATACAAAAAGAAATCTAGTGGTTAAATTTGCTTCAAAACTTTTTCAGCTGCAGCTACAGTCCTTTGAATATCCTCTGGAGTGTGTGCTAAGCTAGTAAATCCAGCCTCAAACTGTGATGGTGCAAAGTAAACACCTTCCTCCAGCATCCCTCTATAGAATCTGCCAAATTTTTCTGTATCACTCTTCTTTGCATCCGAAAAGTTATAGATGGGACCATCCGCGAAGAAGAAGCCAAACATCCCCCTTATGGAGCCACCACACATTGCATGACCGGTCTTCTTTCCAGCATCCAAGATTCCTTGTGTAAGTTCCGCGGTGATCTTGTCCAAGTGTTCGTATGTTCCCTGTCCTTGTAACCGCTTAAGCGTGTGAATTCCAGCAGTCATGGCCAATGGGTTTCCACTTAGGGTGCCAGCTTGATACATTGGTCCTGCAGGTGCTACCATCTCCATTATATCCCGTCTTCCTCCGTAAGCACCTACTGGCAAGCCACCGCCAATAATCTTCCCGAGTGTTGTCAAATCTGGAGTTATTCCAAAATACTCTTGAGCACCGCCATATGCCAATCTAAATCCAGTCATGACTTCGTCGAAAATAAGAAGTGCATCATTCTCTTTGGTGATCTTGCGAATGGCAGCAAGAAATTCTAGCTTAGGTGGGATGAAGCCAGCATTTCCGACTACAGGCTCGAGAATTACAGCGGCTATTTCTCCTTTGTGCTCCTCAAAGAGGCTCTCAACAGCAGAAATGTCATTGTAAGGTGCGGTCAGAGTATCGATAGTAGCTGCCTTTGGAACTCCCGGAGAGTCAGGAAGACCGAGGGTGGCAACGCCACTGCCCGCTTTAACAAGAAATGGATCAGCATGACCATGGTAACAACCCTCAAATTTGATGATCTTAGGACGGCAAGTGAAAGCACGAGCCAGCCGTAGTACTCCCATACATGCTTCTGTACCAGAGTTGACAAATCGAACCATTTCTATGCTTGGAACAGCTGAAATAACCATCTCTGCCAGTGTATTTTCAAGGAGACATGGAGCACCGAAACTCGTTCCTTTCTTCATTGTTTCAGCCAATGCTGCTAGCACCTGCAGGGAAAGGTCATACCAAGATTATTGCCTCAAAAACAATGGAAAAAGCATTAAAAACTTTCCCTCTCTTGTTCGTACCTAAACCTTTCATGCCAAAAAGGACTCTCCCCACCTACAGTACTGACACTTTTAATCAACTATGTTTCCATAGCACAGTGTAATAAGACAGAGGGGCATAGAAGATTTTGAGGTGTCTTGCGCAATAGTTCTTAAAGCTGAACTCAAGAGAATCCACTTGTAGACATGTTCTACTTGAGTTTTCACTTCATCCACCCAATAACCTACACAGTTCACTCAACCTCCAACCAAATCGTTCCCAGTTAAGAAATGCTCATCAGTCAACTTTTAATAATACTGATTTATACACTATCACAGGAACCGTCTACAAGATGGACGTCAAATACCAATTTCTATTTAAGAAAAAGAACAAAAGAAGCACCCAAGGGTGTGGCCTAGCGGTCAATAAATGGGTCAAGCACCATGAGGTCTCAGGTTAAGATTAAAAACTTAAACCATATGTTCTTCGTAGTCATAAATAGTCATTTAAGGCCAAAGTAATTCAATGGTTCTTCCAAAATACAAAACTTACCGAACCTGTAATGAGAGCAAAGACAAGAAGCAGCTTTAAGACGGAGTTTCTAAAACATGTTACCAAATACAAAGCAAGTAGATGCAGTAATAACTTATTACTAACAAGCCAGGCCAAATAAATGCACAGTGACTAATGAAATTTCAAGCTTAACATAGAGTTGAGAGTAGAGAACTAAACCTCATCATCCGCATGACCAATTATAGCTGGTCCCCATGATCCGACATAGTCAATGTACTCGTTACCATCTATGTCCCGCATACGAGAGCCCTTCACGGAGTCAATAATGATAGGTTGTCCGCCAACTGACTTGAAAGCACGGACAGGGGAATTTACACCTCCTGGCATCAACTCCTACCAACAGTAAAACACGATGAAATCAATGAAAGAACTTGTAGGGACTAAGGATCAATAAAATTGATTGAATCTTTCCTCCTCTTTGCTTTCGGGAGTATTCTGCTGCAAGATACTAATGTATAGAGATTTTGAGCACAACACAAGAAGAATAACATGAATCAAGTGTACCTTTGTAGATTGAAGGCTTACACCAATTAACTGAAAAATTAGTTGAACTGTATTTTCAGGTTCAAAGTGTTAGTCCCTTTTCAACTAAGGACGAAATGTTGTTCAATTTGTTCTTCCTCAAGCGCCATTTTTCTAACCTTTTACCCCATCTAGAAAATGTGATAGGGTTTAGCATTTTCCCCTCATAGGTTCCAATCTCAGTAGGTCACATCAGAAGATACACAAGAACAAAAGAATAAATAAAGGGAAACAGAACCAACTAAAGCAAAGAAACATATTTTGCTGCAGAAATTGTGCTACATTATCAGATCCATCAATATATCTCCTCTTTGTAGTCAAACCACCTCGGATATTCATGAAATTTAAACAGTGATAAAAATTACGCCTTTTGAGCACAACCAACATCTAAAACATACTCAAGGTTCTCATAAAGTCACAAATAGATCACAGTTAAGCTATACTAACTTATATGGGAGGACAACTAGACTGTATGTTAGATCAGAGAGCACTGGTTATACATCAATTCATCAGCAGATGCCAAAATGGCAGGTGAACCAACTGTTAGGCTAAAACAACCCAAAGATACTTTAAACATGGTGCGGTATTGTCCACTTTGGAACTAAAACCAAATCCACACGGTTTTCTCCAAAAAAAGCCTCACACCATTAACAATATCATTACAAAGTCTTTTACTTTCTTTTCAGCTCAGAGCCTAAGACTTTGTTTGTACACCTAACACCAACTTTATCAAATCAACATATCCTTTTTCTTCTCTTCATCCAACCCAAATATCTTAAAGCTAGCAATTTTAAGCTCCCACTATGCTTGGGGTGGAAGGGCCGGACCACAAGGGTCTATAGTATGCAGCCTTAACCTGCATTTCTGCAAAAGGCTGTTCCTACAGCTCGAACCCATAACCTCCTGGTCACATGACAACCCCCTCCAATTTTACCAGCAATATTAGCATGAAAAATCAAATCTTGACCAATACACTTCAAATCAAAGAACAAACACTGAACAATATCCATAATCTTGAATATTATCACCACCTTATCTAGAAGATGAGGTGGATCCAGGATTTTGAGTCTATGGATTTTTGAACCTTACTTTTGTCTAATGAGTACTGAATAACATCACCAAATTGAATTGTATGAACATAAAGCCAAAAAAAAAAAAAAACTGAATTTTGATTACCTTGGCTTTGCTGAAAGCTTCTTCAGACTTCTCAAGTGTGAAAGTTTTCTTCTTTTCATCAACTGAGGCTGTCATTCTAATGGTTGCAGAAGAAGAAGAAGATGGGTTGCATCGACGGTGAGATGGAGAAAAACCCCATTTGGGTGTTTGATTTTTGGTCAATTTTGATGGCCATGAAAGTCCTACACCATTTACAGCAGCCATTGTTACCAACTCTTCCTCTTCTCTCTCTCTGAGTATTCTTGAATTAGTGCTGCAATGGGTTTTCTTCTAATTTTTTTTTTGTGTTTTAAAGTGGCCTTTTCTCTTGACTTATTATGATGAAGATAAGGAAACTAGATAGGGAAATCTTAACAAAACAACAATTTTATTTATTTTATTTTATTTTTTGGTAAAACAAAGTGATTTTTTTTATAGTGAAAAATTACCTAATTTATAATTTTGGTCCTTTTTATAAAAAAAATTACTATGTGGTAGATATATTAGGAATGAAATGTAGGGATATTTTAAAAAGGAAAAGAAAATATGTTTGCTAGAAAAAATTGCATTTTGATATGTTAAAGTAACAATAGAGATATTTTTATTTGTTATAATACATAAATATGTCCTCTAATTTTGACTTAAACTGATATGTGTTTCTCTAACTTTGAATGTGTATAAATAGAGGAACAAGTAGACACATGTGTTTAACATAACATAATACACGTAGGACATCGAGTAAGATACAAAATTGTCATGTAGGACATCACATATGACGAATATGTCTATCTTTTCAATTTTACACAAATTTAAGTGTCTACTTTTGCACATTCAAAGTTAGAGAGTATAGACGTTACCTCAAGTCAAGTAATAAGTAGACACGCATGTTCTACGAGATAAAAATACACGTAGGACGAATGTATCGATTTGTTCGATTTTATACAAATTGAAGTATATACTTGTACTTGTGCACATCTAAAGTTGGAGGACATAGATATCAGTTGAAGCCAAGTTAAACGATACATTTATGTAATGCCTTTTTTTTAATGATCGTGGTATCTACACATCTTGACTTATTACACGGGTTTTATCTCCACGGAGTTTTGGACCTGAGACCTCTAGATTCTGAATAATTTCATTGACCACTGGTCCACACCCTTTGGTTAATAATGAAAGAGGTATTTTTATTCAAACTATTAACAGTAGACACATTTTAGGTCAAATTCTTAACAATTAATTATTAATACATAAACATGTAATTTGAACTCAACTGACATTAATATCTTTCAATTTTAGATATATACGAGTAGATACACATCTTACATAACATAATACTCATTATATGTCTAATTATTCAACTTTAAATACCTATTTGTATATATACAAAATTGAAGGATATAAAAATCAAATTAAATAAAAGAGATATGTATCTATTATCCCTATTATAAACTAAGCTATTAAATGACCACTTTATTCAAATTCGGATCTTTCCATATGTTAGATCATAGGCGGAGGTAGGTTGAAGTTCGTCAGACACTTAGCTTTTCTGTAATTTCTGTATTTGTATTATAAAATTTAATAGATACATATGTATATTTACTTATGAACTCCCTAATTAAATTGATTAACGGCTAAGGAAGGGCTATATATATATATTTTGCACTAATATCATGAGTTTGAACCTTACTATCAACAAAAAATTCTTCTTAATCAAATATTCAAATCGGCACTCGTGATAAAAAGTGGTTCGAACTGTAAATGTCCTCACTTTTACGTGATAAAAAGTTGCTCGAATGATAAATATTCACACTTTTAATCGCGAGTTTCGGTCAGAGTTCGAGTAGGAAGCAAAAAGGTGAGAGTTCGAAAAGAGTGAGAGGTAGCTGGAGGTGTTTGTACATAACCATTCTGGTTCAGTTTTTTCGCTCATTTCAGCTGTCAATTCGCCTCAGTCGATGTTGAATGTTACAGTATCTTCAAATTCCGCCACTCTAACACAAAAATTCATCACCTTTATCGAAAAATGCAAATCAATTTCAGAGTTAAAGAAACTCCATGCCTTGTTAATCACCTGTGGCATTTCCAAAGAAACTCAATTCAGTTCAAGAATCCTCTGTTTCACAGCATTATCTGATTCCTCAAGTATAGACTATGCTCATCGTGTTTTTCTACAAATTAAAACCCCAACAATCTTTGATTACAATGCTCTTATAAGGGGTTATTCTAGCAGCAAAAACCCATGTAAATCTTTGTCCTTATTTGTTGAAATGTTGCAAAATGAGGTTTTTCCGAACTATTTTACGTACCCTTTTGTTGTTAAGTGTTTGGCTAAGTTGTCTGAGGTTAGAATTGGTAGGAGTGTTCATGGAGGGGTATTGAAAAATGGGTTTGATGTGGATTTGTATGTTTCTAATTCTTTGATTCATATGTATGGTTCTTGTGGTGATGTCTTGTGTGCGAGGAAGGTGTTTGATGAAATGCCTGTGAGGAATTTGGTGTCGTGGAATTCGATGATGGATGGGTATGGGAAATGTGGGGATGTTGTTTTGATGAGGGAGGTGTTTGATTCGATGATTGAGAGGGATGTTGTGTCGTGGAGCTCGTTGATTGATGGGTATGTTAAGGATGGGGAATATGCTGAGGCGTTGGCGATGTTTGAAAAAATGAGAGTGGAAGGGCCGAAAGCGAATGAGGTGACCATAGTGAGTGTTTTGGGTGCTTGTGCTCACTTGGGTGCGCTTGAGCAAGGGAGGGTAATGCATGAGTACGTAGTTGAGAATAAGTTGCCTATGACTTTAGTGTTGAGGACGTCGCTTGTTGATATGTATGCTAAGTGTGGTGCAGTAGAGGAGGCATTAGTTGTGTTTCGAGAGGCTTTAGGGAGAAAAACCGATGTCTTGATTTGGAATGCCATGATTGGAGGTTTGGCAACACATGGCCTGGTTACTGAGTCTTTGGAGTTGTACAAGGAAATGCACGTTTTGAAGGTGAGACCAGATGAGATTACGTACTTGTGTCTTTTATGTGCTTGTGCTCATGGAGGATTAGTTAAGGAGGCTTGGTGTTTCTTTGATTCTCTTGGTAAAGATGGCATGACAGCAAAGTGTGAGCATTATGCCTGCATGATGGATGTACTAGCACGTGCAGGTCGTTTAACAGAAGCCTACAGGTTTCTATGTGAAATGCCTATGGAACCGACTGCTTCCATGTTAGGTGCACTACTTAGTGGCTGCATCAACCATGGAAGGTTGGATCTTGCAGAAATAGTAGGGAAAAAACTTATCGACTTGGAGCCATTTCATGATGGTAGATATGTTGGGTTATCAAATGTATATGCACTTAAAAAGCGTTGGGATGAAGCAAAAGCCATGAGAGAAGCTATGGATACTCGGGGAGTGAAGAAATTGCCTGGTTTCAGTGTTGTGGAGATCTTTGGGGCTCTTCACAGATTCATAGCACATGATAAAGCACACCCTGAATCGGATCAAATCTACACAATTCTAGATTTTGTTTTGTGGCAAATGAAGCTAGATAAAGATTGTGAAGAGCCAGAACAATTGTCATGTGATATCAATGGAGGACTCAGTAATGGAGTTGATAGCAGTGCCTTGCAGATGAACGATTTTTCGCTATAAGATCAAGATCATACAGTTTGTTTTTGTGCAGTATATGGCAGAGAGACCCTTATAGGTGTATGATACAGTGTACTCTTCAGATTGCAGCAAATCTTCCTAACCATACGTGAGCAGGCTTAGAGAGCCCAGTAAACTCATTACTATCTCGTAAGTTTTGCTAGAAGAGGCTACTATGAAGCAAAGTAAATATGCTCACATTTGAATCAAGGAAGCACATTCTTGTATACCATTAATGAGTTTTGCAAAGTGATCTTACTCTTTGTCATCGTCTCCTTTTGCAGGTCGTGACTGAAATAGGCTAACAGATTGATAACCAAGATCCACAGCATACACCAAACTTCCATTACCATTGCAATGCACGTGTAGGTGTAGCTCACTCTATACATTCAATATTGACCCGTAATGATGTTTGTATCTTGATTGAATACGATTGTTGCAGTCACAGAAATTGGAGTCGAATTCCTTGAAGAAATCTCAAACTTGAAGGTAACTCCTGCTCATTCTGAAAGCTGAACCTTCTCCAACTTGCAAATGTGAATGTCTTCAGATATCAAAATCCTTGTCGATATATGTATTGTTATTGGCTTGAAATAATGTACTTGTCATTTACCATGAGATACTATCTGATGTACAATTATAATACAGAACTAAAAGGTTTACAGGAAGACCTCATATTGGAGTTGATGAAGTTATATTATTGGAATTATCAGAAATGGTAGCATTTATCTTTTGAGTAATATTCTCCACAAGTGTGTTACCTGTGGTCTTGTCCAAATTACCAAAACACAGTCCTTATACAGTTGATTGAATGACATTTTCTCAATTTCACATACTTTAAGAACATATTTGACCCTTTTTCACTTGTTAATTGATTGTACAGTTACGGTCGGTGGTGATTGTGCAACAGTGATCAAAGATGATGGCTTTTCAGTGGTGGCTTGCAACAGTGACTGATGTTAGAGGTCATTGTTGGTGGTTGTGGGGCAGAGATCAGTGGTGAATGTGGCTGCTGATGGTGGTGGTTAAACAAGATGAATAACAAAAGAACTCATGCAGAAAGTAAACAAAATGCCAATGGAAACAGAAAAAATATAATACTCTCCCTCTTTTTTGACACCTCTTTGATTCCAACTTTTCATATTATATGTTTAAAACCACAAGAATTAATGACAATTTGGTACATTCTACATATTATTAGTTCACAACAACAAGATTCGAAAGTCCTTTTACTTTCTTAAACTCTATATCAAATCAGACGAACAAATTGAAATGGAAGGGAGTATGAGAAAAGAGAAATGTAGGAAAACAGTTATTTTTTTTTTTTTTAAAAAAGAAACACTAAAAAGCTACAACCAAATGAGTTCTCTTCAAAGAATTCATTGAAACTTTTCATTCTGCCAGAGATGAAGGTAGCAGTCATTAGCAAACACAGAAATGACTCAGATGAGTAGGTACAATTAAGAAGGTTGAAATTCATCAAACACTATCCTTGGGAGCTGTAGGTGAGAGAGCCTTTCTTATTCCTCCAAAAATATGATATCACACATATTTGCCCATCAACACAAGAAGATCAACCAGATCTCATCAGGATAGCTTAAACGGCAACGTAAGATAGAGGAAGTTCTACAGTTGAGACTTCAGTAATCAAAGCTTGTCCCAAATCACCATACATCTCCTAGAAAAGCTCTAAGCATAGCTTCTAGATCTTATGAAAGACCCCTCTTTTGTCAGAAATGGGTTCATCGTAGTTGCGCTTCATCAACCTGTAGAGGCGATTTCATCTAACAATGCAAAAGCCAACAAATGGAAGTTGCAACAAAAAAGCTTCCTCAAAATTGCAAGGAAGAGAAACCTGATAAAGCTCAACACTGAAGTGTATCTAATTGTGCTGCCACACATCTTTATTTCATATAATATTAGCCTTATAAGGAGTGACATGGTCAGTGAGGATTCATATAGCCGACTCAACTTGTTTGGCGCTGAAGCGTTGCAGATGTCGTAGAATACCTTCTCTGTATCCAGAGAAAACGGAAACTATCATTCTGAATGCAGACATTTCATAAATTGGCATTCTACAGTACCAACTACACATCTTTATTTCATATAATATTAGCCTGAGATGAGCTTATAAGGAGTGACATGGTCAGTGAGGATTCATATAGCTGACTCAACTTGTTTGGCGCTGAGCGTTGCAGATGTCGTAGAATACCTTCTCTGTATCCAGAGAAAAAGGAAACCATCATTCTGAATGCAGACATTTCATAAATTGGCATTCTACAGTACCAACTACAACCTTTGTATTGTGAAGAATTCCAGAATCAATTTCATTTTTTGGCAAGTCGAAATTTTATTCATGAACAAAAAACAGTGAGAAAAATGTGTCATACGACTCAAACTCATTCAGGCAAAGACGTCTATCAATATTGTCCAGTTATTAATAATAACTTTTTTTTTTTCTGTTTGCTTCTATTACCATTATCTTTTATGCATACTCTGTCACAAGCTTCATCGATCACAAACACGAACCAGATATCTATGAGGACAATATAGACTTTATAGGTAATATGAACCACTGAAATATTTTGGTTTTCAATATATGTAAAATTATATCATCTGTATTGTGCTTGAAATATGTAATGTGTGTGTGCATATGAGCACAAAAGGCACTTGGATACCAGAGGCAGGATGAAATTGTAATGCGTACCAAGTTATACCTGAGATGCGCTGACGCCTTAACGGACTTAGTGACTGGTCCATCATACAGCCACCACACTTCTTTGCTACTTACTAGAGTTCACACATCGATTCTCCTCAACAAACAAAGTCCCTCAAGCTTTTCATCAAACCTAATCATTCTTGAAACATTTAATAAACAAATTGAGGTCACAATAGAAAGAGTTGCTTAGACAACAAGTAGAAAGCTGCAAACACATCACACATACCCCTCAGGTGTTGCCATTATATCAAATGCAGGGTGTATAACTTCTCATTGACGATGAAACAATGAGTAGAAACTAGCCAGTCCACCAAAACCAGCAAAGCATAGAGCTCAACACTTGATGCTCTTCAATTCCTGACTTTCGTTCTTAATCCTATGCAACTATATATGACAATGAGGTCAAGACGTCTAATATATCTAATGGTCTCATCCAATTTCACAGACATTACAGAGTGCTGTAAGGTGACCCTCCTCCAGCAGGATTTTTACATGTGAGGAAGTCCTTGGATCTGCTGACAGGGAACGTATTGCCTCTTTGAGAATAGGTCGACTCTTAATATTTAAATCTAGAAGAGACTCGTCATGGACCACCTTTTGTAGTAGCTCACAAGCTTCATTAGGATTCATATTTTTTATAAAGGCATCTATTAGCACTATGTAGATCGATGGATCGGGTTTCATATCCTTCCTCTCCATTTCCTGCAGATAAATCAGAGCATCATCTGGCTTCCGACACTTGCACAGACCACTAATGAGAGCCATAAAAGTTATTCTATTTGGAGAGCACCCATTTGCCTCCATATTGACCAAAAGACTAATAGCATCACTTGGTTTGCCGGCATTGCATAACCCATCTATTAAAGTGGTGTAAGTGATAACATTGGGCTCCCGTTCTTTTACATTCATCCTAGTGAGATATGCAATTGCTCGATCTACATCACCATTTTTGCACCACCCATCAATCAGTGAGTTGTAGGTAACAACTGATGGAATAAGTCCCTTAGCCATCATTTCATCAAGAAGATTCTGGGCGTCAAGTACCCTTTTGGCCTTACAAAGCCCATTTATCATAATGTTATAAGCAACCACATCAGGGCAATAACCCCGAGCACAGATCCCTCTGAAAAGATTCAGTGCATCATCCAACTGTTTAATCTTAACAAGGCCGTCTATGACTGCCGAATAACCAACTACATCAGGGAGAAATCCTTCATGAACCATGTCAGCAAGAAAGTTAGAAGCTTTGACTACTTGCCCATCTTTGCAGAGTTTCTTCATGAGCAGTGTGTAATATTTTATCCAAGGTTGATGGCCATGCACACGCATCTCCCTCACCATAGCAAGGGCGCCTGCATTATCCCCTTGCCTACATAAGCATCCAAAAATTGAGTTGTATGTGTAATGCGTCGGCTGAAATTCTGACTGTTTCATCTCATCCAAAAGCTTATAACACTCATTGAGTCTACTGGCCCTACTCAAGGAATCAATTAAATTATTGTAAAGTAGCACACTGTGTTTACAACCAATATGGTCCATATCTCTAAACAGGCTGAGAGCAATTTCCAACCTATCCACACGACACAAACCATCAATAACTATTTCAAAAGAAATGGTATTAGGACAAGCAAGTTCCTTCATGGGAAAAAGATTGTCCTCATTAAAATCACCACTAGAGTCAAGACCCGTTGATGCAGAAAGTAGACGATATGCTTTATCAGTTGAACCATTGTTAATAAGTCCTTTCAGCACAGAATTATACAACAACATCCTAGCTTTCAGATCCAGACTCTCATACCTCCCCTCAACTATCCGAATCATGTCTCTTTCATCACGCACACAAGACATAAGATCACTACGTATTTTAATATCAGGATGGACTCCTGAAACATTCATATCCTCGTACAGCTGCATAGCTTTCTCAATCTCCTTATTCCTAGACAACTCTTCTATTAGCACGCCATAAACAGAAATGTCCAGCACAAAACCCAATTTCTTCATTTTATCCAACAGTTGCAACGCTTTATCTGTTTTACCTTCCCTCACAAAACCATGAATCAAAACAAAACATGTCTTCTCATTTAAGCTAATGTTAAGCTCTTCTATCCTCTCAACCAACTCAAACGCCTTATCCACCTTACCCCACTTACTAAAAGAAACTAACAAGATCGACAAAACATGTGCATCGACCAATCCCTTTTCGTGCATCTCATTAAAAACAACCAACGCATTTTCAAAATTCCCCGCATTACAGTAACACTGCAAAACTGGCGTGTAAGCATACTTATCAAGCTCCCATCCATAGCTACACATCTCCTTCAATCTCAACTCAATTAAACCAACATCACCACCCTTAGATATAGCATCTAACAAACAATTATAAGTAAAGCAATTCGGAACACAAAGACCCGATTTTTTCATCTGATCAAACAACTCATTAGCTTCCTTAACCAACCCTTGACTACCCAAACACCTTATAAAGAAACCCAAACCACGAGGCGTAAAATAACACTGGAACTTAACTACATCATTAACTAACACTCTCATTGAGTCAATCTGTCGAGCACCTGATAAGCACTCTGCCATCAAGTTAAAAGTATGACAATTATGACGATACCCTTTTAAATTCGAAGCCCAATTAAAAAACAAATGAGCTATTCTCCAACTTCTAAGCTTTCTAAGAACAAATTCAACAATACAAGTAGTAATCTTTGAACCCAACTCATCAAGTTCTTGGCTTTTTGATGAATCAAGAGGCTTAGTGAATATGTGAACAAGTCTATCAACGATTCTTGAATCGTCTATAGAGATTGGGGGAGGAGAATTTATGGGTTTTTGGGAAGTGGGTGTTGAAGAAAATGGAGAAAGATTGTGTTTTGTAAAAGGGGTTTGAATCAGAATGTTGTGGTGAGTCCATATGTTGAGGAGTCGTTTGAGTGAATTGGAGAAAAGCCAATGGGGTCTTCTGATTCTACACAGAGCAGCCATTGATGTGTTTTTGGGGAAGACTGGTGAGTATTTAAGTGTGTAATGGAAGTGTTACTCCATTGTCCAAATTTCTTGGAACAAAAAAGTATGAAACAGAACGAGACCTTTTTGAGAGAGTGATCATTTTTTAATAAAAACGATTTCGTAATTAATAAATTTAAATTTAAAATTTTTATTTAACTAGAAAATTTGAACCTGAAACCAATAAACTCGAATCTAAAACCTTTAATTAACCAGAAAACTTGAACCTAAAACCTCTGATTTTAACCAAAGAATTCTACCTGTAATCTTTCAAAATCTCTCAAAGGGATTATTATCTCAATTGCATTCAACACCTTAGAATGGTCTTCTACATTATGACTATAATTCATCATTTGATAAGATTATATAAAAAAGAAAAGATTTCTATAGTTTTCACAAATTGTGAAGATTATAATATCTACAAGAGAAACACAACTTAAAAAAAGCCAAATTATATGTCTAAATAAAATTTTAACTTCAAATCATGATTTTAATCTAAGAACATTAAGAATCAGCTTTACATTTTTATTTTTTCTCAATCAAGATTTATCCAAGAAGCTCATCATAATTATACTTGACCAAACTTTTACATTTCAATTTATAAATTGTTCTATAACTTCTTCCAGCTTCATCATAAAGTACAACATGTTCCAGCAACCAAGTAACTTAGTATCTGTACTTGGTAGAGTAATCTTTTGGTGCTATGACTAGACCCCGGCCTTTTCTGGCACCGCGATACACAGTCTCAACAATGTCGATGAACTCCTGTTTATCCTTAAGCGCCCAGTTGATCTTGTTATTGTTCCCGGTGCCAAGATCAATCATAATGTGCTTGTTCCTGAAGAAGAACATGATGGTGGATGGATCATACAGCTCGTACATCGTGTTAAAATCAGGAACCTCGGTGATGTCAACCAGGTAAATCACAGCAAAGTTCTTGATCGTCTCCGCAACTGAAGACAACACCTCATCCATCTGGAGTCCAAGAAAAAATATGCAATCAAAACTACGGATTTACAAGACACAGTTAAGACGCCTAAGACACGGCAAAGAAGTGTAGAGATGTGCCATAACTTGAACATAGATAAATTGTGCATCATTTGATATGCAAAATTAACAAGACACACTCAGATCCATGAGATGAAATACATTTCAAGAAAAATGAAGGGCTATCAACCACTCACTCTTTCTTTAAAAAAGCACTAATAATGTGAAATCAGTTCAAAGCAATGGTTTCAGATTTCTATCAATGGCAGGACGATCCCGAAATTATAGTACTGAGATATATGGCTCACTAAATTGCTGCTTTTATTTGTTTTTAGGATGAAGTACGATGGGCAAACATTGTTGGAAGATGTAATAGAGGATACATGGTAAAAATAAAACATGTAAACAAATATTAGCATATTACCATTTATAGGTGGACGAGTGAGATCTTATGTTACTAATTGTAGTCCTGTATGAGATCATACACAGCCTCGTTATGTTTGATTCCACATTTTTGTTGTCTCTGCTTGTTCTTTTCTCAATTGTTTTCACCATCACTTCTTTTCTTAATTCTAGTCCTGTTGTCATTGTTGTTATTCTGAGAAAATAACAAGATTTGGATCATCCTAGTCCATGATCTTCAACCTCAATAGCAGCTTCTAACACTTTTACTATCCTCGACTATGTCGTTCCATAATCCAATACCTAAACTTAATCAGTAAACATTATCACCCCAATTCACCAAATAAGACCATATAGATTAGCTTCCAAAGAACTTTTACTTCAAGTTAATAAATTGGCAGTAAAACAGTTCCAAACTAAAAGGACCGGTTCACCCACCAAATCGATTCAGTTTCCATTACACAATATCTCATGAGACATCTGATTTCGGAGAAGGAAAACATATGTAATACCTGCCTCAAAGTGCACTCTGCAGGACTTAAATTCCAAACTCATTGCCTTCTGTTAAATTACAAGTGTTTCCAAGCTACCTTTCTTTTTTCTTTTTGAAAAGTGAAGGGTAGCTATAACAAAGAATCAACAATCCTCAAACAGCAAAATTCCTTCTCTTTTCCACAGGCATTTTTTTTTTGAATCACTGGAATAAATAAACACAGAAGGAACCCAAAACAAAACTAACACACCAATTTGCGGCGGATGTACGTTTTAGGTATGGTTGAATTCATAAATCTATTTAATACGTACAAATACTAATATAGAACTCAGTACGTTCAAAAAGCGTGAATCTAGAATCCATAAACATCAAGTTCTGGATCCACCTTTGTGAATACAGTAACACTTTCAACTCCACATCAAAAGATTGCAACTTAATTTTACAGAACTTAATATTGAAAGCAATAAACTACAACTCAACTCCAAACTAGCTGGGGATCAGTTGTATGGGTCCTCTATATCCACATATTAAAAGGATTCATCACAATTACGGTAACATCCAATCTACTGCACCACTCGCCCTTTATCTTGACTTTGGACTGACCATGCCTTCCGAAGCTCAACGCAGTTATATTCAGCACAAATAGATAAATAGAAACTACTATCCCAACACTCTATTTGCATCAACAATAACACAATCAGGTGATTCAACCCAATAAAAACACTAAATCAATAACCTTTTTCTGCCATAATCAGTTAAACCAACAGGAACAACAAATTAATAAGACTTAGCGATTCAAACAGAGTTATCCTTCCAAATAATCAAGCAAATCCCAAACCAGTTGTGTTCTAGCCTGCTCCATTCTAGCCATTAAAGTTCCCTCTTTTATCAAGTCATCCAACAATTCTTCTTTTAAGAGAAAAAAATACAACACAAGTAAAGTTCAATAGCTTATATCTAATTCAAAACTAGTTCAAGTCTACTACATGACTCCCCTATATCTATTCCAAGATTCTTCTTTTTAGTTAACAATCCATAAAACAAAAAAAATCCAGAAATTGACAATTGTTAGTTGAGTCTACTACATGAAAGTTCCAACATTCTTCTTTTCGCTAACAACCCAACAAAATTCATATAAAAAATTGACAATTCCATGTTGAAAAATGCTCATACCATAACTAGTTGAGGCCTATTATATCAATCCTCTATATCTATTCCAAGATTCTTCTTTTACTAAAAACCCAACAAATTTCTTATAAGAATTTCAACTTTTACTAAAAACCCAACAAATTTCATACAAAAATTTAAAGAAATTCACAGTTATATGTTTAAAATAGGTTACCTGCATACAAGTATCATCCCAATCATGGCCAAATCGAATAAGTACAAGGCGTTCTTCTTCCGCAAGGATAGCTTGATCCACAGCCCATCCAGAGTGAAGATGTGGTAACAAATACGACATCTCTCTCTCAAATAGTAGCTGATTTCGATCTTTTTATGCAGAAAAAATGAAGAAAAAAGAAACAGAGAAGAAGCTTACAGAAACAGAGTGCTGAGGTCGATATGAATAATGTTAGGGCTACTCGTAGAATCTAAAAATCGGACGATCGATAAATAGAAATTTTAATTTTTGTAAAAATATTCGTATTATGTTATTGATTTTTAATATTAGATTAATGATAAATTGATAATCTATTCGAAGAGTAATAATTTATTATTTTTATTTTCATATAAATATTAAATATTAATTTCAATATTTTATTAGTTACTGTCTTTTTCTTTTAGCCTTCAATTCTTATTGACATTGATCAACATTTTTTCCCCAATCAAACATTTTGCGTAAATAAAGTAATATAATAATGTAGATTAATTCAAAAACAAATTTCAGGTTTGGTAATACTCATGATTTAAAATTTATGTTTTCTCTTTTCTATTGCATACTGATATAAATTTAAAGATTTTAAAATAATTTATTTTTATGTTAAATTGTTATATGTAATTTTCTTAAATATCTTTATTTTAATTTTTTTTTCACAAATAAAAATTAGAATTAAGAAGTGCATCTCATTATTACATGAAGCTTAACGTGGAATATATCTTAAATAATAACAGAAAAATGATTAGTAATTAATATAACACACTATTTTCTTTATATTCTTTTTTCTCAGGTAAAATGATATATAGAGTTAATATTTTTTTTTCTAAATTCATATCAAAACTATATTTTCTTCGTCTTAATTTATTTTTTTTTAAAAAACTTTATATATTTAAAAATTATGTAAAATTTGTAATTATAATAATTACAAATTTATAATAGTTACATGACATATAAAAATATTAGGTTGACTCTCAAAATTTTATTAATAACACGTAAACGAAGACATGCAAAATAACATATATTATTTGAAATGATATTAAAATACTATAAATCACAATAATTAAAATTATGTTTTGGCTAATACAGAATGTTGTGTGTAGTGTGTATATTTAGATATATAATAATAACCTTTTACATGAAATTAATTGTTTTTCATAACTATGATGAATATAAATTTTTTGTGAATCTAAGAAGGAATTACAAAATACAACAATTGAGTAGATCGAATGTTACACTACTTTAAGAAAAAGAAAAAAAAGTATTTTAATTTTTTAATGTTATTAACTTATTAGTATATTAAAAAAATGTAATTTATCAAAAATAATAATTTTTTATTAAAAAAATGAACAAATATTTGAAAGTCCGGTTGTGACAAAAAAAATATAAATAGAACGATAAAAATCTTAATACTTTGAGAAAAAGGATGATTATCAAAAAAATTGCATTAAAATGAAAAAAAAATATGTATTTTGAACTACTTAAAATACAATACTCAAAAAGTATTAGCTTTAACACTATCAGATCAAAATTTGTTGTCAATAATTTTTTATCATGTCTTTTTTTTTTCCTCAAGTATAATTTTAACAATATAGTTCCACAAAATATAAAAAAAATAGTGAATTTCTTTTCTAACTAAAAAATATATTATAATTGCGATGAGTCATATTAAATGAAGTTGGTTTAGAAATGTAATATTGATTGTCATGGTAGAACAAGGGTTAATTGATTATATGAGTGTATTGTACGTGTAGTCTATGAATTTAATTAAGTTAATCATTTTTTTTAATCAAAACATAATATATATAAATTTTTTTTGACAAATTCATATAAAATTTTAACTCATAAATTCAAATTAAAATCAGAATCTTCAAGATCCACAGTTTAGATATTATGTTACAAACCAATAACTAGAGTCACTCAAAAACAAGAAATCAAACACTAAAACCACTGTCTTCAAGTGCTTGGCACCAATCAATACCTCTTAGATTATTATGAAGACCACTTAGAAGTCCTCTTCAAGAGCTCTACGCGTTTCATTCTCTCAGGAATCTCCTTTAAATTTGGACAGTGATCGATACAAAGACCTTTAATGAGAGGCATAGCATTTGTGCCTAAACGCCATGTTTCTAGGTTTCGAAGATACTCAAGTTGAAGGAACTGTAGTTGACAGAAGCTGTTATCACTGCATATTATTTCTTTTCCGAAATAAGCTTCTTTTAATTGGAGATTCCTTAGGTTTGGCAACATTCCCAAAATAAGCATCGGATCTTGTGTCAGTTTTGAGTCAGTCAGAGTCATCATTGTGATGGAATTTGAAAACAGATTAGGCAGTTTCTCTATGCTCCCATTTAAATACAATTTCTGGAGCTTTTCACAATGAATTACAAATTCAAGGGATGGGAATGATTCATCAAATCCACAAAACAATTTGAGTGTGTCAAGGTTTTTCAAGCTGTTAATGTTGTTTAGAGAGTAAGATTTGTCAATACCACTCATGCTTAATTCTCGAAGATTGACTAAATCAACAGGATCAATATCTTTCCATTGATCACATTGGATGCCTTGAAGAACTTGAAGATTAGTGAGTTTGTTTATATGTACCAGGGGTTTTATACACCGAACAACTAAATGTCTTAAATTTATCAGGTCAGTTGTCTCAGGGGGTAGTTGGAAAGAGTATGCGCCAGCTACGACAACAAGTGTCTGCAGATTCTTCAGGTTGCCAATGGAAGAGGGAATATAATGGATACATGACAAACTTAACAACTTGAGGTGGTACAAACTTCCTATGACATCAGGTATAGTTGCACCAAGAATATCCAAGTACAACACATACAGATATTGGAACACACTCCTGAAGTTTATAAGACTCATCTTATGAAAACCTGGATCATAGAACATAATTGACCTTAACTTTAAGTTAGAAAGATCAAGTGAGAGGTACCTTTCTCCTTGATTATGTATGCCATGTCTGATACATGAAGAAGATATGGAGTGGCTTGTTGGATCATAAATGTCAAAGAAGTTTACTTCCAATGCCTTTTGTATCGCAAGATCATGGAGTAAATCATGAACCCTACATTCAGTAACTTTTTCCCAAAATGTATTTGCCACTTGAACCAAGCTTCTTCTTATCAGCTCATTCAAGAAGCCTTCAGCGACATCCTCCATTCTTTCTACTCCTCTTCTGGGTATGAAACCCTCCGCCATCCACAACCATATTATGTTATCAACCTTGACCACTTTATCTTCTGGAAAAATACCAAAGTAGAGAAAACACTGCTTGAGCGCAGTTGACAAATCATTGTAGCTTAATGATAGTATGTTGGAGATTTCAATAAATTTATCTTCTTTAATGTTCTTCCAAAGGTGATCTTTCACCTTTTTCCATTCGTTTAGCCCCTTTTTATGCGAAAGTAGTCCGCTCAATACAACAATCGCAAGAGGTAAGCCTCTACACTTTTCCACCATATCCTCAGCTAGACTTTCCATTTCTGGAACCATTGCTCGAACATCAAGTAGTTTCCTGCAAAAGAGATCCCAACTTTCTTCTTGGCTTAGGAAACGAAGTTTATGAACAAAACCTCTGTCGTCTGCTCTTTCAGCAACATCCTCTTTGCGCGTGGTAATAATGACTCTGCTGCCCTTCTCGCCATCCGGGAATGCTCTTTTCAAACTTTCCCATGCTTCTCTCTGCCATATATCATCAACCACTACAAGGTATTTGCGTTCTTTCAGTAGATCACGAAGGTGATTTTCTAGATCTCTTTCATCCATCTTTTCCAACAATCCTAGAGTTCCCATGGTGCAACCTTGGATGGATTTTATGATAGTCTTAAGAAGATCCATTGTGTTGTACTCTTGAGAAACACATATCCAAGCACGTGTAGGGAAGGTATTGACTATACGAGGACTTCTGTAGAGGTTTCTTGCAAGAGTGGTCTTGCCTAATCCGCCCATTCCATAAATGGAGAGAACGGTTCGACGAGGCTCTTCTTTGAGAAGTTGAGCTAGCAATGTTTCTACAACATCCTGAAGACCAACAAAAATGTAATCGTGGTCATCGACATATGAGGTAGTTCTCCTCAATGTTGTAACCTGATTACTTGGCCCTTCATCTCCTGAAATGATATTCGTAATACCATAAGTCTCTCGTTTGCGAGAGATATCCATGATTTTTTTCTTGAGTGATTTGATCTCCTTGGCGACATTGTAGAATTTCTTCTCCTTGCTACATATGCAGGCGCAAGCCTTGAGACGACTAGGACGACGTTTACCAGCCTCGAAGCTATAAGTTTCGAGTATAGCAACAGCATCATTAGCAATGGAGTTGATCTCAAACACCCATTGTTGAACTCTTTGATCTCCACATTGCTTTAGTTCTGCATCTCTGAGGAAAGACTGCATGAAGAGAAGCTCGTTTCGCAGCCACTGTATATCATCTCTTAGACTTAAACGTAGGTTAATTTCCTGTATAAGGAAATCACCCAATTTTTGAACTGCAAATGACACAAACGCATCAGCCATATTTTTTTTAATTGGAAACTAATATTTGGAGTTGAGAGATGAATAATATTGTTAGGATGGAATTCTATATTTAAAGCTTAGAAAGTTGATAGAATGGTAAAGAAGAAAAGTATATATTCTAAGCTACTAAATGCAAGCCAAGAATTTAAAATTGCATCACACAAGTTATGCTTAGTGTAGTGGTGAAAACAAAAGTTTGCCATTTAAGATTTAATATATATGTATGAAAAACTAAATTTATATAATTTTTCAACGAAGAATATCCGACAGAACACCTGAGCTATATGTGATTACTGCTTCATTGGCACAAATTGTGTGTTTAGAAAAGAAATCATGTCCCAAGGCACTAAGTCCCCCAAGGCAAACAACAACAACAAGTAGGGTCTAGATAAGGCAAAATGTATGAAAACCTTACTACTAACTCGTAGAGGTAAAGACTGTTTCAGAAAGACACTCGGCAATAAGTCTCGTTGCGAAAATATCAAGATATTTCTGTACTTTGTACTTTATTTAAAAAGACATACTATTATATTAGATGCATTATACATAAAATGTGCCCTTTAACTTGGCTTCAAATCACATTTATGTCCTTCAACTTTGGATGTGCACACATAGACACTTAAACTTGTATAAAGTTGAACAAATAGACACACATGTCCTATGTGTAGTGTGCCATGTAGGACTCATATGTTTATTTATTTAAAAGTTGGATAGTTAAAATGTCTATTTGTGCATTATGAAATATATATATATATATTATCCTAAATTTTATTATTCAGAAGAGTTGGTTTTGATTGTTCCTTTTAAATAATTAATTACATTCCATTTGTTTTATTTGATCGAGACATGTTTGACGCCATTTTAATCAGGACTAGATGATTATTAAAATATATGGTTTGAAAATTTTCATTGTATCAATGTGGTTATAAAATCATATATTAATAGTAAAATGAGAAATTTTTAATTTAGTATGTTCATATTTCATCTTTAGACTATAGATATATTTCTTTTCTTTTTAACTATCGAGAATCTATAACGACTTCTGAATTTGAAGATGCGTTTTGTAACTTTGAAGAGAAGAAATAAAATATTCGAATTCAACCTTGGAGCTTGAAGGTCAAGATCTCAAAATTGATTAGCTGAAAACAAACTTTGTTTCAAATTGGTGATTTTTCAGAAGAACCGATGAACATCGACGAGACTAATAATATAAAATTTGAGATTATTCGGGTAAAATTTGAATTAGATTTGGACTCAATTTTGAATAATAGTTCGTTGAAAAGTCGAATTATATCAAAAATCATATATGATAATCATATAGTGACGGATGCGTTATATATAAATTGTTTTTTAAGTTTGGTATTTTGTTGTAATTGTATTTTCTTTTTCGGTCTCTCATGTACGATATCCGCTAGAGCTCGATTATTTCAAATTCGCGTCGCGTAAATCTATTTGAAGGAAGCTCTCTCTAACAAGTGAATTTCACAGTAATCTTTAGGGATAATGCTCAAATACCCCTCAATCTATGCCCGAAATATCAAAGACACACTTATACTATATTAAGGTCCTATTACCCCCTGAACTTATTTTATTAATAATATTTTACCCCTTTTCGACCTACGTGGCACTATCTTGTGGGTCCAACGATGGTTGACTTTTTTTTTCTAACTAGTGCCACGTAGGCTAAAAAGGGGTAGAAAATTACTTATAAAATAAGTTCAGGGGGGTAATAGGACCTTAGTATAGTATAAGTGTGTCTCTGGGATTTCGGGCATAGATTGAGGGGGGTACTTGTGCATTTTCCCTAATCTTTAATACGAAAATGGGTCCCTTTTTACTTTAATTCAAAGAAGCAGAATATATACTCGCTGGTTAATTTTTTGCTTAACCATCATATACAAATTATTAGTTGCAAATTATACAAATGCGGCGAATTATACAAATTTGAAATCAATGCAAGTAATTAATGTTTAGTATTAGTCGCAAATGATAATTATAGCAAATTATAACTATAATGACTAATTAAATAATATAAATTTGCTTCACCGCATAATTTTTCATATTTATAAATAAGTTGATAATGTATATGTTTTTATAAAATATCATTTTTTACAAAAGTAAAATCCTTGTGCAAATATCAAACAAAACATGTTAGCAATCATACTTATATGCAAAACTGCAACAATGTGATTAAATTAGAAATTTTGATCTTTATAAATTAGAACTAGTTTCAGAAACGTGCGTTGCCCGTTTGTTTCTTAACTATTTTATAAAATTTGTACTTGATAGACTTCCTTTTGGTAGTTATTCATGTCACATTATTTTAAAAAAGGAAAAATACCCAAGTACCCCCTCAACCTATGCCCGAAATCTCAGAGACACACTTATACTATACTAAGGTCCTATTATCCCCCTGAACTTATTTTATAAGTAATTTTCTACCCTTTTTTAGCCTACGTGACACTAGTTTGAAAAAAAAGTCAATCATCGTTGAATTCATAAAATAGTTTATTTTATATAATTTAATCTTCATGACTATTAAAGAGACTCATGTATAATACAACACAACATCATATAAAATAATATGTAAGATTATGATTCAATAAAGTTTAAAGAATATAATACGATAACAATAATAATACATTCAGTAAATTAAAGTTTCACAAATAGTGAGGTATACAAGTTGTACCAAAAATAATATACTCCATGTATGTTTTCCTAAGAAAATAATACGATAACAATAATAATATATTAAGTAAATTAAAGTTCCACAAGTAGTATGTTGTTGAAGCATTACAAATTGTGACACCAAATCAAGGTTATAATTACAAATTGTCTAAAGTGCAAAATCATTCTTGTTGAAGTCGAATTTGTTGATTGCTCAATGAGGTACGAACAATACTCGTTCAGCTAGTAAACTAGAGCCTACTCTTGTTGTCATGACCCACGAAGATTCAGTCATTTGTCACTCTGAATATTGTCTCCAGAGGAGATTCATCGTTGATTTTTGGTGTGTCCCTAAATTCTATATGGTTTCGTTCATCTTCATTTCTTCTTCTTTTATTCCATTGGTTTGTTGAGATAAAATTTCAAAAAGTGTTTTGGTTTTGGACTTACATTGTGGTAATGTGATTTTTTATGTTTGTCGAAGTTGCATGAATTTTCCAGTTTATGTCAAGTATCATCACTAGTAGTTATCGAATTTAGTTAAACAAAGAGGAACTGGAAATATATAATAATTTAAAACTCAATAACTTAAAAAGAACTAAAATCTCGAGTGTTTAATTACAGAAGAGAAATGAAAACAAGAAAAGTGAATGTACATCACACAATAAAGATACCACATAAAAACATAGAAGCAAGTACAAACATAAAAGAGAAAATCAACAATTTTATGTAAGACTAATTAGGATATGTTTGTCTATTTTACCTTTGTTGTTATCAAATACGAAAAAAAGAGAAATAATATATTTAATTGAAAAAAAGACAATTTTGACTTATTAAGTAACAATTTTTTAGATCAAATTATTGAAGACAGTGACATTTTTGAATCAAACTATCAGTTAAGGATATTTTTGTTTATTTTACATAATTTATAAGAACATAATAAACCCTAAATCCGTTAATTAAATCATCACAAAATCCAAAAAAAAAAAATTGTCTTCCAACACATTAAGAAAAGCCAAAAAACAGAAAGAAATTACACATTGAAAAACCAAAACAGCCAATTAGTTGATTGATGGTTGGAGAAGCCAAGTTGATGAAGGTGAATGTGCAGCTCTTCTCTGTTGATTTAACACAAATATTATTAATTTATATAAAAAAAAAGAGAGAGAGAGAGAAAATGAAGAAAAGTTATGTTTGTATATTTACCTTTGCTATTATCAAATACGCTTTACGTCTTTCATTCTCTCAGGAATCTCCTTCAGCTTTGGACAACGATCGAGAACAAGATCTTTAATGAGAGGCATAGCATTTGTGCCTAAATGCCATGTTTCTAGGTGATAAAGCATATAAAGATGAAGAAATTGTAGTTGACTGAAGCTGTTATCACTGCACATTATTTCTTTTCCTTCGTAAGCTTCTTCTTCTAATATGAGATTCCTTAGGTTTGGCAACATTCCCAAGATAGGCATCGGATCTTCTTTCAGTCTTGAGAAATAAAGAGCTACCATTGTGATGGAATTTGGAAACGGAGGCAGTTTCTCTATTTTCCCTCTTAAAAACAATTTTTGGAGCTTTTCACAACAATTAACAAATTCAAGGGATGGGAATGGAGATTCGTAAGTTCCACAGCACAATGTGAGAGTGCTAAGGTTTTTCAAGCTGCTAATGTTGTGTAGGGAGTAAGAATTATTAATTTCAAACATGCTTAATTCTCGAAGATTGACTAAATCAACAGGGTCAACATCTTTCCACTGATCACAACAGATGCCATCAACAACTTGAAGACTGGTGAGTTTGCATATACCTACCAAAGGTTCTGGATACCGCACAACTAAATGTCTTAGATCTATTAGCTCAGTTGTTTCGCTGGGTAACTGGCATAAGCCTTGTGTCTTTAGGACACGAAGTGTTTGTAAATTCTTGAGGTTGCCAATGGATGATGGAAGACGACGGATACCTTTCAACCTTAAGAACTTGAGGTGGTACAAACTCCCTATGGCATCAGGTATAACACCACCTTCTATAATATCCAAGTACAACACATATATATGTCGGAACCCAACTATATGTCGGGACAAATTACAAAAATCTGGATCGAAGAACATAATTGACCTCAACTTCAAGTTAGAAAGATTAAGTGAGAGGTACCTTTCTCCTCGACTATGAATGGCATGTCTGACACATGAAGAGGAAATGGAGTGGCCTTTTGGATCATAAATGTCAAAGAAGTTTACCTCCAATGCCTTTTGTATCGCAAGATCATGGAGTAAATCATGAACTCTACATGAAGTAACTCTTTCCCAAAATGTATTAGCCACTTGAACCAAGCTTCGTCTTATCAACTCATTCAAGAAGCCTTCAGCAACATCCTCCATTCTTCCTTCTCGTCTGGGTATGAAACCCTCAGCCATCCACAACCATATCATGTCATCTGCAGTTACCACTTGATCTTCTGGAAAAATACCAAAGTAGAGAAAACACTGCTTGAGCGCAGTTGACAAATCATTGAAGCTTAATGATAATATGCAGGAGATTTCAATGGATTTATCTTCTTTAATGTTCTTCCAGAGGTGATCTTTCACCTTTTGCCATTCGTTTAGCCCCTTTTTATGCGAAAGTAGTCCGCTCAATACAACAACTGCAAGAGGTAAGCCTCTACACTTTTCCACCATATCCGTAGCTAGACTTTCCATTTCTGGAATCATTGCTCGAACATCAAGCAGTTTCCTACAAAAGAGATCCCAACTTTCTTGTTGACTTAGGAAACGAAGTTTATGAACAAAACCTCTTTCATCTGCTCTTTCAGCGACATCCTCTTTGCGTGTTGTAATAATGACTCTGCTGCCATTCTTGCTATTTGGGAATGCTCTTTTCAAACTCTCCCATGCTTCTTTCTGCCATACATCATCAACCACCACAAGGAATTTGCGTTCTTTTAATAGATCACGAAGATAAATTTCTAGATCTCCTTCTGTCATCCTTTCCAACAAATCTAGAGTTCCCATGGTGCGACCTTGAATGGATTTTATGATAGTCTTAAGAAGATCCATTGTGTTGTACTCTTGAGAAACACATATCCAAGCGCGTGTAGGGAAGCTAGAGGCTATATTAGGACAGTTGTAAAGTTTTCTGGCAAGAGTGGTCTTGCCTAAACCCCCCATTCCGTAAATGGAGAGGACGGTTCGACTAGGCTCTGGTTTGAGAAGTTGAGCTAGCAATGTTTGTACAACATCCTGAAGTCCAACAAAAATGTAATCGTGGTCATCTACATATGAGGTAGTTCTCCTCAATGTTGTAACCTGATCACTTGGCCCTTCATCTCCTGAATTGATATTTGTAATACCATAAGTATCTCGCTTGCGAGAGATATCTATGATTCGCTGCTTGAGTGATTGAATCTCCTCTGCCACGTTGTAGAATTTCTTCTCCTTCCTACAGATGCAAGCGCAAGCCTTGAGACGACTATGAAATCCATCATCATCACCTTTATCAGCCTCAAAGGCGTAAGTCTCGAGTATAGCAACAACATCATTAGCGATGCCGTTGATCTCAAACACCCATTGTTGAACTCTATGATCACCACATTGCTTTAGTTCTGCATCTTTGAGGAAAGACTGTATGAAGAGTAGCTCATTTCTCAACCACTCAATTTCCTTTCTCAGATTTTTACGCAGCGAAACTTGTTGTATGAGAAAATCACCCAATTTTTTAAGTGCAAATGACACAAAGGCATCAGCCATCTTTAGGACTAACTAGTTTTGATTGAAAAAAAAAAAAAAGAAGAGAAGTCTGTATAGTGGAATACAAGTTGGAAAATGGGAGATAAGCAATATATAGACATAAAAGTAATGTGTTCAAAGGGTCCATTTATCACTTAGCATACCATTATCAAAAAAGAAAAGATGTATTAAAGCTTTTTGAAATTCCCACTAAAACGAAAGGTACTTTTTTTTTTAAATTAAAGCATCTTCAACAACCATTACACAACTTAATTATGGAAAAATATATAGAGAGAAAAGTCTTAAAAAGTTAAAGCAACTTCAACGATCATTGCACAACTTGTGGAAAAATATGTATGGAGAAAGGATTAAAAAAATTAAAGCATCTTCAACAATCATTATATAACTTGTGGAAAAAAATAATATATAGGTGGAATGACCTGGAATTCTTGTACTTGACTCCGTTTTGTAAATTGGACGTCTCTAATACTTACGATTTTGGCAACTGAACTCTTGAGCTTAGTGAAATAATATTGATATAAAGAGTAGGAAAATTGAGAATTGGCATTGTCAGTTGATAAAATTATAGGCTTAAGTCATCGGCAGAAAAGTAAGTTTGTATTTTTAATTTGGTTTATTTGACAAAAGATAAAAGTAAGTTTGTATTTTTAATTTGGTTTATTTGACAAAAGATAAAATTTATGTCTTGTTGTTTGTATGAATTCATATACTTCTCCATGCATATTGATTATTAATATATTTGCAATTACATATGAATGAAGCCGCAAGGGATGTTGAAACTGTATATGAAGATGAAGATGTGCAGGAATCTCCATTAATGGAGCAAAGTATGCAAAGATGAAGATGAACAGTGCAGGCGTGAGAGAGCAGACTAGTGAGTTTGTGAGAAGTGAAAATTGTGTGCTATTCATTCCATGTAATGGACTCCTAACTAATTTCATATAACCAACTAACAGAATCTAACTAACTAACTAACTCCTTTACAATGGTATAATTAGTTGAATTAAATATAACTAATCTTAACAAGGGAAATAAGAAATCGAAAAAAACGACCTTAAGAACACAGATTCGTCAAATGAACTTTACTAATAGGTGATCAAATGATACTCAGCAGATTGAAATGCAGGTATGAGTGTGCAATAAACCAGATGTTAAAGAGTAACAAAAAAAAAAGGGAAAAGGGTCTGATATACCCCTCAACTTTGTTATTTGGAGCTGATATACCCCTAGTTATAAAAGTGGCTCACATATACCCTTGCCGTTACACAAATGGCTTACATATACCCTTCATTTAACGGAAGTTAAAAAAATAGTTTTAAATTTATATTTATTACTTCTAATTTTTTTTAAAAAAATATTTAGTGGTATATATGATTCTTCTATCAAAGTTCAAGGTATATTTTAATTTTTTTCATACATAAATTATGTTTTTGATTTCTTTTATTATAATTATTTGAGTTTCTTATTCTTATTTTATTTTTTTCTTTCATTCCTTAGTTTAAAGAAAAAAAATTAAACTATTTTTTGTGTGTATTGTAATTTATTTTCGAATTCGAAGAAAAATTTGATCATCTACAGTAAGTTTTACAAGAATATTAGTGAAACATAAATAAATTTGATTATCAAAATAATAATTATAAATTAGTCATTGAAACAAAAAAAACTCAAAAAAAATATGTTTGACGAGGATTAAATTTACTCATATGGGATTATATTATTTAGAAAAAAATAATAAAAATTAGATAAAAACTATTTTTTTTTTCATTTCCGTTAGAGGAAAAGGGTATATGTGAGCCATTTGTTTACAAGTAGGGGTATATATGAGCCACTTTCATAACAAGGGGTATATCAGCTCTAAAAGACAAAGTTGAGGGGTATATCAGACCCTTTTCCCAAAAAAAAATTACCAATAAATTTTAAAAGTTAGTTATTTTAGCCAAATGAGTTAGTTGTCGGATAACCGCAAGTTAGCGGACGTCTTAGGTGCTTTCAAAACCTTCCTAAGACGCTCATAGGAATCCCCGAACCCTCCTAAAATGTTTTCAATTGATTTTTCTGTTTAAATCTTTTTTAAAACAAATGTTTTCTTGATTTTTCTCAAAAATTAAGTGGCGACTCTAAAAAAGTCGAAAAAACATACAAAATAAATGTTTTTCCTTTTTCTTAATAAAACAGCTAGTAACTTCTTTGACTACCTCTTACTATGATGCCACGATCGAGATGAGATGAAGAGTATGTCAAGCAGCAGAATCAACATTTTTCTTGTGATTTCCTTATACTATATATCGGATTTTCAAATTTTTCTCATCTCATCGATCTACTGCAATGTTGTATTTGAGATTTACAAAAGAAATTATTTTCCAACAACTATTTATTATGTATATTATCAAAGTTTCGACAAATTTGAATGAATATAAGATGATGAATAGAGAAGAATAAATGAATTTTGAATTAATTGAAACTATTACCATTTGAGAAAGACTGACAACAAATTAATTAGCTTGATTTGGGGAAATCAAATTCAAAATTGATTCCATTTCCTTTAAAAGCGTAACTAATTTTATTTTAATGTATTAAAATTAATGTATCTAAATTATTTTCTATGTATCCTAATAACACTGATTTTGAAAAAAAAAAATTGTAAATTGAATTGTGTTTTCAAAGGGTCCATTTATGTTTTTAAGAAACGACACATTTTGAAAAAAGAATTTACGATTCGACAATCATTATCAAAAAGAATAAAGATGCTACAAGCTAAGTGAAAGAGACATTTTTTTTAAAAAAAAAAAATGTATTAATAGCTTCTTCACTGTTAAATTAAGGACAATGAAGAAAGTTATGCAGTCAGATGTAAATCAAATTGTGTTTTCAAAGGGTCCATTTATGTTTTTAAGAAACGAAACATCAACAATAAAATAAATTAATATGGAGAAACTTATATAAATATACGACAAATAAAAAATATTTATCATTATAGCAATAATATATTTTTTTCATTCTATCACCTTTAATACATTTATAATTTATATTATAAAAGATAATTTATTATTCACATATAATACAAGTTTTATATATTTATCTCATGTTTTAATACATTTATAATTCAATGTGTTAACTTCTTATAAAACACGCATAATATATTTTATAAAATAGTTATAATACATATCATTGCATACTTAATTCATTTTTAATATATATTAAAAATTTAATATAGTATTGTTATAAATGACAATAAATTAAAAATATCGCTAAAATCAGTAATTATTTATTAAAAAGTATCTATCCAAGTATTTACATACAAATTTAATACTAATTTTTCATAGAGAAATTTTAAGTGTTTAGTATTATTTTTTATTATTTTTAAATAAAAAATTTTTTAACAAAAATATTAAATCAAATTTGATCAACATTTTTTCCCCAATAAAGTAATATAATAATGTAGATTAATTCATAAACAAATTTCAGGCTTGGTAACACTCATGATTTAAAATTTAAGTTTTCTTTTTACTATTGCATACTGATATAAATTTAAAGATTTTAAAATAATTTATTTTATATAAAATTGTTATATGTAATTTTCTTAAATATCTTTACTTTAATTTATCTTTTCACAAGTAAAAATTAGAATTAAGAAGTGCCTCTCATTATTACATGAAGCTCAACATGAAATATATCTTAAATAATAACAGAAAAATGATTAGTAATTAATATAACACACTATTTTCTTTATATTCTTTTTCTCAGGTAGAATGATATATATAGTTAATATTTTTTTTCTAAATTCATATCAAAATTATATTTTCTTCGTCTTAATTAATTTTTCTTATTTTTTTAAAAAAAACTTTATATATTTAAAAATTATGTAAAATATGTAATTATAATAATTAGAAATTTATAATAGTTACATGACATATAAAAAAATTAGGTTGACTCTCAAAATTTTATTAATGACACGTAAACGAAGGCATACAAAATAACATATACTATTTGAAATGATATAAAAATATTATAAATCACAATAAATAATACTTTAAGATACTTTTATAATATAAAATAAATTTGATTGACTTTCAATGAAATTATAATTTGAATTATTTATTTAACATTTCGGAGAAATGCCAAAAAAATAAAAATGATTTGGAGTTTAAATGTGAACCTTTTTAGTTTTGGATTCTACTTTTGAAAATTTCTTATATTATTCTAGGGTAAATAAAATAGTGTATGGAATGAATATTGATTTTTAAAACTAAGGCACTGTCCATTAATCTTTTCCTTTTTAACCCATTATTTTGATGTATTTAATTAGTTTCAATTAATAGTATACGAAATAAAAATTACACTGAACAATTAATTAACTAATGAAATTTTAATGAATATATTTGTATTTGTAAGTAAAATTTGAATCAGTGTCACATAAATAGGATAAATGAAGTAACATACATTATTTGCAATTGAGGTAAATAATAATTTAAGTTATAATAATTAACAAACTTAAAAATTCAAAACATATATAATACAATAATTAACAACTTTTAATATCTTAAACAATTAAAAATTGATCGACTCTCCAAATTCTATTTGTATCATATATGACATAAATAATATTGTGAATCGTAATAATTAACAATTTGATAATTTAATATATATATATAATTCACAACTTAAAAATTTAAAAGACATATAGTATTATGTTTTGACTAATACAGAATGTTGTGTGTAGAGTGTATATTTAGATATATAATAATAACCTTTTATATGAAATTAATTGTTTTTCATAACTATGATGAATATAATTTTTTTGTGAATCTAAGAAGGAATAACAAAATACAACAATTGAGTAGATTGAATGTTACACTACTTTAAGAAAAAGAAAAAAAGTATTTTAATTTTTTAATGTTATTAACTTATTAGTATATTAAAAAAATATAATTTATCAAAAATAATAGTTTTTTATTTAAAAAATGAACAAATATTTGAAAGTTCGGTTGTGACAAAAAAAATATAAATAGAATAACCGATAAAAATCTTAATATTTTGAGAAAAAGGATGATTATAAAAAAAAAATGCATTAAAATGAAAAAAAAATATGTATTTTGAACTACTTAAAATACAATACTCAAAAAGTATTAGTTTTAAAACTATCATATCAAAATTTGGTGTCAATAATTTTTTATCATGTCTTTTTTTTCCTCAAGTATATTTTTAACAATATAGTTCCACAAAATATAAAAGAAATATTGAATTTCTTTTCTAACTAAAAAATATATTATAATTGCGATGAGTCATATCAAATGAAGTTGGTTTAGAAATGTAATATTGATTGTGATGGTAGGACAAGGGTTAACTGATTAATATGAGTGTATTGTACGTGTTATCTATGAATTTAATTAAGTTAATCATTTTTTTTAATCAAAACATAATATATATATATATATAAAATTGACAAATTCATATAAAATTTTAACTCATAAATTCACATTAAAATCAGAATCTTCAAGCTCCACACTTTAGATATTATGTTACAAACCAATTATGTTCAAAGCAAGAGAAGATAAAGTAAAGCAATTTATGTTCAAACCAATAATTAGAGTCACTCAAAAACAAGAAATCAAACACTAAAACCTCTTAGATTATGAAGACCTAGAAGTCCTCTTCAACAGCTCCACGCATTTCATTCTCTCAGGAATCTCCTTTAAATTTGGACAGTGATCGATACCAAGACCTTTAATGAGAGGCATAGCGTTTGTGCCTGAATGCCATGTTTCTAGGTGATAAAGCATAGAAAGATTAAGAAATTGTAGTTGACAGAAGCTGTTATCACTGCATATTATTTCTTTTCCCAAATAAGCTTCTATTAATTGGAGATTCCTTAGGTTTGGCAACATTCCCAAAATAGGCATCGGATCTTCTGTCAGTTTTGAGTGACTCATAGTCATCATTGTGATGGAATTCGAAAACGGATTAGGCAGTTTCTCTATGATCCCATTTAAATACAATTTCTGGAGCTTTTCACAACGAATTACAAATTCAATAGATGGGAATGATTCAATAAATTCACTAGACAATTCGAGTGAGTCAAGGTTTTTCAAGCTGCTAATGTTGTTTAGAGAGTAAGATTTCCTAATACTATCCATTCTTAATTCTCGAAGATTGACTAAATCAACAGGGTCAATATCTTTCCATTGATCACATTGGATGGCTTGAAGAACTTGAAGATTAGTGAGTTTGTTTATATGTAACAGGGGTTCTACACATGGAACAACTAAATGTCTTAAATTTATCAGGTCAGCTGCCTCGCGGGGTAGTTGGAAAGTGTATGCGCCCTCTACGACAACAAGTGTCTGCAGATTCTTGAGGTTGCCAATGGAAGAGGGAAGATAACGGATAGATGACAAACTTAACAACTTGAGGTGGTACAAACTTCCTATGGCATCAGGGATAATTCCACCAAAATTATCCAAGTACAACACATATAGATATTGGAACACACTCCTGAAGTTTATAAGACTCATCTTACAAAAATCTAGATCGAAGAACATAATTGACCTCAACTTTAAGTTAGAAAGATCAAGTGAGAGGTACCTTTCTCCTTGATTATGTATGCCATGTCTGATACATGAAGAAGATATGGAGTGACTTTTCTGATCATAAATGTCAAAGAAGTTTACTTCCAATGCCTTTTGTATCGCAAGATCATGGAGTAAATCATGAACCCTACATTCAGTAACTCTTTCCCAAAATGTATCCACCACTTGAACCAAGCTTCTTCTTATCAGTTCATTCAAGAAGCCTTCAGCGACATCCTCCATTCTTTCTACTCTTCTTCTGGGTATGAAACCCTCCGCCATCCACAACCATATTATGTTATCAGCCTTGACCACTTTATCTTCTGGAAAAATACCAAAGTAGAGAAAGCACTGCTTGAGCGCAGTTGACAAATCATTGTAGCTTAATGATAGTATGTTGGAGATTTCAATAGATTTATCTTCTTTAATGTTCTTCCAAAGGTGATCTTTCACTTTTTTCCATTCGTTTAGCCCCTTTTTATGCGAAAGTAGTCCGCTCAATACAACAATTGCAAGAGGTAAGCCTCTACACTTTTCCACCATATCCTTAGCTAGACCTTCCATTTCTGGAACCATTGCTCGAACATCAAGTAGTTTCCTGCAAAAGAGATCCCAACTTTCTTCTTGGCTTAGGAAACGAAGTTTATGAACAAAACCTCTGTCGTCTGCTCTTTCAGCGACATCCTCTTTGCGTGTTGTAATAATGACTCTGTTGCCATTCTTGCTATCTGGGAATGCTCTTTTCAAACTCTCCCATGCTTCTTTTTGCCATACATCATCAACCACCACAAGGAATTTGCGTTCTTTTAATAGATCACGAAGATAAATTTCTATATCTCCTTCCGTCATCCTCTCCAACAAATCTAGAGTTTCCATGGTGCGACCTTGAATGGATTTTATGATAGTCTTAAGAAGATCCATTGTGTTGTACTCTTGAGAAACACATATCCAAGCACGTGTAGGGAAACTAGAGGCTATATCAGGACAGTTGTAAAGTTTTTTCGCAAGAGTGGTCTTGCCTAAACCCCCCATTCCATAAATGGAGAGGACGGTTCGACTAGGCTCTGGTTTGAGAAGTTGAGCTAGCAATGTTTGTACAACATCCTGAAGTCCAACAAAAATGTAATCGTGGTCATCTACATATGAGGTAGTTCTCCTCAATGTTGTAACCTGATTACTTGGCCCTTCATCTCCTGAATTGATATTTGTAATACCATAAGTATCTCGCTTGCGAGATATATCTATGATTCGCTGCTTGAGTGATTGAATCTCCTCTGCCACGTTGTAGAATTTCTTCTCCTTCCTACAGATGCAAGCGCAAGCCTTGAGACGACTATGAAATTCATCATCATCATCACCTTTATCAGCCTCAAAGGCGTAAGTCTCGAGTATAGCAACAGCATCATTAGCGATACCGTTGATCTCAAACACCCATTGTTGAACTCTATGATCACCACATTGCTTTAGTTCTGCATCTTTGAGGAAAGACTGTATGAAGAGTAGCTCATTTCTCAGCCACTCAAATTCCTTTCTCAGATTTTTACGCAGCGAAACTTGTTGTATGAGGAAATCACCCAATTTTTGAACTGCAAATGACAGAAAGGCATCAGCCATCTTTAGGAATAACTAGTTTTGATTGAAGAAAAGAAAGAAGAGAGAAGGCTGTATAGTTGAATACAAGTTGGAAAATTGGAGATAAGCAATATATGGACATAAAATTAACGTTTTCAAAGGGTCCATTTATCACTTAGCATACCATTATTAAAAAAAGGGGAAAAAGGTTTCTCAACTTTACAACTGATATATCCTCGTTATAAAAGTGGCTCATATATGTCCTTATCGTTATACAAACGGCTCACATATACCCCTGCCGTTACAAAATGACTCACATATACCCTTCATTTAACGGATTTTAAAAAATTAATTTTAAATTTATATTTATTACTTCTAATTTTTTAAAAAAAAATATTTAGGGGTATATATGATTCTTCTATCAAAGTTCAAGGTATATTTTAATTTTTTTCATACATAAATTATTTTTTGACTTCTTTTATTATAATTATTTGAATTTCTTATTCTATTTTGTTTTTTTCTTTCATTTCTTAGTTTAAAGAATAAAAAATTAAACTATTTTTTTTGTGTGTATTGTAATTTAATTTCGGATTCGAAGAAAAAATTTGATCATCTACAATAAGTTTTACAAGAATATTAGTGAAACAAATAATAATTATAAATTAGTCATTGAAACAAAAAATATGTTTGACGAGGATTAAATTTATTCATATGTGATTATATTTTTTAGAAAAAAATAATAAAAATTTAGATTAAAATTATTATTTTTTTCATTTCCGTTAGATAAAAAGGATATATATGAGTCATTTGTTTATAAGTAGGGGTATATATGAGTCACTTTCATAACAAGGGGTATATCAGCTCTAAATGACAAAGTTGAGGGGTATATTAAACCCTTTTCCCTTAAAAAAAAAAGATGTATTAAAGCTTTTTGAAATTCCCACTAAAACGAAAGGTACTTTTTTTTTAAATTAAAGCATCTTCAACAACCATTACATAACTTAATTATCGAAAAACATATATACAGAAAAGCCTTAAAAAGTTAAAGCAACTTCAACGATCATTCCACAACTTGTGGAAAAATATATACGGAGAAAGGATTAAAAAGATTAAAGCATCTTCGACAATCATTACATAACTTGTGGAAAAAAAATATATAGGTGGAATGACCTGGAATTCTTGTACTTGACTCCGTTGTAAATTGGACGTCTCTGATACAAACGATTTTGGCAACTGAACTCTTAAACTTAGTGAAATAATGTTGATATAAAGAGTAGGAAAATTGAGAATTGGCATTGTAAGATTATAGGCTTAAGTCATCGACAGAAAAGCAAGTTTGAATCTACCAAAAGAAGTTTGTATTTTTAATTTGGTTTATTTGACAAAAGATAAAATTTATGTTGAGAGTAACAAAAAAAAATTACCCTTTCGTCTACTTTCTCAAACACTTGTAAGGTTTCCATAAGTATTGGGGACGAAAAGTGCATTAAACTGTTATAAAAGCCTTTACAAAGTATGCTCTACATTTGGCCTCTACTGAATAAGCATAGTCTCTTCGTCTTTTCTACTAAACTATTAATGAACTCTTTCTCCTTGCATTTCGAGAGAAAGTCGTAAAGGCTCAACTTCTTTATCGAGTCTCCCAGCTTTAAAATAGATGGACAGGTCCCCCAAAATCAAGAAATACGGAGCAATTGAAGAGTTGAAGAATTCGGGGCCATTAGGAGTCAAAAAATTTTTATAAGTCATGTGTTTTGTTGTCATTTGGGCATACAAGTACAGGTGAAGTGGGTCAAAACCCAAAAGACAAATGGGCCAAAAATCCTAAACAGGTGGGTCCGAAATTTCGGTCAAGATGGACAAAAACCCGGATTTGAACCCAAATCTCTCTCCCTCTCTCTTTATATCCTCTTAATTATCTGTTTTTATTTGTCTTTAGTTTAAAGTTAGAAAACTCCAAATCCCCCTCGAACGCCATAATGTTTTAGCAACTTAAAATTAACCAAGTTTAAATAGTTTTAAAAAATATTTTTCAATTTATAAGTTTCGCTTAGATAAAAAACTAAGAAACTCACTTTCAAACAATTTCCAATAAATTTTATAAGTTAGTTATTTTAGCCAAATGAGTTAGTTGTCGGATAATCACAAGTTAGCGGACGTCTGAGGTGCTTTCAAAACCTTACTAAGATGCTCATAGGAATCCCCGAACCCCCCTAAAATGTTTTCAATTGATTTTTCTGTTTAAGTCTTTTTGAAAACATTCTTGATTTTTCTCAAAAATTAAGGGGCGACTTTAGAAAAATCGAAAAAACATACAAAATAAATGTTTTTCCTTCTCCAGCATTAGTAGTATTGATATTTGGGAAAAGGGTCTGATATACCCCTCAACTTTGTCATTTGGAGCTGATATACCCCTCGTTATAAAAGTGGCTCATATATGCCCTTACCGTTATATAAACGGCTCACATATACCCCTGTCGTTACACAATGACTCACATATACCCTTCATTTAACGGAAGTTAAAAAAATTAATTTTAAATTTATATTTATTACTTCTAATTTTTTTAAAAAAATTATATATATGATTCTTCTATCAAAGTTCAAGGTATATTTTAATTTTTTTCGTACATAAATTATTTTTTGACTTCTTTTATTATAATTATTTGAATTTCTTATTTTTATTTTATTTTTTTCTTTCATTCCTTAGTTTAAAGAATAAAAAATTAAACTATTTTTTTGTGTGTATTGTAATTTAATTTCGTATTCGAAGAAAAAATTTGGTCATGTACAATAAGTTTTACAAGAATATTAGTGAAACATAAATAAATTTGATTATCAAAATAATAATTATAAATTAGTCATTGAAACAAAAAAAAGTCAAAAAAATATGTTTGACGAGGATTAAATTTACTAATATGAGATTATATTTTTTAGAAAAAAATAATAAATTTTAGATTAAAATTATTATTTTTTTCATTTCTGTTAGAGGAAAAGTGTATATGTGAGCCATTTGTTTACAAGTAGGGGTATATATGAGCCACTTTCATTACAAGGGGTATATCAGCTCAAAATCACAAAATTGAGGGGTATATCAGACCCTTTTCCCTTGATATTTTATGATAGATCTCCTTCTGTCATCCTTTCCAACAAATCTAGAGTTCCCATGGTGCGACCTTGAATGGATTTTATGATAGTCTTAAGAAGATCCATTGTGTTGTACTCTTGAGAAACACATATCCAAGCGCGTGTAGGGGCTATATTAGGACTGGTGTAAAGATTTTTCGCAAGAGTGGTCTTGCCTAAACCCCCCATTCCATAATGGAGAGAACGGTGAAGACCAACAAAAATATAATCGTGGTCATCGACAAATGAGGTAGTTCGCCTCAATGTTGTAACCTGATTACTTGGCCCTTCATCTCCTGAAATGATATTTGTAATACCATAAGTCTCTCGTTTGCGAGAGATATCCATGATTTGTTTCTTGAGTGATTTGATCTCCTTGGCGACATTGTAGAATTTTTTCTTTTCCTTGCTACATATGCAGGCGCAAGCCTTGAGACGACTAGGACGACGTTTACCAGCCTCGAAGCTATAAGTTTCGAGTATAGCAACAGCATCATTAGCAGTAGAGTTGATCTCAAACACCCATTGTTGAACTCTTTGATGCTTTTGTTCTGAAAGAGTGCATGAAGAGAAGCTCGTTTCTCAGCCACTGTATATCTTCTCTTAGACTTAAACGTAGGTTAATTTCCTGTATTAGGAAATCACCCAAATTTTTTATATTACTTTTTGCCTGTACTTTTGTCAAATCAATCAAATTACTAATGTATACTTGACGGGAAAAAAATAAAATCTAGTTATCAATTTGAAAAATATGAATTTAGAACTCTAGTAACTTAAAAAGACTAAAATCGCCGAGTGTTTAAATACAAGAGAGAAATGCTTTTATTTGTTCTCTTTCGTATGGGATTCTTTTTCCTTTTTGTCCAATCCGTTTTCAACCCGCTCATGTTCAATCCAACCTGCCCATTTTAAGTCGCCGTACAAGACCTTGACTCAGCTGCCTCTTTTAGTCGGATACTTATGGAAGTTGCATGGCCTCCTCTGATGGATTCTTTTCCCTTGCTTCTTGACCTTCAAGCTTCGATGAGTTAGCGATGGCTTCTGATACAGCCTTTGGTAGCCAAAATCCAGGTCTTTCAATAGAGGCTGCACGATCAAGTACCAATGGTTCACGCAATGTGATCTGAATGCCATCATATGTCCACATGACAAAATCTGCTTCGCCTTTCAAACCTAGGGAGAACCATCCTAAGCCAGCAACTGCAACATCCATGCTCTTGACATCCCAGCTCGTTCCACGTGCTTTTACTTCCCTCTTTTATTCCATTGTCTCAACTCAGAAACTCGCTCCATGGAAATGGGAGGCTGAAGATCAACAAATGAAAACAGAACAATTAGCATGGTTCTGTGTTCTTTCCGATTGTTTTCCTTTAAACTTGAGTAAATTGAAACCATCTAAGAGCCATCGATAAACCAGAACAATTAGGATTTGTTTACACATACAACACTATGACATCTGCTATCAGGCTAACATGGAACATGGATTTGTTTTTGCAACTACGGCTTCTCATTAGCAAATAATACACATTGATCTTCAACCAAAAACATACTGATACAGTTCGAATGGAATTGGCTATAAAGTAGGAAATAATATTGAATCAGAAATACTGCAAAGAATTGGAGTATTACCTGCAATCACACTCCAGTATGGTTGTTCTTGAGCTCATCGGCATTTCCTCTCTTCCCTAGATGAAGAGGCGACACACTTGGTGATGCCCAGACGGTGACATAGATTGTTTCTACTGAGGCAAAAACTAGATCGAGTCTAACTATGCCCCCAATATGTACAGTCTGCCCACGTGCAAGAAAATTGTGAAAATACATTTTAGAGTCGAAAAGTACTTTTTGATCTCAGGCAAGAAATTGAGTTGCAGTCATGTATATCTTTTAACTGCAATATAAAACTAAAAAAAAAAAAAAAAAACAGATACAGATGAGGGACGAATAAAAGGAGTTATCTGAATCCCAAACCATTTGATAAGAGGTCAGTTTACAATGATTTAAGGTCATTTTGTCAAATTTCTCTCCATTTCGAAGTTCACAGCACCTCGCACTGGCTTCATCAATATGCATCACAGGATTCTTCAAAGTAAAGTGAAGTAAGCCTTCAGTTAAGAGGAAACTAAAAAATACAAACAACTATCTTCAAACCAATTACGCTCACTCAAAAAGCTTAAAACAATAAGAAATCAAACACTAAGACCTTTAAGTGCTTGGCAGAAACGCCCCCCATCAATACCTTTAAGATTATGAAGAGGCCAAAATAAGACATCATATACACTTGAAAAGCTTCACAACGTATAGTTCCTCTTCAACAGCTCCACGTTTTTCATTCTCTCAGGAATCTCCTTTAAATTTGGACAGTCATGGATACGAAGACCTTTAATCAGAGGCATGGCACTTGTACCTAAATGCCATGTTTCTAGGTTCTCGAGATCATAAAGAATAAGGAACTCTAGTTGACTGAAGCTGTTATCACTGCACATTATTTCTTTTCCTTCATAAGCTCTAAACAAATCGAGATTCCTTAGGTTGGGCAACATTCCCAAAATAGGCATCGGATCTTCTTTCAGTACGGAGAACCTCAGAACCATCATTGTGATGGAACTTAGAAACAGATTAGGCAGTTTCTCTATTCTCCCTTCTAACCACAATTTCTGGAGCTTTTGACAAGAATTAACAAATTCAAGAGATGGGAATGATTCATCATAATTTTTACACACCAATGTGAGAGTGCTAAGGTTTTTCAAGCTGCTAATGTTGTTTAGGGAGTAAGATCTCTTAATATAAGCCATGCCTAATTCTCTAACATTGACTAAATCAACAGGGTCAACGTATTTCCATTGATCACAACCAACACCTTTAAGAACTTGAAGACTAGTAAGTTTGCTTATATGCACCAGAGGTTCTGAATACTGAGCAACTAAATGTCTTAAATTTATTAGGTCAGCTGTCTTGCGGGGTAGTTGGAAAGTGTAATCCGCTTCATTGACAACAAGTGTCTGTAGATTCTTGAGGTTGCCAATGGAAGACGGAAGCTCATCGATACCTCTCAAGCTTAAGAACTTGAGGTGGTACAAACTCCCAATGGATCCAGGTACAACACCACCATATTTAATATTCAAGTACAACACATATAGATGTCGAAACATATCTATATGTTGGAACACATTACGAAAATGTGGATCGAAGACCATAATTGACCTCAACTTTAAGTTAGAAAGATCAAGTGAGGGGTACCTTTGTCCTTGACTATGAATGACATGTCGGATACATACAGAGGATATGGAGTGGCTTGTTGGATCATAAACGTCAAAGAAGTTTACCTCCAATGCCTTTTGTATCGCAAGATCATGGAGTAAATCATGAACCCTACATTCAGTAACTTTTTCCCAAAATGTATTAGCCACTTGAACCAAGCTTCGTCTTATCAGCTCATTCAAGAAGCTTTCAGCGACATCCTCCATTCTTTCTCCTCTGGGTATGAAACCCTCTGCCATCCACAACCGTATTATGTTATCAGCCTCGACCACTTGATCTTCTGGAAAAATACCAAAGTAGAGAAAACACTGCTTGAGCGCAGTTGACAAATCATTGTAGCTTAATGATAGTATGTTAGAGATTTCAATAGATTTATCTTCTTTAATGTTCTTCCAAAGGTGATCTTTCACCTTTTGCCATTCGTTTAGCCCCTTTTTATGCGAAAGTAGTCCGCTCAATACAACAACTGCAAGAGGTAAGCCTCTACACTTTTCCACCATATCCTTAGCTAGACTTTCCATTTCTGGAACCATTGCTCGAATATCAAGTAGTTTCCTAAGAAAGAGATCCCAACTTTCTTGTTGACTTAGGAAACGAAGTTTATGAACAAAACCTCTGTCATCTGCTCTTTCGGCGACATCCTCTTTGCGCGTGGTAATAATAACTCTGCTGCCATTCTTGCCATCCGGGAATGCTCTTTTCAAACTCTCCCATGCTTCTCTCTGCCATACATCATCAACCACCACAAGGTATTTGCATTCTTTCAATAGATCACGAAGGTGAAATTCTAGATCTCCTTCTGTCATAGTTCCTAACAATTCTAGAGTTCCCTTGGTGCGACCTTGGATGGATTTTATGATAGTCTTAAGAAGATCCGTTGTGTTGTACTCTTGAGAAACACATATCCAAGCGCGTTTAGGGAAGCTAGAGACTATATTAGGACTTGTGTATAGGTTTCTTGCAAGAGTGGTCTTGCCTAATCCACCCATGCCATAAATGGACACAACACTTCGACGAGGCTCTGGTCTGAGAAGTTGAGCTAGCAATGTTTGTACAACATCCTGAAAGCCAACAAAAATGTAATCCTGGTCATCCACATATGAAGTAGTTCTCCTCAATGTTCTAACCATGGCAGACTGGTTATTTGGTCCTTCTCCCGCATTACTATTGATATTTGTAATACCATATGTCTCTCGTTTGCGAGCGATGTCCATGATTTGTTTCTTGAGTGATTGAATCTCCTTGGTGACATTGTATAATTTCTTCTCCTTCCTACAGATGCAAGCACAAGCCTTGAGACGATTAACACGTTTACCAGCCTCGAAGCTATAAGTCTCGAGTATAGCAACAGCCTCATTAGCAATAGAGTTGATCTCAAACACCCATTGTTGAATTCTTTGATCTCCACTTTGCTTTAGTTCTGCATCTTTGAGGAAAGACTGCATGAACAGAAGCTCGTTTCGCAGCCACTGTATATCCTCTCTCAGACTTGTAAGTAGGTTAATTTCCTGAATGAGGAAATCACCCAATTTTTTAACTGCAAATGACACAAACGCATCAGCCATATTTAGTTTTGATTGAAAATAAGAGGGGGCTAGCTGTATATTGGAATGAATATTCGAAAATGGGAGATGGAGATCATATACAGTCAAAAGCAATTGACATAAAAGTTTAGAACAAATAATGTGTTGAAAGGGTCCGCTTATGACTTATGTGATTAAAGTTTAGAAAAAAAAAATTACGATTAGTGCAAATGAAAGTTCCCATTATCAAAAAGGGAAAAAAATATATTTTTAAATTTCCCACTAAAGCGAAAGGTACCTTTTTTTTTTGGAATATCACACTGCTCCTTGATAAAATATGATTGTTGTGGTAATGGTTGTTAGTTGTATTAAATATATAGTAACTCTGTTTTATCATTTAATCTAACTTTTTTGTATTAGTTTTATTCCACGCCTGTAGTTTTGTCTTTCGAATAATTAATGACAATATATAAACGACAGAAAACAATACAATGTATGTATTTATCAAAGGAGGAATAGGAAAAATATGGATTTAGAAAAGACTAAAATCCCCAGAGAGAAATGAAAACAAGGAATTTTAACAGGTTCCTATTTTCCACTATAATGGCATGTGTTCTCTCCTCCCTCATTGTTTTTATCTGTTCTCCTTCATATGGGATTCTTTTTTCTATTTGTCTAATCCCTTTTCAACCCACTCATATTCAATCCAATCCGCCCATTTTAAGTAGTCGTCGTACAAGGTTCACAAGAAAATTGACTCAGCTGCCTCTTTTTGTTGGATACTTATGAAAGTTGCATGGTCTCCTCTGATGGATTCTTTTCCCTTGCTTCTTGACCTTCAAGCTTCGATGAGTTAGCGATGGCTTCTGATATAGCCTTTGGTAGCCAAAATCCAGGTCTTTCGATAGAGGCTGCACGATCAAGCACCAATGGTTCACGCAATGTGATCTGAATGCCATCATATGTCCACAAGGCTAAATCTGCTTCGCCTTTCAAACCTAGGGAGAACCATCCTAAGCCAGCAACCGCAACATCCATGCTCTTGACATCCCAGCTCGTTCCACGTGCTTTTACTTCCCTCTTTTGCCATTGTCCCAACTCAGAAACTCGCTCCATGGAAATGGGAGGCTGAAGACCAACAATAAAAACAGAACAGTTAGCATAGTTCTGTGCTCTTTCCAATTGTTTTCCTTCACACTTGAGTAAATTGAAACCATCTTAGAGGCATCGATGGTACGCAAATATTATATAGCCTCTAAAAATTTGAACGGTGAAAGATAGAAACAGAAGATGATGAAAAGGAGCACCAGAGAGCATTGAACAAACACAACTCGTTAGATATGCTCAACAATGCAAGTTGTTAAGCTTCCTGGAGCAAATTTTCCTTTGGATACTAACTTGGAAAACATACTGTTTCAATACAATTTAGCATAATTGTGCATTTTTCCCAGAATACTGTATAGTCCGTTATGTTGCAGTATTCCATCCTTGTCCACCGTTTTCTTGATGTGGCTTTAGGAAGTAATGTAGTGCCCACTTGGACAGAAGAGATCATGCATATGAATAGACAGGTTACGGAAGCTCCATGGGGAACTCCCAATGCAGGAGAAAATGGTTAGTATAGTCCCAGCCCTAATCAGTGTTATCAAAACCGAAAAGTGCAAAAAAGCTCTAATGCATAATAGAAAAAGGCGCAGATGACAACACTGACACACACATTAAGTGAGGTGAAGCGCTCAACATGTTTTGAGCCTTTATTCTCAAAAAAAAAACATGTTTTGAGCCTTGCTTCAGGGCTTAAGCGTGCCTTTGACAACTCTGGCCCACAGTTTAAGTGATTCACCTAGTTTTGGCTCTTTGGTCAACCAGCGGGCATCAGAACCTATAACTCAACCATAACTGAAGAACTACTGTCCCCTATGTAAACTTTTGACTGAGACTTATTTCTAACATCCCCTCAAGCGAATGATGCATTGAGCCTCCTCATAAGGCAAAGGTTGGTTTTTTTTTGCCTCTATAGATGCCCATAAAAAAAACGGTTGTAAGCAGATAGAAGCAAGCTTGGTGAGAGCTGCTTATTAGCTGCAAAGAAATGGATGAATATTATATAGAAGATGTCCATTAATAACATCTTAGGAAAATAGTCTTTCTTTGGTTCTTGGTCGATCAAGAGTAAAGGATTTGTTTACACATACGGCATTATGACATCTACTATCAGGCTAACTTGCATCTTGCAACATGTTCTTAGTTGTTAACTTGTTTTTGCATCTACGCCTTCTCTTTAGCAAAGAATACTATCTCACCTTTCATTGTACTTATCTCAAATTTATATACTGATCTTCAACAAAAAACATACTGATGTAGGTCGAGTGGAATTGGCTATAAAGTAGGAAATACTATTGAATCAGAAATACTGCAAAAAGTGGAGTATTACCTGCAATCTTACTCCAGCATGGTTGTTCTTGAGCTCATCAGCATTTTCCGTCTTCCCTAGATGAAGAGATACACTAGGCGATGCCCAGACAGTGACGTAGATTGTTTCAACTGAGGCTTGAACTAGATCCAGTCTAACTAAGCCCCCTATATGTACAGTCTGCCCATGCTGCAAGAAAATCGGGAAAAATACATATAGAGTTGAAAAGTCTTTTTAATCACAGGCAAAAAGTTTGATGCAGTCATATACATCTTTCACAGCAATATTTTAAAAAAAAAAAAAAACAGGTAAAGACGATGGACGAATAAAAGGAGCTATCTGAATCCCAAACAATTTGATTAGGGGTCAAAGATTTAAGGTCATTCATCAAATTTCTCTCCAAATAGAAGCCCTGAACCTATTTCTAGAGCAAAGAATCTATAGAACTTCATGTAGAAAGACTAAATATGTACAACTATTTCCGAAATTGGTATATCGGGAACAAAAAAGAAAAAGAGTCGAGTTTCAAGTTAGAGACACCTACTCTCACAGGATTCTTCAAAGTAAAGTGAAGTAAGCTTTAGTTAAGAAGAAACTACAAACTACTCTTCATCTCCGGGTTATACTGGTGGTGGAATCAGATTCTTAAGTTTCACCCATTTGTTTCAAGACTCAAGAGGCAGTAAACTTAGAGTTAAGAAACATAGAATATATTAACCTTTTTGGCAAGTATCAAGCACAACTGCAGAACAATGCTATTGGTAAAGGGAAGCCCAGTGCACTAAGCTCCCACTATACGCAGGGTTCGGGGAAGAGACGGACCACAAGGACCTATTGTTTGCAGCCTTACCCTGCATTTTTGGCAAGTATCAAACACAACAATGCTATTGTGAAGGGCAGCCCAGTGCTCTAAGCTCCCACTATACACAGGGTTCGGGGAAGGGACAGACCACAAGGACCTACTGTTTGCAGCCTTACCCTGCATTTTGCAAGAGGCTGTTTCCACAACTCGAACCCGTGACCTCCTAGTCACATGTCAGCAACTTTATCAGTTATGTCAAAGCTCCCCTTCTATTGATGACACGTAACGCAATACTGAACTGACACTTTTTACACAGGACGCTTTACTCTAGAGATTTAAAACTCGGTAGACAAGAAAGAAATTCAGAAGAGGAGGAAAAGATGTTCTCCAGTGGAAAAGGAAAAACATATTAATCAATTCTGTGCAGGCCAAAGAATGGAATTTCCAAAAGGCTTTCCTTTCTTTGACAGACCAATTAAAATCTTTAAATATAACAATTACATAAACTGTGTGAGAACATGCATTATTCACCAATCACAACGCACAAGCAAGTCCAGAAAACATACGAATAAGTAAACAGGTAAATTTAAATATATATGCACCAGCGCTAAGTTTCCCATTTCTTAGATTGCAATTTCAAATCAAAGAAGGGTTCTCACGGGATTAACTGAAATACACTTGTACAGATATTTAAAAGTAATTACAAAGTTCAAAGTATTAATTTATGGTCACTAATAGTAAAGTTCAAATAAGTAGCTTATCAAAAAATAGATCATATTATGGGCTGTAAAACGAACGATAAAGTAAATAAGAGAGCTTGCCTTAATCCTATAAGTTCGAGGTTGTAGCTCCTTTCGTATCTCAACCATTTTCTGCTCCTCCCTGTTTAATCGCATGGACATAAGATATGGATGTAGGAGGCCCGGCGTGTCATACATCTTTGCCTTGGCTGACAAAATTCCTCCAATTCTCAGGATTCCCAGAGTAGTTCCAGGTACAGGAGCTTCTGTAAGCTTTGTAGCTTTAACTCCTCCTTTCTTAGCAAATGCATTTATTAATGTCGACTTCCCTGCATTTTGCGCCCCAATAACCCACACATTTCCTCGAGGACCAGCCAATTCTTTTATAAATGCCAGCAAATTTCTAATACCTAAATCTTTACGGGAACTTACCATGTAAACTCCACTCAGTTTAGGTGCTCCATTAGCTTTAGCACGGTGTCGAACCCATTTGTCCAAACGCGCAGGGGAAATTTGAGAAGGGAGAAGGTCAACCTTGGTAGCCACAAGAACAAGCTTTGGCAACTTCTTACTTTGTTTCAAGCCATCTTGGCTTTGTTCTAGTGCCTTAAACAAAGATTTAGCAGCTCGCTTTGGAAAGGAACCATCAAAATCAACACAATCAACCACCATAACCACAACCGTCGCATCAGCTTTCCCAGTAGGTTTCATCAACCTACTCGTAATTAACTGGTCAAAATCAAAATCGGGTATCAAGTTTTCGGCCAGCTCATTCTTCACTTGTCCATAGTTCCTCAATGAATGACATCGAGCACAAACCGTGACCTCCTCTTTCTCTCCCTTAGCCGCTTCCCTTGCCATCCTTTTCCTCTCCGATTTCGACACCCTTTTCTTCTTTCCTTTCTCAAGAACCTCCTGTGTAATGTTACCATAACCTACACCCGCAGGCAAAAAACCATCTAACTCTTTCAAATCACCCTCGGCTTCTTCCAACCCCAATTCCCATTCCTCGGAATCCCAATCATCAAATCCATCCTCACTCCCTGACCCCATTTCTTCACTTCCACCTTCTTCCAACTCCCCCTCAATAAAATCCCCAAATTCCTCCTCTTCTTCATCATCCCCACCTTCACCAACAACAACATCCTCATCATCCACAAAATCCTCTAAACTTTCTTCCACCTTTTTTTTCTTGTAATAACCAGGATGATTTGGGTCTTCATCCTGCATAAAGATTCCACAACCAGGACATATACACCCATAATTCTCATCATTATCCCTCCCTTCACTCAATAAGAGCTTAAAGTTACTATCTTTTCTTGAAACACTACTACTACTACTATCACTTCTCCTTTTTGTTCTTGATTGACTACCCTTTAATACAGATAAAACCAAGAAAGGAACTTTTTGCTGACATATTTTCTTGTGGGGTTTTTGAGTAAAACCTGTTTAATCAATTCAATACAGAAAAAATATACATTATGTTCGCTACCCTTGTTACTTCATTCAATCTTGATTAAAACAACTACAACAACAACAACAAACAAAAAAAAATGAAAGGGGAGCTGAAATACCTGTAAATTGAAGATGGGGTACCAAGATATTCTTTGTTTCAAAGATGGAATTCAAAGATAAATGAGAAGAGACAGCAGCTGCAGCTGCTGCTGCTGTTGAAGTTGAAAGCAGTAAAGCCATGGCTGCAAAAATGCCTTAGCTTTTTTATGGTATGTATCAAAAGTAAGCAAAATAATGTGCAAGTATTTTAGCAGGTGGTACAACTTTGTAATGCTGTGGATTTTTTGGGCTTAACATTATGGATTCAAACCCAATACTTATCTTAGTTGGATAAGTAACATATTTAAAGTATAGCCAAAATTTACAAAGTTTCTAAATTTTAGCCATTGCAAAACTACAATTCGATTGTTTTGACGATAGTTGTTTAGTAAATGACCGTTTTTTTTTTTTTGTAATTTATGAACCTTTTAAACCATGATTTGAAGGTCTTTTTAGAAAATTGAAAGTTTTATGAGAAAACGTTATTGGACCATTGAAAGTAGTATGAGAAAATATTGGACCATAGTTTAAAATATAGGGCCCGTTTGGCCTCGAGAATATTTGAAAAAAAATTTGAAAGTGATGTTTGGTCTATAACTCGGTCAAGTATTCCAAGTTTCCAAATACAAGAAAAAGACTAGTATTTAGGTCAAGTTCTAATATTTGAAAATTTAAAAAAAAAAAAACAAAAATTACCCCCCATAGTTTTATATTTTATAAAAAATATCATCATTTATTAAGTCCAAGTAATGTTTGTGACAACCTCCTCCGAAAGAGTTTGAGTTCTAATTTAAGTGATAAAATGAGAAAAAAGAATAATCTTTTTAATGGGTTAGAATTATAACTATATCAATGACAAGTTTGAATATGCGATTAATGTATTATTCTTGTATATATTGTTATTTTGATATTATTGATTGTTATCAATCATGTTATATGGTTATTTTTTAACTGAACACATTCACTATGAATAAATAATGCAAATTTATGGGTAATTTTTAATAGTTTTAGAACTTATGGATGTAAATCATATTTTTTAAAATAGTCAAATATTCTTGGAAAAACTTGGGGTCAAACACATGGTGTAATTTCACCAAAAACTTGGCCCAAATATTTTTTGCTAAGAATATTTGAAAATTTGGAATCAAACGCTAACATGATATAAATTATTGTAAATACTAATGACGTGTATATTTTATCAGTTAGATTGAGCGATATTAAGCAATTACTAGACCAAAGTCTAACTTTATCTGGTAAGCAATTTCAACTTTTTGGTCTTAAACATATATCTTAGGATGTGTTTTACAATTGTTCAACTCAAAAATTAGCTTCGTGATATTGAGTTTGAGTGTATGATGAATAGATTGAATTCAAAATACTTTATTAATTACTTTTAAATTAAGAAAAAAGGCATAAATACATTATCGAACTTTGAGAAAAGGCTCGTTTATAACATTTGTCTAAAGTTTGTCTTATCTATGTCATTTTTTTGTTTGAGAAAAGACTCTTCTATTACATTATTTGTTAATTAAAATGGCATAGATGAGTTAGACTTTAAACAGGTAATATAGATGAGTCTTTTCTCGAATAAATTGGCATTGATAGAAAAGAAATTGTAATTTATTTATTTATTTATTACTATGAAAGAGATAATATTTTCTTTTTAATATGGATGATTGGATGTGACAAACTTTTTCTATTACCAATTCATGTTCATATTAGTGATCACAATTGATTGTTGGGGGTTTGAATGTTATTACGTAAAAGGATTAAAAATACCTCTGCTATATTAAAAATGATTTAAATTTTTCTTTCTTTTGAATTGCAATTGCTCATTAGCGTTGACTTTGGTTAGGAACACGTTATCTTAGGATTAATTATCCTGGAATAACTGATTTCATCATATATATAGAATAAATAATTTTATCGCTATGGTATAAATATTGGGATAAATTATTCCAAACATGACATCAAATTTTTATTCTAGAATTACTTTTTTTTCATCCCAGAATTATTTATTCTTACTCTTCGTATCAAACGATCCTTAGGGTTAAAATGACTATTTTTTCATTTAGTGATAAGCTTCTTACTGACTTTCTTACAGAGACGTATCTAAGGGGTCACAGGATTTACATGAATCAATGCTCCCCTTCCGAAATCATATAGCAATATTATATTTTTTTTAAATAATATTAACAAATAAATATATCAACTCATACTCGAAATATCACATAATGAAATAATGACTGATTGAACTACTCTATGTGAACAATTCCTTTTATTATCTTAATTTGATCATGAAACATATTATAATGTTCCAAATGGCAAAACACTTAATTAATATATATTTTGTTTGTTTCATCATATTCATAAGAGTGTGACCTTATGAATATGATGTGGACTCATATTTATTTTGAAAAAAATAAATGAATTATCATTTATTTTATTTTGAGAATTTTAATTATAATTAATTTGACAAAAGTCACAAAGTTGTACTCATCTACAAAGTTGCAAACACGAACTATATGGCTGTCAGCTTTAAGGTTAAGCATTATGTTTTCGTTTTCATCTCACATTTGGAAAAATATAATAATTTTAAATGGATGAGTTCTGAATAAATTATTTATACATATTATGTAAATTAATTAATAAATATGAATATAGAATTTGAGCTAAATTTATTGAGTTCTATAGAATTTATAAGTCAAACTATAGTTTCACTGATATTTACATTGTTCTAAGTTGGCCTATGGAGTTTGGACATAAAATTTGTAAATTATATTCGCTAATATATATACGTCATTATTTTAATTAATCGTTTTAATATAAAAATTGTGAAATTCTAAGAAATTTTTTTGCAATTGAACAATCAAAAGTTGAAATGAAGTATAGAATTTGAGCCAAAATATACTGAATTCTGTCGAATTATATTCGCCTATATATATACGTCATTGTTTTAAATGAATATTTTGACATATATAAAAATTGTGAAATTCGAAAGAAAAAAAATATTTGAATAGAAGTTGAAAATGATGTTCTGAAATTGAAGCTATTTTCTAATTTTTATGAATGATTTTGAGTAAAAATTATACAAATAGCCTTTTAAGAGTTTTTCAAATTCCAAAAAAAAAAAATTATGTCAAAATAATATTTTTTTAAAAAAAATTCATGACTACGTCAAATCTTAAGAAAAATTAGTAGATCTTCATGCGTTTCACGTCAATATGACTATATTTTGCTGCAACCACGTTCGATATATATATATATATATATATATATATATATATATTAGTCGATTTTTTTTGTTCGCTCTTAATCAGAAGTTTCGTATTTAAATTTTTAAAAATGAAAAAGATTTCGTCGTAAGTATTGCCCAAAAAATAAGCTTTGCAATATAAGATTTCAAATTTAATCAGCTTTAATATAAGCATAGAACATATCAACAAAAAAAAAGGGAAAAAATGGTCTGAAAAATATTTTAACTTTGATCAAAATTGTTGTTACGATACCAAACTTGACGGAGGATCTTTTACCCCCCTAAACTATTTAATAATATATTTTAAAGGTATATATATATTCACATAGACACATTACTATTTATATTTATGTAAAAATATTTTTTATATCCACCTCAACACAAATGTACTTTTAAATACACTATTAAATTATACTAAAATAAAAGGTTATTTTCAAAATTTAATATCATAAATTAATTTCAATCAACATCCAAATATACCCCAGACCTTATTCACTTTTAAAATATATATATAAATCTACTTGTCAATAGATGGACTGTTTTAATATTTTATAGTGAAGTGATATATATTTTTGCTCAATAAAAGAGACATGTAATTATTAAAGAGTTAAAAATAAGAGCAAAAGTCGTAGCTACTCACTTCTCTAAATTTTTTATTATAGTTTGTTTTTTAATAGTATTCTTCAAATTTTTATATTAACAGCGTCGTACAATATTGAAAAAATTATAAAATATTTTATGAACAAAGTGTGTACATTCCTGATTAAAAAAAAAATTTCACTGAATTTTTTACTGAAAAATGTTGAATATCTAATTTTTGTTTGAATCAATGAAAAGAAAAAATAAAAAAAGTAATTTTTCTTATGTGATAAAAATTAGGAAGTTTTCAACTACTTCATTGAGTATATATTGTTTTCGCTAATATTTCAGTGAATAGTTGTTACGTAACAAATTAAATTATAACATTTGGAAATAACTTTGAAAAATAAGTTGATTTTTTATTTATTTTTTGTGTTTAGTATGTAAGCTATTAAAAAAAATATTATTCCAATTGAGATGTGTTGAACAGGATCGAGTTGTGGAAAGCAGACGATCCGATTTAAACTAAATTTAAAAAACTTTAGTTTGTAATTTTTATAAGAAGATTAAAAATACAAAATAAGATAAAGGGAAATAAATTTTTTAAAGAAAAAATTGTTTTTCAAGAAAATCAAAAACCAGAAAATATTATTCTTAAAATGTTTAATGTATAGTAAGGCATTCAAAGAAAACATTATTTGGTAAACTAAAGTAACCTCATAAATATCTAACTAATAAAATATGAAGCAAAATTACAAAATAGAATAGCAAACATGCACCTTCTTTATATTTTTTATTTTTAAAAAAAATTAAAAATATTATATAAAATAGTGTTATATCCAAATTTTGACTTTGAGATTCATCTTTACCTAATCATTGATTGAGTGTAGTACACAAATATAGAATTGATGAATTTTTAAGTTTTGATTTGGACCCATAAGTAGGAACAAAACAAAATTTGTATAATCAAATTAACAGAAAATTAAATGATTCAACATAAGAATATTAACTTGTAGGCCCTCAAGTTTTTGTTTTTATTTTTTTATTTATTTCTTTATTTTATGTTATTTAATTTTTGTTTTGTCTTGGAATTTTCTTCCTAATTGATGAAGAAAAAAAAAGTGGAATTGTTAGAGTGTGTTCAATATGAACCAAAATAAAATGAGTTTCTTACTTGTTTCTTAATACTCTCGAGTGTTATTAAGTAATATTATGTATAATCGAGATAAATATTATGAGAGATGGGAGGTGGAGCTACGAGCGTAATGTGGTGAGTATGGGACATAACAGGTTGGGGTAAAGATGACGTGTATTTGAAGGTATGAATAAATGATACAATCAATGTAAAAATGTCATTTCTGAAACTTGCTTTCCTATTTAAATTGGGACATTTTTTTATTTTAAGGAATTTATTTTTCTAGATAAAATATTTTTTTAAAAAAATTGACGTCGAATCAAACATAAAAATACTATCGGACACATCCACAACAAAGAGAAATCACATCTTATAACATAAATGAGGGTAAAAATAGTCTTATAAATTTCTTTCTAATTAATATTTTTTTTAAAGACGTGTGCAAAGAGAAACACAACAAATAATTCGAGACAGAGGAGTATATACTTCCTCTATTTATATATTCGCAAGTGAGATATGCAAACAAACAAAAATATACAAATCGCAATTTCCATGACAAGCAAAACTATGATTATAAATCGCAATTATCAATATTATAGCTATAAAGCATTAATATATCGATTATATTACTATTTCTAAAATTTTCTCTTTATTTTTATCCAATTTACCCTTCATATAACTGGAATCTCTAATAAGGATGGAGTTATAAGGCCATCTAGATTCCGCAAAATTAATTTACATTTAGAAATTTATTTAATACGTTTTAAATAATTTATTCAAAATTTAATAAGTTATACACTTTTTTAGAATTTATAATGTATAACTTAAAATCATAAATTCGCCTTTTGCTTCAACTTACTCAGATCACCTTCGAAATGGATATAAAGTGAATTTTTTTGGATAGAAATTATTTAAATACTCTATAAGTTGTATTTGTTTTATACTTGTAAAAAAAACCTAAACTTTCAACATTTATTCAATGTTTCTTCAAAAAAAAAATTCTTCAAGTAGTTCAAAAAAATTGAAAATAATTTTTAAAGTTATTGAAAAAAGATTAAAATTTATTTTAAAAATACATGTAAAACGAAAGGTCAAGTTGCTATTATGGGACTGAAATGGAGGATTTTTCCGTCTGGTATTTTTTGTCATGTTTTTTATTTTTAGAGTTAATTATAAAAATTAATTAATATTTTAAGATGTATTTTTTCATCATATTATTATATAAAAGAATTGCAATTTATAGTACTTTTCATATAGTTTTAGAATCTATTTTTTGTCTAATATATCAAATTAATATAATCTAATTTAACTTCGAAAATTACTCAAATTGACTTTCTAGAACTTTTTGTAAAGGAATAATTAATTTACCTTTAAGGTGTGGTTGTTCTGAATTTTTAAAAAGATAACTTAATTTTATAATTATTCTATTACTCCAATAAATAATTTTGAATAGATATAATTATATTATTTTTCGTCCACCTGACATAGAGAGTGGTGTGCACTCTCTCAAAGAGAATAAACAACCTATAATAAATAATATAATTTTATTTTTTATAAGTACTTTATTATAAAATATATTTTCTTATTTTTTTGTTATTTTAACTTTTTTTCCTTTTTATTTTTCCTTTCTCTTTCTTCTTTCTTCTTCAAAAATCCGTTCTCATTTCCATCCATTAAAGCTTCTTGCTTTCAATGTCATCATTCTTACCGCAACTTTACTTTCTTTTTTTATTACTACTAATTTTACTCTGTTTAATTTTAAAATTTTATCTACATATTTTTTTAAATTTCGAACAACTTAATAAACCCATTAGATTTCAAGATGATCAGGAAGTATCATATAAATTTTTTTTATCCAATTTCAATTAAGTTCTTTCAATTTCTGAGAATTAATTGATTTTTTTTAAAATCATTTCTACTTTTGAATTTATATGAATATGAGTAGTTTATGATACCTTTTAAATTTTTTAAAAAAAATAATTGATTTTGCTATCAATAATTCTATAAAGTCTAAAAAAATAATATAAATTCTATAAAGAATTTGACCAGAAGAAGAAAAAGAAAATAAAAGAATGGGAGTAGATTTCAATTTGACATGAGGTGTAAAAGGTAAAAAAAATTGGAGAAATGAATCAACGAGAGAGAGGAAGTGAAATTTAAGATAAAATAAAATTAAAAATCAAAAAGTAAGAGGGAGAGAGAGAAATAAAGTTAAAGAAAAAAAGATAAAGAAAAAACTTAAGATAAAAAAAAATATTTTAAATTAAATTAATATGTGTCATTTAATAATTGTTACGTGAACACACTTATTTCTTAAATTTTTCTATTATGTTTCCTTAATCGCTTTGTTTTAATAGAGTTTAGGTCTATATTCCTTCTTTATGAAGAAAAATGTCATATTATCTAAATCGATATAAAATATGTAGATGTATAGAGTCTAATTAAGACATTCAAAAAATGCCTCATTAATCATAATCGAGCATGTCTCATTTATCTTAATTGAGGAAGTTACTAGACAAACAAAAGTTTATTTGAAATAAAAGCACTAGTGTAAACATATACGAGTTTGGAGTCTAAATGGTATAAATTTTTGCAGTAGCAGCGATTTGTAAAATTTGATTTTTTTAAAAAAAAAATTAAAAGAAATCGTTGCCTTGACGGGAATTTCCAAAATATTTTTTTTAATGATTTTTTAATTAGGCAGTGATTTCTTTAAATTATTTTTAATTATTTATTTGAAATTAGAAAAAAATTAAGAGCAAATCGCTTCACGGGCAGTGATTTGTCTCCAATTTTTTATTTTATTTTTTAAATCAATTTCTTTAAAAAAAGTTATTTTAAAAAAAATTATTTTAAAATTTTAAAATAAAATTTAAAATTTTTTTTAGAAATTTTAATTTTAAATTTTTTTACTACTTATTCCAAAATAAAAAAAAAATTATGATTTTTTAAAATAAGTAGTAATCAAAAAAAAAATTAAAAAAATGGAGATTTTGCTCTTAATTTCTCTCATTTTTTAAAAAAATTTTCTCGTTCTTATCAGCTAGAATTTAAAATTTCTAATTAAAGGTGATATACCAAATATACTGCTTATAATATTGACATTGATTTCTAGTAATTTAATAGCTCTCTAGGGATATATTCTTTCTTGGGAAAATTAGTAAACTAGTCAAAATATGTAACATATTTAGTAAAAATATTCATACTTTATAAATATTAGCAATAATGTCAAAAATGTCATTATTTTAAAAAATTTATGTGTCTCAATTTTCTTCCTATTTTATCTCTCTTTTTCAATTAATTCTATATATCCTTTAAAAAAAAACATTTTGTCTCATATTTATCTTTTTAAATTGTTAATTCTCTCTCCCATTTAATTTTTTTTCTCTCTCATGATTATCTTTTCTGATTTTCCTCCAACATTCAAGTTGCAAATATTTTTTTTGTCATATATTTTGGTTGTTTTTTTAATCCAAAATTGAATCAACGAGAATCCCTTTGATTAAGGTATCTCTAATCTCTATCCTATTTTCAGATTTCTAATCTAATTTTATTTTTGTTTAAATCTTAAAAAAATGTTGTTTGTATTTTTCAATTTGCGATATGATTTACTCTCCAATGGCTGAATCCAAGAGGCTTACTAGAGGTATTCATCTTAATCAACCGATTTCTGGTGATTTTTCATCCTTTAATTTATTTATTACTTAACAAATAGTGTATAATGTATGATCCGCTGCTAAAATGAGGGAAGAAAGAGGGTAAGAACATTTACAAGACTCATTGGTGTGCAAAACCTTTCTCAAATTCAGAATGCAAATGTAGAATCTTTGTCTACTCGTGAGGATCTTGAAAAAGACGACGAAGATCGGATCGTTTTCGAACAATTTTCTATTACTTTGTTTTGTATTTATAATTATTTAGAATTTGGTATGCTTTCTTATTTGTATTCAAATCACTATGTATACTATCAATATTTGTATTTATTAAAAATTTCATGTTGCATGGTTTATGAATCTTGTATTTGTTCCTAATTTGTATTCATCCAAATGTATGTCAACTAGTTATGTATTTTATTTATAAGAAGAACAACTTTATATTAGTTTATTTGTATTCAAATACAAATACAAATAATAGAATATTGGAATGAATACGACTTAGAAAAGGAAACAAGATTTTGAAAAGAAAAATAAATACATAGTAAAAACTATATACGAATACAAATATATTTCTTAAATAGCTACATTTTATTTGACATATATATTGGAATGAATACAAACTAATAAAGGTATGACAACTGAATTTGACATTTTTTTCTAATTTGTATTTATTCTAAAAGTATGTGAACTAGTTATGTATTTTATTTAAGAATGAGTACACCAAATATTCAATTATTTCTTTTCAATTTTATATTTCATTCACTTTTTCATCATACTAATTTTTTGTATTTTATATATTATTATACAAAATTCTAAATAAAAACTAGAATAAATAGAAATATAAATAAAATACATATTGAAATGAATACATACAGGATTTTTGAAGAAAAAAATAACTATATAGAGAAAAAATATATGAAAATACAAATATATTTCTTAAATGACTATATAGATAAATTCGGCATACCTATTGGAATGAATACAAACTAATAAAAAACTATAATAAATATAAATAAAATATATTGTGGAATGAATATAATTTTAAAAAGATAAAAATTCTGGAGAAAAAAAAATAAAATTTAAATTTTATTTGAAAATGTCACTGATGAGAAAATTAAGTATGCTTGCCTTTTTTTTTGAAATATTCCCCTCCTTAATTTTCTCCTTTTTGTTATTAAATAATTATATTCTTTAAATAAAAATAAATAATAAAAACATAAATAAGATACATAACAAACTAAAATGACATTTTTACTAAATATTGAAATTGTTGCTAATGAGTCCTCTTAAATGCTAAAATATTGACATTTTGAAAAATTTCCCTATTTTCTTTTTAGATTATGTACAAAAAATGTAACATTTTAATATTTGTGATGGATTTTTCTATTGTCAAAACAATAAAAATTGATACCTACTTTAATGTAGCGATGAAATTGTGAGAAAACTTTGTTAGGTACATGATATTTTTGTGATAGATTAGACATGAATTTTATAGTAAATTTTTTTAATTTAATAGAGATATGTATCCATTAAACTTTTTAGCTATTTGTACATTTGAAGGAGAGTGATATTTCTTTTTACCTTTTATACTATATGATTCAATGTATTTAATTCATATAAAAAAGGATATGTGATATTTAAACTTTTGGAAGCTTATTACATATGATAACAATATATCGAGAATTAAAATGACAAAATGATTATCTCTAATCATAAGCAAAAATATTAAGAGAATATATTTTAATTACTTGAAAATTAATATATTTAACAAGATATTACAAGAATTAAATTTTAATATTTATCAATCAAAAGTGATTTATAAATCTCTTATAACTTATTAAATTTAAATTTCAATACTTTTCTTCTTTTCTTATATTCACAATTACGTGGTGAGATTTTTTTTTTCTGACAAGTTATTTTTCTTAATATTAGAGAATCTTCTAACTATTAAGAATTATTATATGTTATTATGAAATTTTTAAAATTATTATCTCAAATTTGATACGAAAAATATATATTCTTGCAATCACCTCAATATAAGACTTTATTATATAATTCTTTTACACCTAAAAAAAAAAGTAAATACATCTCAAATTTTATATATATATATATAAATTGAGAAATATATGTATTTTAAAAATAAATTCTTCAAGTAGGATTATAAATAAATTTTATATGTGATATTCTTTAATTATTAATTATCTTTTTCCCATCTTAATATCTCCACCCCCAACTCTCACCACCCACCATCACCTCCCTCACCCTTTTATCTTATATAGTCTATGAGTTTATCCACTCATAGGTTTTTTTCTAGATTTGGAATTGTTGAAATGATATTTTTTATTTACGTATCAGATATATATTAAAAATAAATAAGAACTTTTTTGTATGTGGAAAAGATTTTCTTACGTATCAAATAAATCATTGATTTACTTATTATTATATTCGTCTTTTTGTGGTTGTTCATTACTAACTAATTTTATTCTACTTTAGCCATAATAATAACAATAAAGTGACATCAATCAAATTTAAATCATCTTCACAATATATAAAATATACAATGAATTTGGCTTTTACGTCTTAGTTTTTTATGTTAATTGCATGTTGCTTCTAAAAGATACTAATGTTGTTTTATATTGGCTTTTTATTTCACATAATGTCCTTATTTGTTTCTATATTTTGTCTTGTGGAGCAAGTTCGTTGACATCAACAACATTTGGGGGGGGGGGGGGTTTGGTATTTAGAAAATTGGATAGATTCGATCTATAGTTATTAGGATCTTATGAAATTTCGACTCTATTTTTTTGCTAGGGTATGGTCTAATTGTGGCAACATAGTCCTTGATAATTAATAAGGTGAGAAAAATGATTTTTCGTTCATTACATTTATTTTCGCGATTCTTTAATGGGAGGTACTATATATGTATAAAATGTTAATAAAAATTCAAAGATGGTATATGAATTTTTATTTTAACCAAAAGGACAAAATCGCTAGAAGAGCGATTTCGCTCGCCGGAAAAAGCAAAATCATTGCAATAGCAACGATTTGCAAAATTTGATTTTTTTTAAAATTTTTTTAAATCGATTTTCAAAATAATTTTTTTAATGATTTTTTAATAAATCGCTGCCTAAGCAGCGATTTCTTTGATTTTTTTTTTAAAAAAATTGTACACCTTTTGTTTTATGTGACACACTCTGTGGCTCCACGCAATTGAGGCGCGTGGGAGATATTTGAATGTCACATAAGCCAAAAATGTGCACAAAATTACAGAAAAATGAATTCAGGGTAATAGAAACTTGGTTTAGTTAAGATATGTCTCTAAAATTTTGATCATAGTCTAGTAGAATATTTGTACCTTTTTCCGATCTCGATATAAATAATGAACCTGAGGTGGGATATAGGTTAGAAATTGACATGAAATTTCAAAAGTTCGTGTCACGTAAAACAAAAGGTGTACAAAAATATTTAAAAAGAAAGTTCATGAGTAATAAAAACTTAGTTAGTTAAAGAATGTCTCTACGATTTCAATCATAATTCAGAAAAATACTTGTATATTTTCCCGATCTCGATATAATAGGTTAGAAATTGACATGAATTTTTTTTATTAATATATAATATAAATATATATATGTAACACATACTTCATTTTGACTAAGCACTATTATCTTGACCAACTAGAAGTATAAATCAACACTTATTTCCTTTTAGAAAATTTGCCAACTACTCACCAAAAAAGACTTACAATTCCAAAAATTCTCAAATCTTTTTTTTCTTCCTAAAATACCCCTCTCCATGCCTAAACTTTTTTTTCTTCATTTTCCATAGCAAAAAATGGAATTTGATAGTCCCAAAAAAAACAAAAAACTCAGAAAATCATATTTTCTGAGTTGTTTTGGATTTTCAATTATTGAAAAAGAATTTCTATCTGTTAATAAATCAATCAAGAAAAAAAATAAGTCAAAATTGTTCTCTTTTTCTAAAATTCTACGGAAGAGCTCGTCGGCGGCGAAAACTATTCCGGTGGACGTTTCCGACAAGTTCGATAACCGGAGTAAAGAAATTCATGTGGTTAAGTCGGAGAAAGTTAAAACTCCGGCGATCGCCGGCGACTTGACTCAGGCGCCGGCGATTAAAAGTCAAAGTCAAACAAATATACATGAGAAGGATATAAAAAAGGTAAGTAAATATTAGTACTAGTAAATTTGATAAAAAAATTTTGTTTTAGATTTATATTCGATATTTATTTTAGGCTCGATTAAATGAAATTTATGTTTCGAAATTTTTATTTTCAATATAAAATATTAATAAATGATTTCATATTCAGAACTCAAACTATTTCACTATAACTTTTGAATATTATATATACATATTATCTATTGATTACATATTTTTGTGAGATTATCAATTTATTTCTTAATGTTTTTTTCTATAATTATTTGATGTTTAAAGTTTACAAGCTTGATTAATTTAAATTTGTATAACAGATTTATTGAAGTTAAATAATAAAGATAGAGAAAAAGTTATGAGTTTGTTTTGATCAAAAAACTTGTATTTGTTTTAAGAAATTACTTAATAAATATAAATAATTTTTTTCAAACTCAAGAAACTATCATTTTCAAAATTCAAAACTCCCTTTAAGATAAAAGACTTCTTATTCAGATATTAAGAAAAAATTCTTTTATTTATAGGGAAATTCTAAGCAGAATTTTTAATTTTTCTTTAAAGATTCTCCTTATAATAGACATTCACTATATATTAATACAAATTCAAAATTATGATCTCATTCACTATATATTAATACAAATTCAAAATTATGATCTCACCTTTAATTTTTCTTATTCACGAACTAAAATTTGAAATCTCTAGTTAATATTAATAAAGCTTATCTATTCCAATACAATTTTTGATGATGTATTCTTTGTTATTTAACTAAATATTCTAGAAGTACAAGAAACCATATTATATTTGTTATTTAACTAAATATTCTAGAAGTACAAGAAACCATATTATAAAAAGGAAGAAAGGAGTTCAAAATTATATTATATCCTTATATAAAGGGTTTTTTTGGTAAGGGAAAGGTTATTCTATAGATTGAGATATTTTATGAGATTAATTATTTTATTGTTATTAAAAAATGATAAAAATTAATAATTTTGAGATTAACTAGTATCCTTAAATAAATATAAGATAAAATAATATATATATATATATATATATATATATATATATATATATATATTCAAAATTATTATTCATTATCTTTTGTATCAACAGATCAGATAGAATTATTATTCATTATCTTTCGTACCAACAGATCAGATAGAATTATTATTTATTATCTTTCGTACCAAAAGATCAGATAAAATTATTATCTATTATCTTTCGTATTAACAAAAATGAGGTGAATGTAGGTAACCTATCCTTTTTATAAATTTCTATATTATACAAAGAAGGTGGTATAAAAGTATAAGAAATTAGATTTACTCCATCTATGTGGAGTTTCTAGGTAACACATTCATAATCTTTTTTCAAATCCATGTTTAGTAATTAGAAGAAAAAAATTCTTAAGTGAAATATAGGAAATCTTTAATTTCTCACTCTTTTTGATGGAATTTATATTATTTGCATATGTTTTCTCCTCTTCAATTTTAGTGCTTTATTTGGTTTAAATTATTGAAAAATGAAAAACTTTAACACTAATTGATTAATTAATTCGACGTTTATGATCATACTAGTCATTGATAGCTTGTGTTGCTTACGGGTCCAATAAAATTATTGTTGAATTTATAATTTATTTAAGTCGTAAATATAAATTATACTTAATTATAAAGCCTTGAATTTTAAATGTTACATTATGCTCCAATTTTCCCAATTTAAAGCCTTGAATTATTTTAAATATTTTTCATTTTATTTGAATTTATGAAATTAAAATTGTGTTTAGTCATACATATTTTTTCCCTTCTTGTCCTCTATTTATCTTAAATGAATAATACACATATTTAACATTATTATTTTTTACCTTTTTTTTTTCCAGACAAAGGACCATAAAACAAAGGACATGATTCACAAAAAAAATAAAAGTTTGGATAAATTATTAGACAAGGTACGTGACAGTTCAACGTGTCGAGATAAATTTTCAAGAAGCGTTACGATTTCTGGTTCACATAATCTGAATCACCTTATAAAAAATCCAACAAAAGATAAACACGAGATCAAATTATCCCACTCAAAATCTCTTCCACCACAAAAACAGAAGAACTCGGAGAAAAAAGTCAATGACGGTAATAAGTCACGTCAACGACGAGAAGACGTACTAAGTGATGACAATTTTGACTCAATTATGGGAATGTCTATTCTAATGGTGACCCTATTGATAATGTTGTTTTGGGGTAAGGCTTGTGCCATTGTTTGTACGTGTGCATGGTTTTATTTTCTCCCTCGATTTCGAACGAAAAATGAAGCGGTGATCGCCGGAAAAATTGACGGGGTCGCCGGAGACGTTGATCGGAGCTCGGAGGAGTACAAGAAGAAGGTGGTGTTGGAAGGATTTTTGGAGAGAAATCATAGAAATGGTGTTGGATTTTTGTAGGTAATTTTTTCCAATGAATTATTAATTTAATTTTTTTTTTTGGGGGAGGGGGTATGTTGGGTGGGGCTATTTTCTATTCATTTATTTAAAAAAAAAACACTTGTTTTTTTCATTTGTATTAGAATTTTATGTATATTTTAGATATATATACTGAGTATATTGTAGTTTCGCGCTGTATACAGATACAAAAAAATTATCCTCAAATTATTATAAATAGTTTGAATTATATGGAATTATTCAATGAAAAGAGAAAACATATTTAAATATGAAAAATTAAGAAAATACGAAAAATATTATTTTTTTTTCTTTTTCTAACAATTACTACTACGTAAGTTTCTCGCACTATATACTTTAGTTAAAAACTCGAACTAATTAAATGTAAGTTTAGCATTTAAATAACCTATTAAGATTTTTAAAGGGTTATTAATGCACAATGATTAGATATATTTAATGAATTAATTGGTCGTACTTAACAATGTCATTAAAGCCGGCGGCCATCATTTACGAGCCTTTGATATTTGACTATTATGTTAATTCGATTTTTTTTTTAGAAAAAAAAATTAGATACTGAAAATTTATAAGAAAAGTATTATCAATTGCAATTTTTACATATCAATGTAATAAAAATATATAAAATATTTTCAAAATTTTTGTAATTTAATTCTAGAAAAGGTAATATAACAATTAATTGTGCACGAACAGAGTACTATATATGGTCTATATATGTGCATTTTTATGTTACAATTAATTGATTGCACAAATTTTATTTATCCATAGCTATTATTGTTCACGTCTAACATTATCAACCACTATCATCGCCGTTCATTATTCTTAATTATTATGATTTTTAGTTATAATTATCAATAGTTTTTTTAAAAAAAAATTATCAATAGTTTATTGTCAGTATTTTTCATTTAATTTACAATTATCATCATATATTGATTAATGTCGAAAATTATCAATAATTTGATTCGATTAATCTCAATAATTTAATTTAATAATATTTAATTTTTATAATCACAATTTGAATTTTCGCTCAAGAATTTTTGTTAAAAAGTAATAAATGAATAGATAAATCCTAAAATATATTAAATAGATAATAATTCATACATACAATATAGAAAACATATCTTAATAAAAAGTTCTAAAACGAGTTGAAATTGAAGATTAAATTGGTCTCAATTGAGAATTTCTCTTCAAATGGGTTAAACTTGAATGGGTTGAGATTGAACCCAATTCAAATCATCTTGAGCCCAACCCATAAAATTTTGGACAGATTACCTATGTTTGGGTTCGTTTTTGACACCCCTAAGTCATCACCATCAGTCACTATTATATATTGAGAAAATACATAAAAGTCTTCTGAACTACGACAGACAATTAGCTTTTGTGCTTATACTACATGAACGTTTAAACACTCTCTTAACATCTTTTAAGTGAATTAAGTACAATCCTAAAAAATAACGTGACAAAAAAATAAATTAACTCACCTAATAGTGTGCGAAGAAAAATCTAAAAAAATCAATGAATCTTTTATATTATTATATGACTTAACTTAACTTCATCATCAAGTCTCAAACTTATCTTTGTAATATGTCCCAAAACGAGATTCATGTGATTCTATGATAACAAATACTCTCAAGATATTATAAGCCAAAAAATATAATATTTGTCTACTAGTAATATAATGCTGAGATAATGCACGATCGAAATTAAATGATAGTGATAATTGTTAAATATTACTATTTGAAATCTTATTTGTTTGAGCTAGGCCAGCAATATCAATTGGTAGATTTGATTGAATTTAATTGATGAAACTTATCGATTATCGATTTGAAGATATGTTAAATCATTATAAAATTATTAAGATATTAATTTAATTATTGAAATTTTATTAAATAATTATAAAAAAAAACACTTAAAAGCAAGATGATCAAGTGAATCATGCACATGAGTTGACCGACGACATCTAGCTTAAAAATAGGGATGACAATGGGGCGGTGTAGGATGGGGGAAGTGCGGATTGAGCTTAACCAGCAAATTTTTTAATTCGCGTCTCAACTACACGGCAATACTTCACGGGTCTTACTACCCCCCTGAACTTTTTATTTTCGATATCTTTTAACCCTTAAATGCTGACATGTCCAAGAAGGTGAATACACCTCCTTTAGGCGCGTGAAAATGTATCTAAAACGTATTTTCTGTGTTTTGAAATTCACGTGTAAGTCCAAATCAGCCTAAAATAAGTCTTCCAATTATAACTTGTATTTCTAAGCCCCTTTTCTCCCACAAATCTTTCATCTTCTTCCTTTCTTCTACCATTTTAAAAGCTTGAAGCTAGGGGAAAATTTCAAAGCTTCAATGGTAACTTCCATTTCAAATCTTGAACCTTTAGGGTTTCTAATCTTCTCTAATTTTTTTCGCTATTAGATTCAAGGTTCAAATTTATTTTCCTCACTAATAAATATAAAATTGCAAGTTCAACTAGATCTAGGTATGATGAAGCTTGAAATTTCTTCTCCATATCAATGCCAAAAAATAAGTTATTTCCCTCTTCAATTCATAAATATAAAATCATAACGTAGGTATACTCATTCTTTTTCACCTTCCTCCAGCAAGCAGAATCATGAAACGTTAGAAAATATCGATTTTCAAAATCTAATTTTTCATTCAAAAATCAATTTTATTTATCTTTAATAAATTACATCACATGATACATAGCATTGTTAAAATTATCATGTGCTGAACAAATAATCTTGAAGAAGAAGAAGAAAGGTTGATATCATTCAAGAGTAAACATGTGGTTATGTTTGGAATTGAGAATTTAACCTAATTAAAAAAAATAAGTTAAAAAACGTGAGGTCTATTGCATCTGTATCTTGAAATAAACAAGAAAATAAAATTAAATAAAATGGGCCCACCTAGCGCGTGTATTCAAACATATGTGTATATCTGGGTATGACAAAAGTTGAGCGTTTAAGGGTTATAAAATATCAAAAATAAAAAGTTCAGCAGGGTAATAGGACTCCCGTAAAATTTAGGTGTGTAGTTGAGGATTGACTAATAGGCTGAGGGGTCATTTGACTGTTTTCTCAAATTATTTTAATAAATAATGTTCTACCACTCTTATAACATGTAAAAAGTTAAAATTAAGTTTGAACCACATAAAATCACATATGCTAGCAACCCGCCCCGCCCCAAATTAATTTTTAAAAAACCCACTTCAACCTGCCCCACACAACCTTAAACCGCCCCCGCCTCACATAACGTTAAACCCACCCGCTCGATTGCCATCCCTACTCAAAAGCTAACAATGACACTTTGTAGGATAATCAAAAAGTTGAATCTCTAGCTGTGTATAGACCAATTCAGTTCGATTTATAGACATGTTAAGTTGTTATAAAGAGAGATTTTTAAATTTTATCATTTTAAATTATGGATTATCAATTTGTGGATATCCTAAATCGTTATAAAATCATTAATATATCAGTTTGTTTAATCATTAAAATTTCACTAAAATATATATAAAAAAAAGTCACTTATAAACAACGAACAAACCAAATGAACCATACACTTTAGTTGACCAACGACATCTTGCTCAAAAGCTAACAATGATACTTTATATAATAATAAAAAATTTGAGACACTAAGGAATGAAAGTATTAATTACCTATTGACTAGTTAAAAAACCCTTTTAACCTTTAAAAATCAATCCAATATTAAAAAAAATAAAAATAAAATCATTATCGAAATCAATCAATCAAAAGCCTATTAACAATAAACTAATAATTAAAAAGTTGATTCAAATTAATATTAATTTCGATTCGATTTTGAACTGCTTATTTTAATTTACTTATTTTTCTCATAATAATGAACAAATTTAACTCTTTACCCTCAACCCAAAATACAGTTCTTATCCCTTTTTTCTCTTCAAACTCACTTTCCTTGTTTCTGCATCCAAGATTCATTCAACCATGCGAACCCAAATTGTTCACAAACTATGGAATCGAAGAATCAATGGAACCCCTTTGAATAGTAAGAGATTTTATGGGTTAATACCAATGGTGATTGAACATACTTCAAGAGGAGAAAGGGCTTATGATATATTTTCAAGGTTGTTAAAGGAGAGAATTATATGTATTAATGGAGCAATTGATGATGCTACTTCTCATGTTGTTGTTGCTCAGCTTCTTTTTCTTGAATCTGAGAACCCCTCTAAGCCTATTCACATGTATCTCAATTCTCCTGGTGGCGCCGTTACTGCTGGTTAGTGTTTTTTCGAATTGTTGGTTTTATTGATTTGCGGTTGTGAATTTTGGTTTTGTTAGGTTTGTGGTTGTGGAAATGAAATTGGGTATTTGGGGATTTTGGATTAGTTTTTCTCTATTGATTGTGGAAATGAAATTGGGGTTTAGTTTAAACTGGGAATGAGATTGGATATTCAAGCTCCAGATTTGATTTTTGTTTTGCTTTGTTCTTGATTGTATTTGGGATAAGAAGCATTTAATGTAGTTTTTGTGGAGTTTTAGTTTTTGCATCTACTATGAGGAAGTAGATGGTTTGAGTGTTCGATTCTCCAAAAGTACTGCATTTTTGGAGGACTTTTGGAGGATCCGACATGGATGCAGCTGCATTTTTGGAGAGTCTGAGCAACATAGAAATTTAGCTTGAAACTGAAAATGAGAATAGATAGTTCATTATTTAATCTCAAGATTCGATTTTTATCTTGTTTTTTTGGATAAGACAATTGAATGTAGTTTTGTAGAGTGTCATTTTTTGCATCTCCCTCAGAGGCAAATAACAATGTTGACGGGCTTATTATTTCCTTTGTTATCTTAAAAAGGGAGAGGAACAAGAGTATGCTCACCATTGTTCTTGCCTTTTGCTTACACCATTTTTTGAATGTTACGGATTTTTGCTCTTTGTCGAGCTACTTCTGATAGCAACCAACTTCGGATTCTCTTTAAGGCACCGTTTTGAGTAGGGATTTGAATAGAGGGCTCAATGTTGCTGGACTCATCTTTACAGAGAGGAGTGAAATGAAATAGGGATTTAGCTTAAACTGGAAACAGGATTATATATTTATCATTCAATCTCAAGATTTGAGTTTTTTTCTTTTGTTGATTGTTTTGGGATAAAAACAATTGAATGTAGTTTTGAAGAGTTTTAGTTCTTGCATTTCCTCAGAGGATAGTAATCTCTACAGAGAGAAGTGAAATGAAAATTTAGCTTAAAGCTGGAAATGAGAATAGATATTCATTTTTCAATCTCAAGATTCGGTTTTTATCTTTTTGTTGTTGGTTGGCTTTGGGATAAGTCAATTGAATGTAGTTTCTAGAGTGTCAGTTTTTTGCAGCTCCTTAGAGGCAAATAACAATGTTGACTGGCTTATTGTTTCTTTTCATATCTTAAAAAGGGGGGAAATAAGAGCGGTTACACCATTTTTTGTGAATGCTACGGCTCTTGCTCTTTGTCGCACTACTTCCGCTAGTGACCAACTTTGGATTCTCCTTAAGGCACCGTTTTGAGTAGGGATTTGCAAAGAGGGCTCAATTTTGCTGGCTCATCTTTATAGAGAGGAGTGTAATGAAATAGGGATTTAGCTTAAACTGGAAAGGGGATTATATATTTATTATTCGATATCAAAGATTTGAATTTAATCTTGTTGATTGTCTTTGGGATAAAAAAAATTGAATGTAGTTTTCTAGAGTTTTAGTTTTCGCATCTCCTCAAAAGGAAAATAATCTTTACAGAGAGAAGCGGAAGGATGTTGGGTCCCACATTGGTTTATATGGTCTTAGGTCATCCTCCCTCATGAGCTAGCTTTTGGGTTTGAGTAAGCCCACGATCCATTTCATTATCAATGAAGATGTGATTTGTGAAAAGATTCGATCTTTGAAAAGAGTATTTCCAAATTGTTCTTTTGAGGACACAAAGCTTCATACAGAACACTTCCGTTTGGGTTGATTAAGGCTTAGATTTAGTTCTTATACTTACATTAGGTCCAGGGCCACTAGTTTTTTTTTTTGTTGTATCATGTATGTTATTGCAGATATAAGTGTAGGGTTTGGAGAATTCCTAATTTGTCTTTGAATAAAGAAATCGTTTGTATAAAATGGTATATTTATTGAACGGAAAGGAAGGTGAGGACTCATATTCTGACTCCACATTATTTGGGGATTGAGGCGTACTTTATATTCATTATAAATCATCATGCAGAAGAGGGGAGATGGTGTTTTGGGCTTTTCAGTTAGCTGCTCTTATTTGTTTTATTTCTTTTGGCGTGCAATGCTATCATCATTTATGTTATACCCTTTTCGACGATTATTTTTTTGTTCGCTCCTTGGATGTGTGAGTCTCTAACCTCTCCCTTTATGTTTTATTCAATTCTTTTCTTTTTTGAACAAAGAAAAACCGATTTCGTTTATCTGTCCTTGAATACCAATTTTTTTTTGTTTTCTTAAATGATCATGATTTGCTTCATATTTTCTCTCACATTTGTTTTAGGTATTCGAACTGATTTTTATGTGATCAAGATAATGAAATCTTTTAACTTCATCAAAAAAAAAATAATGAAATCTTTTAAGAGTTATAATTTAACCTGCATATTTGTGTCTTAATTATGCTCTCATATCTCAGGTGAATCAAGAAAGAACAAGTGCTTTTTTTGTGTGATTTTGGAAAAAGATGCAAACTTTTAATCTTTTTTGCAATCTTGGCCTTCATATGTATAAGGCATACCTGCTGACACTAAGGTAGTAGAATACTGTGTGCAATGTTGTTAATGGTTGGATTCCAAAGCACGGTTGGCATTATGACTGTGAGACTGATTAAGGATATTCAGTGTGCTAAATAATTACTGTAATAACTCTCAGTATACACATACTCGGTCTAGAGCAGAGATCTTAGCTTAATAGTGAACTGTCTTGAGTTTGACTATGTATGACTAGTTGGAATACCTTGGCCAATGATTATCCTTTTTTCGAACAAAAAGAAGCTGCGTCATTGGATAGTAGGAGATGGGAAAGCTAGCTGAAGATGCATAGAATGCCCTGTTAGGAAGACCACTTTAAGAAAGTATATTCAAATTAATGGCACATCTTAGGATAGATAGGATCAGGAAGATCTAATTCAAACCCCCTTAGGTAACAGACTCCACGTTAAACCCCCTTATTACCATTACCAAGAACTTGTTATAGTTGCGTATCATAAGTTTTTTTTTATTCTTGAAACTGAATACGCGTTAGTTGGATATCATAAGTTTATGTTGGAAATGTATACAGTTGGATTAATTTGGAAACATTGGGCAATTTACTTTATACCTACTATTTCGCGTGATTTTTGGTTTCTAGTTATATTTTATTAGTAACCATGATTGGGGCTCAACTGGTTTGAACATTGTTGGACTATGTTGCTCGGACTCTTCAAAAATGCCAACGGGTGCTTATAAGATTCTCCAAAAGTAGTGCACAGATTCTTCAAAAATACCAACGGGTGCTTGTAAGATTCTCCAAAAGTAGTGGATTTTTGAAGAATCCGAGACGGGTGCGGCATCAAAAGTGAAGAGTCCGCGCAACTAAGTTGTTGGATGCTATTTGTGCTATTAACGACCTGAAGATTACTTTTTTTTCTTCAGTTTGAACTAGTCATCATATCATATATGCAAAGTTGGTTGATGATATATGTGATTCTGCATATGTCGTTATAGTTAGACGAATACTTTTATTTTGGTCAGAGTATCGCGCTGATACTTCTATTTTTGTGATTAAAGCTTGAACAAAATGGTCTGGCATTGGGGTCGTATTAACTTCTAATGAAAAGAATTCGAAGTTTAGTTGCTCGGCTGGAAAAATTTGCAAGATCATATCTTAACGCTCACTCTTTTTTTCTCTTTTTTTTGGCATTGACTAGGTCTTGCGATCTATGATACAATGCAGTATATTCGATCTCCAATTAATACCATCTGTCTAGGTCAAGCAGCTTCAATGGGATCCCTTCTCTTAGCTGCTGGCGCAAAGGGTGAGAGACGATCTCTCCCTAATGCTTCAATCATGATTCATCAGCCTTCAGGTGGATATAGCGGGCAGGCTAAGGATTTAACTATCCACACAAAACAGATTGTTCGGGTTTGGGATACTCTGAATGACTTGTATGCAAAACATACTGGACAACCACTTGACATAATTCAGAAGAATATGGATAGGGATTATTTCATGACACCAGAAGAGGCTAAGGAGTTTGGAATAATCGACGAGGTTATAGATGAAAGACCAATGGCTTTAGTAACTGATGCTATTGCAAATGAAACCAAAGAAAAAGGCTCGAGTTAGAGCGTTGCTCCATCGCTGTCTTTGTTAAACGTTACCTTTGCTGACTAGTTCTCCATTTTTCGATCTACTTGTATTTTTTTTCGATGAGGTGATTTTCTCATTACTTTGTTTTAGTAAGTTTACAAGCTGGAATGATTTAAGGTATTAGATAGAAAGCATATCAACTCTAAATGCTTAAAGGTGATGCTCTGAGCTCAGTTGATCCCTTCAGTAACTTTTTTGAGACTATTTTTGGCAATAAGTCTGATAAATCTGAAAAATTTCCATTTTTTGTTGTATAATTTATTCTTCTCTTCTTCGAAGGGAGCGCTGGTGTCACCAACGTGAAGTATTTGAATGCCACGTAAGCTAAAAAGGTGTAAAAAAAATTACAAAAGAAAGAAGTTAGGGAGTAATAGAATCTTATTTAGTTAAGACGTGTCTCTGGATTTTAGTAATAATTTAGGGATACTTGTGTATCTTTCTCTTGTTATTTTGTATGACAAGTCACATTGTCATAATCAATTATCATAAGAATATATTTTTTTGGTTGAAAGAAACATCTACATGCGAGAATATTTTACTTGCAATAAGACTAATAGGATGACATCTATCAACATAATAGAATAAAGGACAATTTTCGCATATACTAAATAAAAAATTTATATTTGTATGCTATAATAAAATTTACATAATTGCGTTACATAGCAAACATAGAAACTGTATAATTCGCTATACATATACATTTGAAGCAAATTATATTAAACGAAGTGTATAAAACAAGAAAGAGAAAGACACTTGGGCAGAGAATTGTATAAAAATGAAGTGTATATATATTATTATAAGTGTATAAAACGATTATATACAATTTGAATTTGTATAAAATGAGAAAAAGAGAAAGACAAAAGAGACTTGACAAGGAATATACAATTCAACCGAATTGTATAAAAAGAGAAAGAGAGAAATTAGATACAATTTGAAAATTGTATACAACGAGAAAGAGAGAAAGGCAAAAAAAACTGGGTAGGGGAGTATTTTTATTGTATAATTATAAGTGTATAGGACAAAAATATATGTAATTGCATGTGTATATACAATTTTCTCACGCTTTATACAAACAGAAATGCAATTTATACATTTCGTTTCTGTTTGTATAAGTGAGAAAGGCGAGGGTGGCGAGCGAGAGCTGAGAGAGGGGAACAAAAATATATGTGTTTATACAATTTTCTCTACTTTATACAATTAGAAACAATTTTTATACACTTGTGTTTGTATAAAAAAAGTGAGGAAGCGAGCGAGAGATTGGAGGAGAGTGGCGAACGAGATATTTGGGAGAGAGGCGCCTGACAATTTTTTTGCAAACGTTTTCTATGAAGCATAATTAAATCAAACCTTAACTACTCCATTTATTTTAGGTTATTAGTTTGCTATTATATATAATTTTCCCTAGAATAAATAATTGATTGATTTATTTTTTAAATTTCAATTTGGGCTTAAAGTTAAGCTTCTCCGTCTTAAAACCAAAAATTAACAATTTATCTAAACAAAAATAAATCTAACAAATTCATTTAATACCTTTTTTTCTTTTTAATTTTTTTTAAAATTTAAGCATATACTTTTATTTGAAAAAAAATTATCTAGCAGTGACAAATAACAACCACGTGGCGGCTTTCAATTGGTCAAATCTGTTGGATTTACGTAATATACAATTTTGTTTTTCTCATTTATAATACTACTATATATTATTAAAACAAATAATTTTTAGAGAGTAGAGAAAAAGCTCAGTAATTAGCAGCAATGGCGAAATTCATTTTCATAGCAGTTTTCATGGTGGTGTTAATTGCAAATTTTGCGAGTAGTGAAGTAGCTGCAAGTAGTGTTGTTGTTGTTGGGTCTAGTAACCCTAAGGAGGAAGGCAATAAATTAGCTATGGTTCAAGAAGAGGAGGATATGGATGGTGGGTTTTCTTCTTTAGATGGAATGTTACAATGGGCTATAGGTACTTAAACTTTTTCTCAAATCTCCTTTTTGAACTTTTGATTTTGAGATGTAATTGTGAAAGGTTGAATTAAATATTTTGTTCTTATGTGTCTATGGTAGATAGGAAGGTGTGGAGGATGCAAACTGGGATTATTAGGCTTATTGTTGTAGTTGTTTTTGTTATTGTTTATTGAACTTTGATTGTGTCTTTTTATAAACTGTTTGTTCTTGAGCTGAATGTCTATCGGAAACAATAGTTGTAGCTCACTTTTGAGTTAAAGGTAAGGTCTGTTAGAGTGTCTGCGTACGCTCTACCCGACTAAATTATCCTACGATACCAAGATTTGGACTTCATGGCGATGTTTGGTTCGTAGATGAATTTATCCGAGGATACCAAGCTTTGAACTTTGTGGGGTTGTTTGATTCGTGAAGTAAGTTATCCCGTGATACCAAGTTGGATGGTATAAGGTGTGATATCCGGTACTTATGTTGGTGGAAGGTAGAAAGGGAGCCAAGATTTGAACTTTATGGGGTTGTTTGGTTTGTGTACTAAGTTTATTATACAATTATGTTTACCCATGTGTAATGATTTGGTTTCGTTCTAAATACATAAACAGGGCATTCGGATCCTGGAGTACTAAAAGAAAGATCAGAAGTCGCTCAACGCATGTCTCCGGAGGAACTAAACAAACGCCAAACTGAATTGAAGGTGCGGTTGACGAGATTGTGATTCTTCCTTTGTGCCTTCATGTTTTTGATAACACCCTCAACTTGCACTAGCATAGGTACATGATAAATCTATCCATCAAGGCTTACACAGATGAAAAGAACCAATACCCTTTCTTTCCTAACATCTACATGTATTGAAAATAATAGGGGAACTTGAGAAATGAAGTTATTGAAGGTAGAGTGTATTGCTGCAAACAAATGTAGTGTAGGATTTGACGAAATGACGGTGTAAATTGATAGAAAAATGAATAAATGAAGCTTTCAAGTAAAGTTGGTTGGAGCTTAAGAAGCAGAATATGCCTCATCTTATTGTTGTGCCTTAATTTTTGAGCTAATATTTTAGGATTCAACTTCACTCTGTTGAACATATTCAACTACTTAATATTCAACTTCACTCTGTGGAACATAGCACGAATGTGCTACTCTAGAAAGGTTGCATGTCCAGCTCCTACTAGATTCATGAGATCACTGTTAGCCTTCTCCTAGTGTAAGAAGGAAATGGTTCTTGGAAATAAAATAGAAACTTTATTATGAATACATATCTTAAAACTTGGACTTTGAATAGGCTGATCTCAATAGTCTTCGCATGAAACACTTGCTTATGAACATGTGGTCTAAAGTAGGAAATAGGGAGGGCTTGGGATGAAGCTTTTGGTTCTAGCTAAATTGTAAAGAATTAGAAGAAGATGAATTCAAAATTGTAGATGCTAGTGGAGTGTGTATACGGTTATTTTGGTGAATCTGTTTGATTTTCTTCTTCTATATAAAATGTCCATTGTACTGTTCATGATCCATGTCACCCTATGATCACTCAATTTTATTTGTCGTTGATACATCACATAAGAAGCCACCCAATGCTGACCACCATTTATTTAAATGTTGAAACAATTCCATTACGATGTAAGAAAATGCTTATACATGTAGGGAAAATCCATGCTCATAGAGTTATATTTAGCACCCAATTAAGGGACTCTAGCATCTAATTTAAGCACGGTTTCTCCTACTATTTGCTTGATTTCTTCTTGCATTGCCAATTTGCTTTGGGATAAAGGAGGGGAGATTTTGTCAAGTAGTATGAGAAATTATCTTGTTTCTTCTCTGATTCCATCAGTTCTAACTAGAACCACGTTTTGGTCTTTAGAATAGAAACTAAAGTAAAATGTAGTTTTGTGCTACTTGTTTGTCTCTAAATTCTACTATGGTTGATATAGTTGACGAAGAATCCAATTTTTTTTTCGGACCGATATTTCTGTCTATCTTCCTTGCTTCTTTGTAGTTTAGTGGTAGTTTTAGGAGTGGGCACTGATAGGACATAAGTGAGGACATCTCGTCTGTACCTGTGTATCCTTTTTGTTTCACCTTTTAACTTGCTTTACTGATCCCCCCCCAAAAAAACAAAAAAGTAAGAAAAGAAATGAGGAATTATTTTTCCACCTCTTGCAATTGTATGAAACGCCAAAGGGTCCTTTTTTTAAATATGATTTTGTTCTTCAGTTGGGTTTTCATACATTTATATGTTGTTTCTTCTCCAGGAACTGATGGAGAAGCTGAAAATTCCCTCAGATGCGCAGTTGATGCTGATTGCAGTTAATGATTTAAATAATTCATCCCTACCTCTGGAGCATCATCTCCGTGCCTTAGAGGAGCTGTTGGTACTTGTTGAGCATATTGATAATGCAATTGGTATGTATAGTTCTCAGTACTTCTTTTATTACAGTCTTACAGATGTTTGTTTTTGCCTCTTTTGGTTTTGGTTTTATAACTTCTGACATAATATCAACATCAACAACACACCCGGTATAGCCCCACAAGTGGGGTCTGGGGAGGGTGAGGTGTACGCAGACCTTACCCTTAACTTTGTGAGGTAGAGAGACATGACACCTGACCTCATATCAACTGTAGTAATTCATTAGCATCTATATATTCCCAATAGACACGCTTCCAAGACCTAATAAGGCTATAATCAAGTCTTTAGGAGGCTCGAACTAGAAGAGCATACAACTGGCCTCTTAGGAACTATAGCACCCTTTCTTGATCTTGGTTTTTGAAGCTTCTCAATGATGCTTATGTGTACTTGTTAATGTCTTGACTCTTGAGGATTCATCAATAGTTTTTCTTTATACAGGCATCAACCGATTTCTCACCATTCCTTCATTTAAAGAAAGCATTGAATGCACATATATACTTTCTCAATGCTTACATGGTTTTTATTTTCAGATCTGCAGAAACTTGGAGGCTTCAGCATACTTGTAAGAATACTTAATCATTCTGAACCAGAAATAAGGATTGCTGCGGCATGGGTTCTTGGCAAAGCCAGTCAAAACAACCCCATTGTTCAGAAGCAGGTATTGGAGCTATGTTTTTATACAAGTTTGGTCTTTAATGATTTAGTTTCTTTGTCGCTTTCATGTGTGCAGTTCTGTGTTTATATTCTAAATTTACTGGCTATTGTATTGACGCTGTGCAATGACTTTTGCATTCAGGTCCTGGAACTTGGGGCATTGACAGTGCTAATGAAGATGATGAAATCTCACACCACGGAAGAAGCTGTAAAAGCATTATTTGCTATTTCAGCACTAATAAGAAATAACATGAATGGCCGAAGTTTGTTTTATCAGGAAGCTGGAGATACGATGCTTCAGGTGATCCCACTGAAGATTGAGTCTAGTTAGAACTCGTCTACTGCTGCAGTGTATAACTTCCTTCTGTCGTTGTACGCAGGAGGTTCTTAGCAATTCAAATCTGGATATCAGGTTGCATAAGAAGTCACTGTTTCTTATTGCTGATTTAGCCGAGAGTCAGCTGGAAAATGAGAACACAGCTGAGGTTTCCTTTTTTAGCAATCGATTGTTACTGAAGGCCATCGTTGATTCAATGGCATCAAGCGATCTTGATCTAACAGAAAAGGTTTGTGTAGTCTTTAGTGTGAATGAACATTAATTTCTAAAGTATCTTAGTAGTCTAAATTTCATTTGCACGATCCCTTAGGTTTTCAAATATTAGAAATGATTCTCATCCTCAGCAATTTTGGCCTGACCTTTGTGAAGAGCAAGTGTCGATGGTCTTTTTACGTAAAATCCACAGTTGCATCCGTCATGAGTACACCCGTATACCTCCAAAGTTTAAAGTGTCGCTCTGTTGGATTATCCTTTTTCTTGACTAAATCGCCTACTTTCATTTTTTGTAAGTGGCTATATCAGTCGGTTGTACTGCATTTTAATGGTGGAGTGTTGGTTAGATGGGAGAAGTAATTGGTAGAGCGATGTCTGATTAAAAAATTGATTGACTTGGTTTGGCAAGTCTTTCGAACAACATATAGATTTACGACTTTATAAGGTATATGGGCTCATAAACTTGTTTTATTTGGACTATCCCGCGTATCTTTCATTACATTTCCGTCTTCAATACATTGAACACGGCCTCTGTAATACAAAATATTGCCTTGCATATGTTGGTGACATCTTTAAAAAGTCTGTTATAGGCTTGACATTGCTTTAACTGCAGGCCCTTTACGCAACTAAAAACTTACTACTACTTAGATCGACTGATGTTCAACTCTTCAAGGACTTCTGTAAATTGAACGAGGTACTTGAGAGGACGAGGCAACAGTTGAATGATCTTAGTGAAGAATACGCAATGGATGTGGAGAGTCTTCGAAAAGAAGTTAACCTGACCTTCCTTCAAAAGCTGAATGAGGTAACAGAACCATTAACGTAGATTTCTTTTCATTTGAACTTGAACTTGGATCCTTTGCTAAAACTCGAAATGACAGGTTACACAATCTGCATTATGATGACAGTCTCTGGCTTGATCTGGGTTTTGAACGTTATACTGCTTGCATTCTACGCGCGGAAGTAACCAAGTGGATCGCGATATCTTCATCATCCCACGCCTTTGTTCATCTGGACGTGGACTCGAAATTGGTACATCATCATCTGCTTAGGACAACACTAATGTGAAATAGACAACATTATGAGCTAACGACGACTCGCGCTGATTTTATAAGTGCCTCTACTATTTAAGTTATAGCCAATTTTGTCGAATATTTAACTTTTATCAATCTTGCAAAATTGATAGCAATGTAATGTATGTGATGAGAAAATCAATTTTGTGGAAAGACCAATATTTTCTGCTTCTACAGAATTTGTATCAACCTTTAAGAGAATATTCAATTTTCTACGAATTTATTATGTATCTATTTCACATAAAAAATAAAAAAAAAAAGGGAAATTGCGCGTATTAGTAGAAATATAATAGTCAATTTAGTGAACATAACTATAGTTTGTTATTATTATAATTTGCTGACCTATTTTTAGATACAATTATGCGGATTATTTTTTAGTTTTTGTATAATTAGCATGTTTGTAGAATTTAGAGTTTGTATAATATATTTTGTATAATTTTTATACAATGCAATTTTATATAATATGTACAACTGTTTACACTTTATAGGTTTGTAATTGTATGAATTTGTTATTTTGAGTTTATACAAAAATAATTGGATTACACAAATTCACTCGCAAATTATACAAATGAGGTAAGCTTAAAGTATAGCTATAGTCCATAAATATAAAAATTGTAGCGATGAAATAATTAAATTTGTTGTTGTGACTATTTGTGAAAGTTCCTCGAAAAGACGACGATGATTATATTTTGTATGCCTATTTTATATAGGCAATTAAAGCTTGTTGACCATGAAACTATTTCATATATATGAGTCACCTTTGCCAAACATGACTTTAAATTTGAATGTCTAAAATTGAACTTCAAAATTCAAAAAACATTTGAAAATTTTGAAATTTTAATTTCATGGGTTTATAATATACATATTCTTAGATGGGTATAGTATCTTATATTAGAGCATTAATTAAAAACTACTAATCACATTACTTATCCACTTAAACATATAATTATCATCTCCTTAATTAACAAATTTTGCAAGTATTGTATGTTTAAACCTTCAAAAACACCAACAAAAAATGGCTTCCAAATCTCTAAAACCTCCAAAACAACCACCAAAAAACCCTAAAAAACAATGGTCCCTGAACGATTTCGAGATCGGAAAACCCCTCGGAAAAGGCAAATTCGGCCGTGTATACCTCGCCCGCGAAGTTAAGGTAATTTGAATGAGTAGATAAATGTATGTTTTTCTACGTTCTCGTTGTTTCCCGATATGCGCATTAGACTCAGGAATTAATATGAGTTCGGACGAATCTGATAGTTTTTGCACAAACAATGTAAGTATTGTGTTGGTATTAGATGTAGAATTCAGAAAGTTGAAATTTTAGTTTTGTTTGTTTATTGGATTATTTTATTAGAAAAAAAATCATGAAAGATGAACTTGAATTTTTGCAGAGTGGATTTATAGTGGCGTTGAAGGTGATATTCAAGGAGCAGATAGAGAAATACAGGTTGCATCATCAGCTTAAGAGGGAAATGGAGATTCAAACAAGTCTTCATCATCCCAATGTGTTGAGGCTATATGGTTGGTTTCATGATGAGGAGCGGATTTACTTGATTTTGGAGTATGCTCATCGCGGTGAGCTGTATAGGGAGCTAAGGAAGATAGGTCGTCTGTCTGAGAAACAAGCTGCCATAGTATGTTACATCCTATTGCTTGCTCTCCTCATATAAGATATGAAACAAAAGCATTTAGTTCATTTGCAGTATTCGGATTTGTTTATGTAATTTGTTATGAGCATATATTCATTGATTCTAGTGTTAGAGAGCTCCATATTATTGAATGAAACGGGTACAAATGAAGCGAAATGGATTATGGGATTCTCATTGCTGTCTCAACTAGCTTGGGATTGAGGTGTAGTTTTGTTGTTTAGTTGTGAGCTTTTAAATTGTTTCAACTGATGGCCTCTTCCCCCGAACCCAAACAAAGAGGATAGAGATTCAGTTCTTTCGTTATCTATCACTATATGACATGTAAGGTATGGTCTACTTGAAAGATGGTGCAATTTTGGGTTGCATTTGTATCAGTTGGTGTTTTTTCATTTTCATAGTGTCTTGTTTATGTTATTTCTTCTGTGCTTAATGTTGAACAATGAACTAATGTTATCGTTACTATTGTCCTTCTTATGACTCCAGTGTTTATCTGAAAATTGTTTATGGAATAGTCGAACACATAATTACAATTATGTAGAAATCATCATTTAGTGTTCAACTTCTTTCCTGTTGCTTTATGTTTGTTCTTTGACTTTTGATACTTCGGTTGTTTCTTTTGTAGTATATTGCAAGTCTCACTCAAGCACTGGCGTACTGTCATGAGAAGCATGTTATTCACAGGGACATAAAGCCGGAAAACCTGTTACTTGATCATGAGGTAAGATCTTGATAACTTACTGTCTTTGTTTGCCACGTCTGCTAAGTTTTATTAGCACCATCTCCTAAAAAGAAGAAAACACACACTATATATATGGCTAATTTGTAAGGTTCATAACACTATGGATCAACTCGAAGGTTCCAGTTGCTTTGAAATTTAGCTTTCCTCTTTAGTCCCGACTCTCCTGAGGGTTGAACCTTGAGAGATCATTGACCTAACCAGATATTGGTAATATCCTTCATAAATATCTTTCCTGTGAAATTCAATCAGCTTCTGTTTTTCTTCACGGAAAAGGAAAAAGCAGTAGAGCTTGTTGGAGTGTTGACACTTCTAGTTGGTGCAAAGCTTTGACACCGTAGTTGCCTTGGCGACTTTAACTGCTGCTTGCTGATTGAATCAGCCTATTGAACAACCTTCAAGAAGCTCTTCTCTGATCAGTCTTATTTCTAGTATGTCATTGCCTATCTTTTGTTGTTGCATTTTCTGTTTAACTTATAAAGGCTGGAAATGCCGCTTTATAATCTTTCTATTGTTATATAGAATTTCTTTCGCTTTATAATCTTTCTATTGTTATATAGAATTTCTTTCGATTTCACCTCATGTCGCTGTATAACCAGGCTCAAGTAAAATAGCGACCCTCTGATTCTTTATTAATTTTGGCTAAAGTTGTGAATGTGGGACATTAAGTTTTACATATGATACGTCATTCTGACGATCACCAGAGCTTGCACTATCTATCTCATTTTGTTTCAACATAAATTAACCTGGTCAAGAAAAAAATGTCTAAATTGTAAAATTCACTACCTTCAAAAGATAGCTAGTATATTTAAAATAATTTGCATGTCTTTCAACCATTATTTCATAGGATAATGACAATTGAGATCAAGGGAGTATATCTGTTGATGTATCCTAATAAAACCATATATAACAGAGCAGTCAGGATGGTTCTATTAAGATAATGTATGTAATGTTAGCGCTTAGGTTTTTCATGGGCGTCCCAATTAGAGCTGGATTTGATTGTGCAGCAACTGCAGCTGAAACCAACCAGGGAATTGTTAACGTGCTGCATCGTAAGGGTAAAATATTAATTAGATTATCACATGAAATGCAGGGCCGCTTAAAGATTGCAGACTTTGGGTGGTCTGTACAATCTAGAAGCAAGAGACATACAATGTGCGGAACTCTGGACTATCTGGCACCAGAAATGGTGGAGAACAAAGCTCATGATTATTCAGTTGACAATTGGACCCTGGGGATCCTTTGCTATGAATTTCTATATGGTGTGCCTCCATTTGAGGCCGAGAGACAGACTGACACATTCAGAAGGTAACAATTCTTCTGCTTCTTTTCATACTATTACTTGGAAAATCAAGATGTACTACTAACTCAAGAGTATTATAGAATTATGAAGGTAGACCTCAGCTTCCCTTCAACACCTGATGTATCTGCTGAAGCTAAGAATCTCATTAGCCAGGTATATTGATTAGTCCTTGTCTATGCAGTTGCAGAACATTGACGCAACTGCATGAGACTTAAGGGTGGTTAGTTGAACACCTTTCGTATAATACTGTGTATGGCCACTGACTGCACCCATTTCTGATGGCTTACTTTTGCAGCTTCTTGTGAAGGACTCTTCTAAAAGGCTCTCTCTTCAAAAGATCATGGAGCACCCTTGGATAATTAAGAATGTCACATCACATGACACTATAATCTGAGTCTCCTCATCAATTTGCATCGGTTAGTTAAAGCCCGGTTTGTCGTTTCAACTCTTTTTCCTATTACATAATATGAGATGTAATCGTCTTGATTTTAATAGTTTTTATCAGATGGAAGTGACATTGATATAGTTTCCTATTATATTTGTGCATCATTTATATACATGCTATCTGTTTCTTCCAGCACGTCTCTTAGTAAGTCATGTAGCCATGTGTGGAAACTCTCTGGTATATATGGCTTTTCTAATTTCAAGTCATTCTCCATTTTGAATAAAGGTTGGAGACTAGTTACAAACTTTCTAAATCCCACATGCTCAACAATGGATAGTGGATATGTAGTTCTTTTTGCTGAATTCACTCTTCCACGTTCGTGGTCCGAAAACAAAGAAAGGTCTTTCAAATCAAAACTCAATTTTGGATCATTATCAAGTTCATTGATTAAAGTTAAGAACTCGTTAATTTGCAAAAGAAAATCAGGATTTGATTGAAAAAGAAGCAGAGCTGATCGTCATCAACAAAGAAGAATCTTTCTAAATCATTTCATGTCAGCAAGGGGTGCATGCTCCTTCAAGCATCTGAAATAGGACAGGAATGAAACAGTGATTTTCATATTTGCACATGATGAATGAAAACATAAATAGGCACTGAAAAGTACTACTGATGCATCATACAGGGAATTTTTCAAGAAAAATGAGCATCTTGTTATCCTCAAATTTATCTCACTTACAATCCTATACAAGCAAACTCTTAAGGATTTTGATAAGCTCTAAACCCCCATCCTCTAAGTAAAAACAATGTAAGCTACAAGAAAAAAAGTTGCATCTTTAAACTTTTGAGTATAGAGGGAGCTCAACATAATCCACATGGAAATTGGTTGTAAATCATCTAATGAGAATCAGCTACTGTTCTGAATTGTCTGTGACTGGCATCTCTCCTCTGTTTCCTGTGTAGGAAGGAACTTACGCAGAGAGCGGTACTGCAATCGAACATTCTCACCGCTGTCCATAATCTTAAGCAAATACCTGGAGAAATTGAGAAGATCATTTTAGCGGTCCTTAAACAAGGAGAATCAAAGGATACTCAATTGTTATCAAATGATGGCTTAAGTTTTGAGCTGTCAAATTTGTTACTTCTCTAAATTGGATGGTCTTGCGCGTGTATCTCTAAGATTTCAGTAATTAAGCTAAACACCGCAAAGCATAATCCACGCAATACATGTTAGTGATCTAAATTGACATTCAAACAGCAGTAGATACGCAAAAATATTAACGAAATGCTCAGGCAACTAACCAGCCATTAAGACACTGTGATGTGATTACAGCTTCCTTTCCAACAAATTTATCTGGTGTCCTCCGATTTCCCTGCACAGTTCCGCATTCACATTACTGTAATTCGGCGAATCCTTTTCTATAGATTCCAAGAAGTTAGAATGCACAGGCGTAAAGATCTCACCTTTATAAGAACTTTCTCATTCACTGAGAATGGATACTGAACACCTTTATGCGGTCCATTTTCAGAAGGAAGCTCACCATTCTCCTGGACGAATTAAAGTAATGAGGATTTTCGAAGAATCACTCACAGGTATATTCAACAAAGATAATTTCAAATTTCAAACATTTATAGGTCAATGAAGCAAGAAATTTGCGATTTGCCCTAATCTAAAACAGAGCCTAAATACGGATGAACATAGATATCACTAAATCCAAACTTTTTCCAAGGCAAGAAAAGGATAGCAAAAACTGGATAAGCCTTTGCTTTCCCTAAACAAACTATGCAATCTGCCAAATCTACCAAAGGGAAATCATTCAACAAGGTTTTGACTTCACTATCAAAAGAACAATATACAAATGAGAAAAGAACATAAACCATTATACCATGTTAAGGTACATAATCAACATTTTCATTTTCACTAGGTAATTTCCAAATATATGATTCCTGTGCAGTTCAGATCTAACAAATCCTTCAAAAACTTTTCCGCGTCGAGTTTCAATCCGACACGATTTGGATGTGGGTGTCCAATCCATGCTAGGTTTGGTCAAACTAGCTTGGGTACTTTGGACTATTCTATAGCCAAGAGCAATTTGTTATTATACGAGTTAACTTATAAAAAGAAAATTACACAAAAAAGATGATAATTTGATAACTTCAATTAGCTGTCAAATATATACTTGTATATGTTTTACATTGGTTCTTCCTTAAAAACCACCCATAATCCTATCCATATTCCTGAATCCTACAATTTAGGTAATGATAAATCCAACCTTTATATCTGCTACCGTATTGGGTGCCCACACCCATATCCGAGCAACATAGCAACGGAAAATTATCCAAAAATTGACTAGGACATGTTAATTGTCATGTCATTGCATAAAAGTTAAAACCAGATTAAGATAGTTCCTTTTACCAGAAAACTGAAGACAATGAGCTACTATGCAGTTTGGATGGACAAGTCTGCAGCAAAATGGGGAAAATCAAAGCTTACCCTAATGTCTCCCACTTCTTTTCGACGCTTTCTAAGAGCTGCATTATGGAAAAGTCTTCGGTCATCCTCATGCTTCACTGCTGCAGCCGCAGTTCTCAGTACTGAAGATGAATAGTGTAAAACAGATGGCAGAATTAATGAGAAAAATCATTTAAAATTGAGTAAGAGGTACCAGAAGAGAATTAATTAGAGTGTGTTGGGAAACAATTTTTTATAGAAAAAAAATGGAAGTCTGAAGGAGAAGATATGTATATAATGTATAAATAAATGAGAGAGAGAGAGAAATAAATGAACTGGAGCTAACCGTGGTTAGGAATTAAGGAACCACGCTCAATTTCAGCATTGCAGAGGATACATCTTGCCTGTCATGATGAGATGAACGTGATTATGTTCTTGACTCATTCATCACTAACCCAATAAATGAAGACAACAACATGAAACCAAAAAGAAAAATGATGCTCAAGCAAGAGTTGTTTTGTCCATGAAGCAGTTGCACCAATATCCCATGTATGGTTTGGTCAAAGTCTGTGGTAGCTCATACCAATTAATAATCTTCATATTCTTATGAGAACAGATAAAATGGCTTGAGAAGAAGACAAAAACTCCTACCATATCAATAACCCTTTTCAGCATGAGACCACCAAAGGAATGTCCACATGAAACAAACATAGCATCTTCAAGGAATGCGCCACTGCAATGTTTCACATTGTAACGGTAAAGTAAATATTTTCCAGATGCAAGAAACTGTGCATTAATAACCCATGCATATGCTAATATGAATCATGAACGGAGCTAGAAAAAAATAGAGATACAAGCTTGGAATGGGGAGGGTGGGGGGTAAATACTACGACTATCAAGTTCAATTAAGAAGGCTACAAAAATTTCCAGATTAACACTTGACAAGGGAAGTTGAAACTAATATGCTTAGTCCAACATTCTGTGTACTGCAAGCAGCACACTGTTGTCATGCACTATTTAACTAGTTTAAGGGCCAAGGAAGAGTAGGAAATATAGCTTTTCCTACCTTTCCATAAGAAAACACAGATGCAAGTTCCAAATTCTTTATCCACTTCTTGATTCTATTCTAGTTAAGTCTCAGCACGGGATTGATGTGTTTCTTTTAATGCTTTAGTTGCTTTTAATGCTCGAGTTCCTCTCAGCCTCAAAATGCGTGAAGCTGCTAAAAATTTGCAAAATAGCACCCCAAATCATCTGAAAGCTTTTTGCAATCTCTCAACTGTTATGAGACCCCTCACTTCTGCACATTCTGCAACATGTAATAGCTCTAATCTAAGTGATGTACATGCATTAAAAATAAGCTTCACGGCTCAAGATGCAGCTTTCAATTGTTTCTTATATTTAGCCAAAGGCCTCTTTTTGGCTCTACTGATATTCAACGTTTTTCAGATCAGAGGGAACTCACAACAACTCAACTAACAGTGGTAGAGGTTTTGACTTCTCTCTTACTGTTTTTCCTCAGTTGGAGGTTGGGGTTTGAGCCGCATGCAAGTTTTTAGACTTTTACTATACTTAGTTATTAACTCAACACGATTGAGGGTAGCAATAAGTCTCTGTAAATATTTCCAGCATGAGAAACCAGAGCTAGCTCAGTTCCAAAAGAGTCGCACGCGTTCGTTCAATATCTCATAGCTCCTGTAACCAAACCACATTTCTTGTACGAATACCATGTGTAGAGTGAATACCAACTCTTTAGACCTTCTCAGCAGTTCTGTTTTGCAAGTACAAGTCATCTATAATGTTACGTCTCTGTTAGTTTTACAGTTGCCTGGCATTTTTTCCTTCAAACATCCCTTATACCAATTCTTTAGATCATTTCAGTGGTTCTGTTTGCAAGTTTTAGGCATCTATATGGTCATGTTATGTCTCTGCTAGTTTTACAGTTGCCTAGCATTTTTTCCTTCAAACATACCTAATTCCTCTCAGACAGACTGTATATGGAACATAGAGGAATTGGCTTCCATATATTTCTTTTGCAAGGGTAACATTGTAATAGAATGACAGAGATATGCTTTTCTATAAGTGCAGAGATTATGTACTTGTAAGACTCTAAGTCTTTAGTGGAGAACAAGGGCCTGCTTTTGTTCTATAACGGTACCCTCTTGATACTGTTCATCACCAAACTTACTACATTTCATTAAGAAGAAAATGTTATCTGCATTATTTTGCTAGGAAATTTTTTAAGAAGATATAATCTTGAAAACTTCTGCAAGACCTTTAGTCAAACTAGGCCAGCGTTTCTTAAACTTCTTGCTATAAATGGAAGTAAGGGATGTCAATTTATCAGGTTAAAAGTTTGAGACTAAGAAAGTATAAGATGTTTAATATACTCATGCAGTAAATTTTAATGCAGTCAATTTATCAGTTTAATATACTCATGCAGTAAATATGCTGCTATATTGTCTTCTTTTTTTTTCTTGCAACTAATATGCTGCTATATTTAACCAGAAAAGAAGGAGAAAAGTCCATTTGACAAATTAAAACTTACGATAAGGGATCTGAAAGAACACTTCTGAGTGATGGTTCCTTATTTACATTGTCTCGGGCCACCTGCAGATCCAGGGCAAGAATGAGATGTCTTCTTATGTTGTATTCAGACCAAAATATCCATGGTCCAACTATTATGGTGTCAACCACCAATATAGGAAAGACATGCTAACGTCAAGTGTTTTTGTTTCCACCACAAGAACAGTTTTCACTTTTTGTGCAATTACAAAAGACGTGTTATGTAAGGAGAGGAGTGTATCCAACTAAAGGTTCAAAAGTATCAAAAGAGAAGGTAATTCCAGGTCCAGTATGTAAAGAAGCAGACAAGTTCCACATTGATATTTCCCTTTTTAAGATTGTCTCGAGTCACATATTGATCTTGACCTAGAATGAGATGTCTCCTCTTCTCCTAGAATGACATGTCTACATTCATGCTGCATTCAAATGAAGTTATTTCTGCTCCAGTTCATGTGGAATTGATCATTCAAGGTAAACAAAGAACGTCCATATTCCAAGGAAAATATTTGTCCAAGTAAAATTACATTGTGGTACGGGAGTTGAATCTCAAGCTCAGCACGCAGCAAGAGAGATGTGGAAAGAGAAGAAAACACGAGGTAGAGGACCAAATCCCCTAGGTGGTCTCATGTTTTATGTTAAATGATTAAACATAAAGCATGATTAACACTAGATGCTTCGTTGAAATGAAGTTGAAGACAGTTGTTTCTTTTCTCTTTGAGATATATCGGGTCACCTAGCACTGTCAATGAAAATTTGCAGGAATGGAATGGTTACGAGATGTGCGACTTCATGGCATTAAACTAATGAGTCATAAGATAAAACTCTTTGCGAGAAAGAATGGAAAAGCGTAGACTTAGGAATACGACAAGAAACAGAGAACCAATTTGGATTTATGCCTGGTAGATAATGGAGGCTATATTCTTGGTAAGAAGAATGATGAAATTTTACTGCGAAAGGGAGAAAACTCCACATATTGTATCCATTGGTCCTAGAGAAAGCATATGATAGTGTCCATGAGAAGTCCTTTGGTGGTGATGGGGAAAAAAGGAATTCAGAATAATAATATAGATATCATAAAGGACATGTATGAAGGAGTCGTCACTAGCATGAGAACAGTCATAGGAGATACAAGAGGTCCCCAAAATGGTATCGGAACAAGATAGTCAAAATGGAAATGTTACCAGGGTGTTATGTGATGGAAAGATGCTTACAAGGTCAAAGATAAGTTCTACAAAACAATTATGAACCACAATGCTATATGATAAATGTTGGACCGCTAAATCCAACATATCCACAAGAAAAGTGTTGCAGATATGTGGATACTAAGATGGATGTGCAGTCATACAAAATTAGATAAGACTAAATTGACCACGTGTCAGAAAGTTCAAGTAACACATATTGAGGACAAAGTGAGAGAAGGTAGCTTGAGATTGTTGGTCATGTCTTGTGTCAACCTACAGATGCACTTATTTGCAACTGTGAAACTATGCTTGACTAAAAGTGTTAAAAGGAGAGGAGATAGACCTAAAATCACATGAACAATTTCATTATAATTAATGCAGACTTTGGTAAAGATAAGGCACAATGGAGGAAAAATATTCCAATAGGTGATATTTAATAGTAGGGAATAAGTTTTAGTCCCGTTAGAGGACTTCTATTATTATTTTATACTTATTTACATATATTAAATTATTCACTTTTACTTTTATTTCGCATGACGATACATGAATTGAGCATAAATGGAATAGTGAGGGTTCATATATAAGATCTCAACTTTGGGACTGAAGCATAGTAGTAATTGTGAATGGTTACAAGATCAGGAAAGGGATGAAAAAGCGTTGAACGATCATTCTTTAGGTATGCTGGGTGCTACAGAGAGAAAGGAAGCAGAGGTGCACCTGTACAGTCGCTAAAATATAAGTACCTTAGATTCTAGTCATCTGGTGTAAGTTAATAGACGCATACGTGATTGACCAGAGCTCCATTGACGTTACCCAATTACTGGAGGAAAATGATTGTATAGGGTGTTTTGAAACTGACTAACACCATCTTAGTGCTGGTTATGCCATATTAACGAACTATTTTTGTACTCATCGGTAAAAAGAGTTGATAAGACTTGAGAGAAAAAGGAACATAATCTGATTATGAAGCACTCACACCTAAATTGAAGTTTTTACTCGGCGCAAAACCAAAACAGACCCCATAGCATTAAAACTTTGCAGAAAAAGGCTTTTGCCTGTGCAAAGAGAAACACCATTTGACCATCTGAAAAGAAATAGTACTTACATAAGCATTATCAGTATTGCTACAAAGCATGTCTTCCTCGGCTGAAAGGTCATCCATAAACTGGCTTACAGATATTGGCACGTAGCTATGAGGAATAACATGACCAGCAGCTGTAATCGGAGAACAATCCAGTATTGCATTGCTCTGAGGTATAAGCCTAAATGCAAGTGATGTCCTACAAGATGTAGCTGAACAGCTCAGTATTTGAGTAAACTGAATTTAGTAAGCCACTTAAAAGCTCAACAAGCCATGTCTACCTTCCACCACAAGTAGTGCCCACATAATTATCAGCTGAACCCCGGTATACGGCTGCAGGACGAAGACCGGCAGTAGCATGGCTGAGAGCTTTCCCAGTAAGCAATAGTAAATCCCCAGGAGTCAAGCCACTATCTGCTAGATACCAACGACCATTGGGATCACAAACCTAGGGATAAAAAAGAAACAAGCAAGGAAAATGACTGATGGCACAGGATCAAGAAAGGAGCTTTTTAAAAATATATATACATAGAGAGAGGGAGGGGGGGGGGGGGGGGGAGTTGTAACATATTATTTGGAAACTATGCACAATCTGAAACTTAAATGAAAAATCTGAAAGAAATCAACAGGAATACCTGAAGACCAGGAGCATCAGATGAAACTAGTGTCAACAGCCCTTTCTCTACTTCACCATTTGTAACTAGCTTCCCTCCTCCAATAGCTCCTTTCCCATTTTGAGAGGTGGTATTGGAGAAGGTTGCAACAACAACAGATGAAGAGGCCTCATTAACGGGCAGCGGATTGTCATCAAGCAAGTGATTGAAGACACTACAGAGCACTATGTCTTTGGTCAGAATGCATTTAAGAGTCTGAATGATATGATCAAGCCATGACAGAAGTTCTTACTCGCTTCGCAATCGAAGATGCCTTGCAATTGCACATAAAGCAGCACGAGCTGCCCTTCCCATGCAGCGGAAAACTTCAGTCATGCATGGGGGAGAAGAGTCCATGTCTTCCAAAGGCCTAGCATATAAAAGCTGATTATCAAATCATTAATCCCATATGGAAGAGCGTCTAACCCTTAAATTTGAGATGTTCGAGACTACTAAAAGGAAACTAGACAGGCTTAACAAGAATGTATTCAAATTCAACTAGAGGTTGTTTTAAGTAAGTAATTGGTTAATAAAAAAAAATAAGCATTAAGAGTTGGTATTGTATACAGAGGGAGCCATCTATACAAAAACAAAAAAGAAAGGCCCCCATCACTTTCGATGCCACACTGGTGTCGAATTCTCCAAAAATACACTAATTTTGGAGAATCTGAGACGTACTCGTTGACAATTTTTGAAGAGTCTGAGCAACATAGTTACTGACAAGCACAATGCAAGTTCAGCTGTTGTACACTAAGGAAAAAAATAACTTTTTAGCAAATAGACTTCAAAATTTTTTACTATTTGTACGCCATTTGCATCAAACAAATCCCTCTTTCTGACCTCTGCAAACCAACCCTATCGAAAGCAATGCCAGACATGGAAATAAGTTCCCTCACTCCATTAATCATTCACATATTCTGACTCTGATTGTATAAGACTCTTTTTCTGTTCCTACATCTCTATAAGAATCAGACTTTCTCAGCTTTATAAAGGTGTCAAAAAGTGTCAGAATGGACCTCCTCAGAGCAAAACACTAGCATGATCAAGTTTTTTACAGTCTAGAGCACAAACAAACATTATGCATTGAGGTATCGTACTAAGGAGTGAGGAGTACTGATGACCAACAATCAATTACATTCATTCACCAACCAATCATCACCCCATCAATTAGGCCTAAACCACAAAGTAGCCTCCTTTCCCCTCTATCCATATGCACATACATAATCGTTGTAATCAAATGAACTTCTAGATTATTTTAAGCAACTCTCAACCTGCTGCAACCCACTTTTTCTTGGTTTGGAATTGACTATGCATAGTAGTTAAATTCTACAGCTTAAAAAAAAGGGGAAAAAAGAACACATTTTGCTGCTACTCCTTACCTTCCAGCTCTGTATATATAAACCCCACGACCACTCTTGCCCAACGCGGCCCCACCAGCGCCACCCCCACCATTCTGAGCAACCGCCCTCGTCTTAAAAAAGTACCTCGCCGACTCCAACCCACAACGCAACACTGCCGTACCTTCACCACCGAGCTCAATCACCGCAGCGTTATGCCGCATAAGTGATCCTGAAAGCGCTTCCACAGCCCGCAAATAAGGCCCAACCGGAGCTCCATCATAAGGTACAATATCGGAGAGCTTAACCCGTGCTAACGGCAACCCATGTTCCACAGAAGGCGACCCAATGGAAGGAAATAGCTGGGTATTTGAAGTAGGTGTGTTGGGGGATCTAAGAACGGAAGCTGAAGAAGGTGGGGGAGGATTGATTGGATGAGTTGAGGGAGCAGTGGAGTGATGATGCTGATGCTGATGCATCATGACCATAACCATGGATCATTTCCGTCTGTATATGTGCTTGATTTTTGCTATATTTGCATACAAACACTGAAAAATAGAGAGTTAAATTAGGGTTTATGCTGTTTGAGAGATGAAATTTTAGAGAATTTTGCAAAATGGGAAAATGGTGAGATTCTTGAAAAGGGAAATTTGGGAGGTTTTTGGCTTTGCAGAAAACCGTTCCTCTTTTTTTCTCCTTAAATTTGGCTTATGTCAATATATATATATAGAACTTCTATTCTATTTTATTTTTGTCATCGTTCTCAAAACTCAATTTCGAGATATGTTACAATAATTTTTAGACGTGAATTTTTTTTTAAAAAAAATTTGATCAATATTTATTTGGATATTTTTAGATGTGAAAGACGGTGATATCACATATTCTATGTGTAGGATGGATGAAATTGAAGTTCGCATTCGTAGTTTCGTGGTGATTAGATCAATTTATGTTGTATGAAGTCTGGTGTTGGTTGGTCAAGAACTTCCATTTGAGAAGATGAAAGATAAGAATGTTGAGTTGGATATATTACATATCGAAAGAGATAAGATTAAGAATAAAAATATCCCCGACAAAATAATTTTGGCCTCAACAAAGGACAAAGATGCAGAAAACGACGTTGAGATAGTTTAATTATGAGCAAAGGAGATATACAAACGAATCCCATGAGCAAGTGTGAGAGGTTGATTCTTCCTTTTACGTACGAATGCCGCTTTTTCTTGCTTGAAATCAATGAAAAACAAGTGTGATAAACGATTCTTTCATAAACAAGACTTTCTATCTTGTAGAAGTAACGTCACGCACGTACGTTGTGAAATTATTTAACAAACCAATCCTTTATAAAGAAAATCACATGGATGTATGATCCTTCTTAAAAAGTTAAAGAGAACATCAAGGAAAAACTAAATTATTTCTTCAAATGAGTCCAACCCTTTTATGAATTACAATATGAATTTTTTGCAATCAAGGGTCAAAAAGACCAAGTCTAAAGGTATAAAACTACAAATGCCATTGTATGGCCATTTTTTCAACATAATGTACACTTGAAGAACACTCTGTGACTCCTCATTTCCATACAAAGACTTATTTCTGAAGAATGATAGCATGAGAACACAAGACACTTCAGATTTTGTCGTACCGACCCAAAGCAAGATCAATAGAAGTGCTTGAGGCATTTCATCAATGCCTCGGTGTGCTCGGGCTTGCCTACAGAGACACGGACATATCCCTTCAACTCCTTGCTGTTGTAGTGACGGATCATCACTCCCATAGTCGCAAGGTCTTCCTGTAACACGAGTTTCTACAGTTAAAATGTAGGAGAGACTGAAATGCATTATTTACTGGCCAACTGCGCCTTCAAAATAGCAGAACGATATATTCATAAAACAGATGCAATACAAAGAAAGGGTGAGCATGGGGACTAATAGCATCACTTCACAACTGTGCCTAACTATAAATGTCAATACTACTATTACTACTACGACCTTACGCATCAAACAACAATTCTTCAATCTCAACCCAATGATCTCCGACTTATTCCACTGTAAAAGACCTCAAATACGTCACATCCTCAATCTTATGTTAATTCACTACCTCAGTAATGATTGGTCATCTCTCGCTTAGCATAATCATCGAGTATCTTGGCAATCGAACAAACTCTCTGTAATTCCATGCACTACCATAACATAAAAGAAACAAGGTAATCTATTAAAATAATTTTTACTTTATTCATGTTCTTTAATACTTCTTTCACCTTGGTATCAAGCTTATACATATTAACGTATAGCCCAGGATGAAAAGACATGAGACCAAATTAAATAAATAAATGAATCGGAAGAGAAGAAGCGACATAATTGACTTTACAAGTACAGAATTAGGTGATATAAGCACGTTTACCTTCAATTTCTTAGCATCCATTCCAGACGTAACTTTACAGAGAATGAAATTAGAATAGCTAGGGTATGGATCAAGAAACGGGACTTCTTTCAAGAGATTAAATAGTCTCTCCCTTTCTTGCACCAGTGCCACTTTCACATTCTGGTATAAATGACACAATAATCAGTAAAACTTTCCAAAAAAATGATACTGTTACTTATAAAAGAGATTGAAACATTTGAGCAAAGTTACTCAGTAATGCACAGTGGAAATGTTCCATATCCTAAGATACCTCCAGATACGTGGGGTTCTTTAAAGCAGCACAAGCAGCAACTTCAGCAGCAACAGACACATTATATGGTTGCTTTGCTCGCCAAAGGAATTCAATAATACTCCGTGGAAAAGCTCCATATCCTACTCTTAGTCCAGCTAAACCTGAGGATTGGAATACCACTTAAATTAGTCAACTATACTTGAATCCCAATCACCCATTTATGACAGCAATTGTAAACACTAATTTCGTGAACAGGATACTCAGGAGACGATGATGTATCAGCTACAACTTATAAGATCTTGCACTATATCAGCAAAAGAGCAACAAGAGGCAGACGGTTTTTCCAAGCATACATATTGCATTCTCTCATAGATGTCAAATGGAAAAGAATGAACCTACCAGCTCTTTTGCTGAACGTGCGAAGAACAATCAGATTTTCATGCTTCTTCACCCACTTCATCTTAGACTCCATTCCAGAAAACTCAACATATGCTTCATCCAATATTACCAATATGGGCAGGTGAAGTATTTCCAAAAGAGTTTCATCATCAATTATACTGTTCAACAACATGATAGATTGTCTCAATAGAATAACATAAAGGAGGTAAGGTATCTATTGAAGTGTGTAACCATCTCATCTAAAAACATAAGCTATTAGAAAGATCACAGTTTTTACTAGTTAGTAATATTCTCAACACGCTCCCTCACGTGCGGCCCTGATTCTTTTTCATGGGCCTAACACGTGGAAATTCTTTTTAATTTAGGTGGTGGTGAGATCGATCTCAGGACCTCTGTCTGGCCTGATACCATGTTTGAAGTGTGTTTATGTATAATACCAAACAAACTCTAAATACAATATAAATTTCGATTGTCCTATTCCCTTAGGTGAAGAAATACATGCAAAACTCTTATTTCAAAAAATAAAATAAAATACATGCAAAAAGATGGAAAGCATACAAAATAATTATCTGCATAAAAATGTTATTTTGATTAATTCAATAAAAAAGAATTAATATTTGATCAATTTACTTCATAATTGCTTATAGCTCTTTTTACACCAATAATGTCATTATTTTTAATTATTGAGAAGTAATGATATTCTATAAATGGTAAACAACAGTAAGATGGTGTGTTAAAAATTAAAAAGTGTGCAAAGCCCCAATCATATGCAGCATGGAATCTACATCATTTATAATGGCCATGTTGCACCAAAAAATCTAGCAAAGAAATACAATTTTGTTTAAGATTATGCATGTTGCTATGTTTGTCTTCAAAAAATTAGTATGTTTCTTTCCATCCATATTGTCCACCAAACAATGATGGGAATAGTATCGCGACCATCTCATCATTGGTGTTCTCCTCCAATTAAAAAAGAAACACAGTATTACTGGCTAAATTGAGATTCTAGTAATACTTTCCTATTAGTCATTTTCTCCATCTCACGAACCTAGAAAATAGTGAAAAAAATGAAAAAAGGAAAGCTGCAACTGAAAGCTTTGAAGATGATTGGAACTAAGACAGGAGGGATTGGGGGTAGAGAAACTCTCACATGCAGTACAATCAAGGGGAGCAAAGTACAACCACAATGAGAAATAGACAAAGAATACAATGTAGCAATACCTCCCATCAGGATTATTAGGTGATGTCAGAAATATGCACTTTGGTTTCTCACGTTCAACCACTTCGGTAATCCGTTCAACGTCCAGGCTAAAGTCTGGGTTCCTAGGCACTGCCAGTTTGATAGAGCTACAGATTAATGTATTGATAGAAGTTCCAACAATAATTATCTCATTGAAGAAAATTAGAAATTCTCAGCTTATTTCATTTTGCGCCATGTTTTAAAGACCACTTTGTCTGAATGTAGAGTCTCTGCATTTTCACTGTACTCACTCCATTTCTCTCTTAAATTCCACAGTTTCACAGTACAGTATTACCAAGCAATACATCATTTATTGGAAATGCTGATGATTAAGTAACAACAGCAACTAACAAGCTGCAGTGATTCCAATACAACTACGTGTTATGAAAACTATCAATCCCCCATAAAGCACATATATAATCAGCTTACAATGATAACTAGGAGTCTAATATCCTTTGGAGTGAAAATGATTAGATCACAGTAGTTGTTTCAGGAATCAAAAAGAGCTTATACCCAACCATAAATAGATGTCATCAGATAATGACGGTATTTTACTGATCAAAAAAATTGATAAGAATGTCAGAGTGCTTTATCTAATGCAAGACCGAGTTATTGCTCGAACTAAGAGACAATAGAATCTTATCTATTTCTCTCTCTCTCTCTCTCTCTCTCTCTCTCTCTCTCTTACATTTAGTTCCTAACTTCTTCTGTATACCATTTATTTTTCCAAGATTTCCCATAATATATTCAACCAAAGATGATTTATTGCACCAAAACAAGTCCAAGTCCCAAGACTCTTCTAGAAGAGAAAGGATCTAAGACTCAGTATGATTATAATGAGGAACTCCGAAACATAATTAAAAATCATATTTACCCTTGATGACACCTGCTCCATTTACAGCTGCATCAAATTCATACATTGTGAAAGTGGGTGGGCAGTCAACAATCTTGTCACCAGGATCCAATACGCATCTGCAGCAGAGAACAATTAAATATCTGAACTGTAAGTCAAACAAGGACTATATCTCAAAATGACACACTTGTCAGCATTTAGTTAGACTTTATATAAAAGGATAGTCCAATCATGATATTTACCTCATTATCAAATCAATGAGTTCATCTGCACCGCACCCTGCAAGAATATACTCAGATTCAAGGCCAGAATCTTCAGCAAGAGCTGCACGCAGCGTGCGGCTTTCAGGATCAGGATAAATGTATGGAAATTTCATAGACCCCAAAGCTTCGTTTACCTGCAAGAACTTCAACAGCTTAAAATTGAGAAAGTGGAAAATAAATACACAAATATTTTTCCATTAAACAGTGGGCATTGCAAAAGATACAAACTTGCCTCTGGAGGAGGTCCATAGGGGTTTTCGTTAGCGTCTAATTTCACAATGTCCTCAGGCTTTCTACCAAGACGAGTGGACAAGACCTGTATAGGTGCAAGCAATTATTTAGATGCAACAAGAAAATATCACATCTAACACATAAAATACCAATCATATGGTGGTTATTAACTCATTATATCCCATAAAAACGAGAAGGAAAACGACAAATATATTAGAATTTCCTCATACCACCTTTCTTTGCATAGAAGACAGATGATTCAATCCTCACATTAAATATTTTTTTCCAGAGAGACAGAGGGAGAACTTGACATTTCATGTCTATCAACAAAAGGAGAAACAAGAAAAAAAAATGAAGAAATTTTTTTGTAAAGAACAAACCTCCTAGTAGTCATTGGCCTATCTAGCTAAGTAAAGAAGATATGGCTAATTCCTGTATGCCTAATGATTCAAGACTCAAAGGGTCTATATTGTATAAAGTTTAGCGTACTTCCTCAGAAAATAATTCAAGACCCAAAGGATGATATACTGGAAATACTGTGCCAAGAAAATACATTTTTCATTAAGTAAACTTAATTACTGCAAATATCACATATTTCAATAGCAAACAGTTGGCAGCACAACTTGTATTCACAAAACCTGCCAAGCTGATAAAACAACAATCACCCACTAAATAGAGGAGAACATCTAATGTCCCTAAGGATAAATGCAATATAAAGGTAAATAGATAGGATGCTTAATTTGGTTCACTGAAACCATTGACAAAATAGTAAATGACAAAGCTCAGATGCCAGATAGAGGCAGCTTCCCCCACCCTGCACAAATCTAATGTTTCACATTTTTAGTTAGTATCCTATTAAAATTTCTCAAGTTTCAATGGTTCCATTTTAATGAATACCCTCTGCCCAACCAAGAAAGGCAATGTTATTCATATTCCTATATAAGTTCCCCCACCCACCCCCAAAGTCCTAGCTGCAGCACTGAGCATTTTCAGTAGTGAGTTTAAGTTCTCAAAGTCCTCCTTCTGGTTTGATTATTTAACTTGATTCGCTCAACTTAATATAAGGTTAACTATACAACAACAGTTAGCTTCAGTCTATATGAATCTTCACTGACCATTTTACTTCATACAACCTCATCTCATGCCAATATTATACAAAAATATATAATTTTTTAAAAAAGGTACAAAAAGTTCTTTATATTTTCTACCAACATATAATTTCTGGAAGGTTGACTATAATCAGTACATTGTCTCCGACAATACAATTAGTAACAGCTTTAAGTTCTACGCACTATGAATATATTTATAAAAACAAGTCACTTAAAAGGTAATTGCAAGTAACACTATTTTTTTTCTTTGATGACCATGGTGTTTCAGCCAACTTTGGCACACCTCGATTAGTTCCACGGGACACCAGCCACCGCCCACTAGCAACAAGTACCACTATTTGTTTTGATGATCATGGTGTCCGAGTCAGCTTTCACAGACCTCGACTAATTGCACGGTATACCTAACACCTCCCACTAGCAACATGTATAGGTAAGACTATTTTTTTTGATGACATGATGTGCGAGCCAACTTTCACACACCTCGACTAATTGCACGGAATACCTAACACCTCTCACCAACAACAGGTACCGCTATTGCAGGTAACACTATTTTTCTTTTTGTTGACCATGGTGTCCGAGCAAACTTTTGTACACCTCAACTAATTCCTAAGGATATTTGTCACCTCCAACTAGCAACAAGTACCACTATTGATTGCATTGGTTCATATATAAACTCCTTTCACCAATAAATAGAATAAAACTAAATGTAATCAGCCATACAACAAGAAATAAGAAATGGATCCTACAAATTCACCTCAAATAGCCAAATGGGTTGATAAGGGGGCAATTTAAGAAGACGGGTCCCAATAAAAGAACCTCCCTTTACACTACTATATATTTTGTTTTTGATCATGGTGTTCAAGCAAACTTTCACACAACTCGACTAATTCAATGAAATACCTGCCACCTCTCATCAGCAAGATGTATCACTACAGGTAACGCTATTGAGTGCAATGATTCATATATATATATAGATATATAGAACTTATAAACTCCTTTCACCAATAAATGGAATAAAACTAAATGTAATCCACCAATACAACACGAAATAAGAAATGGGTCCCAAATACTCACCTCAAATGGCAAAATGGGTTGGTAAGGGGACAATTTAAGAAGATGGGTCCGAATAAAAGAACCCCCATTTACACCTTGTTTCTGCTGATGGCTCTCCTCTTCTTGCACTGACACTGAAGAGGCCATACAAGCAATTCTCCTCCTCCGATTCCCTTCGTTTAAAGAACTGGGTTTTGCTCTAACAATGCTAATAGATGAAATGTTGCATAATTCAATCACACCCATCAATCAAAACTTGCTATATCCTGCATTCAAAGTTCAATTCTTGAAAAACTCAAAGCAAAATCAATAAATCATTACATATATAGAGAGAGTAGAGAGAGAAACTGTATATATAATATATAGAGAGAGAAAGTAGAGAGAGTAACTGGTACAACTGGATTGCCGGCGGGAGAGGAACAAGTTTTGCAGGCGGAGAGTGATGGTCGACTTGCCTAAGGTGAAGTGCATTAGTAGCCATTTTTAGGGTTGTTATTTAAAACGTAACCAATATTCGAAAATGTATTTAAAATATAGCCACAATTAGAACTTGAAATGTAATTCAAGTTTGAATGTTTTGAATTGATAACTCAAAGTGGTTTAAGCCTTTAAGGTGTGTGGGAGGCTAAAAGTATAAATATGTGAACTTTTCGATAGTTTGATTAGAGTTATGTCGATATTAAATAAGAGAAAATCTATGTATTTTTTTTATAAAGATATTAATTATGCAAAATTTTGTTATTTTAATTCCATCTTTATAAGATAATACACAGATTCATTCATAACTTGTACATTTTATTAACTATATGAATTTTCAAATTCCAAACTATACCCAAGGAATTTTAAGTTTTTTTTTTCCGTAACACAAGAATTTAATACATGCATAATTCAAAGACATTTAAAAATTGCCAAACCAGCATTTTTAAAGTGGAAATCTTCACTTTGTTTCACTATAATGTGATATTTATGTATGTTTTAATTTCTAAAATATTTATTTGACTTTTTTTTCCAATTAGGATAAGATATTCACGTTAAAGCCTAACTAATATAAATACCACGTAAAATTCCATCAAGAAGAAGCGCTCCCTATTAAAGATTTCACAGTACACATGATTCTTTTGTTATGTTTTTTTGATTGAATAAGTATCCCACGTTTACGATACGCAAGGTCCGGGGATGGGTCATACTCTCAAGTGGGTGTAACATACACAACCTACCATGATACAAGCATCAATAGTTCATTCCATGACTCGAACTCGTGACCAATAGGTCCCACGGAGATAACTTTACCATTGGTCCAAAATTTCCCTTCAAACACAGACTGTACAATAAAAACTTGATACAATTTTTTTTAAACATTTCAGGTTACTGCAACTGAAACTTGTCCACTCCAACTACATGAAGCAACAACATTAGACATGACAGGATGGAATACAACATCGATGCAAGCCTCATTGTATGCCTTAATCTTTCTGATGAGCTTACAAGTATTCGAGTCGTAAACATAAATGTATCCATCAGAGGAACCAGATATCACTTTGTCACCATCCAAGCTGAAATTGCATTTTATGGGGAATCCAGAAACACTATGGCCTTCATATCTCCTGTACTTGTCAAGTCCAAATGGAGGCTTGGTAGAGAAAATTGCTATGTAGTTTCCATTCGACTGTGCTATGAATTTGGGATCAGAAGGGTGGCATCTTATCGAGGGACATGTATATGCTTCACAGTAAACCTGAAAGTGTTCACGAAATTAGCCTTCTTTTACAGAAAACAGATTAGATTTGGCAAATAAGTGCTATGACATATTCCTGAGGATGTGAATGTAGATGATTGTTGTGCGTGACATGACAAAAGATATCCTCACTTTCTTAATGGTCATGGATGTGCACAATTTCTCCTGAACCTACAAATGTGCAAATTAAGAATACAGAGGCCATGTATTATGTAAGAGCAGAGAACAAAAAGATGGGGACAGAAGAACAGACCCTTGACTGAAAGATGAGAAGATTAGAAACTTCAAAGGGAGAGCCTGGAAAAAGAAAAGAAGAAAAGAAAGGAGACAACAGGGAGAAGGACTATGATAGTCAACTGGACAATAGTGAATTAGCTACATTAGAGGATTGGAAATGTCATGTACGACTTCTGCACTGACTCAGTACGTGACAGATCATAGAAAAGTGGTGATTTTTCTTTCTTTTTTCCTATTAGGCATGCATTTGCATAAACATTGATGAACACCTTCAGGCTTCAAGCATTCTTGATTGTACGAACAATATCTACATTTCTAACAACACTCAAGAAATGTGAAGGGAAATAACATCTTTGACATTTTTACCTAATGACTACATAATCGATGACGTGAAAAAATCAGAAGCAGAAGGAAACAAAACCAAAAGACATCAATGAAGAAATTTACCTGGTTAGATAGAGGGATTTCTCGTGATACATCCCAAACCATAATTGAATTTTCACTAATATTGCTTTTGGATGTATCACTTGATGAAATTATTCGCTTTGCGTCAACTGTAAATTCAGCATCAAGGATAGGATCAGGATTTCGCACATATTGATGGACCACCTTCCCAGCTCTTATATCCCATATTTTAAGGTGACCTTTCGAACCTCCAGAGAGAAAGAGATTATAATTATCTGGATGGAATTTTACCACTCCAACAACTTGATCCTCATTGAAAACCTGGGTTTCAGTTCCTTTTTCAACATCAATCAACCTTGATGTGCAGTCATATCCACAAGAGAGCACAAATAGACCATATGGCGACCACTTCACATCTTTGACAGCCGCTTTGTGACAATTAAGTACACGTGCTTTCTTCTGATCTCTGCTCCACACATTCCATATACAGACAGTTTGATCCATTCCGGCAGATACTAAAAGGTGAGCTGCATGGTGAATAGCATACATGAATACAAGTATGCTATTGAATCAGCAAAGCATCACAAATCAGAAAATATACAATTAACATTATAGATTTCACAACTAAATGATTTCACGTAAGTAATCAAGCGAATCATTGACTCACATCATTGTAAAATAGTGAAAATTATTGTGCTTGGTTAACAAAGCATTGTTGGTATTTTGATACCTAAAGAGAGATTTTTTTTCTTGGTTTTTGAATACCTAATGCAAAAGTTTTTCTTCTTGGTTTTTGAAAAGGCTAAAGTTAATTATTTTTTTCCTACGATAGCACAGAACTTCAAAAATTTAGCCATTCATTTATTTTCCACTTTATATTTTTTTCAACAAAGTCTTGATTCTTTTTGAGTAATTACTTCTTTTCCTTATTGTTTTGGTAAAGAACAAGAAAACTACATCCATCTGGTCCTTCTTTCAATAAATTTGGAAAAAGTATCTACCTTTCTAGATATCAGAAGTAAACAGACAAAGTACACCAGGGCCCAAGCATATATCTGGAGCAGTTCATGTAACTGATCCAGTCTCATCCTACTAAATGCATGAACTGATGCAGTTTCACAGTGAAGTCTAATTTGTAGGGATTGAAACCACAAGGGAGTTCTGAATCTATTTCAACATCAATGGCGGCAGCCAGCAGGTAATCATCAGGATCCGGAGGCATCCATGCTAAAAAATTATATGCCAATTTTGATAAATAGGATTTACAACTTTGGCAGGGTTTAAACACTCACCATGACTTGTAGACCACTGTACAGCATTAACTGATCTTTTGTGTCCATCTAGAACTACAGACAGTCTTTCTGGCGTGTGGATCATGTTCCCGTAGATTTTAGTTTGATCTCTCAAAGCTGACAAAATATTATGTGGCAGAACTGAATCCAAAATGCTCCCTAAAACTAAAGACAAAAAAACTCCAAATCATCAGTTGCAGATAAAATTCAAATTGAATGCAGAAGATCGAGAGAAAAGGTGCTAACTATTGCACAAAATATTACTATAAATTTGCACAACAAGAAAAGTTGCCGAGAGGTTCCTAGTTGCTTTCATGTTAGTAAGACTTGTTGAGCCTCCTTTGACACTCTGATGGGCAACAGTGACATCCTCTCAAAACTAAAGATCTTCCTCGCATAGACATAAATTGCAATGAAAAACTGATGAGTTGCTCAACAAACGTCCTTCCCTAAGGTGAATATTTGCCAAACGTCAATAGTTGGGTCCAGTAATTTTTCTACTGAGACTCTTGACACTAAAGCAACTGTTTAGATAATGTTATATGAATTTAATAGCAAGAGAATAAAAAAGGGAAAAAGTTCACTATAGGTAAGGGACTGCTGTGGAGTTTATTAAAAGATGAACCACTTCACAAGCCAAAAAGAGTAGGGAAGGGAATTTCTGTGGAGTTAATTGAAGGATGACTGAACTCACAAGCCAATTTAGCCATTTTTCCAAAAATGGTGCTAAATGATGATCTGCCATTGCACTGCTAGCCACATCTTACAAACTAGATTTCGGCAAATCAACCACTGATATAACTTATCGTGTTACAAATTCCTTCTTGATTTCCACTGACAGTAGCGTTCGGACAAGGGTAGTTACTCTTATTCTTAACAAACAGCTCCACTAACGCAAGGTAGCAGCTAAGTGAAGGGATGAGTTATCTCAAGTGGAGGACTGACTGTCTGTATTAGTTGTAAGCTTATACACAACAAACCTTTTTTTTGAACATCGAATCCAAAACAAACTTTGGGTCATGAGTTCACAATTTAAGCTGGTGACATGATAGTTAAGCATAAAGCAATCAGCAATATAAAGGTTGCTGGTTAATTAGGTTTCAGCTGTAATAAGCAACAATAAAAGCACAGAATGTCTGGAAGAGCTCATCTTCATTCAATAATGCATCAATCTGCCAAAACATCAAAGATAGTCCTCTCTTTTCTTTCCCTCTTAACATGATGCATCTCTTCTCCAACAGGACCTCTTCAGTTCCCTAGTTCTTCGGATAAATAAAAGGGTTCTGAATATGCTTCTCATTAGTAATAAATGACTTATCCTTGCATAGAAAAATTGAAGGGGTCTCTTTGGCAACAATTAAACATTTTAAATCCATTGGCTTCTTATTTAGTACTTTTTCAAAAATGAAAGTGGTATTACATCAATATGCAAGCACCTCAACAATCCACAAGCCTGTTACATACAACACACAAGCACAGGTCCGGGTAATCCTATTTATCATGGTCAGAGCAGATTGCCTCACACTTTTGTTGCAGCTGTAAATTAAGCACTAAACCATTCCCTTCACATCAAATTCACCCTCTTCAAAAGGAAAAGGATGACAAATTTCAGCCTTTTAGGCATAAATATTCGTCTAGTATTGTTCCAGTATTTGCAAATACTAGTTTGACAATGAGTATTTGAAAATATTGAACCTCACATGAAATATCGAAATATTGACATGAAGGTGTATGTAACTAGCTTTTTCTTTCCAAGTGAACTTCATGTCCAGAAATAACTCCAACTTCTACATTTTTTTTCACTTCAACTTCAAGTACACTTTTTTAAAGAAAACTTTTTGAGACAAAGGTAATTGTGTATTCACAAAAGGCTCATCATCAAATAAATGAAGAGCATAGGTCACTTACAATCTCATCAGAGCATATCAAACTTCAACATAGATACTATCCAAAATGCTTAACTGTTGCAGTTGTGATAGGAACTTGGACCTCTAAGGGTGTGTTTGTTATGGAGAAAAACATTTTCCAACAAATGTTTTTCAATTTTTCCATGTTTGGTCGGTAAAATTTTTGGAGAACATTTCTCTAGAAAAAAAGTTCCTTAAAGACGAAGAAAATGACTTCCCTAATGGATGTAGAGAAAACAAGTTCTGCAAGTGACATTCCAAATTGATTGTATATTTGTATTCTCCCCACGCCCCACCCTCCAACACACTTCATTTTTCACCTTCAGCCCATAGCCCTAATCTCCACTCCTACCTCCTATAGTATTTGACTAGATTATGTACAAATATTTTTTATTTACATGCCGAACACAAGAAAATGAGTAACCAACATTTTCCTTCATACCTGAAAAACATTTTCCTTCATACCGAACAACCCCAGTGTTATCACAAGCAAAAAGCGCAGAAAATCTCTAAGATTTATTAGGACTTCAAGTACAAAGATAAGCATGAAACCAACCATAAAGGAAGAAACAATACACACACACACACACACATATATATATAGATGTTTAGTCCAAGAGTAATAATTCTAAACATGAATGAGAAATATATGGGAAAAAAATTTGAATCTTTTCTTATGATAATAGTAAATTCTCAATTTATTGGCAAGGGAAAGTATGTCTTAGAAACTTGATACGTTTTGACACTCTATGGGGCTTAAGCACGTATTCGACAACAATGACACTCCCTAAGTTGTTACTCGCATTACTTCCATGTCTCAATCCTAAAACCATCCCCTTTTGAACAAAATCATCTTCTTTTAAACAAAAGAGTATCATATACTTAACTTATCTGAAATTTTTCAACACCAACCAAACACAGAGCTCATAATAAGTTCTCAGTTTTAAGTAAAATAAAAAGAGAGAGAGGGACAAGATAGCAATTGCAAAACCTGGTGAACTGTTAGGGGAAACCGTTGTGCTGAGGTCTGGAACTTTCTCCACTGAATCCATGGCAGCTCTCTCTCTCTTAGAAATGTATCTTCCTGGAAGGGAAGCTTGCGCTGGGAGATTGGTACTTGGATTAGGCTTGTAGAGTGGCACATGATTGCCAACTTGATGAAAATTCTCGAATTTGGCTCGTTTCGGCTGTGGCAAAATGGGTCTTTGAAGGTGAATTCCACCATTGTCGTCTTCTTCATCAGAGGTTCCGCCATAGACTTTACACAGAAGGTCCATTCGATCAAATTCGATCCCCAATTCAACAAAAATTCAATCGAGCTAAAATTAGGGCAAAATTGAGACGAATTTCTTCAATTGTTCTTCAAAAAGTTTGATTATACAGTATATTATTCTTAAGGGACCGAATTGTAATAGTTGAAACTACTAATATTATTCTTAAGGGACTGAAATGCAAGAAAAAAAAGACTTCTGGGACCTGGATTCATTTTTTCAGTTATTATAGCTGCTAACAGCTATGTACTACCTTTCCATAGGAATGTACAACTCATGTAAGTTTGGTCTTTACACTTTGTTTGAATGGTGATTATGTATTGTTTGATAACGTGTCGTATCGTACTGTATTATTTTGATAAATATAATGTTTGGACGAATCGTTTCATTGACGTCATACATCAACAATTTGAAGGTTTTTTTTTTTAGTTTGTCTGTCGTATAGGGTTTGCCTAGTACAACTTACATTTTCTATGTTGTTTGCAGGCTATTACACAGCGAGAATTTACCTAATGTGCACAAGTGTTCCTTTGAAGGACAGAGGTTGTGACACAAAAATTGTAGTTGTTACGGGTAAAATAAAAATAAAATTGAAGGGCAAACCTAAAATATAAAAGTAGGATAAATGATAAGGTGTGATTATTAGTAAATAAATACAAGATGATTAAAAAAAGAAATAAGATAACAATACCATCGCACCAATTAGTATTACATAAAATGAGACTTTCATCCTTAAATAATAATGAATATGATGATACGATATTAGTAAAATATAAATAACAATCAAAATAAATATTGTATTTAAATCAACAATAGAATACAAATCATCATACTAGGGGACCTAATTGTAATATTAGAAACTATTAATGTTATTTTTTAAGGGACTGAAATATAAAGATAGAAACTTCTGGGGTAGAATTGATAGTAAAATTATAATTATCATATCACTAACCTCAATAGTATGGAATATCTCTACTGTCAGGGGTCGTTTGGTTCAAAGACAAGTTATACATGACTTATAGTGCAAGCATTAGTATCACGAGAATTCGTAAAACATGGGGATGCCGTATATCAATGCTATAGATATTAGAAAAATAACAACATGCTCGGTATAATCTCAAAAGTGAAGGTAGAGGAAAATAGAGTATACACAGACCCTACCTCAACGTGAAAGTCTACCTCAAAGTTTTCACGTAAATAACCTATTACCAAAAGATTATTGACTCAAGAAAGTAAAAACACAACATTTATGGAGACATATATAAACAATTGCAGGACAACAAATATGCTGTTGTCTGCAGAAGGGTGTAATTAACATCAAATGGAAACAATATAAAAAATTGTGTCTGCACAATGAAATAGTAATTAATAAAGAATACAAGTGTTTCTTCAACTTTTTTGTACTATATATCTACCTATGTATTGCTAACTATCAACATTGAGGAGCTACAATGTTCTGGTCTACTTGTAAATCCATTCCTTTGCACGGCCTCCGGATTCATCCATATCGATGAAAATGCTCACTGCCTGCGGTATATAACAAGAGAGAACGCGATCAAAAGCATAGTGAGACAAACTTTCGGTTTGGAATGGCAGAATAATGCACAAGAGTGACATGATATTTGTCGTTATAAGTTCATAACAACTTCTGGAATGCAGAATTTGATATATCTACGTGCTTCATAAACATCACAACTGATAATACCCGAGATTCTTATAAGCTTAAGATAGAGGTTTACGCAAAGCCTTAATAGGACTAGGAAGCAATGATAACACTACTCTTTTTTTGTTAGTATCCTACATATGGTATCAGAGACGGAACTAGAATTAGAATCATGGGTTTGTATTCGGAGTTCTATCAACATTCCATCTAATTCACTGGTTAAAACATACATGGTCTAAGCCAAAGCTATAGGGTTCAGCTGGACTCGTAGCTTAAACAATAGGTTCACCCCTGTATGATATGCATTGGATAACAGTGTCATAGTGTACAGAAAATGCGATGAGGCATACCTCACCCCCACCCCATCCCACCCCACCCAACAAACCCTTACCCATAATCCCGAAAAAGAAAGAAATAAAAGATTATAACTGATCTGTCTATAAAGCAAGCATAACTAATACTAACCAAAAAGTGATGAAGGTAATGAGATGAATATAATCTAAAGTTTTGAGTAGATCAGGTAGAAGATAGCATCAAGTATCAGCTAGAACTAATTTACCTTCCCTATCCGAGGCCGCTCTTTCAACTTCTCAAGGCTATTACGAATATGTGAAACAGCTCCCCAGCATTTCAATGTGTTTGCCACATCATCTAGCCTCAGTAGGTACTCTTCTTCAGTTAACGGAAAAGATCGCTTTAAAACAGAATCATGAAGGCACATTAGACGGAAATCACAGTAATTTTTCAAAATTCTAAACTGAATTTCAACGACACATTCTAACAGTTACAATTTGTGATTTTGTGTTTTAACAGATCCCAAAGGATTTTGAAATCATTTTCCAGAAAAAAAGGGGGAAAAGGTCACTCGAACATACTAGTTGTTTCTTTCAACTAATCAGGGCAAGTAATATAACTCAACTTTAACGCCAAAAGACGGTTTATGTCTAAGTCAGATGTTTGTTTTACTTGATCATATTACATAATGTCGAATATCACAGACCAAGTCAGCCCAACTATTTGAGATAGCTGCAGGAGAGCAGTAGTCAGCATAATGTATTGAGAAAATTAATATTAGCATCTTATCTAGTGTATCAGCAGTATCTAATTAAACTACATTTAGAAGTTCATCAGTCGGTCATTTTGTTAACGTTAACTGTTCAATATCCTTCCGAGTAATCTCCTTTAACTTACTCCTCTTTCTGTATTGTAAGATATATTCATCTTCTCAAACACTTGGGGACAAGGTTTAGAAAGGGAAGTGCTGCAGCATCACATCTGATATCATCCTTCTGGTATATGCTCCGTCAAAAAGCCCAACCCCAATCACGACGAGAAACCAAGATGAAAACAAAAGAAGGGATGGACAAACTGAAACTTTATTGGGGCTATTTAGATTGTTTCATATAAAGTGAAGAGTCAAAAACACTCTAAAATATCCAAGTTTTTCGAGTTTCATACCTGAACTATCAAGTGGATGAGTTTCCTACTTGAACTATCACCAACTGTTTATCAAACATACCTCAACTATCAATTATTCCCTTTGTGTACCCGAGCGATGGTGATATTTCAGGTAGGAAAGGGAAACATCTAATAGTTGAGGTGTATTTTAATAAATAGTTGGTGATAGTTCAAGTAGGAAGCTCGCTTACCTAATAGTTCAGGTGTAAAACTCGAAAAACTGAGATACTTTTTAGGTGTGTTTTTGACTATTAACTCTTTGATATAAGATCTTAAGTATCTGAAGAATAAGGAAATTCCGCCACGGCTTTCAAAGATGAGAGAATACTGAAGTGCGTTCTTCAGAGTGCTGACATCTCCCAAGTGGAAAGTATAAGATAAACAAACTTTGGTTCTTCACTTACTGAACTTCTGTTTGAGAACTTTGTATCACACCGGGAACATTTTAAAATATTCATCAAATCATATGGTAGATATAGTTTAATGACAACAACCGATCTCATTACGAATGCTAAAGAGATCAGCTCACCTGCTCCCTGTATTTCCACATAACGTTTAACGCAAGAAGATTTTTCCCCATGAATTCCTACATAAAGAGGATATAGAGATACAAGTTAAGCATCTAAACAATGTTCATATATACAACTGCCAAAAAGAAAACTTGCAACAACAATTGGAATAGTTAATTGTTTGAACGATCTTTTTCATGTCAGCTTGATTGGTTAAGTTGATCTAAAACAGCATACAAAAAAATAATAATCAAGAAATGGTCATCTAAGAAACAGGTTTTAAAATTGGATACAGAAAACTCAAAACCTCATCAAAAGAACTTTATTTTGAAGCACTTTTAATGGGATTTTAAGCCAATTTCATTTATAAATAGTATTACACCAGCCAATAGATTTTTGAAAATTGAAGTTTTGGAGATGTTGCATGTATCTCTACGGTCAATCAAATACATACTCCCTCCGTTTCGATTTGCTTGTCTGATTTTGTCTTGGTAACGGAGTTTAAGAAAGGAAGGAAAACTAAACCAGATGTAGTTATATTGAAACCTTTTCAATATTGCAGTCTTAAACTAAAGGTATGTAGAATTTAGAAAAATGTCTTTTAATCTCGTGGACTTAAACAAGCCACATGGAAAGTTGGAATTAAAGAATTGTTAAAAGAGAAAGAGACATCCTTTTGTGAACGGACTAATAAGGAAAGTAAGGCAAACAAATTGGAATAGAGGGAGTTGTAAGTTATAAATACATCCGAAATAATGATTAAAGAATAAGGAAAGCAAGTACCTTCTTAATCAATTGAACATCATAGGACCTTCCATATTTATTCCTTATCAGAGCTGCAAGGTCTATTCCGCTAAATGCAGAGTCATCCCGCCCGACGATTCTTTCAAGATTACCCCTTAAAATTTCATTATTTACCTGAAAACTAAAAGTTAGGATGCCTGTTCGACATTTAGACGATCAAAGAAATGTGTAGCCTAGCAACCATGGAATCGCACCAGCAAAGGCATTTTCACTTACGGATTCATTTTCATTTTCTGGAGGATTCTTACTATCTTCTGAGTCATCCGGATCATTTGCATCACCGGTTGCAGCGGAAAAAACTGCCCAGCATTTTCTAGTATTTAGGTGGCGGCAGCTATTGAACTTCTGAATTTTTGAAGGAAACAATTCTTTCCAAGAAGATTCTACATCTGTATAACGAAAGCATGAAATTTTGCAGCTTCTTTCCTTCACAATATGCTCTGGACCTCCTCCTAACGAGCAGATACGAGGGTGGGTCCCCAGAGAACTCGTCATTCTGAAAGTTTGGCATCAAAGCACGAGTTACTGACCAAGGAAAATTTATTTGGAAATTTCTGAAACACCAAATAGGAAGACACATGTAAAGGTATGAACTTTTATTCCTAACTTTAAAGATACAATATGTAATGCCATTAGACATGAACGCCTCGACATTAAATTTTCTATTGTTTGTGTAGCAGCATAAACAAAGCAATAAGATTGCACGTGATAAGACGGTTGGTTACGTTAAAGTAATTTACAATTTGTAGATTTAACAATTCACTATGTTAGGATACAAAAACTTTTACGATCACAGTTTTGTGCAGATTCATAAAATCTAACCTCCACATGTAGAAAACCAGTAACAATATAGAACTAGAGAGTTTTAAGAAGCAATTAGGCCATACATCAATGGCTAAGTGAAGAAACAATTTTTTTTTTTTTGCTTAATCAATCGTAGGCATAATAAGAAGATATTAGATAGCTAGTATATTGAAATGAATTAACTAAAGAAAGAGGGGTAAACAAGGGTTGATAACAAGATTTTCAAAGGCGCGCTTAAGCACTGAAGTTATAGATATTTCAACAAGAATAAACTCTGGACTACTCAGTATAGACTCATCAAAAGAATTATTTTTAGGTTACACTAACTATACATGAGTCTAAAAGCCATTCACCCTATGTATCAAGAAGATGCTAAGCAGCAATGTCGCTCGGACTCTTTGAAAATGTCGACGATTGTGTGCCGACTCTTCAAAAGTAGTGCATTTTTTGGAAAATCCAGCACAAGTATGGTAATATTTTGGAGAGTCGGAGCAACATAGCCTAACACACATCAATTTTCATGCTTATTATTGTATCCTTGCGCCTCCATCCAACACTTTGTGTGTATATACATATTTTATATGCATAAGCTTTGACAATTTTAACGCCATAAGGCCATAACACACACCTGATGTCCAACACCTGTACTTAGTTCATGGTAGCGCATGCTCAAACATAAGGTGCAGGCAAATCAGATCGAAACCATAGCTTCTTCAACAAAACATGTATAAGATAAGCTCGTTCTACCAGAAACCAACCCCTGCACCTTCTGGATAAGCATAAACTGACCATGGAAACCGTTGTTCCTCCATAGTCCAAACTTTTCTTGCTCTTTCATAAAGTAGGATGTTATAGCTGCTACAAGTTATTCTTAGCTAGGGTAGTGCACATCATTTGATTCAACATCAACTTGTCATAATTCATTATAGCTATATTTGAAAAAGGAAAAAAAGAAGAAGAAGAAGAAGCTAGAGCTACTTCATAATGCATCAACGTGGACCTTCTCCAAGGAGCACTTCCAATATTTCGTAAATCAAGCCATGTACTCATAAAACAAGTTATATACTCGGTGTCAAATTCAAACTCCATTAACTTCATTTTCTAGCTGTACCCAAGGGTGTGTGGCCTACTACTCGCGAGGTTTCAGGTTCAAATCCTAGTAAAGACAATACACGAAGCTACATGTACCTGTTGTCGATGGGAGGTAGCACTCAAGTTGGCAAGTACACCACAGCTATAAAAAAGAAAACTTTTAAATTTCTAGCTCCACCTACTCCATTTCAATATTTACAAACTATAAATTTACAACCTAACAACTCAAAAAAGTGCTAAAATCCCGAATCCATAAACTTCACATCCTAAACCCCCTCAAATCAAGTATCTTTTAACTAAGCACATACCTTACTTTTGATACACAATGAGAAAAAAAAAACCCTTGTCATACAACTATATTTCACACATCATTACAAAAAAAACTTAACAAACCAAAATTCCAACAACCCCTTCTATAAATCATCAAAAAAATCTAACAAAATAAAAAAGGGAACTTTAGAAATCAAGATTCAAAACAGATAATTAGATAAAATTGACAAAAAAATAATAATAAATAAGTGGGAGAGAAAAATACCTGGTAGAAGCAGCAGAGTTTGTTGTTGTGAGGCCCCAGAAAGAGCTAGTTGAAGGCATAAAAAGCTTTAAATTATGGTTGCTTTTACTTCCACAAATAGAAATCAAATTATTTCGTTTCAATTTGTTTATCTGTTTTAATTCGTATAATATATAAATTAAATAAAAAGATATAATTTTAAATATGTCAACTATTCTCTCATTCTCATTTTATATGTCATTTTCAGAATTTCAAAAATTAAATAAATTTATTTTTTATTATAAATTTTCATAGATCTTTTAAATATTTTGACTTGTCAATTATTGTGATTTATAATATATTTTACATAGTTTACAAATATATAAATTTTTTATTTTAAAAATATTAAAAACTTCATATATAAATTTTTGATCAAACTTAAATTATTTTACTCTCAAAATATAAAAAGTATCGTATAAATTGAGACACAAAAAATAAAATATACAATAAAATAAAAAAAATTATAAATATATTTAAAAAATAAAATAAACAAATTAAAATGGATCGAGAGATAAATGGGATTTGTCTTGTATGTGTATTTGCAAAGTGTGGGGCAAAATGGATATGGAGACTAGTTTGGTGGAAGAGAATGCCTTACACGTCATAAACTAGTGTGAGATTTTTTTATTTTTTTTTAATTATACTTTAAATAATTTGTACGCATTTTAATTAATTTTATAAAATATTCTAACACTTGTCGCTAATAATAAAGATAAATATTATATATTTTTAAAAATTATTTAGTGTCTGATATATAATTTTTATCATTTATTAATTAGTATTTTATATTTTTAATTTTTCTTTTGTTTATATCATCTATATTTAAAATTTATTAATGCAACTTTATATGTGGATTATGTAAATTTTGAAATGACTTAGAATTTGTTTTTTGGTATAACATTACCAAAATTTATATATTAAAGAACAAATTTATACAAATTGTTATAACAATAAAACATTTTTAAAAAATAATATGAGTTATTATGTATGGCTTATAATTTTTACAATATAAATGAGTTAAATTTAGTAATTTTTTTTTTGAAATCATCCTTTAATAAAATATAATTTCATACTCAAAATTATTGATGTTAACTTTGAAACAATTGACTTTTAATTTCCTTCCATTTATTTCCTATTATTTTTTATTATCACTAAATTTGACTTTTCAATTTTTTTTTTCTTGAATTATAATATTCAAAGATTTTTATAGATATTACCGGAAAGAAATTTTGAAAAAGAAATTATGTCGTTATACATTTCGGTAGAAATTGAACCAACAACCGTAATACAGCGGTTGACGCCGTGAAAGGTGGTCGGAATCATGGATTTTGCGGACTCCGCCACCACCTCTACGACGGCGATGAGGTCCTCCACCTCCGCCGCCGATGATGACATTCTATATCCGGTATGTTTTAAATGAATATCTGCTCATCGTTGACGATCAATTTTTGTCTATATCCCCATTTTGTTTCCTTTTTGTCGATTATTATTATTGTATAATGGTTGATCAGTGGATCTGAAGAGAAAAAAATTGATTTTTTCCTGTTATTTTGAGTTATTTGATAAATTTTTTGTCTTTCTTTTTGTGTGTGGGATGGGGTAGGGTGGGGTGGGGTATGCTTTCTGCGTTTGAGTATAGGAGGTTGGAATTCATACACCAGGGATTCCATTTTTGCTTTTTGTTCGGGTAAAAGTTGGCAGATAGAGTTAGGAAGTGGTAGATATCTCGTGATATTAGTTGAGGCATGCGAAAGCTGGTCAGGATATTATCGTCATAAAAGAAAAGAAAAAGTTTTACACTATTTGCCTATTTCTTTTGCTTTTGTCTGGCTAGCTTGCTGCCTTGCGCACACTGCAACTATTTCACTATGTTTTTCAATATTGGAGGAGGAGGATTTGTCACTTTCTTTAGCGGTTTGTCTTGGCTTCTTCAATCACGTTGTTCTCTTTTTTCAAATTGTTTTATGTAATGCTTTTACTTGAGCCGAGGTTTCTATTTGAAACAAACTTTCTACCTCTCAAGGTAGGGTAAGGTATATGTACATCTGGTACGGTATATGCAAACAGTACCCTCCGTAGATTTCACTTATGGGATTATATTTGCCTATTCAGTATGTTGTTGTTGTTGTTGTTAAGCAATATGGAAGGAAATCACATGGATTTTTTTTTACCTCTATTGATACCACTTGTATACTCTTATCATTAAAGTATTTGCTTTTGAAATGCCCTATCTATGGTTGGAGGTAGAGGTAAGTGTGGTAACTTAAACATTTGAGCAAGTCTCACTCGATAATTTAGAAGCATTTAAGCTTCTCTGAAAGTTGATTCCACTAATTTCCTTTCCTTTTTTTGCTAAGTTGTATCTCTGGTATGCTTAGATGCATTTTTGTTCATCGTTAGCAATCATTTTTGTCTACGTAGTATATACCCTGATTCTGTGTCCTTATAATTTTTATATGCTTGGCCAGTGGACTTCCTTTTACTTTTAAGTAATTGATCAAGAATGTCTTCTTTTTCTTTTGGGTATGTGTGCTTGCATTTGACTACAAGAGGTTGGAATTTCATAGCTGGGATATTCCTTTTCCCTGTTTTGTTTCCTTTCTTTCTTCGTTTATTTTGGTTCTAATTAAAGTTTTACACCACTTGTCTACATTTTTGATGAACCTTGTGTTTTGCTTGCTTGCAAGCACCTCAACTATTTCACTGAATTCTGAATCCTGTAAGTCTAAATCTGTCTAACGACTACCATGACTTAGCCAAATGGAAGGAAATCATGTCGGTTTTTTGCCTCTGGTGATACCAGTGGCGGAGCCAGGAATTTCTCCAAGGGTGTTCAAACTTTGAAAGAGTCGGTAATTTCTTCTTTAGCAGAGTGGGTGCACAAAAGTTTTTTTTATTGATGAGTGGGTGCACCCAAATTTTAAAATTAAATTACATATCACTTAATAACTAAATAATACATACACTTACAATTATAATACAATCAATGGTATAAATCAAAATTAATGGACAAAAGTCAAGCTTCTAGTTGAATATACTCCCTCTTGTTCATATTAAATGAGTTGTTGAGATTTTTTTCATGATTCATAATAATTGAGTTTTTCAAAGTTTGAGAGAATTGTTGAAACATTTTTTCCATATTTACCTTTTCTTTTAATAAGATTCTTAACTATTTCACATTTTCTAAAAGAATTGTGTAGAAATAATAAAAAATATAACAGTGGATAATAATCTTTAATTTTATCTTTGTTATACCTGATAATGCACTTAATATAGGTCAAAAAATATAAAGAAAATAGAAAATCTTAATTATTAGGTTAATCAAAATTTAAGGTTGAAAATGGTGTGTGGGGGGCTATTTCTGTTTTCTTTTGGTAAAAAGAAATTTGTGTTAAAAAAATACAAACAGTGTGGATCGAACCACAGACCTTGAAGACATCAATGATCACACTTACCACCCGACTACCAGCCTTCTATTGTGTTAAAGGTTGTTCAATTTATTATATATCCAATATTAGACAATATTTTACCTATAAATTTTCCGAAGAAGGGTGCTCGCATGACCACCCTTACTTGTAGCTCCGCCCCTGGTTGATGACATTTGTCTACTTTATTGTTAAATAATTTCTTTTGAAATGCCCTACCTGTGGTTGAAGGTGGAGATAACTTACCATTTAAGCATGTCTCACTCGTTAACTCAGCAGCATTTAAGCTTCTCCCAAAGTTGATTTCACTAATTTTCTATCTCTTTTTTTCTCAGTTGTATCTCCGATAAGCTTCATTTTCGATAAACCCCATTTCTGTTTCCTTCTTATAATTTATTAGACGATACTTGATCAGTGGATTTTCTATTATTTTGGTAATTGACCAAAATTTCATCTTCTTTTCTTTTCGTATGTGTGCCTGCCTGTGTTTGAGTATCTTCGTAGCAGGGATTCCTTTTATCGCCTCTTTGTTTCCTTTCTTCCTTCTTTTGTTTTTGGTTCTGATAAAAACTTTTACACCTTCTGTCTACTCTTTTTTTTTTTGGATAACCTTATATTTGACTAGCTTGCAAGCACCTCAACTATTTCACTGAATTTGGTTTCTTAGGAGTATCCGTATATCTGTCTACCATGTCTTAAGTGAATGGAAGGAAATCACATAGCTTTTTAGCCTCTGTTGACATGATTTTTCTACTTCTTTCTATCGTTGAAGTAATGCTTTTGAAGTTCCCTACCTGTCGTTGGTAGAGGTAACTAACCATTTCAGCTAGTCTCACTCTAACTCAAAATCATCAAGCTTCTCTCAAAGTTGATTTCACTAATTTCTATCTTTTTTCTCTCTGAGGTTGGATAATTTAGACATTCTTGAATCAATACGGAACAGCTTAGTTTCTCAATGGCGTGCTATTGTAGGAGGAGCATAATGTGACATCTGTAAGTGATGATCATGAAACGACATGTTGGGGCTGTGGGCTCCGTGTACTTGTTTCACCACATGTGCCTGCTTTCAAGTGTTTCTGGTGTGGAGCTATAAGTAACCAGAACATAATTAAATGTGAGAACCAGAACTTCAGGTGGAGACGATTGCGAGACCGGTGCTTTGTCAGCATCCTCATTGTCTTCATACTATTGGTAATATGTAAGTGATGAAACATCCATCATCTCCCCTGCATCCCTGATCTGCGGGAATATTTGATTCTTTTCATGATTGAACTTTTAGCTGTATGGTTATTGCCTTCTCTATCTCCTTTATCTTTATATAAGGCTTACACTATTTGAATGATTTTCATGTCAGTTTTTAATGCAGCAGAAGTCAATGTGGACATCTCTTTGTTTTTGTGTTTCATGTATATCCCCCGGTTCTTAGTATAACCCTCTGCTACTTTTCTTGTGCCTAACCACTGAAATAAAACAGCATGGAGAGAAATCAAGAAGTTTATCCATGCTGGAAGCCACCAAGACTGCCGTATCAACGAAATTTGTGTAATTTAAAGTTAGACTAGGTCACTATGATTGATGCTGATCAAACAGATAATGGCCTGCATGTGCGCAGTTTCTATTGTCTCTTATTCTATTCTATTTAGATGCTCAAACAGTTTGTGGTCGTACTGCTAATTTGCCTTTTTATTGTTTCTAGTCATTCAATGCAACACATCCTTGCAATTGCAGCATAAAATGCATCAAGTTCCACATATACATTTTTGTCTCTCTTATTTGTCTACGTATATTTTCTTGTATGTCATTGTGCTAATTGTATGGGCATTTCTTTGCAGCTTTATCTCAATTTGTTGTTAGATGGAAGACTTCATTATACACTCAGTTTTGATATGCTTTTTGGTTTTTCAGGTGGCGGTATTTGGGCCATTTATCCGGTATTACTTTCTCTCGGTTACATCTATGGAGGTGTTAACATTTTGATTGCTATAATATTGTCCATATTTACCTTGTCCACATTTAGCCTTTCTGCATTTCGATCTGCTGGTGCTCCACCAAACATAATATGGGGTAGCTATCCTGCTGTGACAAAAGGAGCACTTGAAAATTATAGATTTTGTGAATATTGTGCAAAGCCAAAGTCACCTAGGGCACATCATTGCCGTTCTTGTGGGATGTGCGTATTGGACATGGATCATCATTGTCCATTTGTAAGTTTTCTTTATTCTTTACACTTTGGAGAAGCTGTTTTATTCTCTAGAAGGTTATGCTATTAATTGTGTCTAGAGAACAGATGACAAGAAGGTAGCTGAGAAATTTAAGAAGCCTAATAGACAAGGATAACCACGTGTCTGGGAGTTTAAGCCTAGAATTGAGGTGGACCCTATGTTGTAAAAATATTAGGTCGGTGATATTAGCTTGATGATTCTTTTTAGTTTAAAAATCGCTTATAGATAGTGCTGAACACAGTTATATGTATTGGTCCATTGCATGATTATGTACTTGTTTTTTTTCACTTCTGAAATACGAAAACCTTTGATCCCCATGGGTGTTGATAAGATGCTTGATCCTATTCTAAACCACCTGGTCAAATGCAAATATTATATGTATACCTCAGTGTCAAATTTTAGCTTTGACATTTCAGATCTATCACATTTTAACTCCTTGACCTAAACTTCTACCACCCCCCACTCGAAAAGAGGAAAAAAGAACAGTACAAGTAAAATAGGTAGAGAGCAAATATTTGAAAGAGTTAACCAGGATTCTTATACAGTTTTAAAGAGAAAAAGGAAGATCCTTTACAAGGAACTGAGTTAAATCTATAGACACCTATCATACTTGACATCGATAGGTATGATGTCCTAACAGAGAGAAAAAGGGGTGAAAAGTGACTCAAATTTATACTTCCTTATTTTACAGTGTTGTACTAGCTATGTTATTTTCTCTTTGGTTTCTCTTTTTTTTTTAAAAAAAAAAAGAAGTAAGAAGGATGTCAGAATCTGATTGTCAGAAAGTTGTTGGTATTAGTGTTATATTCTGTCCTACTCAATTACAAGAAACTTGAATCTTCTTACTGTTACATTTTATGCTTTATCAAACTGAAAATGGTGCTAGCTATTGTTGTTGAGGGAAAATAGGGCAGTAAAACTACCTCAAATAGAAAAAAGAACCTTATTAGAGGGAGCGAACACCAGAGGGTAAAAGATACTCATGTGTTACTAGCAGTGTTTTGAAAAGTGAAAGAAAGAGCAACAAGGTTGAAAAACCATAAATAATTAAAGTGCACAATTCAAAGATACCATATGTAAATGAATTTTGTGCTAAAATAATCAATCAATTAAAATAACTAATTTCAGCATCCAATATACAAATAATGTCAATATTGATTCAACTCTTCCAAATCGAGATTCAAAGAATCAACTAATTCTCATGACCACCTTGCACATCTTTGTTTGAAGTGCACTCTTATTTGAATTGCATGGCTTCACTCATAAGGTCATGACCTCTCACATCATCCATTCAAGCAATGAAGCAATGGCTTTTAGTAACACTGGTTACCAGTTAGGAACAACTTGCAATGGAGAGAGTGAAGAGAAAATGAACTCCTTTCAGAATATGGACAGAAAATCAAGAGAGATATAGGTCTGGGTTCCGGGTGCATATATTTTGATTTTAATTGCTTCATGTGTAGCATGCTCACCGATTAACAGTATCCAGAACTACTGATTTTTTATGAATTGATGTAGTGGTGTTTCTTGCTCCAATTCCTTGAAGAGGGACAAATTTCTTGTTTGATGATAAGAATATTTATTCGCAAATATAGCAAGGAGGTGGGGTAATGCTCTACAAGATTGTAAGGGACTTAAAAAGGCTATAAACCCACTAAAATCATTTACTCCAATCATGGTATCATCCTTCCATTACATCTTCCATTTTCTCCAACTAATCATCCTATACAAAGAGGGATGACAACCAAAATTATATAAGGGCCTTTGTCTCTATCTATGTTTCCTTGAAAATGACGAAATAGATCCCAACATACTGTTGTTTTCCTGTATTGCGAAATAGAAACCTTTAACGGAATATTTGCCTGATTTCTCTGGCTTCCACCATACTTCATCTGGCTGTACATTCATCTCCCATCTAATTCCTGTGTGATTGACATGAAAAAATAGTGCAGTAGTCGTATTATTTTCTCATGATAACAGTTGCTTCATTTATTTATCAGATTGGAAACTGTGTTGGTGCAGCAAACCATCGGCATTTTATCCTTTTCCTCATTTCAGCAATCATTGGCATGATTTACGCGTCCATCATGTCTGTATATGCAGTTTATCATATCTGGCCACCATTAAACAACTGGCAAATCCACCTTCTGACTGGGGCTTTTGGTCAAAAGTTGGTTATGAGAATGTTAAAAGATATTTTTGTTGCATTTATGAGTTCTATGTTGTTTCTACCCGCGAGAGGACTTGTTCTTATTTACCTGTTTATTGCTAGTGTCTCTATCGAGATAGGTTTAAGCGTGCTTTTATGGCAGCAACTCTCTTTCATATATGAAGGCAAGACATACTTGAGTCATATAAGTGCATCAGGCGGTGAAGGTACTGCAGTAAAGGATTGCCAAAATTTTGTCCGATTCTTTGGCTTCCCTTATACTAGAACAAGATATTTGCCAAGCTTCTTCAGTTCTAAGAAGAGACACAAAAAATGAAGCTTGCGAAAGGTGAATCAATTTCTCCTCCTTTACTCTCTTTATTCGTTTTCTTAGAGCCATTGGTGTGTTGTAAGTTCTGAATTCTCCCAGATACTGCTTTAGTTGATGGATTCTAGTTGGAAATCCCATCGTATAAGCTGATTTTTCTCTTAGATCATGTGCTTATATTAAGTAAGCTATTCCCTCATAGACCAGGTGGTACTTCAGGTTCCTGCGTGGCTGCGTTGGCACTGCCCTCGGAATGGAACACTTCCAGTTGGGCTTTTTTTTTTGGCAGCTTCCAACATAAGAATTAGACGATAGTTGTGTTCCATTTTTTACTGAACAGTTATTTGGGTGTTAGGAATGATTTAGTTTTGCTTTGGAACCTCTGGCCTCTCACCCAATTGATCTGTTAATTTATTCTCTTGAACTCTTTTTTCCTGAAAAGAGAAAAAATTGTACATGTTTGGTAATAGAAGTCAATGTTTGTGACATTTTACCAAGGCAGAGGAAGAAAACAGCCTCTTGCAGAATGCAAGGTAAGGCTGTGTACACAAGGCCCATAGTTGTCTGGCCCTTCCGTGGGGGAGCTCAGAGGAAGAAAAACAGCCTCTTGCATAAATGCAAAGTAAGACTGTGTACATAAGGCCCAAAGTGGTCAGGCCCTTCCGTGCTGGGCTGCCCGGGGAGAAATGAATCCTGGTCCATGACTTGGGGGCATAATTAGTAGTTTCTGTATGTTTTGGCGTAGGATTCTGATTGTGGTATCTGATGACACTATGCAGGTTTATATCAGGTATACGCTGCTTTTTCGTGCAGAAAGGACATATATGATGTATACAGATAGATTCCTTCACACACTACAAATTTCTGTAGAAAGACTGGAAGAATTTGTTTCCCATTCTGGCATGATGTATCAGTAGACTGAAAGACAGAAAAGACAAGTGAAATAGGTTAGACAGTTGAAGCCTACGTAATACCCCCCACCCCCACCCCCACCCCACCCCCCTTGCTTGATCAACCTCTATTTATAGTTCAATGGAGGAAAAGATCCTTATAATCTGGTGAAGCTATAGAAGAGAGGAAGTGAAAAGGATTGGATTGGTGTAGGCATGTTCAAACTTTTTTTTTGTTGTTGTAATCTTATAGCATATGATCTTGTTTGTATCTTGACCTTGAATAAGTTTTTTTCCCTTCATTTGTTAAAGTGTATTTCAGATGATAAATCTTCATCCAAGTTTTTTCCTTTTGGATTAATTTAGTTTCGTGACAGTTGAACTTTTTCGCTCTCTACTGTATTTCGATTATCACACTTTTCTTTTTTTCTGAATGTTTAGTTATTCTTTTTATAGTATTTTTCGATAACCCCTTCACATTCTGATGCATGTATGGTCCAATACTAGAACTTCACTTACGAGCACTATAGCAAAAGAGACATTTAGTGGTAATTGAGTTAATGTCATTGCATTCAGTATGATAAATTGAGTTAACAACATTTATATAGAGTTTTGGTTATAAATACTTATATTTAGTAATTATCGTTGCTAAAAGCAACAAATTATACTATTGCCGCTAAATTTTGTATTGACATATATATAAATGTGTTGGTGTGCAAAAATAGACACTCAAACGTGTATAAAGTTAAACAAATTACGTGGTATAAGGATACCATGTAGGATGCAAATTTCAGTGTTAGATGGCATGTAGGATATGTATTTACTTGTTCAATTTTATACAAGCTTAAATGTCTACTAGTGTACCATCAAAGTTGGAAGATATAAATATAAGCCGAGACCAAGTAAAAGGAAATATTTATAGATTATGTCTTCTTTATTTGTTTTAGTTAAGTTGTTCATGAGTATATATGGTTGGTGTCTTGTTGTAGTTCATTGCTTATTTTGTTATGACATAACGCATAAATATGCCGTTTAATTTGACTTTAGTTTGATACTATGCTCTCCAACTTTTAGTTTGCACAAGTAGATGCTTAAACTTGTATAGAATTGAACAAATAGACGTATTCTTCCTACATGACAATTTTGTGTCCTATGCAGCGTCTTACATGTATTATGTCATGTAGGACGTGTATGTCTACTTGTTTAATTTATATAAGTTTATATGTCTTTATACACACTCAAAGTTGGAAAGCGTAGATGACAGCTGAAACCAATTAGTTAAAAGGTCCATTTCTGAGTTATGACTTTAGTTATTGTGAAGATCAGTATTACATGTTGTCCGAGTTGTTTAAACTCTATGATTCATAAACTAGTTGTGATTGATCTTGAAAATACTTACCTTTATTGATTTGGTATAGTATCAACAACAACACAACATCATATTCAATGAAATCTACAAAGTAGAATATGGAAAGGATAAAACGTATGCAGATCTAACCACTATGTCGTATATATATAGAGATTATTTTAGAATGATCCTCGACATCGAATATAATTTTTTATAATCGAGAGAGATCACATTGTTCAAAACATAAAAGGTATCTTATGTAATTTACTTCACCACAATGAATATCTTGTTCTAATATATACATATAGAAAATAAATAAATATATTTTATATGTTTAAAAAAAACTATGATATCGCAGACGAGGAGAAATATAAATATTATCTATATATTCGATACTAACCTAAATATTACATATTTCATATTATTATCTTATAAATATTTTATATAGTCGCGCGAAGCACGAATAATTTCACTAGTTGATCTATAACGTTTAACCAACCCATCATATATAAACTATAATATTTCCCTTATTTTGATTGGCTAGCTTCATCGTCACACTAATTTTCTTAAACAAAAAAAGGCTGATTAGGATTTTTTGAATTCTAAAAAAAAAAACTTATATCAATCGCTTCATATTCGTTACTAGAGTCTGATATATATATAGTTCTAAATTTTCATATGATATGTATCTTAGAATTTTGTCACTTGTCTTATGGATTTTAGTTGTGAAAACATTTTTAATTGGATTAATTGTTGCACAAACTAAACATTATTCTAGTGGTAGAATAATTTAAAAATAGAATCAAAATTTTATTTGATTAGAGCATCATTTTCGTTTGCGTAATATTTTATATTACTTTTAATTATAAAAATATGTCAGGGACATATACAAATAGTGGTAATTACCGCTAAAAAATACATATATAGCAACAATTTCTAATTAATTGTCGTTAAATCTCATTTTTGATGTAGTGATTGGAGATTGATGACAATTCAGAACTAGGTAACAATATGATAATCGGATATGAAGCGATAGAAGTTTTTTTTTTCTTTTTGAGTACGAAAGAAATCTTAGTCAATCCAAAGATGGGATATGTACAATGTAGATAACACTTATTAATAAAATTAGTTTTTAAACACGTATTTTGCATGTGTATTTCATGTAAAAAAATTTTATAAACTTGTTAGAACGATAAATATTCAATAAAAACATAATAAAATACCATAGGTATAAATAATATTTCTAAAATATGACCAAACAACGACATTTGATCTAATGTCACTTAACTAGTGCCGATAAAGATTTTAACACTCTTTATTAATGCGTCCATTTATTGCCGCTAAAAGTTATTTTTACTGTAGTGAATTATCTTTATTTTTCATCATGATATGTACGTAGAATTTCTTCAATTGTCTTGTTTGATTTAGTATAATTTTTTACTAACATTTTGAAAAAGAAGATCTTAGTTTATTTATCCCCATTAACTTATTTTATTAATGATTTTCTACCTCTTTTTGACCTACGTGACATTATTTTGTGGGTCCAACGCTGGTTAACTATTTTATTATAATATATATATATATATATATATATATATATATATATATTATAATGTACTTTACTTATTTTCATCACCTAGATTCAACTTAATGCTAATTTTCTTCGATAGAAAAGGCTAGGTTAGTATTTCTTAAATTCTCAAAGAAAGAAAACCCTCCTATTGATCGCTCCATACCCGCTATCAGAGCCTAATATAATTCTGAATTTCCATCTTAGTTTGTATCTTAGAATATTCTCACTTGTCTTATGGATTTTAGTTATGAAAACTTTTTCGATTAGATTAATTATTGCACAAACTATCAAAATTAAATTAATTGTAGAAATATTTAAAAATAGAATCAAAACTTCATCATTTTCACTAGTATATTTTTTGTATTACTTTTAATTACAAAAATATGTCTTAATTAGTATATGACATTACGTCCATAAAGTTCAAATATATTCCTTAATTTTGAGATATTGGCAAAATACAAATGTTGAACAATGTTTTAAATAAAAATAGCTTTTTGATTTCGTTTGTCAATTAAAAAGTCTTTTAATTCTTTATTTTATTAAATAGAATTACTTTTTATTCAAAAAAATATTAAATTGCTTCAAAATATAAACCTTAATTGTGGATAGCTAGATGAAGGCTACATTTTCTTATAAGTGAAAATAAATGAATAAATTAGATAAACATGCAATTATGAGTTATTAATTTCTTACAAGACTTCGTATTGACTATTTTGGTAAAATATAAAAATGAAATAAATTTTTTAATATATATAGACTTTTGATTTTCGATTGTCAATTAAAGAGTCAATTAACATTAAACTAGAATACTTGAATTCTCAAAATAGAAAAAAATTCTATCACTCCATACCAGCTAACTAGATTCTAATCTATTATCGAATTTTTCATCAATCTCCGATTGATTTGGATTCCTCGCCATGGTATGTCTCTTCGAATTTCCTCATTTCTCTGGTTTGATTTGGAATAATTTTTTAAACTTTTTGATTATTACAAAGTTGTTGTGATTTTACCGAGTAAGAGCCCGATAAAATTTTGAAAAGGAAAATCTTATTTTACATTTTTTCTTATATATTTTATTTTCATAAATTATTAAAATACATGATAGTTTATTATAGAGTTTTTTTTTTTTTTTCAGTTAGCGATATCATATTTTCTATACTAATTCCTAAGGCACAAATTGACATATATAAAATTATTGTGCCTTACGTAACACCACAAATGCTTATATCTTAGTGAATTTGCATAGATTATAATTTGAAGAACTTTTTTGAATTGAGTCAATTGTTGCACGAATCATTATAATTATTTTTGTAGTAGAAACATTTAAAATGGAATTGAACTTCATTTGATTGAGTATACCAAATAGAATATCATTTTTACTTGTATAATATTTTTTATTATTATTTAACGAGGATATATATACCCTTATGTTTAACAAACAATGCACATATACCATTGCGGTCAACTATGTATAAGATATACGTAGATGAATAATATAATCTCAATTTATAATTAGCCTTACTAAATGTATATTAAATTAGATAAAATCGTATATGAGTTATAATTTCTTACAAGACTTTTTCATTGATTATTTTCTAAAATATAAAAATCGAATAATGTTTTAAATATAGCGTTTTGATTTCGATTGTCAATTAAAGATTAATTTAATTCTTTGTTTTATTAAATAAAATTATCTTTTTTTAACCAAAAAAAAATTAATTAAATTGCTTCAAGATATCAGGCTTAATGGTGGATAGCAAGTTGAAATAGACATTTTCTTTTAAGTGAGAATATATATATATATTAGATAAAATTGCAATCATAAGTTATAATTTCTTACAAGATTTCATTACTGACTGTTGTGGTAAATATAAAAGTGGAATAAATTTTTAATAAGTATAGCCTTGTGATTTCAATTGTCAATTAAATAGTCATTTAAGTCTTCATTTTATTCATTTTTTCCAAAAAATATTTGATTTATTTGAGATCACATTGATCAGTAACGTTTAACCAACCCATCATATATATAATCTATAGTGTTTTTTTATCTTATTTTCATCACCTAGTTTCAACGTCACGCTATTTTTCTTCAATGAAAAAGGTTGGTTAGGATTTCTTGAATTTTCAAAGAAAGAAAAACCTTCTAGAGATCGCTCCATATCCGCTATCAGAATCTAATATAATTCTGAATGTCCACCATGGTACGTATCTTAGAATTTTTTCACTTGTCTTAGAAATTTTAGTTTTGAAAACTTTTTCAATTGGATTGCACAAACTATCAAAATTATTCTAGTTGTAGAAATATTTAAAATTTAGAATCAAAACTTCATCAATTTCACTTGTATAATAGTTTGTATTACTTTTAATTACAAAAATATGCCTTATTTAGTATATGAACTTGCATCACTACATATTAAATATATTTCTTAATTTTGAGATATTGCTAAAATATAAAAGTCGAATAATATTCAAAAGAAATATAGCCTTTTGATTCCTCAATATCGATGACTCTTCAAATTTCATTTACACTTTTTGATTGTTATAAATTTGTTGTGTTTTCTTTACCGAGTAAGAGCTCCAATAAAATTTTGAAAAGAGATATCTTATTTTATTTAATGTTTGTAAATTATTAAAATACATGATAGATAATTATAATTTGATAATTAATTTTTTTAATTTGTGATATAATATTTTTGGTAATAATTTGTAAGACACAAATTGACATATATAAATTATTGTGTCTCTTACGTGACACCACAAACACTTAAACCTTAAGTGAATTTGTACGGATTATAGTTTGAAAAAAAAAAATCAATAATGTCAATTTTTGCACAAATTGTCAGAATTATTCTAATAGTAGAAATATTTAAAAATAGAATTTAACTTCATATGATTGAGTATACCAATTAGAGTATCATTTTTATTTGTATAATATTTTCTATTACTTTTAATTACAAAAGTAGGTTCATATAATCAATATTATAGTGGGCGTTACAATTTAAAAAAAGGTCTAAAGTTAAAACAATGTCTTTTTAGATTATAACTTGAGCTTAAAATATCTAAAGAAACACCTTAAATAATTGAAAATATTTTTACAAAGCTAATATTAAAACATGATCGATTCAAACTGAAGTGAATTAGACAAATTAAAAAGTGAAAAAATAACTGTGATTTTAATTGTCTATCATTTTAATTATAATTATATCAATCCTGCTTTAAGAAAATAACAAAACTTTTAGAATATGTGGTATACTCTAGCAACAATATATAGTATAATATTGATATTTGATTGGATTACAAAGTAGTAAATAGTTTATCACAAAATTCTATTGTGACAAGCCACCGCCTTGAAAGAGATTTCGGTTCGAGTTCGATGCAAATCCTAGTAGCTGGTCGCCCCAAGGTCCTACCGTTACTCTCAAACACCTGCACTCGAGACCGAAAGCTTGGAGATTGCCAAAACCAATTGCCAAAAATATTCTAAGAATAAGATATGAATAGAAAGGAGGAAACACTTTTGCTCACAAAAAGGTCATGCTTATATAGATATTTCAAGAGGAGGAGACTCAAATAGAAGACTTAATTTTTCATTTTGAGAAACGGATTGTCAAGGTTAATGGCATTAAAGGCCATCATATCACTTCACATTCACATAAACCCCTTGTTTGTCTTTTGGAACAGATATGTTTTCTCATTTGAAACGTATTGTTGTTATGTCTTCGTATTAGACTTGATTAATGTACTTAGTACATGCATTTTTTGCGGTAATTTTATATTGCTATGCATATGAATATAGTTTTAATAATTATTTTTCCATGTTGTGCAGGCGCTGAAAATATGTCTAAACTGCGGTGACAAAGGATTCTCGAATGCCTTCATTCATTGCATTGGCTGTCTTGAAGTTGTTGTACATCGGTATGCTTAGATTGTTATTGTTGTATATCGGTATATGCTTAGATTGTTGTTGTTATTGTTTCCTTTTCATACTTACTTTGATTTTCTATACTTGAGCTAAGGGTCCTCTGAGAATCGATAAAATTCAATAAAGTGCGTGTTTCTCTACATTGTTTCTTTTTTCTACTCATCACCAAATCCAAATGAAAAGCCACCTTTAAAACAAAGTATAGCTTATATAAATGATAATGTGGTTATTCGTATGCTTTTTAGGAAACATGTCGAGTGCTAAGTTGGACGGTTTTGAAAATTTTATAGTGCTCGTTAGTCTAATGTATTAGGTAAGATTCTATTGAGTTGATCAATCTTGTTGAAATCTAGTAAATTATGTTGCTTTCTAGGCTATCCGTAGATCGCTTGTAGCTTTCGAGTACAACTCAATGGATTCATAATTTAAGTTGTGAGGAGAATGTATCTGATCTTTGTTTCTTTTTCTGCTTATCATCAAAATCATAATGATTTAATAATGTTGTGTGTTTTATATCTCTTCAGCTACTGCCTTGACAAAGTCACCTTCACTGAATTCGTCCCTTGGCTGTGCGATGATTGCAAGGAGAATGAAATCACTAGAACGACGAATTCTGATGCTGTCCAACCTGTAACTGATTTGGTACAACATAGCCATGTTGTTGATGATCCTATTTGGAGGTGAGTAGATTATTCGGAATTCATCAATATGGACCTGTTGTATACATACAATGTGAATAAAATTGTGTATCTGCAGGGGTTGCTATAACATATGGAACAAAAAGTATAACCTTGACGGAGTGGTTGCTCATCTCTCCGACAAAGCTAGTCCAAATGTTGCTGAAACAGCAAAGCTTCTTCCACTTCATCTTCACTTTGAAATGGTTTCAAAAGACGACGTATGGCCTATGTATTTCAACAAACCAGAGGCTAATGTCGATGACATTAAGTTGTTTTTCTTCCCCTCGGAGGAAAGGTAAGTAATGTACATGTTCGCCATTTTATTATACATGCTTAGTTCTTTTTCATCAAATTCACCTTTGTTTTTGTTTTCATTTTCATTTTCTCCGTTACAGACACCAGGATGAATTTGATAGTATGGTTCAAGATATGGTTGGTGGAGAAAATGCTCTCCGAGCATTAACACCCTACGGGGAGCTATTGGTTTTCACATCTACAGAACTCCCCCTGCGTCACTGGAGTAAGTTTTTTTACTTTTTTCGTGCTTTCATTAAATGTTGTCATTTTGATGTTCATTTGAGAAACTCGTTGACAGGATACCAACGAAAATGCTACTTATGGGGTATTCTCAGAGAGACACAGCAGGATTCTAGTAGCCGTCAACTGGTACCAAACAGGAATCAAACTCCTGACAATGTTTTGGCTGCAAGAGATCCTGTGAACGATGCACAAGTTATGATAGACGAGTTGAGAAGAGGCAAGAGGATAAGAAAAGCAACTGCTAGTCGGGATTAAAGTTGGGTTGTAGTAGAGTTAGACAAAAGTTTCGTATTATTCACTATGTTTCGAATCTTAGTATTGCTGGCTCTCGAAGATTTCTCGATTTTCAACAAATATAAACAGTTTGTTTTTTCATCAATGATGTTATGTGAAATGTTACCATATTATGTAATAGGTTATCTGTTTAGCTATACAAGGTAGTTTTGGTATTAGTACATTCACAGTTCACAGTATGGTAATGACTCATCACAATTAACTGTTCATTTTAATTAAGAAGTGTGTTAATCGGCTAATTAATTTGAAAAGTGTTTTTTTTTAATACAAGAGCAACCATCTTTGTATTTGATCAATATTCTGAAGTGTCTCTTCATGTTTTTAATTAGTAGTAACAATAAATAGCCATAAAAACGATCGCGTAAAGTTTAAATCCAAGCAAAAACTTTTCGTAGATTTCGCTGAGTAAATCAAAGTCACAAGACGCCAACAACAACAATGACATATTAATACTTAATGGTGATCATACAATAAAGTGGAATTTAGTGAGGGTAAGACGATGATAACAACAACATAATACCTACTTTAAAAACAAACTGTTAAATTTATTGACGATATGCATATCATTATTCAGTACTAGTAATTTTAATTTGCACATTTTGTCTAATTTTAGGGATAAAAGACACAAATATGGGATAATGCCCAAGTACCCCCTCAACCTATGCCCGAAATCTCAGGGACACACTTATACTATACTAAGGTCCTATTACCCCCTAAACTTATTTTATTAATAATTTTTTACCCCTTTTTAACTTATGTGGCACTATCTTGTGGGCACAACGATGGTTGACTTTGTTTTTTGAACTAGGTTGAGGGGATACTTGGGTATTTTCCCCACAAATATCTCTAGGCTATGACCGAAATTTCATAAACACATCTTAACTAAACTAATATCCAATTACCCCCTCGAACTCATTTTTTTGTAATTTTGTACATCTTTTGATTTACGTGACATATTTCATGACTTCACAGAGTTGAGGCGTGTGGGTGATATTTGGATGCCACGTAAGCCAACAAGGTGAATAAAATTACAAAAAAAATGAGTTTAGGAAAAATAGGACATTAATTTAATTGAGGCGTGTGTCTGAATTTTCGGTCTTAGTCTAGATACCTTATCCCTTAATTTTATAAAAATTCTCAATGCAAAAAAAATGAAGGAATTTCTAACATGACATGTTGAAAATTTTGAAAGATTAAAGGATGAAAAAAAAGTAAATTTAATTAGTTAAATATGTTCGATCAAGTATCACCTAAGATTAATATTTAGCAATAATATAGGGACTAGTAGTGTTATTTATGAGTTAAAAAGGATAAAAAAACAAAACTATAGTACTATTTTGTTCTTTTTAAAAATATCATATATCAACTATTAACAATGTAAGTTTCTTAACTAAATTATCACAAAATATTTATTAAAACATAAATAAATTATCAATCGTTTATTTTCTTTTATCTCGATAATGATAATATTTCATTATAGAAAAAGTGAAGAACGTAGCTAATAATTCACACATATTTCGATAAACATCTAATATTAGTTTATCTATACAGACATGATAGCTTGAGTATTGAGACCTTAAGAATGCATTGCATGGATAAAGGGGGTATTTTTTCGAAAAATTGATATATAGTTGCTAACCAAAATAAATACAAATATTCTATCAGTCTAAAATAAGTATTATTCTAGGAAAAATTATGTTTATTATTAAATACATGTATAATTTACTAAATTAGTTTTTATTTAATATATTTTGAATTTTTAAGATAGATGCTTATTTTGGACAAAATAACTTCTTCTTTGTTGGTGAGATAACACTTATTTTGTGATGAAAATAGTAATTGATGTTTTATTTGCATATTTGATTAGATATATATTTTAAGGGATCAAGTATAAGGATCCACCAGACTATTTTGTTTTAAGGCCAAAAAGAAAGTTAAAGAATAAGCATGAACAATCCGTACATATATGTCTTTAGTTGTATCAATTTTTTTATTTTCTTTTTATGTTTTCTTACTTGTTGATTTTCAATTATATCGTGCCTCCACATTGAATTTTTTTTTTTAGAAATTATTGGAGAAATAGTATTAATTTTGTAATACAATCGGTTATGACTTCAATATGGTATTAGTTAATACTGCATTAAACCAAAATTTAATTTACTGAATTATCAAACAGAAATTTAAAAAATTGTTATTTAATACTCCCTCCGTCTCATCTTATTTGAGTAGTTTGACTTGTACGGAGTCTAATAAAGAAATGAAAACTTTTAAAGCTTGTGTCTAAAATGAAGAATAGAAATTTGTGACTATAAATCATTTCATCAAGGATAAAATGAACATTTTAAAGTTAAATTGTTATTTAATACTATAAGAAAATACCCTTTAATTTGGTTTTATTATACATTTATGCCTTTCAACTTTAAATGTATACTAGTAGACACTTAAACTTGTATAAAATTGAATAAATTACTCACATGTCCAAAGTGACATACTACATGGCAATTTGTGTCATACCTAGTGTCGTACATCTATTATGTCACGTAAGACTCATGTGTTTATTTGTTTGACTTTATACAAATTTAAGTTATCTAATTATACATACCCAAAGTGGAATAACATAAATGTGAAATGAGATTAAATTAAATAGGCATAATATATTAAGAGAAAAGGCTCAAATATGTCTTCGAACTTTTCGAAAAGACTCATTTATGCCATCTATTAAAAGTTTGTCTCATCTATGTCATTACCATTTAGAAAAGGCTCATTCATGCCATTTTTTTAAACATTGGTTTTGCATAACCATTTTTGATACGCGATCAATTATAATTCGACCACGTCATTAGTTTTTTTTTATAAAAAAAAAATTGAATTAAAATAGCCCACCCAAATTTTAAAATGTCCCTAATTTTATTTGGATGGGTTATTTTAATTCAATCTTTATTTAGAATTTTGATTTTTTTTAAAAAAAATTAATAATGCGGTTGAATTATAATTGACCACGTGTCAAAAATGATTTTGCAAAATCAATGTCAGAAAATAATGACATGAATGAGTCTTTTTTTAAATGGTAATAGCATAATGAGACAAACTTTTAACGAATGACATAAATAATCATTTTCTGAAAGTTCGATAGCATATTTAAGCCTATTTTCACATACATAAATATGACCCTTATCTTGGCTCTAGCGGACAACTATGTCCTCCAACTTTGGTTGTGCACAAATATACACTTAAACTTGTATATAATCAAACAAGTAGACACATTTGTCCTACATGATATAATACACATTAGACACCACATAGGACACAAATTTATCATGTAGGACAGTTGTGTCTATTTATTCAATTTTATTCATAATTGTCCGCTAACACAAAGTAAAAGGTCGTGTTTATATATTATTCCAATTAAATAACATCTTTATGTATTACATAATATATATAAATGTGTCATTATTTTTTAGATTAACTAAAACAAATAAAAAAAATAAAGTTATATAAATTGGTTTAGAAGATCAAATATATATTTAAAACCCTATAAAACCATTGTCCAAATTTGTCCTAATTCACCCTTTTGTCACCCTGCTTCCAATTCAACTTTTTAGGGGTTTAGCAGAAGAACAATGTAATTGATTTTTCATTCCAAAATATTGTTACCATATTGTAATATACATTAATATATACAGTTCTGAATTTTTCTCAATTCTTATGCCGTTGTTTCTGGATCCTCACATTTGTTGTTTCCGCCATGGTAATGTTGTTTTTATTTTTAATTTTCATTGATTTTTTTTTGATTGATGACAAGTTATAATTATCTGTATCGATTGTCATTGTGTTTTTCAATGGAATAGTGTTTCTTATTTTAGAATTGTGTTGTTCGAGTTAGCTTGTGTAAACCTCTCGAGATAAAAGATACTTTTGATGTTGTATACATGGTGTAATTTTCTTTGATGAAGGGGGTTTGGATTGCGGTGCCCGTGCCCGTGCCTGCTATGTCTACCACCAACGCAAGTTTTGAGTAACTATCTACCCAAGGCTTGCGCATACGAGAAGAAATCACTTGGTGTTTTAGTATCTGTTGGGGCTTGAACGTTAGACTTAGACCCCATAGTTCTCAATCCTAATATGGTTGATATATCTTTTACTCCCTGTGTTCCACACTTAGTTTGACTTAGTACGGAGTTTGACTTAGTACGGGTTTGAGAAAGTAAGAATTTTGAAATTTGTGGTCTAAAATAAGGTATAGATGTTTGTGGGACTATAAATCATTTTATTAATGGTAAGATTAGCATTTTAAAGTTAATTTGTTAGTAAATATAGAAATATGTCAAATTTTTGTGATTGACTAAAAAAGGAAAGTGAGTCATATAATTGGGACAGAAGGAGTAGTTGATTTAGTTACATGTTGTTTGGAATAAACCTCTTTACCTTTAATGGGTAGGGGCACCATTATTCCCAGGCTTCACTTTTGGGATTGCACTGGTGTATGTTGTTGAAGTTTAGGCCAACTTATACGCACCTAAATTGATTTACAGGGTACTTGCTACCAATGGTGGCAAGGATTTTCAGGATTTATAATATGATGAATCATAGGAAGAAGCCCAAACACAAGTATCAGTAACTATCCCTGCTAAGGACTCATGAAATGAGAAGAAATCACGTGGTGTTTTTGTATCCCTTGGGTTTTGAACATTAAACTCATGTTCTCAATCCCAATATGGTGGATAAATCTTTTACTTGTTTTAGAATCATGGTGTTTGGAAATAACCTCTCTACCTTTATTGGGTGGGGCACCTCCCTTCTCAGTCTCCCCTTGTGGGATTACATAGATTGATTTCACGAGTTCTTGCTACCAATGGCGTAGCGAGGATTTTCAAGATTCAAAGTATATTGAAATAGTCATAGGAAGAATACCTGTGGAGATTTTACCCTTTGGGTGGCCTAGTGGTTTGGGCTTGGGACTGCCATATTGGAGAACTAAGTCTGAAACCCCTTGCCTGCGAAAGCAAGGGGTTTGTCTTCTGGGTTGAGCTCGCACTGGGCTTGCCTAGTGTGGGTGGTTACCCTTTATGTGTGGTTTGCGAGCTATTGCATAGGAGCATGAGTTTTACCTTGTGCACACCCAAAGGATAGCGGTTGCGGATTTGCCCGAGTCATAAAAAAAAGGAGGTCCTATTACAGTACCATAGCTCTGCCCCTGCTTGCTAGTGTAAACACATAAAAGTATATATAGAGTAATTTTTGTTCATTAAGGAGATTTGGATTGCGGTACCCTAGCTCTGCCATGCTTGCTATCTCTACCAACACAAGTAGCAAGTAACTATCCCCGCCAAAGCTTGGCCAGATGAGAAGAAATCACCTGGGTGGTTTTGTATCCGTTGGGGTTTGAAAATTAGACCTCATAGTTCTTAATCTGTTTTATTGATCACCAAGTCACATTTTTGGGTGAAATATGGTGGGTATATTTATTGATCACCTTTGTTGGCGTTCATGGATGTATTTAGTTTTATACTGCAAGTCCACCATAGAGAGGATAAATTTGTATCAATTCTGTCTCCATTGACAGCACAACTCTGAAAGAACTTTTTACTTGTGGATTTGTTGTTTCACCATGTATACTTTGTTACGACGGAGCTATCAGTTTAACTTTGTTTGTTATAGTTTGTGGATTGTCAAATTGTTTGGGCAAATAAGAAATTTTATGTGTAGATGTGGTATTATTGTGTATGTATTCTTTTTACTTAAACAGCATTAACCTGTTTATAATTGCATAAAATCCAACATAACACAAACTTGGCATTATTTATTTATTGTTTTGCATATGGCTGCATTTTTAATTATTATTTTGCCATGTTGTGCAGGTGATAATGTGTCTACAGTGTGGTGACAAAGGATTCTCTAATGCCTTTGTTTTTTGTGTAAAGTGTCTTGAAGTTGCTATACATCGGTAAGTTAGATTGTTACCAAACGTCATTGTTAAAGTTTAGTCATTTTATCGTCTCTTATTAGCTTTTGTTTTCATTGTTGCTCTTGATTTCTGCTCTGCTATTTTGCATGAATGTGCAAAGAATTGCCTTATTACTAGCTGGAACATGTATATTAGTTGATGAAGGAACTAAGATGAGTTCCTGTGCGATCATCAGAACATGTTCTTGGTATTTATCAACTGTAATCATGAAAGTAAATATTTAAGACGGTACTGTAAATCCTGTTTTGGTTTGGACTAGCGATATGCGTATAGTTCTACTCTTCCGGAAAAGGTTAAGTCAAGATGAACATTTCAGTAGGCAGATGTTTTTTCGAAATCGTATTGTCTATAGCAATGTTTTTGACAGCGAGAAGTGGAAAAAAGGGACAAGGAAAAGAAAAGCTTAAGCAATGTTTCAGCAGGTAGAAATTAAATCCTGACTTCATTAATGAGATTGGCTTTTTCATCTTTTGCCACAAAAAGAAAAGCTAAATCGATAAAATTGGCACCCCAGGGTGTGGCTTAGTGGTCAATGAAGTGGTTGAGAGTCATGAGGTCTTAGGTTCAAATCCCAACTGAGACGAAAAATACTATGTGATTCTTCGCATATGTCCTAGCCTTGGTGGACTAAGGGCCCGTTTGGATGGGCTTAATAAAAGCAGCTTTAAAAAAGTACTTTTGAAAGTGCTGAAACTTATTTTTAAAATAAGCAGTTATGTGTTTGGATAAAAGTGCTGAAGTTGCTATGCCAAACATGAAAAGGGAAAAATGGAAGAAAGAGATGTTAGGGTTATGTGGATAATTTGGAGATTGTATAAAAATATTAAGGGCAAAAAGATAAAAATGTGATCAACTTAAAACAGCTTATAAGCCAAAAAAAAAAAGCACCCCTACCCCAGCTTTTAACTTTTGGCTTAAAATAAGTTTTTTTTAACTTAAAATATGTTATTTTGAGTATTGCCAAACAGCTAATAAGTCAAAAATCAGCTTTTACCAAACAGGCTCTAAGTTGGGAGGTGACAAATATCCCATGGAATTAGTCGAGGTGCCTAAAAGCTGGCTTGGACATTACGGCCATAAAAAAAAGCTGATATTACTGTTCGCACCAGAAACAAGAAGGCTAATGCAATTCAATATGATCTTTTGTACTGCATTGCTGCTGTCTAAGGAAAAAACCTTCGGGAGAACCATTGATGAGGATTGAGAATTGAGTGTTGAAATACAGTATCTTATCCAGTTAATCCATTTTCCTCCAAAACTTGTGCATGAGAGCAACTTCAGTATGGCCAATTGACATGATCATAGGCCTTTTCAGTGTCCAGCTTTTGGAATTAGCTACTCCATTGGCAATTAGGACATCCATTATTTGTCTTTCTTTAATGAAAGGCATATGTTGAACATCCACCAGCTTATGAACAGCCCTTTTCAATGTCTCTGTAAGAACCTTTGGTAGTAGCTTGCACATACTTCTTATAAGGCTTATAGGTTTAAGTCCTCTCAAATCCTTGGCTCCTGTCTTCTTAGGAATCAAAGCTATGTTAGGCGTGTTGAGTTTTTTCTCAAAAACACCATGAGAATGGAAATTCTTGAAAGTATCCATGTTTTCCTGCTTCAGCACTTCACAACATTTGATGAAAAAACTCATTGTGTAGCCATCTTGACATGTTACACCTCTTGCTTATCAAAATTCCTTCGTAGAGCTTCTTTTTCAACTTCGGTGATGGCTGGGCAAATGATAAAATTGCATGATGGTCTCCGGTCCCGAGTCTCAGTGTAAAGCTTCCTATAAAAATCAATTATTACCCCCCTTAATTCCAACTGGATCTTCCACTTGTTCATCTTGAATTACTAGTTGGTCTATAATACTATTTCTCTTATGAGCATTTGCCACTTTACGAAAGAAGTTGGTATTCTTGTCCCCTCCTTGAGCCCATAAGGCTCAGGGTCTGTCTCCATTGGAATTTTGTTCTCCTGTACAACTTCCAGATTAGCCAGTTGACTCAGAACTTTCTATTAATCAGAAAATTCCTCCATGGCTGGAGTTCTTCTCTTGCAATTTCATTGCTTGGAAGGAAACTTTGTCACATTAAAATCTCCACAAACAGTGCATGGCCCTTCGAACAGTTCCGTAATGACTCCGGTTTCCTCCACTCATTTTCCCTTTCCAGATTACAGTTTGGGGCATATACTCCGATTACGTGGCACTCAAAAGTCTTGAAGATGTGCGACAAACTTGCAAGTAATAGTATATAATCCAATTTCCAGAGCCTCCCCTCTCCATGCTATATCATCCCACAACATCAGAATTTTCCCTCTTGTGCCACTTGCTTCTAGGCCGGAAAATTTCACCCATCTCCCTCCCTGTAACTCTTTGACAATCTCTTTGGCATCCCCCTCCAACTTAGACTCCTGAAGACAATGATATCAGCCTTTCAGTTGTACATAAGGCTCTTCAGAATTCTTATTTTAACCCTATTGTTTAATCCTTACATTCCATGTCACCAATTTAAGTTTCATTGTAAAAGGTTGCCATCTTTTCCCGAACTCTCCTCCCATCACTTTTGATCTTAACATCAAAAGAGGTGAGCCCCTTGAGTTCCTGTGTCCCTTTGTATCTAGGCTTCTTTAAAGATGCCTCGTCTCCGGGAGCCTTGCCTGTCTGCAGCTATCTATTTGCATCAGTAGTTCCCATGCTTCTTCTTCATTCTCCTGGAAGTCGACCCTGAGAATTTTATCAAGAAGTTGAGTTTCATGGTTGTCATTAAATACTGATAATGGTTTTAGGTTAGCCTTTACATGTCTTCCGTTAGTTTGTTAATATTCCATGTTTTAATCTTTTCAGCTACTGCCTTGATAAAATTCCCAGTACATTTGATGAATTTGTCTATTGGGTCTGTGATGATTGTGAGGTGAAGGTGCCAAATGAACTCACTATCATGAATTCTGTTGGCGTCCCACCAGAAAATTGCACTAGTTCAAGACATCTTAAAGCAAGTTCTGAAGCAAAACTTGATATTCCTCCATCGATTGCTGAGGTAGATCTAACGGCGGTTCAAAATAAGTCTTCCGAGAAAGATGTTGAGAAACATCCTAGAATTGATTTGGTAGAGCATAGTCACTTAGATAAGAAGTCTAATCCTACGTCTCTGATAGATGAGAAAAACTGTATTCATGCTGTCGTGGAACAAGCACAACCTGTTCTTGATCCTATTTGGAGGTGAGGAGATATCTCACAGATTATTCACTTGGGTGATAATTCATCAATATTGACCTGTTGTATTGTGAATGAAAATGTCCGTTTTCTTGCACTTCTTCTGGCAGGGGTGGTTTTACCATATGGAACAAAGAGTATAAGACATTTGATGGACTTGTTGCTCACCTATCAGTCAAAGCATGCCAAAAGGTTTTTGAAGAAGCGAAGTTATTTTCACTTTTGCTTCACTTGGAAATGCTTCCGAAATCTGATATATGGCCTAAGAGTTTCAATACATTAGAGCCTAGAGTTGATAACATTGCATTGTATTTCTTTCCTTCGGATGCAAGGTAATTACTTTATATTTTCACCATTTTACACATAGTTTCTTCATATTCGCGTTGTTGACATTTTATTTTCTCAGTACAGATACGAGCAGGATTTTGATCATTTGATTGAGGAAATGATTGGTGAAGAACTTGCTCTCCGAGCAGTTATGACAAATGCAGAGCTGTTGGTTTTCACATCCACAGAACTTCCCCTGCAAAACTGGAGTAAGTTTTCACTCGATGATACACCAAAGGTTAGATCTTGATTTCATTGTTAAGTTTTTTGATGAAATTGGTTGGCAGGATTCCAACACAAACACTACTTATGGGGCGTTTTTAGAGCGAAGCAGGAATCTAGTAGCTCTCAAATGGTATCGAACAGGGCTAAATCTGTCACACTTCAAACTCCTGTGAATGTTTTGGCTGCCGTAGATCATATAAACCTTGTGAAACTCAACACTTCTCGTGCTGAGAGTCCTATTAGCACTTTAAGCAATAACGTAAGCTTTGGGTCTGGCACTTCCTGAAGCATCTGTCCTCTTCTTTTCATGTTGAGCTTCTCAATATGAGCTAGTTTCTGTACCATTTGACTGACATGGAAAATTTTGATACCTCACGGATGCGTTTGTGGGCTGTTGGTAAATAACCTGGTGGAGAACGCGACAAAGCTTGTCTACTGGGATTTGGTCTAATGGTAAGAGCGTATCACATGATGTGAGAGTTTAGACGTACATGACTGGCTAAGTGAATAAGGGATGAATCCATTATCCACCAGATCTCTGGATCTTTGTTCTGCTGGTTCTCAGAGATTTCTTGGTTATTAAAAAATAAAAACCGAGTTTTTTCTTCAGTTGAAGAACCTGATGTCCTGTGAAAATGCTAACCATTTGTAACATGTCATCTGTTTAACTGTACATGGTAGTAGATAAAGGGTGGTTGTTTTGGAAACCGAGTTTTGCTCCCATAGTGACTCGAACAGCTTGGATGTGAAGGTGTCTATCATCTGAGAAACTCGTCTTGTCTATTTCGGATTATAGGGACGAGGTTTGATTATGTGTAATTTATATGGATATTAGCACTTGTGGTCTCAATTATTGGTAAATTCTTATTTTGGTCGTTGTTGAGATAATGACTAATGGCATTTAATCTTCACTCAATTAAAAATGTATGTTGTTGGTCCATTTATGTAAGGAGTAGTAATTTATATTTGGATTATTTTTAGAACTATACTACTTATTAACTAAGTAACAACACAAAGTTAAATAGTTTTGGAGAATTTGTAAATATTAACTAGTAAAGGGATAAAAATACACATTTTAATTAATTGAAAATAATAAAATATTGACCAATTAAGGGATCAAAAGTATGATTACCCCAAGTTGCAAGTAGATTCACAACATATATACAAATAATCAGCAAAAGGATATTAATTTATGAGAAAAATAGAATACGAGGTAGAACTATGTAGGATAAAAAAATTAAATCATCATCAATATTTAATGAGAATCATGCCAAAGAAAATAATAATTATATAGTGTAAATGAATGCTTAGTCTGAACTTGTCATGATCACCTAATAAATATATATGTTTAAATAACAATCATAAAAAATCACTAAACTAACCTCTACTTATTTGAGACTCAATTATAAATATTGTTATTGTTATAATACTATTAAGAACTTTAATTTTGTTGTTTCAACATTTATTTAACACATATATTAGCCAAAAAAAAAAAGAGTTCCATTGAGCTTCTCGTAGAAGTACAATAATATATCGCTCACTTCTTACAATCTAACTTGTGTATAAAAATATTTCATCGAGTTTCTCATAAAAACACAAACGTATTTGACTTTTGTATAAAAATAATCAAATATACCTCGAAAATTTATTAAAAGGTCAAATATACCCTTGAATTTTACGAAAAAGATCAAATATAGCTTTTTATTTTTTTTTGACATTTTTGACCCTATACTCTTCTTAATTTAAATCCCCAAAAATTCAACATTAAGGTCCTTGCACAATTGAAGTGTTCTTCAAGCCATCAAAAACTCAGTCTCTCTTCATTAGCAAAAGCACTTTGCGAAAAACTTCGATTCGTTTCTCTAAAATCACTCTCCAATGTCGGTAAGTTCTTCTTCTTCTTCCTTCGTTCTATGAACTGCACAATTTTTTTTTCCTTTTTATGCTTAGTACAGTTATAAAACCTAGTTGTTTTCGTAGATCGAATTTGATATCTGATAAAATAGTGTATTTTTTTCAATTTTTGGTGAATTTTTTGAACAGATCTTTGAGTATAATGGAAGTGCTTTGGTTGCGATGGTTGGGAAAAACTGTTTCGCTATTGCGAGTGATAGGCGTTTTGGAGTACAGCTGCAGACAATCGCTATTGATTTCCAGAGGATTTATAAAATACATGACAAGCTTTTTATTGGACTTTCTGGCTTGGCTACTGATACTCAAACACTGTAATGTCTAATTTTGTTTTAATTCTGTTTCTACTGATTTTTGCTGGCTAAAGATTACTACTAGCATGTAAGGGTGTGAGTTAGTAGTCAATGAAGTGGAGGGAGAAACATGAGGTTTCAGGTTTGAATCCTAGCAGAAATAAATACTAGGTCATTTCTTCCCATATGCCCTAGGTTTTGGTGGTCAGAGTTATTAGTACCTGTTGTGGGTGGGAGGTGGAAGGTATCATTTGGAATTAGTTGAGGTGCGCCCAAGCTGGTTTGGAAACCACAATTGTAAATAAATAAAAGTAAGATAGGACACAAGAAAGAAAAAGATCAATTTAGGTGATATGTACAGGCTATAGACTTATTACAGAACTTCTAATATTATTATTTTTTATCTTTATTGTGTATACTTAACTTATTTGGCACTGAGGTGTTGTAGTTGTAGTTATTATTAGTACTGTTTTTGCTCCCTCCCCATTGTGTTGGGTGCTTTAAGCCTTTTTTTTGTGAACTACCATCATTTATTAAAGGACCTATTTCTTTATTTTTGAGAGATTTATAGGACATTAATTAGAGAAGTATATTGGAGTAGAAATTTAATATTTTGAGTGGGAGTTAGTGATTACTGACAAAGAGGAAGGCTTCCTGTGGGTTGGGTGTGTGGAGAGTGGACAATAGAGGGTGAAACTGGTGTTTTACTTATTTATTGCTGATGCATTCTTATTGATTGTGGAATGGGGAGGGGGTATATTACAATCTGCTTATTAGTAGTTTGATTTGTTTGGATTATGCACCCTGATATGTGCTTTTGTAATGGTTTCTTCAGGCATCAACGCCTCATGTTCCGTCACAAGCTATATGAGCTTAGAGAAGATAGGGATATGAAGCCCGAGACCTTTGCCAGCCTTGTATCTGCTATGCTTTATGAGAAAAGGTTGGTAACTAGCATATGTTCTTTGACGTGTGTTAACGTATAGTTACTGAAGATTACATGGTGTCAGAGTCATAATTGCATGTTCTTGAATATGAATAGCATTTTTGGAGATTTGATGAGAGTTGTTAATTGAGTAGTAAGTGGTTAAATGGCTGCCTTTAGAGTCAATAGGACTTTCAAGAACTTTACTGTACTTTCGTAAGATAGGTGAGGTGTGTGCAAGCAGGCCCATATATTTTTGAAAAAAGAGAAGCTAATGTTTGGTGGCTTGTTCCACAAGTATTTTTGAGCCCAATAGTTCAAACCCTTTAGTTTCAAGCTCAAACTAGCTATTGATCCGTTGGATCTTAGATTTAAGTTGACTTTAACTGATGAGTGGGCTGAGACATCATTTTCCATTTAATAGACTAGATCTGAGGTTTCATTTATTAGATTCGAAGAGAGGAGAATAGAGAGAAAAGAGATATGAAGAATGAGTAAAGAAAAATCAGATCTTAGAAAGGACTCTTTAGTGTGAAAATATTTTCTATATTGTATCCAAAGGTTACTCAAGATAGGACGATGTGCTCAGTTATTAATTTAGGTAGAAATCACATCTGATGACATGTTCTTACTTTTTAAAAAAAATTGTAATTCCACTACTTGCAATACCCCCCCCCCCCTCCCCCAAGCCTCCATAATGCAGACATATTTTAAACATTATACATTGATTTTAGAGGTATGATCCATATGAAGTGGTTAATTAACTTTCTCTTCGAACATCTCCTGTTCGTATTTGAGCTAAAAATTTAATCAAGCTTAACCTTAGCATTTGGGCTTAATGAACTAACAAAAAATGCTCACTCCAAATAGCTGTTTAGCTGGACAAAACCTGTTAAATCCAGTCTGGGTTGTTGTTTTGTCTATCCATGAACAGTGGTTCATCAACTTGTTAATAACTTCATTATTCATTTGGTTTTGTCTAGGTTTGGTCCATACTTGTGCCAACCTGTAATTGCTGGATTAGGAGAAGATGACAAGCCTTTTATTTGCACAATGGACTCTATTGGAGCAAAGTATGTTGAGTTTCTTTCTACTGCTTCAAGTTCTAGAATTTGGAGACTTGTGTACTCTGCCAGGGTCCCCATGGCATTGCATGCTTATCAATTGCTACTTATTAGATGTTATGCGTGTTGTGCAGGGAGCTCGCAAAAGATTTTGTTGTTTCTGGCACTGCATCTGAATCACTTTACGGTGCTTGTGAGGCCATGTACAAGCCCGACATGGTTTGTACTGTTCTTGCTTTATTTTTTGCCATATAATTAGATAATCTGTCTCTAGCTTGAATGCCATGTATTGCACGTCCATGTTTTTGTTATGTACTGAAAATAATCATCCTAGAGTTGCTGAGATGCTTTTATTTGATGCTTTGGAGTCTGATAGTCACTGTTCTCTGTTTTGATTTATTAAAACTGGTAGATTTGACAAATTTATTTTCTTTAAGCAGACACTGCTTGATGGGTGAAAAATCTGACATTAGTAATGCTCTCTGGGGTGGGTGGGTGGCGGAGTGCGATAACAATAGATAATATGAAGGAAGAGGAGGGTGGTGGTGGTGAATTAATATTGTTTGTGCAAGGAAAACTTGAACACGTCAGATCTCATTATATTGCCGGTTCACAACACAATTGTGGATGCTGCACTTTTTTAGTTGATCTGAAATGATGATACTGAGTAGAGCATAGAGATTATCATCTCCTAAGAACATAGGATTGGCTAGGAGAACATGGCAGCATGGGAAGTATACCACCATGTATTTTTTGAACTATCCATAACGAGAGTAGAATATTAAGCCATAATAATGTAAATATGTATTTTAAAATATTTCTATGACATTCTTTTATTTGTAGACAGAGGATACCATTGTGTGCAAAATAATTGGGATAGCCAGATGTGCTATGGGTGGTTACGTCATTTGAGTCACTCGCTTTGAAAATTATTTCTGACACCATCTTTGTGTGATATCACCGAAATGATTTTTGACCAATAAACAAAATGAATAAGATGAGTATGACATGTATTTAAGTTTCCATCGAGGTTCATAACCTTCCATTCCAGACATTTTTGAAATTGAATTTCCATTCCAATATTGCTGGTGCATGCTTCAGAATTTTTCTCTGCTACTTCTTTGCAATGCTTCTGTTGTTTGTCGTGCATTTATTTCTTATTTTTATTGGCTTTATGGTTTCTTATTGTATGCTAACATTTCAGGGACCGGAAGAATTGTTTGAGACCATCTCTCAGGCACTGTTGTCATCTGTAGACCGTGACTGTTTAAGTGGTTGGGGAGGACATGTTTATGTTGTGTAAGTATTTAGATGCTTTCATATACCTATTTTATTGATCATCTATTTTTAGTAAGTGTCTACCAGAGTCTCTAATTGAAACAAATTATCCATCATCTATTATGTTCAAGATGGTGGTCTTTAAGGCAACAACAAACGGTGTGTGCCCAACATGTTTAGAGGGTTAGTTAATTCTAGAAAAGCGCTCTCCTAGAAGAGAAATTAGGAGTGTGCAGAGAAGATATGGCATTGTTAGGTATGGGAAGTGGTTGAGTTGGATTTGTGAAGGATCGGGTTTCCAATGTTGGAGATATGGTTCTTGCTTGGGGCTTGGGGAACGAGGGGAACTGGGTTTAGGAAAATGATAAGTCTTTAAGGCCTTGGCAGATTGAAGAGGCTTTACAAACTATGTTTCTCGGATCCTCCAGAAATACCGTTGAACTTGTCTTATACCCTCCAAAGATGAATAACTTTTGGAGGATTTGTCGGTCTAGGCGGCATTTTTAAGGATCTGAACAAAATTGCTGGTAGAAGGGGTGGTTGGTTGGAGAAAATGGTTACATGTCGTAGTTAATGAATGTTGAGATTCTCCACAACCTCCAACTACATGTTGCTGGTTGGAGTTTTCTGTTTCCTTTTTCATTTATTGATCCTTGGTGGGGGTGGGATGGGGATCATGACATATTTAATGAAATCATATTGGTTTTAAAGTGTTTGTGTTTTATGTTTTTGGGTACTCCAATCTTATTTGTTCCAATCCATGTATGTGGTTGCAGGACACCAACTGAAGTGACAGAGAGGATCTTGAAGGGAAGGATGGACTGAACACTTGTGGGGTGCTATACTTGTTCACTATTGCATTTCACTGGGATGACATTTCACTTGTTTTGATGAATACTCAACATTTCATATTTGATGTTATCGCATCGACTTCTCTCCAAGATTGTTATTTAATAGATTCAGTTGTCTGTCACTAATGGATGTTAACATTCTAGTTAGTTTACAATCCTCTATTTGAGCATCCCAACGAATTTCTGCTGCCATCACACACTAGACAAATTATACAGAAGATGAATCAATTTCTTTGGGGGGACTCCTTGTGGAATTGCAATATTGTAGGAAAGATAAATGTTGGAACTGATATTATTATACAATCTTTAATTTCCTCTGCATTCTTCCCAAGGCAGAAGAACGTCCAGTTGGGGAAGGTCTTGTACGCACTCTACCCTTACCAGACCCTGCTTATGGGACTACATTAGGTTTATTGTTGTCGTTTACCAGTTTTTGGCAAAACCTATGTCACGTTTAAATCAGCCAACATTGGTTATGGCTTGAACAAAATGGTGTCAACATGATAATGTGATAGAGGTGTTTATTGCCAACTTGAGGGAAGAACAATGTATCAGCGCGAGGTTCATGAGTCAATGTGTATAGAGTTACTACCTGTTAAACGGAACATAAGTAGTCACTTGAGACTCTTTTGTCATACACACACAAAGCTACACGCTACACGCTACACATCAAGACGAATGTGAGGCTCGTATTAAAGATAAACAGGTTAGTACTATTAAGTAGAAGAATTACAACACATCACCCCAAAGAAAAAAACCTGGGGCATATCTTTGGTTTTGATCCCAGTATGAAGCTCAATGAAGGGGAAAAAAGAGCTCATGTCGATTTAAGTTGAAGGAGCAATATCAAAGGAATGAAGAATCTGTTCCAACGTATTTCTTCTATCAGGATCAATAGGACCTGACCCATCAGAGTGAGCGATGTTTAACAGATAGAGCTTGCCAGACGCAACAAATGCAGCAGAAAGTATCCTCTTCAACCCTCCCCTCGTGCTATCGACCTTGTATTCAAACTCATATACTTGAAGACCTCCTTCACCCGTTCTCTCCGATACTGAAACCACTTCAGCCTCCTTTGTACTTTCCTAAAAGTAAAAAAAGACATAGTACTATTAGTTGCCAATAATCCTTAGAAGCAAAAAAATTTCAGTGGGATCTACGGTCTTTCAACATCGTTTTATAAAGTCCAAATTTGAAAATCTCACTTGCTGATAGGATTGTAGGATAGGGGTAGAAGGTTAGCAGGTAGTGGAGGGTTGTTATTGCTTTTCGAGGGTTTAGGCTTCTTCGTGTTTGTTGTTGTACTAGCCGTATTATTCTTGCTTATGATATCTATCATCGTTTGTTGTTTAATGTGTTTCGACTATCACACTATTTTATTGTTCTTGTTCCTTTACTGTAGGCTTTACACTACTTCCTTTGTTAGTTGCTATGTTTCTTCTTCTTTGTACTTGGATTTGCTGCACTTCAGCTGAAGGTCTTTTGAAAACAGCCTCTCTAGCTCCACAAAGTAGTGGAAAGGTCTGCGTCCACTCTACTCTCCCCAGACTCTACTTGTGGGATTTCACTAGCTATGTTGTTGTTGTTACCTTCGGATATGATTCACCACTAGAATGCAAAATATGTGAACAATAACCACTAGAATCTCAACCTCATTAATACTCTTCGACTTGCTACCACTTCCTCATTAGTAAATATAATAGCAAAGTAAAAGGATTCTGACCTTGCGCTTTTCAGCAAGAATTAGCTTATCTGCCACGAATTGTGGAGTTCCGAATTGGCTGAGGGTTGTTATTTTTACAGGTATAACCACGACGCCTACATTGTTGGATCCCTTGTTTGCATCCTGAAACAGGGCAGTTGCCCCAGCTTTATCAACCTGAAGAACCCAATAATAGCATAATCAGTATCCAAAAACCTCTTCATCTGGTAAAACTCTGAGAGTGATTTTTTTTCTCCTTCGCACAACATCAATCATGATAACGATTTTGGTCTAGGGTGGTAATCAACACTGAAATCCCATGTTGTTCGGACTCTAAAAAATGTCAAAAGTACGTGTCGAATTCACCAAAAGTAGTGTACTTTTGAAAAGTAGCTGAGTATGTTTGGCAAAACCAATTTGAAAAGCATCTTTAGTCAATATTAGAATCATCAATTTGTGCTTGATTGATGTCCCAAAAGTGATTCCAAAACTCAACTTCTAAAATGACCAAAAACTTTTTAAAACATTACTCCCTTTGTCCCAATTTTTATCACTAGAATGCCACATTTCTAATAACAATTTAATTTCAAAATGTTCATTTTAGCCTAAATGAAACGACTCTTAACCAAACTACGAATTACTTGGAATCACAAGTCTCAAAAGACTTCCTTTCTTAAACTCCGTTTATGTCAAATAACATCGCATCATATAAAATGAAAGTGAGTTCAACCCTCACTTTCAACCCGAAGGTTGCGAATTCGAGTCACCAATTAATTAGCGAAAAGCTGCAAATACAATTATCAATAATCAATTAATTTAGGGCAAATCGAACCTTGCTCCAAGAAGAAGGTTTGAGGAGAGTGAAACCTTCAGCTGAATCCGTATATCTTTCAAGCTCTAACACCTCACCAATGGCAATAGCGAAGCTTGAGAAAGGTATCGAAAGCAACACCGTCAAGATTGATACGTTCAGGGCTCGTCTTCTCGTTGAATAAGTTGGAACCAACTCATCCTCATTCGATAACACAACTAAGGATCTGCTTCTCGTTTTCAACTGCAATGGAGTGATAGTGGATGATATGCTCGAGAGACACTGAAAGAAGCCATTTCGAAAGATATTTGAGCAAACCAGTGAGCTAATGGCGGACATTTGTGTGTTACGGTAATTGAGAGGAGATGAAAGGAAGGGTCATCTTATTTGTGCTGCCTCTGCCTTACATGAACTGAGCTGAGGTCCATTTGTTTTTATCAACATTATTAGCATGTCTCAATCTTAAAAAAAAAAAAAACATGAAAATATTTTTTTTAATTTTTTGGATAATAAGTGAATTTTTTATTTATAGTTTTAAATTTTTTTTAATATAACTCTTGAAATAAACGGATTTATTTATTGACGAATTATATGAAATAGTAAAATTCATACAAAGTATTGAAATGATATAAAACAAATAAAGTAAATATTTACTTTTTGGATTTGTATTAATTGATCAATATTATCTTACTAAATAAAAAAATATTAATTCAATTCATTTTGTATTTTAGCCTTGCAATTTTTTTAAATTTTTTTTATAAGTGCTCATGTTCAAATCTAAGATTATGAGAAGTAAATTTTGTGAGAGGTGTATAAAAACCTTTAAATAAAAAATAACATAAATATATAAATATGATTCTTCACTTGACATTAGCTGACATGTCTTAAATTTTGAGTGTGCACAAGACTAACAATTATGTCCTTCAATTTTGAGTGTGCACAAGGCGTTAACTGTGTTCTCCAACTTTGAGTATATATAAAGTTATGATGCAACATAAGATGAATGTGTTTGTTTAATTTTATTTAAATATTATTTTTACATACTTAAAATTTAAAGTCATAATTATCGAAGGACGTTAAACTAAATATGATGTGTTACGTCAATAAATAAACTATTACAAGGAAAAAAAAACAAATACAAAATCAACCACATATATGAACTGAGAAAAATAACCATTGTAAATTTCCCCTTTTCAGTTGTGAGCGGTGGAAAATTGTTCGACGTGGAAGACGATACGTTCGATGGCGAAATAGCAGAAAACCTAAAAATAAGGAAATTGAGAGCAAAAATCTGAAATTATAGTCCATTTCTATGGTCATGTCAATGTCCCTGCGACTTTGTTGCAGACCTTCAATTTCTGTAAGTTTATAATAATCTAACCAGCAGCAAATTTTATCTAATTGTTGATTTCGTTGATGTTTTTATGCTAAATTGCTGTAAGTTTTAGATTTATGAGATACATTTCTAGACGTATAGTGGGAAGTGTTTTCTCTCTCTTTTGTTTCTTCTTCCCTTTTTTGTTTTGTTTTGTTTTTGCTTTTGAAGTTTGATCTAATCATATGGCGCCTATGGGTTGGGTAGGCTTAGTGGTCAATGACGTAAGTTAAGTTGTAAGTATCATGAGGTTTGAAGTTCAATTCTCAATAGAAACAAAAACACTAGTTGATTTGGATCGAGGTATGTGGCATTTGTTGCTGGTGACAGGTGATAGGTATATGTGGAATTAGTCGAGGTGTAAAAGTTGGTCCAAGCAGTTCGGTTATAAGAAAAAAAGGTTATCATATGCGAGGACCAAATGACCCGTACATGTATCTTTTAGTTAGATAAAAATGGACTTGGTGCCAGTTCGCTTGCACTTTGACTAATATCAAGTGTATTTGCTACCTCACACCAGTAAATACCGAGTAAGTGCCCGTTTGGATTGACTTATTTTAGGTGCTTTTAAGCCAAAATAGCTTTTAATCAGTTTTGAAGTGTTTGGGTAAAGCTAAAATGACAGAAATAAGTTAAAAGTCAAACTCCAGAAAATCTTACTTATGACTTTTGGCTTATAATTCATAAGCCAAAAGCCAATCCAAACAGGCCCTAACACTATCCATCAAGCTGTCCTTACTCCTTACCTCGTATTTTTGCATCGGTTGTTGGTTAAACCTGACACCTTCCGATTCTCAACCTACTTCGTTGTCCATACTAGACCAGTATATTTATACAAGGGGATTCAAAAGAGTGCTAGAATATCACAACTGGAAATTGGAATTGTGAATTAAAGCAAATACTTGGTAGCTCTGTCTATCAAGGCTGTCCTTACTTAGTATTTTTGTTTCAGCTAGGTTTTATACATGACACCTCATATTCTCAACGTCCTTCATTGACCACTAGACTAATATATTTGTTCACGGGGATTCAAAGAAGTGATAGAATATCACAATTAGAAATTGTAGCTGTGACTTAAAGCAAATTTTTGAACCTTTCTTTATTACTACGCTGGAATCTTCTGTTTATATTCAACAATTTACACAACAACTACCTCATATATATAACAAAAGATAGTTCATTTTTACTCTATTTGGACAGTATGATTTACAGTGAAGGGGATTCAATTGAACCCCTTATCTTTACTTAGCTCCAAAGTCCAAACCTTTTCTTTTGGATATTAGAGTGATGGTACCTATAATATAACATTTTTGGTGGTGTGGATAAATTATAATGATAACATGCGAATTGAATGGGCAGGGTTTCAAGAATAAAAGAGATTTGTTGGGCTTAGAATTGGCAGGTAAGTCTTTGTTCATGAAAACCAAGTTCTTAATGTATGAACTTATTAGATGGCTCTGGCTCTGAGCAGTTTTTTTTCTTTTGTGTTTACAGCTTATCAATCAAGTAAGACAATGGGGAAATGGTTAAGTGGAGTGAAGAAGTTCATTCCCTTTGAGGGATATGTTAAGTCTGTGAAAACGGCAGCACGAATATCATTTCCAAAGATCTCAGCAGACTGTCAAGATAAAGAGCCTTCAAATTTTTTGAGTCACAAGAAGATGGTTCCTTATTCGAACCCCCCTAGCACGGAAGATGTGGATAGTTTGTATGAATTCTTTGATAGAAGGTAGGAATTGTGCTCCTTCTCTGTTTTGAATTAGAAAGGTCAAAAAAATACAAAACGGAAGTTTAACTAATTCTATTGTGCTGGAGAATACTTGGTTATACTTGGAGAAATTTGGTCGATTAGTTGTTTGCCGTTTTTCTTTTGTGCTGGTTGATTAATTGTGAAATGTGTTTTACTACAAAAGAGAGTGCAACTGAATTAGCATTTCCTAAGCAATAATCAAAGATAGAATCCCTTGAAACTTATGACATCATTTACATCAAATCCCTCAATTTATTTCTTGCATTTGGTAGATTTATAACAATAACAAGACCGTTGATTCTGACTACACTTCTCTTTACTGCTATTAAGTTCAATATTTTGAAGTCATAAAATTCAAAAAAAAAAAGAGGAAGAAAGATATTATTTCAAAGTCGTTTAGCTAAATAATATGTAGTTAAAAGTCCAAGTAGCTAAAGTTTTTGTGATATAATACACATAGTATAGATGTGTTTTTAATTATTATCTGAATTGACTACTACTATGTGATAGGCCTACATGCAATTACTTTCTATATTACAAACTAGAGCTTTAGTGGTGATTCATTTGCTGATTCTTTAATTGTAGGTCAAATTGGGTGTCCCTTTAACCACACTTCAGTTATAAAATACTACTTCCTTTTGTGTTTTCTTCTAATATCAACTACACTATGATATCAATTACTGACTGGTTCCTTTCCATTGTTTTTGTAGTACCAAGCTTGTTGTATTGACGGGAGCTGGCATGAGCACAGAGAGTGGAATTCCGGATTACAGAAGGTTGGTTTAAAACTAGATGAGCATGCTCAACGTTCTCAGCAGTTAACAGTTTGATCATTCTCTGAAGTTGATAATCTGAGTTACACTTCAAAAGGAAATACATTTTTACTGCAAAGGGAGGAAGACGTTGTCAATATTTAATTTCTTATCCTAGCTGAGTTACATTTCTATAAAGGAAGACACATTTCTTATTAAAATAAGAAGGCTGTCAACATTTAGTTTTACTGCTATTTGGTGCAGTTATAAACAAATTAAAACATCTGACTTTTTGGGTGTTGAGCATTTATATAAATTGTATGAAGTGAGGATTAAATCTGAAAGTGCGGCGAGATGTCCTGTTTGATTCAATGCTGGACGGTATGTGAAACCAAAGTTTCTTTGTAATTACTCTATTTTGAGCATTCCCTGCAGTTTTCGCCTTTTTCTATAGGGTGGTACGTCTGTGTTGTGTTTAAGAGTGTAGTTGGGGATTCAGTATTACAGCTTTGTGCTGCTTCTAGATTTTATTTTGGGCTGTATAAAGAAGTTAAGTGATATTTTTGGACAAATGGTAATGCTTTTCCCTCTTCTCTTGGCAGCCCAAACGGAGCTTATAGTACGGGTTTCAAACCAATTACCCATCAGGTGATTTGAAGGCATGTGCTATGATTCTGGGTTCCATTAAAGTGTCATTATTCATTTATAAATACCATTTCTTGCATATTTGAAAGAGGAAAAAGAATGTATTAGTCTACTACGGATTTAGTTCTGTTCATCTCTAGACCTATATATTTCTTGTAGACAATAAATCCTACATGAATTTAGTTGTGGTCATCTCCAGAAATATATACATGATACAACAACAGTCCCAAATAAATCAGGATTGACTTATGAATACTCATGATTCTCTATTTAAGCTCAAATCATGTCATCATCATACCCAAAAAGTACTTTAAAAAATAAGTTAGACCTATTCCCAACTAGTAGATCTCATCTATATGGATCTTTTCCTTCTGCTGTGTCCTATCTTTAGCTAAGTGTGCTTTGATTCCCAGAAATTGTAGGTCTTTCGAGACAACTTCCTTATTGTGATTCCTACCTCTTCCTCGTTAACACGTTCACTCACCATAGTTGCATTTGCACATCTATGAACAAGATGTACTGGTTGCAGCTGTAGGTCGATGCAGAGCATGACCAAACATCTCAGGCAACCTTCTCCCGTTTTATCCTCAATGCATACTACTTGCACTGTCTGGCAAATTTGATCATTTCTTAATCTTATCCATCCTTCGGGCTATCACATTATACCCTAGTAGCACTTCTCCATTTCAACCATTTAGTGCTAATTCCCGGAGTAATATCTAGATATGCAAACTGATTGTACTTTGGCACCACCACCCCGTGTAGTCTCACCTCAACTTCGCTCTTCTCATGCTGACTAAACTTGCATGCGTGTCAATTATTCCACTAGTTAGTTGCTACCTCTTGCCAGAACAGGTACCGACTCTATGTTGCTCAGATTCTCCATAAATGATGTTGCAGCCGTGTTGGATCCTTCAAAATGTACTACTTTTGAAGGATCCGACATGCACCCGTAGACATTTTTTGAAGATCCAAGGAACATAGGCCATGCCATAACTCTATCACTAATGCTTAGGCAGATAGGAAGTAATCACCTAGTGATTTTTCCTTTTTTAGGATTTGAATTGGTCTCCCAAAGTTACAATCCCGCTTCATTTTCTGCTAAACCACATTCTTAGGTGCTAGAAAAAGCTCCGTTTTCATTAAAATTTACAGAGTCAGCTTTTGCTTACTGCCTACATTCTAACTGTCTGATTTATATATCCAATTGTAGGAGTTTCTACGATCAATCAAGGCTCGAAGGCGTTATTGGGCACGGAGCTATGCTGGCTGGCGACGTTTCACTGCTGCTCAACCTAGTACAGGTCATATAGCTCTATCATCTCTTGAGAAAGCAGGCCATATAAGTTTTATGATTACACAGAATGTGGACAGGTAGTTGGCTCATCTTTTCATTTCTTCGTTGATTTTATGAGCCTTTTGACACTAATTTTATACTCTTCCTCTCAGGCTGCATCACCGAGCTGGAAGCAATCCTCTTGAATTGCATGGGACTGTCTACATTGTTGCCTGTACAAATTGTGGTTTTTCTCTACCTCGAGATCTATTTCAAGATCAAGTGAAGGCTCATAATCCCAAGGTTATCTTTATTCAGTTATTCTGTTAATTGAGTTTGAAATCACTGCCTAATTATTGATTTGAGTTATGTTGATTTGACTTCATGAAAGATGACATAGAAATCTATTTCAGCACTGTTCCACAAGGCACTAGTCTATATGTATGTCCAAGTCCTATAGAACTATTAACACCGACGATGCTTTCCCTATACATGTCTAGCTATAAGAGGAGGGACATTTTGGTGCATAGAATGTTACTGATTCCATTGTCACCTCTATTTACCACAAAAGGATTTCATTGTCACACAACCATCTGCCTTACCCTCGGGCCTTGACACATCAGTTCCTCCCCTACCCCAAACCTTCCTTCTTTGGCCTGCAATCCTGTACCTGTTACAGGCTTACAGCAATTGCTTTTCCTTGTCATCCATCATCTCATCTTAAAGAGTTCTGTATCTACATACAACTGTGTTACCTTGTTTATGCAGAAAACTGTCATTCATTGATATTGGACTGCAATAAGGGTCTATTCAGTTTGGATGATAACACAGCATATGTTAAGATTTGGATTAACAAATATTAAGTACTAAATTAGCTGCCTAACTACCATGTTCAGTTATGACATCATATATGTCTTCTTGTGTATAGCAAGCATTGGTTTTCGATGGTTTATTTGGCAACATTATTAGAATTTAACAGCTAGCCCTTGATTATGGTGTATGAGATATAATCTAAGGGGTATTACAATAGCCAACCCAAAATCTGTAAACTGGAATAACAACAAATCATGTTCTCTTCTTGATCAACCTAATGTATTCACTGTTTTGTTCTGTTGGCATAAACTGAACTGGAAATATTATAGTACTGCAGTGGGCAGAAGCTATTGAAAATTTGGACTATGACAGTCGATCAGACAAGAGTTTTGGAATGAAACAAAGGCCTGATGGGGATATTGAGATTGATGAGAAGTTCTGGGAAGAGGATTTCTACATTCCTGAATGTCAGAGCTGCCAAGGAGTTCTGAAACCTGATGTAAGTGATTTTTAATTTATCAGATGAACTAGTTATATAAACTTGGAGCAGCTTCTCTTTTCTCTTGCTTTATGTTTTTTCATTTCCTAGAGGTTAAAATTGGCCTAGGAAGAATTGAGTAAGATGATTCCTTTGTTATCACGAATATGTCCAAGAGTAATCTTGAATTGAAGAACGAGCCTTTCGCCGGGGTGAATAAGAATAGCCAATAGGTACAGATGACTTTCAAATTTCTGCCATGTGCCATAATTATACACATAATAAGTCTGCTGATTTATAATGAAAATTGTATGGACTTATTACATATATCTATTCTTGCTCCGTTCTAATTATTGCTCCGGATCTAGAAAGAAGGTTGGATCTTGCAATGCAAAATCATTGGGAACTTATTTTCGATTTCGCTGTAGGATATCAAAACTCTATACGTTCTATGTTTTTTTTAATAGTTAGTTCAAAGTTTATGCTATTTATTACAGTACCTAGTCAGTGGTATACTTTTAACTTCTAAAAGTTCATTAAAAAGAAAAAAGACACAAATTCACCTTTACTAGTAATTTTATATAATGACTCCACGAGGTAGTGGTAAGGTCTGCGTACACTCTACCTCTCCAGATCCCACTTAGTGGGTATTACATTGGGTATGTTGTTGTATTCGATCAATCATTGTTCCTCTGAATTTTAGATCATATAGACAGTAGTGTACTGGTATAAGTCACTAAAATATGGTACATTACAGGTTGTCTTCTTTGGGGATAATGTCCCCAAATCTAGGGCAGATGCTGCTATGGAAGCTGCAAAGGGATGTGATGCCTTCCTTGTACTTGGTTCATCTTTGATGACCATGTCCGCCTTCCGGCTTATCAAGTGAGAATTTGCTTCTCTCCCATTTTAATCAAAAGAAAATCTGGTCTACTTGGTTACTCTTAACTTGTTTGCTCATTCGGTTCTTGTCTAAGTGCATCATTGATGAATTGGTCTTATATCAGCATAGGATTTTTTTCACAAGGATTGCAATTGCATGACCCGAGATTTCATTTCTGAGAGTGGTCCCTTCTGATTCACTTACTCTTTCTCCGAAAATAGTTCCAGATGGTTCTGGAAACGTAACATTACTTCTCTCTTTGCATATACCTGTTAGATTATCACATCATAATTTCTTGGTTTCCTTCTTTTTGTTGGTTTTTATTTCCTTCTCTCCCTTTTGGATAACTTATATCAACAACATGAGAATAAATCCTTGCAACAGAGCTGCACGTGAGGCAGGTGCTGCTACTGCAATTATAAATATTGGTGCTACACGAGCTGACGATATTGTACCTTTGAAAATTAGTGCTCGAGTTGGAGAGGTTAGTGCTTTGTATGGAACACCAGAAGTTCTAGTTTCCGTTATAGTCATCCTCGCATTCTATTTTTACAGCTTTTCTTGCTGCAACGTTCCTGGAACCTTAACTTATACAATTATATGATGCAGATACTTCCAAGATTGCTCAATGTTGGATCATTAAGTATCCCTGCTCCCTAGTTCCTGATTCAGAGAACTGTTAATTAATAGCATCCCAGATTCTTTTTCATCAGTTGCTGCAAATGGATTGTACACTTGGTCGGAACGTGCTAGTTCGCCCTGCATCTCACGTGTGGTAAATTCACTAAATTTATCTCGACGTTGTTTGTAATTCTTAAAAATGAACTTCTCAACTACCACACACACTATTTATGTGCGCGTTTGTATTGTCACACAACTCGACTACTTTGAATTTCTGATTTAGTGAGTTGAAGCTGAAATGGTGCGAAAATACACAGAATATTGCTTGGAAATGATGAATTTTAGTATTGCCTTTTGCTTAAAGATTTACATTATGCTTGCATAAAAAAAATACACACTGCTCGATTCTTTTACCTTTTTTTTTATTACTTTGGTTTATTGGATGCATTGATATTTCTAATGTATCTCAACGACGTATCGTCATTTTTTTGGATTTTGATCTTAGGTAGAGCTCTAACATGAAGGGGTCGTTTGATTGGGTACAAGTTATTCTGTAAGTTATTCCACCATAAATATGAGGTTATATATCCCATCACTAAGGTATAAATGGCGGGATAAATAATATCACGATTGCCTAATATCTCCAACCAAACACTGGATAGAATAGTCTTGCATTTTATCCCTAGGATTGTTATGCCTTATACCTCACATCAAATGACTCCGTAGAGTTATAAGATGGGTGATCTTGAATCGAAGTCAAAAGTAGTTGCGTATATTTGATACATGTAGTAGCTATTTTGGATATTAAAATTATGTTATTTGACACATGTAGTAGCAATTTGGATATTAAATACGAGATGATTTGCTAACGATAAGTATCAAAAGTATAACTAAGTGTACATCAGAACAAAATTCAATGGTGAGGAAAAGTAAATAGGAGATGATTTGCTAACGACAAGTATCAAAAGTATAACTAAGGGTGAAACCGAACAAATTTTTAATGAAGAGGTAAAATTAATATTTTTTTTGGGCTCTATACGAAGAGAGCGAATCGATGGATTTTTTTTACTTCCTTTGTTCACTTCTACTTGTTCATAACGAATTGTTTCATAGTGAAATCTACATATTTTATCAAGATACTCGTATTAATTGATGTATAGTTTTTAATGAACCGGAAAATATGATTTGAAATGAGTAGTTAATGTAATCGATAAAACATTCTTTTGATATGTTATAAAAATTCATTTTTTATTATAATAAACATATGAAGGAAAGACAGTTTTATAATTGGTTGTTTGGAATTTTAGGAGTCAATATAAATTTGAATATTAAAATTACAAAAAAAAAAAAAACATTGTTTAGCAAATAAGTAATGAAGAAATTTCGAGGTTGGAGGTATCCACAAATATATTCTCATGAAGCACGTCATAATCCAGTCAACACTTCACATCATTTCTGAGCTGTCCTATAAAAAAAAGTTGAAAACTTCACCACTTTTTTCTGTTTTTTTTTTAAAAAAAATAAAAATTGATGTTCGATATTTTTATTAATATTTGACTATTTTGAATTTATCTATCAATAAATTTTAAATATTAAAATTTGAATCCGAAATGTCTGATTAAATGAGAAACAACTTATTCATTGTATCAATATCTTTTGAAGTTTCGGTGTTTCATCACTTTTTTTATGTTTCTTTTTTTCTTAATGATAACTTTCTTGCTTTGGTGGCCTATTAAAGTGCTTAAATTGCTTAGTCAAAGGATTGTGAACTCAATTATTTTTTATTTTTTGGTGAACTCAATCTGTTGTTAGTTTTTTTTTGAATTCATAGTATTTTGCCAGTTTTTTTAGCACTTTACTAGTCTTTTTTTTTAAAATAGATTTGACCAATCAACATCAAATTTTATTGGTTGTGGTTTTTTTGTTTTTTTTTTTTTTTTTGTGAGTTGGGTATATCTGGTGAGTGGCTACAATTTTATCTAGAGATGTCAAATCCTCCTCCTTAGGACTTTATTCAGGGTTGGTAGGAGTTTTATAACTATTGAAAGTTACAAAGTAAACAAAAATTATGATAGATTAAAAGTCGAGTCGAACTCGGAATTTAAATTCTAAATTTATCTAAGTTATTGAGTTCGCAGTTAAATATTATTACATGTTAAATAGTTTTTATAAAAATATAATATCTACCTACACGAGTTTGGTCCGGAGATATGGAGGATAGGATTCAATGGAAGTATAATTTTTTTTATTGTTTAGAGAATTAGATCATGAGTTTACGCAAAAGCTTCTAAATTTATTCATAAGTCGAATAGAATGGTTTAGCTTCACCCTTAGTCACACGTGGAGTCAAGTTTTCTGCAATCAAGAGTCGAAACTTTGATAACTCGAATTTTTATATTAGTGTAGATATTTTTCGTAAGTCCACTGATTGATCGACGCCTTCATATATTTATCACTCGAATTTTTAAATTCACTACATTGAATATTCATATTTTAATTTAATTATGAATAATCATATGTTTTGAATGTTTCGTAAATAGTCGATAACATTGAAGAATATTCAAAAATAGAAGGGAGTAAAAGCTTGAAGTAAAAAGTATTAACTAGTCATCTAATTCAGTAGTTAAAATTTGGAGCTATGAACAAACTAGTTTAGTACTCCCTTTATCTTAATTTTATATAATATTTATTTTTTTAATCGATTTAAAATATAAAAATATATTGTTATTTAATTTAACTTTAAAATATTATTATACTTTATTAAGATGATTTATAGTTATATTCATATTTATGACTTATTTTCTTTCATAAATTTCAGAAATCTACCTTATTTTTTAAAAAAAGTAAGTCAAGTCAAATATTCGAACAATATCTAATAAATTGAGATGGAAGAAGTATTACTTCCTCTATCCTAATTTATATAACTCGACTTTTTTTTTAAGTTACATATTTCTAAATATAGTAATTGAATTTTAAAACATGTACTTATTAAAGATATTTATCTTCGTTTTTTAAAAAAGAATGACCATTTTTTTAGTCTGTTTAAAAAAGAATTGTCTTTTTTTTTGGTAACAACTTTTCACGTGGCATGTTTAAAATCACAAGATTACAGGGAAATTTTGTACATTTGACATAACTTTAATTTAGAACCAGATGATCAAAAGTCTTTTTTATTTTCTTAAATTTCGTGACAAGTTAAACTAGATTATTCTTTATGAAACAGAAGAATTATTACACAATACTTATGTCTAGTTTTAATCACAAGTTTTCAAGAAAAAAAAATTCTAATATATTGTATCAAATCAAATAACATCAAGTAAATTGAAACGAAAAGTGTATTACTCCCTCTGTTTGGTTTTAAAAAGAATGACCTTTTCTTTATAACGACTTTCCACGTGGCATGTTAAGGCCATAAAATCAGAGGGTAATTTTGTACATTTGACTTAATTTTAATTTAGGACTATAAAATTCAAAAGTATTCTTTATACGCATAAACTCCGTATCAAGTCAAACTAGGTCATTCTTTATAAAACGGAGCGTGTATTATTCTAAGAATATCCTTTTGACAATTGTGGGTTAGGTAGGTAGCACACGAGTGGTCTTTTTTGTCCTGACCTGACCGCCGTTTGAATTTTTTCTTATTGGATAATTATTATATTACTTTAACAGCCGACTTATTTAAAGTTTTTACTTTTTATGATATATCTTAAAATTCGCATAATATTATTTATTGATATTCTCCTCACAAAAAAGATTTTTAGCGATAATTAATTAACAAAATAACTTAGTTGTCCATGAATATATTTTTTTAAATGCAAATTTATTAGTGAAAATTATATTTTAGTATTTTTTATAAATATCACGAAAGTCTATAATAATAATTAGCTAATATTGATAAAGATTTTAACCGTGAATTAAAAATATTTAGTAATTAAAATATATTTTTTCTTTTTTTCCCAATCATATACTAAATATATCATAATATTAGTATGATTATAATAAATTATCATTAAGAAAGAACAATATGAAAAGTATAAATTAGTTATTTTTTTAGTACCAATTAAAATAGGATTTTTTTTTTTAAAAAAAAATAACATTAATTGGGACGGATATTATTATTTATTGGATCCTCAATGAGAAAGTGGTCCCCAGCAAGTGACGAGAGCAGTGACAAAATCATATGCACACGTGGGCGCATCTTTACAGGTGTTGTTCTCTCATTGGATGTTACTCTTCTATTGAGTCAATGGCTGCGGTCAATCTAAAAGCAGTGAGGGTCCCACACACCCACTAGCTTAGACTCTTGATCACCAAGTAACTTTTTCTTAAAAGTACTCCCACCCCACCCCAACCCCCACACCCCCAACCCCTCACCCCACTTAATGATTATGAAATAAAATAATTATTTCGTTCGTTTAAAAAATGATAAATTAGTTTGACTTAGAACAGAGTTTACGAAAAGAAGAAATACTATTTAATCGTTATGTTAAATGTATCTAAATGTCCTTTAATCTCGTGATCTTAAACATGTTATGTAGAAAGTTAAAATTAAAATATTGTCCAAAAAGAAAAGGAATCATTCTTTTTTAAACATACTAAAAAGGAAATATAATTTTTCTTTTTGAAACGGAGAGAGTATATTTTTTTATAAAAAATTATGTGATCTCATTTGACTAGATATAAATAATAATAATATATTGTAATTTTTCATGTTAGATTCTTAAATGAAGTAAAAATATTATTAACCTTTCTGTATTAATATTCGATTTTTGAATCTTTATCGTAACAAGGGTAAAATTGTGTCATCTTGACACATTTTTTTTTTATCTCTGTTCAAATTATTTCAGTCTATCTTTCCTTTTTTTTTATATATTTTGTTACATAAGCTATTTCCAAGTTGTAAAACTTCGTTATCAAGCATATCTTTCATAGTATATTCACACATCTATTAGAATATACTCATCTCTACTATTTTTATCTTTTAAACGTAGATATTCTTGAATATACTACATGAACAAAGTTGGTCTAGATTTAATTCAACAGTCACTCCATTTAAAAAAGAAGAAGATTTTACTTTTCTTTTTAATCGCCTCTAAAATGACCAATTTTCTTTTTAGCAACATTTTCGTTTCGGCTTTTTACTTGACAACTGACATGTTTAACTCACAAGATTAACTATTAATTTGATATATTTGACACAATTTTAATTTATATTAATTCAAATTAGATCATTCACATAATTTTAAAAAAAAATATCTTACCAAAAAGCCTCAATACTTGAATTTTATTGAATTATCAAACATATTATAGCAATACATATATATACAAAAATATATTATTAAATACTTTATACTAATTTATTATTGTCGACATAATAACGGTGGTCCTGTTATTGCCTGGTTTCTGCTGTCAAACTCTACAGCACGTTTTATTTTATATTATTATACATACGACTAGTTTCAATCCACCACGTGCAAATTTACCCCCTATTTTTTCATCTATATATACACTTCAAACCCATCATTATTTTTTTGTCAAAGAAACTGAAACTAACACAAAGCAGGAGCAGGAGCAGCAACAAACAGAGAGAAGAAAACAGAGGAAGATAAGAGGAAAATTTATCGAATTCGAATCGAGAGAAAAGGGGAAGTGAAGTTGCGAAGAGTGAGAATTTCAAAGGAAATGAACAAAGGAGCAAACGGAAATCAGCAATTGGAGTTACCGGCGGGATTCAGATTCCATCCGACAGACGACGAATTGGTGCAGCACTATCTCTGCAGGAAATGCGCCGGACAGTCGATTGCTGTATCAATTATAGCTGAAATTGATCTTTACAAGTTTGATCCATGGCAGTTGCCTGGTAATTTTTGACTCTTCCTCCAATTTTTCATAGCTTGCAAAGTCTAGGTCAAAAAAAAAATCGAAACAGATTAAGCTTCGCGTTTGATCACAGTTTTTGGATCTGTTCCGCCATGGAATTTGAAAATCAGATCAAGTTCCTTAAAACAAGTTTTTCGACTTATAGCATAGCAACACAACTTCAAATCTCAAAAATCACAATTTCAAAAACTCATAGATTTCAACTTCTATATTCAAACAGGAGCTAAATTTCGAATTTTAAAAAATTATCTTCAAATATCCGTAAAAGTTAATCTTCGAACATTTTTAAGTTCCTAAAACTGTTTGGTTCTTTTTCTGAACTTTATTTTTTGTTGGTAATTGCAGAGAAGGCTTTGTACGGTGAAAAAGAGTGGTATTTTTTCTCACCAAGGGATAGAAAATATCCGAACGGTTCACGGCCGAACCGAGCAGCAGGAACCGGTTATTGGAAGGCAACCGGAGCTGATAAACCGGTGGGAAAACCCAAAACCTTAGGGATAAAGAAGGCACTTGTGTTCTATGCCGGAAAAGCACCCAGAGGTATAAAAACAAATTGGATTATGCACGAGTACCGCCTCGCCAACGTGGACCGCTCTGCTGGCAAGAACAATAACTTGAGGGTAAGTCCTTCTTCAGCTTTAATTTTTTATTTTCGGAGATGAGATTCAAGATTCGAGTAATATAGTATGGTAAAATTACTGAGTTTACGTGAACTATACTCACATCTCTAATAGTGATATCTCCTAAGATTTACAATGTTTCAAATGAAATCCTAAGATTTACAATGTTTCAAATGAAAAATAGTGGAAGATTTCACTTTAATTATCAACAATTAGGTGTGGCACCCATTTAACATATAGTAATAAGTAAAATAAAATGGTCATTATATTCTGTAACTTATGAGTGCAAAATACAATTTGTAAATTGTTTATTGATTATGTGATTTGACATTATTGCAGCTTGATGATTGGGTATTGTGTCGAATATACAACAAGAAAGGCACACTTGAGAAGCATTACAATGTGGACAACAAGGAAACTACAAGCTTTGGAGAATTTGATGAAGAAATAAAACCAAAAATATTGCCCACACAATTAGCACCGATGCCACCACGGCCTCGATCGACACCAGCAAACGACTACTTTTATTTCGAGTCATCAGAGTCGATGACTAGAATGCACACGACAAACTCGAGCTCTGGCTCAGAGCATGTCTTGTCGCCATGTGACAAGGAGGTTCAGAGCGCGCCCAAATGGGACGAAGACCACAGAAACACCCTTGATTTTCAGCTAAACTATTTGGATGGTTTACTAAATGAACCATTTGAAACCCAAATGCAGCAGCAAATTTGCAACTTTGACCAGTTCAACAATTTCCAAGACATGTTCCTATACATGCAAAAACCTTACTAAAATTGTATAAATTCATTGGATCTAAATTGAGTGTGATCCATGACATTTTCTTTGTTCTTTGGTGGTGTAGGTCAACTTTTTATTAAGTAGTTTAGAGAAGTACAAAATGCTAGTCAAATTTGGTGGGCTACAGCACAAATGAGCCTTGATAAGCATAGCCAAAGAGTCGTATAGAAGGGCTTATTATTATTGTAAGGTATGTAAAAACAAATGAAAATTTGTTAATATCAAGTTATCATTCTTCAAATCTCTGTGATTATGACTCTCCTACACTGGTTCAAATAGAAATTAGCATATTTAAGAGCTCAGGGTTCAGGGGCAAAGTTATCGACATCGATGTGTCTGATTCATGTAGGCATGAGAGCTAAAACTTTCTATTGTAAGATCCACAATAAGACAGTCGACTTGGGTGAAAACAATAGGAAAAAAGCCTAACAAATCATCAAGTTGAGTTGTTAACACTAAACAGTGACGAAGACTCTTTCCTACATACAACATAGATGAATGTAACAAATAACAAGGCAAAACATCTTTAACCTAGCAGTTAGTAAGATTTCGATTACCTCATATAAGAACTTCGCATCGTCCTTGATATAAAATTTAAAAGAGCAAGAAACGAAATGAAATTCCTTACGTAAGGAGGAGTGTGGCTGCGCCTCGTTTCATCATCATATGTTAGCAGACACTTATCCTTTCCAGCTTCCGCTACATACTAGTGAGTGCTGACTCCTCGGTAACTGTCAACGCACCTCCAAATGGACTGCAAGCCAGTATGTACCTGGAGTTTCTCCAAGTGTGTCCTTTAATTAAGTGTCAATCGCCTCCATATGTCGAACATTACATGATTGCAATATCATCCTAGTCTCGAGACAATCCAAACACTAACCTGTAAACTGTAATCAAGTTGCTGGTTATTGTCTCTCCTGTTGATTCTGTCTCTTTTAAATCAGGATGTCCTCCTCTACAACTGGGGAAGTGGAGCTTTGGGTTTCAGTTATGGGCCTCTTTGAACAGTTTGGATTCCTTTGGGGTCTTTGATCCAGTTTCACACTGTCTTTCCTATCTCTTTTTCACATTGAAGGACATAATGGATATGCAATTTGATATGTATGACTACCTTGCAAAACAAGACGTAACACTTTGAGTAGGGACTGAAATTATGTACGAGATATGTCTGTCTGCACTTGTTATACCATTTTCTGTAGTCGAAAGGAAGTAGACAACAACAAAAACATACCCAATGTAGTATCCAGACCTCAGTTTGGAAAGGAAAATACGGAAATGAAAGTAGTAACAACGATTGTATAGAGCGCTAGGGTCGAAAGGAAGTAGACATGATGAACTTTTCAACGTCCAATTTTCATAGTAACGTCCACGAAGGCATCAAGATGAGAATAATTAATGAGCACACTAAAAAAAACTTCCAGTATAACAGAAAAAACAAACACAGATTTACTAATGTCCAAATAGTCATTATCATTATGACGAAAACCAAAAGTTGCAAGAAGCTTACATATTACTAATATCTACAGAGTCCTACCCAAAATTTCTTCTTGCATTTTTGAAACTATTCATCGTCACTTTCCGATTAATATATGCTCTCATCATATATCCAGAGATTGTCGAAACCACAGAAATCACCTAAAAGAGATCCATACTTATCAATGATTGGTACACCCAATTCCAGCGAAAATTTGACTTCCCGGCCATCTGGAAGTTGGACCCATTTTCCCATTGACGAATCTGTGTCTTCTTGACTTCCTTGCTTCTCCCATGTACTAAAATCAACCGGCATTTTGCTTTGCAACTCGGACTCCTTTGATCTCTGAACATCGAATTTCATGTACTGATTAGCATGGAAAGTTTCTTCAGCAGCTGATTCGGGCAGAAATCCTTCAAAATTTACAACTAATTTCTCTTTCTCAGCTTGCTTCTCTGCAGTACTAAAATCAACAGGCATATTGCTTTGCAACTTGGTCTCTTTTGATCTCTGAACGTCGAATTTCATATACTGATTAGCATGGAAAGTAACTTCAGCGGCTGATTCTGACTGAAATGCTTCACAATTTACAACTAATTTCTCTTTCCCAGCTTGCTTCTCCCCTGTACTAAAATCAACCGGCATATTGCTTTGCAACTCGGCCTCTTTTGATCTCTGAACGCCGACTTTCATATACAGATTAGCATGGAAAGTTTCTCCAGCAACTGATTCAGGCTGAAATCCTTCACAATTTACAGCTATTTTCTCTTTCCCAACTTGCTTCTCCCTTGCATTTAAATGAATTTTCTTACTACATTTCTTCTTTGCCTTGACTATTTCCCGAAACTCTAGCTTCTTAGATTGATAAGCTAGGGAAGCCTCTTCATACGTGCCAAAAGTCCCCAACCAAATCTTTTTCTTACTAATGGGGTTTATAATCTCAGATGTATATTTCCCCCACTGGTTCTTGCGAACCCCAATGATACGCGTTGTTTTGGGAGAATCCATTTTTTTATTTCTACCCCCACTAGACAATGATGCCCCAACAGATGATTCAGGCTTAGTTTGATCACAATTATTTGGTTTATCCTCCTTATATCCCTGAGTTAACATATCAAACTCAGACTTCTTGGATAAATAAGCTTGTGAAGCCTCTTCAATAGTGTTGAAAGTACCTAACCATACTTGCTTATGCTTAATCGGGTCTCTAATTTCAGCACTATATCTCCCATTCTTTTGCTTTCGGATTCCAAGTAAGCCTGACTTAGCTTTAGGATTTCTTTTCATAGTATTACACCTATCAGCTGATTTAGACAATGAACATGATGTTTGTTTACAAGATTCTAGATTCATGACATTTATTGGTTTGTTAGATGCATGCATGTTAGAGTTAAAGCCTTTGCATACCTGCTTTTTCTTGAAAGTTTTTTTTCTCAATTTCCCCATGTTATGCCATTCAGCTCCAAGTAACATGCTTTTGTGACTGAAAGATATCTCCTGAATAAGGGGCTTTTTCCCATGATCAGCATCAGTGGAACCGGCAGCAGCATTAGCAGTTTTGTTAGTCGAATTTGAGCTTGGCATTTCATCAAGCATGTGGCGGGCAGTAGAAAATTCGCATTGCTTAGCTAAATAAGCCTCGGAAGCTTCTTCAGCAGTGTTGAATGTACCCAAACAAACCCGTTTTTTCGTAATCGGGTCCCATTTTTCAGCAACATACTCACCTCGTTTCCTCTTCCGAACCCCAGAAAAATTTGCTGCATTCTGCAAACCCAAAACTATACTGTCACTCCTTTCAGCAGCAGGAACACTTTTGTTAGTGGAATTTGAGCTTGGCATTTTATCATACATGTGGTGAGCAGAAACAGAGCTTCGATTTTCTTCTGCATTTGCTCCTGCAGATTCCATGGCAAATCACTATGTACAAGAACAATGCATGGGATTGAAGGGTGAGATGGAAAAGGGGAATTGGAATTGGGGATGAGCATGTTTGAGAGTATTAATGGTGGAATTTCCATTGACACTTGTCCTGAGAATTGACACATTTAACAGTGAGATGATGACAACTGTTCTTGAGAGGTAGAAATGTATAACTTCGCAATTTTTGATGTTTTAACACAGAGTAGTAGTTAATTATGAACAATAAATTCGGTGTAATTTCACGTCGGAAGAGAATACAGTATAGACGAATTTACCCCTATGGTGAAGGTGGAAAGACTGTTTTTCAGGATAGATGTCGAAAGAGAATAGAGTATTGACAAATTTACTCCTACACAATGTAGATGGGGAGTGACAAATTTACCCCTACACAATGTAGATGGAGAGTTTGTTTCATGTAAAAATCACACAATTATCATACTGTTAAGAGCTAATTACGTCATATTTTTATTCTTTTTCAAATTACAAAAAAAATAATAATTAAAATTTAGGGATTTCGAACACATCATTAAACGTCTATGATATATTGTGTCTCGATACATTACCTTTGTTGATACAAGACATACCTATCCAAATGAATCACTCAATATTTTGATACATTGCGTCTCGATACGTTGCTTAATGTTCCGATACATTCACATTTCGATACATTATATTTGTTAATACAAGGTACACCAACAATGATATATCTCGTACCGATACATGAATGATATGTCCAAAAATAGTAGAGAGAAGAACATAGGATTTTTTTTCAAATGGTATGAAATTTTAAAAAATAGGGAAAAGGGTCTGATATACCTCTCAACTTTGTCATTTAGAGCTGATATATCCCTCGTAATAAAAGTGGTTCATATATGCCCTTATCGTTATACAAACGGCTCACATATACCCCTGCCGTTAGAAAATGGCTCACATATACCCTTCATTTAACGAAAGTTAAAAAATTAGTTTTAAATTTATATTTGTTACTTCTAATTTTTTTTTAAAAAAAATATTTAGGGATATATATGATTCTTCTATCAAAGTTCAAGGTATATTTTAATTTTTTCATACAAAAATTATTTTTTGACTTCTTTTATTATAATAATTTGAGTTTCTTATTCTTATTTTGTTTTTTTCTTTCATTCCTTAGTTTAAATAAAAAAAATTCAAATATTTTTTTTGTGTGTATTGTAATTTAATTTCGTATTCGAAGAAAAAATTGGTCATCTACAATAAGTTTTACAAGAATATTAGTGAAACATAAATAAATTTGATTATCAAAATAATAATTATAAATTAGTCATCGAAACAAAAAAAAAAGTAAAAAAAAAATATGTTTGACGAGGATTAAATTTACTCATATGAGATTATATTTTTTATAAAAAAATAATAAAAATTTAGATTAAAATTATTATTTTTTTCATTTCCGTTAGAGGAAAAAGGGTATATGTAAGTCATTTGTTTACAAGTAGGGGTATATATGAGACACTTTTATAACGATGGGTATATCAGCTCTAAATGACAAAGTTGAGGGGTATATCAGACCCTTTTCCCTTGTTAATAAGTTACCTATTTAAATAATTTTTACTTATTTTATATCTCTATCTATACAAATAAAAGATAAAATAAGCCATGCATGATGAATAACTAAACTCTCATCAATTCTCGCACAAAATAATACAAAATGTCTCGTAATTAAATTTATTATTAATACCTGCGTAACTCTAGTAAGTTATAAAAAGAATTATTTTGTTTTAAGGAGATGTATGCGCTGTTCTCTGTATTCTCTTTGGAAAATGTTCTGATTTTTCTTTGATCGAAACGTATAAATTTGATTTTAGATCTGCAAATCAAATCAGTATTTAGATGAATCTGAATAATCGAAGATCTCTAGCTCGTTCTCGTGCTCAGGCTCGATTTCAGGCTAAATGGGTTGAAGTATCGCCGGAGATGTTGCCGTAGCCATAGAGTCTGGTTATTAGTGGAATCTAATTCCATCCGGTGGTCGTCAAAGGGATGTTAACACAATGTAAAGATTTTCTTTTGTAAAAAAAAAATGTTTTCGTAGAAAATATTTTATTGAAAAACAAGTAATTTTCATCCATATTCTCGTTGTTTGATTGGTTAATTAAATTTCAAAAATTCATCAAATCTCCTCAAGTAGTATTTAAACTTATGACCAATCGGTTAACAACTGATAGCTCTACCACTAAACTATTAAAGAAGTAAGGAATAACATGAGACTCGATTTCATAGAGTTAAATACCCGTTCCAACCCTTGATCAATCTGAGCTCGAAATGACTGGTTGCTGCCACTACAACAAAAACAAATTTTTAGCGGTAATAAATATTGGCTTTAATAAAGAGTGCTAAAGAATTTAGAGACATATACAAAGAATGCTAATTGTTGCCGCTAATGATCATTTTTGATGCAGTAATACTCACATGAATTGGATAATAACTGATGTTGTCAAGAGAAAATAAGTTTGTCTTTCACTAAATGATGCAATTTTAGCTGTTATTCCTGTTTGTGTAAACGTCATTCATTTTTCCAGTCATCTAGACGTGTTGTATGCATTTTTATCATAAATTTATTTGATATTGCACGAGGATTATACGCAAAAAATATCTCTAAAGACGCAGACCTTGGAGGCGAATTCTCAATATCGAATCAATTACTTCGATCCTTATGTTGCAAATGATGGTCAGAGAGCCCATGGCCTTGCAAGTGATCAATGAAAGTCTATGCTTTTTATTTCACATTTTTCACTTGCAATTTGAAATTAAGAAAAATGATACTCTCATTTTTCATGTTCTGTTTGATTCGTTTCATTTTTCAAATTTCTTATGTGGCGGCGTACACAACAACAAGGAAGCTTATGGAAATTAAATCTTGAACATGAGTTTTGTTGGAAGTTAACTTCCCTGTAGGGAATCTTCCTTTTTACTTGTCATTTTAGTTCTTTCTAAAATTCCGTTTTATATTGAAATTTGGAACTAAGAGATGACAATGGAAGCTACTTCCTACAAAACTACTTCTGGGCCGGAGGAGAGTGACGAGGAGGGAACATTTGAAGTACACGATAGGGACGTGCCAAAGGAGGATGTTGTAGAGGAGGTGGTGGTTACAGAGAAGCAAAACTACGTTATTAGACACAACGAGAATGAGGTAATTTTATTCTCGTAGTTTAAATCTCTTAAGTTACTAATGATCTCGTGTTTTGTATATATAGATGATCTCTTCTGTTTTGTTTAAAGTTGATGAGATTTATAAACGTCTCAAGTTACTAACAGTTGCTCGTGTGTTTTGTTCTAAGATCTCTTGTGGATTGAGTTCTGGTGCTAAACTTGATGAACTTCTAGCACAAGTTGAGAAAAGATTAGAGAAAATGGAATCTCAACGAGAAAAGATGGAGACATTGTTGGTTGATATTAACGAAAAATTGAACTATTTAGTGAAGATGGAGGATGAATTTGGGTTAATTTTAAGAACGTTTATATCAAATCATACTAAATCATAAACTAAAGCGAGAATGTGTTTGTCACAGCCGGAATCTGGATGAGGTTTGATACCATAACTTGATCAAACAAATCGACTTTACCAGATTATACAAAGCGAGAATGTGTTTGTCACACCCCGAATCTGGATGAGGTGGACCGAGAGAAATGCAAAAGAGAAATGGTAGGGAAATATCTGTACTTGTATGATTATGAGGGTATATGACGAAAATATATGTATTTGTATTAGTAAATACAGTGTTCACTCGCTTTATCCAAACACAAACGCCACTTATACATTTGTGTTTGTATAAATTGAGAGAGGCGAGCGAGATTTCTAGGTAGAAATGCGAATGACAAAGTGTTTGCTACGAATTAAAATTAAATGAAACTGTGATTATAATATTTATTTTGAAAAAAACGATATAGAGAGAATTGATATACAAATATTTTATTTCGATTTAATTGTATACAAATTCAAATATACAATTATCTAACCGATATACATATACAATCATTGCACTTTTATACTAACGAGATGCCTGTTTGCATTTATACAAATTTGATATTTTTTATGGAGAGTAAATAACAAAACCGTAGCTATAGAGCGCTAATATGATTTTTATATTTACTAAACCTAAACTTTACTCTTTTTTATATATAAAAAGTAATTTTTTCATAACCTTTTGAAATAATTACCATTACCTAAAGTGACTTTTATGGTGTTATATATACAAACTTTATTTACTTTAGTGTATAAAGATTATTAATTGAGACACCAATGAAAAATTTACTGTTATTTTATGTATATATTATACACATACATCATTTAAGAGTTTTTTTACCTTCCAGGTTAAGGAATAAAAAGTTGATCAATTGAGATGGATACTCGGATAGGTCTATTAAAAGGGACAAGTAGTGTGTTGTTAATTAGGTAAAAATTCTTTAAATTTTAAAAATTAGGTAGAATTGACAAAAAAAAAATATTAGGTTAAAAGATATTTTTATAATAGTCTTAAACTTTTAATTTTTACATTTTAATTTTACAATTGTCATAATTGTCGAAATAACTTCTTTAATCGTTTGATAACTATCATAATTATCGAAATAACTTCTTTAGTCGATTGACACTTCAACAGATGTCCAAACAACTTTAAAAGTTGTCCAAATAACTTCAGTGCAGATAACTACGAAAAATGTTAGTTAATTTAGTACTTTTATTAATATTAAAAATAAAAAAGTAAAGAAAAATAAAAGGGCCCACTTGTCCTTTTTTTTGATTATAAACTTTTGAAAGGCACTATGAGCTCATTTTTTCTGGATACTCACGGTGGTGAAGGTATCAACCCAGTGGTTCCCGCCGGAGAAGCCTCCGGAGGTATTTTTATTTTCCAATTTCAACTTGTATATGTATTTTTTCCTCTTTTGTCAATGATTTTACACTTCTGATCAAGCTTGTTGTATAGGGTTTGCCTAGTACGATTTATCGATTTGCGATGTATTTTACTGGTGCGAGGTTTATCCTGTGCTATCTAAGAGTAGCAGCAAGTGTGTGTTCCTTGTTATAAAAAAAGCGAAAATCATAAACCCCTAAATCCTTGGTCTAGTGATAAGAGTGAATTATTTGTGATGTATGGATTAGAGGCACATAACACGTTCGAACCCTGTTATAAAGGTGGGCTCATTATTTGCTTAGAGTAATTCTACTAGTGTTGGCTTGAGAGAGTAGGATGTACGCAGACGTTACCCTATCTTTGTGGGGTAGATAGATCCTCGGCTCAAAAGAAGTTATTCAACGCAGAATGCACTTACGTATGGTAATCAAAATTTTGTGTGGGGGTTCCTACTTTTATAATAGTACAGATTAAAAGGATGGAAATATTAGTATGTAACGAAGAACCCAATCAATACCCTAGTGTAAAGTGGGAAACTTAGCTTTCTTAGACAAGTATATTCGGAGGGTAATTAAAAAATGTATTAATATACCCGAAATATCTAACACTGTTCGAAAATTTGCCTAAAATTCTAATGTTGTAACCAATCAAGTTCTGTAATATTTGTGTTATCCTCATTTTTTGTTTTATTTGTAGCTTATTTAGATTTTGTAACTCAGACGCGAAATGGCGATGCAGCTGATTGGCAAGAAGAGGTTTACCAACAGGTATTGTCTGCAATGATGTTTTTATTTACGCGAGATTTTGAAAATTGAGGAAATTACATATGTGAATTTTGATTAATTGCCTCGTTATAACATTATTATATATAGCTGAATCTTGTGAAATATTTCCTATATGATAAAATAGAGTAATAGAGGAGGTTTACCATATTGAGTGTTTACTACTAAATTTGTGGTCATACCCTTCCCTGCAAGGTGCTTTATGTATCCCATTTTTAGAGGAGATAGAAAATTGAGCCTGTTACTTGGTAATTTGTTAGAAATTCGTATATTCTCAATTGAGAACTACTTGTACAACTATGCCTCAGTCCCAAGAAAGTTGAGGTCTGTGCTATACCCTCCCTGCTAGGTGCTTTATGTATTCCATTTTCTTTAAAGGAAATAGGAAATTGAGCCTGTTACTAGGTAATTTGTTAGAAATTGGTATATTCTCAATTAAGAATTACTGTTACAACGGTATAGCTATGCCTCAATCCTAATAAAGTTGAGATCCACTATATAAATTCTCACTATTGATAGCCCATTGTTTAACCTTGTCTTGGTCCTTTTATCCTATATTGTCAATGAAAAAAAATAGTTTCACAAGCACCGACATAATTGAGAAGTGAAATATTGTTTGATAAATTTATTGATTATAGAAAATTAGTTTTTGAATGTTGTGATCGTATTATCTAAATTCATGAGGTAAATGTATGTAAGTTCGAGTCGAAGTTTTTTTTTTTTTTTTTTTGAAATTGGTAAATTGTATCCCTTCAGCATTAAGGTTATGCTGGCCACCTCCGAAAAATTTACAAAAAAGAGATAGAAAAAACATATAAAATCCACTAGTTGGATTTCCTCTTCTATACTCTGTTCTTTACACCAGAAACCAAGTGAAGTAACAACTTTCCACTTAATCTTCAAAATAGAGGTCTTTTCCTTCGAAGATCCTCTGGTTCCTCTCCTTCCAAATGGTCCACCAGATGCAGGCTGGGACTGTCATCCACCATATTTTTTGGCTTTTGCTTCCTCCTCTTCTGATCCAGCAGCTAAGCAAGTCCGCAGTATGTTTAGGCATGATCCAGTTGATTCCAGCAATGGCGGCGAACATATTCCAAACTTGTGTCGTTACTTTGCAATGCATGAAAAGGTGTTTGTTGGTTTCTAGTGCCTCCTCGCAGAGGAGGCATCTAGATGCTATGATGGACCCCCTTTTTTGCAGTGCCTCATGTGTCAAGCATGCTTTCCTAGCTAATAGCCAAGTGAAGCATTTCACTTTATTAGGAGCCACACTTTTCCAAGGTCCAGTTGACCTGCCTCCAGCAACACTCAATTCCCTTTTGTATACTCTGTTAACAGTGAAAATTTCATCATTGTGGTGCCTCCAAATGAGTTTGTCTGAGTCTGGCAGACTGCACAAAGCAACAGCAGACTGCGCAACTGCCAGCCCACAAGATGTCACAGCTTCACCAGCTAACTGATGCTAATGACCTAATGATGAGGCAGCAAATGGGAATGAAAACAGGAGTTTTACAGCAACAGCAGTCAGTTGGATTTCATCATCCGCAAGTGAAGTCGGAAATATCTTCAGCTCAAACCTATCAGGCAGTATCTCCTCAGGTATGTCGTCAACATTTTATGGATTGTGTATAACTAAACTTGACGAGTGTTTATAGCATGTTTAGGAGAAAAGGCTTAAAATAATCTATTATCTATGGACTAAGCTCAAAATGATCCTATTTCTTTCATATGGAGCACTAATAGTCCCTTTTCTTTGATAAATGGTGCACTTTTAGTCCTAACTTTAACACCCTTAATCTTTTAATAGGAACAAAACCTACCTGCTGTGGATGAAAGCAAGAACGGTGCAAATGTGTCCTGGAATTTTCAATGAAGCTTTTCCCAATAAATGAGGTAATCATTTTGTTCTTGTTCGATCTTTATATATCTGTCCTTTTAAATGACTTCTACTGAAAGAGAGAACAAGAACTTGACAACCATGACAAGCTCTTGTCCATTGATTTTTAGAAACTGGAATAAGTCCCAAGTGTGAGAAACGGAGAGGACGAAATAGTGTAAGCAAGGAATAGGTGTTTAATATTTATTTTATATACTTTCAGTCTTTGTTTGCTAGAGTAAATTACATCAAAGAAAGAGAATTCTGACTAGTAAAAAGTTTCACGATGAATAGGATTATTACCCACCACTTAAACAAAGACTAAGAATTATTAGTGTTCCTGGAAAAGAAATAGGATAATTTTAAGCCTGTCCAAGGATAGTGGACTATTTTGAGCCTTTACTCTCATGTTGAGGAATAGATGAGGAGAGATTAGAGAAATATTGAGGCTTATTTAAGAAGGACGAGACATTGTTGGCTGATATTTAAAAAAAATTGACTTATTCGGTGAATATGCAAAATGTTGAAGTTTCTATGGACATAAGATGTCTAGCTAAGTTCGTGAACTCCTCGTGGACATGTGATGATTGACCAAAGAAGAAACACATTTGGTACTTATCCTAATTTCATGCAACAATGGTTTATGTTAGTCAAATGTAGTGTTCGAAGACTAGTTTTATACGAAACTGAACACAACCCTAAATTCAATGAACAAGCTTTAAAAATTAATTTAATTGTTCTTGAACAAACAATGCTTCATGGATTCTTTATACTCAAAAGAATTTTTTCATTGACCAAGCAAGAGAATCTAAAATATAATATGATTTTTGACAGATAAAAGTTGTTTATTAGACCTATAAAGTTGCCTTCGATTTCAACATTATGAGCATTACCAATGTATTATTTTCATGCATCATCACAAAACTTTGAAAGTGATAGTTGATGTGTTCAGGAAAGTGAACATTGGTTTATTTATGTCGTCAACATAAACAAGAAGTACAAGAAATCTCGATGCTGTTTTCTTTATAAAAAAATATAAATAAGAAAAGTCACTATTATATTCTTCGTCGTATGAATATTCACTAAGGTGATTAAGTCACATCCACCTTATTTGATGTTCTCTATAAGGATTATGAGTTTATAGAAACTTGTAAATGCTTCAAGCATTTTGAGTCCTTCGGGAAGTTTCTTTTGATTTTGTCAAGTGACAATATCTGGTATTAAATGTCCGATCCTCTGATGCATCGATTGTTGGTCCAATAAGGTTACACTTATCAAGATGCATGTCATTTCACTTGATAAACATTTCTACACCGGTATGCTTAAATAAACATATAATTTAGATCCTCACATTCTGTTACAATATTATGGGCTATATTGTATCAAATATATCGTCATTGAGTTATCATTTTGTATCAGTTCGAAGTGCGACGTAACTTACTAAGATCTCATTACTTCATTATTTACAGGTGCGTGAAGCTCTCATGAGGTTTCATAAGTCGCAGGCTCTTCAAGAGCACATTTACTTGTTAGTATGATCATTTTCTGTTTTCCCTTTCTAAGGATTATTTCAATTGGAATTGTCTGGTCTATCATGTTTCATGCATGCCATAGACTCTTTCCTTCTAGGACATTTAACATGAGCATTTGCAACTGATATGTGGGATTGATTTTGGGTTAGCAAATGCTTAAAGCATTTGACTTGAATGGTCTTTTGAATGAAAACCGTACCGATAATAAATTTTTCTTGACAACTTGTTATTTTCCCCTTATGTTAGAAAAACTTAACATATATCCCAATTTAATTGGGTGAATCTATCTTTGTGCATCATAGTATATTTTTTCTTCATATATTGCGCATCAAAAGCTATCAGGCGGAATATATTTAGTTCCTGACCCTAAACCAATCAAGAGTTGGCAAATTAGGGGGTGACTGAATGGTCAATGGTTGGGGAGATTGGGTGGGTGGAAGGAGACAATTAACTTAGAATGTCTCTTATGCAACTTGTTTGGCCTACTTTCATTATGGAAGTCATTTTCCTCATTTTTAAGGAACTTGTTTTCCTATAGACTATTTTCGGAACATTTTGACCAACCAAATATAAGAAAATTGAAAAACATTTTCTAGAAAAATGTTTTCCTCTATACCAAGCACACCCTTAGTCATAATTTGTAGGTCTGATGCATTGAAGTGTTGTTGTATACAATATATCCTATCATAGACCGACACAGAGTTTTGTTCTCATAAGCAATGGTTCAATTATTTATTGAAGGTATTCAATGTCAAACTAGCTCGAATATAAATTAGATTTATCAAGATGAATTGTCTTGATTACACAATCTGAAAACTATGCTTTTAACTCAAACATACACCTTTGTGAATGCCAAAATGCATGTCGACAATAAATGCACATGGTAATCATCTTATAGATGCATCTATTTAAAATATCACATGAGACGTGAATATGCTCATTTTCACTTCTTATCTTTTCCAGGATTTAGGGTATTCATTTCAAATATTAGTTAGTTTAATCAACTTATCATGAGAACGTACAACATAAAAGAATTTTTGAAGAATGTTCTATTTGTTCGATATATGTTGAATACTTAATATGTATATCTTTAGAATTCGAGAACCATATGATTACCATCTATATTTTTTTTTATTTAAGTGTTTTGTATAGTCGCACTTCCATCAAGAAAATATATGAATTGTTATTTTCTTCAAGGAATTAATAAAACATTACCGTAGAAATCATTCAACAAGATACATTTCCTTCTTCCTTAAAATGATATTTTTAAAAACGTAGACACACGTGTCATATTGCAATGACTTCTATACCACAAAAACATGTATATCCTTTTTATTCTATCTCTTCATGAGAAGTTGTGGTGTCTCTTTCATCCACTTCGGGGAATGAAATCTGATTATTTGAATGTGCTTGAAATACCAACCCCCTCGACCTATTTTCAAACTTTAAATAGATAGGACGTCAATTGCTTTGTTGAGCCGCACATGGAATCAAGAGCTCCAAGTGGGCCATTTTTAGTAAGCTAAAGTGGCAATGCGGGATGAACCAAAAGTCGGGTTACGATGCCAAACTGCGCGTTAACCTAGATCCCTCAAAGGGTCTTGGTCGATTAAGACATTAGATCATTATTTTCCTTAAGTAGACGACATTGCTTAAGAGTATTTCTCATATATTTTTCAAACTTTTTTTGCTTTAGGAGAAAATTTAGAAGTTTACTCCTTGGAGAATGTAATTTTAAAATTTTACCACTTCTGGAGTAAATTTCGAAGTTGTACTACTTCGGGAGTAAAGTTCAAAGGTCTGTTACTTCGAGAGTAGATGCCTGATTCTTGTTACTTTGGGACTTAGTTGCAAAGTGTTTACTATTTTGGGATTGATTTTTAGGTTTGTCATACCCCAAACTACCTCCCAGACGTGATTGACACCTAGCACACACCATCGGCCATGTGAACCCAATTACCATACCTTCACCATTAATTCATAACGTTTGATGAATTAAATAAGTATTCAAACAATATGATATATAATTATGAACTCTTGGTATCTCAAAATGTGAATCTAACACTCTTGTGCAAATCCCACGCTAAACCAAGGAGCATCAAAAGGAATCTCAAAAGGACTTGGAATATTAATGATAATGACTCTTTTGAAATCCCCCACAAATAATGCAGTTGTTCACCTCAACAATTAGATCAACTCGAGCGGACTCATCAACCTCGACGACCATTTATTTTGCCAAGCACATGTTCGTCACAACTCAAGCAGACAAAACACATTTTGAAAATGGATTTGAAAATCAAGCACACAAAGCTTAAACTCACTTACCTCAAATTCACAACTCAATCATTCTTTCCATTAGATCATAACTACGATCTCGAGACTCCGGATCACCTCAAACTAACACAAAATGGGTTAAGAATGGTTAGGAACCCTTCGTTGGATGTTTTCTTAATTTTATCACAAGTCAAATTTGTGTTTAAAGATTAACCCAAAAAGTCAACTCGGATTAATGAGTTAGAATTCAAAACCAATAATATTTTGAGCTAGCCATACCTCGTTGGATCCAAGTTTATAATCGAGTTTCAACCCTTGTTGTCAGAATGATGGATCAATTTCCAATTTCATTAACTTTCAAGCTTAGATCTTAATCGTAACTTTATACCTCAAACATATCTCAATATCATCATTGCTTAATTAGTGAATATTATGTCTAATATAAATTATCCGTGTCCCCGAAATAATAATCAAAATGTGTATAAACACAATGCTGAAACAATAGAACTGCATAGCCAAAACCTATGGCTTAACCCCTATTTCTCAAAATAATGTTTAATCTCATAATTATTTTCCATATGATATCATCCATCCTAATCATTGCAATATCACGTAGTACTTGAAGCTTTTCTTTTAAATGTGTGAAGGACTATGTTGTTGTTCGCTTGTACTTCCTACTTCTAGTTCCTTTAAGAAACTTGTAATTTTAAGGCTTTGTCCAATAACTGCAAATTAAATTAGTTCTCCAATCTTTCCATAATAAGTACTCATAAAAATTAATTGTTTGGTTATTGCAGTTTTACTACTTTGTAATAAATTTTAGATTTATTACTTTGAGGTTAAATTTAAGATATTTCTTTTTAATTTTTCTACTTCTTCTAGAACACAACCAACATTCTTTTATTAGTGTGACAATAATCATCATCATCGTGCATAAAAGATAATCAAGCTATGCATGAACCAAAGTATTCATATTATTAAATCATCCCACTCATCCATAGATTTCAAATAATGAAATCTTCGATTCACAATATTTATCCAAGATGGCTGAGTCTCTTGCTAATAATGCGTAATAGATATAAAGCAAAAGGAAGAAAATACAGGAGAAACGTAGAGAGATGGGAGAAAGCTTTTTATTTCTCTTGATGTATAAAATACAATGAATGAGAACTCCTTTATTTACAAGGGAAAACTAATTCGATCTCAAAGTAACTAACTCGCAACTATTCTATTAATGTCCCAAAATTTGCCTGAAATTTGAATTATGTAAGCACTCAACTTCTTTAATATTTTTGTTATCCTCAATTTTGTTTATTCGTAACACCTTTAGATTTCTCAAGCTCAAATGGGAAATGCAAATGGAGCTAATTGGAAGAAAGAGGTTTACCAAAAGGTTTTGTTTGCAATGGTATTTTTATTTGCGCAAGATTTTAATAACTGAGGATATTACATACGACTTGCTGAAAATTGATTTTTTTTGCATTAGTTATGATGTGGAATTTGTTTTAATGAATTTTTTTAATGCAGATTAAGCCTACGAAGGAGATGTATCTATTAGAGCTCAAGTATTTATACCTAAAGATTGCTTCTAAAGTCTGGCAGGTTTGTTTTTAGCTAAATTTGCAGATCCCAAGCGAACCATAGTCCTTGATATAATTGTTACTGCATTTTGAGTCTTAACTCTTCTCTTTTACTTCCTTTAATCATCATAATGTCCCACTTATTGATGCTCTCGGATGACTTCTTAGGACATGTCTATACCTTCTTAGGTGATAGAGCCATCTTATACGGCGTCTCATTTTAACGTTTGTGTTCCCTTCACTGAAAGGGATCAAGGCCTCCCTAATTCTTTGGGGCTTGGGCTTTATATATATGACTTTTAAAAAGCACTCATAACAACATTTTGTTGAAACATAGAATGCTGGTTAGTTTGTTTTCTTTTGCTTTTTTTTTTTCTTTGTTTTATTTGATGGTTGAAGGTAACGTATGTTTTCAGTTTTACTATGTTATTTGTCTCTTAATGCCTTTTCTCGAGTTTTCCGGCCTTTTTCTTGGCATGTGAGGGGTACTAAGGGGTCGTTTGATAATTGGTTAAAGTTATGCACATCTTAGTAATGTAGGCTTTAGTTATGAGTGAAACTATGTATTTTATTTTATGTAGATATTCGTTATGTAGAAATTGGTTATTCATGTATTAGTTATTCCACCTTTTACCTTACATAAAATATTATATAGATTCCCAGTAATTATAGATTGTCAAGGAAACGTCGTATTAATTTTATACATGAATTACTTATTTCCTATCTATCTACCAAACATCGTATAAGTTATGTGGAAATTAACGTGGATAACTTGTTTCTTATGCAGGTACCAAACGACCCCTTAAAGCTAAATCCATTCTACACATATAAAACTCTTCTAATCTATCTCAGGTTCTATAGTTCTCTTTCAAAACTCAGTTACATAATTTTTTTTTATTTTCTTTGGATTGTGAAGAAAGGATTTTGATTAGGTCAGAAATTGAGATGGATTGGTATAATTGGATGGCTGCTCAGACTTGGGAAGGTGGTTTAGGTGCTGGAGCTGCCGCCGGAGATGTGCATTCCAGTGATTGGCGTATTGGACATGCGCCCTATACTCGTCAAAGGATTGTCAACCAAATGTAAACTTTTAAAAGAATTTGCAGCTTGTTCTTGTGGTTTTGTTGAAGATTTTGGATTTGGAATTTAGGGTTCTTCAGTGTTTTATCAGTTTTATGAGAATAGCTAGTTAGGCAGAACCTGTTTTTTTTTTAGATCTCAATTTTGTCAAAACTCACTTCTCTAAGTGAATTGGGGGATTTCTATTACTATTACTTGGTGGAGTAATTGAAAGTTCATGGCGAAGTTTTTTTTATCAAATCTGGTGTCTAGGCCGTCTTTCGTGTGTTTAGACTAATTTCATAGGATCTAAACCTGTCCACCAAGGCTAGGACATAGGTGAAGAAATCACCTGTATCAACATTAGATCACACCCTTGACTACTTCATGCCCTAAACATTTCCAATTTAGGTTATCAATCAAGAAACTATTTCAAGTGGAAAACCTACTTTTTCTTTTTGTTCCTTGTATTTTGTTTTAAATTTTGTCGAAACGACAGGTAGTTGCTTGATCTAATTGGATTATAACTACTGATATTCTTTAGAGAAAACAAGTCTTAAGTCTTTCACAGCAGGGGCATGATGACAAATTGTTTTTGATATATTTGAGAAGCACTTATCTAGATTGTGTTCTTGTCAAAGCTTTTAAGCTGATCTTTTGTCAATATGTTTGTATAGATTGGAGGAAATTCAGAGGATTTTTCCTGTCTTTTGGCATCAGAATGTACAGGAACTTACGGAAATTGCAGTGTTGTTTGAGGAAAAGACGTATAATGTTGCTACAAGTTGGGTATGCAGTCTAAACTCTTTTCTGTTTATTTGGATGCAATTTATTCTCCACTTCATTTGATGTTTCTATTCCTGCTTTTTGTATACTTGCATACATTTTATTTTCCAGTCATCTAGATTTGTTGTATGCATTCTAACTTAAGTTTATCTAATATTGCAGTATGATTATCTGTATAGAATATACTCTAATCTGCGTGGAATGGCCCATTATTGTCATATCAACACTGCAATTAGTGGTCAGAATGCCCATGGTCCAGGTGAACAATGAAAGTCCATGTTTTTTATTTCACATTTTCACTTGCAATGTGAAATTAAGAAAAATGATCCTCTCATTTTTAATATTCTTTTTTCAAATTTCCTATGTGGTATCGTGCATAGCAACAGGGAAGCCTATTTTTTGTTGTTGCAAAAGTAGACTTTGAAGGGACTTGTTTGTTAAATAAACTCTTGAACTTTTGAGTTTTGTTGGAAGCAAACTTTCCCTTTGAAATCCTCTTTTTTTTTGGTTGTCATTTTACTCATTTCTAAAATTCCTTTTTAAAATTGAAATTTCAACCTAAGGGATGACAATGGAAGCTACTGTCTATGAAACTACTTCTGGGCCGGAGGATAGTGACAAGGAAGAGGATGATGATGTTGTAGAGGAGGTGGTGGGTACAAAGGAGCAAAACAATGCTGTTGGACACAAAGACAATGTCCGAGTTGTGGAGAATGAGGTAATTTTATTTTTGTAGTTCTGCTTTCCCATTTATTTTCTTTCTTTTAAGCATTTTCTCTATTAAAATGGAAGAGAAAAGAATTTTTGTATTTGCCAAGTTGACTATCTAGCTTAAGAAGACCAGGCCACTGATTTACATTTTGTTGTGGGGGTAATTGTGGTAAAATTAGTTGATGTTAGTAGTTGTTGGTGTTGATGGTGGTGGTTGATAATGTGTTGGTGGCGGTTTTAGTTGTGATGATAGAGGTGGTTGGTAGTAGGGATTAGTGATAATGGTGGTGGTGGCGGCTGTGACAGTGGTGTCAGTTGATATAATTATAATGATGTGGATGGTGAGTGTGGTAGCGATTGACAATAGTGGTTGGCAACGATGGTGGTTGTGGTGGTAGACAAGGTTAGTGGTGTGGTGACTGGTGATTGTGAATAGAGTGGAGGTGAAAATTATCCAAACAAATATACCTTTTAATAAGACATTCAAGATCGTAATGATTAAGACCTATTCAGATCAAATAATTGCTTAAATCTTATTGTATGCAAGTGCATTAATGACCTAAGGTTTGAACTATTCATACCAACATTGTTAAGTACAGGCTAATGAGGCCTAAGAGCGACACTCCAGTATCCACTTGTACCTAAATTTGTCAGAGAGTAATCCAAAGTTAACGAGTGTTTTTATATGCGTGGAGTTGGGAGTGGTAGATGATTTTAACTGTATACTTGTGATCATTCTGATAGTATAAATCTCCTATGTTACCAATGATCTCTTTTTTTTTTTTTGTATAAATGATCTCTTCTGTTTTAAGGTCTCTTAAAATATATTAACCTCTTAAGTTACTAGTAGTTGCTAGTGTGTTTTATTCTAAGATCTCTTGTGGATTGAGTTCTGGTGCTAAACTTTATGATCGTTAAGCCCATGTTGAGGAACGATTAGAGAAAATGGAAGCTCATTTGGAAAAGATGGAGACATTGTTGGTTGATATTAACAAAAAGTTGAACTACTTAGTGAAGATATAGGATGCTAAAGTGTCTAGGGACTTTAGACGTCCAACTAAGTACATCAGATCCTCGCGGACTGGTAATGACCAATCAAAGAGGATACATAGTGCAGTTGAGATAGTAAGGCAGTCGTGCAAGCATTGACGATGGGAAGAGGTGCAATAGTGCAGTAGTTCCTCCTGTTGCTTTGCATGATGATTGTGTCGTAAATGTTCAATTTACTAAGTTATCAAGTAAAAAAGAAACTCTTGGTTTAATTTCTCTTTTTTTTTAAAAAAAATAAAATAAAATCTAAGATCTCTGTCCTCCTCTAAAATTCTAAGATCTCTTTGTGTTTAAGGTTAATTTTCTTCTAAAACCATGATTTTTTAGCAGGAATCTAGCTCCAACAAAGTTGTTGGGAGGCCTTCAGTATTTTTCAAGTAAAATGAGTAAGTAATTGTTCACATCCATCATATATTTCTTTTGCATCGTTTTAATTATATTTTCTTTTTACGGTATCTATTATGTGTTTCATTTTTGATTACCTTAATAGTGAGATTAGATTCCTTCCACAATCATTATTCTATGAACGTAGTCACACATCTATTTCTTATAATTCTTCCCCCTCTTGGTGAATAATGAGTTACTGCTTTGGCTGAAAACCCCTTTTGTTGTTGTGTTTTGGCTTTGGGTTGGATGATCTTTTATCAATCTGATAATTTATAGTAAAGATGTAATCATTGTGGCGATGCTATTTATAGTCTGTTTGGCCAAGTATTTTGAAGGCTAAAAGTCCTTATTTACAAAGATGATGTGTTTGGCTATGTTTTTGTGGAAAATAAGAGCTTCTAGGAAGTTGTAGGAGTTATTTTTCCGAAATTAGGAGAGTAGTTTTCCCTAAAAACACTTTTGAGAAAAACGCACTTTTCAAAATAAACTAATTTTAGAAATTTGGCCAAATAGGCTACAATTCTATTACAAGTTTATAATACGAAAGTAATAATACTGTGTTTTTCTTTTTTTCAGAGGAGATCGGAAGGTGGAGCTTTTATCAAACAGTGAGAGAGACGAAAAGAGATGCATCTTCAGTTGCTTTGAATTTATGAATTTATATAACTTGGCTTGTTGATTTTTATGTCCTTTGAAGTTTTACTATGGATCTAGTTATATTTTAAGAGTAAAATTACCTTAATGTTGCTTGATATTATGTTGAATGTTGATCAACTAAATTATACAGTGATTGTCAAGTGTCCTAAAACATTTTTCTTGTGTTGGATTTTTCACAACATTATATGTGCGTTGTCAAGTTTGACACAAGATTTGAGCATGCAAAGAGGAGATGAATAGACGTCTCACTTAGGAGGGCTGAGAGGTTAGATACAATGGGTTATAAGGAGAGGTGAATAGGTAGGGTATAGCAGAACTTAAGCTTATTGAGGATGTTATGCAGGTTGCGTATTAGTATAGAACGTTGGTAGGTATTTGAGTTGTCTTGTTTTTTGGTGGTAGGGTGGTAGCTCGTAGCCCTATACCTGTCGTAATTTTATTGTAGGCAAGTAATTTCTTCCTTTTGATATATAATATTATCTGTTGTTTATTATATTTTAGTATCACGTTATTAGTCCTTGTTGGTATTCCTTTTCGGGAAACTTACACAAATATACCGTGATAAAAAAAATATTTATCATTTATAGCAATAATATTTTTTTTCACTTAATCACTTTTAATTCATTTATAGTACAAGTTTAATACATATTACAAAGAATAATTTACTTTCACATATAATATAAGTTTTAATGATGGATAATACGTTTATCACACATTTTAATATACTTATAGTACAATGTGACATTTTTTTTACCAAACAAACATAATATATTTCAAAAAATAATTATAATTCAAATATATTACATACATAATTCACTTTCAATGCACATTACATATTTATCACAATATTGCTATAAATGGTAATAAATAAAAAGTATCGTTAAAATAAGTAATTATTTTATTAAATGTATTAATTCATATAATTTTTCCTCCCTTTTCTAAATGATATGTACTGCTTTCTCTATTAATTGATATGGTCTTTTGAGAATATCTCTACCTTCACGGAATAAGGATAAATTTTGTGCACATTTTATCTTTTTCAGATCTTAGTGTTGAATTGTATTTGTCCTAATATAACTTTTAGGCGGACAATCTTATGGTATACATCTCAGAGGAATAATAATATTTTGATCATGATAAAGCAGTCATGCCATGAAATATAGTCACCAAAACAATATTTTTTCAACAAATAACAACATATTATGTGTACGATAAAGTTGGTTTCCAAATTTTAAAAAACATTTCATTTTCTTTTATCCATCAATTGCATCAAATCAATTATTTTTGGTTGAATATGATCTTTCAATCTTTTATGTAAGATAACTGGCTCGAGATGTTCATGTGATACACATGAATAAAAGCTCTGAAAAATAATTTATAATACCTTGTCTGAAAAGTTCTAGGTTAATGAAAAGATGATGATGAAGAGATAATCAAAATGATTTTAACGTCGATAATTTCTTTTGTATTGAATATTGTATTGAAGTAATGTAAGAAGGCTAGGACCATAGTAGACAAAAGAGCGATCAAAGAGCTATCGTAAGAAGACTATTGAAGTAATGTAAGAATATATATTCATTTCGAATGTGGATGAAAAACTTTACAGACGCTTGATGGATGTTGTTACATTCTATTTATATGGCTCACTAGACAATAATGATCTTTTGAATTTCCTAAAGAATTGAAAATGCCCGGGGCATGTAGAGACTTCCGTTAAACTTGTTCAATAAAACTTGAAAAATTGTTAGAGATATTGAATCAATAAAAGGTGAATGCGATACAATCATCTTAATGAGTAGCATTTCATAATAATTATTTATGTTTATGACATCAATATCATTGGGACTTTAATCCCTATACAGTAAAAATTAATTTGTGTTCGATTTATCTCAAATGTAAACAAGTTTAAAGTTCAATTGATATTTTTCCCTTTTTTATTTTATATATTTAATAATGGAGAAAAATTTCTAAATACAATTTTTCATAAACTAAATATAATTATTCACATAGATTACTCAATTAACAATAATCTTTTTTTTTATAAATAAAAATAATAACTGAGTTTTTCATATATTAAATAAAAGTTTAATAACTCATTAGATAATTATCATAACTTAAGTGACTTTTATGTTTTCAAAATATAAAGATAATTGGGTTTATGGTATAAAAATTATTAATTGAGACCCCTAATGAGAAATTAACTCTAATATTTTTTTTTATTTCAATATACACAAACGTCAATAACAAATTTATATCTTCCAGGTTAAGGAAGTTAAAGTTGATGGATACTCACGGTGGTGGTGAATGTACCGATCCAGCCGTGGCGGCCGCCGGGGAAGCTGCCGGAGGTAATTTTCTTTTTCGATTTCAACTTGTACTAGTTTTATTTTTCTTCTTTTGTCAATGATTTTACACTTCTGATCGAGCTTGTTGTATGGGGTTTGCCTAGCCCAGTGTGATTTGCGGGTTATTACACTAGTGTATAACATATACTAGTATTTTTCATTTTTAGTCTCTCTATATATGAGTGCCCTGTAGACTAGAGGCTATAGAGGGTTCAAAATTGTCCTTAGGGTTCCAAGTTGAATTAGTGCCCTAAGCACAAGACTAGAGGCTATGGAGGGTTGAAAATTGTTCTTATGGTTCCAAGTTTAAATCGTAGGCACTTTCTTCCGATGCCCAAGGCCTTGATCTCGAAGAGTGATAGTTTTATGGGTTAGAGGCACTTCGTAGGTTCGGACCTTGTTACAATGTAGAGCACGGACTCATTGTTTCTTGAGTGGCCAACTCTCTGCCATTGTGGTAACAGAAAATTTGTGTGGAAGGTTCCCACTTTCATACCTGAAATATCTAACATTATCCCAAAATTTTCCTAGAATTCTAATGTTGTGAGCAATCAAGTTCTGTAATATTTGTGTGATCCTCTTTATTTTATTTGTAGCACCTTTAGATTACACTACTCAGACGAGAAATGCAAATGGAGCTGATTAGCAGGAAGAGGTTTACCAAAAGGTATTGTTTGTGAAAATTACTTATGTGGATTTTGATAAACGAATTGGTTATAACATTATAGGAAATAGTTGAATCTTTTTCTTTATCAAAAAAAGAAAAAAAAGAAATAGTTGAATCGTTTGAAATATTTCCTATCCATATATACCAAGTGTTCAACTAAATTCATGGTCTTACCCTTCCGTGCAAGGTTCTTTATGTATTCCATTTCTTATAGGAAATAGAAAATCGAGCCTGTTAATAGGTAACTTGTTAGAAATTGGTGTATTCTCAATTGAGAAGTACTACTAAAGCTACACCTCAATCCCAAGAAAGTTGAGGTTCACTATTTTGAATTCTCACTGTCGATGATCCGCTATTTAAGTCCGTCTTGGTCCAATATGTCAATGACAAAAAAAAGTTTCACACGCACTATCATAAATGAGAAGTGAAGTATTGTTTGATCAATTGATTAATTATAGCAAATTAGTTGTTCAAAGTTGTGATCGTATTATCTAAATTCATGAGGTAATATGTATGGAAGTATGGATCAAAGTCTTCATGGCATGTCACCAATTTTCTTTATTCTCAACAACTAAAATCTTTAATTGATAGTTTGAAGGATTGACCTGTTCATGCAATACGTGTATACCTCAATATATGGCTATTAAATATGTTCTTTGTGTTAAGAAATCACACTCTTGGGAAAATGATTGTGAAAATTTGGAATAGAGGGAGAAGCTTAATGGTGAGGGGTGTTCGCTGATAAATATGGAGAGATGGAGAACAAATGTGATCACTATGCCCTTCGCATGTGGTGTGTGGAGGAATATCATAAATATGGAAGGGGTAGAATGCTTTAAATGATAACATTGGATTCAAAGTTGGGGAAGGGAGTAAGGTTAGTTTTGGGCGACAAAAGTAGTGTGGAGGATTGGTGCTTAAGGATGAATTCCCAGTATTGTATAGTGTATTGCAAAGGAAATTGTCTATTCAGCAAGTTAAGGGGGCTTATAGTGATGAGAGGTTCTAGGTTTACTTCAAAAGCAATGCTAGCAATCGGTAGACCCAATGCTTTGAGTTGGGAGTTGGGAAATAGCTAAGTGTTCTGGGTCAAGTCCTTCTATGAGAAGCTTTTGGTTAAGGCAGTGTTTTGGACGACAAACGGCAAGGCGCTCACCTTTTTGAAGTGCGACCCGATTAATACCAAAATATTAAAATATTTTTCTGCATATATTAATAATCAAATCTAAATTTATATATTAGCAAATATTTCAATTAAAAAACTGAAAATAAATAGTACATACTTAGAACTTGAAAAAGAAAAAACAGAGCAAAAATCAAAACAGAGAGAAAAAACAGAGGTAATGTGACTCTAAAATCTGAATAAAAGAAGGAAAAAGAATAGCATATTGGTTGGACTTTGGAGTAGTCGGAAAATTCTGATCAGCTGCCCGGGATGTCTAGTTGAAAACCCTAAAATTATCTTTTAAATTAAAAAACCCAAAAGAAGTCGTCTTTTAAAAAGAAATAACAAAAGGCAACCAAAAGGCGAAGCCTTTCTCGCCACAGTATCACCTTTTGAAGCTCGCCTCGCCACAAGCTAGAAGACGATGAAGGGTCGCCTAACCTCTTTCATCGACGACGAGGTGATCGCCTTTCACAACACTGGGTTAGACGTAGAGTTTAGATTCTCACCATCTTTTACAATATTGTGCGCTATATTAAATCAAATATATATCGTCAATGAGCTATCTTTTTGTATCAGTTCACCACGCGACATAAGTTACTGAGATCTCATCACTTTATCATTTCCAGGTACATAAAGCTCTCATGAGGTCTCATAGGTCGTAGGCTCTTCAAGTACACATTGCATCCGTATTATGATCATTTTCTTTTTTCCCTCTCTAAGGATTATTGCAGTTAGAACTTTCTGCTTTACAATGCTTTATGTATGTCGTAGACTCTGTCCTTCTGGAACATTTAATATGAGCATTTGTAACAGAAATATGAGTTAATTTTGGGTCAGCATATGCGTCTAACATTTGACTTGAATTATCTTTTGAATAAGTATCGTACTAACGAGGTACCTGAAGCTCACATGAGGTTTTATAAGTCGTATAATTATTTTCTTTTCTCCCTACCTAAGGATTATTGCAATTGGAACCGACTGGTTTACCATGCTTTATGCATGTTGTTGATCCATTTAGGAGATTTAAATGGAGATTTTGCAACTGAAATATGAGATTAATTTGGGTCAGCAAATGCTTCCAGCATTCGACTTGACGTATCTATTGAATAAGTATCCTTGTATGATCTAGAACCAACCTTCATACCTCACTAGTGTGTCTATTTGCCCCTCTTCACGTGTCCAAATCATCTAGTCTCGCTTTCCTTAACTTGTCCACCACAAAGGCCACTCCCACATTCATTCGAATATCCTCATATATTGCACGTTAAAAGCAAATAGGAGGAAAATATTGGATACCTGACCCTAAGCAAATTGAGAAGAGGCAAAATATGCCATGATTTGTTGGTCTGATGCATAAAAGTGTTGTATGCACTATATCATATCATAGACCAACACACAATTTTGTTCTCATAAGCAGTTGTTCGACTATTTATCAAAGGTATTCAATGTCAAACTAGCTTGGATATAAAACAACATTATCGAGATGAATTAATTTCAATCTTGATTACACAATCTGAAAACTATGCTCTTAACTCGATCAAAGAACTTTAGGAATGTTAAACTGCATGTTGACAGTAAACACACATATGACAAACCATCTTATATATGCATCTATTTAATATATCACATGATTGGTGAACATGCTCGTATTGACCTTTTATATTTTTCACGAAAACAAACAACATTAATTTTTTTTGAAGAATTTTGTTGTTATTCAATATATTTTGAATACTTAATATGCACATCTTCGGGATTCCATAATCATGATTAACATTTAAATATTTTTTATAAAAGCGGTAATTTGATATTATTGTCACTTCCTTTAGGAAAGCGTATGAATTGTTATTTCCTTAAAGGAAATTAGTAGAACATACATAGAAAGCATTCAACAAGATTTATTTCCTTCCGCCATAAAATGATACTTTACTAAAGTTATACAAGTTGTTTCTATGTACGACATGTACATATTGCAATGACTTCCGTACCACAAAAATAACATGTATATCCTTTGTTATTTTGGCTCTTCAAGAGAGAAGTTGTGGTATTTATTTCATTCATTTTGGGGAATAAAATCAGATTATTTAAATGTGCTTGAAATACAACATTCATCAATAGCTCATTATTTTTCTCAAGTACAATATGGCATTGCCTTATAATATTTCCCAGACATTTTTCAAATTATTTTTGCTTCAAGAGAATTTTGAAGTTTTACTATTTGAAGAATGTAAGCTTAATTTTACCACTTTGGAGTAAATTTTGATGTTCTACTACTCCGGGACTAAAGTTTAAAGTTTTGCTACTTCGGATGTTAGTTGCAACGTATTTACTACTTTTAGGGAGTGAATTTTAGGTTTATGCCATGTCCCAAACTACCCGCTAGGCATGATTGACACAAGTACGCACCATCAGCCAAGTGAACCTAATTTCCATACCTTAACCATTGATGCACAACATTTAATAAATGGAATAAGTATTCTAAAACTCTTGCTCAAATCCCACACTAGACCATGGAGCATCAAAAGGATTCCGAAAGGACTCAGAATAAATGTTAATAACTCTTTTGAAAACCTCCATGAACAATGCAACTGTTTCACCTCAACAGTTGGAATAACTCTAGTGAAACGCCTTAACTACTAGCTTTGTCTTCACCATTAGTATCTGCATGGAAATTTATGGAAAAAGTGGGTTATACATAAATATAACCCAGCTACTAAAATCATTGACCTTCCCCTTTAAATACCCTTGCAATAAGCGTTAGAAAATACAAACACACCCTAGCACATAAGTAAATTTGCGCATGAATTATATCAACTATTCTAATTCAAACAATTGTTTATGAAGAATACTATATATCTCATCATAAATTGCATTAAGAACTTGTCATAAAAGAGAGTTGAAGCAATTACTCAACACCATGAGTCCACGACAACATACACAATGCACCAAATACACTGAGAAGCAAACACAATGCTTAGAACTTTCAAGAAGCATACATGATGCCTAGCAAACACCCAAAACCTTAAGGAATTTATTTTTGTATCATTCTTTGTTTGGATAGTAAGAAATTTTTTAAGAGTTTATCTTTAAGGAAGAAAAAGAATAAGCAAAGAAGTTGCCTAGACGGGAGAAAAAAACATAGGTGGATCAAAATTTGTATGATGTTAAAGGATATAAACGTGTAATGATGCAAGAGAATAAAAGCTCTAAAATTATGAAGTAGCCTTACATGCTTGTTGAATATGAAACATTGTTGGCGGTCATGGTCGGGTGATGGCTTGATGTTAGATTATTTAGAAGGGTATTTTTAGTAATTTCACTCTTAAGTTGGCATTCCTGCTTTTAATTTAATATAAACAAAAATAGAATAAAAAGACGGACATATTAGTATATATATTCATTCTTAGACAAGTATATTTATATGACAAATAGAATGTATCTTGGGGTTTCCTATGTAAGACTTTGGAAAACATGGGTTTTGGGGAAAATGGATAGATTGGATCAAATTTTGCACCACTACAGCGAAATTTTCAGTTTTGATTAATGTCTCTCCCACAAGTTTCTTCTCATCTGAGAAAGGCTTGAGACAAGGGGATCCATTATCTCCTTTTCTCTTTATATTGGCAATGGAGGGTCTCAATGATATGCTAAGAGCAGTCCAGACAAACAGCTGGATAAGGGGATTCAATGTAAACATGAAGGATAGACAGAGTCTAGCCATTTAACATCTCCAATATGCAGATGACACGCTAATATTTTGTGATGCAAACATCGGTCACTGAAGTTTTTAAGAATAATATTGATATTGTTAGAAGAAACTTCAGGTCTACACATCAATTGAGGCTAAAGTTACATTTATCCAGTGACTGAGGTACCCAAAATTAATAGTCTGGCAAATATTCTGGGAGCTGCCCATAATATACTTGGGAATGCCTCTAGGAGATAAGAGAATATCAAAAGGCATATGGAACAATGTGCTGGAGAAATGCAAGAAAAGCTTGCCAATTGGAAAAGTCAGTATTTATCCCTGGGTGGCAGAGCTACTCTCATCAACGGTGCTCTTGATGCTTTGCCTACCTACATGATGTCGGTGTACCCTATGCCAGCAAGTGTAAGAGACAAATTAGATGCCATTAGAAGAAATTTTCTTTGGCAAGTAAACTGCGATCCGAATTAGTACAAATTTCACTTTGTCAAGTGGATTGAAGTTTTCGTCAGCAAGGAAGAAGGGGAACTAGGAACAAGGAATTTGAAAATATAAAATCACAACCTGCGAATGGAATGGTTGTGGAGATTTGCATCACAAAAACAATCGCTGTGGGGAGATACCATCAAGGCTGGCTAGAGTGTGGAGACAAGGTGGATTAGCAATATAGCAACACAACCATATGGCACCGGATTGTGGGGGACAATTAGGAATCTATGGCCAAAATTTATAAACAAGTGCACAATTAAGATACGAGATGGTGGAAAAACTCTATTTTGGGAGGAAGTTTGGGTGGGACAAGCTCCACTTAGAGCTTGTTTCCCTGAACTATTCAACTTGAGTCTACAGAAAGTGGCCACTATCAAAAAAATGAGAGATGCTCAGGGTTGGAATTTAAGGTTCAGAAGACCTTTAAATCATCTTTTTTTTTACACTGTAAGGAGGCGACAGTCAAACTTTGGCAAATTTTCATCAATAAAAGGTGCATCAGGAAACATAAAGGAAGCTTTGGCATGTTGGAATTGGGATGGAAATCAGTTAGGGCACTGGGAGAGATGGAAGATTGTCCCAGCCTGCATTTGGTGGACTATTTGGCTGGAATGGAATCAGAGATGTTTTGAGAACAAGAGCTGCTCTATGTAGAAGATGACGTTGAAATGTTTAGCTCTTTTCTATTTTTGGTGTAAACATGAATGAGGATATCCCTAGTATCTTGGAGTACCTAAGGAGTTCATAGGAAAACATAGGAAAATAGCAACACTTTTGTATTTCTAATTGTAAGTACTAATGGAATACGTCCCGAGTATTCTTGTGTTTATAATACAAGTTACCTTTCCTCAAAAATAGAATGTATCTAGATACTTGAAATAATATCTAATATTGTCATAAATTTAGAAAATATAATGTTGTAAGCAATCAACTTCTTATTTTGAGCTATGTTTCTATCCTCAATTTTGTTACTTGTAGTACCTTTATATTTTTCAAATCATATGGGAAATGTAAATGAAGTTGATTGGCAGGAAGGTTTATCAAAAGATATAGTTTGTAATGGTACTTTTATTTGCTCAAGAGTTTGAAACTAGGGATATCATAAACAACTCACAATTTTTTTGCATTGAGTAATGATGTGGGGAATTTTTGTTGTTATAATAAGTTAGTTTATCAAATTTCAATTTCCACCAAGTTGTCTGTGATATCCTTAGTTTTCAAAATCTAGAGCATATAAAAATACCATTGCAAACTATCTTTTAGTAAACGTTTTTTGCACAATCAACTCCATGTGCATTTCTCATATGAGCTGAAGAATATGAAGGTGCTACATATAAAAAAAATTGACGGTAACACATAAGAAAGGAGTAGATTGCTTACAACATTAAAATATCGAGGAAATTTTGGGACAATGGTAGATATTCTTTCAGGTATATAGCTACATTCTAGTTGTCTTCTAAATGTACTTGTCTAAGAATGGGTATATATACTAATATGTCCATTTTTTAATCTATGTATGTAAACTAAAAGAAGGAATCACAAGTTAAATTATTAAAGTACCCTTTTGGAATCATCTAATCTCAAGCCAAAACCCCCTCCTTGACAATCAACAATGCTTCGTATTCAATAAGCATGTAACTCTATGTCAGAGTTAGTTTTAAAGTTATTACATTGTTACATGTTTAGATCCTTTAACACCATACGAATTTTGATGCACCTATTTTTTTTTTCCTCTAGTCAAGATAAGTTTTTTAATGATAAACAACAGAGTTCTAGCTATGCCAATAAAGAATGACATGAAAACTTAATGTCATGGCTGTCATCTATCTACAAATAATTACATGACTAGCTTGATTGTCCTACTATGACAAGAACGACAACATAAACTTTACAGCGATCAAACAAAAGGTGGTAAAGAACTAAAAGGTTTGGTTATGTAATATATTAAATCTAGCTTTCAGATGGTTGCCCTCGTTCAACATTACAGGTAATCTGTTTACCTAACCATCCAATTTGATATTTTAGTTATTTTTCAAGTCAAAACAGTTTCTCCTTGTGAGTAAGTTGAATCTCGTGCTCGTTAAACCGCAAGAGACGTAGAATGCGTCCCAACATGAGATTCAACTTACTCACTTGGAAAAATTGTTTTTGCTTGAGAAGCACATACGTTTTGTTCTTAGTGGAAAATGACAGCATAGGCTTACTTCTTCATTGTATGAGCAACTTTCATGCATACTGATAGTCCAATTGTTAATCTGCTTGTGCTAAAATACATCTACATTTCCATTAATTGTTTGTACAGAACCTTGTCGTGCAACATTTTGAAATTAAGGAGAGTGTTTTTTTCGTGGGGTGTGGTCTTTCATAACTTTGCACTTGTGATAATCAAGCATAAATCACACACGTGATGTATGATTTCTCTTGTTTCTTTTTCTTTATTCTAAGATCTCATGTGTTTAAATAAGATGGTATAAATTAGAGTAGATGGTTGGTAAGCAGTTGATTATTGTCGTATGATTCGAGTATTGTCTTGTTTCTTTTTTCTCTGATGTGTATTACTATATGCTGCTGCATGTTTTGTGTATATTGCTATTTCTTGTCTCTTTTTTCTTTCTTTCCTGCATCAGTTCTATTTTCTTGAGTTGTGCATCTTTCATAAACGACTTCTCTACCACGCAAAGATAGAGATAAGGTCTGTGTGTATTCTATCCTCCTAGACCCCACTTGTGGGATAACATGGGGTTTATTGTTGTCGATGTCTTTTGTTCTATGATTTTCTGAGTGTAAAGTTAGTGATCTCTTGCTATTTTAATCTTCAGTTACAAATTATGTCTTGCACGTAATATCCTGTGCAAGCACCAAATACACATGCACGCCAATTGCTTACCATGGATCCAGTGGGTAATGTATGGAATGGTTTTGGTAGTGATAGTTAAGGTTCTAATTTTGATGGATTGAAATATGGTACTAAACATGATGAGTTTTTAGGCTATGCAAGATCGCATTTACATGGAAGAAGTATGGTATCATATGAACCCCTCGCTATATGATTTAAGTACTCAAGCACTCCTCCCAAGACTATGTAAAGTACACATGAACCCATGCAACCCTCCTAAGATCATGTAAAGTATTGGTGATCCCATGCACTCCTCTCTAGATTATGTGAAGTACTACAATTATTTTGATAAATTACATAAATTTTATAGGGGAGCTCGGCTAAAATTTGAAATATTATCTCCTAAAAAGTTTATGTTTGAATCTTTAGCAACTTTTTTACAAACAATGGTCACACTTCTCTCAATATTTATATGGTATTTTATTGTCTTCAATTCTTTTCTTTGATTTGTGAAGTGTTTCCCTAAATAATGAAAATTTTTAATCATTTTTAAATATCAAAATTTGTTATACTATTTTTCTGTGATGATAATATTAATTATAGTTTACTTGTCAAGTCATTGTCTTGGCAAAATATTATATATAGCATTAAACCTAACGATAATATTTTTTGGATAGAAGGTGGCAGCCCTAATTGATTAACTATGAAGGTGCCTCTTAGCTACATCAACACTCAAATTTCTTAAATCGTTATTGCCCAGGCTTCAATGATCAACCCCTAACACATTTTGGGTGTTCTGAAATCTTGGTACACCCTTGAGCACATGTTGAGGAATAATTAGAGAAAATTGAGACCCGTTCTAATGAGGTAGATACATTGTTGGCCAGGGGTGAAGTGAGGTAAGACTGAGGGGTTCACCTGAACTCTCTTCGGCAAAAACTTACATTGTTTATACATGCTTAATATTATTTTTTATGTATATATTATAGATGTTGAACCTTTTTTGACTTCTTCATGTGTTTACTAATTCATATCTTGAACCCTCTTAAGTGAATTTTGGCTCTACCACTGTTATTGTTTAAGATCCTATCAGAACTCTTGAGATAGTTATGACTTGCAAAAATTTAATCTATCAAGGCACAAAATTCATTTATCTTTTCAAAATAATTATCATTAGTTGAGTCCTTTGTGGTACAAAACAAAGTTGAATGACTTTTCAAAATAATTATCATTAGTTGAGTGACCTTTGTGTTACAAAACAAAGTTGAATGACTTTTCTATTATAAAATAAAATTGAGTAACTTTTTGAGATAATTATCATTAGTTGAGTGACCTTTGTCTTATAAATAAACTTGAGTGAGTTTTTGAGATATAAATTATTACTTGAGGTCCTACCAAAAATAACTCTATATTATATAAATAGATACTAGGGCTCACATTAGGGGGAAAAAGTTTATCAAAATTGAGATGTATACTGATACTCAAGATTGTAAGAGTACCGCCTCGGCTATGGCTGCCACCGGATCTTCGACCGTAGAAGGGTCAACAAGATGTAAATTCCTTTTTCCGATTGTAACCTCTACTTGTTTTTTTGTTTTTTCTTTCAATGATTATATACTACTATTACTTTGTGGCCTAGTTTTACTCTATGAACCCTAAGAGGAGTAGTGATTTTTTTTTTTTTTTGAAACTGATAAGTTTGTATTCTTCAGCATATATGCAGAAAACACCTAGAAATCAATTGTCTTCTTCTGTAGCACTTTTTGGGTTAGGCAGACCCTATTGATAATCAACCAAGTGAAACACTTACTTTGGTAGGAATGCTGCTTTTCCAAAAATAATTTGACTTGCATTGAGTATTTGCATTAATCACCTGGAGACCTCTTGTGTAGGCACTCTTCACAGAAAATATCCCGTTATCATTGTGTTTCTAAAGAGGTATATCAACCTTTGTACTGCTAATAGAAGCTTGCCCTATTTCTCCTAGTAAAACAGGGCTACCCTCTCTATCTCCCAGTCATTTAAACGCCTCCTAAAAGAGATATCACACCCCTGTGTGGACTAACACTCTTGGATTGTCACCTCAAGGTTTACACAAATAAGAAATAGGTCAGGGAAAGCCTCATTTAAAGGAGTTTGATCAAACCACCTGTCTCTCCAAAATTTTGTCTTTGCTCCATTGCCAACCTTGAGGAAAATATTGTCTTCCATTAATTGCCATAAACTCCTAATTGTTCTCCATACTCCCACTCCATAGGTATCAGTTACCATTTCCGTGCACCATGGGCTAGCTTCACCATACTTAGACACAATGACTTCCTTCCACAAAGCCTTATCCTCATTGATGTATATCTCCATAACCATTTCAATAGAAGACTCTCATTTTGAAGCCTAAGATTTCTGATTTCCAGACCCCCATCTTTTTTACTAAGCAACACAGTTTCTCATTTCACCAAACAATAACCTTTCCCCTCTTCATTCCCTTGCCACATAAACTTCCTCCCCATCTTATCCAGTTTTTTCACCACTTTTGCTGGGATTGGAAGAAGTGACATCACATAAGTAGGTAGTGAATCAAGGACAGAGTTTATCAAGATCAATCTACAACCATTGATGCTAACTTGCTCTATTTTTCTTTAGAATCCCATCCCATATCTCTAGTGCTTTGTGCTTATAGCCTAGGCGCATACCAAGATAAGTGGTTGGTATTTTCTATTCTGCATCCTAGTATGTTGGCCAAGCTCTGAACCTGAGAAACCTCCAAAACTGGAAAAGGCTGCTCTTTCCCCGATTGACTCTCAAACCCTAAAGCACTCTCAAAGAGTATCAAAATTAGTCTGATAAACCTAATTTTATCCACTGTTGGCTCACAAAATATGATAGTGTCATCTGCATACAATATATGACATATCTCCTTACCCTCTTCATTTGGAAACCTGAGATCCATCTCTTTTGGATTGCAATCTTCATCATACTGTCAAACCCCTCCATATCTAAAATAAATAGAAAAGGAGAGAGTGGATCTCCTCGTCTCAAACCCCTCTCAGAGGCAAAAAAAAACCCAATGGGCTCACCATTCACAAGAGCATAGAATGTAACTGCTTATATACAAACTTCCATCCATTTCACCCATTTATCTCCAAATCCTATTTGCCTAGGATATTGAGGAGGTAGTCCCAGTTCACATGATCATAAGCTTTTTGTATGTCAAGCTTACAACCTTACACATTATTCCAGGTATACCATTCTTCCATGATTTGTCTTTTCTTTATGAATGCCATCTGTGCAACTGGTTTCTTTGGAATTAATGCTATGAAGGTTGCATTGAAGCTTTTCACAAAAGTTTGGCTGGTGTGGAAAAAATTGGCAGTGTCTATGATGTCCTTCAAGGTGTCTCAGAAGGTTTTGAAGAAAACCATTGGGAAACCATCTGGACCAGGAGCGTCTCCATAGCACACATGTCAAGGCATTTCACGATTTCCTCTTCTTCAAATGGTTTCTGCAGCCATGCCTGTTCTTCGACACTAATTTTTGTTCCTCCATGTAGATTTAGATCTGGTCTCCATTGCTCAGTCTCTTTATATAGCTCTTTGTAGAAACTCGGCACCGCTTCTTTAATACTGTTAGGATTATTTATTTCAGTGCCATCCACATTTAGTTGATCTATAGAGTTGAATGATTGTGGGTTCCCTTGTCATAAATAAACAAGAAAAGGAAATGATGATGGGTAGTGGGTGGACCCATTATTTGATAAGTTATCTCACATGTATATGGGATAAGTTATCCCAAGATAAGTTTATCTCACATGTATATGGATAACTTATCCCATCAATATAGTATAAATGATGGGATAAATAATCTCATGACTACATAATACCTCCAACCAAATGCAGGATAAAATAATCCTACATTTTATCTAGGATTATCATACTCTATACCACTCCCAAAATTTGCCTGAAATTTTGATGATATAAACAATCAAGTTCTTTAATATTTGTGCTATACTCGATTTTTGTTTTGTTTGTAGCACCTTTAGATTCTACAGTTCAAACGGGAAATGCAAATGAAGGTGACTGGCAGGAAAAGGCTTACGAAAAGGTATTGTTTGCAATAGTATTTTCTTCTACACAAGATTTTGAAAACTGTGGTAATTTGACATGTGGATTTTGATACACTGGCTGGTTACAACATTATAAGAAATAGCTGAATATTTTGACATATCCTATAATTATAGAGTAACAAAGGAGGTTTACCATACCAAGTGTTTAGTTAAATTCATGGTCGTACACCTCCCCGCAAGGTGTTACAAACTGGTATACTGTCACTGGAGGAGTACTACTGCAACTACATCTCAATCCCAAGCAAGTTGAGGTTGCCACTATAAATCCTTATTATAGATGATGCCTTGTTTAAGCTTGTCTTAGTTCGATATTATCAACAAAAAAAAAAATAGTTTCAGAAGCAATGGAATAATTGAGAAGTGAAGTATTAACTGATAATGGAGAAATAGTTGTTGAATGTTGTGATCGTATTATCTAATAGACGAGGTAATATGTATATAAGTTCGCGTCACAGTCTTCATGGCTTGTCACCAACTTGCTTTATTTCCTGGCAACTAAAATCTTTTATTGCTACTTTGAGAGATAAACCTATTGGTGCAAGAGGTGTATACCTGAATATATGGCTATAATAAAGATGCTCTCTATGAAAAGATATTTGTTCATCTGTATTCGCTGGCATACTTTTTCTGTTCTTTAATTTTTTTTCTTTATAATAGAGAATTCAATGCCTCTATCTTCGAAACTTGGTGGGTAACATGTCTGTCCCTCTATCCTTCTCTACTTACATCCCGACTTGGCTTACTAGCTACTTTGACTTCACTAAGAATAAACATATAACACTTACATGCTCTGTAGACTCCTCCGTCGTTTTTCACTTGTGAAGCCAACTACTTAGTTATTATTTCATTGTTTTACTTCATAGATGGTAAAGGTGAAAAATGAGAGGAATATGATGATTGGCATTAAACTGTATTATATCTCCCAACCTAACTTTTAAAAACTATAGTCTAATTACAAAAGCTTGTATTCTTGATGTGAGCACCAAGAAGCTAAAGGATACAAAACTCAGTTACTTACTTTAATAACATTTACGTGTTTATCAGTTGTATGTAGTATTCCTCTTCTACTTCACTTTAAACCTTTTTATCTGGAAGGTTCTTTTGTGAGGATTTTATAGTTTGTTCTCTACTGCATCGTAAGTTGATCTAATTATCACTTAACCTTACGGGAATGTGTTCTTGACATTTCTGTAGTTGACTTTATGAAAATTTGTAATGCAGATCAAGTCTATGAAGGAAATGCATTACTCAAAGCTCTATTCTCTATATCAGGAAATTGCTGATGCACTGGAAGAGGTATGTCATCAACATCCCTCTAAGTGCTTCATAATAGAGCAAAATTTTGGTAGACTCCTAGCAAGTTTTGTCAACATGAACCAAGGTGTTCTTACATATATTCTCTGGCATTTATATTTGATAAAAACAACTTGATTTGCCCAACGTAATCCTAGAATATTATCTGACTGAGAAATGATGTTGAAAGCTCAAAACTCTAAATTCACATTTTTGCTTCTTTGGTTGATTTTCTGTTATCGTGAGAAACAGTACCCGCATAGTGGGAATATGTTATTGTAGTAGTTAACTCCCTTTCATTTCTAGCATCAGCATCATTTGTTTTCTGTTGAAGTTTTGTGAATGATTGTGAAATCGAGGTGGTGGTGGACACCATAAAGGGAGTTATTTTCACATATCTAGGTAGACATTGCAGTGTAGAGGTCATTTTGTGTTAGTTTATTTCCTTTTGGCGAAGGAATCAAGGCCTCCCAAGTTCATTGGGCAAGGGCTTGATTTATCTGAATTTAAGGAGCACTTGAGTCAACATTATGCTGAATTTCGGGAACCTTGTGAGCTATGTTGTTTCTCTTTATGCCATTTCTTGAATTTTTCTTCCTTTTTCTTTGCCGTGGGAGGTAGTTGAAGCATGTATTTCAAAAAGTTTGCAGAGGGAAAGAAACAGGACTGTCACTAAACTGATTTTTTTTTCTTCTGATTTTAAGCAGAAATCTCAGCATCTTACAAATGAGCAAATTGAAAAGCTGAAGATGTTCAAGATAACGTTGGACCGCATTATGCTTTTCTTGCAGCTTAACAAGGATTATGTCACACTTGCTCACAAGGAGAAACTGCTTTCGATTGAGAAACACATAGATTTCTTTCTTAGACCCCGTCAGACACCAAAGCCTACTTCTCCAGTGCAGGAGCAACTTCCTCAGAAGGACAAGCAGCAAACTGATGCAGAACCAGCAACTAAGAGAGCAGTCCCACCATCGGCAGATGCAGCAGCAACGTTTTTAGACGTTAGCACGACAGCAGCAAGCAAAGCAACAGTAGACCATGCTATTGTGAACCCACCAGATGTCACAGCTTCAACAGTCTTCGATCCAGCTTCAGCAACCTCAATCCCTTGATGGTTGAAATATATGCAACAAAACAGTATTATTGACTTGCAACATGATTGTTTTGGATAATTCTATTGTTTATGTTTCGTGCACTCGTTAACTCATGCACCCTTCCCTAGATTATGTGAACTATTTGCAATTATGATGATAAATTGTTTAAATTATATGCGGGAACTCAGGCTAAAATTTGAAATATGCATCTCCATATTTTTCTCTGTTTGGATCTTGTAGCTACGCTTGCAAGCAAAGGTCAAAATTCTTCTAAAAAAATTTATGGTCTCTTTTTTTTCTATTTCGTTTCTTCGATTGGTATGTTTCCTTCAATAATGATATACTATTTTAATTGGTTTTCAAATATAGAAGTTCATTATACTATTTTGATGATAATATTAACTATAGTTTACTTGTCAATTTGCTATCTTAGCAAAGTTTTATAGCATTAAATCTAACCATGGTGTAGTGTATTTATTATTTTGAAATCTTGGATACACCTCTAAGTAAAAAGTTGTAGTGGGGAATAGTATTTACTTTTTATACAAGAGTATACAGATTCGAACAACATATATAATCTTATGATGGATAGTAAATCATTATGAATTTTATGGAATATATCTAAAAATATATATATAACAGTATCATGGTTACTTTAGTCATAATAAAGTTGTCATTCTTTGTTTCTACCTCGTGTACATATTATTTCTCTGACATAATACATATATTAGACCCTAAACTTGACTTCAAATTTTAACTTTGACCTCCAACTTTCATAATGCACAAATAGACACTTTAACTATCCAACTTTTAAATAATAAACACATGAGTCCTACATGACACAATACACGTAGGACAAAAAATGACATGTGTGTCTATTTGTTCAACTTTATACAAGTTTGTCTATTTGTGCACATTCAAAGTTGAAGGGCATAAATGTAATTTGAAGCCAAGTTGAAGGGCACATTTATGTATTATGCCTATTTCTCCAGTGCTTTCACAATATTCGTCTAATTGATAATCTTACAATATTTGTCTAATTGATTCAAATTCTTTACGATATTAAATTTTCTATCTCATTGTTGTTTTACTTATATAGTTTTTAATCAAAACGAGTAAACATACCTTCTAATTACTGCATTTTAACTAACAAAATGTAAACTTAAATTCGACAAATGTTATAAGAAAATGAACAAAATACGCCTTTTAGTTTTGTGTAGTAAATGTTTGAGGAAGTTATTCATGTACCAAATGTGGCTAACGAAAAACGAAAAATAACTTTTAGTTTTAATTTTATAATAAGTGGAGGTAATGAAGAGTCTATAAACACACTCACCAACAAACATTATAGATTATATCTTCTTTCATCCAAATTTGCGATTATCTTGCAATATGTAGATTATTATGCACCATTTGTAAAAAAAATGATTATCCAATTTTAATTGTAACAACCCTTACTAATTCTTATATTTGTGTTCTTTACAATTTTATTCATATATATTTATTTTCTTTTTTTGAGGAATATGTCAATTGGAATGGTTACAAGATGGATGTTAATCAAATACAAAATTGTAAGTGAATTTTGATTTTTCATATCGCCATCTTTTTGAATTTTCAAATATAACTTTGTTATTGGTAATTATACTTTTAAATTTTTTATTTCTTTTATTTGTAGGATATAAATATAATAAAACTAACCCCAAATTTATATTATTATTAACTATTTTGAGGATAAGCTAAACATGTTGAATCTCTCGGAACATTTTGGGAGGCTCAATTGTTTCTGATTAAAATAGCTATCTTAAACCGCCACATAAACAAATAACGGTCGCCGCTAAATATAGATAGATATTCTTGGCAATTAAAACCACCACTAAAACCAATAGAAGTTGCTGCTAAAGCTAAGTATTGCTGGCAACTTAAATCGCCACTAAAACCAATTACCGTCGCTGCTAAAGGTTAATTTTAGTGGCAAGTTAAACCGCCACTAAAACCAATAATAGTCACCGCTAAAGATAAGTTTTAGAAACAACTAAAACCGCAACTAAACAAATACAAGTCGCCGCTAAAGATTAGTATTTGTGGCAACTAAACCGCCACTAAATAAAATATAAGTCGCTGCTAAAGCTAATTAAGTATTAGTTTCAACTTAAATCTCCACTAAACCCATTATTGTTGCCGCTAAAGGTTAATTTAGTGGCAACTTAAACCGCCACTAAAACCTATATTAGTCGCCGCTATAGATAAGTTTTAGTAGCAACTAACATGGTCACATAAACAAATAGCGGTCGCCGCTAAAGATAAGTATTCGTGGCAACTAAAACCACCACTAAATAAAATATATAAGTCGCTGCTAAAGCTAACTATACTGTCAACTTAAATCGCCACTAAAACTAATTACTGTCGTCGCTAAAGGCTAATTTTAGTGTCAACTTAACCTGCAACTAAAACCAATATTAATCGCCACTAAAGATAAGTATTCGTGGCAATTAAAACCGCCACTAAATAAAATATCAGTCGCTGCTAAAGGCATGTATTAGTGGCAACTAAATCGCCATTAAAGCCAACATCAATCGTCGCTAAAGATAAGTTTTAGTGCAACTAAAATCGCCACCAAAACAAATACAAGTCGCTGCCAAAGATGGCAACTAAACCGCCACTAAATAAAATATAGTCGTTGCTAAAAGTTTGTATTAGTGGCAACTCACATCGCCACTAAAACAAATTATTGTCGCCGCGAAAGCTTAATTAAGTGGCAACTTAAACCGCCACTAAAACCAATGTAAGTCGCCGCTAAACATAAGTTTTAGTTGCAACTAAAACTGCCACTAAACAAATACAAGTCGCCGCTAAAGGTTCGTGTTCGTGGCAACTAAAGCTGCAACAAAATCAAATAAAGGTCGCCGCCAAAGGTCAGTTTTAGTTAAACTGCCACTAAAATAAATAATGGTCGCCGCTAAAGGTATATTTAGTAGCAACTAAAACTGCCACTAAATCAAATAAAGTTGCCGTTAAAGATTAGTTTTAGTAGCATTTGAAACACAACCACTAAAACTAATAAAGGTCGCCGCTAAAGATTGGTTCTCGTGGCAACTAATTAAACCGCCACACAGCCAAATAAAAGTCGCTGATAAAACTTTGTGTTTTAGTGACAACACAAACCGCCACTAAATCAAATAAAAATCGCCGCTAACAATAAGGTATTCATGGCAAATGAAACTGCCACTAAACTACATTCGAATAATAATTGTCCATTACTATTCAAAATCAAAAGTTAAATATGAAGAATCATTCTCCACTACTATGTAAAAACACTTCTAGAACTAAAATTTGAAACATTTCTTTAAATTGCTTTTTAAGAATCAATTTTACAAAGATTGATGTTGTCATCATAGCATAAATCAAATTTCAATATGAAAAAAGAAAGAAAGTGAGAAACTACAAATGAAGGATAAAAAAAAATGCTCGAGTTTATCATCTATTTAATGTTCTTCTTCATAGACCATAATATAATTTTTATTATTTAGTAAATAATATATAAATGGCAAAACTACTATTGTTAATTTTAGCATTTTCTATTTTATAACTCAACTTTTTTTAATTATTATTATTATTATTATAATAATAAAGAATAAACGTGCACCGCACGCTCCCAAAGCTAGTAGTATTATAAGTCGAAAGATTTTAACTTCAAAGTTGGATTACGATTTTACACCTTCACTAAATTTAAATATTATTAGCAAACTAATTAATAAATTTTAAATAATAATTATATGGTATTAATCCATTATATTTCTCTATAGAATTAATTCACGGTATATTTAATTTGTTCTCATTCTAAAATGGAGTTCGGTAGATTAAGTGTTTCATCCTTTAACATTAAAAAACAAAAATGTCCTTTGAATTACCATACATCGGCACACATATATAGATTTTAGTTAGAAACTTTACGTATCCCAACTTTAACCAATTGAATTCTCCTAGATTTATGTATATCAACAATTTTTATATGACTTTTATAATTCCTGACCTTATTATATACATATCAATAAATTGATTTCAAAATCACTTTATATTAATGTATACACTTAGTTATTTCGATGTATAATTGTTGATGAATGATTGTTGGTGGATGTATTTACATTTTTCATCACAATCACTTTATGTTAATTTATACACTTAGCTATTCTAATGTATAATTGTTGATGGATGTAATTGGTCATCACATATGCAATAAAAAAGAGGAAAATCTATTTATGTTTTGTTAGTTATGGAGGAAGTTTCTCCGTTCTTTTACACTAGAACTGTTTCTCTCTTTAATTTTGTCATTTAAATATTTTATAATTCATTAGCTATTTTATTATTTTTAATCTACTCTATTTCATCTTATTTTCAAATATTTGTGGGATAAACATAATGTACATATGAGGTTGTATTGTGATGCCATAATAATGTTATGAATATTGAAAATTTTAGGGATAATGTCCAAGTACCCCCTCAACCTATGCCCGAAATCTCAGAGACACACTTATACTATACTAAGGTCTTATTACCCCTGAGGAATTAAGGCCTCCATAATTCTTCGGGCAAGGGCTTGATTTATCTGAATTTAAAAGCACTTGAATCAACATTCTGTTGAATTGTGTACGCCTTGCGAGCTATGTTGTGTACTTGTAGCATGACTGTGACTGAACAGATTTCTTTTTACTGATTTTAAGCATGACTCTATTCATCACCGTCTTCAAAATGAGAATATTGAAAAGATCAAGATGTTCAAGGTGACGCTGGAACACATTATGCTTTTCTTGCGGCTTAAAAAGCAGGATATTCAACTTAGTCACAAGGGCAAGCTGGACTCGGTTGAGAAGAACATAAGTTTCTTTCTAAGGTTCAATTGGGAACGCAGCATGACTTCTTCTTCTCCACAGCAAGGGGAACTTCATCAGGATAACATAAGCTCATTCAGTACACAAAGTGGAACGAACCCCGTAAAGGCAAACCTCGAATCCCTACAGCAAAATTCAAACGCTCTGTGCAACCGGCTACTGATGCAGCAACAGCTTCTTCAAAGTCAGCAGTTAATGGAACATCAGCAAGCAATGAACTCACTGCAGCAGTTAATGCAACCGAATAATTTCACCAAATTGCAGCATAATTCCTTGTCTGGCGTATCGACAAATATCAACACTCAGCAATACATGATAAATTCAGTACAGCCTGGTTTCAATTTCAATTTGGGACAGAGTAATTCTTTGAACTTCCTGCAACAGGTGTCTACTGGATTTTTGCAACGAAATCCTGTTAACAATCTTCAACATGGTAATATAAGCTCATTCCGTACACAAAGTGGAGTGAATCCCATACGAGGAAACCTCGGTTCCCTACAGAAAAATTCGAGTGTCAGGCAGCGAATGTGGCAGAGCCAGCAACTACTTTTTCAAAGATTGAAGTTAATGAAACAGAGGCAAGCAAATCAACAGTAGACCACACTATTGCCAACCCACCAGACGTCGCAGATTCAACAGTCTTCCATGCTACTTCCGCAACCACAATCCCTTGATGGTCGAAACTAATCCACAGATGCAATAGAAATAGGGTTCCATGGAAATCATTGCAACAAAACAACATTATCGATTAGCAACATGTTTGTTTGGATGATTAAATTGTTTATGTTTACGTGCATTCGTGAACACATGCACCCTTCCCTAGATTATGTGAAGTACTGCATATATTTTGATAAATTACTTAAGTTTAACGTGGCAACTTAGGCTGAAATTTGAAATATCCATCGCCAAATTTTTCTCTGTTTGGATCTTTTGCTACACTTTTACAAACAACAGTCGCAATTGTTTCACAAACAACAACTTTACGGTCTTTTTTTTGAAAAGAAATAATCTATTCTTTGATTCGTAAAGTGTGTTTCCTTAAATAATTATCCTATTTTAATCGGTTTTCAAAGATAAAATTTGTTATAATATCTTAATGATAGTTATTGTTCTTTTTTCCTTTTAGAACACTTGAGATATTTATCACAGGCAAAATTTGCAATCCATAAGTTACTAAAATTACTCATCTTTGTGTTTTGTTTTGAGATCTCATGTGTTCAAAATTAATAATCCCTTGCCATATATAAATCTTTTTAGTTACTAATGTTATCTCAATTTTTAATTTAGTAATGTCTATAACTCCTAACGTTTCATATTCATAACCTTCAAATTATTTGTTGGTTTAATATACCACAAATACAAAATATTACAGTTGAAAAATAAAACGAAAAACATGACTAAACAAATCTTTAGGTCGAGGCACGTGTATCTAGCTCTCTTTAAGGAAATTTAAGCCCACTCCGACATAATCTACACCGATCCAGCAGTGGTACTCTTGACTTGTCCCCTCCAGGATACAACAGTTCAACAACGCCGTACAACTCAAACAACTTCGGATTAGTTGAAGACTCCAAAGCTCTCCAAAAGAACACCTTCCTTTAACATACAAATACTCTCGAATATTTTTATATGTCTCAACACTCTCTTTCACTACTACACATTACAATTTTATTTCATTCTCATTTTTTTTAGATTATTTCACTTCTTACTTGGGATACTTCATAAAGGAAGAAACACCACTATTTATAGGTGAAGAAGTTTTCCATATAATCAATAGTTAGAATAAGGGGTAGTAATGTGATAGATGTTACATGAGTTACAAGTTACTAATGGTCATATGAGTTATAAGAAACTATTGATCATGAGAGTAACAAGAACTAATGGTCATATGAGTTACAAGATGTAGTTGTCATATAAGTTACAACAACAAATTGTCATCTTCTACCACAAATTATACCCACTAACATATGCACTTAGTATTTTATTTTAAATAATAAAATACATAGACACGAACATTATTTAATATCCAAATTTATAACTTCTTAAACTCACACTTACAAAAGTTAAAATCTTTTTGGCCAGAATTTGGCGAGGAAAGAATCAAAATAGTCTCTATTCTTTGGGTTAAGACTCAAAGTGATCCTTGATTTTTCACATGCAGCACTAATAGTCCCTCATTTTGTAATATTGGTGCACTTTTGGTCCTCCTTCAAAATTTTACCTATTTTTTTCATTGATGAGGGATTATTAGTGCTCAATGTGAAAACTCAAGGATCACTTTGAACCTTAATCTATGTTATTTTATCTTTTATAAATTATTTTTCCCATTTTAACTTTAATATTATTATACTAAAAAATTAAAAAAAGAATTTTTTTTTATTTTCTGATCATTTACCACTTCTAAAATAAAAATCTATTTTGAGACATAATTATTACGCCGTAAATCAATAACATTAAATTTAGTTTTTTCCTTCTTACTTACTTTCATGGTTTGATTTTTTCCCAAGTTATAACATAATTAAGTGACTTTTTTAATTATAAAAATAGAGTCGTATAACTTTTTGAAATTATTATCATTAATTGAGTGACATTTATGTTACAAAACAAACTGGATGGACTTTTTATTATAAAATAAAATAAAATAATTTCTGAGGATATTTCTATTTAACAAAAGTTTATAAAAATATTATTTGAGAGACTATATATAAACTTTTTAACTCTATATATATATATATATAAAAATACATATACTAGGGCTCAAGTTGGAGGATCAAAAAAATTTATCAGCGGATGTATATTGATAATAATACTCGAGGTAGTGATTTCTTCTGGCCCTTTTTTTTTTTTGGATGTTTACTTGTACTTGTTTTTTTTCTCTCTTTTGTCAATGATTTTATATAGTGTTTGAAATTTTTCGTATTTATTTTTTTGTGTGGTTTGTGAGATATTGTACCGCGGGTTTACGTAAAACCAAAGGTAGCAAGTGTGTGTTTTGGTTTCATTGGGACAAGTTATACTGTTAGGATGTCAGGATCCCAATTAGAATTAAAATCTGATGGTAAATTGCCAATTTCTAAAGTAAATCAACTCAATTTTTTTTTTGGAAAATTTTCTCGAATTGATATAAACTGGAAAAATTGATTTCTAATACAGAGAAATTGAAAAACTAATTAAATCTAAGATAGCTAGAATGATTGGGTATCCGGAGAGAGAAGAAGAGGAGAAGATCGAAAACGACATTTAATCTTGATCGTTATCCAATAAAAGTAACATTATAATCTCGATTAGTTATCTCGTACGAGGTCTTAGTGTAATTCTACTAGTTAGGTCTCTCCCAAGCTCTTAGGGTAAGAGAGGTAGTAACATTTTATTTATAGATAGACGCTTGGCTCAAAAGTAGTGTAAAAATTAATTATAATAACAATATTATACGACAAAGGTGCAGTTATGACGGATAATTTTTTGCGTGGAGTTTTGTACTTCTATAATAGTATAGATTAAAAGATAGAAGCATTAATATATTTCCAAATATCCAATAAAAGTAGAAACTTAACTTTCTTACCCAAGTACATTTGGACAGAAAGGTGCGGTGTAATGGTCAATAAAATGGTTGAGAATCACGAGGTCTCGCGTTCGAATCTTAAGGGGAGACTGAAAAAAAACCACTAGGTGATTCTTTCCTTCTTTAACAGGACAATAACCTTAGTGGACCGAGGTAGGAGGTGCTCGAACACCATGGTCATTAAAAAAAAAAGTATTAATATGCTTGAAATATGTAACATTCTCGCAAAATTTACTTGAAATTTTGATGATGTAACTAATCAAGTTCTTTACATTCTACAGTTCAGATGGAAAATGCATATGGAGTTGATTGGCGGGAAGAGGTATACCAAAAGGTACGGTTTGCAATGCTACTTTTAATTTGCACAAGATTTTGGAAATTGTGGAAATTCGATATGTGAATTTTGATAAATTGGCTAGTTATAATATTATAAGAAATAGTTGAATGTTTCGATATATTTCCTATGATTATAGAGTAATAGAAGAGGTTTACCGTATCAAGTGTTCAGCTAAATTCATGACCGTACCCCTCCACACAAGGTGCTTTATGTATTCAATTTCTTAGAGGAAATAGAAATCTGAGCATATTAACAGGTAACTTGTTAGAAACGAGCATGAATCCTCACTGTCAATGGCGCTTGTGTGAGCCTGTCTTGGTCCAATATTGTCAACGACAAAAAATTAGTTTCACATGCACTGACATAATTTAGAAGTGGAGCGTATTTTGATAAATTAATTGATTACAGTAACCTGGCAACTAAAATCTTAATTGCTAGTTTGCGAGATAAACCTATTTGTGCAAGAAGTATATACATGTTTTCTGTGAAAAGACATTTGTTCATCTGTATTAGTTGGTATACTTGTTCTGTTTTTATTTTATTTCTTAAAATAGAGAACTCAATGCTTCGTCCTTGAAAATCGTCCTTCTCTACTTACGTGACTTGGTTAACTAGCTAGTAATAAGTTGGAATACTTTGACTTCTCCAAGAATAAACATATAACACTAACATGCTTTGTATTCTCCATTCCGCTGTTTTTCACTTGTGAAGCCAACAAAGAACGTTACGCCATTAGATTACTAAGAAGAATAGGTTTCCAATTAAACAAGAAAAATAATTAGGCGCTAAGTAACTTGATAATCGACCTATGACTGTTTCTAGCTTTCTAGATCCTTTCAGTAAGTCTAATATTTCTACAACTTCTTTCTTAATATGTACGAACGCTATATCATTATTCACCGATGATCCTCTAAAAATCTTCGAGTTCCTTGCTTTCCATGTATGATAGATCACTACTCCCCGAATAGCTGTGATGAAACCGCTTCCAGTTCTTCCTCTTTATGCGTTCCAGCACTTTCAGAATCTCACCCTTAGGTATGATTAGTCCTACTCGCTGTAGGATGCTATCTCTCAATGTCTCTATCCAAGATGTGTAACTGAGTCTCCAGAGATCGACTTTCTTTTGTAAGTAGTCTACCTTGTACAGCCAACCACACAAAAGATCGATGCTTTGGCTGTGAAAGTGCTGTCCAAATGAGTTCTGCAATATTTAGTCTACTCTGCTGCCCAAACATAGCATTCAAGCTCCCTGTAATAGAATATTTGGATTCACCAAACACCGCAAGACTGTTGTTGATATTGGAAAAAGATTAATGCGGAGATGACCAGACATTGATCTAGTGGTAAGAGTGTAAAATTGGACGTATTGGATTAGGCGCATCTCACAAAATTTTAGGATTTAAGTGGAGAAGGGTAGATGATCAGACGCGTCATCCACTGAGTTAAGAACTGTGCGCCTAAAAAACGTTAAAAACCCAGGTTACCAGCACCTTCTCTGTGATGAACCTCCCTCTTTTACCAGATTAGGTGTTGTTCCAAGCAGAGGTAGAGCAGAGCACCAGCCTCGAAGTGGTCTTACTTTATTAGTAACTCACATCAGCATTGAAATCTCACGCACGTCAGCTGCTACAAAACTCCTATTCAGCAGGAAAGCAGCCTCAGCTTCCTCACAATCAACCTGCGTGAAACCAAGTTTTTTTAGTGGTTCGTCCAACCTGTGTATGTCTTATTTAGGGATTTAGTAGCAAAAGAAAGACCAATAATTCATCTGAGCATGATATACATTGATGTTAGGAGGTAATACACGTCTGGTAATGTAAGAAACCAAGTTCTATTATTGGTTCGTACCTATGTATGTCTTATTTCGGGATTTAGTTGCCAACTTCATCATTATTATTTCATTGCTTACCCTTGTTTTTGACTTCATTGATGATAAAGGCGTAAAGTGGGGGGAAAATGGTGATTGCTATTAAACTGTGTTATATCTTCCAATCTAACTTTAAAAAAGTATATTTTAATTCCCCATGGTTGGGCTAGTCTATGATCACGTTACGGAAGTTGTTTTCTTGATGTGCGTACCAAGAAGCTAAAGGAAGCAAAAATCAGTTACATGTTAATCAGTTGTAGTCTTACTCTTCTACTTCACTTTTAACCTTTTTATCTGGAAGGTTCTTTTGTGAAGATTCTCTAGTGCATCGTACAGTTGATCTAATCATCACCTAACAACATGGAAATTGCATTCTTGACATCTCCACAATTGACTTATTGAAATTTGTAACGCAGATCAAGTATATGAAGGAGATGTATTTATCAGACCTCAAAGATTTATACGAGAAAATTGCTTATAAAATGCAGCAGGTATGTCATCAACAATTCCTAAGGTGTAAGGCATATTGTATTCGATTGGTTACTGGAAACTCCTCAAACTGGGAACTGATGCAGAAAGCTCAAAACACTAAATTCTCATTTTTGCGTCTTTAATTCGGTTCCGTTCCTGTCAATTGTCATATTGAGAAACAGTGCTGTGGTAGTTGTAATGAGGCTAATTCCTTTCCATTTCTAGCATCTGCATCCTTTGTTTGTGTTGAATTTTTCTGTTAGTTTGTTTTGCTTTCGGGGAAGGAGTTAAGGCTCCATTCTTCAGGTAAGGGCTCGATTTATCTTAATTTAAAAGCACTTGGATCAACATTCCTACGAATTATGTGAACCTTGCGAGCTATGTTATTTGTCTCTTTATGTCATTTCTTAAACTTTACTCCCTTTTTCGTTGCCATGGGAGGTACTTGAAGCATGAACTTCAAAAGTTTGCTGAGGAAAAGAAACAGGACTGTAACTAAACTGATTTTTATTCCTGATTGTTTGCATGACTCTCTTCATCAGCGTCTTGAAAATGAGAAAATTGAAAAGCTCGAGATGTACAAGATAATGCTGGAACGCATTATGCTTTTTTTGCGGCTTAACAAGCAGGAAATTCAACTTATTCACAAGGATAAACTGGTCTCGATTGAGAAGAATATAATTAAGTTTCTCAGTTACAATTTGGCACGCAGCAAGACTTCTTCTCCACAGCAGGGGCAACTTCATCAGTCTTCCATGCAGCTTCAAACTAATCCACCGATGCAGCCCGTACAGGGTTCCGTGGAGGCAATGCAACAGAGTTATCTCAGCGACTTGCACCGTTATTCCTTGTCTGGCGTATCGACAATATCCAATTCTCAACAGCACATGATAGATGTGGTAAAACCTGGTTCCAGATCGGATTTGGGACAGGGTAACTCGTTGAACTCACCGCAGCAGGTGGATACTGGCTCCTTACAACAGAATCCTGTTAACAGTCTTCAACATGATAACATAAGCTCATTCAGTGCACAAGGTGGAATGAACCCTGTACCGGCAAACCTCAAATTCCTACAGAAAAACTCAAACGCGCTGCCTGAGCAGCAAATGTTGCAGAACCAACAATTAACACCGCTGTGCAACCAGCTACTGATGGAGCAACAACTTTTTCAAAGTCAGCAGTTAATGAAACATCAGCAAGCAATGAACTCGCCGCCGCAGAATGATTTCACCAACTTGCACCATGATTCCTTGTCTGGCGTATCGACAAATTCCAACTCTCAGCAAGACATGATAAATACAATACAGCCTGGTTCCAATTTGGATTTTGGACAGGGTAATTCTTTGAACTCACTGCAATAGGTGTCTACTGGTTCTTCGCAACGAAATTATATTAACCGTCGTCGACAAGTTAACATAAGCTCATTAAGTCAACAAAGTGGAACTAACCCAGTGCAGGCAAACTTCGGTTCCCTACAACAAAATTCAAATGTCCTGCAGCAAATGTCGCAGAGCCAGCAAATGTTGCAGAAGGAGCGGCAGGTGCAGCAGTTAATGATGCTGCAGCAAATGGAAATGAAAACCGAAATTTCACAGAAACATCACCTAATACAACAGCAGTCAGATGGCCAGCGTGTTGGATCTCATCAACCACAAATGATGTCAGGAATATCTTCACCTCAACTCCATAAGGCACTATCTCGTCAGGTTACCCAACATCCTTCTTCGCAAATTGACCAACAAAATATCTTGGCATCTCTTTCCAAATCTGGGACGCCTCTCAAATCCACAAGCTCACCATTTGTTGTCCCATCTCCTTCAACTCCCTTGGCTTCATCTCCAATGACGGGGGATTCTGAAAAAGTTAGTGCTGGCGTTGCATCACATAAAATAGCTGGAAACACAATGCATCAGCAAGCTACAGTTCCGATGGAGTTTCAACCCCACACCTCTACTGTGGAATGTATACAGATATCACCAAGTGAGCTAAGCTAACCCTTCAACCCCTATTTATATAGAATAATGAAAATAATATTGCAATTAAAATTGCCACAAGTAATTTGCTGGATATTAGCTAAAGAAACTTTTGCAGAAAATGTATTAATATACCTTGACATATCTAGCGTTCTCCCAAAATTTGCCAGAAATTTTAGTGGTGTAAGTAATCAGGTTCTTTAATATTTGCTCTATCCTCATCTTTTGTGTTATTTGTAGCACCTTTAGATTCTTCAGCTCAGACGGGAAACACAAATGGAGCTGATTGGCAGGAAGAGGTTTACCAAAAGGTATTGTTCGCAATGGTATTTATTTGTTCATGATTTTGAAAACATAGGAAATTAGATGACAAATACTGTTACAATGACTATGCCTCAATCCCAAGCTAGTTGAGATCGGCTATATGAATATCCATGCCGGTCTGTTTAACCTGTAATTCATGGTGGTCTATGATCATGTTATGGAATTTGTACTCTTTGACGTGAGCAGAAATGTGAACCAAGAAGCGAGAGGAAGCAATTTTTTTTCATAATTCACATGTTAATCAACTGTATAGCCTATTCGCCAAGCTTTGGGAGGCCAAAAGTCCTTTTGTTTTAAAAAAAAAAGTGAGGTGTTTGGCCTAGTTTTTGGGAGAAAAAGTGTTTTGGTGGAGTAACAAAAGTTGTTTTTTAGAAGCTAAAAAAGAAGTTTTTCTCTTTTGAAAGAATACACTTTAGAAGCACTTGTTAAAAGCTTGGCCAAACACAAATTGCTGCTCGAAAATGTCTTTAAAATTGATTAGTCAAATACATACGGCTTCTCACCAAAATACTAATTTCTTGAAAAGCATTTTCCAAAATAAGCATATTTTTAGAAGCTTGACCAAACATGCTTGTAGTCTCTTTCTCTTCTACTTCACTTTTAACCTTTTTATTCAAAAGGTTCTTTCATGAAGATTGTCTAGTTTGTTCCCTACTGCATCGTACAATTGATCTAATTATCACATATCCTCATGGGAGATGCAATCTTGATATTTGTGAAATTGATTTCATGAAATTTTGTAACACAGATCAAGTCTATGAAGGAGATGTATTTATCAGAACTCAATGATCTATACTGGAAAACTGCTTCTGAAATGCAGCAGGTTTGTTTTTTTAGCTAAATTTGCATTGATTCCAAGAGCACTTGCGTCCTTCGCTATAATTACTATTGATAAACTAACTCATCTTTTTTTCTACCTTCAATCGTCATAATGTCCCACCTATCAATGCTTTCGGACATCTTCTTTTTTACTATGTTGTTTATTTCTTTATGCCTTTTTCTGAAGTTCCCCTCCCGTTTCTCTTGACGGGTACTTAAAGCATGACTATTAAAAATTTGCATAGAGCAAGAAACTGATTAGATTCTGATTTTGAGCATGACTCTCTTCCTCAGCATCCTCAACATGAGAAAATTGAAAAACTCAAGATTTTCAAGATGACGCTGGAACGCATTGTGCTTTTCTTGAGGCTTAACAAGCGTGAGATTCAACTTCCTCACAAGGAAAAACTGTTTTCACTTGAGAAGTACATTACTTTCTTTCTTAGTGGCAAAAGTCCGCACAACCCTACTTCTTCTCCATTGCAGGGGCAACTTCCTTAGCCTTCCATCCATACCAGACAGGTATGCAAGCCGAACTTGTTTGGATAATTCAATTGTTTTTCACCTTGTTGAAGTTGTTTTCCTCTTGTATTAACATGCATCTACATTTCCAGTGAAGTTTTGAATCGGATGAAAGAGTATTTTGATGTCACTTAGAGAAGTTTAAGGAAAGTGTGCCTGAGTCTTAATAAGTAGTTGTGACTCGGTCTAGCTAGGACAGAGCCATTTTTTTTTTTATTTTTTTGGTGGGGTTGGGGTTGAGAGGGGGGGGGGTTGATAACTCTGGACTTGTGACTATTTTCCCAGTATAAATCTCTTAAGCTATGAATTATCTAAGATCTTATGTGTTTAAATAGGAAGGTATGGAGGTCAAAGATTTGAGTAGAACGTTAGTGGGGAGTCTAGCTAGTGTTGTCGTAGTTCTAGTGGTATGATTTAGGTAGCTTGTAGTGATTTTTTTTCTCCTATGTGTATTAATATATGTTGCTACACTTGTTTCTTACGTTGCTACTTTGTTCTCTCTTTTTCTTCCTTACTTTTGGTTACATTTCTTTTGAGTCGAGGGTCTATTAGAAACAACCTGACTACGATAAGGTTTGCATACATCCTACCCTTCCCTAATCACACATGTTGAATTACATGACTATGTTATTGTTGATCTCCTTGGTTTCGTTCTAACATTTTTTTGTATGTAAAAAGCTTACAATCTCTCGCAATTTACTCGTGAGTTACTAATCATATGTTGCACGTTATATTCTACGCAGGCACAAGATATATATGCACGTCAGTTGCCTATATTGGATTCCGTTGGGCAAGATATTGCTTCTGAGTTTGATAGACTTCTGCATTTGATTACTTAGATGGTAGTTATAATGGATTGTGTTATGTATGAAATGGTTTCGGTACTTTTGGTATTGATAGATTGAGTTGTAATTTTGATGGATTGAGTTTTGGTACTAAACTTGATGAGCGTTTGAGCACTCGAAGGGGTTGTGTAAAGTACTCGTGAACCAACTTATGCATCCTACCCTAGATTATTTAGAAAGCACTGTAATAGTGCAATTATTCTGATAAATTACTTAAATTTTACGTGGAAACCCCGATTAATGTTTGAAATATTCATCTCCAATTTTTTTCTAATGTTTGAATCTTAACACTCTTACAAACAAAGGTCACATTTCTGCTCGAAAAAAATTATGGCCTCAATAGTGAAATTTAGTTGTGGGATTGTCTTTGCATAATCTAAGATTGTTTTGTTTAACCTATTTATATATTTTAGTCACAATAATTGAGGAACAAAATAAAATGGAGCGAAGAAATTCTTTTTATCGGTATGATTATGTCACAAATCAAAATTTTATTGGTATTGATACACAATAACACACTTTAAAAGATTAGAGATAATACACAAGTACTTTCTCAACTTATGTCTGAAATTCAGAAACACACTTATATTATACTAAGGTCTTATTACCCCTGAACTTGTTTTATTAATAAATTTCGACTCCTTTTCGGTCTACGTGGCACTATCTTGTGGGCTCAACTTGGTTGACTTTTTTTTTCAAGCTAGTGCCATGTAGGTCGAAAAGGGGTAGAAAATTACTTATAAATAAGTTCAGGGGTAATAGGACCTTAGTAAAGTATAAATGTGTCTCTCGGATTTCGGGCATAGGTTGAGGGGGTACTCTTGCATTTTCCCAAAAGATTATGTAAATATACGTGAACTTATGCTCCTCTTCTGAATCATACATTGTGATGTTATATTTTTAAAGAAATATTTAAATATAAATATTTGAATTCACACTCAAAAAATCATATTGCAATGCTATGTTGATCGGATGCACCTCTCCAAGTGAGATTAAAAATTTGAATCTTATATCTATCTTGTCTTAGATTAAAACCTCTCTAAGTGATTATCGGTAGCACTTTATATGTATAAGCTTTGATCTTTCAAAATTTTCAAGTTTGTAAAATTGGAAATTCCTTTTTTTGGCATTGTAATTTTATATAATTAAACCAAATATGTAAATTAAAACTAGCAATACTGGATGATATAACACACAACCAATGGGTTCAGTCCAGTGGCGCAGCCACATATATGGATACCCCTTCCTCGAAAATGTACATCGTGTGGCTGGGTAAAGATATTTTTAATGTGTGTGTATATATATATATATATATTACATTACTGACATTCCTTGATGTCTACATGATTTTACTTATTCATATTTTGACACCCCTTCGTTGAAATTTTGACTCCATCACTGATCTAATAGTTTTTATATACACGCGCGCACACACTATTTGAATAGATAAAAATTATTGGATCAGTAATTTAATAATTTTAACGATTTTTAATGTAAGAACTTAAATGTAAAACCGATCAAATATATATACTAGATCAACATTTTCATAATAATACACTCATCATCTCAAAATTCTAAATTTGCCTATAAATTGAATATATGATTTTCGTATAAAGTGTTTTACTGAACTCGTACACGACTAAACTAGTTGTTACATTCATGTTTAATTGTTTGGGATGTGTTTGATGAATTTGGGATGAGATAAGAAAATGAATTGATTTTTAATTTGTATATAATAAAGGAAAAGGGGATAAATATACCCTTAAATTATCGTAAATGATATGTTGATTCTGTTATTGCACGAATTATATACACGACAATACTTAATTTATTACAATTTAATTTATAAATGCATAGAGTTTCTTTTAATTCCCAATCTAAGCATATTTTAACTAGGAAAAAAACATACTCTCCTAGTCCACTTTTATTGTCATGTTGCGCTTTTCGAAAGTTAACTTATCTAATTTTTGAAGTTAAATTAAATTACGTTAATTCAATTTTTTTTTAAAAAATAGATATTTAAAAATTATACAAAAAGTAATATAAATTACAATTTTTACATATCACTATGATAAAAATATTAATCAAAATTCTTATACCTTGATTCTTAAAAAAGAAAGTCATGAAAATTAATTATGGACGGAGAAAATAGTAGTTAATCATAATAAAAATTGTCAACGATCCTCGTCAAAATGCTAATCTCGTTGACTAGTTAATTTTCCCGGTCAGCCACCCCCCTCAAACCCCAATCCCAAAAAATTTAATTTTGTTATTTAAAAATACAAACAACTTTAAATTTTTATTTTTTCACTCTTACCCCCTCCCCCTCGCATTACCCCCACCCATACCTCACCCCATAAAATAGTAATTTTGTTTTTAAAAAATATTTTAAATTTAATAAATTATTTTTTACTCTAGTATCAAAAACATTTTTCATTCATAAATCGAACACTATAAATCATTTTCGGAAAATATTTTCTACTCACTTACAAAACATGAGGAAATAATTTCAAACTCTACTTGTTTTTCACGAAAACATTTTTTAGGAAAATATATTTTCCATGAGAAAATACTTTTATCACTATTCAAATCATTTATTTTTTTTTAAATAAAAACTTTTTATATACTACACAATGCTAAAATAAAATCACTATATTAAACATAAATTTTTTTTTCTTAAACTAGCTTAAAACTAGTGAATGGGCCAAGAGATATTGAGTCAATGGCGGCTGGACACGTTGGTAATAGTCAGATATTACTAAAAAAATTTATTACTATGTATGAAATGTATAATATAAAGTCTTTGGGAGTTTTATTTTCTTATTTATACATACACTCAAGAAATCTAGGCGCAATTGTGATTTTTCATCGTTGATCGAAGCCAGAAATTGTGATTATTGATTGTGGATTAAGGAATTTTGGTGCGGAGTTGAAATGGATGGGAATAATTGGAGGGCCGCTCAGGCTCAGGCTCCGGGAGGTGGTGAAGGTGGTGGAGCGGCTGCCGGAGCTATGGAGTCCGGTGATTGGAGGACTCAACTTATGCCCGATTCGCGTCAAAGAATTGTGAATAAGATGTAAGTTTTTTTTTTTTTTAATTTTTGGTTTTGCGACTTGTTCTTGTTTTTTTTTTTATATTTCTGGAATTTTGAATTTTAGGGTTTTTTTTTTGTGTTTTATCGGTTATCTGAAGAAATCCGATTTCGTTAGAAGTATTGATTAATCAATCTGATACATATTTTTTTTCAGTGTCGTTCTGTTTTATGGAAACTTACTTTATTAGGTGAATTTTGGGGGGTTTTTTGTTAATGGTATTGGGTGAGTTAATTGGAATTTTGTGCCCTAGTTATTACCAATTTTGGTAATTAGTCAAGGGGTAACATATGCTTACACTCTGACCCCATGTGTGGGATTACACTAGGTATGTTTTGTTGTTGGGGGTGGGGGTGGTGTTGTGGTGGATCAGTCAAGGAACTAGTTCAAGTGGGAAAACCTAGTTTTACTCACTGTGCTTTATATTTTGTTTTAGATATGTCGAAATGGTTGGCTGTTGTTCGCGATAATTGGATAATAACTACTTATATTTGCTCAGAGGAAATAAGTTTTAGTCTTTTGTAGCAGGGTATGATGTCAAATTATTGTTAATATATTTGAGAAGCATTTATCTAGATTTTGATCTTATCAAGACTTTGTTCTTGATATGTCAAAATGACAGGTTGTCACTGGAGATAATTGGATTATAATTGCTGATATTTGTTTAAAGGAAACAACTTTTACTCTTTTGTAGCAGGGCGTGATGTCGAATTATTTTTAATATATTTGAGAAGTATTTATCTAGATTGTGCTTTTATCAAGAGTTCAGGTTGATCTTTTGTTGATATGATTATATAGAATGGAGACCTTAAAGAGGCATCTTCCTGTTTCTGGGCAAGAAGGAGTACAGGAGCTTAAGAAAATTGCTGTAAGGTTTGAAGAAAAGATCTATTCTGCTGCTACAAGTCAGGTATGTAGTCTAAACTTGTTTCTTATTTGTTCAAATTGTAAAGCTAGCTCATAAACCACCCCTGCCTTTAAAATCCGATATTAGACTTTTGATGCAATTTTGTTTTCAAGACCATATAAGGGAATCACTCATCCCTTTTTCATCCAATGTGTGATTCTTGTTTCAATTTGTTATCCGAGACCATATATCCTTTTTCATCCGATTTGAGACTCTTGATGCAACTTGTTCTCCAAAACCATACAACCATCCATTTATCTGATGATGGATTCTTCTACATAAATGATTCAATTTGTTCTCCTTATCATTGATGTTATTCCTGCTTGTATAAACTTGCATCTAGACACGTTGTATTAGGGATGGCAAGAGGACCAGGTACAGTGCGGTTGCAGGCCAAATCCGCATAATCCTGCGAAGATTTTGACCCCCCACCCATATCATTATGTTTATGTTGATTTTCGTACTCCTAAAGGAAAACATGAATTACCATTTTAGCAATTTTACCAAGACATGGCTGACATTAAAAATAATAATTGGATATTCTTATATTTGCTCTCATCAAGGTTCTTATAACAGGGAAATGGAAGAGCCTGATAGTATATATCAGTTCATCTTAAGCATGTGATTTGTAAATCTTATTTAATTGGTAATTTGTGTAAGTAAAATTACCTATTACAGTGATGTCACAAACAAAAAAAGGGTTAATTCTGCATATTGACATGTTTTTCTCACACGTAAATATTATAGTATCATATTAATTATTATTCCCCAAGAGTGCTCACTATATATATATATATATATATATATATATATATATTTTGATAACCGAGAAATCCGTCTGTGACCCGCCACCCTTTGGACCAATCACAGTCTTCTAAACTAGGTGAATAATGGGCCTGGAGAAATCCGTCTGTGACCCGCCACACTTTTGACCAATCACAATCTTCTAAACTAGGTGAATAATGGGCCTAGAGAAATCCGTCTGTGACCCGCCACCCTTTGGACCAATCACAGTCTTCTAAACTCGGTGGATAATGGGCCCGGCCCTCTACCCTTCTCCACTTAAATACTTAGCGTCGCTTTGCAAGTTTGCATGGTGGGGCTTGAACCTGCAACCTAAGTTACAAATCCTCCACCTTTTGCCGCTTGAGCTAGGCCTTGGGGGCAGTGCTCACTATATATTTGTCAACGCAAAATGGATAGTAATAAGTTATATGGAATTAAATAAAATAATTTCATATTTGAGTAACCGACATAGATTCACAAAATCTACTTTTACACTAATTTTTATACTGACTACCACAAAAAAATAATTTAGATCTAATTTGAATGTCTTTGCATGCCTAAGCAACCTCCACAAAGTAGGTTTAAGGTTTGTGTAAACTCCATCCTCCCCACTCTATCCTCCCAGATCTGGTTGCACGCCTAAGGAAAGAACTTAATTTCTTTTTTTGTTCTTGTTCAAATCGCTGCTTGGAGATTCTTTACTTCAGTAGAGGCCTGAAGGTTTATCGAAAACAATCTCTCTATCTTTATGAGGTAGTGGTAAGGTCTTTGTACATTCCTCACCCTCCCCAGACTCACTTGTAGGAGTTACACTGGATACGTTGTTGTTTAAACCCCCTTCATAGTTCTGCAACCCGCCTTATGCTGCATCAGTGTTTTTTAAAAAGTATTTGAACTCGCCCTGCATAGCCTACCCTCAGTTTGCCAACCCTATGTTGTATGTGTTTTAACTTATATTTATCTAATATTGCAGCAAGATTATCTTCGGAAGATATCTTTAAAGATGCTGACCATGGAGACAAAATCTCAACCTCCTATGACCAATTCTGTTCAGCCAAATCCTGCTAGTAGTGGTCAGAATGCCCTTGGTCCAGGTGAACAATGAAATCTCATGTGCTCTATTTCAAATAGGGAAAACTTGTATGACAGGACGTTTTGTGTAAACCTAATTACTTCGTTCTGCTGTTGAAAAGTTTGTTCTCTGTAGCTAATAAGTGTAAAGGAAATTTTAGATGCTTGAACCATTGTGCTAATCTTTGAGTGATCTATAATTTTGGTGACTAGCCCTAATAAGTATTGTTTGTGCTCTAGGTCAGAGTCCTAGCCCTGCTCTTTCTCTATATCCAGACTATTCTTGTTGTTTATTTGTCTAATAAGTAACTTAGTCAAACTTCTCTTTTGTATTTTCGAATCAGTTTTCACAAAGCTATGACTTCTGTTTCTTGTATCTTAAACTAAAAAATACGTGTTTACTTTTGCTGCTTGTTTGTATTTTATTTTAATGTTATTATGTTTGCTGGTTATTTGATAGCATCTTGACTGGCTTCTTTTTTATTCATTTCTGTAGGATCGCACAGTATGCAATCCCAAGTCAACAGCCAAGCACAGCAACTTCCTGTACCTATGGTGGCCAATCAAACTCAAACACGACAACCACTGTTGCAGCAAAACCTTCAGAACAATATGGCATCGACTGGGCTGCAAAATTCTGCTAGCTTGGCTCCTTCACTTCCTTCTGTGAGTAATTTGACGCAGGGTACCATGCCAAATGTCGTGGGCCAGAATTCAAATTTGCAAACCATGCAAAACATGCCAAATGTTGGTCAAAACTTGGTAGGAAATGCCATTGGGCAAGGCATGCCTCCTAATATGGTTGCTAATTCTCAGAGGCAGATGCAGGGAAGACAACAACAGGTTGTTTCTCAACAGCAACAGCAGCAGTCCCAGACAACACAGCAATATATGTACCAGCAGCAACTGCATCAACATCAAATGATGAAGCAGAAATTTCAGCCGGGAAGCACATCACAGTCCTTGATGCAATCTCACATGCAGCAACAGCAGCAGCCGCAGGAGCAGCAGCAACAACTACCGCAGCAGCAACAAAACCTTCTACAACCTACTCAGACACAACCTTCTCAGCAAGCTATGATGCAACCTTCTTCAATACAATCAACTTCTTTGTCCAACCTTCAGCAGAGTCAACAGTCGACTGTTCAACAGTCAACTCAATCTGTACTTCACCAACGGCAACAATCAGTTATGAGACAGCAGCAGGCTCCCATGCTTCATCAACAGCAATCGTCAATGCTACAGCCACCAATTTTACCAGCTCAACAGCACCAACAACAACAACAACAGCAGCAGCAGCTGATTGCACAACAGACAAATGTTGCAAATCTCCAGCAGAACCAATTGATGAGTCAACAGAATGCAATGCCTGATGTGCAGCAGAGGCTAGTGGGCCAACAGAACAACTATATGCATCAGCAAAACAACTTTCAAAATATGCATCAGCAGCAGTTGGGCTCTCAAAGTAGTATTGCTGGGGTCCAGCAACAACAGCTGTCTGGAAGTCAACAACCTGGTAACTCTGGCTTGACATCTAATCAGCACCCTATTCATTTGATGCAACAACCAAAAGTTCCTGTACAACAACAAATGCTGCAGAGTACTACAACCTTGTTACCAAATCAAGGTCAACAATCGCAGTCGCAGCCAGCACAACAGCAAATGATGTCTCAAAGTCAATCACAACCAGGACAGTTACAGCCACCTTTGGGTTTGCAGCAACAGGCGAATCAATTGCAAAGGGAGATGCAACAGAGGCTTCAACCATCAGCCCCCTTGCTTCAACAGCAAAATGTAATGGAACAGCAGAAGCAGCTATATCAATCACAAAGAGTCGCACCTGAAGCCTCTTCAAGTATGTATTTTTCTTAATCAAAGCTTTCAATTAGGTCTCATAAATCACTCTGTAGCAGTTTGTCATTCTTAGATATTTCCACCTTTCATGCCTTATATGTGTGAAGGTATAGGACTTCTACACTATGTTAACCACTGGTTTACATTTTCTTTATGTAAAAATGACTAGTACTTTCAGGCAAGTTTTGGGATATGAAAGGTGGTGGATATTTTAGATAATATTCATACTTATCTGAAATATCCAACACCTTTCATATCCCAAAATTTGCCTGAAATTTTAATGCTGTAAGGAGTCAAGTCCTTCAATATTTTTGTGCTATCCTTAACTTTTGGTTTATTTGTAGCATCTTTAGATTCTACAGCTCAGACGGGAAATGCAAATGCAGCTGATTGGCAGGAGGAGGTTTACCAAAAGGTATTTTTTTCGATGGTATTTCTATCTGCACGGCATGTTGAGAACTGAGGAAATTACTGGAAATTGTTGTTTTGGAAATTGACAAGTGAACTGTATTTTGATAAATTGACTGGTTGCAACAATATAAGAAGTAGCTGAATGCTGTGAAATATTTTTTGTGATTGATGGATTAATAGAGGAGGTTTATCAAAATAAGTATTCAGCAAATTCATGGTCATATCCATTCCCGCAAAGCACTTTTACGGTGTTCCAATTCGTAGAAGCACTATAGAATTAAGGTTATTGCAGCTTACTTGTAAGAAATTGATTTATTCTCAATTGAGAAGTGAGGTACAACAACTATTACGCCTCAATGTTAATCAAATTAGCGTCTGTTATATGAATTATTGTTGTCTTATGTTGCTTCATTTGAGCCCCTCTCAATCCAAAATTATAGCACTTGAATTTCCTTACACTTTCTACTGGCATAATTGGGAAGTGAAGTAAATAAATTGGTTGGTTACATTTATTTTTTGATGAAGTGATTAGAAATAGTTGAATGTTGTTATGTATTGTCTGAATTCACGAGGTGTGATATGTCCGTAAGTTTGGGTCAGGGTCCTCATAATATGTACCTAATTTGTTTTATTCCATGGAAACTAAAGAATTAATTGCTACATTAAAGGGTAAATCTATTCATGCAGGAAGTATATACTTGAATATATGGCTTAAGAAAATATTGTTCTTTGTGAAAAGGCACATCATCTGTATTAGTTGGTAACGGTTTTTGTTTCTGTTTTTTGGGATATCACGAGAAATTCATTGTTGCCTGTTTTGGAATGTGGATGATAATGGGTCTGTCCCTCTAGCTTTTTGTACTTAAATACCTGACTTGGTTTACTAGCTAGAAGTGTAAGTTGGAATATTTTGTGTTCGCCAAGAATAAAGATATAACATCAACATGCCTTTTTACTTGTGAAGTAAACTACATTGTTGTTATTCATTGTTTACCCTCATTTTGCTTTACTGGTAATAAAGGTGTAAAGTGAAAAAAAATGATGTTTTCACACTAAACAATATTATATCTCCCAGACAATTATAGAAAAGTATATTCTAATTCCTCCTGGTTGGGCTGGTCTATTATCACATCTTGGAACTAGACCCTTGCTGTTAGCACCGAGCAGAAACGTGTACCAAGAAGCTGAAGGAAGCAAAGTTCAGTTGTTTATTTTTTCATTCACATGTTGAATCATGCAAAATGGATTCTTTAATGAGTTTTAGTCTTCCGCTTCCACTTCACTTTTAACTTTTTATCTGGAAGGTTCTTTCATGAGGATTCTCTAGTTTGTTCTCTACTGTATCGGAAAGTTGATCTAATTATTACCTCTCCATATGGGAATGCAGTCTTGACATTTGCGCAATTCTGAGCTGATGCAAATTTTTAATGCAGATAAAGTCTATGAAGGAGTCGTACTTAGCAGAGCTCAATGATCTATACCACAAAATTGCTTCTAAAGTGCAACAGGTATGTCATCAACATTTTAATCCATTCTTATCATTTTTGGAGCAATTCTACTAGCTATGTATGGTGCAGCATGTTTGCCTGTGTTGAAGCGTTGTGTATGATTGTAAAGTAGAGGTGGAGGACACCATAAAATGAGCTATTTACACATATCTAGGTGAATACTGTGATGTAGATGCCACTTTTATGTTCCCTTGGGGAAGGGTTCAAGGCCTCCCTAATTCTTCGGGCAAGGGCTTGATTTGTCTAAATTTTAAGAGCGCTTAAGTCAGCATTCTGTTGAATTGGGCACCTGGCCACTATGTTATTTGTCTCTTTATGTTGGTTTTAAGTTTTTCTCCCTTTTTCTTTGCTGTGGGAGGGAGGTGTACTTGAAGCATGAATTTTAAAAGTTTGCAAAGGGCAAGAAACAAGACTTTGACTAAACTGATTTTTTTTTCCTGATTTTAAGCATGATTCTCTTCCTCAGCGTCCTCAAAATGAGCAAATTGAAAAGCTCAAGATGTTCAAGATCACGCTGGAACGCATTGTGCTTTTCTTGCGGCTTAACAAGCAGGATATTCAACTTTCTCACAAGGAAAAGTTGGCTTCGGTTGAGAAGCACATAAGTTTCTTTCTTAGTTCCAATAGGCCGCGCAGCAAGCCTTCTTCTTCTCCACTGCAGGGACAGCTTCCTCAGTCTTCCATGCAGCTTCAGCAACCACCATCTCTTGATGGTCAATCTAATCCGTCGATGCAACCCTCACAGGGTTCCATGGCAGCAATGCCTCAGAATAATCTCACCAACTTGCAACATAATACCTTGTCTGGTGTACCGACAATTTCCAACTCCCAGCAGCACATGATAAATACAGTACAGCCTGGTTCCACTGTGGATTTGGGACAGGGTAATTCATTGAACTCACTGCAGCAGGTGGCTACTGGCTCTTTACAACAGAATCCTGTTAACAGTCCTCAACAAGTTAACATGAGCTCATTAAGCTCACAAAGTGGAACAAACCCCGTACAGGCAAACCTCGGTTCCCTACAGCAAAATTCAAACGCCCTGCAACAGTCACTTCCTAAGCAGCACGAGCAGCAAATGTTGCAGAACCAGCAATTAAGACAGCAATACCACCATAGGCATATGCAGCAGCAACTTTTTCAAAGACAGCAGATAATACAACAGCAGCAAGCGAAGCAACAGCAGACCACGCTGTTGCCAACCCACCAGATGTCTCAGCTTCAACAGATGACTGATGCTAATGACCTAAAGATAAGGCAGCAAATGGGGATAAAACCAGGAGTTTTACAGCAACAGTCAGTTGGCCAGCGTGTTGGATCTCATCATCCCCAATTGAAGCCAGGAATATCTTCACCTCAACTCCATCAAGCACTGTCTCCTCAGGTTACCCAACATCCTTCTCCACAAATTGACCAACAAAATATGTTGGCGTCTCTTACAAAAGCTGGGACTCCTCTCCAATCCGCAAGCTCACCGTTTGTTGTCCCTTCTCCTTCAACTCCCTTGGCTCCATCTCCAATGCCGGGAGATTCTGAAAAAGTTGGTGCTGGCCTTGGATCACATACCACTGCTGGAAATATAATGCATCAGCAAGCTACTGTTGCTTCTGCACCTGCCCAATCCCTTGCAATTGGTACTCCTGGGATATCAGCCTCACCTTTGCTTGCTGAGTTTACTCCTCTAGATGGTACACATGCCAATGTCTCAGCTGCTGTTCCTGGCAGGTCAAGTGTTGAACAACCATTGGATCGCTTGATGAGAGCGGTTTGTATTATACCATTCTACTTAATTTGTATCTTCACTAATCCCAATAATCTGTCTTCATTGATTTGACTTGTTTATTACATTCAGGTTAAAAACATGTCTGACAAAGCATTGCAGTCGTCAGTTCAAGACATCTATTCAGTTGTCAGTATGAATGATAGAATAGCAGGATCTGCTCCAGGAAATGGGTCAAGAGCAGCTGTTGGCGAAGATTTGGTTGCCATGACCAAATGTCGTCTCCAAGCGAGAAACTACTTTACGCAGGATGGACCTACAGGAACAAAGAAAATGAAGCGATATACAACTTCCAACGTTGTGTCGTCAAGCAGCAGTTTGAATGATAGTTTCTGGCAGGTGAATTATTCTGAAACACCTGAGTTAGAGTCAACAGCAACATCCAATGCCAAAAGACCTAAAATAGAGGTAATTTTCTGCTGCCTACTTACAGGATAAAAGTACAAAACTGCACGTCCAAACATGAGAGCTCCGTGGTAGACTATATTGGTTCTTAAAAGAAAAAGGAGGTCCATTCAGGTGCATTTTAGAGTTAAAAAAGTAAAAACTGATCTTTGTCCATGACTGCTAGAGAGAGAGTAGAATGACCAAATGCAATATGGTGGAATATTTCTTGAAGTTTCAGCTTGCATGCAAACTGAAACTCGACTCAGAGTGGTTTTTAACAATCATTCCTTGTGCCTGCTCTTTCATTTTTATTGATTATGTTTCTGCAACTGGAACATCATCAACCCCAAACTACCACTTATAGTTCTGTTCTGAAAACTTTGATGGCTATGATAGAATATTGTATGGAAAAATCAAACATTACTTTATGTGAACGAGACATGAGTTTTACTTCTTTAGTACTCTTTCAGCTTGTGAGTATGTCTAAATAATCTGAACTAAGTATAAGACGACTGTCTAGAATAAAGACAAATGCATTTTATTGAATGCTATATGCAACCTGAGACTTTCAATTGGCTGCTCAGTCTTTGTACCAGACTGTCATTCAGTGTCTACTTATTCAACATATGATAATGCCCAATCCCTACCACAAACTTCCCGGCTCTTAAGTGTCCCTCAGCCTTACTGTGCCTGAGCAGCACTCAGTACAAATCTATACGGAAACAATAAAAATACGCCTTCTTTCTATATGGTTTCAATATTATCCCTTTTGTAGCAACTAGCGTGTGAATATATTCTAGTGGTGAACTAAAACCCTATCTATGAACTATTTTGACTTGAATTCCCAACTGCTCCTCAATTTATTGCTAGGCTCTTTAGCATTTAGATTGACCCAAAACACTTGGTCCTTGCATTTTCATATTGGGTTTTTTTTTATGCCTGGATTCACCCTACCTTTTTTGTGTTACTATAAACAATGTGAATCACTTGAATCCCACCTAATCATATGATAGAGTTTCGCATTTCCAGACGAGTAAATTTGTTCAACAGGAAAAGCAGAAATGCTAAGTGAAAACATTCCAAGCTTTGGCAGGATACAGGGCAATAGGCATTATAATTTTATAAGACTCGAGAATATAAAGCAGCTTTGCTTCTAGGCAGCATGTGAACCAACATTCTGGAATGGTGTTTTTATTCCGTAAAGCTTTGCATTTATGGGAAAATGAGTTATTTTTGTTATTTTGTTTGTCACATGGTTGCATTTCATCCTCTCTTTTTTAAATGATCAGACATCCAATGTTTGTTGATGTAAGATAAGAGTGTTTGATCACAAAAATGTTATCTTGTCCAGATGCTGATTTCCTTGATCTTGCATTCAAATTGATGTTTTGATCTTTGACAAGGAAATTGCTTTACTTGTCAACTTTTGGTTCCTCCAGCTTTACCTTGTGGATAACAGTAATTAGTACTTTATTGTAGGTTAATATAGCACTGGTTGAAGAGATACAGAAAATCAATCGGCAACTTATCGACACTGTTGTAGAAATTAGTGACGAAGGTGTTGATCCAAGTGCTCTTGCTGCTGCAACGGAGGGTGGTGAAGGCACTACTGTTAAGTGTTCTTTCACTGCCGTTGCATTGAGTCCAAACTTAAAAGCACTGTATGCTTCAGCGCAGATGGTAAGATATTGATCTTCATATACTGAACTTGTGTCATCAACTACTTATCAAAAAAAAGAAAATCTGTCATTAACTCTTTTACATTTTTTGTTTCATTGGTTGAATGATGGTATTTTACTTCTGTGCAGTCTCCAATTCAGCCTTTGAGATTGCTCGTTCCAGTTAATTATCCAAACTGCTGTCCGATTTTGTTGGACAAGTTTCCAGTTGAAGTTAGGTGAGTAAATTTGGCAATCTTCTTGATAAGAGCAATTATAGTCCTCGTTATAAATTAAAAAAAGTAAGAGCAGCTATAACATATGAATCAAAATAGCATTAATAGATCTGATTTTTTGCCGTATTCATTATACCTTGTTGATTTGTGAAAAAAGGTCTTACAATTTGAATTCTCTAATAGTCAATCATAAAAGATTTTGTACAAGTGCCTTTTGATCTGCGTTAAGATTATCAACTAGGTTTCGAAAATCTCCTTATACAATCTTATAGTCTCCACTTTTAACTACTATGTGATGCATTTGAAAGCTGTGTTTCAACTATTTTCTTCTGCAGTAAAGAGTATGAAGATCTATCCACAAAGGCCAAGTCAAGGTTTAGTGTCTCCCTGCGAAGTCTTTCACAGCCAATGTCTCTAAAAGACATAGTCAAGACTTGGGATGTTTGTGCTCGTGCTGTAATTTGTGAATATGCACAACAAAGTGGAGGAGGAACCTTCAGCTCAAAGTATGGGTCTTGGGAGAATTGTTCAACTGCAGCATGATCAAAGATGGAATTATGAGGTTTTCTTCAGCTGCCTTTGGCCTTGCTCTCCTGCTGTTACCTCCTATTTACTGATGGTGATTGCGTAATTGTCGTCTTCTTGAATTGAATGCTGAGATTCATTTTTATATACTGGCTGTTGCTGGATAAGCTTTTGTACCCCCTTGAGTTGTTTGTACTCAAGTGTGTGGATTTTACCTCTTGAGTTGTTTATACTCAAGGTGTTTGCAGCTGAATATTTTTTAACTTAGCACTTGTTTGGTACAAGGGATAACTGATTTCGGGATAACTTATTCCCCAACCAAACATGCCCTTGGTGAAATTTCAAGGTTTTAAGCATTGTTATTTTTTATGGCTTGTTCATTGTAGTGGTCTGCTTTGATTCATTTTGGAACCATATGAGGTTTATAAATGGGGCTCTTACATGATTACAGGAGGAGGAAGTAATTCATATATATTGTTCGATCGACTAATTTACGATGACAATATATATTATCTGTATGTGTAGGTATGAGTATTTAGTATGAAGTGTGTGCAGCTTATACACTTCGTACATATTTTATTAGTTATTAGTCGAAGTGTTTAGAGCTGTAACTATTCCTAAAAGGATTTATCTGCCTATGCTTATTTACGTCCTTACGAGTAAAACTCAGAATTATTTATTTGCAAAATAAAAGTAGAAAGAGAAAGTGTCAAAATGTTTTGATTAAACTTGATATTGAACTAATTAACAAATTTGAGTTTTGGAAATGAATTTTTTTTTATTGCGAATAATACTATAGTATAAAATTAATTTATAAAGAGAATTTGAACTCATCGAACTACAATATAAATATGCTATAGAATGATAAATATTTTTTTTTAAAAAAATAATTATAATCAAAGTTGTGACATGGCACTACTAATTATATGATAGAATATTGAAAATTCAATATAGTGATAGACATTTTCTTTGGATAATCATTATTGTAAGGACTAATGACACACAATTCGAGATTTACTACTAGTAAATAATAAATTTATATTTCTATCATTCTCATTTCTCTACGTTCGAATTTTGGGAATGGAAGAAATTATATTGTGATAATATTTTATAAATTAATTTTATAATATATAAAATTTAACTTTAAAAAATTCAATTATAAATAAAATTGAATTAGTAACTTTAATACGTGACACTAATAATTTATAGAATAAAACAACGTTATATGATAGGATCTTGAAATCCCAATAAAGTCATAATACATTTTCTTTTGGATAATCATTTTTTAAGGACTACAATGACACACCATTCCAAATTTAGTAGTATTATTTAATAAACTCATATTCCTATTATTCTCTACTAAAATAACAAAATTCTATTTGTGATATTCCTTAATCTAACAACTTTTGTTTAACTAACTTCTTTTATTAGAAACACATTAGTAAAACAATTAAAAGCACAAAAATAGATTTGATAGTTTGTCTTCTCCGTCTTTAAAATTTTTCGTGACAAATTTAAGATCATAAAATTATATTTAGATATATATTATTTTATGTAAATTGTATATGTGTATTGTGATATGTTGTTGTTGTCGTAATGCCAAAGACTATAAAATTTAAAAGATTAAAAATATCTTTTGAGTTAAGATCAAATATTGGTATTTTGTCTTTGAATTCAAATTATGTGTCAAAATAAACTAAGACACTTAAGTTAAAACGAAACGAATAAATTATCTTTTCTTAGTTTCTCACTCAACATATGATATCCGTATTAAAACGTGATTAAATTCAAAATATTGTTAATATTTTTTTATGTTGAGTGTTAAAACACTTTTTAATAATTACAACTTTACATCCACATCTCAAATTCAGAATCTCAAGATAAGCTAATAGATTCACATTTGTTATTCACATGAAAATTCAATTGAATTTAAATTTATATCCACAAAATATTTATATTAACGATTAACGTGCTTCTTAATTAATACGACATCGTATTCAAACTCAAAACTTCTCCATGTATTAACTTACTATTCATATTCAATTAATATATAGAACTTTAATTTATCGTTCATTTTTGTCCTCAACATTTCCTTTTAAAAGCGCGTAATATACATCACATTCAGATTTAAATTTAAATTTTTTCCATGTACTAACTATTGCCAGTCTGCTATTACAACATTCAAATTCAGATTCAAACATTATAAAAACCTTAATTCATTGTTCATTTTTTGCTCTCTATTTTTTTCTTTTAAAGTTAATCATATGATTACGTATTTAAATAAAGTATTTATATTTTTTCCATTTATCGACTTACTATAATATTCAAATATTAGAAGAGTTTTAATTTATTATCCATTTTTGTCCTCTATTTTTCCCACTAGTACAACATCCTATTCAAATTTTAGAATAGCTTTAATTTATTATCCTTTTCTCCTAATTTTTTAATTTTAATTTTTCAGATGACATATTTTAAATTATAAGATTAAATAATATTTTAGCATTTTTGATTTAATTTTTTTTAAAAAAATATTCTTTATTTTCTTAAGCTCTATTACCTGATTATCTTCTAGAAATTTTTAAAATCTTCACGAGGTAAATGTATGATCTACGTACACTTTATTATTTTCGAATCAAATTTATAAAATTTCATTAGTTATATTATTATTCATTTTTAAATTTGGGACTAAATTAAAACTTGACAAACGAATTAGAACGAAAAAAAAAAATACATTATTCAAATGTGGAAAATAGAAAAAGCTTTAATTCGTTATCCATTTTGGCCCTCTACTTTTTCAATTTTTTCCCTCTTTAGTGTGTGAGAGTCAATTATTTAATTATTTTTCCCATTTCCCGCTACATATAATAACAAAAAATATATATATATAAAGGAGTGTGTGGGGAATGGGGAAAGAGGGAAAAATTCATCAAATTAACAAAAGCCAACCATTAAAAGCGGTCTCTATCTTCTGTGTCTTTCAATCCTTTGGGTGGCCGTACTCTCTCTCTCAAGTTGGTTTTTCGCCTCTCTCTCTCTCTCCTCTTTCTCTCTCTTTCTGCCTTTCTCTTCATCAGAAAAAAGTTCACTGTAAGTTTTTTTTTTTCAGTTTTCTGCAAATCTGAGCTTTTCAAAACCCTAACTATTGAAGAATTCGGAAATGTATGTGTGGATTTTTGTTTTTGTTTTGTTAATTTTTTGTGTTGTGTGGAAATGCGGATGATTATATGAATGTACATGTATGATTTATTTATTATTGTTTTTGGTGTGTGAATCGTATAGCTAGATTTGTTAATTGAATGCGTTGAATCTATGTTTTTGTTTTTTTTTTTGAATTTTCTGATCTGTTGTGGAAATGTTGGTGTGTTACCTGTAGATTAGGGTTTTGAAGTTTTTTTTTTTTATTTGTTGTTTTAATAAATGTGTACTAGGTTGGAGGAAATGTAGGTGAAGAGTATTAATGTGTGAAGATGTTTGTTGTAGTAGAATTAATTGAATGTGATTTTAAAATAGTTTTTGGAATTGATTGCAGGGCAATCATGAGCAACGAAGAAGAGAAAAGATGTCCTCTGTGTGCTGAAGAGATGGACTGGACAGATCAGCAGTTTAAGCCTTGCAAATGTGGTTATCAGGTATAGATTCTTTGGGTTTTTTCTTTTGTTTTTGAATTTTTCCTGTTATTTATTTTGGTTGAGATATGGCATGTGTTGGTTCTGGTTGGTAGATAGTGCTACTGGTATTGAATATATGTTATAATCGAACTGGTATGAACTGAATTTCACTTTAAAAAATTATTTTAGCTGAACTAGTTTGCTATTATCTGGCGATTATAGAAGATTTTTACATTTCTGTGCGAAGTTATGTAGACATTTGCTGAGTCTGAGACTGCTTCAGATTTCATGTATTTAGTATGCGTCTGCCGTCTGTATTTGTATTTTTAAATTAGAAATCTTGGTTGGCTCAATCCTAGTTTCCTTTTAATTGCAGTTTTTGGTCTAAAACTTTTTTTACTTTATTGAGCTGATGAGAGAATAAATAACTTTATTACAAGCTTTATTTTGATGTGAACAATTGCTTTAGGTAAGACTAGATCAATGATAAACACATTTTGTGATATCAGGAAATTTCTCCTTTTTTGGTTGTAGAATTAGTATATACACTGACGCGGTTCTTCAGCCTTACATTCAATATTAGCCATGAATACCGTAGTAGTGTTCACATTTTCTTTTCGTGAATATGACTGGATGGTTTAGACTTCAGTGATCATTTGAAATTATTGATGTATCAACAGACTCCATGTTTGTCAGCTTTGAAGTAGCTTCAGCTCCTAAGAGCACTCACTACATAGGAAACAGTTCCTAACAGGATGACAACATGCTCTTTCAAGTTTATTAACGTGGATAATTCTTTCGTTACAATATGCCGTTTGTTATACTCTGAGTGCTATCTTTAATATTTTGAAAATGGGGTAGAGTTCAGCTAGAGAAAGACCAATAATATGCAATTATTGTTTTTCTTCTTGACGTATATGATATTGATTTTTTTCCCCAGAATTCTGTTGGTTTCTAAGATCACTTCTGGTGCTAGCCTTTTTATTAGTTATTCTGGTAGACCCCCAGCCAATGTATTTTTCTTTAAATGGAGTTCCTGATAAAGCTACGTAAAGACTCTTATTGTTATTCCTATTTTATAAATATTATTTTGTTGAACTAAGAAAACATTGATGATTCCAGTTCAAAATTTTCAGCCGTATAAAGTTAGTTGAAAGAATAATTAGATACATCGTAGCTATCACACTTCCAAGTACTTGAGTCATTACTATTAGATTTTGTTAGAAGCTTGGCAAGACAGCACACTTGTTAGTATGATATTTAAGGGAGGAGTGCTAAAATGTAGACTTTCTAATACATCAGTTGTTTTCTTTTTGTGGCTTATATTTTACAATTATTACTACAGGTGTGTCTTTGGTGTTGGCATCACATAATGGACATGGCAGAAAAAGATGAGTCAGAGGGACGATGTCCTGCATGTCGAACAACATACGAAAAGGAGAAAGTTGTTAGAATGCAAACAAATATTGAGAGGTTTTTTCCCTTGTGACTAATTTACTTTTTATGGTGTATGGAGATAGAATATAACTGACAGTTGGCTTCTAACAGGGCAGGGAACAACAATGCCAATAGGAAAAGCAAACAACAACCAAAGGCAAAGCCAAAAACTAATGAAGCCAAGAAGGATCTCACGAATGTTCGGGTCATTCAACGTAAAATGGCATATGTGATTGGCCTGCCTCTAAGTCTTGCAGATGAAGATGTATGGAGTTATTTTCCATGTTACCCGTTGCTAATTTCTTTTTGATGAAGTAATTGGTTTTGTTAATTCTAAATTTTATTGACCCTGGAATTATAGGAAAAAATCTTCTTGTCCATCTCTCTCCTGATAATTTTTATTCTTGAGCAGCTTTTACAGCGGAAGGAATATTTTGGGCAGTATGGAAAAGTTACCAAAATTTCTCTCTCTAGGACAACTGGTGGTGCCATCCAGCAATTTGTTAATGATACTTGTAGTGTGTGAGTAATGCTACATGTCTTGGTTATCATGGCTTGTTTAGGTTTTTATTAATGAGAGATTTGCTCTTACGGGCTCTTTGTTTCCTTTAGATTCAACTAGTCCAAGTTTTGTCTTAAAAGGCGGGGACTTTATATTTTATTTTTCTCTGGTGCTATTACCTTAATATGTTCCCATTACTTCATCCTGATTTTCCCTTGTTTGGATCTTATTACTTTGTTTAGGTCAATATTATTTATCTCATGTTGCAATGGTCTAATGTCTTGGGTTTCTTCCTAAATTTGTCTTGCAGACAATTGTTTTTGTTTTGCTGAAACTGGGTACATATTCAGCACAATCTTATTGCTGCTTCATCAGTTACATGATATGTTTACCTATGAAATTTCTTTTTGCTGAAAGCTGTTACATTATCCTTACTTATCTTAATACCAACATAAGGTGCTAGATTGTAGAATCCTTTCAATTGTAGGTGCTTGTACCCTAAGCTGCCCAATTTTCCAGTTAATCTTTGGGTTAACAATTAAAATCTGGATATGTATTTCCAAACTCTTCTAGTACAGAAGCTCAAATCATTGAACTTCTCATGAAGAAATTTCCAAATTGAGGTTCAAAGGGCAAACCAGTTTGTCACAATTTAGACATGTTTGGGTTGTTGGATATTACGAGAGCTCATAATCATTTACTTGCTATTCCTATTTAAATTATTTCAAACAAAATTCATTTAGGATGTTGCAAGATGATAACTTTGATTGTATCAGTAGTTGAGACTTGAGAGAGGTGAAATTGGTGGCATTTAATTCAAAGGTGGCTTAGCCATGATACATGATCAGTAAGAGGCTAGAAGCCTAGAACTATAGGAGTTATTAAAATACTTCGGTGCTGAAACTGCATGTGGGGGAAAATAGAAGGTTTGATTGAATGTCTCTGTTTGGATTTGTTTTAGTACTATTGAAGTCAGAACTGTTTTGACTCTTGGTGTATTCAGTTATTCTTCACAATTTCATATACTTGTGCATTTCTAGAGTGTGCATAATTTGCTGTTCAATTTTGGTTTGATTGCATTCCCCCCCTCAGGATTGTCATTCTCATATTTGATCATTTTCTGCTTCTTGTTTTTTGCAGATATATTACATATTCAAAAGAAGAGGAGGCCGTGCGGTGTATTCAGTTTGTACATGGTTTTGTCTTGGAAGATAGATATTTGAGGTAAGCATCTACCCCTTTCTTTTGTTTCCTTGGTCAGTGATGTATACTTTGATTTTCCTTACATTAAAAATGGCCTATGCAGAGCATCATTTGGGACTGCAAAATACTGCCATGCGTGGTTGAGAAACACGGTATGGACTGTGGTCTGTTTGTGATCACTATTCCTCTTGTCACTCCCTTTGTGGGAGCATGTTAAAGTTTGCTGAACAAATGAATAACCAGTGTTGACATGCTCCTTTTCTTTTGCGCAGCCTTGCAGTAATCCGTCTTGTCTATATTTGCATAGCATTGGTGCTGATGAAGATAGCTTTGGCAAAGATGACGTAGCTGCGATTCATACAAGGTATTCAAGATACAAAACTTCCCTCCAATACTGACGTGCTCCCTCTGATGTGCATATGTGATCTGAGGTTAATTTAGAGAGTAGTGTATGACTGCATCACCCGTAATAAACTATAGCTATCATATATTTCTAGTGTCCTCTTTTGGGTGGGATGAAACACAGTGCATAAAAGAAGAATCAGTTTTTCAGTTTTGCAATACATCCAATTGGTGTTCTGCAAGCTTTACAGGCAGAAACTGGTGTTCCAAGTATATGATTTTGATACTTGGTTGACAAGAATGATGTTCCTGTTGCACCCAAGTAGATATCATTTTGGTCAACTTGGTGTTGAAGGTCTCATGTTGCCAGTTCCAAAAAAAAGCATGGTGCTGAAGGTCTCTTGAAGGTCACTCTGCACATGCTAATATCCAGTGACACATTATTGCCTATTACTGTAACATGAATATATCTTCCTTGAGAATTGGTGAATGCCAACCTGTTTATTTTCTTGGTGAGATACGAAGGAATTTTCTATTATGGATAATAAATAATGAGGAGGTAGTTTGCATTTTCCCCTGTTTCCCATTTCTTGATATAATAGGCTGTGATGGCCTGTGCTAGCACAAGCCCAACATCGTAGACGTTGGAACTTTCATTGTTAATGGACTTAATTTTGATATGAAATTGCAAATAATGAAAATTAATACATGTGAGTGACCATCAAATTAGATATAGACATCATCACAGCACATAAACAGAGTTATTCTGTTTATAAATGAAATGACTAATATGCTCTCAGCTTGTAATTTAAATTCCATTGAATAGATATATCGAAACCTATAGCTGTTCTGTATAATATAAATAACTGCCTTGCCTTGGACAATGTCAATGTTTATTTCTTTTGCTAATTGAATGTTGACTCTTCTGATCTTCAATGATACTTTTTTCCCAAGGAATGCCTGCAGATTTGTTCTAGTGGACCTTAGAGGTTCCTGAAGTTTATATATTTCTGTAGTTGGTCTAACTGAAGGGTTTTATGTAATTGTTGCTTTGCATAGTAAAATTCTCCTGGGTATAGTCTCAGCATTGGTTTCATTTGTTGGTTATACAGGAATAGAGTTCAACAAATAGCTGGTGACGCCAGTAATATGATGAATCGTTCAGGAAATGTCTTGCCACCTCCAATTGATGAATTATCTAGCACTGGCTTTACATTGACTGAGACATCTAGCATTAGAAATGCTGCAAGTGTAAGAAACCTTGATGTTTAGTTCTGCATTAAGCAAAAGTATCTAAACATTTAGCTTCAGTTTCAGCACAAAAGTTGCTGTAGTTTTCTTTTATATACTGTATGGATTCTTTGGTTTGAACTGCAAAAATGTTCACCGAATGCTTTTTATTTGATTTAGGATGCATCAAATGATACAGTGAATTACAGTAGCTACATGGCTCATGTAGTTCCTCATGATAAGGATGGAGACGCTGGTGGACCAAACAGAATGACAACGTTTGTTGATATTGTTGGACGGTACAATACTTCTGGTGCAGAGAGCGATGGAAATAGCACGGAAGATTGTAGGATTTTGAATTTATCTTCTGACCTATCTTCAGTAACCATTAGTAAAGATAATCATAGACATGAAAAATATCCTGATAAAACTTTGTTCAAGGTTCCATCTTCAAATCACATTGTCAATCATCCGCGAGGCAACCTAAATTTTGTTGAATTTTCAGATGAACCTTACAGGGAAGATTATACATCTTTTGACAGTCAAGGACTGAAGGATCCAAATAACATGGATCAAAAGGCTTTTCTTATGCCATCTTGTTCTACTCAATCCACAGAGAACTCTGGTAGTCGTTTATTAGTACCTACGCCATGTAGTCTGAGTAGCAATGGAATGGATTATGGAGCTTTACATAATCAAGTGGATGAAGCTTCTCTGCCACATTCATGTGTAAATGCGATATTAAATGAAGGACTTCATGACTTGAAGTTCCAAAGTTCTGTCAAATCTGATAGGGTTTACAGAAGTTCTACCTCATTTTCCAATGAAGAAATAGTGGAGCACCTACGGAGGATTGATGGTGATAACTTGACGAACTATCAAGATTCTTCATTCAATGCCATAGAAAGCAGTGTTATTTCAAATATTATGTCAAAGGACTTGAATTCATGTGATGATTCAATGGCCTTGCGTCGTAGTTTTGTTGGCTCGTATGGTGAGTCTGTTGGGAAGCATGGTGCTTCCTGGAACTCTTTGCACAGCGACCAATTAGGGTTCTCTTTTGTGAAGCAAGATGACTTTTCCAGGCAAGGAGGTGATTTGGAGTCGTCTTTTAGAAATATTGGTCAGATATCAAAGAATTCGTCCATCCTTCAGGATTTCGGAGAAAACAAGGATCAGTATGTGAACAAGGCTCCCTATCAAAGTAAGTGTTGGCAGGCTTTTCCTTATTTTATTTAGTAATACAGTTAGGTTTAGCTCCATTTCAACAAAAAAAACTTGAATTTAGCTCCCTGTATTATCTTCCATTGATTCTTTTTTCATTTTTTTGGGAATCAATTCGACCCTTGCTTGTCTATAGGTTTTCTATTCTTTGATTGTTAGAGAAAACCATGACACTAGCTTCAATTCTTAGCTTTGCTTATGTTACTGCATTAGTTGCTTTCAGTGTATATATATTAAGGTATTTGGTCATAGTTTTGACAATTTTTCTTGCTTATGTTGGATTGCTAGCTACCCTATCCTTGCTTAGTTTTGACAAGCTTTCTGGCTTCAATTATCCCTGCTTTGTTTGGTATTGCTCTAAAGGGTGAAGAAGAGATGAGTTTTCCAGGCTTCAAAATGTATTCCAATGAGGAAATACAAAGGGATTTAATTTGTATACGTGCATTTTCTCTGACCTCTATAACTTAACCTACCTAGTTGCTGCGCCATAGTGTTCTCTTTCATACTTGTGATTCAATTGATTATTGTATACTGAAATCTCTGAGCTGTCTAACAGTCACCAGACCAAAAGTTTCGGCTCCACCTGGGTTCTCAATGCCCCCAAGGGACCTGCCTCACGGTTTTGCCTCATCTGATGATATAGGAGGAATGCCTCGTTCTCTTTCTGGTAACTCTCACATTTAAATTTCACAGTTACATTATAAGCTGTGTCTTGTTGTGAATGAAGTTAGTATATAGTTCTTATACTGCTATTTCTACAAGTAGCCGTTCAGTAAATAGTTCTTGTACTGCTATTTCTACAGGTAGTCGTTTAGTAAATAGTTCATCAAGTTTGCTTCACACACCATCAACCGGAAGCATTAGCAGTGCTGGTGATATCGATTTTGTTGACCCTGCCACATCAGTCTTTGGAAATGGCAAACCAACAAATGGTTTTGATATATCAGCCTTGGAGATCGGGTCAGCTTGTGTGCCACAGAGGAGAGGGTTTGAAGACGAAGCAAGAATCTGGCATCTTATGCAACAAAAACCTTTAGATCAAGGGAAATTCTCTCAACGAATTGCTTCTCAAACACCATCCATGCATCAGTCACGAAGGCATCCTAGCCATGGCGGAGATGAGTATCTTGGCCTGGATGATATATATGGCTTCTCATCAAGGATGGTGGATCAACACCAAAGTTTCAATTCATCTTCCTATTCACAATTTCCACAGCAGAAGCTTGCGACAAATGACCACATCTTTAATGGCTTCCAGCACAATAGCTTGGACGATATCCATCGTGGTAATGAAGTGGACAACATGACACAACACCAGTCAAATGATTCATTAGGTTTCAAAAAATTCTATGCTGGATATGGAGATGTGATGTTCCAGACGCCCCGGTCTGGCGATGTATACACCAGAGTATTTGGGATGTAACACACAAGACACTTTACTAAAATGAAATTGTCCCCAACTATTTTGTGTTGTTTGCAGAAAATTATAAATATGTTACCAGTTAATTACACATACTTGCCTGGTGTTGGCTTTTTTTCAAGTTGAGGTGTGGAGCCAATTATTTGTTTCTCATTTTCCAATCATCCATTAGCTGATTAAAAAATCACATTTATCTCATCACTCATCAGTCCGTATTATATTTTCCTCTGTTTTTTTTTTTTGCTTTAGAAATGAAAGTATTTTAGAAAAAATTATAGATTTGGCTTCAATTTTTTTTGTTGCGTTATTACTTATTTGTTACATTTTGACCATTAACCTCGATCAGAAATGAATACAAAATGTAAATTTATGGGTTCATATAACAATATAGAATTAAATTTACAATCATATAGTTGTAGATAATTCATAATAAAAATATTATATATATATATATATATATATATATATATATACATATATACACTGCTATTCACATGACTTTCATGTTATATGTGCACCTTATGGTAATGGTAGAGTTTTCAATTCGACATGAACTTACATATTTACTGCATTATGATATAATATTAGGTACTTCATGTATAAGGTGATTAGTATAATAAATGCAACTGCATAACCAAAATTCTATTAACTATGAATCACTATTTCTTTTGTTTGTTAATTTTTTAACGTGAATATATGATTATTTGTTGAAATCAATTATACGAATTCACCTTTATATGTGTGGATATTAGAATAAAATTTATATATTAGTACGTTTTCTACTTATTTAGTATATTTGATCATAGATTTTCAATCTTTTATTTATTATAAAAAATTAAGCGTTTGATCATAGATTTTAAATATATTTTATTTTTTATAATAGTAAAAAAATAGAGTACGAATCGAAATCTTAACATTAAATTTGGAATTTTTATAATCAAACATTGATTACCAATTTTTAAAAATTATGACCAAACTACCCCTATATTCATATACATTTTACTAATATATTAAACCCAAAAAAAAAATAAAAAATAGAAGCATATTTAGCCCTATTTACTTACAAACGTAGGTTCTGTTTCTTCCTCATATCTCTCTACCGTCCGATCTCTCAAATGCTAAAGCTTTCAATCCATCAACAAAGCGCGCCAAATACAAAAAAAATTTAACTTCATTTTCTTCTCTACTGATCCAGAAAGAAAACGAAGGGAAAATTGAAGAAAATTCAGAAAAAAATTCTCCGGTCAACAAGTTAGTAAGCATCTAAGGTTAGGTTATATAGTTTTTTTTTAAATTTTTTTTTGTGAATTTTATGGTGGTTGTTTTGTGTTTTTAGGGTTTGGATAGTATGGCAGAAGTTCCGGCGAGTCCAGGAGGTGGTTGTGGTAGCCATGAGAGTGGTGGTGAACGGAGTCCTCAATCGAATGTGAGGGAACAGGACAGGTACCTTCCGATAGCGAACATCGGTCGTATCATGAAAAAGGGATTGCCTACTAATGCTAAGATAGCTAAGGAGGCTAAAGATACTGTCCAGGAATGTGTTTCTGAGTTCATCAGTTTCATCACTAGTGAGTAAGTGTTTCTTTCACTTTTACTTGTTCAAATACACATGAATATTTTACCACTATGCCTATATATTAATACAATTGATGTGTAATTTAGTGTTAAATCTTGTGATATGATTTGGAAATAAGTAATCGATGTTGAAGGTAAAAGATAAAAAAATGTTTTCCTCGCGAATATGCTAAAAGTGAAAATATATTTTAGTATAGCGGAGAAATAAAAATGAATTGAGGGAGTATAATGCTAGGATTTGAACTTTATGGATTCTAATTTAGTCCAGTGATATAAGCGTTCCTAATTGGGTTCTAAATTTAATTTTGTAGTTATTAGTGAATCTTAATACAATCTGGGTTGGAACCCATCGGCTTGTAGCTCCACCATGTGATATTAGGAAAATTGACATGCTCCCATTCCCTTTAGATTGATAATGGGATAAATACAGGTTAAAAGTTCATATTGTGAAAGCACATCCAAGTGTTCAGGAGTGTGTCTCTGAGTTCATGAGTTTGATCACCAGCGAGCAACTGTTATGTTGTTGTATTTGAACTTTATGAATTCGAAATTTTAGTATAGTGACATCAAATGCTACTAACTGGGTCCTAAACTTAATTTTTATACGTATGTATGTGCGTTTCTTAATATAAATACCGCATTTGAACTAAAGCAATTGGGTTTGGAACCCATTTGTTGGCTTGTAATCCTCCCCTATACTAATAGGAAAATCAATATACTTCCATACCCTTAGATTGATAATGGAATAAACACAGGTGGTGAGTTTTGTTAGTCAGAACACATCCAAGTGTTTCAATGAAGAGAAAAGAACAAATCAGTTAAGAGCGACATCATACAGTAGTCAATACAAGTTAAGAGATTTAAGAGCTTCATATACCTAAGATTTATTTGAAATTTGATGTGTTATTAGTTCATTGTACTTACAAATGTTTAAATTTGAAGTGGTATTCTTGAATCTCGGAGTTCATTGTGCTCGGAGTCTCTTTTTAGGTTTAAAATATGGTGGAATCCAGATTTTTTTTGCAACTGTGTTCTCTACACATATTTTCTATGCGTATGGATGCAACTTAGATGATTTGCTATACTTGTTGAAACTACCATGTTTGATGTTCTTATGGATACGACTTAAATGATTTGCGATATATGTTGAAAAATTGTAGTGCATCTACATTTATGAGCTTCAAATTTTTTTGAACAAGAACAAAACAATGTTCGTAATTATTTTGAGCATATCGGAAACATTTGTAGGAAGAGTGTAAGTACTGTTGGTAAGGGCCTAAGAGGTGAGAAAGAGAGTCTGTGCGAGGGATGGAAGGAAACTTTTTTTTGGAGGCATTTGGGGGAGGGAAGTAGAGAAGAAAAAGAGGACAAAATGATTGGGCCCACTATGGGTGACAGAGGAATTTGGAGAAGTGTACATTCACATGTAATTCCACACCACATGAAGAATAGCACAAGTTGAGATTAAATGGTCTAGGTTGATACCAGTTGTCAAAGAATGGCAAATATGATACGAAAGGGTGACAAGGGTCTTTTTATTGCCAACTTTCAAAGGGGGTCAAAGTTTAACAATATCAAATAGTTGAGGAGAAATTTTGGAGCTTTTCCGTAGTTATTAATGATGTATAACATAGTAAAAAGGTGCCCCATATAACAAAAATGTTAGTCTATTTGTGTACACTGTATGTTTACTATATTCTTTCTTTAGATCAGAGAAATTCTATATGATAGTTTACTCTTTCTATGGGTACAGCTATTACTGTTTTAATGGTCAAGGTTTGAATTCCAAACCGTCTATATTCTCTTAGTCTTCAAGTGAGGACTTGTGTATTACTGTACATGTTAATAGATGATTGCAAATCGAAAAATTGTTTTATAAATAATGGTTCTGCGATAGTAGCTTTCTTTTAACTTAGATGTTGACATTTACTGATAACGTTGAAGTTGTAGTTTGTGGTCTTGCATGTGATTTTAAATGTGTTTCTGTCTTTTACAGGGCAAGTGACAAGTGTCAAAAAGAGAAGAGAAAGACGATTAATGGAGATGATTTGATATGGTCACTGACCACCTTAGGATTTGAGGACTACATTGAGCCACTAAAGGCCTATTTGATTAGGTACAGAGAGGTAATTGCAGTTTCTCCTCAGTTACTGATGATAAGTAAGCTTTGATAAATGAAGAAATCTTGATATTCTTGTGCGTGTGTTTATAATCGAGAACTAAAGAGAGAGAATAGTTCTTTTCTGCTCATCTGGAAGATTTTCTGTGTATCAGTGGTCTATATGAACTTCCTCTGTAGTTTTGAAGAACTTCTATTTTACCCCGTGTTATTATCTGATTATCAACTGATCAATGTCTCTTTTTCTGGTGATGAATCATTCTATTTGCTGGTCTGTGGGCTAATCATGGTATTGCAGATGGAGGTATGCATTGCTTCCCCGCATCAATGATATAGAGTTGCTTATTGTCTTTACCTCTGATATGTCACTAGCTATGCCTTGGGGATTGTTTCTAATGTCAGGGAGACACCAAGGGATCTTCTAGAGCTGGAGATACGTCTGCCAGAAACGATATAGTTGGAAGTCAGCTCAGTCCCGGTACACAGGTAAGAGGGTACCAAACTCTATTCACCATGTTCTGGTAATCTCAACCCTTATAGAAATTTAAGTAAATAGGTGTTACTATTTTGACTCCTATTTTTCGTGGACAATGGCAGTTTGTCTATGATGGGTCTTTTTCACAAGGCTTTGACTATGGGAACTCCCAAATGTGAATTTCCTAGTAAGTGCTTCTTCATTCTCTTCATACTAACCTTGCTTCTCTCTTTTGTTTTCTTTTAGCCTTTATTTATAACATCTTTTCATTGAGGAAAACCATTGGTTATCATCCTTTTATTAATTTTGATTTTCCATTGGAGTTGATTAGTTCCTGTATGTACCCTATGATGGCCCCCTTTCCTCCCCCACTATTAATTTATATATGAGGTGCACACGGAAATATTTAAATAAGAGACATTTACCTTTTTACATTCTTTAGGGCGAGATGAACAAATATCGAGCTAAACTTTCTTTAACTTGATCTCTTGTTTTTTTAACAAGTAAACAAGCAACAAAGGCAAGAAACTAGATCTGTCTAGGTACAGTGAAGCTACTAGAGTGTAATTGTTCCTTATAAATCTGGTAAGGAGTTGAGCAAGAGTAAAATGTCTGTAGTATACATCTTTAATATACATTAGAGGGCTAATATTTGCAACTGTTCTATTTTAAGAGACGTACTGTAACAAATACTAGGTTTAATTGATTGCAGAGAAGACTATAGTTTGGACAATGGGTAGATTAAAATTGGTGTTCATCGAGCTTCCTACCTCTCAAAAAGAGAGGGGTTGGGGAGATGGCTGCCTACCTCTCAATAGAGTGTATTAAGGTAAGATAAGTTGAAGCATATTTTTTGGGGAACTACAAATAAAAACTGTGATTTGATTTGTGTTAAGATTTGCATACGCTCTACTTTTTCCAGACCCCACTTATGGGATTACACCGGGAATGCTTCTTGTGGTTGTTGTTATACAAATACAAACTGTAAATTAGTATTAACATGAATGAAGAAGATTCTGTTGTGCGGAACAGAACTTTGATACTCTTGCTTCTCTGTTACTGTCTTGATAGTTGAATTCAAGTGCTGATTATGTTTGGTCGATTTGCAGTATTACAACGGTGCTGATGCGAGTATCTTCTGCCTAAAGTTCTTGTTTATCTATGTACTAAGCCATTCAATGGTTGCTGATAATATATGTTTGAAAGCTCTAGGAACCGAAAGTATCCTGCAAATCTTGAATTTAGCCATACTGCAAAACACTTTATTTTCTGAACTTCTCTTCCAGTACTTTGATGCTCTGTACATGTAACATGTAATTTGTTTTTTTTTGTTGTAAACTGAGAGCAATCTTCTTTTTCTGCAAAATTTGCTTGGTTCTAAGGGTGAGTGACCTTAACTTTTTGTATGAAGTTACTTTTAAGACATTTCTTTTGGAAGTTTACAGAAATATTCCTGGTGTTTTATGATTAGAAATAGTTACTGTGCAGCTGCATATTTCTAAAGGGCATCCCGGTGCACAAAGCATCCCCTTTTAGTAGGGTTTAGGAAAAGGGCCACACATGAAGAATTGTGAGGTAGACAGTCTACTCTAATGCTGCTTATACGGCTCAAATCTGTAAGGTATATATAGATCATATGGAAACAACTTCACTGTGCAGCTATATATTCCATATGTGGAATTTTCTGCTGAGATTAATCATATTCTAATACAATGAAAAAGACAGCCCCCTGCACATATAAACTGTTCAGAACTCAGCAGTGATCATTGCATAATTGTGGATACTGTGTAATGCTCATCAGAGCTGAGACTGCAACAAAGAAAGAGAAAGAAATGGTGGTATGGTTATAAAACAATTTCCAAATAAAAATGGGTTAGATTTTTGTATGGTCACTCACTTAATAGTTACTTATTATCTAAAAATGTCGTCCTTTTTCTTGATACTATTTTTTTTTTTAATAAAGGAAGTGATCTTTTGAGATAATACATTATTAGTTGAGTGACTGTCTTAGAAATAACAAAAATAAAAACAGTAGACAAGCAATATACCAAGAAACGTCTTTTATAGTTCTCCAGGTGCTCCTTTGGGTCACGTTTAGTTACTGTATAACCTTCAATTTGGTTCATCTCCTGCAGTAAATACATTCTACTACATCAACTAATGTTCTGCAAAAGTCACAATGTTTAAAAGACCAGAGCTTATACACATGCTGAAAACTTGAGATATTAGGATGGTAATAGTAATTAACTACAAACAATGGAGAAAGGGCAATCAGATGCACGAAGCATACAATCTTCACGGAAGGTCTGGAGAAGGGAAGTACCCCCAAGGGGTATAATGTTGATTCCGAACATGTGATCAGAGATGGAGCTAGATTTGAACTTTATGGATCCTGAATTTTAAAATGACGGAGTTCATCAAGTGCAAATAACTGGGTTCTAAATTGGTATAATACATAAGCATTCACTCAAACTTTTAGTTGGCAAGTAAGCACTCCAACTTTGAGCGTGCACATCTAGACACCTCAACTCGTCTCCACCTATGTCAGTTACACTCCTAACATACAAAATGATCATCTAGACACCTCCAAATTTATGTGTCATGTCAGCACCAGATGTCCATGAGACAGTAAGACGAGTTGGAGCATTTAGTAGCCAATTGAGACCAATTTTAAGGGTCTGATATTGTCTTATGCCTAAAGTTATAGGTTTGTTGGTAGATTTTCCTATTGTATGCAAAGCACGAGGATGGGCACTATAGAACTCAAGCAGAAAATCATTATAAACTTGACAGTAGCAAATTCCAATAATAGCTTCGACGAACATAATGTTCTAATATTCAAGTGAAAATATTTTGGTATATAACTATAGTTAAAATTTACTTCTGATGGTCAAAGCATTCCATTGGAAGAGTATCAAAGAAAAGGTAATATGTGCAATACCTTGATCCATGCTGCAAGTTTTGTCCTGCCTGTTGTAATGTCATAGTTTTTTACCTCGAGCAAGAAGGGCTGGAATCTTTCAATGAATGGCGCGTAAGCTATATCCACCTGTCCATCACATATACAAGGTAGTGAATACTGGAACACGACATAAAATTGCTTCATTTGCTACATCCCCAGAAAATAATTCTCATGGTAAACGTTAACAGCAGATCTCACCTTTTCACTTATTAATGTTTATGTTGCTCGGACTCTTCAAAAATGTCAATGGTCGTATATCAGACTCTTCAAAAGTAGTGTAACTTTGGAGAATCCGACACGGGTAAGACATTGAAAGTGAAGAGTCCGCGCAACTTAGACTATTGCATCTATAGATGAGGTCTTTTACGAGCGTATATTGAATGACGAAAAAATAAGATGTAGATACTCACCAGACTTAATGAACCAAGGAAGAAAGATCCATCAACAAACTTGGAAAGAGCAGTCTCAATGGAATCAAATGTTGCAACTACACCAACTCGTCTATTATGATTCTACCGCAAAGCAAATATGTAAATTATATAGGAGTTGAAACTTACTGGCATCATTTATTTTGTCTTCCTTTAAAGACGAAATTACAGCTTTGTAAAAGGAGTCAAAGTAGGAGAATAATTCTTCTGCGAATTCTCTCTTGGAAGGATCCTACATTAGCGAGCACACAAGTTGAGAGACGGGAAAAGTAGGAAAATCTCAAAAGAAATCCTATCAAGAACTTACATCAGGGAAAAGTGATGGCCCTTCAAAGTTACTGTCAATATATCTAATGAGATCCATACTCTCTCCCTTAACTTCATTGTTGTGTTCCAGTGATGGTACCTGTGAAAGAAAAGAATTAAGTTCTCGGAGTAGCACAACAAAGTGACAGCATAGTGTAATGCAATGAACTAGTATATGTACATTTTGCCACCTAAACCTGTCAATTAGCAGACCTAAATCGACTCATTTACCTTTAATCAATCAAATCGTTCATAGATAAGCTAAACTTTCTTTCTGGGGCCTTTCAGTTTAACCAACTTGAAATTAATTAAACTCGAAGAGTCTAAACACACATAAATACACAATCATTTTAGTAACAAGAAGCGGGCTAAAGCCACAACGGGTCCTTGCCATCTGAATCAGTAGAGATATGGACAGAAGGGACATTTTTACTAGTAGGGGGTTCTGTGGTTCCTATGCTGCTGCGAATTTTTAAAGTTCACGATATGTAAGCAAAATGATTGACGAACCCTTAGATCGCAGATAAAAATATATTAGAAGGGAACCTCAAATACACACACATGAGAGGGACAGAGAGACATCATTGGTTTCAACTTATCATTTAGGAATTGATAAAGCTGGTTTATAGATTTACTGTGCTAAAACAACAAGCAGAACAGCTTAACTCTATTACGGATAAACCTTCTGCCTGGACTGCAGAACTTCAAAGAAAGCAGAGACTATAGACCATTTGAATAACGGCATAACACATAAAACATATACTCAAACTTGGCCTTAGCTGATAATTAAGCACTTCAACTTTGAGAGACCACATGTAGCCACCTCAACTTGGTCTCAACTGGCAGCTATACACTCTAACTCGTCCCCACTGTGTCATGGACACTGTCCACGCTGTCGTGGAAAATAAATTTTGGTGTCTAGATGACCATTTTGTAAGTTGGAGTGTTCAACTGACACAATGGAAACGAGTTGAGGTGCCTAGATGTGCATAATCAAAGTTGGAGCATTTACTTTCCAGTTGAGGCCAAGTTTGACAGTGTATTTATGTATATTGCCTTTGAATAACTGTCACCATTTATTTGAAACAATAATGTCACTTTCACCTTATTTGCTGGATAAACCTTCTCCTTATACCAATCTGGCCTGTTCTTTAGATCAATAGGAACCAACTTAATCTCTTCCTGCAGCGCCTGATTCACATACAAGAATATAAATCAACTAACTTTATAGGTACTGGAAAAATTCGAGTGCACCCTAAATTTAACCAAATTCTAGATCAATAGTTGCTCCATACAAACCTTACAATTTCTAGCAATCCACGTACGTTGGGCATATGGGCATGAGTAAGAGATATAAAGCCTTCAACCAAGAAAATGAATAAATTGACTATCACAAGGGAGATAAACTAATTTATCAGGCTGATTTCACATATGTTCACTGAATTTTACCAACTAGAAAAGTAAAGTTACAAAACTGTCATCACAAAACTGTATCCGCCATAACAAAAAAGTCACCTTGATGGGTATGTTTTACTTCATAGTGGATAATGTTTAGCAACTTTAATGTTATAGCAGAGAAGGTTCAATTATTAGCTAGTTTAATGCGACAAAACAATAGACATTATCGTTGTAGTGTATAAAGGTCAGGAACCATATTTGGACTAACCATATAATATCCGACATAGAATTTTATCCATTATAACAGTAAAGTCATAGATTTTTATGCACTATATCAGCAAAAGTCACTTCAATGGATAAATTTTAGTACTTTATAGAGGATAATGTTTAGTGACTTCATTATTGTAGGTGTTAGTTACTTTTAACATGACAAAAGAATAGTTAAGTGACTTAGTTGTATATAATTCAAGTATTTAACCATATCATATCATACAAAGAAGAAGAATAGAAATGCAACAATCACATTTGAGACAAACAAAAAAGTAAAAGAGCAACTAACTTTGGAGTTCCATCAAAGATTGCTGGTGGCTCTGAAGAGGAATCAAGGGCAGGAGGAAGCATCTCTCTAGAACTTCTGAACAAACAAGGAATTGTTAGAACTAACCAAAACTGTTGAACCCAATAGAAGTTGCGCCTTTTAGAATCGAGTGATTTCACAGATGATCACTTAACTAATAGATATTATCCCAAAAGGTCTCTTTTGTTCTTGATTTCAATTTTCCTTCAACTACGAAGGTGATTTTCCGAGATGATAGCTCTTAGTTGAGTGACCATCCGAGATCGATGTTTGAAGACAAGTAAGAAAGCAGAGTAGAAGAAATTACAACAACATACTAAATGTATCCTATAAGTGGGACTGGAGAGCATAATATGTACGCAACCTTACTCCTACCTTGTGAAGCTAGAGAACAGAGAAGATAACATAAACAAACAACAAATAATATGATAACTCAAAATAAAGGAAACAACAAATATTTTTTTAGATTACATTTGAAACAATATTTTCTAGTTCACTTACCAACCTTCATAAAAAAGATAAGGACTCAATAGTTTTTTTGTAAAAAAAAAATCAAAAAATTAACTCAATGTAATCCTTTTTCGAGTTTCACATAATAACTATCAATTGTTTCATTTTTGCAAGCGATAGATGATAAAAGTAAACAATTTATTATTTGAAATGTGTTTTAATACATAGATGGTGTTTTCGACGATATGTCAAAAATAAGTAAAAAAAATAACTTATTTTCCGGATAAATATTTTACATGAATTACATTTTGCATCTTACCAACCAAACACACCTTAAAACTATAAGAACACGAGAATTCCAGAAAATAGCTAAAAAAAATAGAGAAAGAGAGTACCCAGAAGCAATTATTGAAACAGCTGGTAGAGCACAAATTTTGGGGCAACCAATGTGATTCCATTTTAATGGGTATCTAGCATTAGAGAAAGTGAAAGAGAGTGAACTGAAATTGGTTCTCAAAGGAAGAAGAATTGGAGAATTGACATTAATATGAATCTGATGCCCAATGCTCGAAGCTGCCATTTTTCTCCTTTAGGTTTTGGTGATTTGGTTCGTTAATGCGTTGTACTCCTTATCTCTCCCCTCTCTCTGGCAGAACTGTGTTTTTCTTCTTTCTACTCTTTTCCCTCTTAGCTTTGTTTGGACGGTTGTTATCCGATGTATAGAATTGTAATATAATTTGGTATAAATACGTTTGTTTTGATTGTTACTTAAAATTATATTGTATCGTTTTTATAAGGATAAACAGATTTCATTATATGTAATGATTGAATTGGTGTGATCGTGTCTTTACTTAAATTCTATTGTATGGTTTTTTTTATAAGGATAAAAAACTCATTTTATGTAATGATTGATTTGGTGTGGTTACGTATTTGCTTATTATTAATAGTTTTATTTTAATAGTTACTCTACTTTTTTCGTAGTAATTACAATTTTTTTATAGATTTATCATTCCGATTATGAATATGTGATATTATGTAATAACGAAAAACAATATAATCCAGTATTTTTGAAAACGTATTTGGGGCGAGTCTCAGGACGAGTCTCGGGAAGGGGCGTATCAAAAACACTTCGAGGTGTAAATTAAAGACGTAGATCCATTAGGCATAGGCATTAGCCCCAAGCATAAAAAAGTAAATCTTAGACGTAAAAACGTTCGCCCTTAATTATTTTATTTTTTTCTTCAAATCATATTCATGATATTTCTCAAAAAGTAATTATAGATTATTTTTTTTGTTCATTACCGATTATTAATACTTATCTCAAATAAAAATCATAAATCATTGAAAGATTTACTTTTGCTTATTTTATTAATAATTAAACTAAAAATTGAATATACATGTGATTATGCCCCTTAAAACTATGAGACTTACGTCTTGTGTCTCAGGACATACGCCTCACCATATACTATGTAAAAGATTTCACCTCACGCTCTGTCTTTACTATACAGATACAATCTATTCAAATATTATATTTATTAAAATAATATAATATAATATAATTGAAGCAAAGTCTAGGACCTGAGCAGAGAAAATAACAAAAATATCACTTGTGATTTTGATTACATTCAGAAATAATTTTTGAATATTCTTGACTCTTTAAATTTATTTTAAGCCAGCATTTTTAATTGATAAACTTGTAGATACAGATATACATACTTGAAAAAGGATTGACGAGGTGTAGAAGGAATAATATTGAATATGGTGAATTTTAGTAGTAAATAATTTAATTATTATTAATATTTGTATGAGTTATATTTGATAGGAGTATTATTTTATATTTAATATTTGATTTGACGTAAAGAAAATAATCTGTATTACATCAATTTTGAACAAAATTCTTTATTTATATAAGTATCTTTCACAAATATAGTAAAATGATGTTAAAAGAGTTTTGAAGAGCAATAGTGATTTTATTATGCTAATGCATGAATATTTTTTTTTACTAATATCCACATAATTCCATATCTTATATACACCTTAATGCCAAATACATCATATAATATTTGCATTGATTATACTTAATGCGACTCTACTATGAAATTCAAACAAAATTAATAAAATATTTTAATATAGAAGAAAAATTGATATGATTATTATATTATTTTTTTAAAAAAAAATTAATAAAGCATCTGAAAATAATGATAATATATATTTAAAATAACTGATCGAATCATAATTAATATCTTTAAATATAAGATAAAATAATTTTACATTTTATGAAATTATTATCTTTTATATATCATATCAAATCATCTCAAGAATTTTGTTAATAATAATAATAAAAATATATCTAACATAATTTTATAAATTAAAGACGATAAAATATATGTAAATATTACACCTATTTTGCCTTTTTTAACTTCTTTAATGGTTTGTTTGGTATGACATAAATATTTTCAAAAACATAAAGTTTATGAAATACCCCTAAATTCTATCTTAGCACAAAAGATAAGGCAATCCAATTCTCAAGCTATCATCAATGGAGGCTGCTCTCTTCAGCTTACCTTCCTCTTCCTCTCACTCTTACCCATTTTCCGTGAAATCCCACTTCAACAATCCCTTCATAATCCCCCATTCCAGTTCTCACCTCAAACTCAAACCCAGAACTCTAACTATTCGTTCAGCCATTAGCAGAACCAAGAAAGAAGAAACAGTCGAAACAGTGAAGCAACAGCTTGAAGATTGTTATCTCTTAGCTGGAATCAGTTACAAGGGGTTAACAGTTAAGCAATTTCAAGATCTTAGGGCTCAACTCCCAGAAACAACAAAGCTTCTTGTTGCTAAGAACACATTGGTACTTAAAGCAATTGAAGGGACAAAATGGGAAGCATTGAAACCATGTATGAAGGGAATGAATGCTTGGTTATTTGTTCATAGTGAAGAAATCCCAGCTGCTTTGAAACCTTATAGGACTTTTCTAAGGGAGAAGAAATTGGAAGATAATGATTTTACTGGTGGGGTTTTTGAAGGGAAGTTTTATGGGCCTGATGAGTTTAAGGTGCTTGAGAATTTGCCTACAAGAGCTGAGATTTATTCACAGCTTCTTGGGTCTTTGAAAGGACCTGCTTCAGCTGTTGTTGGGACTATTCAAGCTCCAGCAAGGAATTTGGTTATGGTTCTTAAGGCTTATGTAAAGAAATTGGAGGAGGAAGAAGGTGGAAGTCAATAATTTTTGTTGTAATTCTTGGATATGGTAAGCTAATACTATTGTCTATTTGGATCAATATTTGAAATTTTTCTGAGAGATGGAATTTTGTAAATTTTATGTTTTTGGTAGAATGAATTTATCCTTGGCCAATTGTTCTAAATTTGTGTCCTCGTATTTGGCGGATAATTATCTGGATTACTTCATAACTGTTTGAGAGGATTTATGTTATGTGAAATGTACTATTCTGCTCTTTCCATTATCACTGAACCAAGAAAATAGTCTGTATTCCTGCTTCAGCTCACTATATTTGTCAAATATTAAAAGGGCAGCTCGGTGCACTAAGATCTTGCTATTTGCTGAGTTTGGGCTTTGGTAGTAGTCTGGAGGAAGTGTGTAGCTTTATTCTTGCAGTTTCTTGCTATTGTTATATGTTGATCGCACTATATTGTTGACGTTATTGTTTCTTGCATGTATCCTCTGCAGTGCTTTCCTATTACTAGTTCTCATGTTTTCCTTATTGTCGTTTTCCCTTTTTGTTAGTACTTTCATTTACTTCACTTGAACTGAGGGTCTTTTGGAAACAACCTTTGTACCTCCACTAGGTAGAGGTAGGGTTTGCGTACACTCTACCTTCCCCAGACTCCACTTTTTGGGATTTCTCTGGGTGTGTTGTTGTTGTTGGGAAATGCCGGACCACGTTGCATCTATTGTTAGCTACTTTAGTTTGCATTTCTGCAAAAGGTTGTTTCTGTGCTTAAACCATGACCTCTTGGTGAATTGGGCAGCAACTTTTGCGATTGTACCAAACTCTCCTCTTCCTATGTAGTAAAATAGGGTAGAATATATAAAAAGAAAAGAAACAGCAGCATCAATCCTACCTCTTATAGGACGCATCTTCCACTTTGTAAGTGAAAGGGCTGAATACTCTGGCTTTGTCACTCAGTCCTTTATCTCCTCTTTTCCCCTTCCAGCATTCCAAGACTTACTTTAGTTTTGCATGGCTATAATCTGGTGGATGACTTCTCTTTAGAAATAAATTTAGTGCCTTTTGTTTAGGGAAAGGATGGACTAGTTGTTATGGTCGGTGAATAAAATTATTTTAGAACTTTAATGTTGTTTACTGGAATTAGTTAAAGGCCTCTGAAGAGATATTATTAGGAGGACAAGGGAGCAATGTCATTGATCTGGCACTTAAGCCATCTAATTTTAAATGGGTGAACAAGATTGCATTTTGTTCTATTTCAAAGCATGCCTATACTTCTGCTTTGAAAAAGCTACGACCTTTAGAGGCTCCAGGGGATTCTCTAGATGGTTAAGCAAACGTTATAAGCCGAATGGTTTTCAGTAAGTGAAGAAACTTTCAGTTTTATTCTATGTCAGAACATACCTGATCATTGTTGAGAATAAGTTTCTGTTGATGACTTTGGAGATTTGGATTCTTCTAAATGGTTGCACAGATAGGCGTCGGGTTTATGGTTGCAGACAACAATTTGAAATAAGTATGCCTTTTTGTAGGCTTAGACATAACAAAGTACTAGGTGTGCATGGATATTCTACCACTCTTGATGATCCCAAATATTTACTTCCCCACTACATAATGGGGCTTTTTGCTCTATGAGATGCACAGTCCTACTGATGCAAGATTATTCCGTCAAAATGTGAAGACAAGGGATTTATCACAAGTTATTAGTATTACTTATTGCTTTTGAACATTCTGATGCTAATATGAGAAATCAGCATGAGCAAAGGCCTAGTCTGAAAAGCTGGTGAAGAGATCTTTTACCCTTTGCGATATGCTGCTTGTTGTTTTAACCAATAGCCGGAAAACCAAGAAAATGTTGATGACCATCCGTTCATCCAGCCTTTACTATACGAACTCTCCTTTCACTGCTCTTCTGCAACAAAAGAAATTTCATGTCTCAGGGTATGTCTTTGATGTTGAGATTCTCCTCCATAGCAACCATCAGTTATCCACCTGAAAATGACCGCACTTCCTTTCCCAGATATTCTCTTTTTTTAAGAATAGTTCCGCCTTCTGTTTCTACCTTGCGAGGTTACTCTGTTGGTTCTTGTTTGACTTGCCATTCATGCACTAAACTCTGTTTCAACTCTCGATTGAAATTTCATCTCAACATTTATTTGTGCTGTGAATATAATTTTGACGACTTCTCTAGAGTTCAGATGCCTAAGTTTTAGTAAGCTTTCAGCATGTTGCACAAATTCTGTTGTGTCTCATTGATAGAGTCCCAACATTGGTTCGGGGAATGGAGTGGTAGTCTGCTTATATGGACTTGAGTAATCCTCCCCACGTGAGCTAACTTCTGGGGGTTGAGTTATACCTAGATGTCATATCTTTACAACATTGATTTGTGCGGAAGGAGTAAATTTCCTTCTGCCTATCTAACTTATCTTAGATGAACGGCGAACTCTTTTCACAAAGCTTCACTTATGAAGCTCTGTAGGTATTTCAGTTTCATTAATGTGTATCGTGACTTGCTTTACTTGAGTCGAGAGATGATAGCCTATCAGAAACAACATTTCTACCTTCGGTAGGGTTAAGGTTTGCACACACACCACCTTTCTCAGACCCTACTCGTGGGATTACACTGGATATGTTTTATTGTTGTCGTAATGTGTATCATAAAATATTGATCAGTATTGAACTGGAGGCTGTAATGGAGAATTCTGTTACTGCCTTTTTAACGTTTTTTTCTCATTATGAAGACATTGTACTCTGTTCCTACCTGATTTGTGCTATCATTGCTTACTACGACTAAGGGCTCGTTTGGACATGATTTATTATTTGACGTTGAAATTTTGTTTCGATATGTAATTCGTGAAAACTATCTAAGTTTCTCAACTCTCGTACAATTTTACCAAATAAGCAAAATCATAATTCATAAACAAGGTATTGGTGCATTCTCAGGCTTGCAGTTGAATGTTCTTATAAATTTTTGAATACATACAATTATACAAAGATTTACTAGTCAACAACAGAAGTAATTAATTATTTTTAATATTTATATTCTTCGTATAGTACAAATGATCTATTTACGTTGAATATAATTTGTTTTTCTTTGCAAAATTGAACTCTCAAAAAAAAAATATGACAACTGATATAGGAATGGGACTGCATTGTTGTGGTATTCATTCCAAATTATTATTAGTTCATAATCAACAAAATTAAATTACTTTACATTATAGAACCAACAAAATGGATAAAAAAACAATAAACCTTAATCTAGAAATGATAAATATCTGATACCACATAATTTTTTTTATCGTAATTAGGACACTGATTTTATAATACGCGTGAAACTTAGATATTAAAAGATTATAACAAATAAAAAGTAGGGTAAAGGCTCAATATGTCATCGAATTTTTAGAAAATGCTCATTTATGTCATCAGTTAAAAGTTTGACTTATTTATGTCATTACCGTTAAAGAAAAGACTCATTCATATCATTATTTTTTAACGATAGTTTTGCAAAACCATTTTTGACATGTGATCAATTATAATTCGGCCACATCATCAATTTTTTTTAATAAAAAAATCGTAATTCTAGAAAAAAAAATTGAACTAATTTTTTTTGAATTTTTTAATTAAATAAATTGATGACGTGACCGAATTATAATTGGCTTCTTCATCAATTTTTTTAAATAAAAATATCATAATTCTGAATAAAATATATTTTTTTTGGAATATTTTTATTAAAAAAATTAATGACGTGGCCAATTATAATTCGGTCACGTATCAAAAATGGTTTTGCAAAATCACTGTAAAATAATGGCATAAGCCTTTTCTTTTACGGTAATGACATAAATGAACCAAACTTTTAACTGATGGCATACATGAATCTTTTCTGAAAGTTCAACGACATATTTGAGACTTTTCCCAAAAAAGTAAAAGCAAAATGTTCAATTTTTACAAATAAGTTTTATCAAACAATTTGTAATATATATAAAAAAAAAAAACTATGATTTCTATTCGAAAAAGGTATTAATCACCAACGATGAAGAAAAAAAAGCATTATAATAACTATTTGAAAGATATCGTTACACTAATAATAAAAATATGATTTAAAGCAAAAGCGTCCAAAGCATATGTTATTACGGCAAGTGCTTGTATTTTTACAAACTTGGCGCTTAAAATCAAGCTTTAAATTCTAGGACTTGCGCTCTATGAATCTACCCCACACGAGACTCGATGGAAAAAACATTTTTAAAAACAAAAACACCTGTAATAATTCAGAAAATAAACAAGCAAATACATTATTATTTAATTATTCTTTTTACCAATTATATACAACAAAACCAAATAATCTCGCAGATACAAACAGGGCAAAAACGAAACTTGTCTTCTCCGAGAAGAGAAGAGAAAAAAAGCCATTCGAATACAGCAGAGAAGCAAAGAGCGAGCATTTCTGCTTCTATCAAACTGTACGAAGCCTCTCAAAGCAACAGCAGCAGAAGAAGAAGAATTTGAAGAAATGGACGATTACACTAGAGAAATGATGGACCTCAAAACCCTCGTTACACGAACCCTAGAGAAGAAAGGCGTTCTCGCTAAGATCCGAGTAATTAACCCCTTTTCTCATCTACATTTTCATTTCTTTAATGTATTTGCTTATAAATTTTTTTTTTGGGACGTAGAATGATCTTAGGATCCGATCTGGTTGTTACATATCAATGCTTTGTAATATTTCTAGTTTTTAAGTGTTTGTTAATTGCGGTGTCTGAGCCAGCTTATGAGCTGCTTGAATCGTTTCAAGTATCAAGTAACTCAGCCAAATTATAAGATATAATAATCCAGGATAAAATGCAGGATTATTTTATAGTATGTTTAGTTGGAGGTATTAGGTAATGCTTGGATTTTTTATTCCACTGTTTATACCTTAGTGATAATATAAGTTTATCTCAAATGCATGGTGGAATAACTTATAACGGCATAATTAATCTCGAGATAACTTGTTTCCAACCAAACGATTCATAAGTGTCTTAGTTTGATTGGGCACGAAGTTTACGAAGCAAGAGAGAATTTTGAATTATGTGGTTTTAACTTAGAAAGATGTATGTAGTACTTTTAAATTTTGTGTTCTTAAACGTGCTATGGAAGATGTTGGAATTGGAAAACTTACGTAGTACAGAAGGAGACTCTTTTCGAGACAAACCAAAAAGGAAGAAAGGCACATAAATTGAGACGGAGGGACAGAGGGAGTACTATTTTGCCGCCTTTGGAATTTGAACTTGAGACCTCATGGTTCTCAATGTGCAACTCTATATTATTTCAACGATAGTATGGATTGTAGAATCCATGAAAAGGATGTATTTGGAACTGTATTTTTATTTTATAAATAGCAACAACCAAGCACTAACACAATGCTCGTGATTAAATGATCAGGGATACCCCTATGCAAAAACAAAAAGAAAGGAACCCGTGTGTACACAAAGCCTATTCCTGTAGTGAACTGATCTAGTCTAGCATGTTGTTTTCATCCTTTAGCTACATAACTGTAGTAAAAACTAAAAACTGATGATCTCTAATTGTTGTGTCACGTTTGCTTCCTTTGAATTGGGTCATTCTTTTCTTGTTGTAGAATTGTATTCAGTATAAGATATTTTACAAATTTTACATATTTTATCGTGTGATGATTTGTAGGCTGAACTTAGAGCAAGCGTTTTTGAGGCAATTGAAGATGAGGATAGGGTAATTGAGAAGGATGAAACCTTGCCCCCTGCGCTATTGGGTAGCTGCAATGATCAGGCAAAACAACTCCATAATTCACCTTCAGGTCATTTTCTATTTTTGTCCTTTTTGTTGGTCTTTTGCTTAAATCATTGCTAATTTTTGTGTTAAAGACGGAAGGAGACATACTTATCTTCTCTAGAACATTTTATCGACTTTGGTAATATATATCAGAAAGCTGAGTTGTTTTCATATAGTGCAGCAGACCGTCTATTAAAAGTTACAATCCGTTGTCTGGATTGACATTTGGTCGAACAACCTCTGGCAGCTCTTCGGACCTAGAAATTCTATCTTTTTTTAGGATCTCATTCTGTGAATCTCACTCCTGATATACCTAAGTCTAACTTGCAGATGGCTACACCTTTTACTTTCCCAACAAATATGTTACTTTCCTGTTTCAGATTCATTTAGTTTGTATTTTGTGATGAAATTGATATCCAAAACAAATTACATTCTCCAATATCAAATTTAATGTTTCCAAGACACTAAAAAGTCTTGGAGAAAAATACTAGAGAGTCTACATTTTTGCTTCCATGTCTGACCGGTAAAAAATCTTTGATTTATCTCGGGTAAACATACTGAAATGCAAATGTCTAGGAGCATGATAATAATACGTTTAGTACTTGACCATATATCTTTTCTCCTTAACTACTCAGCCCTAAATTAACTACTAAAGCCCTACATAGTCTAATATTTCAACTTTTAGCATTTTATGTCAGAGAACTAGTGAAATGTGTTCATTCCATCTTTTGGTGTTTCTTTCCCTTTTTTTGATTGCTTTTAAACACTATCTAAATCATGCTTAATATATATTCCCAAAACCTCCTTTTCCTTCACATTCTTAAGCCAAACTTATTACTATTCTTGGTTTACTCACTATTTGGCCCTCATTATATTGTCAATGCTCCAAATACCTAGCTGGGCGTGCGAGGGTGTGTGGAGTATTTCACATTGGTTGGGGGAATGGATTCTTATTATATGGTCTTGGCAACTCCATAAAGAATGTCTTATCTCAATATACAAAAAACATCATCATTTACAAAAAAATACTAAATTTTGAGGGCTATACCCCTTGAAGTAAAACTTCTCTTGTTACTTGAGAATTTTTTCAAAGGTACCTAGACATGTACCTCTTCTTGCAGTCCGTACATCTTGTGATCAATGCATCAACATAGTTGTGTTTTAGGTCTAAGAAGTGTTAAAATTTAATGCATCCTTGATCCTCGAATAGTGCATCACTTTGCTTATTCATTTTAACAGTTTGGTTATTCTGTGTACAGGAAGGTTACTAACTGCACTTGTATGTGAATATTTGGATTGGGCTCAATTAAACCACACATTTAAGGTGTATTTGCCAGAGTGTAACTTGGTAATCATGTACTGTGCTCTCCGGTGTGAATTTATAATACTTTTTCACAAAGTCTTGTCAATATTTAGTTCTAATTACAAAGAACCCATTGTGTGATTGTGCAGCCAAAGGAGTCGTGGAAATCTGAGCTAAAAGAATTTAGCAGCAAGAATGGGTATGATCTTAACAGGAATGGTGACAGTGCTCCGTTGCTTTTGGATGTTCTTGAAGGATTCTTGAAATACGAGGTTTGACACGTATAAACATTAGTTATTGATTGACATGTGTAAAGAAGTGTATCAAATATGTAAAAATTGATATAAAAACTTAGTTGGTAGTAACTAATTGTTGTTCTGCTTCTTGGATCTGCAATGTTCTGTCTGTGTTGTTGCTGTTATTCCAGATGGTTGGAGGTGTTAATTTGTGTAAATGTTTTTATCATAGTATTTGCAAATAACAGCTTCCGCCTTCCTGTACTATGTGGGTGGGTCAGTATGCAAACTGTGTCCAGTAGAAATAATAGCAAGTATTGTTTCTAATTGTATTTTATTTTTTTTCAGAACTTCTCTCAAGCAAAGGGTGCTGGATCTCTGTCCAGCACTGAAGCTAGGAATGTTAGGAAGCCTTCTTCATCTTCAGTTGCCGGGGGCTTACCACCGTTAGGAAGGTTAACACATTAAATATTATCCCTTATTTTACTTTTTCATTTGGATTTAAAATTGACTTGGAACCATTTTACCGCACAGGCCAGGTCCTGCTGCCCAGTCATCTGGTAAGTAATCTAGCTGACCCTCCTCCCCCCGTGCCCTGGCAGTTGATTCCCGTCGAATGAATTTCTGAAATTGTTGAGTTTCTAGACAGAAGGGCAGGTTCATCTGTATCCGGATATAGGAAAGATGAATACAACTGGAGATATGAAAATGAAGAGCTTTCGCAAGATGTAATGCTTGCCTCATCTGCCTTAGAAAACCTTCAATTGGACAGAAAAGCTCGGAACCTTGCCACTTCATGGCGGTCAGTGTTTGAACTCTCAAAGGACTTAAAGTACACATTTGGTTATAATGTTATTATCTATTGGCTTGCAATGAGTCCTCAGTTTTTGTGGATTATAGTGCCAAAAAAATCACGTCTTTTAAGTGCTCCTCTCCAAAAGACATTACTATGCTTGTAAAGTCCTCCCCTTTTATTTGATAGAGTAGATGTTTGTTACATCTACATGTCAAGGTAAGGGTAAAGAATCCGTACACTCTTACCATCTCATATAGAAATTTGTTACATGAGTATCATGGGAAGTTCAAGTATATCATCGTGATAAGTGATTGCCAAGAACTGATGATAAGCTGCAGAAGTTCTTGAAAAACATGCATAGAGTAGTTTTTCCTTTTCTCGATGTCTCCGTTGTTTGTCATCCTTTAAATTACTGTCCAGCAAATTGAGTGGTTTCTCAACTTGTGTTGAAATTTGCAGGCATAGAGGTGATGGCATTTCTGAGAATGATGGCAGGATGGAATAAGATTGAGATTATATCATCTCGAAATCACTAATTATATGGGAATTGATGATATCCTTCAACGTAGAAATGCAATGTTCTAATGTACGCTATGTATGATTTAATACACAATATTGCTTGTAGTAATTCGTGTGTGCTTCTCATTTTCCTGTAGTAATTCGTGTGTGCTTCTCATTTTCCTTTCTTCTTTTTATTCTCTTCCCTTATCTCGATGTCCCTTGTGTGGCTAATCAAGCGTGTTTCTAATGCAATTTTCGTCATGTTAATGGTTCTTGTGCTGGCATATGGGCATTTAAAATTAAGAGTTAAATGCTCAAAAATATAGCTAAATTATCATCTTTTTGCTACTTTTGTATCTCAACTATTCATTGTTCTTTCTTTGTATCCATCGAAACCCCCAATCACTTTGTTTTTTTAACCTATCTCAATCCATAGCTAGCGCATGTAGATTATCTCAACATTGAGGTGTGTTTTAGTATAAAGAGAAGATAATCATCTCGAAAAATTAAAGAAGAAAGAGGGGTAAGCTTCACAAATTACCAAAAAAAAATAGTTTGAAGCGGTCCATATCCAACGATCACATTAGCTCCCTAACTATGACACGAGGGCTATGTAGTTCTCTTTTGACTCTTTTCTTTCCTACAAGGTGTAGGCTACAACTGAAAACTATCAAGACGCCAAACTTTGAAGCTTACAACCTCTGAAGTTCTCTTACATGATCTTATTATATTTTTATAATTATGTGTTGGAGATTTAAGATAAATTTTTTTTTTTACATGTGAGTATGTTTCGCATTGTAAATAGTCCGTACGGATGAACATGTGGAAGAACTAAATCTCCCTAAGGTTGTGGAAACACGTTCGTTCGAACCCTTATAATAACAGAGAATTGCTATAGTCTAAGCATTAACGGGGTGGGGGGGTGAGGGGACTAGTAATTTCTTTCATACTTGTCATCAAGTGCTTGTGTACAACTTGGGCACACCCAGCAAGATATACAATTGAAGGTAATTGAGAATGATTTTACAAATACAGTAAACCGAAATGCTCTTTTTTCCTTTACACCATGTGACTGATTATAGTCTTACTTTAATGAATAAGCAACTGAATACAAAAATTATCACCTCTATATAGATACAGTGACCAGTATTGAAAGCATTCTACATTTGGTGGTCATTATTTGAATCTGCATCTTTAGGCCTCTTGTATTTTCTTCTCAGACTGATGGTCATTTATTTCCTTCTGCTCCTCATTCACTGTTTTGGTGTCATTAACCTCCTCGGTCGGCTTCCCCTGTTTCACTCAATTATTTTTATACCGGATATTAGAACCAGCTGTAGCTTGGTTTTTAAGGAACAAAGAAACCGGATGGCTTATATATTTTTTCAATGCATATTACTACCTGTTGTCTCATTTGGTTTGTATCTTGTGTTATTTATTGTCATATTATTATTGCAATTATGATTCGTTGAAACTTTTCTTTTGAGTTGAGGGTCTATCGGAAACAACTTATTTACCTCACTAAGGTAGGGTTAAGGTCTATGTACATGCTCACTTGTGGAATTACATTGGGTATGTTGTTGTAAAGAAGCCATACTACTACAACTTCGACCACCAATGAGATGTCTGGGTTTATGTAACTTTTCTGTAAGATAATCTGCGGTTATACTATCAAGTGCTAATTCTTTAAAAGGGATTTTGTACTTTGGAATTAAGTATGTGTTACATGGATATATTGCACAAAAGAGTAGGAAGATATAGGACAATTTCATTAGTATTTAGTTATATATCTTATCATAAATCGTGAAGGCTGGAGTCTGGCCGTCTTACAAGTGCACATGTGATGTCTAATAACTGCTAGAGAACTAGATTTCATCCCTGAATTGGAGAAACTTAAGGACATACCTTGTTGCTGTCACGCCAGCCAAGTCCAAACGGTCTTGAGAGCAAACTGATTTTTCTAGCAGGTATCTCTAGTGATGATTCTTGGTTGCCCCCTACAGGAGATGAAACTTGCTGCGTAGATCTATAAAAGAACATATTCTTCCATGTTAGACAAAATACAAGCTATGCATTAATGAAGGTAGTATGTTTTTCTTATTACTACATACATACGCATGTATTGTCCTTTGGCAACCGATGAAGCAGTTGCAGTAAATAACACCACGATCACCAGCACATGGTGTTTAATAACGCGACAAAATTAGAAAATGTAAGTATGTGTATATACCTTGGAGAGGGAAGCACTTTATCTTGTCCAGATTGGTACTGCAAGGTAGCCTCCAACATCGATTCTGCCATAACCACCCTCTTTTCCGTCTCAGCAAGGGAAGCGATGGCTTCTTCATACTTTTCCTGCAGGTTGTTGCAAAGACAAGCAGGATGTTCAATATATCAGCCAACAATGTCATATTTAAATTCCACCATCATGCATGAAATCATGAACTAGATAGGTTTGAGAAGAAAAACACAAAGAATCCGGCTGAGTAAGAATTCCCAGATTAAGAACTAGAAATCCAAATGTTTCGCCATGAAATTTGATCAAGAAGAAACCTGTAGCAATTGAGAGGTATGTCTTTGAGCTGCTGCCTCTTGTTCAGCAAATATGCGAGCATCTTCTGTTACCCTCTGTTCTTGCTCCACCCTCATCAAAACCTACAAAAAATATATAAACCCAGAATTTAAGATAGAGAGATTAGGAGATAATGTTACAATGCATCATCAAACAAGTGACAATAGACTCCGCCGCATCAGCCTCTCCCCCGTCGTCCTCTTTTTTCAGAGGACTTTCGGAATTTTTGCTTCAAAGAATGCTTTCAAGCTAGGAATTTAATTGTCACCTGAAGCATGGCATTCTCTTGTTCTTGCTTAGCAACAAGGGCCTCTTGAAGCTCAGCAACCTGTCTTTCTAATTGCTCAACCTGAGTCCAAAAGAAAATGTCAATGGTCAGATATAATTGTGATCAATTCAATTTTTTCAAGGAAAAGGAAGACGATATATGCCAAAAAGAAATAAGCATATTACGGAGCAGAATATGAACAGAAAGACTAAAAAGGAAATGGTGATGCAGTCTATTGTGCTAACCATCTAGAAATTCTTCAAGTCTTCAATCCATACTGAAAAGATTGTATGGAAGCACATAGTCACACTCACAGTAAGCCGATTGGATTCATGGCACATTGTGTTATTTATTGATGAATGTGGTTCAGGTGTATATTCAGGAATAAAAGTTGTATTTATTGTCAGGAATCAAGTTCAATCTGGGATATCAATGTAAGCAGGAGCGAACTATAAATGTTAGACCAGCTCTATAAACAGGAAAGGCACATAAAAGAAAGCTTGTAGGAATAGACTGGAAGCTGGGTTATTATTTTTCCTTTGGTGTGTGTGGGGGGTGGGGGGGGGGGGGGGGAGCACATAATTCATTCATAAAGCAGCATCTTAAGTACCCGTGCGCTCAACTGCCGCCTGTTATCCTGCTTGACCATCTCCATCAATGCTGCTTCCAACTCCTCAGCTCTGTGGACATGCAAAAAATTGAGGAAAAGGATCAGTGCCCAATCAATATGAGATCTAGTTCCCTTGGCTTCAAGGTAAAAGATTTCATCATTCGAAAGCTCTCAAATTAGATTTGCAGCAGAAGTTGAGAAATATTCAACTTCAATGAAACCTTCTACAGTTTAACAGGTTCCCTAAATGGACAATTGAACTGCCACTCGGCAAACATCGTAATTTTCCGTTTCTTGGGTAAGAGTTTTTGTGACTTTTTCAGTCAGCTTGACGCTGGCAGGGATGAGATCCCCCTCTCCCTTGAGACAATTATAGCTGAACCTTATAACATTTTGAATAGTTAAATTTGCACCACCTTCCCATGTTATAATCTGGTCTCACTCCCCCAAACTTGAATTTTGACGGTGCTGTGGGAAGGACAAGATTAAGGAGAAAAGGTGGTAAAATATCACAAGAGACGGGATTTGGAGAGCAGATAGGGCAGAGACATGGCCTCACTTCTTTATTCACTTCTACCTTTTACTTAAATTATGATAAAGAGGTCATTGTTGATGCAGCCGAAGTTCAACATTTGACTTCAGATAAAGGTTACAGCTTGATTGTAGGCCGTAGCATCGATCATAAATTTTTGAAAATTTACACAAAAGTATATTACTTAGATGTTTCAAATCAGCACATTCCTAAGGAACACATAAACACTGGAACTCCAACTCTCCCAGGACTACTTTTGAGAAAAGTCAACCTGGACAATATTGCTTCACTATATAAAGTAGCATGAACACACGAAATATGCACCTGAGTTCAGCAGATTTTTTCTCCTCCAGCAACTTGGACAACTCAACCTTCAGCCAGACCACCTGATTAAGGTCATGTAGCAATGTAAGCAAAATAGATGGAAATCAAGAATTGTGGATGACCAACTCAAACAACAGGTAATGATATTCAGATATTGAGGAATATTACTTTGAGGATTTCCAGAACAACTGATCACTTACTCGCGCACACTACTATAAACTCAGAATGAAATGAAACAAAAAGGATAATACTTAAAAAAATAGAGTTGGAAGTAGGACTATAAAGGATAACAAAGAAAGGGAGTGGAGGGAAATGAAAACAATTTAAAAAGAAAGTAGAATGAGAAAACTTGTGCATGCTTTACCATTAGAAATTCAATCAATGTTCATTTTCTTGGTTCAGCAAGCTACCTACACATTAGCAAGCTAGATTACTTTTAAGTAAAAAGGTCGCATACATCCCCATCACTAAAACTCCAATAGTTATCCGCTCTCTTTTTCAATTTGTTCCTACATCCCAACCATAGGTACATATTGATTTGTAAACTAAGCTTAAATCAATTTGGTGTAAAGAAGAACTAAAGTTTTTGCTTCAAGGACAGTCCTTAGTCCTAATAAAAATTCCTAATTAGGAGAAGCTCCTTTCAAAATTGAGGCATCAAGCTCACTGCCCAGTCAAGTTCTGCTTTATCAGGCGATTCATTCAAAGTTGCCCATTTAAAACAGTATTTACTTGGGAGTAGTATCTTGCTCCAAAATCCTTACTTAGATATTGACCATCCAAATTTCACCAATGAGAACATTTTCTATATGAATAATTCTGAACTAGTACATTCTGCCATTCCAGATAATTGTATGAAACAAATTCTGAAGTCCCCATTTAAGCAAAAAGAAGATAAAGCACGTAAACCAGAAATTATAAAAGACGATGAGGGAAAGAGGTGCAAAAAATTGAAAAGACAGGCTTCAATGGAATATGAATGGGAAAATAGGAAGAAAGTTACCTGTTCTTGGAGATCTGGAGCAGAATCTGCCACATTACCACTAAGGTTCATGTGAAGTTCATCCACATAATTAGATGCATCACTATTCATCACTTCATCAGTTTTTTTATCGGTTTCAGTGGTTCCAACAATTACAGATCCAGGATCATGCTCAAAACTGGAGAGTTTAGAAGCTAAACCCTGACAGTCCCTCCAAACTCGAAGTCCTTTGAACCTCTCTTCAACAGCAGCCTTCACAGCTGGTCGATGCTTATTTCTTAGTTCTTCTAATCGAGCTTCATTAACATTTTGATAGCCCATGCAGGCTGTCAGCACCAGTTGACTGCTATCGAATGTGGAGCCAGCAAGTGACTGCAACAGGGTAACTGCATCCCCTGCATCTTTTGTGGTAACTAATGCAGGTCCTGGATAACGAATGAGTACATCACTTTTGAGCGCCACAAACAAGTAAATTGAATAGCAATAGCAAAGAAGAAGCTTTTAACACAATGTTTAGAAACTTTCCAACTCTCATGAATTTAAAAATTACCATAAAGCTCCATCAAAGCAAGCGCGGTATGGAATAACATCACTCGGTTTCCTTCAAACAGAAGTACATCCCAGACTCTGAGGACTAAAGCCAAAAAAGAAACATAAAGAAAAGGGTTAAATATGCAGTAAGACAATTCAAGAGACAAGAAGAAGGTTCAGGCAATTGTCCTTGAACTGAATCTCTCATCAATTGAAAACCTATAAATATGTAATACCAGCCATACTATAGATCAGAATTTTCAAGACAAGATAAACCAACTGACCACTTTCCCATGGAAGCATGTTCATAAATATGGAGAGGAACCATGGTCCTGTAACCCATGCTACCTGAACTCCTAGGTAATCAAGATGATTAACTGCATGGTTGCACCAATTGGGAAGTCAAAACACATGGCAAGCAATATAATCAACAGAAATTTGAAAAAGGAGCTTGAATTAAGAAAGTGAGAACAAGAGACATACCCAATTTTGGAAATTTCTCTCGCACCAATACCTCAAGAACAAGTTGGTCAACCTGATGAGAGAGAATGTAACAAATAAAATTGTGATCTTGATATTTCTCACAATGCAATTTATGTGTTCAATAGGGGGGAGGGGGTAGTAATTGCATGCAGAAGAAATAGTGAACTGCAGCAAGTAGAAGCAAAACTTGTTTGTCACCTGACACTCTATCATCTCTTCTGAGTAATAGCCATCAAAATAATCATCTAGAATCCCCACTAGAGTCCTGTAAGTTTATCAACATTTTTATTCCACAGGAGCGAAACGTATTTTGCACTTCAGATCAAATAGAACTCTTAAAGTGCAAGGTATTGAAGAACACCAAAGTTGTTCCAACTCTGAATTGGAATTATAACCTCTTCCTTTTGGAAGTGGAAAACTACTGAGAAACATCTTTGTAGAACATAATTGAAGACGCATCCATCTAGGAGAACAAGATGTAGATGAAGTTCAAAACATACCAAAATGCATTTTCCTCGGGCATTAGAAGCAATAGCAGACCAGCAAAAAAATTCATGGCCTGCATTATCAAATGAGCAAAACTGAGCAATACCGAAGGAGAATGATACAATCTTGAGAAAATCTAGTCCACTTAGAAGAAGACAGCTTGTGTATTGCCCAGACAGGTGAACGACAAGTTGGAAGAATAAGACCTTCATATGGAACTGGAAATGTATCATCATGTTTACGATTCATGATATAAAGTTTTCCCCCTTTACATCTTTTTATTCTAACTTACTCATAAGAAAATTTTCGACCAAAAGGTTCTCACCCGGATTTTCTATTACGATCTTTTGGTTCCCTGTTAGGTAATAGTGATAGGCATTCAAAAGAATGTACAAAGCATTTCATTCAGGCTACAATACTACTAACTCTCAGAAGCTCCGATCGGGGCAGCTATCATTTGAAATTTTATCCGGTAACACTATTAAAAAAACATTTATGTGGTGCTTTCCCAACACATCTTAACTTTTGCTAAGTGATTGCGAGAAGATTTAAAAGAAGAATACAAATGACACCGTAAAATATAGAATTCAATCATGGTGATGTAGCAACTGAAGACAAAGAATGCTTTGGGCAGTATTACAAAATTCAGTAACTATAATTATATCTTCTCTAAAGATATCTGGAAAAAAAACTCGCACCAGTTATCAATCAAGAGAGGAAAATGTGGCACTAGTTATTTCTAGCTCTCAAATAAAGCGATAATAAAATACCAAAACTCAATGGATAACCAGTTTGTGTTGTTTTCATTTGCTAAGTCTTACGCCACATGGTCCATCCAAATGTCAAACATTAAAGCAAACATAACAAGTCCCCCACCACCGCCCACAAAAAAGAGTGAGAGACCACTACCAATAGAATTACCTGACAGTAGCCTACACAGGGATTATGCCGAGCATAGGCAGTAAGTAAACGCCTTAAAGCATTTCTTCCATCCTCGTCTAGAGCTGGATGTCCAGGAAATGTTCTGGGTAGATCCTGTGTCAAAAGAGCAAGGCAAAGTTGAAGCCAAAGAGGATACTAACCCAACAGCTACATAAAATGTTGTGGTTACTGAAAAAAGAGGTCAATAAGTAGCATGTTCAATGACCTTCTCAATTTGCCCTCTCCAATTTTCAGGAAGAAATGCAGTATCTATGCTTGGGTCCACACAACTTCCATCCTTTGATACAGTGCTTTTATCCTCTGCATTATTACCAGGTTTAGTGCCTAAAGCAAGCAAATCCTGGTAATAGGTCTCCACCCTGCGTGCCTTCACACCCACAAAGGCTTGCCAAAGCTGTGATGCAAGTGTCAAAATTATACAAATAAAGCTGATGCATGAACTCAGATAACTCAAGGAGAAACTGAATAAGAAGATTTTGAGCATTTTATCTAACCTCTCCCCTGAGAGCCATGGGTACTCCACCTCGAACAAGACACTCCAGTTCTTCTTTCCAAGATGGTAAAGACTCTTGACATTTAGTAGCCAAATGACTAATATTTTCATTTAGAGAAACATCTTGCATGGCACCCACATCTAATTTGTCCATAGATTCTGATCTTTCTAAATCATAAAACTCGTCTTCTGAGTCCTCTTCAGATTCTCCTTTTGTGGCACCAGACTCTTCAACTGCAAGAGGATGTTCCTGCAGACCACAGTCTTGCTCATTTTTGGCCAAATTTACCTTTTTTTTTACACGAATGCTCATCATATCCTCAATGGCATGTAGAGTTGGTCTGATCTCCGACCATATTTGGGCCTGATGAGTTTTTCTCTCAACTGAGGTTTTTGTATCATCCTTCTCTATTGCACCTTCAAGATGATCCTCAGAACCACACTTTTCAACGGTTTGGTTATTGTCTTCATCTCCATTCTGTGAAAAGGAGTTTGCCTTCTGAAACAATGATCCAGTATCAGGTTTGCTGGAGTTGCCATCTGCAGACACCCCATTTATGATCAATTGGGCAGACTCCGCCTGCCGTTCCAAAAAATTATTCCACCTATCTGACCTTTCTTCCTCTTCTTCCTAAAAACAACACAAACAGATTATGACAATCAGAAGAAGATTTTTTTCTATAAATCAAAGAAAATCAGAGAAAGGTTTTGCATGGTTGCTGAGAACTGTGGTAGAAGTACAATGGACGGAAGCTTCTCAACATTGTTCAGCTGGATTAATTATGCTTCCTGTGTGGCTAACTAGTTGGATGAAAATTTGTTTAGCTGAATGCTCTTCTTTCTTCCATCCCTTCTCTCTACTTCCCACAAAACTTCTCACCAAGAAATAGGACATTAATTACTAAACCTGTTATCGTGACAAGATAGTACCTTGTAGATATTAGCATATTCACGATATCTTTGTACATGTTGAGGCCGTACAGAGAATCCATAAGCATCCCTGTTCATATTGATAGTCAATGGTCAAAAACTTTTTTCAAAGAAAGCTTGATTGAAACAAAAACTTTGATTAGAAGAAGTTCCCAAAACAAATACATTAAATTAGATATTTCTTCATAATTGAGCATTATTTCTTAAAAGGAATTTATTTTTTTCATAAGTTTCATGACAGCATTATAAAAACCAAAATAAGACAATGCAAGCTAATTGGACACAACAACCGACTGTCAGCCACTTCACTTGTTTAATTGTTTACCAGCCAGCAGCTTATGCAATAGCTGATAAAATTAGTAAACACAAATTATCGAGAAAACACTCAGTTAGTATCCACTACTTCACCAAACGCTCAAAATTGCTATTCAACACTTCAAATCTCGGTCGTACTAATCAATACTCACTTTAAACTCATATATCAAAACAGCATTATAATAATTTAAAGTCATGATACATAAACAAGTACTCAAAATTCGCCTCATCTAGCAATCAAGCACTTCAACTTTGAATCTACACATCTAAATGCCTCAACTACAACTTGTGCTCACTGTGTCTCATGGACACAATACAATAAATTTTAGAGGTATCCAGATGATCATTACATAAGCTGTTGTGTGTACTTGTCAGCTCCGGGCCAAATTTGAGTATCTGTTTATACATTATGCCTAATCTAAATAAGTTCATTTTCAGCACTACATATCATCATTTTTTTTTTGTCCGGTGAAGTGTAATCCAGAATCCAGCAGCTTCAGCCATTGGATCAAAACGATTTACAAACAGAAATACAATGTGAAAAAGTAGAAAAACGAACCGACTGTAAGTATACAGTATACCTCTTATGATCGAAAGAAATGATGTTAGGATTCAACAAAGTTGTTTCAGCATTCGTCTTCGTCATCATACAAAACAACAATTCTCCAAAATCCTCACCGTCAAAGCTGATTCAAACTTCTCTCCCCCTTGAAATTCTCCGTAAAATCCGAAAAAACGACTCTATTTCAACTATTTTTTGCTAGCATTCTACTCAAATCTCCATACTCACATGGAAGAAAGCGAGTTTATCGTCACGTTATTCTGACGGTATGAGCTGTGTGATTCCTTAACACGGAGTTCAGAGTGTGAGAGTGAGAAAAAAGGGGAGGGATTTTCTATGAAAGAAGAAAGAGAGATCTCAGGGATGGTGGATCAGGTTAAAATGAACCATTATAAGGCCCCATTGGTTGTGGCCCATGACTTTTGTCCAAACTCCAAAAAAAAAAAGAACTATTTACCTTTATTTTCTGCTTATCAATGACTATGGGGGACCAAAATCATTACTCTACACTTTCGTTTCAAAATAAATGATATTTTTACTAATTTACTTTTAGTCAAATAAAAATTAATTTTTCATTCATTTTTAATATAGGAAAAGAAAAATAAGTGTATTTTTCCTGTTTTACTTTTAATACTATTAATTATTTATTTCAAAAATTATTTTTGAAGATAATCATATTATGACAAAATATGTGTGTTAATTAAAGTTTATTTTTTGAAAATAGCAACTTCCCCTTTTTCTTCATTTTTTTCAATTTAAAACTCTCTTTGTTTTACGAAGAATATTCGTGTTTGTTTTACTAGATAGTCAATTTTGGCTAGACTTTTACAATTTTAGTTTATATATTTCTTTGGGATAATATTCAAATACCCCTCAACCTATGCCTAAAATTTTATAGATATACTTATACTATAATGGTCCTATTACCCCGATTTTATTTTATAAGTAATTTTCTACCCGTTTTTAGCCTACGTGACATTATTTTGTGGGACCAACGCTGGTTGATTTTTTTTTAACGTAGTACCACGTAGATCGGAAAGGGGTAGAAAATTACTTATAAAATAAGTTCAGTAAAGTAATAGAATCTTAGTATAGTATAAATGTGTCTTTGAAACTTCGAACATAGATTGAGGGGATACTTGCGTATTTTTCCTATTTCTTGTAAGGAAAAATTATTTTACACGTAAAATATTTAAAAGTTAAGACAAAAAAGTGTTTGATTTGTGACTAATTAGGACAAGTGGAGTAATTGATTTGTGATTGCATGCCAAAGAAACAAAAAAGTAATTCTTTAACAAATCTAATACTGGTGGTTACAATAATCAATATGCTCCTGCCTCCACCTTTTTGATCGTTGGATGACTCGAACTTATAATCTTGTCATTTGATCAACTTCCATTTATTTATATGATGCAATAGTAAATATTCCATAACTCAAAACAATATTGTCTTCATTATTTTTACTTGTTTAATATTTCAAAAATAATATTTTTTTATTTTTGGCTATCACTTTTAACACGTTAAAAAAATTATTTTACTTCGGATAATTATTTATTCTTTAAATTTATCTCTATAACTTAAAACTATACATCAATTGATATATAGATATTATAATAAATACTTGTAATCATTATCAAGTAAAAGTGAACAAAAAGAGAGTTCCTAATATTTCATCAACAGACAATATAATTGAGAGATCTCTATAATTGATGGTAGAAGATTTGGTTACATGTTAAAGGACTTGTAAATATTTTTTCATCATCAAAAATGAAAAAAAATTGTTGAACTCTAAGTTCGAAAGAGCGCGCTTCTCCCTGAATGGACCCACACAACGCGAATCCAAAATAGTAAGACTTCAATACGGGTATCCGATACGAAAACAAAACAAAAAAACAAATGATGTGTCAAATGTTATTTGACCTAGTAGCTTCAAAGATACAAGAGAATCTGAGAGATCATGATTATTACAACTTACAAGAGAGTTCAGTCATGTCAATTACTAGTATTTTGAAAGCTCTATGGTGACACAGTATGTGAAAATAGCTCATTTTGCCAATACCAAAAATGGTAAAAGTATATTTAACAGGATACTTACACTAATGGGGAGTCTAAATTAGTCACATGTTATGGAACAAAATCTGAAATGGTAGCTGGGAAATCGCAAGGCATCTGATAAGTATGAGTCAAATCTAGTGTTTGTCGTCTTTGGGGATGTCCTTCTGAGATATCTCCTTCGGCTTTGCCTTCTCTATTCCCCTACAAAAATATCAATGGCATGTCACGCGTATCTCATACACATAAACAGAATGACGACTGCAAACTAATAACCAAACAAGCAGAAGCGAAGGATTCAATATAAAGAGAAACAAATATGATGAGATGAGCAAAGATTAAGATACATGAGAAGACAAGAAATGATTAATGAAAAAAAAAGACGTGCAAGGAGAAAGAGTTTTTGAAGTCGAACTTACATGTCAAGAATAAAATTCATAAAACAGTTTTCTATGGGACTTATGCTTCTAGCTATAGAATAAAACACATTCTTTCATGTTATTATGCATTGAATTTTGCTATCATATTCCCAAACTATTTTTGGATATAACATATAATACAAACTTCATGGTATACCAGAAGATATCGAGATCCAATGTTTACTAGCAAAATGAGGCAATAACTTTCTCTATGCTTGGACACTAATTGGCCAGTTATCGAGCTGTAATACCAATAGCATAGCATAGGAGGCTGAACGCTAAATGTGTGAGTGGAACGAACAACTGAACCGAACCATTTTGAGACCTTTCTTCTCTTCAACAGAGTACTTTCTTTCTACCCAAAGGTATAATGCGTGAAAGACCGATAGCAGATATGGCAAATTTCGAGTTTATGGAGGAAATTAGCAGTAAGACCAGAACCAAGAAGATTCTACCTAGAACTGATTAGTGTTAAGCGAGTCAATTACTTCTCACACTGCTACCTTTGTACATTAACACGACTAATTCTACGAATATGGTCAGTTCTCTTGCTTATCACTTACCCTTCATCAACGGATAACTACCTTTATACAATAACACGACTAATTCTACGAATATGGTCAATTCTCTTGCTTATCACTTACCCTTCATCAACGGATAACTACCTTTGTACAATAACACGAATAATTCTACGAATATGGTCAGTTCTCTTGCTTATCACTTACCCTTCATCAACGGATAACTTTTTCAATCCAAACAGAGATGACTAAATGCAAACTATAAGCACAAGACGACTAACTTCAACCAGATAACAAAAAATGAACCGAAAAAATGCTTGATTAGAAACAGGGAAGAGTAAGACGAGTAGACGACATACTTAGCCGCGGAAGCAGACTCTTCCTCAAGCCAATGGCGAATTTGACGAACATTGCGCTTGAAGATGGAAGCAGACTGTTTAACATCGCTCCTCATCAATAAAACCACAGCGCTCACTCCCGCAACTGTCAGTATAAAGTTCGTTAACGCCATTCTGGGGATCAATTCGTTTCTTTTATTGTGAGATTGCTTAAAACCTTGCAATTAATCAAGTAGAGAATCAATATATGATCGTACAGTGATTCAATTTGAATGTAAAAGTAAACAGTTCCGAAAATAACAAGAACAACAACAACGCACAAATTACCATATCGAATTCATAACATCATATTGTTTATAAGCTTACAAAAAAAAAAAAGCAACAACAACAAAACACAAATATTTTGTAACACGAATCGATAGAAATTATCACATTCATTAAGAAACAAGAAATCGAACAAAAAAATGAAAACGTAACCTAAGTGAAGAAATTGAATTACAGTGATTTAATCGGCAGCGGTAGAGGTGAACTTCAGGAGAACGCCGTGAGTAACAGAGCAAGAATAGAACTAGATCTTAGAGGAAGAGTATTCATTAGGGTTTGCGTTGATTTTAGTTAAATTGAAAAACAAAATTAACTTAGTTGATTTTTTTAATTATTAAAATTAAATTAAATTAAATTTAGGAGAGTGTTTGAATTGATTTAATTTTATATTTGAAAAATGTTCGATAAGGATAAGAGTATCTTTTAAAATAAAATCCAATTACTTATTTTAGGTTGAAAAAACATAAAAAAAAAAATGATCCTCATATTCTCAATTTATAATTTTGATTACTTTTTAACTTGGAAGCTATTTTTTTTCTTAAATATATAATTTATGTTTACGTTTGCGGAGTTGAATTCCATAAATAAATCATAAAGTTTTTTTTTAAAAAAATCAGCTTGAAGTTAAATTTTAAAAACATCAAAAAACTATTTTGCCTTTTTTCGATTACAGAAGTTCAAACACTAATTTAATTTTTAATTATTCATTTTCATTTGAAAAATAAAAAACATTTTTTTTCAAATTATCACATGAAATATCCAAATATTCACCTATGTGTAGAAAAAAAATATCTCTTATAAAAAAAATAACATAAATTTTATATTTTATTAAATTATAAGTGACCTTTAGAATAACATATATAACTTTATAAGATAAAACAAAAAAATATAATTCATGTCATTCAACTTGAGATTTTTATGTCTTTCAATGTTAAATGTACACAAATCAATATTTAAAATTATATAAATTTAAATAATTAAACACATTTGTTATATGATATAATAGCCTTTTATATAAATCCTCTACTTCCTACTTATATATGAGTGTAAAATGCAAATTACCATATTGATGCAAATTGTGAGGTAGAATATCAAATAAAAACATCTATATTTATTTATTTAATGATATATAATAAATTTAAGTGTTTATTTAAGTGAAAATTACGCGATCAAACGAACTTATATCTTAATTACTCGTCATAGTTATAGTTTGCTATATTTATCACTCGTGAGTCGCGACTAACATTATATATTAATTACGTGGGCTGACTTTGAGTTTGTATAATTAGTCACATTTGTACATGTATTATTCGTCATAATATACAATACATATGTATAATATACAATTATCTTATTAATATACACATACAGTTCACCTCTCTTTCCTCTCTCGATCACCTCTCTCCTCCCTCTCCCAATGTTGCTAGCCATATATACAAATGCATGTGTATAATATACAATTATTTAATGGATATACATATATAGTTCACCTCTCTCCCACTCTTTGACCTCTTTCGCTCGCCTCTCTCCCAATCTCGCTCAAGTCTCTCCTCCCTCTCTCAATCTCACTTGCCATATATACATATAATTATATGTATAATATACAATTATCTAATGGATATACATATATACAATTCACTTCTCTCCCACTCTTTGTCATCTCTTGCTCGCCTCTCTCTCCCAGTCTCACTCTTTTCTATAATATGTAATTATAAATTATAATTATCAAACTGTAGTTATAAAGAATAATTAGATTATATTTGAATGGCTATATATAAAAGTTCAATCATTTAAAGGGATACAAAATTAAAAATATCACCAATTGCGCAAGTTAAAAGAGTTCGTTAGCAAAATAAGCCACTTCACCAACTAGCTCGGCTAACCTAAGCCTTTGTGCGTATTATTACCAAAAAAAAATAAAATTGACGATGCTCGTGGGGCTCAAACTCAAAGCTGTGGCCTCTATTTATGGCCACATGCCCTACAATTTCTACCGCACCTTCTCCTCCACCGCCGCGCCAACAACAAATTTACCGGTGGTGCCGACACACATTTACCGTAGCCGGAGGATCTCAACTCCGGCGCCGGCATTCTCGAAGGTCTCAATTTTTTCCTGTCAAGGGGAGAAGGAGGAGTATGCCCCTTTTTCAGTGAGGAATATTTCTACCACTGGCATGGGCTATACACCTGGTAATAAGGAGGATCACCACCGGGAGAAGACATTGAGGTCGTCGCCGTCGTCATCAGCTCCATCAAAGTCTGCTAAACTGCTCACACTGCCTACAATTTTGACAATCGGACGTGTAGCCGCTATTCCGGTTCTCGTTACCAGTAAGTTTTTGGGGATACAATTAGTTTTGTTTAACCCTAGCTAATTGAGAGTGTGCAATGTGGTAAATATAGCTGTGATATCTGAAATTGGAATGTAATTGGAGGTGATTTTCTTCTTTTTTGGTGAGTTTCAATGTTTGTTAAGTTGATTAGTAGAATTGATTGATGCATTTAGATTGGTTCTCCGGGGATGTATGTATTCGTCTTGCAATAAAGTTACTCAATTTGACTTATCCAGAAAAAGGAAGTTGCTCAATTTGGTGTGAAATGATTGGTATAATGAGGCAGAAAAAGGAAGTTGCTCAATTTGGTGTGAAAGGATTGGTGTAATGAGTGGGAGAGGGTAAAGTCACTGGTTTTCTGCCGAAATTCCGTGTACTAAGAAAATTCAGTTACTTGTATCTTTATGCAATGGAACAATGGTTTGGAGGCTGGAATTAGTAAAAAGAGATCTTTTAGTTTTAATTTCCCTTTTGCTTGTTGAACTGCTAACTTGAGGAACATGGTGGCTGGTATATACTAATTAGAGACAAGAAACAGATGATACATTATGAGGAAACTGTCCTGGGTTCTGATATTAAGGCTGTATAAAACTTCTGAATATTTGAAAAAAGAGAGTAAGCGTTTCAGAGATCTGATGATTAACATAATTGTCTTGTTATTAGTCTATTGTATGCTTTTATGTAAGCTTTTCTAATGAGTTGCATATAGTTTGCTGATCTCTTTTATTACTTTAATCTCAGAAATTTTTGGATTTTAGTTTCGCTTGTTACCCTTTACACAGCCGTTAAGACAAATCAGGATGAGAGCATGAGTTTATTAGAATTTCATAACTTTTTCTATTTTCTTGGTTGGACAACATAAATTGTTTTCAGATGATACACTGTAAAAGAAAACTGATTTGTAGCCTTTTTAATATAGCATTCTATGTTGATAGCTGGTGGGGACCAACCGCTACAACATGTATATTTATTGCTGCAGCAATAACTGATTGGCTAGATGGATATCTTGCTCGCAAGGTACATGCTTCTGCTGTTCAATAGAATCATTTTTTCTCGAATTATAATTTCTTATATTTCAACTTTCAAAATTGGCTGGTTTGACACGTCCAGATGAATTTAGGAACTGCCTTTGGTGCATTTTTAGATCCAGTGGCTGATAAGGTATTTTCTCTTTATTCTTCAATTCACATGGTATTACCTGGAAGTTTGGCCAGTTTGCTAGTGTTGCTACCATTATCCATAATGTTTGAGACTCTTCAGCATAATTGCTTGTAATGAAAGAGCAGACATTTTTTGATACAACTCTTCTTGACTTCAACAGCTAATGGTTGCTGCCACATTGATCTTATTGTGCACCAAACCTTTGGAGGCTAGTTTGTTTGGACAATTTCCATGGCTACTAACTGTACCTTCTATTGCTATAATTGGCAGGGAGGTGAGTGATTAACTGTACTTCTGTTCATAATTGCATTTCCTTTCGCATTGGCAGTGTTCCAAAGTGCCATAACGACGTGCTTTAGAGCATTATGGTTGCCAATTAAGATATCGTAAAACTTCCTTTGGATGACAGTCTGACAAGTGAGGGAGGATTTAGTGAAGGAACAATGCTGCTTTATACTAATATAGATTGCATTTCCTTTCATATGGTATTTTTTTTTTCAGAAATAGAACTTAAGTTTGTGATATTAATAGTCATGAGATCAGTAACTATGTTGTCATAGTTCTTTTCTCTTGTAGATCTGTAAACACCATAACGGACTTGCAGTTTTCATTTTCGACATGGTTTTTTTTGTTGCAGTACACCCGGGGAACATTTTGGATAATGAGTTTCTGAAAGAGTTTTTAAATTTCCAGAAGGTTTCACTAAGATTATATTTCTGTTAAATTCTATGGTACACTGGCCTTAGGGAAATAGAAGATGTTAGATGGGCCATGAAAACCGTAAGCATTGATGTGAAAACTTTTGATCCTTTTAACATTCTATTCACCCTATCAGTATACAATTATATTGCATGGGACTTCGGAGCACGTCTTTCGGTGGTCATTGGATCATTGTCCGCTGCACTTTTCAGTTTTTATTTTACTTGTTTTTCTGGTGGTTGGGGCGGAGTTGCAAGGGCTTGGAAGAATAAGAACTTAACTGGAAAATTCAAACCATATAGTAATTGGATCCATCGTGCATGTTAAATTTGATTTGCAATTTGAGCTTCTAGTATATTAGAAAGAAACTACAAATCTGTGTTACAAGGGAAATGAAAATGACATTTATCATGAGGTAAATTGTGTTAAGCAGTTAATAGTACTTTTCGTGTTTAACTGAATTATTATCTTAACTCTAGGTGCGCGAAAGCTGGCCTTGACACCACAATCCTCAAAATTTATTTTTATCTTAGTTCTAACATGTAGATTTTCCACGTATAAGTTTAGTTATTCAAAAGATATTATCTTTGCTATAGTTTTCCACATAGTGTGGGATTACAATCACAATATTTTTTCTAGAGTTCCCTGAAGCTATTATTCATATCCTTCTTTCTGAAATGTAATTTTAGTTAAAACTATTCCTCTTCATTTGTGTCAAGTAAGTATGAATATTTTAAGTAATGCTGCGAGGATAAACTTCTCTGAAACATGCAAGCAGTGATCAGCTTAGATTGAAAAGAAAGAGGAATTCGAGAGCTCTTGAGAACATGGATTGGAACTGTGGGTACTCTTGATGAACCTTATTGTTCACTTGATTTTTTTCGATTATTAAGTTTTGCATAGTATGTAGTCTTTCTGATAGTCTGTGAGATCATAGTGTCCATATTTAGCCTGGTAGTCGCTTTTGCTCAAGGTGCGATATCTTTTTTTCCAATATGATATTTATGATATGACACTCTTTGGTACCTTTTTCAAATATACATCATATGATGCTCTTCCATGTTCCTCGAAAATCTTTTCCCTGCATCATTAGTTATTTTCATTGTGGATGAGTGATAAACACTGTTTTTTGATTCATTTTGCAAATCTTTTTGTAGATAACTATGTCTGCAGTTAGAGAATGGGCGGCTTCTCAGGGTGGTAAACTTTCAGAGGTTCACAAATCAACCTATTATTATTTACTCTTAAGAGTAATCCACATCATGATTTAGTTATCCCAGTGTTAAATAATGAATTTTCCAGGCTGTTGCTGTGAATAACTTGGGGAAGTGGAAAACAGCCACTCAGATGACTGCATTGACCATCCTTCTTCTTACTAGAGATAGCAGGTAACTTTCTGTTCTAAACTCGCGCTAATATTTGAAGGAAAAAGGGATGTTGATTGAAGAAGATTCATGTGAATGTTTCTTTGACCTTTGTAACTATCCTCTCTGCAGTTTATCAGGGGCTGGAACTTTTGTAGCTTCTGGTGTGATCTTGCTATATGTTTCAGCATGGTTAGCTGTATGGTCTCTGGTCGTATATATGAGAAAGATATCGAAAGTATTGTTGATGTAGAAATCATGGCCAATGATCACTCACATTTTGGCTCATTCTACTAGCTGTGGAGAAGCAGGTTGTACACAAGCTGATCCATGATTCTGCAAAAGGAAACTGCCCTTTGCAGTTGCATCTCGACTACGAGGGAAGTTGCTAACTTAATTCTGACATGCCTCGCCCCATATTTATCCCGTGCACTTTGGTTGTGACAGAGAGAAATGAAAAATGCTGGCTGTGTTCAACGTTTGCTTTTCCACTTCATTCTTTAACCATATTCTTTAGTGAAATTGGAGGCTCAATAGGAATATTACTATATCATTAAATACATGGAATTTGCGATATCTATTGTAATCGATTCTGATAGGAAAAATTTATACTCAAATATCGTTCCGGTTGAACCGGACTGATCGATGGCTCCTTCGGATCAATATTGCTATACACATTGCAGTAACTGTTTGTCATGCAATAAATTATGCACGAGGTGTTTGTTTACAGAGTTGTTTAGAAGTTTTGATAATTTTTCCTGTTTAAGGTCATTATCTGTCTTATCAGAGATGAAATATTATGTGTGAAATTGTTGCAATCCATGTTGATTGGACTCTTCAAAAATTTTGTCGTATTCGTGTCGGATCTTCTAAAATTGCACTAGGTTCTTTCACGCATTAATCAACATCTTTGCCCTACCATCCAATTTCAGGTACATATCTTGTGTTGACATTGTGCTTAATTTGTAGTTGCATTTTTGGTGTATAAGAGTTGAAATGATGTTAAGATATATTGAAAATTTGATGAAAATTTGTGCTTACTGTTTTGGGATGCGGCTCCTACAATTCAACAATTATTTTTGTAAAAATTATTTTTATAAATAGAATCGTTGTCTTTCTAATCGTAACTAATTGATCATCATGTTTCCAACAAGATTTTGATATATCAATTTTCAGTGATGAGTAGTAGCCCTAGTTCCCTCTATGTCAAATGTCTTCGTTTTTATCCTGGAAAAGTGATGATACAAGGTGGATATTTAGGAATCAAATTTTATGGGTTAGATGGGTGGTGTAATAATTAAATTAGGAGAAATTTTTAAGTAGAATTAAAAATGAGGATATAAGACTTAGCAGTTCATGCGTTTAAAGTTGAATAACAAAGACAAATATAATGATAAAATATGACGAATGATAAATATAATTCTTTTTCGATTTTAGAAACTAATGAGTGAGCAAGGCATATAATATTTAATTTGAATTTTCTCGTAAAACAAAGATAGGAACTTCCTAATTATTTAGACTTTAATCGACTCATATGTGTTGATATATTCTCATTAAAGTAACTTTATTAATAATTCATTCTTTCTATTTAATAATAGTCGTTCAATATTAACTACATATATATATTATTTAAAAGCAGTAAATAATAATGGTAATTTTATCGAATCGTCCTTATTAAATATAACTCATCTAAATATTGAAAAATGAATATAGTATTTAATAGCAAGAATAAAATAGACACAATATGATAATTTTTATTAATTTTATAAACTAAATAAGTATTATAAATATTTTAAAATAATATTGTGAACAAGTAAAAACGACTAGAACAGGTAATTTTTAAAATTGGTTTTTGAAAAATGATACACTTCATAAATTTGTAAACAATGACTTTATACGTCGCATAAAAATATTATAATATATTTTAAATTACAAATTTTAAATTTCGATAAATTTTATATGGATTCCAAATTATATCACATAGTTTTAAATCTCTAATATTATAATATCCCACCAACAACCCAAAGATCTTTTTGATTTCTGAGTCAGAACCGTCCAACCTCCTTTTGTCTGAATTTTGTCTTCATTTGCATTTAATTAATCTAAATCTATGTCGGGTTTTAATTAAGAATTTAAATTTTATTTGTAATTATTTTTTTCTTTTATTATTATTTCCTCTGTCTATTGTTAATTGTCATACTTTTTAATTATAGAGTTAAACTATAAAATAAATTTTAACTAACCATTTAGGATATATTTTTTCATCATATTAATAATAAAAAATTATAATGTATAGTACTTTTTGTATAGTTTTTGAATATCTAAATTTTTTATTTAAAAAATTGAATTAATATAATCTAATTTTAATTTTGAAATAAGTCAAATTGACTTTCAAAAAACGCAACATGACAAATAAAAATGGACGGATGGAGTATACTATATCCCCTCTATTCTCATTATTTGTCTACTTTTGAATTGACACACCTATTAAAAAAATAATTATTGACATAGCAAATTTACTATAATATTTTATTGACATAAAATAAATTATGTTCCTCCTTTGATTTTTCTCTCCTAAAAGATTTGTGCAACTATAGTTAAAGACTTCGCCAATATTATTAACATATTTCTTGAATTAAGATGATTTGATTTGATCTCTTTATCTTAAGAAAATATAATATTCTTTATATAATAGTTTCTAAAAACTGTAATTGAAATCTTCAGTGGAGTCCAACTAAAATTAAACTTGTTTTATAGAGTCTTACAATTTTTCAATATTCAAATTTTCGAGATACTCTGAAGCCATTCTCCTTATTGGATAAAGATTTACTTATTTCAACAACTCTGATTCGTACGCATCTTTTCATTATTTAATTTTTTAACACATACTACAACATGTAAAAGGAAAAAAAAATTGGCCAGAATTTCTTTTTTCTATATTATTATACCTTTTAAAATATTTTTATCTTTTCAATTTTAATACATTTTAACTAAAAAATAAAAAAAAATTAATTTATTTTAAAATAAAAAATATTCTAATTTTGTATTTCTAATCAAATTTTGGCTAAGGCCACGTAAAACTATAGTAGGATATTAAGCCAAAAAAAAGGAAAAACTATATGAGTATTTGAATTTGGAATCCAATAAATTTAATCTTTTCATTAATTAATGGTTAATTTGGCGCTTAATCACGTGATTCCTCCTTGGAATACTAAAGTCTAGTAGGAGCTGAGCTGTTAGCCACTAGCCATGCATGCTTTGGTAAAATATCTAATTATTATATCAAACTTTTTGATATAGTGATTACGTAGATGTTTGAATATGCAATTTTATCGTATGATTTGAAATTATGATATAAACTAAATTTAATTTTAGAATTATCGGACAGAGTTATAATTAATATTATTATGTTTATTAATATTTAAACTATTCATATCGAATATAACTATTACTTTCACCAATTAAATTTATAGTTGATATCTATTACTTTACTAATCTTTAAACTATTTATATCGAAAAATGTATATTTAATACGAAGAGATTGTCTGTACTATATAAGATAATTATGTTAAAAAATATACTATACTACAAGTGATGTTCTACTCTACTTTTTTAATTGAACTAACGTTCAATCAATAAATAATCTAAAGAATTAATTTGTATTTTTTTAATTATTTTTACCTTTGAGGACATTAAAATAATGGCATTTGACACTACCATTTCTCTATTTATAGTGAATGTCATTAGCCTTAGAGAGTAACAAAATCATATCATTGTGTGAAAAAAAAAAAGAAAGGAATAAAGAAAAAATGGAGAGGAAAATTTATGGTCTTTTGTTTCTCCTTGTCATTTTGTTCACTTCACGTAAGTCCTTTTTTCCCTTCTTTTTTTTTTTTTTTAAAATGTGAACTTATATTTAGAAAAAAAAAACATTTAGGAAAAAATGCTCATATCTTGAATGTGCTCGGTAGGATGAAAAATATTTTTCGAAAAAATTAAGTTTTTAGTTTTTTTTTTCATATTTGATAATATAACATGTATATGTTATCTAATAAAATGTTATAGTAAGTGGAATAGGATGGAGAGCACTAACTTAGACACATAGAGTAAAAGATAGTCCGTTGAGCAACATTCATCATTAAAAAATTATACCGTATATTATTAAAAGTTAAAACAAAATATATAAATATATCACAAATTAAATTATTTTTCATGAATATATATTGATTATTGAACATTTTTAGCGAAGTTTTTGTCTACACCATTGGTGGAGACTAGAGGTTCTAAGGGTGAAATGGTCAAGAAATAAAGGTTTCGAGGTGGAGATGAGACAATACATTTAAAATATCACTTGTGAATTCTATCTTTATTTTTAATGAATTTATTTTCTAGGTACCAAACACACCCTTAATTTAAAATGTCTTTTACATATATTTTAAATAATGTTATTATTAGTCTATTACAAGTTTTGTTGCTTCCCATGAAGGAATATTGGTCAAATATTTATTGCACAAATCAATCCATTTTTTTTTTCTCTTTACTTTACCTCTATTGTGTATTGAATATTGATGCAAAAAAATATAAAAATAATTACCTATACTTCAAGGTAAATTAATTAATAATCATTAAAAAAGTACCCTATTAATAATTTCCATCTTATTATATAGCAATAGTATTCACGAAGATTTTGACCTCTTTATATAACAGTATCGTATGTAAATATAACTGTAGATATTATCGATCATAACAAATTTTACATAGATGATAACATGTTATAACCGATTAAATTGAAATTATGGACACAGAAATGTCGATCCGAGGGGCGGAGGGAAGAGTGTGCATCTCGCAAAGCCATGGGTACAAGGGTCCATGCGTGCGTGACCACAACTGCGCTCTCGTCTGCCGTAACGAATATTTCTCCGGTGGAGACTGCATTGGATTTGGCTTTAACAGAAAGTGCTTTTGCACTAAGGCTTGTTAATTAATTAATTAATTAATTAATTAGTGTCATGAAAATGACACTAAATTAATTTAATTAATTAGTTCATTAATCCATCTCTAAGTTAGTTTTGTTTTAGGCAATAATAAAATGTAGTAGTGTTTTTTTTCTTTTCTAAAGGGCATTATGCCCTTCAGGGTTGTAGTCTTTCTTCGAAATCTGTGTGAACATGAGGTGTTTTGTGCATCGATTGATTAGTAATTCAAGGGTTCTTTCTTTCTTCTTTGCACTAGTTGGTACTTGGTACATTCTCTACTATCGAACAAATAAGTAATTAGCAATTTTAATTTTGAGCGTATTTAATAATTTTTATATAATAAATTGAATATATGGTGTATTTTAAAATATTATACTAAAAAAAAAAACTGATAAAAAAAAAAAACTTTGTGATTGATATTTTTTTTAAAAGCCAAAATATAAGATAAAATATTTGTCACCCGAAATTAACATAGAAAAATGAATCGCAATTTTAGTGGGATAGTATTTTAAAGGAATTAATAAGTCACCACAAATAATTTATAGATTATTATTCCTTATTTATCGTACCAAACAATTCCTATAAGGTGAATGCAAAAAGAAAAACTTGATTCAGGATAAATACCTCTTTACTTTACGATCAAAACATGATAGAGCCATCATTTTAGGAATGGATTTAGCTGAATTCAATATATAAATTTTGCTTTAAGTCATATAGTTATATCAAAAAATATTATTAAATACATGTAAATATTTAATAAGCAACCCTAATAATTAAATCTATAAAAAAAATTTTAAAAATGTGTGATGCGTTAATAACTAAATCTAATTATGGATTTGGTGATAAATTTAGAAATCATGCTCTTCCTCGAAACCAAAATTGTCGCTACTTTTCATGTTAACAGTTATATACCTAACAGAATCAAAGCAACTGAAAAAACATATAAAATTTGGGGATAATTAACATATTTAGTGAATTCGGGATAATGAAAGTGTACGCAATTAGTCACTGTCTTTATGAGGTATAGAGATTGCTTGAAACGAGCCTGACATCAAAATGAACACTTTTTGAATCCTAAACAACAAAAGAGACCCTCTTTAAAAATACACACAAAAACGGACAGTTCACTCATTTATGGGCGAACTACAACTACCATATTTTAACAACGTCGTCTTCGTTAACTCCAAATTCATCCAAATCCATATTAATTCAAATCTTAAAGGTAGTTCACCTACAAATGAGTGAACTATAATTCTTTTTGTTAACCCTCCTCACGTGAATCTATATCTCGTCATTCTCACGTGAAACTATATCGCCTTCTTCAACAATAAATATGGGTTATTACTCCACATTTTTTATTCAACATCTACTTTTCCTTACTTTATATTTTGATTTTTGCAATTTGATAGTTATGTCTCAACAATCCAGGAAGTTAGTATATTCTGATGAATCATATGTTTGTAAATGCAAATAATATGTAAAATGAAAGCATGGACTCTAAGAAATTTTGATCGCAAGTTTTGGTGTTGTGCACATTCAAAGGTAAAAAAATTAAGCTATCCACTTCAAGATATTTGGATATTCACTTGATTTCTTGTTTTGTTATTTCAGTAAAATAATGGATGCGAATAGACCCTCTTTCGATGGTGATACAATAACTTCACACATAAATATGTAATTTGTATATATGAGATAGAACATCTTCTAAGGATTTGCTAAAAGAATTAGAAGAAAAACAAGATGACATGTTTGAGACAAGGATTCGTATAAATGAGATGGACATATATTGCTCCAGATCGCATGACACAACAATGTGTTTTATGTTGGGAAATTAGTCATAAGAAGCTCGTTGTCTCAGTCGATCTTAGTAGTTTTTTTTATTATTGTTATAAGCAAATAAATAGTGAAATTTATTTTATGAAAGAATATCATTTTTAAATACTTTTATCATCGAAAAAGTCATGATATTATGCATTTACAATACACTCAAAATTAAAAAATAAATATATATTTAGGTGAGGAGTTTGACAAAAAGAATTGTAGTATGCCCATTTGTTGGCGAACTACCTTAAAATATTGTGTAGTATTAGTTTGGATAAATTTGGAGTTAATGGGGACTAAAACTTTAAAAGATGATATTTGTAATTTGTTCATAATGGGTGAACTGTTCGTTTTGATATGTGTTTTTAGAGAGGGTCTCGTTTGGTGTTTAAAGTTCAAAAAGTATCTGTTTTAATGTCGGATTCATTTTCAAACAAACCTGACTCATACAAATCAAAATAGTAATTAAGTGGAAAAAGGGTAGTGAAAAGAAACATGACAACTAATAGCAAAACAATACATGATAATCCACATATGATATCAAATGCAAAAAACTAAAAACTACATGAATAAATTAGGTAGAATACATACATATGCCTTTTAATTTGACTTCAAATTAAATTTATGATCTTCAACTTTGACTTTGCACAAATAGAAACTTAAACATGTATAAAGTTGAACAAATAGACATACACGTCCTACATGACATCATGCATTTTATTTATGCATTGTTTGCCTTCTAGACAGACACACATTTCTGCATATAATTTTTAACCAATTTTTTTTTGTGATGATTTAATAAATTATATGTGTTACTTCTAATGGATAAATATAGGTGCTTATAAGTTCAAATGAGATATGGACCGTGAAACAGAGTTTTCCCATCCACGAAACTAACTTCTAAAGCAAAAGTGATGAATATTCAAAGTTTGTCTTATTTACACTAATTTGTAGTAAAATGGTCATAATGATTTACTTTAAATATTAAATGATACTAAAATTGGTGACATTTGAACGAAAACTCATTGACCAATAATTTTTATTTATCATGGCTCACCTAATTTATTACGTACAAAAGCTATGATAGTATACATTGTTTACCTTCAAAAGAGTTACACATTGATTGCATGTAGTTTTTTTTATCAAATTCTTTTATGGTGTTTTTGATGATTTAATAAATTATGTGTGTTAGTTCCAATAGGTAACTATAGGTATTTATAAGTGCAAATGAGGTATGGATCGTGAAATAGAATATTTCCATACACGAAACTAACTTCTAAAGCCAAAGTGATGAAGATTTAAAGTTTTCCTTATTTACGCTAGTCTATAGTAAAATGATCATAATAATTTACTTTAAATATTAAATGACACTAAATTGGTGACATTTGAAAGAAAATTCATTGACCTACAAATTTACTTATCATGGTTAACCTAATTCATTACGTACTAAAAGAAACAAAGTATACATTGTTTGCCTTTCAAGAGAGGCACACATTGTTTACATGTAATTTTTTTGTGGGTGTTTGTGATGATTTACTAAATTATGTATGTTAGTTTCAATGGGTAAATTTAAGTGTTTATAAGATCAAATGAGGTATGGAGCGTGAAATAGAGTTTTTCTATACATGAAACTAACTTCAAAAGCCAAAACGAAGAAGATTCAAAGTTTCTCTTATTTACACTAGTATATGGTAAAATTGTCATAATGATTTATTTTAAACACTAAATGATACTAAATTGGTGGCATTTGAAAGAAAACTCATTGACCTACAATTTTTATTTATCATGGTTCACCTAATTTATTAGGTACTAAAAGATATGATAGTATACATTGTCCGCATTCAAGAGAGACACATTAACACTACAATTGGTACGATGCCTTTAACTACCACCAAATCAAATGTTCCACATGAATAATCTAGAAATATGACAACTCTTAACTATCTCACAACTAATAATAAAATAATACATAATAACCACATATGATGTCAAAATCTAAAGACTAAATGAATAAGCAAATATTATATCGTCACGATACTCTATACAACCACCAAATCAAATATTCTACTTGAGTGTCCGTTTTGATGCCGGACTCATTTTCAAACAAGTTCAACTCGAGCAAATCAAAATAGTAATTAAACGGAAAAAAAGATAGTGAGATACATAACAACCAAAAGCAAAACAGTACATAATAATCCACATATGATATTAAATGCCAAAAGCTAAAAAGACTACATGAATGAGCTGATACTACAATCGACACGATGCTCTATATTAGCATCAAACCAAATGTTCCACATTAGTAATCTAGAATATGATAACTCTTAACTACCTACTAATCTTCTACCCGTATCCACAATCTCCATACCATTCAGTTTTTGGTCCCATCTTCCGTAAATTAAAGATGTGTCTAATCAACTCTCTATTCTTCTCCTCCTTACCTCCATCTCTCCCGACCTCACTATATATCCAATCTCGCATGACTCACACATCTCCTCTTCTCATGTTCAAACCTATAAATGCGTTTCCTAATAAAGGTAACTTCGTATTCAAAGAGATTCGAAACTAAAATCTCTGATCAAGGATGAAAAAGTAATTTCCACTCTACCTGAAGTCCACAACCCTTGTAGGTAAAATCCACTCATGATATTCTCATCCTAATCTTATTGCTTCTAAATCCTAATATATCCACATATAATAAGTAAAGTTAATACAATCAAAATAATATACTCTTTCCGTTGAAAAAAGAGTGAATTTATTTCCTTTTTAGTATGTTTAAAAAAGAATGACCCTTTTTTTTTTTTGCAAATTTTAAATTTAATTTTCCACGTGACATGTTTAATACCACAAGATTAAAGGACATTTTGATACATTTGATATAACTTTAATTTAGAACTACAAGATGTTTAAAAAAGAATGACCCTTTTCTTTTTTGACAAGATTTTAAATTTAATTTTCTACGTGACATGTTTAATACCACAAGATTAAAGTACATTTTGATACATTTGATATAACTTTAATTTAGAACCACAAGATTAAAAAGTATTTTTTCTTTTCTTAAATTTCGTTCAAAGTCAAACTAAATCATTTTTCTTTAAATAAAGAAAGTAATAGATTATAATTTAGACGTAATCTAAATTAATTGAATTTTAATGTGAATATTAAACGCGGAAAAAAGTTCTTGTCTTTTGGACGGTCAAAATTGCTCTCTTGTATCATATAGAACGCACGTCCGAGAATATGGAGCTTTTCAACATTTTCCCACCAAATTGTGCGGAGACAAAATAGGAACCCACAAGATTCGAAGGTATTCAATTTTTATTCATGAAAAATCTGTTATTATTTCATACAATTTTATGCTTTTTCTGTATGCATTTTAGCTTTTGATTCTCTTGTTATAAAGCTGTAATTTGAGCTCATTTCTGGAATTTATTATGCGGGTATTGGTTAAATATCCATTTGATTTGACGGGTTTTCAGATTTTCAATTTTGATCTAATTTTACGAACGAGAAGGTAGAGGTGATCTCTTTCTTCCTTAATTGTTGTTTGTTGATTTTGAATTCATGATATTTAGTTACCAGAGGCGGATCCAAGATTTGAAAGTTCATTCGGTCATTTTGAAGTTGAAACTTGAGAATTTTGAATTTTTGCTTTTTGGAAAAAATTGTAGTTTTGTGAGTGAAAGTGAAATTTGGTTCTTAAAATGACTATTATATCAGTTTTTGGGAACTTGAAAATATTTGAAGATCAGAATTTGTTAGGGGAGTTTATGGTTCCATTGATTTCTTGCTTGCAACCAAACCCACAACTTAGGGGTTCCGCCGAATTTAGTAATTTTTGTTCAAATGGTGTGTTTGTGTTTTTAAAAAATTCATTAAATATGTACCACATTTGATTTAGAACCCATTTATTATCACTTGAAGTCGTCATTCTAAAATGTAGAAATCGTAAAGTTGCAATCCTAGCTCTGCCTCTGTATGATGTTTGGTTCGAAGGATTATGTGGGTTTATTTCAATAGAAGTTTTGGGATTAAGTCTATCTCGTGTTTGGTTGGAGGTATTAGCTAAAACCAGTATCTTTTTATACCAATTCTTGGTTTAACTTATTCCATACAAAAAGTGGATTGATTATCCACAAAATATATAATTCCATTCTGGGGTATCCTGGAATCACATCTTAAAGATGTTGCAATCTATCTGATCTGATTTTTTAAGGAAAATGGGTTAAAGGGGAATACAAAAGCATTGACTTTGTAATGCCAGTACTAGACGTGGTGTTCTTGCATTTTTTCGAATCACCTTGTCAGGCTTTTTGGTTCCAGCACTGGGTTGGAGCGATATAAAAAGTGATCGAGTTGTTTACACAAACACAAGAATCATGTTGTTTCAGCAGTTCAAGAAAAAGAATCTCGTTGATTCAATTATTTTAGTTTTCAAATTGATAACTTTTGATTAGTATGTTTTACCTAGGTCAAAATGACTTCTTGTTTGTTACCTTTAGTTGCTTTTGTATTTGTTGTTTGGTGTCGCATCTACCTTCACAAGGTAGGGGTAAGACACACCAGCCTCCCCAGATCACACTGGGTATGTTGTTGTTGTTGTATCTTATCTATATTACTGCTATTATTTCCTCGGCAACAAAACAGCAGGAAAACCATGTTTTATCTTCTTATCATAAGATGTAGCTAACCAAAAGTGGAGGCAGTCATGGGAGGCTGAAGTAGCATTGGCACCAGGGCGGAGAAGAATATTTACTGTGGATATTTTACCTAAACTAGCTAAATGAATGAATCTGAAATTTTCTTTACTCCAGTGATATTTGTGTTTCTTTGCCAGTCATATTTACTGATGGTTATTTATGTCACCAGCCAAGATCATCCAGTCATGCTTTTGGAGACTTGTTTTCTTTCAGAAGTTTCTTTTATTTTTATTTTCAGTATCTGTGGTACTGAACATACGATGTCGTTTGCAGTTCTTTATCTCTTTGGTCATATCGGAAGCTTCTTTGAACATGGACCCTCCTACAGTTGAAGAAAAAATCAAAACAGCAGAACTTGAAGACGTGCAATTAGAGGAAGTGAAGGAAACTAAACCAGCAGCAATTGAGGAGGACGATGCCCTCTTCCACTGTGATCTATTTGATGCAGAGATGGTTCAAAAGGTAGCGGATGAATTTCTCCCTGGACTAGCCTCTGCCTGTATTGATAATACGACCGGTGGTTTGTTGAATAGCCCCGCTTCTGTGGCTGTTGATATTAGAAGAGAAATGGTGGACTATCTTGTCCAGAGAAGCGAGATGTTTGTTGCAGAATCTGTTGTCTTAGAAGGTGACTCGGTTGTTGAAGTGTCAGACAACCCTCATGATATTATATCGGATTTTATTGATGATTTTGCACAGTCTAAGAGGAACTTTTTCTGCAAAGTCTCATCATGGATGCTAAGTGAAAGGAGAGAGGAAAGGATAGATGATTTCGTACAAGAAATGGAAATGAATGGCTTTTGGTTGATGGCGAGGAGGATAGCAGTGGCACAAACATCGATAAGAAATATCGACTTCAAGAACATTTATCACTGCAGTATGAGGTTCAAATCTGAAGAAGAGCTTTCGAAGCATATCACCTTGTGTGGTTTCAGGGAATTGCACTGTGAAAATGAGGGATGCAATGCCCGATTTAGTGCAGCTCAGCTGGAACTGCATGATTCAACATGTCCGTTCAAAATACTCCAATGCGAGCAGAAATGCCCAGAAACACTCATGAGGCGTGAAATGGACAGGCACTGTATAACTGTATGTCCAATGAAGCTTGCCAACTGCCCCTTCTATCCAGTAGGCTGTGTGTCTACTATTCCTCAATGCAAAACTGACCAACACCGTCTTGAGAATCTTCTGCCTCACTTGACCCACATCTTAAAACTTATTCATAAGGAAGCATCTTTCGAGGCTTTGAAGAAAAGGGCTGAACATTTGTTGGAGGTCAGTTATTAAATAGTGCCATTCTCTTTCTTTGGATATATTGAACTTACGTTAGTGCTTCTTTTGTTTGGAGTTTTTTTCTCTCGACGAGGCATTAAAATGTAGAGAAAGAAAAATAGAATGCCAAAATTGTAGAAATAGGAAGACCAAAATATGCACTTACATCTAACTAGTTGAGAAATTGGATTAGCAGTGATTTCTGTCCTGCCACTATTTTCCTTCCATTATCTCAAGTCTTTTTCTACTCTGTGACCCCGTTAGCAACACGAGGAGATATTGTAGGTGAAGAAAAATGGTACTCTTTCCGTTTCAAGTTGCTTGTCTTACTTTTCTTTCCGCCCGTTCGAAAAAGAATGCCTCTTTCTACTTTTGGCAACTCTTCAATCTCGACTTTCCACATGACAACATATCTAAGACCACAAGATTAAATGACATTTTGGTACTTTCTACATATCTTTAGTTTACGACCACAAGATTCCAAAGTCTTATTTACTTTCTTAAACTTCGTGCCAAATCAAAACCAGACAAACAATTTGAAACAACGGGAGTAATGTTCAAATGGATACTTCAGTCGAAAAATAACTATCACATGTTGCCTTGGCTGGCCAGTTCACAGTCTAATCAAGACAAAACTGAATGTTAGAGCTATTTATTGAATCTTATTCACAAAGGTGTTTCACCAGATTCTGGATATCCTTGCAGCTAAATTTGCAAGAAACTACTCTAACCATGAACACTCTTGATGTGTTGATATATTTTTTTCTTCACAAACAGGCATCATCACCTGGACGGCTGGCAGCTGCTCGTGATGCAAGATCATTAACAGTTGCAATCAAGCGTATTGATGCAAAGCTTGGACCTTTGGAAGCTGAGGAAATTAAAGAGGACAATGCAGATGACGCTGACTTGAAAGATGAAAAAAAGGATAGCACTGATCTATCCGCCAAAAAGGATAGCAGTGATCTATCCGCCAAAAAGGATAGCACTGATCTATCCGCCAAAAAGGATAGCAGTGATCTATCCGCCAAAAAGGATAGCACTGATCTATCCGCCAAAAAGGATAGCAGTGATCTATCCGCCAAAAAGGATAGCACTTATCTATCCGCCAAAAAGGATTGCTCTATTGACTTGTCTCATAATGATGAACAATCTCCACAGCATAACTCCTCAGCTTCACCGCACAAAACAGTCTCACCTGACAAATCAGAGAAAGTTGTGGAACCAACCGTAACGGATTCAACCAATGAACACTGTGAGAAACCAGACTCTAGAGATCTACCCCATTACAAAAATGACGGTTTGAAATCACCTGACAAAGGTGAAGAGTCTCTTAGCACATCCGAAAAACATCAAGATGTCAAAACTTCAGCACACAAACTAGAGTCACCTAAAAGTGAAGATCCTCCCAAGTCACCCGAGAAGCATCATAATTCAACAACTTCTGAAGAACAAAAGGAGTGAAATAAGATCTTTGTGGATCAAATGGAATTCAGACTGTGATCAGCAAGTCAGCATCTGACTAATGGAGTTTTAACAGATCCATGGTTGGAAAGGTAAAACAGCGAAAAACTCATTTCTGAAAGTAAATGTATGTGTAGCCACCAAATGAGAAGTAGAATGCAAAATTTTGAAGGTCAAGTATAAGAGAACACATATTCATTTTGTATATTGAAGTGATCAGTACCTTCAAGAGTACTGATGCTCGAATTCTCAGGCTGGAAGATTGACGACAAGAAAGTAAGTACATTGTTTAAAGATTGTTTCTATCTTCAAATCTGAGCTGGAGCAAGGCCATAGCTTAGGAGATTGCATGAAATAGTTAAAGTTGCATACTAGTTCTGATCTTCTTCAAAAATGGCACAATTTTGTTTGAAATCCTTTTTTTCATCTCCATACATACACTGATATGAACATTTTTCCTGTATAATTTATCACACTAGCAAGTTTTCCCCTTGCTTATTCATTTTTTCTTGCTTGTAATTTGCTTTGTACAAAACAGAGTTTTATTTTTCCTTGTTAGTGATTCACATTCAATTTGTTTCAACTTCAATCAAATGCATACTCCTTTTTCACTCTAGTGAATTTTCTAACACTGCTAGTCTGCTATTGCCAATTGGTACATTTTAATTATCATTCTATCACGACCTACGCTCATGTCATGTATTTTCCGCTTTGGGCTTAGGCCCATACAAATTTGTCTGTGGTCTATGCCACATTGAGCCTCAAAAGTGTGCATACCATATAAACTTGAGTTATGCCTTATAAAGGGTTCTCACGGGGTTGTGGTCATAAAAGAAGAAATGAGGAGTATTGCTATGATGTAATATTATTTAAATTCGAAAGTCAATCATTCCTAGCTTTGTTGCGAAGGTATTAGGGAGATCAAAGGGGAGTCTATTAGTCTAATAGAGAGCTCTCATGGGGTGTAGTCCACAACTTCAGCCTTAAGCTAGGTTGGGCTACAATTCTTGTATTGAGCAAACCCAAGCATAAAATTCGAAAGTCAATCATTCCTAGCTTTGCTGCGAAGGTATTGGGGAGATCAAAAGGGAGTATATTAGTCTAATAGAGAGCTCTCATGGGGTGTAGTGCACAACTTTAGCCTTAAGCTAGGTTGCGCTACAATTATTGTATTGAGCAAACCTAAGCTAGGTTGGGCTACAATTCTTGTATTGAGCAAACCCAAGCATTAAAGAGCAACTTTTAGTGTCATGCAAGAAGTAGTTGTCTTGTTGTTGGTAGGCGCGGCTATGTGAGTTGTTAAAAACAATACATCAATTCATCTTCATCAAAGGTCAAGATCTAGATACAATGACAATAACTCTCGATAATTTCTTTGTTTTTAATGCAATCTAATCTCTTGATTACCGTCATTTAAGGTTTACAATTGTTTGCTTCTGCATCACACCTTATTATTTCAATCCCAAACACCTCTTGGCTTTGAGTTTACATATTTTTGGTCAGGTGAAAATGTAGCTTGCTACATGTCTCAAAGCTAGCCAGTAGCCATCAATCAAAATCATTTGAAACTTATGTATTGAGAATGTAGAAGAAATAAAACTTTATATTAAGGAAAGAATAATTGGTTCTCCTTTTCACTAAAGTTAAGCTAAATGAGCTTCATTACATATAATGTGAGAAACATAAATTTAAAGTTTAATTAATTGGCAATCTAATTAAAATGGTTATTAAATACTCTTAGGTGTTTGCCAACTATAAAAGCTCCTAAACTGATCTAAATTTTCATGCTGAATAGTTTTACCTAACGTAAAGGGTATATCTGAACCTCCTTCTCTGTAAAAGATAGAACGTGAAATAATTAATACATGAATGACTGAACTCTGCATAACTAATACCTATGTTAAAAAATGACGAATTCCCATATGAGAAATAAAATGTTCAAAAATTTCTTCAATCAGCCTCCCAACTCACAAGTAGTTTACAAGTTTGAATATAAGATACACGAAGATAAAGGCTGCTGGAAATACATATGGAACTTTCTTCCGCGCTACAACATTTGGAGAATCTCATGGTGATGGTATTGGTTGTGTTGTTGATGGATGCCCACCTCGTATGCCACTATCGGAAGCTGATATTCAACAACAATAACAACATACTCGGTGTAATCCCACAATTCAGAGTCTAGGGATAGTATCGTATACGCAGAACGTACCTTATCTTAGAAGATAGAGATAATCACTCCGAAAAATCCAGACTCAAGTGATGCATAATTCCTCTTCAAAAGCAGTGTTGATCTGGTTCAATGTTGATCCAGACTCAAGTGATGCATAATTCCTCTTCAAAAGTAGTGTTGATCTGGTTCAATGTTGATCTCCAGGAAATCAATGCCACTATATTTACTCGAATTCAGCAAAGTTATACACCAAAGTTTATCGTCTTCATAGATCTGTCTGTGCCATCCTAATGCATCAAGCTTCGTAAGTTTCCCCTAAGGTGAAAATGGCCGGGTTAATCAGCAACCATGAAACCTTAGCTCAGCTCAGCTCAAGTTAGCTCAACTCAATCATCATCAGGTCGAACAGATTGCTCGAATTCTGGATCCATTATCACCCCATCCATAACATGTACAACAATCTTCCCTCTTCTCAAATCCACCATTTCCGAAGCAATTCTATTAACTATCAACAACCCATCTGACTCTTTCGATATATACACAGTGTATCCCGATATTGAATCATAATCAATCTCCTTCCCAACTTGTACATCATCCGCGTAAATCCTTCTTGGTACAGCTGAAAACCCGAGTACTCGAGTTAGTATTGCATATGTATCGTTCTCATTCTCATTCTCACCCAATCTCAATCCCAGATCCCGCTCGAATGCTTCTTCAGATGGCAAAAATAAAGTAAACCCCAAATCTTGAGGTAACATTCCAATCACTATTTCCCCAAACTTCCCTATTCCTCTTCCTCCATCTAATCGATTTTTCTTCAGTTTCAAACCAATCACATTTTCATTTCCTTGTGTTATTTCGTTAAGTTTTAGTACTGAAAAACACAGCACGAAAGTACAAGCAATCGAGACTACAATATATAGAAATTTGATAGGATCATTAGTGAAATGACCTCGTCGTTTCATTTTTTTTTTGGTTTGGTTATAGTTTTACAATAGCAAAGTCTTTGGGACCTTTCATCAACCAGTTGATATGCAATTTGCTATAGCGTTCAACCGAAACAGATAAATGGAAACTGAAGTGGAGATTTATCGATTACCTGAAGAAAGGAGAAGCTTGAATCACTAGCAGATCTGTAATCACTACTTTGATTTTGTTGTTAAATAGTTTTGAAGATGTGAAACTATGGAGGAAAATGGTGGATTTGTGAACTTCGATGAGTTGAAGTTTGAAGGAAGGTAATATATATGGTCAAATAGTAGATAAATGGCAAAAAATGGTGAGGATAGGTTCAAAATGTTTCATTTACTAGTTCGGAATAATACATAAACGTGCTCTTTAACTTGAAATAGACCTTAATACGTGTATGCTGGGGGTGAGCTAAGACAGCACTTGCCGTAAGAAAACTAGGTAAATAGCAAGTCAGGTAGGTGAGCAATAGTACAAGCAAGCGAGGTTGAAGGGCTCGTTGCAAACTTTTACCTCTTCGTTGACAACCTCTCATTTGTTTCGATTACTTGTGGGACCTGCTTCTTTAGGGTATAGGGAGCTCCATCCGAGAGCATAGAAAGTACGAGTTCATTATAGCTCGATAATTTTGGTTCAACTTTGTAATTTGTTGAGATATCTCACTGAATATGTATATATTATGAAATTTAGAAAACAGATAAACTTTTTAATTCAAAACTGATAAACTTCAAATTTAGAATCGATCTCTGGGGTGTAATGCACATTGATATGTTGGTTCACCATAACAAGAACTTGTAAAGAAAACCTTATGAATTTTAACACTTAATTGCAGTAAACAATTCATTGGCACCAATTTGGACTTGCTAGAGTAGAGCAACTAGCAATGATATTACTTATATGTTCATCGTTTAATATTCGCAAAAAAAAAAAGGCAAATTTAATTCACAAAATTTATGAAATCGTAAATGTTTGTATTATACAAATTACATTGTTAACAATCTTATGTGAGTACAACTTGAGTTTACAAACACAAGAAAAGCCTATAAAATAATGAAAACGTCACAATTTCACATTTTTTTTAGATGTACTTGTCTCTCCGTATAGACTCTTCAAAAATATTGTTGTGCCTATGATGGATTCTCCAAAAACGCACTATTTTTGAAGGATCCAACACATAGCAAAAGACATAATTGAAAAGTCGGAGCAACAAACTGGTGATAGCTCCAACAACAAAATCTATATACATTTCTCTGTTCAACAATATAACTCTCTATGTGTTGAGGATAACTTCTTTTAACAAAAAATTTCACTCTCCAAACGTAGTAGAATGCCAGAAATGTGAGAAGCCATGTAGTGAGAAGTTGTAATGGGGGGGGGGGGGGGGTACGCAAACTGCTCAGCTCCTTTTAAAGGGGAACCTAAGCTGACTTGGTTGTCGATGGCTGCAAAGGTTCCTGTAGTGTAAGATTGACTGGAAATAGCATACATTGTGCATATTGAGTCATCAACTGATCCACGAGCACTAGGGCGACCATTGCTTCCACCATCGGAACAGCTGTTGCACAAAGACATCAAATGTCCGTTTACTTTTCAAGTGGTTTTCAAATATTTAAGGAGAAAAAGGAACCAAAAAAGGAATGTATTTTGTAGAGCAAATGGCAAGCAGATTTTCTCTTGGTTATTTTACAAAAACACCAGTAAAGAACAAGAACAGATCGAGCTAGTCTAGATGTCATGCCACCTAAGTGGTTTCTAAGAGTAAAGATCCTAGTACGATGAAAGGAAGGGACAAGCCAAATTAAGTAATAGTCAAAGTCAGGCATACGAACCTCGTGGAACCACACAAGGATCATGGCGACCACGAGCAATGAGTTCAGTCTCATGTTTATCCCTACTAACAGTATGTTGCTTCCTCTGCATAACAATTCAAATAAGACGTATTTCATACAGAATAACCTAACTTGAAAAAAAATGGATTTTTTTTTTATAGAGACTGGGACTTACTGCAATTGTAGAAGTTGGCTTGAATGCTACTCTCATATTAATAATTTCTCCATTTGATATGCCTCCCTGTGAAATAAATTAAACAGATAACTCAACTTGAAAAGGAAATGGAATTGTTTGTCAATTTCTAAAGACATATCCAAATGAATATTGCAAATATTGCGAGTGTACCTGGATACCACCAGATCTATTGGTTTTTGTCCTGATTTGGTCATGTTCATCCATAAAGAACTCATCATTATGCTCACTGCCAGTCATGAAAGTACCTGTAGTTTTTCACCAGAAACAAAATAGAACATGAGGTTTATCAAAGATATTAACATGTTAGAGGCCTTCAAGTTTTTTTGACATAGGACGATACCCATATTTAAATTCAGAGAAGTTGTCTACATCTGTAATTTTGAACAAAGAATGACTCGCATCTGAATTGGCCAACTTCCTTACTATTCTAACCAACCATGCCGTAAACAAAGTGTCAATGAATCAACTAAGATCCTTAGCATTAATTGTTTAATCCCCTTAAATCACCAGTCAAGTAACTAACACCCCCTGGACCAGCCACATCGTAGATCTAAACTCAATGAAGCACACTTGACCACCTAAAAACTTTTGGTACTCTGAAGCCAGATCTTTCCGTTATCTTTCCTATCTAGTTCAAGCTGGAAGCATTAGCATTTCATATGCTTCAACAATGTTAAACCTTGATAATCCAATATCATCTAGACACCAACGCAAACCGTATTAATCATAGAGAGATGCTAGAATGCAGCTTCGATCTAAAGACATCTTAGGCTTAATTTGGGGAGATAATCTTGCGAATTCAGATTCCAGCAGATACGCATCTTTGTCATGAGTGATACGATTTTGTCAAAACAGAAAGGGGGTGATTACCTAAGTAACAAAAAGAGGGATAGGAAAGGGCATAAAAAGACCAAGGCATTCAAGGAGGTTCTGTTATCGAGAGCTCCAAGCAGAAGCAAATAGGTCGGGCAAGATTGTAAAGGAGAAGAAATAGAACAGTTCAAAGTTGCACCTGGTAACAGAAAATGGATGCTTAAGTCGTCAGGGCTTCGTCATCGGAGGTAGTGAACTGTCTTAAAATTGATTCTTCATACATTTTATGCAATACTGAACTAGATTTGGACGATTCCTTTTCACTTAACTCATGTTATTGGGTAATTTTGCAATTATTTTAATAGTTTTAACTACTTGTACTTCTTTGGATAAAATCTGAATGAAATTTTTCATAATACCTGGTTCATATTTTCATTGAACAGGTTCCCCAAACCATACTATATAGATGATAACACCTATCTTGATTAATCTGTTTCGACTTAGGAGTTTGCTATCATACAGCAACAAGATAATAAGAAAATCACTTCTGTTTGTTTTTTAAAAAGATGATGCAGCAAAAAGGGTTAGAAAATATTGATTGAAAATGTCTCTCAATATTTTTCTTAAGCATAGGGAAGCTTTAAATAGCCAACTTACAACAAAAAATTTGCATAGTTCAAAATTCAAAAATATAAAATATCTCAACAAACTAAAGCTAAGCTACTTATCAATGCTAAAAGTTATAGCAGCAACTAAAAGTAAATTTTAACAACTTCCATAGTATGAAGATTCTGTACCTGCAAAGCCACTTCCAAACTCAAAACCCTTTGTTGCTGGTAATGACATGCAAGCTTTAGCCAGCTCAGCTTCAAGTTTATCAAAGACTGGTGTACCAAGACCCTAGTAATTATCACCAAACTATCATGTGAAGGTTCCACCAGCACCAAAGACATGCACGATAACTAACAGACACACAGAGAGTGAGAGAGAGAGAGAGAGAGAACTTACTCGTGGAACATTTCTAACAATGCAAGTTACGACACCACCAACAGAATCCCCCCTCACTCGTACATAATCAATGGCACCAATCATCTTTTCTGCATATTCAGGGTTCGGGCAACGAACAATATTGCTTTCAATCTGGCATTAAGTGATAATTACCACATAAATCAAGTTCTTTTATCACCAGAAGATCAAAAACTATCAAAGTTATACCAGAAGACAATTGTTAATAAAGAAAACCACAAATATGCACTATATAAATTATAATACTCTCCAGTCTCCACACTCCATGCTTTACAGAAGCGGCAATCCATGCGCTGAGTGCATTATAAATAGTCTCTTCCACTCCACAAGGGAATGCCCATTTTCTCATTGAACGAAAGGTACGAAATAAATCAGATTGATAAAAGTACCATGTGAAATCTTCGATTTTTCCCCAACAACAGAAAGGACACTGTATTGTTTTCCTTTTTCTTTTTATGGTACATTTTATATTTAGTATTTCCTGAATGTATCGGATGAGTTCAAGAAATTGATAGATCAAGCAATATGGTGTTTATATCCACTCTATAGCTCAACTGCTAAAGTTCATACAGAGATCCCACAGAGCATATATGGAGAAAGAAACATCGGCATAGGCTCAAATATTCCTTGAAAGTTCTCTTCTGTAATTTTTCTAGCCTCATTTATTATACACACTATTAGGCAAGTTATAAAGCTCATATACAGATCCTATAGTGCAGTTTAGAAAAGTTGCCTCGGAGTCAAATCTACCCTCCTTGAAAGCTCTTTTCTATAATCTTTTAAGCTTCTAATAGAAGTGGGATTTCCTTCGTCGTTTACACATCTAACCAGTTTGTCTGTTGTGGCAATAATTCTCATCGCATTTTCCTTCCTACAGGCTAGTCAACCTTAGGTCAATCCTCCAACAATCAGCATTATCTCATGCAGGATGAGTCGTCCTTTATACAAAATCAGCTTTATCTCATGCAGGATGAGTCGCCTTTCAGCCATTAGCGAAGCAGGTCTCATCCAAGGAAAGGTGAAGCAATGTCTGATTTAGCTAATACCAATATATGGGCTTCTAAAAGTAGAAAAAGATCCAAGCCAAGCATATTTGGAAGAGAAATTATGATCTGAAACAATAAAACACTCCCTAAATTATTTACATTCTTCTTTCCTTTCTTGAGAAAGAAACCCACGAAGATAAGTGAACAGGAAGTAGTTACTATAATCATAACTCAGTCTAAGATGTAGAATAGATTACGGAGTGGACATGGTATTAATTTAAAGCAGAAAGAGACATGACATCAGTATCAATTGGAAGCAAAATGAGTAACGAAACAATAGCATACTGCTCAGTGGCAAAAGCAAAGTGAAATTTGTTAAGTCCCATATTGGCATTATCAATTAAAAAAGTCCCAAATTGGTCGACTGAAAGGGTTGTGGTCTTTTATATGGTCTTAGTCAATCCTTCCTTGATGAGCTAGCTTTTGGGTTTGAGCTAGGCCAAGGTCCATTTCTTTACATTAGAGGTAGACCCATCAATCCATGATGTTGTGTTTCACATAGGAGGAGTGTGATCCTGATGTTGTTATCATTGAGGAGAAGGTTTGCTCGAATGTTGGGTTAAGGAGTCCTATATTGAATGCAGCAGATGAGGTGACACGTAGGAAAAGTATACTGAATGCACCTCATATTCTTATTCTGTGTCAGAATCCAAAGCTTCAACTGATGAAGATAATGATGACCCTGAAGATAAGAATTAGTGGGTGATTGAATCATCAACTTCTGATGACATAACAAGTGATCTTGATAATGAGGAATCAGAACATGATGATCGGAGCCAGCTTTTTTGGGCCACACAGGCCACAAATGCTTATTTTGCCCGGACAGTGCGGTTATGATTTTTTTTTTTTTTGAGATATAGATATATAGTTCTCATGTGAAACATACCTGCTCTAGTGTCACAATCTGGTTATCAACTAAATCCTCTGGAAGTACAACATTGTGAACTTGTGAAACATAAGCAAGGATCTGCATTACAGAATATTAGAGCTAAAAGCTACATTTCTTTAGAAAAAGCCAAAAAAAAAAGAGAGTAGAAGAAGTCTCCACATAATGCGACAATCAATAAAGATATATGTATATGCAACTACTGTAATAGACTCTCTAGCAACAAGAGTCAGCAAAGCTAATTTCCACCATAAATACATAAGATTACGGTTTTTTGTTGTTGCAATACACAGAAGTTTCAAGTTCTTCAGAACAACAAGTATGTGTCTTCCATTAAGTATACATATGGGTGCTTCTGAAATCTTACAAGAGAAGACAAAATACAGGAACTACGCTTATCGGGCCTACCAAAAAGCCTCTACTAAATCACAATCATATGATAGCAACCCACCTCAGTGCTTCAAAATTTACTTAGAAGTCCAATTACATTCTCTAGATGTTTAGGCTGCATATTCATCTAGAACACAACATAACTCTAATGAACATGATAGTTGATTTTATTGCTTCATAATGGAGCCCAACTTGTTATTAAGGCATTGATGATGATTAATGGATCAATAATCCCCAAAAAAGAAGTGGATCTACAGTTTTTACTATCTAGTGTTTAGTTCGTGAATAAAAACTGGGATAGGGGATGGATTTGAAAAATTGATATGCCTTTAACATCCGTGCAACACATCAGGGAAGCTCTTTTCAGTAACAATTTATGTAATGATACAACAAATATCATTCAGAAATGATATTGGAAAACCTGTAACAATAAAGTACCTCACCTCAGTTCCTGAATAAAGTTTGAGAATTTTCTTGGCAACAGCTCCAGCAGCGACTCTCCCGATGGTTTCTCTTGCTGAGGATCTACCTCCCCCCTGCATGTTCCACTAACACTAGTAAGGGCACACAAAATAGTAAGAGCTATAACTACAGAGAATTGCTTATCAACAAATCTGCAAGACTTTCTAATAATAAATTAGCTCCTCTTTGACATTACCTGTACTGATCTAACTCCATACTTGAAGTCATAAGTTGCATCAGCATGAGATGGCCTATAAGCAAGGGACATTTCACTATAGTCCTGGCAATCCAACAGGAAATGAGAAATCTGTCAAGTACCAGGAGACCACAGATTTTGACACAAAAAAAGAAAAGAACACATGCTAAGCATAACATCTTCAATCACGAGTCTTAGATAAGGCTGAAATGTTAATCCTTTTCACTTCAAAGCTATTTGTCAAATATCAGGATGCAATGCTCTGATTCAAAATACGCATGGTTCATAAAAGCACAAGAACCATTCACCAACTTTTAGAGAATCATTTCAAAGTCTCATGCATGCAGAATTCAACCTCTGAAAGAATGATGAGTGATACTAATACTCACAGTTACTAATGCTAAGAATGTCACTAATCCATGCCCTTAAGGCAATAAACTAGACATGCCAAGGATGTGAAGTTAGCATGTTCTTGGAAACACTCAACTTAACTAACCATAAGTTAACTTTCTATGCACAAGAACACAAGGTTAGCACACTTGATTTTTCTCAGACAGATTAGATATCGTGTACCTTAGCACCAAGCTAGTAAATCAAGTTCAGCATGTTGCGTGCAAAGTCGAGTAATAAAACATATAGATCATTATAAAAACTAAATTGTTGTTTCACTTCCTCTCCTGTATTTCAAAACAAATCATAGCATACGTACATTTCCTCTCTGGTCAGTGTTGGGTACTTCAACTTTGATTGGAGATCCCGTAGTCAAACCTATAAATTAAGCACAGATAGAAGATGAATCTTTAAATGTAAGTCAAAGGAAGTGGCACAGACCAGAAGAGACTTTAACAAACCATCAGCAGTGCCTGATGATATTTTGCAAGTATCAGTCTCTTTTCTTGGTGTGGTAATTCGGCTTTGACCTGGCCTCCTGAATGGATAAGTTTTGCATGAAATTCAAATTTGGCAAAAATAAATTCAAAGTATCCTTCTATTTCAAAAAAAAATTAAAGTATCCTAATGAATTACTCCATCAATTATCTGAGATGGGGGTGTCAAGAATGGGCAATACATAAAACAGTTACAAGAAATGATAGAAGATCAAGAATTTTGAAGGACTTCAATCTAGTTAGTACACAAAATCTTCATTGATGCTAGTCATGTCAACTCACAAAAGGAAATCTCAGAACAAGTAAACACCTCCTGTCAAGTTCCACTTGCATATCCGACTCTGAGAGTGGGAGTCGAGGGGGACATCCATCAATTATACAACCGACACCACCACCGTGAGATTCTCCAAACGTTGTAACGCGGAAATAATTTCCAAATGTATTACCAGCAGCTTGTATCTCTGCGAGTACAAAAGTAGATAAAGAAGTTGTCAATCCATTCTAGCAACTTAAGAATAAACCCTTAAGATCGATGAAGAAACATTTTTTATACTTTTTGTTCCCATATTGCCTCGCAACACTTCTTTATTAGAAAAGTACAGTATTTTGTAGAGAATGGAAACAAGTATTCCCTCCCTTTCGATTTATTTGTTTGATTTTGACTTGGCACGGAGTTTAAGAAAGCAACAAGACTTTTGAATCTTGTGACCTCAAACTAAAAACACGTAGAATGTATCAAAATGTCTTTTAATCACGTGGCCTTGAACATGTCACATGAAAAGTTGGAATTAAAGAGTTATCATTAAAAAAAAGGGAACGTTCTTTTTGAAACAAACTAAAAATAAAAGTAAGTCAAACAAATTGAAACATGAGATAATATTTTAAAACATTGACAGATCCAGATAACATATAATGAAGATGAACTGAAAATCATAGCCCACCACAGTTGAAGTTAAATTTTCGACAAAGGAAAAAAAAAGATGGTGAATTCATACATGGTGGAATGATCACATATACAAAAAAAAAAGTACAAAAGAGATATCAACTTCATAGACTTGGGAATCTTAGTAAGTTCAACTACGACCTTTTTAACTACAACTTAAATATATGCTATTAGAGCTGGAATTACCGCCGCTGTTGGCACCAAACTTGCCCTCCAATGGATCGAGATTTAGATTATACTCATTCCAATTACCAGACTCATGGTTTCAGTTCCCCACCCATTTCCCCTTCCCCTACCCCATTATTAAACAAAAATAAAAAATTTCCAAGACTACTTTTTTTTCCTATTTTAATGATCATATTCTAATAAAGATTAAAACCCGTTTCCTTAATTCACACAAAAAGCAGAATAAAAGATGGAAACCTCAAATCAAGTTCATTCAGGCATTTCGACAAGCAGATGGATGACAGAAAGTTTCACCCAGTCGTTTGGGCTGTGATCGGTGAGTAGGGAATCGGAGGTTTGAAGAACAGAGCTTGGATGGTTGCTGCCCGGATCCGAAGCTTGAAAATGGAGCCCCGAGAAACTGTTTGGTAAGCATAGATGAAGCCATTTTCGTTCCTTCTCTACTGGAATTTTGGTTGGTTAGTTTAGGTATAGACACAGAATTTTCAATACAGTGATCACACTCTGTTTGGTTAGTTGTTAGTATTATTTTATAATATATATTTTTAATAATTGCCATGTACGGATCATCTCGTTAACTCAATTATTCTTAAGAGTCGTCTATCATTTTTCACTAGTAATAATTCGATCTAACTATATTTATTAAGACTAGAATAAATTTAAAAAAGTCACATAATCTCATTACATTATATAACACATTAATAATTTGAAAAATAAATCAAAAAAATATAGAATATGACATAGAGTTGCTTTAAAAAAAAATTAGGTAAAAATAAGACAACAATGCGACTAAACTAAAGTATATTATTCTTGTCCTATCTTTTCTCATAATAAAAAAAAATGATATAATTAATTTAAATATATATATATATATATATATATATAACATGATTTTCTAACTTATACTTCTACTAGTAAATTTATTTGTGCCTCGTGCGAAAATTTAATATCAAAAAAATTATAAAATAATATTTTAAGTTTATCAGTCATTAAAACTAAAACACTATATTATCTCACATACAAAATTTTTACGTGGTAACAAACATTAATAATGTAAAGAAAATGAAGTTTATTACATTCTATCATTTACCCTTACTAACATAAACATAATTTAATGACTAAATAAATTATATCAAGATTTGTAACATAAGCAATCATGAGGAATAAAACACATAAATATTTAGTTGTATAGAAGAAGAAGAAGAAGTAGAAGAAGAAGTAGAGGAGGTGGTTTAGAATTTTCGTTGTTTTAAAGTAAGAGGAAGTTCCTTTATTTATAAACAACAAAGAGTACAGTGCACAAATGTTCATTATGCCTTATCAGAAAAGTTACAACTATTTGGAAAAATCACAACCTTCCGAAAGGTCACAACCTTTCATAGAAATCACATCTCTTCATAAAAGTCGCAACTTTTAATGAAAGTCGCAACTTTTTATAAAAGTCGTAAATCTTCATAAAAGTCACAACTATTCATTAAAGTCACAACTCTTCATAAAAGTCGCAATTTTTCATGAAATGAGAAGGCTACTTTTGAAAATAAATAAATTTAAAAGGAAATTCTGGTTTGTGGTGGCGCCACATAGGCGGGTCGAATATTTTAATTATTATAAAATTAAAATAGTACGACTTACCTGAAATACACTCGAATTAATTTGTTTTTTTATTAAGAAAAAAAAGATAAATATATCATAAACTATCATAAATGGTACATAAATACACTCCATCATATTTTTGGAATAGTAATATCCTTGCCGTTCAAACTAGAGCATGATATTAACAGACATACACATATAATCTTTTTCACCAATCCAATATTTATTAAATATCAAATCGACGAATAAAATTATTCCGACAATTTTTTTTTAATCATTTGTCCTTTTCCCAAGACTAATATACCACTTTGAAGTTCTCTCATAGTGGGACCCATAATGGATGATACAATATTTTCCAAATCCCAAGACCCAATCATTTTTTTATTTTTCATTTTCCTCATATAAATACCACACAACAGATTTTGGATATTATTATTATTGTTCTCCTCATCACAATGAACAACCACACAACTAATAAATCTTGTATTATCATAATTATTCTCTCAAAATATTTATTCTTGTTCTTCATTTTTTTGGTTCCATTTTTAGCACTTATAACAAAATCTGAACAAGTTGGTTATGGATATAATGTTAGATCAATAGGCGTTGACTCATCTGGAAGGACGTTGACTGCTCATCTTCAGCTCATCAAAAATTCCTCTGTATTTGGAACTGACATTCAAAATCTCACTCTTACTGCTTGGTACTACTAATTTTTGTAAATCATTTTCTTTTATATTGTCTATCGGAGACAGTCTTTCTACCTCCTCGAGAAGTAGGGGTAAGGTCTGCGTATATAGTCTATTTCAATGTGTATGTTGTTGTTGTTGTTTGATTTTGTTTTACATTGCATACTTATTTGTTTAAATTTTATCAATTTTAATGAAGGGGGTTTGGACATGAGTTTAGTGATATTTGAAGAAAAGTAGTACTATTTGAAGTTAATTTGGGAAAGGGGTATTTGGAATTTGAAGTTGAGTTTGGATATGTATTTTCATGAGGAAAATGTTTTAAGTTTTGTGAAGATTTGTTTGTCTTGTTTTGATTTGGTTATTCAGTTAAAGAAAGTATCAGAAGACTACGGAATCATGTGATCTTAAATATGTTACGCACATAGAGTTGATATTAAAGAGTTACCAAAAGTAAAGATATATTCTTTTTGAAACAGGCTAAATGAAAGGTAAATAAATTGAAACAGGGGAGTACTAATATCACTTGCTATATTTACTTCCCATATTTGATTTTAATATATGTTTTAGTGGAATCAATGGTCTATCGGAAACAACTTCTTTACCTTCACAGGGTAGGGATAAGGTTGCATACGCACCATCCTCCCCATACCTTGTGGGGTTACACTGGGTGTTGTTGTTCACTATGTAATTTTCAACAGGTGTGTCCTTTTTAGTGTCAAAAGAACTTTTCAGTTTATAAATGGATTGATCAGCCTTTTCTTGTTTTCATGTTGATGGATTCTGCAGCTTTGAGGCGAAAGAGCGTTTAAGAGTCAGAATTACGGATGCTGATCATGAAAGATGGGAAGTTCCTCGAGAATTTATCCCTCGGGAAACTCATTTACCCCCCCGAAGCTCCCTCTTGGAAAAGCGTTCTTCTACCTCATTTCCATTATCAGAAGAAACGCACTACTTCCATACAGACACCGTTTCGGACCTTGCTTTCACTCTCTACAACACCACCCCTTTTGGCTTTACTATCACGCGCCACTCCACAGGTGACGTTCTTTTTGACACCAGACCTGAGAATGACTCTCCAGACACGTTCTTCATCTTCAAGGATCAGTACCTTCAATTGTCCTCTTCATTGCCAGCCAATAGGTCATCTATTTATGGTCTCGGGGAGCATACCAAAAGAAATTTTAAGCTCAAGCATAATCAGACATTGACTCTTTGGAATGCTGATATTGCTAGTGCTAATGCTGATCTCAACTTGTATGGTTCCCACCCTTTTTACATGGATGTCAGGTCTCATCCTGGCGGGGGGACTAGTCACGGAGTCTTGCTGTTCAATAGTAATGGCATGGACATTGTGTACGCTGGTGACAGAATTACATACAAGGTGATTGGAGGGGTGGTTGACTTGTACTTCTTTGCTGGTCCTGTGCCAGAGTTGGTCATGGAACAGTACACAGAGCTCATTGGCCGCCCAGCGCCCATGCCATACTGGTCTTTTGGTGCGTAATTATACCAGCGACTTATCTATTATTTCATAGTGTTTATTCTGGTTACTAATTTCACATGACCTTAACTTTTGAATTTTGTTTGGTACTTCCCACTTAGTTTCCTCAAACTGTTCCATTCACATGCTTCTTCGTGATGTTAAAATATTATTCCCTCCGTTTCAATTTGTTTGTCTTATTTTCCTTTTTTGACAACTTTTTAATTCTAACTTTCCCGATGACATGTTTAAGAACTCAAGATTAGAATACATTCTGGTACATTTTACATATCACAAGATTCAAAAATCTTCTTTATGTTCTTAAAAATTCTATACCTAGTCAAAACCAGACAAAGAAATTGAAATAGAGGGAGTAATTTTTCTACTTGTGTCAAGTACTCGTTAGTGTAGACCTCGGTTATATAACATTTCGTGATCCTATCCCTTTCAGTACTCATAATGGGATGTGTAGAGATTTTACTAGTTGTGAATATGAGGATCGAGTTTTCTTTCTACAATATATACACTATGATTTGAGACAGATAGATGCACACATTGTTTTTATGCAAGCTATTGCAAATTGTTGCGACAGGATTTCACCAATGCCGTTATGGTTATAAAGACATTACTGAAATTAAGAATGTGGTTGCTGGCTATGCGAAAGCTCAGATCCCTCTCGAGGTCATGTGGACAGATATTGATCATATGGATGGTTACAAGGATTTCACACTCGATCCTATTAACTTCCCACTTGACCAGATGAAGAAATTTGTCGATACACTTCATCAGAATGGCCAGAAATTTGTTCTCATATTGGATCCAGGTGAGTTATGAGTTATAACATATCTAATTTCTTGCTTTTGTTGATACTATACGTCTGTGGAATCAGTGTCAGGGTAGGCTGCCTACATCACACCCCTTATGGTGCAGCCTTTCCTAGACCCTCCATGAACGTGGGATGCTTTGTGCATCTGGCTGCACTTTATTTTGTTGAATTTATACTTGCGTTGAGAAATTGCGAAGGTATTGGTTCAAATGATTTCAATGATTTGTACTTCACAGGGATCAGCATAAATAGCTCATACGAAACATACAAGAGAGGGATGCAAGCAGACGTTTTCATCAAACGCAATGGTGTCCCTTATCTTGGCGAAGTTTGGCCTGGAAAAGTCTACTTTCCTGATTTCATAAATCCCCGAGGGAGAGTCTTCTGGAGTAATGAAATCAAGATTTTCCATGACCTTCTCCCCATCGATGGGCTCTGGCTTGACATGAATGAGTTATCTAACTTCATTTCTTCTCCTCCGAGCCCCTCTTCTACCCTTGACAACCCTCCTTATAAGATCAATAACTCAGGAGGCTTACGTCCAATAAACGAGAAGACTGTCCCAGCAACATCAGTACATTTTGGGAATACCTTAGAGTACGATGTTCATAACCTCTACGGATTCCTGGAAGCTAAAACGACCAATGCTGCTTTAATCGATGTTACTGGAAAAAGACCATTTATACTTAGCAGATCTACCTTTGTGGGTTCTGGGAAGTACACGGCACATTGGACCGGAGACAATGCAGCCACATGGGATGACTTGGCTTATAGTATTCCCAGCGTTTTGAGTTCTGGACTGTTTGGGATTCCCATGGTTGGAGCTGATATATGTGGCTTTGGTAGAAATACTACAGAAGAATTATGTCGTCGTTGGATTCAGGTACAAATTCTTGTCTTTAAAGAAGTACTTAGCTCCAGATATACATTAAAACTATATGATTTCAGTCCAGAAGTTCAAATGTGAAACTTCCAGGAAAAAAACTTCAAATAACTCCTTGCTATTGGCTGGATCAACTTGACTGGCTAAGATTAAAGAACAAAAAGAGATCGAATCGGAGAAAGCATGACTAGTTAGAAGTGCCTGGTCTTATTATATGTCTAAATTAAACTTGGTGATCTGTTGAATTTGATACTCGTTGTATGGTCGATTATTTTCGCATATCAACTAGTGCTCACTATCCAAAACCCAGAATCCTCATCTCATTAAATATAAATCCTAGATCCGCCTGTGGCTTCCATGACCTTAGAATTATGAGTGCTCAACTGGTCCAGTGAATCTTGTTTTCTGCCAACAATACTCGTAGTATTACTCTTGTGGTTTCTTGTTTTTCTGTTTCTGTTTATCCAATGTTCTTGTACTTCGATTATCATATTATTTTGTCGTTCTATGTTCTCTACGGGGAAACACAGTATGTGCTCTAGGAAAATGAAATTTCAATTTTCTATTCAATTCAGAATTCAAATATGAAGTACGATGCTTCTCTGATATCTGATTATCAACATCTAATGTAGCTAGGTGCATTTTATCCCTTTGCAAGGGATCACTCTGAGAAGTTCACTATCCATCAAGAGCTATATATCTGGGATTCAGTAGCTGCAACAGCCAGAAAGGTGCTCGGACTACGGTATCGTCTCTTACCATACTTCTACACGCTAATGTTCGAGGCCCACACCAAAGGCATCCCTATAGCGCGTCCTCTTTTCTTTTCATTTCCCGAGGATGCAAACACTTACACCATCGACTCTCAGTTTCTCATCGGTAAGGGGTTAATGATATCACCAGTACTGACATCTGGAGCAGTTTCAGTTAACGCGTATTTCCCATCTGGTACCTGGTTCAACCTCTTCAACTATTCAAACTACGTCAACATGAAGTCCGGTAGCTACATCAGTCTAGACGCGCCTCCTGATCATATCAATGTGCATCTCAGAGAGGGAAACATTGTGGTGATGCAAGGAGAAGCAATGACAACAAGAGCAGCCAGGGATACTCCGTTTGAACTTGTTGTCGCGATCAACAACTGGGGAAATAGTTCAGGGGAAGTCTTCTTGGACGATGGCGAAGACGTTGAAATGGGAGGAGAGGGAGGAAAATGGAGCCTAGTGAAATTTCACACTAATGTTGTGAATAAGAAGTTATATCTAAGATCAAATGTTGTGAATGAAGAGTTTGCTTTGAGTAAGAATTGGAGAATACACAAAGTGACTTTTCTTGGACTGAAAAAAGGGGTGAGTAAAATAAATGCATATAATTTGACTACTAAAATTAGAACAAAAATTGATAAAAGTGCATTTGGTGTTTTGGAGATGGGAGGTCTGTCAGTTCTAATTGGAAAAGAATTTACTATAGAGCTAACACTTTGAAAATTAACTATCGGAAACAACTTCTCTGCCGTACAAAGGTAGGGTAAGGTCTATGTTCACCTCACCTTTCTCAGACCTGACTTCTCCAAGACTCAACTTGTAATACTATACTGAATATATTATTATTGTTGTTCATGCAATTCAAACTACAATATTGTTAATCTCGTGGTCTTAGACATTGCCATAGACATGTAGAAAGTTATAATTTTAAGAGATGCCAAAAAAGAAAGACATTTTTTTAAAAAAACAGACAAATGAAAAGTATGACAAACAGATTGATTGAGTATCAACTTACAAACTTAAAAGAAAAAAACAACACAAAGAGATTCTAATTTACTTCTATGTTTCCAAATGTGTTCTTTATTTTGTTAAGCCTCTTGACTACATCTTTCATGGTTATCCTTGATTCTGGTGTTGCCTTTGTGCAATCTAAAGCCAGTTCTATCATGGAGAGTATGCATATTTCACTTTCGGAAGTAATTTTTTCTCCATCATGAAACATATCCGCGTCCACAACTTCCATCATAGTTCTTGGAAATGCTCGCGTTATCCACTCCCTCAAGCCAAGATTTTCGTTGAATATCTCTTCACCTGTTGGCCTTCTTTTTGCCAAAACCTCCATCAGCATGATGCCATAACTGTAAACATCACCACGAGTGGACACTATTCCCTCCGAGCCATATTCTTAAAAGAACGAAAATGAAAAAAAGTATTACTCAAATACTCATCTGATATAACAATAACGAAAGGTCTTCGATACATAAATGAAATGGAAAGAGACTAGTATAGTAGTATATATACCTGGTGCAATATATCCAAGAGTGCCTAATGTCTTTGTATGTGCCATGGATTTGCTTACAGCTAAAATCTTTGAGATGCCAAAATCACCAACACGCGCCACCATATCTTCATCCAAAAGAACGTTGGCTGGCTTGAGGTCACAATGAACTATTGGGGTGTCATTACCATGATGTAGATATTCAATTGCCATAGCTACATCAAGCATTATGGTGACTCTTTGACGAAGTTTTAAGTGGCGATCTTCTTTGTACAACCAATTGTCAAGACTTCCGTTGGGCATATACTGCAGAACAAAGGCTCTTATGTGTTCACTAGAACACGTAGTGATCACCGAAACAAGGTTTTTGTGTCTAACATTTCTCATCACTTCGCATTCAGTATCAAACCTTTTGCATACTTCCTCATTTTCCAAATCCAGTACCTTAATTGCAACCACAATTCCACTAGCTAATGTGGCTTTGTACACAGAGCCAGAACCTCCCACGCCAATCAAATTGGATTCATCAAAATTGTTAGTTGCTCGTTGAATCTCATGATAAGAAATCAATTGATAAGTCCTCATCTCCGGAACCTTTTCAACATCTTTGGACTTCCCTTTCTTCTTTCGTTTCATTATCCAAATCGAGACAACCAACAAGAATATCAGAAAGAATGAAATAACCATCGGAGTGACAATTTTTAGCACAAGCTTCTTCGATTTTGATTGTTGTTGTTCAGGAGTAGTGATAGCACAAGCAGGAACGTCCAATATTTGCCTTCCACATAGACCTTTGTTCCCACTAAATGATTGCAGGGTGGAGTTTGCAAACACACCACCACTAGGTATTTCACCTTCTAAAACATTAAACGAGACGTTGATGCTTGTAAGGTACAAAAGCTTTTCGAAAGACTTAAGAATAGTACCTGACAAGTTATTCAAAGACAAATCCAAGAATTCCAAGCTTTTCAAGTTTGAAAAGGAAAATGGAATTGGACCTGAAAACGAATTGTTCGATAAGGAAAGTAACTTCAAGGTTTGAAGTTCCCCCAAATTGCTTGGTATCGACCCCGAGAAATGGTTACCAGAGATATCGATTGCTACAATAGCTTTAAGTTCTCCGATATCTGATGGAACTTCTCCCTTTATAGAATTACGCGACATGTTTAAATAGAGAAGACTACTCATCTTCCAAAAGCTTAAAGGTAGCTTTGATTCAAACTTGTTAGAACCTAAAAAAAGTTGTTGTAGCATGGTAAGATTTCCTAAACATTCCGGAATCACCCCCGAGAGCTCATTTTCAGACAGAGCTAATCGAACCAAATTCGATAAATCACATACTACCTCTGCTATGTCCCCCTGTAGTCCATTGTTAACTAGAAATAAACCTTGGAGTTGTTTAAGCTTACCGATCTCACGAGGAATGTTTCCTGTCAAACTGTTATCTTGAAAAACTAGCGTTGTAAGACCGGTCATGTTGCCTGTACTAGTGGGAATGAATCCATTGATTTGTGCATCTCCAATATGAAAGTATTCAACAGTAGATGAAAGATTGCCAATACTACTTGGCAGAACATCATTCAACGGATTCGATCCCACTTGTACATATCTCAACATCCTACATTTCACCAAAGAATCAAAGAATCCCAACTCAGTAAGTTGATTATGATGTAGGAAAAGATCTCGCAGCTCGCGAAGATTTCCTAAATCATTAGGAATAGTACCTGTGAGAAGGTTATCTGATAGCTCTAACAGCTCAAGATTCGTAGCATTTGTGATGTACGGAGGAATTTCACCTTCGAGCTGATTGTTTGCTAAGAGAAGTTGTATAAGATTTGGAAGGTGAAGAAGATTCGGAATTCTACCTGAAAGGTAGTTGAAAGTGAAAGCAATGAACTCCAAAGAAGATATGTTGAAAATAGTATTCGGAATTTCACCAATAAGATTATAATTTTCTTCGAAATTGATTTGTCTTAAGTTTGATAGCTTTCCTAATTCTGGAGGAAGTTCTCCCTCCATGTGATTGCTTCCGCAATGAAGATTTTGAAGAGTTGAAATATTGCCTAATGAAGCAGGAATTGTTCCATTTATTGCATTATAACCGATATAAAACTCTTCGAGCTTGGCTAAACAACCAATATTTCTCGGTATTTCTCCAGTTATGTTGTTGTATGATATGGACAGAACTCTGAGAGCTGTGAATTGACAGATGTTGGAAGGAATGTGACCAGTGATTTGATTGTATGATACACCTATATGCTCGAGGTTTGATGAAAGAACGTTACGTCGATCATCAGGAAACAGAGGACCTGAAAGGCTATTGTATGCCAGAGACACGACGAGAAGGGAGGAGATATTAAACAATGTTGAAGGAATGGAACCTGTTAATTGATTACGAGACAACGACAACTCAACAAGTTGGCTTAGATTACCAATCTCCATTGGAATGTTGCCGTTGATTCTATTCCCATTCAAACTGAAGTTCATCAACTTTGTGGCATTTCCAATAGAAGGAGGGATCACACCTGTAATGGTATTGTTCCTGAGATTTAAGACTCTGAGTTCGGGTACATACCATGTACCGTTCCACATTTCACCACCGAGTTTATTGAAAGCCAATGAAATGATTTGAACACTCCGGTGTTGAAATAGACTTGTTGGAATACTTCCATGCAGCTGATTGTTCTGAATATCAATCACTCGTAGACGAGGCAAGCGGCCAATGCCATCAGGGATTTCACTGTGTAAGTTGTTGTTTGCGAGATTTAGCCCTATGAGAAAAGATAGATTGGCCAAAGACGGCGAAATTGTGCCTTGAAGTTGCAAATTAGGAAGAGTCAAGGCTACAACCCTTTGCCTTTTTGGACTACAAGTGACACCAAACCAAGAGCAAAATGAAGTGTTTTTTGTCCAATTATTGGCTAAAAAATGACTAGAATCACTCGTAACAAGGTTTCGAAAAGCTAGTAGAGCTTCTTGATCAGTCTCATTTGAGGAAATAGTAGCTGATATAGAAGAAACAAAGTAAAATTGAACTAAGATAGCAAGTATCAATAAGAAAATGTGTTTCTCCATGATGTTACTATGCATTTGAAAGTTGAAATATATGAAGAGAAATGGAAAAAGGATATATTGGAACGAATGACTCCACTTGAGTTATTTCACAAGATGAAAAGTTGTTGTTTTGTGTTTCTATTTTGATTTATATGACACAGTTTGACTCGACAAGGCATGGAATTTAAGCAAATGTATGACTACAAAGTCAGTCAACTTGCATTATTAAGAAAGATGTTTATATGGTTCAGAATCAAGTCAATGGAATACTAAGTAGCAAAAGGGAAGAAAAAAAAGGCTATTAGTGTGAAAACACATTAAAAGGAGGAAAATAAGTAGCAAAAGGAAAAAAAGAATCTGTCCACTTCCCTTGATCAGTTCACACTACTTTTTTATTTTTTGTTTTCAACTCGTGTTTGATATTAGCATTGGATCACCACTAATCTAAAATTGTGTTTTTTTGGGGATAACGCTCCTAACAAGATGAAATATCATCTCTTGGGGTTCAATTTCAAACGTATGGTAAAAAGTGAAGGGGTCTCAATCATCCTACAACAATACGAACCTACTTGAGTTCCCTATGTCGAATACACCCTTAAATTCTTGCTTAAATGGACTCTTACTCAACAAATGTCATTTGGCAATGAGTGTCTAATAGGAACAAATCTTAAATAAATGATTCAAATGAAATATGCGAACAAATTTAGGAGACTTGCGAATTTTAACACTTTCTTTTTACTTCTCAAAGAGAACTTTCTTCATGATGTTTTGTATATGTCAGTATGTCACCATCAGCGAGCCAATAAGTGCACTAGCTGTGTGGCCTACAGCCTATCTTATGAATTAAATTGACTTGTATGTGTCTTTACATTTATTTTATTACTAGTTATAGTACGACGTAGTATGGACCCTTATTTGAAATTTTAGTGAAACACTGAATTTCTTATCTCAGACGCTTTTCTTGAAAAATATCGATGCGCTATAACTCATCGACATCAATTTAGGAGATTTATAGCTAACTATGATGGATAACCTCACATTTTTTTTTGGCAAAGGGATGAATATTTCAACTTCTCAACTTATATAGAAATTATTAATAGAAGGTAGTGGTTGAGTTAGTTTGTAATATTTAGAGGTTTTAAATTAAACACACATCTATTCTTGAAAAAAAAAAGTTGAGTACCCGTAAACGACCACTATACCAAGTAACTACTTGTTGTCTGGGTGCTCGCTATTTATTTTTATACCATTCTCTCAAAGTTCGATATAAATATATATAGTATGATACGAGATTAATAGGTGCTCAAGCACTTGGAACGTTCAATGTGGTTCCGACCCTATCTATAAATATAAAGACTCTTCTGATTAAGTAGCGTAAGAAAATGACTTTATTTTTAGGGTTTTTTAGAAAACTTTAGGAGAAAGCTTCAAACAAGGGCTTTACCAAAAAAAGAAAAGAAAGATGAAGAAGGAACTAACTATGAAATGTGTCTCTAATCGATCGTTAAATAACTCATAACTAACAATATTTTTTGATAATCCATCGTTAATCAGTATTACCAATGAATTATTCCAAAATTATCATCTTTTATCCTTGTAGCCAAATGAGCCCTAAGAATGAATTATTCCAAAATTATCATCTTTTATCCTTGTAGCCAAATGAGCCCTAAGAGTTTAAGTTAGCGAAAATCGTATATAATAACAAACTAATAATCTAAAATAAATGGAGTAGATAGAGTTTGATTTAATTGTGCTCCATAGCAAACGTTAGCTAAGTTTGTCAGGCGTCTCTCTCCTAAAAATCTCGCTCGCCACTCTCCATTCTCGCTCGCCTATCTCGCTTTATACACAGAAGTGTATAAATTATGTTTCTGTTTTGTATAAAGCGAGAGAAAATTGTATTACACATGCAAAAATATATATCTTCGTGTTATACACTTAATTATACAATTTACAAACATTTTACTTCAAATATTGCAGAGAAAAAGGCCAACGAATTATACAATTGCAGTGAATACAATTTTCTCTAGCTTTATACAACAGAAGTGTATATATTGTGTTTTTGTTTTTGTATAGAGAGAGAGAAAAATATATATCTTCTTGTTATACACTTATAATTATGCAATATACATACATTTTAATTCGATTCAACTGTATGCAAAGCAAATTTTTTTAAAAATATTGCAGCGAAATAGGCAGCGCATTATACAATTGTGCATTATACAATCGCAGTGAAATAGGATAGCGAATTATACAATTGCAGCGAAATAGGCCAACGAATTATACAATTTACCCCAGCGAATTATACAATTGTATATGTATAGCAAATTATACAGTTTTATGTTTGCTATGGAGCGCAACTATGCAAACTTTGTTATAGCATACAAATATCAATTTTTTGTTTGCTATACGTGAAAGTTGCCCTTTAAGTTATACAAATGAAGTCCATTTGTTTAGGAAAACCTATTGTACCACCAAAGGATGTGCTGTAACGGTTGGAGTTTCTTCTCTTTTAATCAAAAGTCTCAGGTTCGAGCCTTAAATATGAATAAATTATTGCCAAATGGAGCCTACATGGAAGGAATTCAAATTCATCGAGTTCCAATGCGATACCAAACACCAGATAAGAAAACAAAAACTTATTGGCTTTCACTAGTAGTACTCATGGTGATGAACAAAGTTGTGTATAGTTGCTAACTTGACATGTTTATGGTGCTTTTGGCCTTTGGCATTTCAGGCTTATCTTCCCATATATTTGTGACTTAAAAAAATAAAGTGCAGTGACCATACGTGAAATTAACCCGAAAAAACGAGAAGAACATTATGAAAGAAGCAAAATTGAGGACTCTTATTAAATAAACAAGTACACTAGAATTCCCACTGAGGAATAATACAGGAAAACTGAACTACAAACAACAACTTTTGAATTCAAAGTTCATCTGAACTATAACCATTTTGAAAATGGCAGCCTCCAATATATTTTTTTCTCAAGGGGCTGTAATACTTAGAACTCAAGACTGTCTAAACAAAAGGTCCCCGCTTACTTGGGCAACCCAGTATCAGGGTGGAGGAGGGCTTGGCTGTCGTCACTTATCAAAACCGGACCTCTACCAGGTCGTGTGCAGATGAAGTAACTGATTTCGCCTTTGTATTTCTGAGCTGGAACCTTGTCTTTGATTTCTGGAGGCGGAGGCAGAGCTTCGATGTCCTTTATATCCTGAATTCCAATATCCTCCATTAATGATTTATCACCGATGACGTAGCTGGATAGAGGGAGAAGCAGTTAGTGTGATCGCCTATTAATACCATATGGTCTAGAACAATTCATCCTATGGAAAAAATAGGTAACTTTTGATAGTGAATGTACCTGTTCAGATCAGTTTCTGAATTTGGAGGGAAGTGGAAGAGCAGCCTCTGAAGCAGAAGTGCAGCGTATGTTCTGTTACGTGCAATTAGGACTGCATTTGGCCCTGCGTCGAAAGTGTATGCAACCTGGCAACATTTATTATACTCGGTGACAAGGCCAAATACATTTTTTAATGCTATTGTAAACCTACTTTTGAAGTCAAATAGCAGGACATTAGGTTTAAAAGACCCCAATAGTTCTTAGTCAAACACTCAAATTGTCAATCAGAACCGAGAAAAGGCTTGAAACGGATAGATTTTCTTGCTTCACTTTATATGGAGTCAAGATCTCAGTGGTAACAGATATCATGAAGTAACAGGAAGGCGGTAACCCAAAAACCGGCTCAAGACCAGGGGGAGTTCAGTTGGAATATAATCCGGTTTGCAGACTCTACAAATAGGAAGGTAGACGGATTTGAGGACAGAGATGCAATACATATTTAAAAAATGAAACAAAAATACCAGTTCAGAAGGATAATCACTAATCTCTTTCAAATATCTGATATCCAAATTTCTAGCTCAAGCATTGTATTCTACGACAGATTTCTCGGGCATCCTCAAACTTACCACCGAAAGAGGACGGTGAAAAATAGGGGTGTGACAAACAAAATCATGCAAGTATGCATTAGCAAATGGTTGTGGTGAAGTAAAAAACCTGTGGAGTTCCTTCTGAACGGTTCCATTTCTCAACACAGCTGATTATCCTGAAAATTAAACACATGATCAGGACTTATTTTTCCTATTCTGGACATTAGTAAACAATCATCAAGTTCAGTACTTCTATTAAGAATAAGAAGTTCCGCGCACTTCATGTAAGTAACTTAAAGTTACGAGAACTTGCCTATGAGATGTGTCGTTCATGTAGAATATAGGAGGGCTAGTATCCAGGCAGACTGCATGAAACTGATTGCTGTCTGCACAAGTCAAATGAGTGAAAGTTGCAAAATCACGTTTTTGTATGGCTTCTTCCATCTGAATTATTCGCTTTGGAACTACTTCCTGAAAAATCAAATATAAGATGAAAAATTATACTTTGAATACAACTCTCACCAGTCGAACAAAGGTTAAATAAAGACCAAGTGAAAATATGCTGGAAGATTCTGAGGACACTAATTGAAGATGCAGAATCTAAATGTAATCAAGAGTCCAGACAAATGAAATACCTTTGCCCTGTGTTCTATGAGTGCACTAGTTTCAACAGTCTCACGCATTCCAGAGGTGCTACTTGTTTCCTTCTGCCGTGAGCACACCTGAATATACATCGATTCAATAATAATCAATCTTTATTGACATATGTATTTTATAGTGGAAAACACAGAAAAAAAGTCCCATCGGTCAGTATGGATGTGATTGGCTTTGTCAATCCGTAGTGAAGAATGTACACATGAGTAGAGAGAGAGGAGGGGACAGCATAAAATTTTGAAGAAATAACATGGAAGGATAAGTTGAAACTTAGAAGTGATGAAACTATAAGATGGCTGATTAAACGGAAAATAAAATAAATTAAGGAACGGGTAGAAGTACATAATTAGATTATACGAATTGAAAAACCTTCATACCGTAAGTAATAGTTGAAAATAAGAACAGAATACTAGCACGGTATTAATTGCTCAATCTTTTGGAGGAACAATGATAATGTGGATGAATAAGTACATACCACAGCAATGATGATAACAAGCTCATCCCAGTGCTTCTCATCAACAAGTGGAACAGCAATGCTATCACTTCCATTTTCCTCCTACAAGTAGCCAGGGAAATGGATTACAACAATGCTGAGAAGATGAGATATCTGTCAACGGAAGCACAAGACAAGAACTCATGAAGCGGACATACTTTTCCCATTACCCACTTGACAAATCCTCCATATAAGCTTCGACATGCACTTCCTGAACCTTGCCTGAAGTGAATAAACAAAGTTGTCATTTTGACTATTTATCTGACCTATTGAACCTCAGTTATCATAGGGTAACCTAATAACAAGACCAATGAAACAGAGAAAAAAAACATTATCAGTAGACTTCATAGGACCAATGAAATACATATCAACAAGCTAGCGGAACTACATATGACTGATAATTTACCTTGCTATTGCAGAAAGCCTCCCGTTGTCCTCTTGCACATTCATTAACTTCGCAAGAGAATAAACTACATAGATGAAACAGAAATTAGTTGTACAAATTTTTGAAGTCTCGGATAATTTTTTTTAGAGAAAGCATAGATGCATGAAAAGGAGAGAACTAGGTACAATAAAGCAACCGAAAACAAAGCTTGAGGAAAAAACTAATTCAATGAGTAGGGTATTGATGTGTGAGATGAGTTAAAATAGAGTCATGCTGGTGAAAATTCATATAGCAAACCCCAACTCGTTAGTGTAACTGTTTTAAGGTAGTATATTATACACTTATCAACAAAAAAAATCATAAGAAGCTCTCACTTAGATACATTGCTTACTAATTGTCATCGAAATTTCATTATATATTTAAACAAGGATTTAAAATGAGAATATGCTAACAAAAGATCAAATGGAATATAGATGGATATGTTTACCTACTTGTGGACACAAATATGAATCATAGGTGAACCGAGGAAAACTATTACCAATAACTAATCCAATACATGAATTGGAAAGGAGGGTTGTAACCTAAAACAGCTCACAGATTAAGATACAGGCAAGCCCTAAAAGATTCATTTCATATGTTGTGGACTCCGACGACAGCCCATATTATATAAATAAAAATAAGGTAAAATAAAAGAAATTCAAAAAGAGTCACAGGCACAAGTTGTGTCATATATACATGAGCATTTATCCAAATGCTCGTTAGAGAAGGACAATATTTTCATCTCCTGCAGCCATTAAGAGGACTCAATCTAACAGCCACTAAAGATCAAACAAACGAAATAGTGAAGCAACAAGCAAATCAGAATTCAAGTAACAAGGAAATAGTTAGCAGTACCTAGGCAGGCAAAACCAGCAGCTGAGGAAGCCAACCCCGCAGCAGTAGGAAAATTATTATAAGAGGCAACATGCACGTGCAGATTCTCCCAATCTTTTTTTGCGATCTTGACACCCTTCTTCTTATCCTCAACATCATTGGCACGAGCTCGAATTTCCCTAAGACAGTTCTGGTATCTGCCTCCAGAGAGGGATATTTCCTAGTAGAACCAACAAAAGCAAAATCAGAAAGGATCAAAGAATAGCTCCAAACAAAATTAGAGAAACATTTACACTCTTAAAGAACTAGTCCTTTCCTAATCACAAGAACTAATAAATCCGCACTCAAAGGCGTATCTTACAATAGCAGGACATAGTAAAAGAACAATCATGCACTCTCTCTCAATGCCAAAATGGGGAAAAAGGTAATTTAGCTGCTTCCTCTATCTCACTTTATCTCAGTGACACAATTTCCTTAGTCAATCTAAAAAGAAAGAGGGGTTTCTTCACTTTTTGGTTTTCCATCTGGCACCTGCATTGGGCCCCGATGGATCCGGATTTGTGTCGCGTAAGGTCATTTAAGGAGGAACCGCTCCCTAACCAAAAAATTTCCATATACAGGGGTTCGACCCTGAGACCTCTGGTTAAGCGTGGATGGACCCTATCCATTCTACTACAACCCTTGTTAGCTCTTCTTTCTTATTTAGTACTCCCTCCAATTTCAATTTATTTGTCCTACTTTCTTTTTTAATTCGTTTCGAAAAGAATGCCTTTCTGTTTTTGGCAGCTCTTAAATTCTACTTTCCTCCTTACATGTTTAAGACCATTAGATTAAAGAATATTTGTTACATTCTACATATCTTTAGTTTAAGATCAAAAGATTAAAAGGTCCTTTTTTACTTCCTTAAACCTTGCGTCAAGTCAAATCCAGACAAACAAATCGAAACGGAGAGAGTAACAATTTAACTTCAAACTTATTTTTACCCTTTAAAAAATTGCTTTGTATCCACAAAAAGTTTCCAATTTGTTTTAAATTACAATTTTCAAAAGTCTTATCTTTTTACTCTTGAACTCCATACTACGTCAAACGCCTTCACTTAAATTGAGACAAGAGAAGTAACAATAATTCCAGCAAAAATGAATACTTTCAGTATAAAATGGAAGAGCTCAGTTCCCTATACCTTATTTAAATCTCCTTCATTCTACTACATGTAGTCACATTCAGGTAAAAGACACTTAAAATCAGGTGCAAAGCTAGTAAGGGCCCAGGGCTCATCGAATCCCCTTCGGAGGAAAATTTTTTATTCTTCATATATATTATATGTTGAACCTCTTCGACTTCCTCATCTTCATATTTTTTCACATGAAAATACTAGCTCCGCCATTACTATTAAACCGCTTACAATCTTGCGAGTAGCAACTAAAACATTCAAACTCATTAAAAAACTTATCTTTTTTTCCAATACCACAAAAATTAATCAAACCCCATTAACAAATAGTAATCAAAATCATAAAATCACACTTAAAAATTAAAAAAAAAAAAAAAATTACCTTGCCATTAAGCCACATTCGATCTTGATCAAAAGCAGGACTAACAGCAACAGTAGTAGTAGTACAAAGATGTGCAGGATCAAGAGTTACACTAATACTATCATTAATTGCAAGAATTAGGTTTTCATCTCTTTTTCCCCAATATTTTATCACAGCAATGTTAGTGGGTGTTTGTGCTGTTACCATCAAAACCCATTTTTGAGATTCATCCGCCATAGCCAAGTAATCGAAGGAAAAAAAGAAGAAATTTCTGGGATTTGGATCAAAATTTGTGAAATTTATTTGATATTTTTTCTATATTTTATTACATATTTATACATTTTATCATACATGAAATTTATATGCAAGTAGGCTTATCAAATAAAAATTAAAAATATAACCTTCTTTATTGATTGAATTTTTTTTTTTGTTTTATTTCTAGGCAGTACATTTTGGTGTTTGGGGTCCATGCTTTTATATTTAAGATCTCAGTCAAAAATATCCGTAAACTATTTTTTTGTGATTTTTATATCTTAATTATTAGGTATTTGTATTTATATTTTTTTATTTAAGTAATTATTAATTATTTGTAAGAAGGTGGAAGTAGCCCTCTCCGACGGACAAGATAAAGAAAACAAGAGATTAAGATGATTTGGGCACGTGACACATGTGTCAAGGAGGTGCATCAACGTGCCGGTGAGAAAATGCGAGAGGCTGATTGTAGGGGTACGCCGAGGAATAGGGGTAGGGAAAAAAATATTTGTGAGAGGTGACTAGATAGGATATGGTGCAACTTTATATTATTGAAGATATGACTTTCGATAGGGAATAGAGATCGCATATTAGGATAGACAGATAGTAGGGTAGATTATATGACTTTCGATAGGGAATAGAAATTGCATATTAGGATAGACGGATAGTAAGGTAGATTATTGTTTTCTTGACTCACGAAGTTTAGTGTGAGGTGTAGGACTAGCCTTGCTCTTATAGTTCTTGTCACGTGTTTGTTTTATTTTGTTGTTGTTATTATTTCTCGTAGAATTTATACTCTTTTACTTATTAATCATTACACTTTCTCCACTGTTTTTTTCTTCTTTCTTCCAGAATCGATGGACTTCTGCCTGCAGTTTTTTGAAAATCGTCTTTTATTTCTATGAGGTAGTGATAAAACATGTGCACAAATTATATTCTCTTCGGATACTATTTTGTGAGCTTCATTAGATATGTCGTTGTTTTTGTATTTGAATAATCATTAACTATTTATCAAAATATACATCAAAATTGACTAGATGTGGAACAACTTAATTTGGCCATTAGATTCTACCCATATGGTCGTTGCTTCATTTAAATTTGAGGCATGTTTTTGATAAATAGTTGGTGATAGTTTAAACTTAAAAAAAGCAAGCACGTGATAATTCAAATAAAAAAACTCGAAAAAAGGTAAATGTTTAAAGGGTGTTTTGGTCATTAGCTCTTTAACATTTTTTAAAAAATCAATGAATTTATTAAATTATCTTTATGGAATGTCATTCATCGTTTTAATATGATTCAATCCGGGTAAACCATAGAACCATCAAATGGTGATGGCATTAGTGAATCCTTAACAAAGATTGAAATAACAATAATTGCAAATTTAAATGAATTAAAAGCCAAAAAAAGAACTATACAAAAATAAATATAATATTTTAATATGATTTGATCAAGTAACCTGTATATTCGAAAACTAATATAAAAATCATAACCCTATTAGGGAATATTTATAAAAGTGAATAATTTTTTCAAAAAAAAATTCATTTTCACCAACATAAACCTTGAGGGAACTTTGTCCATGGAAGAGTTGATTTCGACTTTGAAGAACTCATCACCATGATCATCACACTCAATAGTAACATTGTTTTTTAGAGTTCCTGCCCATGGATAGTAAAATGTAAGAGTTTTTGACAAAAAATATTTTAGAAATTTAGATAACTGGTGTTTTAGGATTGTTGTCACTTGATGTTTTGGGTAGAAAAAAACAAAGAGTACATAAATGTTACCAAAAAATTCATCACGATGGGAAAGTTTGTGCCATCTTTTACACTTTGTTTGGATCATTGTTACCTATTGTTTCATAATTTATTGTATTGTATTATACTCTATTGTACTGTATTGTATGGTTAGATGCAATGTTTGGGTATACTGTATTGTTTGTTGTTGTTTAACAACATTTTAATTGTTTGGTTTGATCGTATCGTACTGTATTGTAATTTATAAATTTACTAAAATATCCTTAATTATTCTAAAGTAGGAGCTTTGACTAGATTTAAATAATTAAGGTAAAGGGTAAAATAATATTTCGAAATATTATGTAATGATATAATTGGAAAAAGAAATTAAGTAACAATGGGAACATACCAAACTGGTTGTTCCATAAAATAGGGGTTTTCTTTGTTACATCACAACGAAATTTAATAATACAGTACAATACGATTTAAATAACAATCAAAACAAACATTGTAGGTATAGTAACAATTCAATACAATACAATAGATAACAATGATCCAAACATAGTGTTTGTGTATGAGGTGAGAGAAAAAGGTTTGATAATCTTCTTTGAAATAGTTGATATCATTTTTCTTATGGTAAAGCCCAATTAACACTCTCTCTCTCTCTCTCTCTCTCTCTCTATATATATATATATATATATATATATTAGATGTGCTAGTCAAAGTACAACTACTAGTTGCACATGGGAATTCAAGGACAAGTATATGTATATTGGGTATATCACAAATTGTAATATGTAATCACTGAATATACAACGGTGTATAAAGATAGATATATGTTAGTTTGTTTAACATAAGGAGAGATAAGAAGCAACATATGCTCCTATTGAATTTTTGTAGACAATAGAGTCTACGACATGCATTAAGCATAATACATTAATCGATTCTAAATAAAATAATCCTTGAAAAAAAGGGTAGGATCACAGAATAAAAAAGATCATAATAAGGATAATGTGCTCTTGAAAAGCCTACGACATAACACTTCATGAAACCTCATGAGAGGTAGCTACGTAACAATAATGAAGTGATGAGATCTCAATAAGTTATGTCGTATTGTGAACCAAACATAGAGATAGTTCGTTTACAATATCTTTGATACAATATAGCACAATATTTATTTTTAACTAATTTAATTTAACTTTTTGACTTTTCTTATTTGATTAAACATAAAGAAAAGTTTTTTCTCTTCACCATTGAAACCTAGTCGTTCCTTTAAACTTTTCAACAACAAAAATCTGTCATTAATCTAAGCATCAGCCTTTAGTCCGTCGCCCAATTCCGCTCTCCCATCCGTCCATAAGGCGAATAATTCTATTTGATTCTAAAGTTGATATGAGTCTAATGGGCAGTAGAGGCGAATCCAAAATTTGAAGATTTCGATGCATCAATACTTTCTTAATTTAGGTAGTTAGCGAATCTTTTACTACAATTAGCGAATAATGTAGTATTTTCTTGGTCAATAATGACTTAAACATGAGCTCTAAGCTAAAGTTAAAATTAAAAAAATAAAATAGCTAGGTTCTAGCTAGATTTGAATTGTACTCTCGTGAGTGTTCCTCTAGCTTGTACCAACTACACAAGGACAACCATACCTACGGTTCTTATAGGTGCACTGTTGATTATACATTTCTCTAGTATGTTTTTTCGAAGTTAACGGGTGCACCCTTATCAAATCATGTGGATCCGCCTCTGCTTGGCACCCAGTAACTCGAAATCCTAGATTCGCCTCTGTCTGTTATACCCTTATCTAGTGGTCTTTTGAGGTCAATTTTTTAATAAATGAACATAAATTAGTTTATTTTGATTAATTATATTGACCAATAAACATGAATTAGTTATATGGTTTTCCTATATTGGTCAAATCCATATTTTCAAGACTAATAATTCTCAAGATTAAAATAAGAAGAATAATATGGTATACATTAATTTATTGAAATGGTAAATATTAAGAAACATCTATTTTTAATAAAAGCAACATATAAATATGAACGAAAAAATATAGTAATTTAACTCTTAAGAGTTTAGAATTTAACTTTAACATTAAAAGGCAATTCATGAATTTGTTATCAAAAATAAATTATGCATATTTTTTTCTTGATAATAATTCTACTACTTAACTATAAGTGTGGATAACCACATAGTTGGTGATCAGCATGTCTATTTCAACTGTGTGGCTCCACACTTACACATATATTTGCCTATTTTTTTTTTCATTTTAATTTATTTGTCTTATTTTTATTTTTTCATGTATTTAAATATGTGTAGAAAATACTATAAATTATGATAATTAACAACTTAAATTTTTTTTTAAAAAAAATTCAATAGCTTATCGATTGATTCATAATATTAATCTATCGGTTTCACTTAAAATGGGACAAAAGAAGTAGCATGTATTATTTAATTAGAAAATCAAGTAAAAAAAATATTGTAAATCTATAAAGATTAACAACGCCACATGTGTGGTTATCTACACTTATAGTTAAGTAGTAGATTTGTGCTACATATATTAGGACAAGGAAAATAACATATATTATTTTAAAATTACGTAAAAAGTAGTACAAATTACAATAATTAACAACTTAAAATATTTGAAAATCATATTAAAAGCTTCATCCTATATGATCCTGCTTCAACACCTCCACGTCTTTCATTCTCTCAGGTATCTCCTTTAAATTTGGACAGTTATGGATTCCAAGACCTTTAATCAGAGGCATCGCATTTGTGCCTAAATCCCATCTTTCTAGCTTTGAAAGATCACCAAGATGAAGGAACTCGAGTTGACTGAAGCTGTTATCACTGCATATTATTTCTTTTCCTTTATAAGCACATTCTAATATGAGATTTTTTAGGTTTGACAACATTCCCAAGATAGGCATCGGATCTTTTGTCAGTAACGAATCCCAAAGAACCAACTTTGTGATGGAATTTGAAAACAGATTAGGCAGTTTCTCTATTATCCCTCTTAGCCATAATTTTTGGAGCTTTTCACAACAACTAACAAATTCAAGGGATGGGAATGATTGACCCTGTCTACAAAACAATCTGAGAGTGCTAAGGTTTTTCAAGCTGCTAATGTTGTTTAGGGAGTAAGATTTGCTAATATACTCCATGCTTAATTCTCGAAGGTTGACTAAATCAACAGGGTCAACATCTTTCCATTGATCACAATGGATGCTATCAACAACTTGAAGACTAGTGAGTTTGCTTATATGTACCAGAGGTTTTGTATACCGAGCAACTAAATGTCTTAGATTTATCAGGTCAGCTGTCTCGCGGGGTAGTTTGCAAGGGTATCCCCCCTCATTGACAACAAGTGTCTGTAGATTCTTGAGGTTGCCAATGGAAGACGGAAGATCATCAATACCTCTCAATCTTAAGAACTTGAGGTGGCACAAACTTCCTATGGCATCAGGTACTATAGACATATTGTCAAAACGCATATCCAAGTACAACACATATAGATGTTGGAACACACTCAAGTTTATAAGACTCATCTTACAAAAATCTGGATCGAAGAACATAATTGACCTCAACTTTAAGTTAGAAAGATCAAGTGAGAGGTACTTTTCTCCTCGACTATATATCACATGTCTGATACATAAAGAGGATATAGAGTGGCTTCTTGGATCATAAATGTCAAAGAAGTTTACCTCCGATGCCTTTTGTATCGCAAGATCATGTAGTAAATCATGAAGCCTACAATCAGTAACTCTTTCCCAAAATGTTCTAGCCACTTGAACCAAGCTTCGTCTTATCAGTTCATTCAAGAAGCCTTCAGCGACATCCTCCATTCTTTCTTCTCCTCTTGGTATGAAACCCTCCGCCATCCACAATCGTATTATGTTATCAACCCCGACCACTCGATCTTCTGGAAAAGTACCAAAGTATAGAAAACACTGCTTAAGCGCAGTTGACAAATCATTGTAGCTTAAGGATAGTATATTAGAGATTTCAATAGAGTTATCTTCTTTAATGTTCTTCCAAAGGTGATCTTTCACCTTTTGCCATTCGTTTAGCCCCTTTTTATGTGAAAGTAGTCCGCTCAATACAACAATTGCAAGCGGTAAGCCCCTACACTTTTCCACCATATCCTTAGCTAGACTTTCCATTTCTGGAACCATTGCTCGAACATCAAGTAGTTTCCTACGAAAGAGATCCCAACTTTCTTCTTGACTTAGAAAACGAAGTTTATGAACAAAACCTCTATTGTCTGCCCTTTCAGCAACATCCTCTTTGCGCGTGGTAATAATGACTCTGCTGCCATTCTTGCTATCCGGGAATGCTCTTTTCAAACTCTCCCATGCTTCTCTCTCCCATACATCATCAACCACCACAAGGTATTTGCGTTCTTTCAGTAGATCACGAATGTAAATTTCAAGATCTCCTTCTGTCATCCTTTCCAACAAATCTAGAGTTTCCTTAGTGCGACCTTGGATGGATTTTATGATATTCCTAAGAAGATCCATTGTGTTGTACTCTTGAGAAACACATATCCAAGCGCGTGTAGGGAAACTAGAGGTTATATTAGGACAGTTGTAAAGTTTTCTGGCAAGAGTGGTCTTGCCTAAACCCCCCATTCCATAAATGGAGAGGACGGTTCGACGAGGCTCTGCTTTGAGAAGTTGATCTAGCAATGTTTGTACAACATCCTGAAGTCCAACAAAAATGTAATCGTGGTCATCGACATATGAGGTAGTTCTCCTCAATGTTGTAACCTGATTACTCTTCCCTTGATCTCCTGAATTGATATTTGTAAGAGGTTTTAACCAAACTAATCCATTATATAAAGTCATTTACCAAAATAATATGTTTTTCTAAAATTTTACAAAACTAGTATAAACGTATTCCACAGTAACGTTTTAGCATATATTTTATTTTTTAAAAGTTGATGGTGTCAGATTGATATATGTTACTCACATTAACGTTTTACTCCTAAAACGTTACTCACAGTAATGTTTTAGGAGTAAAACGTTACTGAAAATAACGTTTTAAAAGTAAAACGTTATTTACAGTGACATATATCAACCTAATGCTGTTAGTTTTTTTAAAAATAAAATATACCCTAAAACGTTACCATGAAATACGTTTATACTAGTTTTGTAAAATTTTAGAAAAATGTATTACTTTGGTAAATTGTTTTATATAATGACTTAGTTTGGTTAAAAATTCTATTTGTAATACCATAAGTCTCTCGTTTGCGAGAGATATCCATGATTCTTTGCTTGAGTGATTGGATCTCCTTGGCGACATTGTAGAATTTCTTCCCCTTCCTACATATGCAAGTGCAACCCTTGAGATGAGTAGCACGTTTACCAGCCTCGAAGGTGTAAGTTTCGAGTATAGCAACAGCATCATTAGCAGTAGAGTTGATCTCAAACACCCATTGTTGAACTCTTTGATCTCCGGATTGCTTTAGTTCTGCATCTCTGAGGAAAGACTGCATGAAGAGAAGCTCGTTTCGCAGCCATTGTATATCTTCTCTTAGACTTAAACGTAGGTTAATTTCCTGTATTAGGAAATCACCCAATTTTTGAACTGCAAATGACACAAAGGCATCAGCCATCTTTAGTTAGTTTTGATTGAAAAAAAGAGGAGGTTGTATACAAGTTGGAGAATGGGCGATACTGTAATATCAAGAACAAATAATGTGTTCAATTAAGGGTCCACTTATCACTTTAAAGCAAATGAAAGTTTTATAATTAAAAGAAATTACGATTAGACAAAGGCAAGTGCAAATGAAAGTTGCCATTATCAAAAAGGAAAAGATGTGTTAAAACTTTTTGAAATTTCCCACTAAAGAGAAAGGTACCTTTTTTTTTTGGGAATGTTTATTAGTGGTATTTAAATATCTAGTAATTTTGTTTGTTTCAGTTAGGTCAAAAATGACTTTTCTTCGTAACTTAAGAAAAATATTTTTCATAAACTCTCTTCCAATCTCCCCTACCCAACCCACCCTATCAGCCCACAATCCACCCCCACCAACCCACCTCCTACCAGCCCCCACCCCTACCAGCCCTCCCTATCCTTAAAAAAATTTTGAGTTTATTTTTTTAAAAATATTTTCAATTTCAAAATTTCATTTTTTTTCATCCATATCTTAACCTCCCCCGAAAAAAAAAATTGTAAGTTTGTTTTTAAAAAATATTTTAAATTTCAAAATTTCATTTTTTCACCCTCTACTCTGGACCCCTCACCCCCAAAAAAACTTAATTAATATTGTATTTAAAAAAAATTAACTTCAAATTTTAATTTTTCTTACTTTAGTAAAAAACAAAAGATATTTCTCAAAAACATTTTCTACTCAAAATCCAAACACTAAAATATTTTTTCGAAAAATATTTTCTACTTATCAACCAAACATGAGAAAATAAGTTAAATATCTACTTGTTTTCCAGAAAAACATTTTCCTTTATACCAAACACATCATTCGTCTTCTTGGTTTTCCCTCTCTCTCTCCATTAGATTCTCGATTTCCTTTTGGTATGTGCCTTAAGATTTTCCCTTCGACCCCTTCATTTATGTGCCAGAATAGAGAGAGATTTGGTAGGGAAGTGTTCTCTTTTATTTTTCATAATTCCATTAGAACATCAAACGACTTTCTTTCAGTTATATTAAAACATACTTTGATACCGAGTTGATCAAATAGTTAATTGATCAATAAGTGATATCACACATATGGATGGCAACTCAGCATCAAAGTGTGTTTTAATATAAAAAAGAATGAATATTGAAAACCACTTCTACACTTAGTGCAACTTAGTAGTTGCATCCTCAAACTATTGATAACCGTACAAACACATCTTTTTATTTTATAACTAAAAGATGTACATCTCAAGAAAAGGAAGAACTTTATTTTCTGCAAAATATGCATATTTTATATCCATTTTACTTTATTTTCGTACTCAAAATTGTTTATATAGAGAGAAGAGTCTATATAGAGGAGGTTGTATATTGAAAAACAAGTTAGAAAATGGGAGATAGATGCACTCAGACATAAATAGTGTGTTCAAAAGGTTTACAATTAGACAACCATTAATCAAAAAAGATAAAAGTTGCAACTAGCTATGTGAAAAGTATATATTTTTATTAAAAAAAATGTATTATCTTCTTCACTAACAAAAGTATTTTTTTTTTTATAAAAAAATGTATTATCTTCTTCACTAACAAATTTTGAATTACTCGTGATGGCTTATAAAAAACAAAAAAAATTGATCAATAAGTATCATCACTAGGCAACTGACGATAGATAGATTGAGAATAGAATAAATTTAAAGAAATATATAGGTTTTAAGCCATCCATAATCTCTTAAAATTATTCATAAAATTCATTTTGCTAAACACCTTCTGTCTCCACTTTTCTTCTTTTTATTTTATTATTTTATTTTATCCCATTCTTTCTTCTCCTCTGGATATTAAATCTTTTTGAAATTTTCCACTAAACAAAAGGTAATTGTTTTTTTAATTAAAGCATCTTCAACCACCATTATACAACTTGGGGAAAACACACATATAGAGAAAAGTCTTGAAAAATTAAAGCAACTTCAACAATCATTGCACCATTTATGAAAAATATATATTGAGAAAAGATGAGTAATATCTCAAAAAGTCACGCAAATATGTAAAATTATTTGAAAAAATCACATAACTTGCTTTAATATCAATAAAGTCACTGAACTTATGTACTTTCTTTTATAAAATTACTCAACTTAAGCTATTTTTTTAGAGAAGTATTATAACAAAAAGATAGAAGAGATAATTGCACAAACTATCCTTCGAATTTAGTTTTGTAACTAAATTTCACAAATTGATGGAATATCCATAGAGAGATCAAAATCACAAATTGATGAAATATCCATAGAGAGATCAAAATCAATCATCCTAGTTCGAGAAACACGTCACTAACAACCCCCGAATCATGGATAAATATACTAGAGAGGAATCAAGGAGGAACATATATAATTGTACCTACATATTTATTAATAAAATATTTTTATTTCTTCAGATTTTATTTATGATTGATTTAATTTCCATATATTATCTTAGTTCGTGAAACACATCACTAACACTTGAATCATGGATAAATCTTATGAGAAAGGAATCAAGGAATCAACATATCTGTACTCAAAAAATTTTATGAAATAAAATTATGTTTCTTTCATATTTTAATTATGATTGCAATTTATTTTTCTATCACTGTAAAACTTGTTACAAACAAAACAAACTTATTATCAAATTCCAAAAATTACAAACCAAAAAAAAACCCAACAAAAATGAATAAACAAATAAAAAGAAAATGAAATATTGCACCTCAAAAAGGTGCTACAAACTCTAGAAATAAAACACTTTGACCTAACTTTCAAAGTAAAATAGAACACTTTGACCTAACTTTCAAAGTAAACTACGTGTTATTAACTCAGTTCATTTTGACCTGTTCATTTGACGCCCTTAAAAAGGAGTAGCAAATTGGAGGAGGTCCTTGTCATTCTTGAAAATAGACATGTGTTGTTCATTCAAATTTACAAAGGCTTCAACTGCTCTATCATGATCATCAGGTGTATTCATTAAGATAAACAAGTTGCTAAATGAACCACTTTCTTGGCTTGCTCTTGTAGGTTTCCCAAATCCAAAATCTATTTTTTCGAACTCGAATGCTAATATACTAGTAATAGTATAAATATCACAATTCCTTTGATGGAATGGTAATTTACCTGTTTTATATGCCTCCAACATCACTTCGACATATTCATTTTCTTCTAGATTGTTTCTGGTGGGTAGGTCGTGTTTGGACTTTCTTATATCGGTTACTAATTTTGGAAGTTTGAGGTCATGTTCGTAGTTCTGTATATTGGTGTGGAAAATATAGTGGCAATATTTCCTATGCTGGTTGGTGGTAGTGGTGTTTGACTTCGCAAGTTTGATGTTTGGACTAACTGAGATCGTCCTGATTTGGTAGTAGAAGAAGAAGCGGCGCATTTGTAGAGGAGGGCACTCACTACCTCATTCCTCGTTGGGTTTTGCACGCAGGATTCTGCAACAACCAAAGCTTTAAGCGCGTTTATCTTGGATTCAGAGAAAACGAACCTCTTTTGAATACATCTTTCCTTTTTTGGCTCAATAACAGGGGGAATAGAGGAACATCAAATGGTATTGATGGCATTAGTGAGTCCTGAACAAAGTATGGAGGAGATAATGCTAATTTTGGTTCTCGAGTTAACCTAGCCCAATCCCTCAAGAAGAAGTAAGCGCTGCACGCGTCTCCCACCTGTTAGGATTGAAATAACAAGACATGCGTCATGCATGCAGAAGTTAATAATTGCAAACCTTGAGCAAGTCATAAGAAATAGAAAGAACTATACTATAACACCACCTTGTGGGACATGCAAAGACTAAGCGCGATAAGACATGTGTCATGCATGCAGAAGTTAATAATTGCAAACCTTGAACGAGTCATAAGAAATAGAAAGAACTATACTATAACACCACTTTGTGGGACATGCAAAGACTAAGCGCGATAAGACATATGTCATGCATGCAGAAGTTAATAATTGCAAACCTTGAACGAGTCATAAGAAATAGAAAGAACTATACTATAACACCACCTTGTGGGACATGCAAAGACTAAGCGCGATTCCTCCACACTCAAAATGACTTAATTGTACGACAATTAAGACACCAGATGTCGACGAAGACAAATACCCCCAAGATAAGCCTTTAGGGAATGTCAAATCAGGGTTATGAATAACTTCATTCATGGATGAGTTGATTTCAACTTCGAAGAACTCAGCACCATGATCATCACACTCAATGGTAGCATTGTTTATTAGACTTCCTGCCCATGGATAGTAAGATGCTAGAGTTTTTGACAAAGAGTTTGTTAGAAATTCAGAAAACTGGTGTTTTGGGATTGTAGCCACTTGATGGTTTGAATAGAAAAAAACAAAGGGCATATATAAATTATCAACAACTTGATCAATAAGGGAAAGATTGTGCCATCTTTGAGTAGATGGGGTGGGAGAAGAAGGTTTGATAATCTTCTTTGAGATAATTGGTATCATTTTTTTAAAGTGATAAGTATGTCTTTCTACTTTTAGGCTCATATCAAATAACTATATATATATAGCGGTGATAATCGAACTGAATTTGGATGGATCAAAATTGATTGAGTTAATGAACAAAATGAGGTGTTATTCCGCCTAAAAGTTACTTGGATTGAGTTAATATTTACGTAATAAGAAGAAAACTGACAAAAATATATCTAGGTCATGCTGACTCTTTCTAAATTTACTACTAAGCTCAACTCTTGAATAATCCCAAATCTGCTGACTCTTATAATTTTGGAGTTTATTTAAGTGAAGTTTTTAGTAGATAAAATATTTATTGAATTAAAACAAATTAAATCAAAACATGAAACTACATGTGGACTTGCCTATAATTGATATTAGTGTCTTTAACTTGATCTTATTTCATATTTATATCCTCAAATTTTAGATGTGTGTAAGTAGACCGTTAAACTTAATTATATAAAGTTGAATATGTCGATACATAGGTCTTATGTGACATAATACATGTCGGACACAACGCAGAACACGAATAGTTATGTAGAAAGCCACGTAGAATGGCATGCTTATTTGTTCAATTTTATACAAATTTAAGTGTCTACTTGTATACACTCAAAATTAGAGGACATAAATGTAAATAAGATCAAGTTAATGAATAATGACAAATTTATGTATTTTGTCATTTAGAAAAGCTTTTGTTGTTCATGAATAAGGGCATATTAGGAAAAAAACATAAAACTTGTCTCGAAAAGTTAATTACACAATTAAACTATAATGATTCATCAGTGGTGTATTACATTGCCACATCAACACCACGTCAAAAATAATAATTCGTTATGTTTTTCTAATTTTTATTAATTAACTTTTTTTTTGTTAACTCTATTTTACACTAATTAATTCATAAATAATTATTAAAATTCTCTAATAATTATATCTTTTTTATCACTGAATTTCACCCACTGTATCTCTTATCTCACTCGAAAAATTATTTATTCGTATTTATATCACAATTTTTTTCATCTGCTCCGAAAAAGGACAATCAACACATCACCATCATCAACTCAAATCAATCACCAACAAACACAGAACATACCTCTTTCCCTTGCTCTTTTTCAATTTTATTCTTTTGATTTGTTTGCGGAGCTAATGATATTATCTCCTTTTAAAGATAATATGATATTTTAGCGTTCATCCTCATGTTCTTGTTATTCTTAATTCACTACTTTTCATTAATTTTTATATTTTTAAATTAAAAAAATTATTATTTGCTGCTACAGGGTTCCCACAGTTTGTAAACACTCATTTCAAACATAGATCCTTTGAATTTTTTATTTAAGAAAAAAAAAACTGATATTAACACTTTATTTGGATGGTTGTTACGTATTACTTCATAATATATTGTATGGTGTTATACCATATATCTTACTTTATTGTTTTAATGAATACAGTGTTTGAATAGATTGTATCGTTCTCCACCATTGCATAATGGAACATATTCATAATTTGAGTGATAAAACTACAAGAAAAGTAACTTACAACAGTGTCGGAATCAAGATTTTTGATAGGGAGGTTCAAAATTTGAGAAGTAACACACAAATTAATGGAAAGGGGTCCGACAATTTGTTATACATATCTAAAAAATAATTTTAAACCTAAAAATAGTAATATTTTCGGTCAAATGGATTCGGATGAACCCCTAAGTGTATGCTGTCTCTGCCCCTGGGTTACGGGGTAGAGCTATTATGAAAGGTAGGACAAAAGATGAAATGTAAACTTTAAATAATAAATAAAGATAGAATGAGAAAAAATATTAATGTAACAAAGTGATCACACCAAATCGGTCGTTACGTAACGATGGATTCAAACGATACAATACAGAATCAAAACAAACATTATATTTAATGAAGAACATATGTCAGGTAAATTCGAATGCTAATAGACTAGTAATCATATAAAGATCACAATTCCTTTGTTGGGATGGCAATTTACCTGTTTTATGTACCTCCAACATCTCTGTAACAAACATATTTTCTTTTATATGGTTTCTGGTGGAGAGGTCGTGTTTGAACTTTCTTATATCGGTTACTAATTTTGACAATTTGAGGTTTTGTTTGTAGTTTTCATATATTGGTGTGGATAACATAGTGAATATTATTTCCTATGGTGGTTGGTGGTAGTGGCGGTTGTAAACATGCCTGACTTCGCAAGTTTAAGGTTAGAACTAACAGAGATCACCTATAATTGGTAGTAGAAGAAGAAGCGGCACATTTGTAGAGGAGGGCGATCACGACCTCATTCCTTGTTGGATTTTCCACGCAGGATTCTGCAGCAACTAAGGCTTTAAGCGCGTTTATCTTGGATTCCGAGAGAACAAACCTCTTTTGGATATATCTTTCCTTTTTTTTCGCTTTGTAACAGGGGAAAACAGAGGATCATCTAATGGTATTGATGGCATTAGTGAATCTTTAACAAAGTATGGAGGAGATAATGTTAATTTTGGATCTCGAGTTAACCTAGCCCAATCCCTCAAAAAGTAGTAAGCGTTGCACGCGTCTCCCACCTTGTTAGGAATGAAATAACAAGACATCATGCATGCACAAGTTAATAATTACAAACCTTGAACGAGTCAGAAGAAAAAGAAAAAAGTAAAATACGAGGTAAACTCTAACACCACCTTGTTGATATCATTTTTTTTTAATGATACATACGTCTTTCTTCTTTTAGGCTCGTATCAAATAACTATATATAGCGATGACAATTGAACTGAATTATGATGGATCAAAATGATTTGAGTTAATAAGCAAATCGACTATTAGTCTGTTCAAATTGATAATGTTATGATCAAGAGAGGGATAAATGTTATGAGAGAAGAATAAAAGGATGAACAGAACTGTACCGCACTACTTATCAATAAAATATTCTTGTTTCTTTCATATTATATTTTATTTCTGATTGTATTTACTCTCTGTCACATTGAAATTTATCGCAAACACCTAGATATTATTCATACATATTGAAGAATACATGCATTTGTGGTATAGTTGCATCATCCATGCAGTAGTGTAGTTCTGTTTTTGGTAAAATACGTATTCGTATACGGTGTCTACATTGGATTTATTCAACTTATTATGATCAACTAATTTTCAGAAATTTACGTCGATTGGACTTTTTGTAAGGCCGATGTTTAATTTTTGACCCCGTTAAAGATAAAATTATGCAAAATGAAAATATATACCTCCATCAATTATTAAGTTTTTTTTTTTTTACTTTTTGTTTGAATACAAGTTTGGTAAACAATAATAGAGCATAAATAATTACGTCATTAGAAAAAGAAAAAGACAAATAATATCTAAGTCATGCTGACTAATCTAGATAAATATTGAAAATTTTGCTTCAAAGCTTAATTTAAAATTTTTATTTTGATGTAACTATGAATCGTTTTGAGTAAAAATATATCGAATAACTTGAAACATCAAGAGGAGCTTATATCAAAAATTTTAGAACTATTTAGAGCAACTTTGAATTGGTCTGGACTAGGAAAAAAAACTACAATGTATAAATATTATATTAAACATGGTATATTAATGTGTATATACATATATATGTAAGAAGATTTTCTATTTTCTAAACCTCGTAGATTTTGGAGCTGTTAGTTTGGACTTGGTCCATTGCTTCACCGAAATCCAACCTAATCTGCTATATGATAGGATTGAGCAAATACAGTATTAAATAGTCTAGGGGAGGTAATAGGTCCTCATGAAAGTGTAGTATCGTAAAAATAAATTTGATTAAAGTTGAGATATTTTTGGGATCCTATATATATATATATATATATATATATATATATATATATATATATATTATCTGTCGAAAGCATACATAAAGTTATTCAATTTTAATTGATAAAATGAGATTAAGAAAAAAACAAAGTATTTTCTACATTTTATTTATTAAAGTGATGATTTTTAGAAAGAAATAAAAATAAAAATAATGTTATTTATGTTAGATTGTAGAGCCTGATTAATATTTGATGTACTGTCATAGATTAATGTTTACGCGGTTCAACCTAAAATACTCTGAATTAATCTCCATTTGTTCTCTGTAACCTAAAATACTCTGAATTATTAATATATATACCCACCGCCGTGGAAGTTTACTCACGGGGTGTTACCACGAAATATTGGTTTCTCTCTCTAGATCTCTCATCTCTTTCTCTTGAAAGTTCTTGTGTTCTTAATCCATCAAGTGTGTGTGGATTCGATCCTAACACTTTAATAGTATTTTAATTCGAAATAAGATGTTTTTAAAAAGAAATCATATCATATATATTATTACTATTATTATTATTACAAGTGGAAACCCTGTAAGTGCAAAGTTGAATTACCATTTTGTCTATGTGTTAAATCAAATGATATAAACTATTAAATATTATGTTAAATTTGTTAGTGACTTTTGAAGTCCAAATCAGATGTTTGAAAATTTATTTTGATCCAACATCAAGTACAGTATACAAGACATATGGGGATAAAGGAAGTGGAAAAGGCAAGGTTTGTTTGGATCAATTTTGTGGCTTTATAGTCTTCTATTATGGAAAACTCAATTCACTTTTGATTAATTTTCAATGAAATTTCAAGATTTTCAATTTTTTATTTTAAATTTTTTCATCTAGATAAGTTAAAAGAGTATTTATTTTACTTTATTTTTGTCTTTTCTTTGGTGTTATTATGTGGGTATTGCACGAAGGATTAGTTGTTTGGTGAAAGTGAACATTTCATATTTTTAACTTTTTTAGCATATCATCAGTTCTAAGGCAGCAAATATTCTTTATATATCATGCATTCACATAGATGTAATTGGAATTGGTATATCACGGTTATAGAGAGACAAAGTAAGAACCACAATTAGACACATTTTTTTAAAAAAAGAACTCAAATCAAATTATTTAATATTATTAATTTTAAAAAGAAATAATGTATTCATTAATACGATGAGTTACACGCGTGAAGCTCGTATCCGGAAACTAGTACAAAAAAAAATACTTGAAAAGCTTCACCACTTATAATAATTCCTCTTCAATAGGTCCACGTCTTTCATTCTCTCAGGAATGTCCTTTAAATTTCGACAATCATGGATACCAAGACCTTTAATCAGAGGCATGGCATTCGTGCCAAGATACAATCTTTCTAGCTTCTCGAGATCATAAAGAATAAGAAACTGTAGTTGACTGAAGCTGTTATCACTGCACATTAGTTGTGTTCCTTCATAAGCTCTAACCAAATCAAGATTCCTTAGGTTTGGCAGCATTCCCAAAATACGCATCGGATCTTCTCTCAGTAATGAGTCCCATAGAACCATCATTGTGATGGAACTCGGAAACAGATGAGACAGTTTCTCTATTCTCCCTCTTAACCACAATTTCTGGAGCTTTTCACAACAATTAAGAAATTCAAGGGATGGGAACGGAGATGAGTTGCCATACCCACCCGACAATCTGAGAGTGCTAAGGTTTTTCAAGTTGCTAATGTTGTTTAGGGAGTAAGATTTGTCAATATAGTGCATACTTAATTCTCGAAGATTGACTAAATCAATAGGGTCAACATCTTTCCACTGATCACAACTAACGCCTTTAAGAACTTGAAGACTTGTGAGTTTGCTTATATGTACCAGAGGTTTTGTATACGGAGCAACCAAATGGCTTAGATTTATTAGGTCAGTTGTCTCGCGGGGTAGTTGGCATAAGTACCCATAGTCATTGACAAGAAGTGTCTGTAAATTCTTAAGGTTGCCAATGGAAGAGGGGAGATCATAGATACCTCTCAATCTTAAGAACTTGAGGTGGTACAAAGTTCCAATGGCATCAGGTACGTTTATAGACATATTCCCAACATTCATATCCAAGTGCAACACATATAAATGTTGGAACACACTGCTGAAGTTTATACGACTCGTCTTACGAAAATTTCGATCGAAGAACATAATTGACCTCAACTTTAAATTAGAAAGATCAAGTGAGAGATACCTTTCTCCGTGACTATGAATGCCATGTCTGATATATAAAGAGGATATGGAGTGGCTTTTTGGATCATAAATGTCAAAGAAGTTTACCTCCAATGCCTTTTGTATTGCAAGATCATGGAGTAAATCATGAACCCTACATTCAGTAACTCTTTCCCAAAATGTATCTACCACTTGAACCAAGCTTCGTCTTATCAGCTCATTCAAGAAGCCTTCAGCGACATCCTCCATCATTTCTTCTCCTCTTGGTATGAAACCCTCCGCCATCCACAACCGTATTATGTTATCAACCTTGACCACTTGATCTTCCGGGAAAATACCAAAGTAGAGAAAACACTGCTTGAGCGCAATTGACAAATCATTGTAGCTTAATGACAGTATGTTGGAGATTTCAATAGATTTATCTTCTTTTATGTTCTTCCAAAGGTGATGTTTAACCTTTTTCCATTCGTTTATCCCCTTTTTATGCGAAAGTAGTCCGCTCAATACAACAATTGCAAGAGGTAAGCCTCTACACTTTTCCACCATATCCTTAGCTAGACTTTCCATTTCTGGAACCACTGATTGAACATCAAGTAGTTTCCTACAAAAGAGATCCCAACTTTCTTCTTGGCTTAGGAAACGAAGTTTATGAACAAAACCTCTGTCATCTGCTCTTTCAGCGACATCCTCTTTGCGCGTGGTAATAATGACTCTGCTGCCATTCTTGCCATCTGGGAATGCTCTCTTCAAACTCTCCCATGCTTCTTTCTTCCATAAATCATCAACCACCACAAGGTATTTGCGTTCTTTTAATAGATCACGAAGATAAATTTCTAGATCTCCTTCTGTCATCCTTTCCAACAAATCTAGAGTTTCCTTGGTGCGACCTTGGATGGATTTTATGATATTCCTAAGAAGATCCGCAGTGTTGTACTCTTGCGAAACACATATCCAAGCGCGTGTATGGAAGCTGTTGAGTATATCAGGACGGGTGTAAAGTTTTCTGGCAAGAGTGGTCTTGCCTAAACCCCCCATTCCATAAATGGAGAGGACGGTTCGCCGCGGCTCTGGTTTGAGAAGTTGAGCTAGCAATGTTTGTACAACATCCTGAAGTCCAACAAAAATGTAATCGTGGTCATCCACATATGAGGTAGTTCTCCTCAATGTTGTAACCTGATTACTTGGCCCTTGATCTCCTGAGTTGATATTTGTAATACCATAAGTATCTCGTTTGCGAGATATATCCATGATTCTTTGCTTGAGTGATTGAATCTCCTTGGAGACATTGTATAATTTCTTCTCCTTCCTACATATGCAAGCGCAAGCCTTGAGATGACTAGCACGTCTACCAGCCTGGAAGCTGTAAGTCTCGAGTAAAGCAACAACATCATTAGCAATAGAATTGATCTCAAACACCCATTGTTGAACTCTTTGATCTCCACATTGCTTTAGTTCTGCATCTCTGAGGAAAGACTGTATGAAGAGTAGCTCGTTTCGGAGCCACTGCACATCCTCTCTTAGACTTAAACGTAGGTTAATTTCCCGAATGAGGAAATCACCCAGTTTTTGAACTGCAAATGACACAAAGGCATCACCCATCTTTAGGGGCCTGTTTGGATTTTTTACTGAGTTACAGCAATACATGAGCTATTCTACATTTATAACGACAGGGGATAACTCTTTCCTCTTATTAAAATACATATTGGAGAATGTCAAATCAAAACTTGGCTGTTCATTGCTGCCAAGAAGAACTAAGTATAATTTAGTTTACTTTCTTCTCTTTGATTATTATTATTCATTGTTATTTGTTAGTACACACAGAATTTAAAAAATTGGTTTGGCTGGAGCTGGAGACATCATTAAAGCATCTTGCTCTATAATCAATCAATATATGACTTTTGCAATATTCCATCAGTTTAAAAAATTGTAAGTCAACTTGTGGACACATTCCCCCTCTCTCTCTTTCCCACATTTTTTAGTTCACATACATGCCAAGTTGAGAGGTCTTATGGAAATGGTAGTTCAACAATGTCATCTTTCGTCACTTATCATTATCGATATTAATTAAAAACTTCTAACTTGAATGTTATATCACTATGGTATATCCTTAACTTTGGTTGCGACTTTTTCAATAAGGGTCAAGACTTATCAGATAAGGCACAGAAAAACACGTGTTCATACTACCCTTTGTTGACTAACTTAATAGAGGGACTTCCTCTTATTTTTCAGCTACTCTTCTTATTCTTGAACTTTAAAATTAATATTTGTTGTGATTTATAGTCGTTGAGTGAGTTCGAAGTTTAGCGGAATATGAGGTACCACTATTTATATGAACGAAAATCATTCAATATAACCTCGAGTACTTGAAAAAAATAATTCTGATGATATAATTATGAAAAATTAACATCCCACACACATTTAAGAGGAAAAATATCAAGTTGTAATCATACTCTTAAAAATAAACTAGTTATAACATATTATTATCATCTTATAGCACATCAATTAATAATATATTAATTAAAAAATATAAATTTAAAAATAAACTATTTATAGCATATTATTATCAAGTTATAGCATATTAACTAATAATATATTAATAAAAAAATTATTTTATTATTTAACTAATAATTATTATGTTTAAATAATTAGTTTGATTTATTCACTTACCTTTTATCAACAAAACCTTTTAAATTATTACTGATTAATCAATTACCTTTTAAAGTTTTTAATATAAATAATAAATTATATTTATTAAATACTAATTAAACTTCATATTATATAGTTACCTTTTAAAAAATAAAATCTAAAAATTAAGGATTTAATTTTAATTAATTTCATATTATATGGTTATCCAATAACTACCCACCTCATATCAACCAATACTCTTTTATCTTCCCCCAATACACTCAACCTCTCCCCATTTATTAATGATTAGGCGTGGGTAAGGGGGAGGTTGGAAAAGATTTTTGGAAAATGTTCTCTTAAGTTTTGAAGGGAAGTCATTTTTTTTGAATTTGAGGAAAATAATTTGATTTGGAAAACATTTTTCAAAACATTTGACCCAACCAAACATTAGAAAAATTGGAAAATATTTATACCAAACACACCCTTATCATTCCGCCGTTTTTAAAAATGAGTTTTCGTTTGTTGACTTTATTAAGAAAAGTTTTAAATTCCATACTATTTTATGCCAATGTGATGAATGAATGTTAAGGCTTGTAGAAGACCTCCAGAGGTTGAATACGTCGTGCTACGACTAGGGGTGCTCTCATATCGTGACACTATGGGTCGTAGAAACATCTATTCTCGTGTAATCGTGTTCTTCAAAAGCTTTAATTTTTTTAAAATGATATATTCAAAATATTTAATAATTCAAAATATTTAAAATAATTATTTTTGTATCTCAAATTAACTTTTGTTTTAATTTAACTTATTTTCTCATTAGGTTCCTAACTCCCAACCAAACAACTCCTAATTCTTTCCCCTTTCATCAAGCGATTTGTCTGTGTCTTCTTGATTTTTCCCTCTTTCTCTCCATTAGACACTCAATTTTCTTTTGCGTATTTGCCTTTAGATTTTTCCTTCTCGTATTTACTTGAATTGGGTATAACCCATTTGAATTTTCGACTTTGTATCTGATTTTTCGGTTTAAAAATCGATTCTTTTGGTCAAGAACTGATATGGGTGTTGGAATTTCTGTGCTTATAGCCCTAAAGTCAGTAACTTTATTCATATTATTTGCAACTCTCAAGAATTATGGGTACCCATTATTGTCAATACCTTGTTTGTATGCATCATTGGTATCTTTGTTGGTAGCATTAGCTGCTAACCCTTCAATTGATCTTCCAATTCTTTTGGGGAAAAACACAGATGGGACATTCCCAATTTGGTCACTTGTGATGTTTAGTCCTTACTTGTATTTTGTTAGGGGTTTTTCAGCTTTGAGAAGAATGAAGAGTGGGGAACCTCCATATAGTGAGATTTCTGAAGGGTTGTATGTTGGGGGTTGGCCTTGTTCACTTGATAAATTGCCACCTGGTAATCCTGCTATTATTGATTGTACTTGTGAGATGCCTAGGATGTTGGAGTTTACTGGAAATCATGCATTTTTGTGTATTCCAACTTGGGATACTAGGTCACCTCAGCCAGCTGATATAGAGGTTGCTATTAAGTGGGCTTGTAGAAAAAGAGCTCAGAAGATACCTGTTTTCATCCATTGTGCATATGGTATGATTGTGAACTTTAAAACTTTTTGTTTCAGATGAATGTATTTGTAGTCGATTATCGCATTATTTTGTTTTCGTTACTGATCTTTCTCCTGTTGGTTGTTGTTATTGCTCCAGTATCTGTATTCCCTTTTTCAAACTGTTTGTCATGCTTTATTTAAGTTGAGGGTCTATCCGGAACAACCTCTCTATCGTAGGGGTAAGATATGTGTATATTTAACCCTCACTAGACCTCACTTGTGGGATTACACTGGGTATGCCATTGTTGTCAAGTGGGGTCATGTTTTTCTATGTCCTTTAGATGTTACTACCTAAGTCCCAATTTAAGTGTGGTAGTTTGACTAGGCGCAGAAGTTGAATGAATAAAGGGAGAATTATGAATCTCGTGGTCTAAAATTAAAGATGTGTGTGGTTCTTTAAATCTTGTGGTTTTAAGTTTTCATGTCAGATGTTGGAATAGAGAAACTTACTACATATAGAAAGAGACACTGTTTTAGGACAGACCAAATTATAGCAAGACACTTAGATGGGGACGTAAGGAGTAAATGTTTCAGTAGTTGCTTGCTTGCCTGCCCTTCATTAGTGTGTGATTGTGGTAAAGTGGTTTCTTAAATTGCTTCCTTTGGGTTCATATTTTGGGTTTCACCTATTGTATTTATCACTGAAAATCATAGAACTTCTCAACTGATATTTCATAGGAGAAAGCTAGCAGTCTATATCCATTTTCCATAAGGAAAGCATGAGTTGTCTCGGGCCGAATTGACTAATCCATAAGGTGACTTATCCATATATGAGAGCTCCTAGTCCTGTGTGATTTACGAATGGTAGGCTTGGTTTAGGAATATCCAAAACAGTTGTAAAAATCGTCCATTTGCTTTTTTTCCCAATATTAAAACTTAAGGTAGTCATAAGGTAATCATGTTTATAATGTTCTTCAAGTTTTAGAAAATATGGTTGTTACTAACTTTCTTTAGTTTTTAAACTGCTTCCATATAGACATAAATGCTATACTACTTTGAGTGGTTCTTTAAACAGAAGCCTAGTAACACTTTTGGGTCATGCCTTGAAGATTTGACACCATAGAAGATGAATATTTGATAAAATTTCGTGTATTCTCATAGGTACCATGTCGGTTAGTCATAGCATATTGATATTGGTTAACAAAATGGACCTTAAGCCTAACTCATGAAGTGAAGGTCGTCTAAAATATATAACAACCTATTCTTTCGATTTTTGATGGAGGATTTTAAAGAGAGGAACAAAATGAAGTGGTAATCCTCAGATGGTCCATCCCAGTTGTTGGAACTAGACAGGAACTAGTATACCATGCTAAACTTGTGATTGCTTTGACTCCACTGTGAAATTTTTGGCTACTTATTAGCAGCAAGTGGTGCTTCTGAGGTCGTTAAAGACAATCCCATAGTATTGCATAGTTACATTAGCTATTGTATTTGCACTTCAATTTGTGCACGTGCATTTCAATAAATAGATCTTCTGTACAACTTGCAGTTTTTTTCTTTGAGAAAAGGTAACAGAAAATTGATTTCACTCTGCGACTGGTAATTTACATTTTGAAAGCCAGTTTTTGGTTATGAAAGTACAGTTCCTTAGGCTAGGTTGACTGATAGATACCAATCAGCCTCACAAACAGGAGGTCAATGTGCAGAGCCTTATTAAAATACTCTTTGCTGCCAAATAATGTGATAAATAAGGAAGCATCCAAGGGTGACCTAGTGATCAATGAAGTGGATTGAGAACCATGAGGTCTTAGGTTTCAAATCCCAGCATAGACTTAAAACACTATCTGATACCTGTTGTTGGTCAGACGAGGTAGGTATCCCGTGGAATTAATCGAGGTGCACAAAAGCATATCCCAGACACCACTGTCATTAAAAAAGTGATGATTAAGGATCTCTATTAAAACAAATCTGCAGGCTTCGCTCTGTGTTTGTGTTAAGAGTTTTATATGAGCGGTTTCACGCTGCTTTTAGAAGTCTCCACGTTTTGATTGTGAGATTTTCTTAGTAATAACCATTGATACAACGTGCAGGCCCATAGTTAAAGCTATGAAACCTCAAGTCTTTCCGGGAAGTTATCATTTTAGGATAAAGATAGTAGAAGTAAATTTGTTCTCTTGCATGTAGTGACAACTCATGTACTACTCTCTTTGTTTCAGTCTGTTTGTCTACTTTTCTTTTTAGTCCGTTTAAAAAAGAAGACCTCTTTTCTTTCTTGTCAACTTATTACTTTCAAATTTTCACATGACGAGTTTAAGACCACACGATTAAAGTATTTTGGTATATTTGATACATCTTTTGCTTAAGACCATAAGACTCAAAAGTCATCTTTACTTTTTTAAACTCCATTTCAAGTCAAAACCAGACTTAACAAATTGAAACGGAGGGAGTACTTAAACTGCATCAATCAACAGCAATGCCTGCAGGAAACTGTCTCGAGGAGCTTAACTTCCTTATTAGTTTCTTTGATGCTTCAATAGATCATTGCAATGTAACATAAAACAAATTATTGATTTGTTTCCTCTAGGTCATGGAAGGAGCGTTGCAGTCATGTGTGCACTGTTAGTAGCTCTTGGTCTAGCAGAAGACTGGAAAAATGCTGAGAAATTGATCAAAGAAAAACGGCCATACATACGAATGAACGCTCTGCATCGCAAAGCTTTAGAGGAATGGTCGAAGGATCGTCTCTCTTCCCCAAAAGTTGGAGTTAGTTCCGTGATTCTGTCGAGTGCTAACGACCGTTCCTGATCAATTGACTGCAGTTGCAAGACCAATTAATTATATAGATGATTGGCTGTTTGTCTTCACTTTTGATTACACACTATACTTGATGATTGAGATTTTTGCTTCTTTTTATCAAGTAGAAGCGTGCTCTCTTGATATATTTCTTGTAATAGAAAATGTTTGATTGCCAGGATTGTGTTTGACATAAAAATTCTTAAAACTATTTTTGAATCCTAAGCATCTAGTGAAACTGTATTTATTGTGTATCAAGATTCTGTTATATTCTTAAAAAGCAGCTAAGTATTATTCCATTCTTTACATTTGTGTTGCAGTAGAATAAGAAGACAGTACTAAATTCGTGTTTTTTGCGAAATCTTAGGTAAGATTGAATTACATTGAGTATGTTATAGACCAAAAACTTTATATTTATGTAAGAGGGTGTTTCAATGAATTATAACAGTGACCACAAGTATTATTAAATAACATATTCAATATGTCTCATCGATCAATACTAGGTAATTAAATAACATATAATCACAAAATACCTCTCTTTGAATATGCCTAGTAACACATGGTGAGTACATGCAAACCCCACTTAGATATTACAATAGCTTTTTTTGTTGTTTTGCTTTACTTTTTTGCCACTTCAACAGTTTAAGTGAATGAGTTATCTTTTTGTTTGTTTTTTTATTAGTAGAATTCAGACTATATAATATAATATATATATAGAAGAGTGTCACCAAACAGGAATTATAGCTTTGCTCCTCAAAATTATCATCTTCACAGGTTCATATTTTTTCTACTCATCAATTGTATCTTTGAATTTTATGTATGGTATGAATTGTATTATTTAATTTTTCTCTTGCCAATTTATATTAATTTGCGTTGATCATGATATGTACTTTGTTAAATACTCGAACACTTAATCCTCTCCAAATCTCAATTAGTGGAATTCCACTGAACATATTACACAACGACGATTATTTGTTAGATCTTGATTAGTAATGCTAATAGATTAATTTAGTCTAATGAATCAAATCATTTAATGTTCCCTAGGTGTTAACATGTCAAAAATTAGCATTCCTTCATCTAATTACTTGCTCAAAGATGCACCATCAACAAAATCCTTTGCCTTCACCAAAAAACATCCATGTACTCTAGGTGAGTTGATTTCACGTATCGTTACTGAACTATATTCACTATATAATCATCATATAAAGTAATAGTATCGTTATAAACAATTTTTTTTTATGTATACTCGATAAAGTTTAGTGACTAGACGTTAAATTAATCATGTTCTAGGTTCTTTGAAGAGTATTTCCAAAGCATTTGGATTGAATTGTATCTCCAAGTTCAAAGTCTCAACAATGGCACTACACAAAGTGAAATTGATAAATCCTAATGGTATCGAAAACGAGATTGAAGTACCCGATGATCGATACATTCTTGATACTGCAGAAGATGTAGGAATGGAACTTCCATACTCATGCAGGGCTGGTACTTGTGGAACTTGTGCAGGACAGTTGAGTTCAGGCTCAGTAGATCAATCCGAAGGCTCGTTCCTCGATGAAAACCTGATCGAAAAGGGGTACGTATTGACTTGCATTTCGTACCCAAGGGAAGATTGTGTTGTCTATACTCACAAGCAAGATGAAGTCTTGAATTGAGAAACGTTTGGTGTGTAAAAAGGTTCTCCGCGGAAGGGGGCCAACTATGTATTAAAGCCTTTAAATCAACAATAAGTTCACGATTGAAACCTTCATCTATGTGTTTTGTGTGTTCAGACTCTTCAAAAGTGTAGACGAGTGGATAACATATTTGGAGAGTTCAAGCAACATAGGCTGCATTTAGCTAGTAATTAAAGGCTTAAATTCAAGGTATGCATAAACATTACATCCTACTTTGATCTTGTCATAATGATGCCAACATTAGTCTCAAAAATACCTTAGTAAGTGTTATATCAACAATTTTATTGCCAAACAAGGGCAATGAAAAAGTGTCAACATTCGCGCTACCAAATGCAGAGAGGGAGGGCCACGTATAGTAAACTAGTCCTGTAAGGGAAAACAAACGTGTCTCTGGATCTTGGCTTCTACGTATAAAGAATGTTCTTTGTATCGATGAATCCAAACGAGGGTATGTGTGTTGGGGGGGGGGGGTAACATTAACAATACCCCAATGAAATGGTAACATGGCAAGTGAGACACTTCCCATCTAGAGTTTGGGAATTTTGTCTGACTAGCTTTTGTCACAATAAAGGTTTGTGGGTATGCCAATGTATGTGAAAGAAGTCTCCACACATTGTTTGATTTGTTTCAGAGGCGTTAGCAATGACAGAGGCAAAAATTTTATTAATAAAATAATATGTTCATATTATATGATTTTCCAGCAAAGAAGGTTCGAGTAAAACCCTTGCGTTCATTTAGCTCCACACTGGTTAAGAAGATGAAGTGTGGAAGAATATCATGGCCACTTGCATTTACATTTCTTCATATGCCATTGACAAATAATGAAAAATGAGTTTGTGATTGAAATAATAAGACTGTTTCACCAATCAGAAGTCTCAAGTTCGAGCATAAGTATAGAGAAAATCATGTTGGAAACATCATCCTAAAATGGTCATGCAATGCGTAATTCAAATTTTATCGAGGCTCTAATATGAACTTTAAATGTCGAATGAAAATAATAATAAAAATAAAAGATTATGGCTAGTTATGATAAAATTGACATAAGACCGATTGCTTCTTGAATTAACGGATGAAAATATTTAAATATTATCGTTAAAAAAATATTTATTTGAATTTCGAAATTCCAAAAAATATCTTATAAATCGAAATGGATCGAAATTTATCACTCAAACACCAAATTTGCCCCTCATTCACCACCCAAGAATCAAGATTATCCCTTTTGAAAATTTTCATCTTTTCATTGTCTTCTTAGTTGAGTTAACTGATAATGGATACCATTTTCTCCCTCTCTCCATCTCCGCAACCCTTCTCCGCCGCTATTCTCACCGGGAACCACCACTCCACCACCGTCTTTTCCTCCCTCAGAAAATCCTCCTCCAGCTCCCCTGAAAAAATCCCTCCTCCATACACTCCTAAATTTACCAAAAAACCCCTCAAACATCTACTTAATTCCACCCCACCTCCTAGTCTCCATAACAAGCTAAGGCTATCCAAGAAGCTGTCACCACCCCCACCCCCACCCCCTACCCCGCCCCCAACTCCTCCACCATTTGTAGGAAAAAATGAGGAAATGCATAAAAGAGTTGAAAGTAAGGAAAAAGGAAGAATCTTTGTGGGGAATTTACCATTATGGATTAAAGAGAAGGAGGTTGCTGAGTTCTTTAGACAATTTGGGGCTATAAAGAATGTGATTTTGATAAAGGGTAGTAGTGGGAATGAAAAGAATATGGGTTTTGGGTTTTTGAAATATGAGGGTCCAAATGCTGAGAAAGCTGCTATGAAGGCAGTGGATTTTGATGGTGTTGAATTTCATGGAAGGGTGTTGACTGTGAAATTGGATGATGGGAGGAGATTGAAAGAGAAAATAGAGGAGAGGAACACGTGGCATGAAGCAAAGGAGGGGCCCGGGAGAGATTTCAAGAAGGTTCTGGAAATACAGCCGGAGAATTGGCAGGCGGTTGTTCGGGCTTTTGAGAGAATCAAGAAGGTGTTATGCTTACTGGAATACTGAAGTAATCTGCTTGCAGTGCTGTAGTCCCTTAAAATGTATGATTTGAAGTGTTTAGATACTTAATTTAATACATTTGTTACTTATTACAAGCAAAAACATGATAAGGCTTTAGAATTGGATGAATTAAGTTGGTTCATTATGTGCTATTAGCTTAGTTAATGTGGCAATACTTTTGGTGCTAAATGGTGAGAGCAAATATTTATGAGCTAATTGTTTTGGTAATGATAAAGTGATGTCTAGTACTAATCAACTACCAATGTTTCCTTTTTCTGATATTCCTCTATCTTGTTCATTGTGGCTCTAGAGCAAGAGAGGTTGGTAACTGAAAAAAGCAACATATCCACATGACCCTAGACAGGAAGGTATGGAGGTCGAGGATTAGAATAAAAGGTTAGTAGGTAGCCTAGTGTTGCCGCACTTTATGTGGGAGGGTAGGGGGCTAGCCACTTCCTTTTCCTCTTCTCATTATTGGTAGTAGTATTTAGTAATTGTCTAGTCTTCTACTCTTCTATATGTGGTACTACTGATTGCTTTATTTGCTTTGTATTGTGCTATTTGATTGTTATATTTTTCTTGCAATCCTACTTCGATAACAATCTAATATTCCTTTTGAGCCGAGGGTCTGTTGGAAACGACCTCTCTATCCCACAAACATAGGGGTAAGGTCTGCGTGCATCTACCCTCCCTGGACCGCACTTGTGCGATTACACTGTGTATGTTGTTGTAATAATTCTTAATTAATTAATCCCTTGTCCTTAATTGGTCATCCCCTTCTCCGTTAACCCAAGAAACGGAGATCTTCATTCATTGTTTACTGCTAGTTTTATAAGATTATGTGTCATATATGTAAGGATAAGATGAAGTGCTAGCGAAGTTATATTGTTCCTTGGATTGTAACTAGCAGCGACAAATGGTTTTGATAATTTTCAAGTCCTAGAAGACTTCTATTGGCTTGTGGATATGCTGTACTTGCACCTAAATACATTTACATTCTACTATATACCGCTTATCATTACTACTATCTCTGATATGCCTTTCTGTTGAAGAAAAGTTAATATTTATTTATGGTATACCTTACTTTCATTTTACTCTCATGTCAAGTTGTGTATTAGGCTTTTAAGAAACTCTTGAACATATCTTTCGGATAAAATAATTCCTTCTATTTGTAGCCATCCAGGAAAGAATTTGGCTTGATGGTGAACTACTATGCAAGGAGGGGTGACATGCATCGTGCACGTGAAACCTTTGAGAAGATGTGTGCTCGAGGAATAGAACCAACCTCTCATGTATATACCAAGTTAGTTCACCTTTATTAAATGTTACTTCGGTTCTATCAATCCATTGTTAGACACTCTTCCAGTTAATAACCTCATAACTAAATCCTTATGGACGGATCCAATCTTGGCCTTGTATTTGCTCATTCTTCAGTCCAACATTTCTTCTTTTTTAAAGTGTAACCCGAACCTGTCCCCCATGGCCCCACCCCATCCCACCCCCAATAAAAAATATTTTCTGTAGACACTCGTGGGAACTGGTTATTATTGTAACTACTTAATTGCTATGCTTATCTCCTCTGAAATATATAACTGTGCTACTTCTGAAAATTGGTTCCGTGTTATATGCTGCTCCTGAAAATGAAAATGAAAATGGATACTGTATTATCTATATTGCTTCAAAGGAAGTGTTTCGCATTTGCAGCCTTGTTCATGCTTATGCAGTGGGTAGAGACATGGAAGAAGCACTATGTTGTGTGAGGAAAATGAAAGATGAAGGAATTGAATTGAGTCTTGTAACTTACAGCATTCTTATTGGAGGATTTGCCAAAGTGGGCAATATAGAGTGAGCAATTCAACCACTTTTAAATGTTGTTATTCATTTCTCATTGTGTTGTTTTTAACATTTACTTAGCTTTGTTGAGTTTGATTAGTTTGAAAATGTTGGGCTTTCCTTTTTTCACCTTTGTTTAATGAAGGACTTCGGATGTTACTGAAAACAATATCAGAGAACAAAAAATGTGACTTGATTAGACTATCTTTAAATATGTCTATTCTCTCTATTTTAAGTATTAAAATATAAAATTGTGCATGATTAAAGTTATCATCCTTGAAATTGTTAAAAGTAGAAAGTTAAACATATCTCTCTTGAACAATTTATGATTATTAATAAGCTTAATGTATGAGCACATATTTTCTTATAACATCACATGCAAGTCAAAACCCTCCAGTATACGGGCAAATATTTTTGTTAACCTCAGTAATTGTCACATTTTTTCTTATATATAAAGTCAGATGCAAGTGATGTTTCTCCGGTATACAGACAAGTATTTTTTGTTAACCTCAATAATCTAAAGTAACATGTTGGATTTTCATATTCAAAGTTCTAGGCATTGAAATCTCTATCATCATTATCAAAAAGTCATCTGATATTCATCATTCTTAGATTTGAGTTGTTTGCACCTAAACTTTCATATAGCATTTCAATGACCAGCAGACTCTAAAGTGATTTTTAATTTACCTTATCAAATATACTTAATGGCTAAGTCTAATAACTTAACAGCCAACTGGTACTGAATAATTGGGTAATCAACCACATTTAGGCTTTAACCTTTGCTCAGTGCCTTACACTGGGGGAGTATCTGTACTGTTCAATTCAGTTGTTTCTTTTCTTTGAAGTGTAGCCCCCTGTGGCATCTAAACAACTTAGTCCTACTGCATGCTAGAAAATAAGAAACCTGAAAAAAAAAACTGAATTTCCATGATTGGTAAGTGTAGATGATAATGTCTTTAATGCGGAAAGGAATTGTCTTCACTTAACACTTCTCTTGAGTAATCTAGTTTTCTTAGTTCTCTCAATTTATTTATTTTCTATCAGGAGTTCTCTCTAGTTTTCTGAGTATCATCTTTCATTGGGGATATCTGATGAGAACTTCTCCTGATATGTCATTTCTCTTTCTGTTTCTTGAAGAGCTGCTGAGCGATGGTTTGAGGAAGCCAAAAAGAGGGATCTGACATTAAATGCAATCATATATGGGAATATCATCTATGCTAACTGGTTTGTTTTTATTGAATTTGATTCTTTTTGTTTTTTCTCTTTCGTGTTAGAGTTTGTTTGGTCTTGTATGCAGTTTAAGTGTAAACAATCGCTGTTGTTGGCAAAATGTAATTGCTGCAGCACTATTCATACTCTGCAGTTCTCTCATATTATTTTATGAGACATTATTACGGGTTAATGTTGGCCAAATGCTAATTTCTGAACCAGTATTAATTCCTTCTCTTCAGTCTTCTCATATTAAATTCTTTTCCTAAAGATATGATTACAAATTAATGTTGTCTGTTGGTTTTATTGTCAAATGCCAGCCAAACATTCCATATGGATCGAGCCGAGGAATTGGTCAGGGAGATGGAAGAGGAGGGTGTTGATGCTCCAATTGATATCTATCATACCATGATGGATGGTTATACAATGATAGGAAATGAAGAAAAGTGCCTCATTGTATTTGATAGACTTAAGGTAAAAGTTTGTTCAATGTAACTTCACAGATTTTGAGTGATGAGCGAAAGTCAATATGAATTGGTGAAACTTGAATGTATCTCTACGTGTTTGATATGGTTTGTTTTCTCATGTTCGTTTTATTTTGGTTGGATATTGTAGTTTCATTATTGAGAAAATTTGGAGAATGTTAAGTGAACATTATATTGAATCATTTGTTTTCCTTTTTCCATTTATCCTTCTGAGAGACCTCTACTCTCCTTTGTTAATACCTTAGTAGAAAATATGGTTTTAGGTCAAATAGGCATAGTTATCTAAGTTTATTTGTTTTGGGCATCTTACTGCTGTATTTATGGCATAATTTTGTCTACTAATATAACTTCTAGACAGAAAGGATTAGCAAATTGTAACATTTTGCTACGAAGTGGTGTTCGTATGAGAAGAGATGGTTGGCATTTACTTTCTCAAAAAAACAAAGATGGTTGACATTTTCATCAACAGGGACTGGGACAGCCTTCAGGCTATACCTTAGACATTTTGCTAAGTATTCTAAGCGTCATCAAGTGTTCTCCGTAAGTGAGAAAACTCTTCATACAGAAAAGGAGAAAGTAGAAAACCTGAACATTTCAAAATAGCAGTGAAGAACAGCCTTTTAACAGTGCTTTTAAGATGAATAGGCAACTGCATGTGCTCTGAATCTTAATCGTCCTTGATGATTGATCTAAAGATTTACTGTAATTATTATCGCAGGAGTGTGGATTTACACCTTCAGTTGTCAGCTATGGGTGTTTGATGAACCTCTATATCAAGGTGTGTTACTCTGTCTGCTGTTAGATAATTTAGAATCTTCCTTGCGTTTAACTTGTTAAGTTGCTTCATACTTGCAGGAAAAAAAACTTGCGGAATTTTCTTCTTTTTATTTGTTCTTTTTTCTCACACTCTTGGTCTGATATCTGTAGCATAGACCATGCAGATATAGGCAATTGACACTTAAAGAACAATTGAGTTTAGAATCGGACTTCTGCTCTCAGTTTAACATGTCAGATTCTGCCTTCAGAAAAACCAAGACTCAGCAGTCAGCAGTGTGGAAGGCTTTTACTTGTGCTAAACAAATAATAATTTAGCTACTCTTCAACCAGCAAGAACCCTTTATTTAGGGGTTGCCAACTAGTGTATATCAAGTCAAAGTACCAAATTGGATAGCTTGGTCATATTATCTCTTCTCGCTTCTTTTCCATTTCAATCAGTCCATTATTCTTCAGTCGACTAGGCTTTATTCCAAACTAGTTAGGGTCTGCAATATGAAATCTTTGGGCCATTTGAGCATATAATTCTAGCTTCTACTCACAACTTGATATTGTTTATGTGTCATAATTAAAACTTCTTTTGTTCATCTGAATTTCATATAATTGGTTTTAAACCATTGCAGATTGGTAAGGTATCCAAAGCTCTTGAGGTCAGTGAAATGATGAAATTGGCTGGCATAAAGCATAACATGAAGACATATTCCATATTGATGAATGGATTCATAAATTTGAAAGATTGGGCGAATGCTTTTGCAATTTTTGAGGATGTAATAAGAGATGGGTTGAAGCCAGATGTGGTACTTTATAATAACATAATCAGAGCATTTTGTGGCATGGGTAACTTGGATCGCGCCCTACGTATTGTTGAGGAAATGAAAAAGGAGAGGCATGTGCCAAACTCGCGGACATTTATGCCAATCATTCATGCTTTTGCAAAAGCTGGAGAAGTAAGAAGAGCACTTGACGTTTTTGATATGATGAGGAGGAGTGGATGCATTCCAAGTGTTCACACTTTCAATGCTTTAATTCTTGGCCTTGTTGAGAAGCGTCAGGTAAATGACTGAACCATATATTTGTATTAGGCAGACTTAAAAGGAGCCTCACATTTTAGCTTCTGACCTATAATGTCAATTGCTATTGAAGCAGTGGACATGCATGTCAGCATGATCTACATAAAATCAAAAATTCTAAACTGAATCCAAATTGTTGATTATACAGGTAGACGCATATAATGGTTAACTAGCACTCCTGCCTGTAACAACACCCCCCCCCCCCCCCTCCCCAAACAAACGAAGAAATAAGAGAGGAAAAATGTATCTCCATTTGAGGATATTCTTTTATAGCTTGGGAAAATGTAGCAAACCAGTGTTATAGTTAGAAGGAAAAGGCTTCATCTATGCCATCTGGTAAAAGTTGGGCAAGAACCCTATTGGCATCTGCAATTTCTATCCAGAAATAATGTCGTGCTTATGCAAATGCTTTTCCTTAGCTTCTTATTTGTTAACTTTATCTTTAACTTGATACAGATGGAGAAGGCTGTACAAATTTTAGACGATATGTTGCTTGCCGGCGTTAGTCCAAATGAGTACACATATACAACGATTATGCATGGTTATGCATCTCTTGGTGATATTGAAAAAGCTTGTGAATATTTTTCAAAAATTAAAAATGAGGGTTTAGAGCTCGACATATATACATATGAGGCGTTACTCAAGGCATGCTGTAAATCAGGCAGGATGCAAAGTGCTTTGACGGTGACAAAAGAAATGAGTGCCAAAAGCATCCCAAGGAATACCTTTGTTTATAACATATTAATTGATGGGTATGGTTAGATTTACAGTTAATGTGTACCTGTTCATCATGCTGCATTTGTTAGGATCATAGCTTACATTTTATACTTTAATAAACCTAGGACCATTACTCAACGGAACAAAAACAGAAGGAAAGAACGCCGATTAGCATAATTTAAATTTCCACTTTCCCTACTCTCCAGAGGTTCCTTTGTTCATTCGCCTCTCTTGTTACTAGACCATGATTCTCCTCCTTTCTTCTGTATTTCTTGTTGATACAGATGGGCTCGACGAGGTGATGTCTGGGAGGCTGCTGACCTGATGCAACAGATGAGACAAGAAGGGGTTCCACCTGACATCCATACATTCACGTCATTCATAAATGCTTGTTGTAAAGCTGGAGAAATGCAAGTATGTACTTGATGATAGTTTTCTTAATGCCTGTGGTGAATATGTTGAAATCATTGGTTACTTCGTATGCTTATCAATAGTTTCTTATTACGCATTTTAAAGTGGAGCAACTATTATGCAGTGCAACAACTATTACTACTACGCCCAAGTTATTTGACATATATTTCATCCACATGACATTGAGTTAGCAACTTTATGGTCCTAATAATACTTGGCCTGCAAGGTTTATTTGCATTCAGATGCTTTCAGGAATTTGATTTTAGTTGCTTTTCGTTATCTTAATAGGTCTTTAAATCGTGTCTTTCCTTAGCAAACAAAATTATGTACTGTTTTATCTTATTACAAGTAAAAACCAAAAGATTCTGATCAATGTTTTCATGTGGTTTACAGAGAGCAATGAAAGCAGTTGAAGAGATGGAAACTGTTGGGATCAAACCTAACTTAAAGACCTATACCACTCTTATACATGGTTGGGCACGGGCTTCTCTTCCCGAGAAGGGTTTGAAATGTTTTGAACAGATGAAGCAGTCTGGTTTGAAACCTGACAAAGCTGTATACCACTGTTTAATGACATCATTGTTGTCAAGGGCGGCAGTTGCTGATCAAGATTACATTATAACGAGAATCCAACATGTTTGTGAAGAGATGGTGGAGTCTGGATTGACTGTTGATATGGGAACTGCAGTTCACTGGTCCAAGTGCTTGAGAAAAATTGAGAGGACTGGTGGTGATATAACAAAATCCCTTCAAAAGACCTTCCCACCTGATTGGAGTTCTCACCGAACTCTTAATGGAACATCAAATGACAACGAGATTGAGGAAGGGTCAGACAGTAGTGACGATGAACGTAGTTCTTTTTATGAGATAAAGAAATGCTAACAATGATTCAGATTTCTACGAAGAGGCATTGGCATAATCTTTATCAGCCCTAGCTGCTGCTTGGTCCCAAGAGTCTTTAGGTGTATAGATGGAATTTTGCCACTAGTTTGGCTTGATCAAGATTGTTTTATTTTATCGTAAACAACCTCTCTATTTCTACGAGGTAAGGGTAAGGTTTGTGTACACTACCCTTCTTGAACCTTGGGTATGTGATTATTTGGCTTGATCAAGATTGTGCAATTGATTCCATATTCTTGAATTGTAAATGTCTCTTTTTGGTTTTAGACTTGAAGTAGCTAAAGGGATTAGTTTTGGATGTACAAATATGTATTAAATTTGTAACTTTTGTCAAATGCACATTATTATTTTGCAATTTTATGTTTTTCTTGTAATCAGATTTTATGTACATATTTGGTATTAATTTCATGGGCGGATAGGTAGATGTTACTCTTATTTTAGAATTGTGGAGGTAGTGGTTGTTTTCGGAAGACTCTCGAATGAGAAGAGAATTGAGTAAACGAGAAATGAACAGGTGGGATTTGAGGAGGGTAGAATGTAGGCTAGACGTAAAAAAAAGAATTCCGTTGCCGGGACTTGAACCCGGGTCTCTCGGGTGAGAGCCGAGTATCCTAACCAACTAGACTACAACGGAATTGTTATTTTTAGTTACATTTCCACATTCAAATCCAAAGAAGTAATACAAAACAAACCATAAGTTGGATAAAATTGTTCTTTTTTCTGATTATGGATTTACGTAAACCGTGACAGAGACATGATTTTCATTGAAGGGCTTAACATCTATTGTTTATGGATAAATAAAGGTTTTTGACCCAGCATATACTGTAATTTTTTCAACGAAAGAAATATACTCTCTAGTGTTAGCCTCCGCATATAAGAAATGTTGTGAAAACATGTCGGGGGCAAGTAGTTCTTGGATATAATCAAAATTATTCGATCCAAAGTTTCACAAGAGAAATAATTAAATGTAAGATTATTTAGTAGAAATCGCGAAAAGGGTATAGTGTTACCATTTTGAGAGGATTAAAGTGCAACTAACTCACTAAAAAAAATCAACGTAAAGGTCCGATTTTATCATCTCTATCTACTCAATTAGTACGATATTAATAAATCCAACGTGGAAATGTTCTCTCCCCAACTTTCTCTTCTTTAAGAATTGATATTATTTCATTTCAAATCCTATTCGCTACTTGCCAAGGAAAATCTCAAATTTAGATCCCAAAATCAACAGGCTTAGTGTGAGTTTTGACATTTAGTCATGCACTCTTTGAATAGGAATCCAAAAGCCTAAACATGCATTATGTTGTCTTACTCGATCCAAGTCTCGAAGGATAAGTTACTCAAAATCTGTGTTGATGAGAGGTGATGCCTAAATCGATCCGAGCAATAATCAAAGAATCTAAAAGGTTTATGTTACCCTCTTCATTCTTGGTCATATAATCCAGTTTTACACTCAACATGAATGCATATGTATGGAGAAAATAAATTTATTCTATTGTTCATTTAACTATAGGTTATTCAAAAGGTAATTGTGCAAGTATCAAGGAAAAAATATGAACATTTAGGACCAAAAAAGAACTCTTTAAGAGCAAACATCAAAAGGTTTTGCTGTACAAAAGCATATAAAACATGGACAATCTTTAATACAAGCACCACATTTTTGGACAAGAGATGTGACAACTATAATACTGGGGCATGTTCCATTTTCATATACTGAACTGCTCTATACAGAATGCTATATTAAAAAAAAATAAACTGTTTATTGCATCTTGTAGATTCTGAACATATTGGTATCGAACGGAGTTGAACCAGAAGGCTGTCATCAACTAGTTGTAGGAACTCAATCATGTAGCAACTGTATCAGCAACAGCAGAGGAGAGGATTAAGGGTAGTGCATAGAACATAGCTGTGGTTTACCGTTTGGGCTCATTAAACGTCTTACCCTCAAAGAATTCACCCAGCATACGGTCAAGATCTTCAGCTGAATATCTGACGTACTTTTGGGCATTTTTACCACTCTCAACCAAAGGCCTGTTATGCAGAAAAGAAAGCATTTTACATCATCTCAACTTTCATAAGGAAAGCACTCCTTATGTTCCATTTTATCTGACTAACTATTTCGGGAGTCAAAAAGAGTTTATACGATTTCTTCAACCATCTTTTACGCATTCATGATCAATATTACTCTATGTACTTTCTGTTATTCGGGAAAGTGTAAAGAATGGATTTTTACTAATTGAAGGTTATATTCTTCTGCTAATGCAACTTACTAAGAGAATGAAACAAACGAATTGTTTCTGCTTCAAATATTTGAAACATTTCAAGTGACCAAAGAACTTTCTAGCTACATCGTGTTGGAGTTCACAGAAAACAAGCATGCAAGAGTGAAATGATAGCAAAAATCAAATTGAACATACCCAAAGCGTTTGATGAAAGATCTGTATGCAGGCAGCAAAACTTCAGCAACCGCAAGCCTCAATGACTCTCGCAACTCAGTATCTGGAACAGCCCATTGAGATTGCCTTTGATGAAGCTCCTCAAACTGTGAATTGAACATCTTGAACCTGATAAAGAGTAACAAGAAGATTTCATACCAGAAACAAGATTAGATCATGACTGTCAACAGAAGTTCATAAAATGATTAACCTGAGAACCTACCTTTCTTTTACGGTGGATCTTGAAACTCCACTGCTATTTTGTCCATCTACACCACTAGAACTACTGCCTCCAGATGATGTTAGCCCTTGAATCGATAGAGATTGAAGGATCTACTCAAGAATAAAACAAGGTATTGATTAGGACAATCATAGGCCAATTCCATATTTAATGTAAACTGTGATCATGCTCGTGGCAACACTTAATTCAACCATCTGGAAAAAATTAGACAGTTCAAAAAGAGCACAAAATTTGGATGAAAGAGGCTACTACAATTTATTTAACAAGTGAAAGCAAGGCAATCATTACTCTAACTGAGACCATAATCATAGACAAGAAATGAAGAAGTGAAAAACAGCATAATCAGAAAGACTAATGCCCATTCAAATTATCACCAGAAAAAACAATCCTTTATGGTACTGAAATTAACTTGACCTTGACTTGGAAAAGCTCTAATATGATAAAATTAATTCAAAAATTAAGATTTGAATTGGTCCCCTCCCTTCCATAGCCCCTCTATCCCCAACCCTACACACAAATTTTCCCATTTTCTTGAGGCAGAGAATCGGAAGGAGCACAAAACGAGATGAGAAATACCTTCGCCCAAGCAATTCTTTTATATTGATTTGCGTGTTGCTGTACAACTCTCCGGTGTCTTTGCACCCAGTCATCCCCTAATAAGTCTTTGGCTTCAGACCTAAAAGCAACAAACGATAAGCACCCTAACATAAAGCAATACATACAATAACCTTTGAGGTCTTCACCCCGATGATTAGTGAATATTGTTCAACAAACCTGCGGACAGATCTGACCATATAGTGAATATTGTTCATAAGGAACAAGTGAGTCAGAGCAGAATCCTTATACTGCTTAGATTTCCCATCCAAATTGGTTTGAAGAGCCTGCATTATACGCATTGTAACAGCAGCTAGCTGAGAATTCGAATCTCCTCCATTTTCAAATTCTTGAAATAGTTGCTTCAATGTTGATTGATAGCTGGACAAAAAAAAGTGCAATTTGTCAGGCAATTGTATCAACAAAGACTGACAGCTATCTACAAGTTGTTCCTTTCCATAAGAAGAAAATATAGGGGATTCCATTGGTTGATTACAACTGATTTGGAAGAAGCTTAGTTGATTGATATCACCTCATTCCATATACCCTTCAGTCTCCAGGACTTTTGCATAATATAGACCTAAAACCTACGAAGTCCGCAATTCTCTTAGAAAAAATTATAGGAATCGATTGCCCTGATAGTAAACAGTAATTGCCCAATTAGTATAAATCTTTCTCAAATTTGACATTATTAATCCCCTGACGTATTAACTCAACTCATATCTCATTTGATTACCTGAGATCTGAATTGTGCAACCCACTGACTCAGGAACTTGTTACTATTGTAAGGGAAGTGTTCCCCAAGCTTTACTATATGCCACGGTCATCCTCCAATTTCCACTAGTAGCACCTATCATCTGACAATACCTATTAATCGCGGAGTTTGAACACCAAGCTTATTCATCTTCAGGTGTCTCCTTTAGATAAATAAATTTTCCCCCATATGTAAGGTGTAAACTGAATGCCATTTAAAGCTATGAAGTAGAAACAATTTAGACATAACTCAATCTATCTACACTAACGGGTATATCAGGTGAGCAGCAAAGTATAAATGATGGAGAAAATATTAATCTGCTAATTGTTTATTCTCTCTATGCTTAGCACCAAGTCTAACATGGCAGCAGCATAAGGGACAAGACAACATACTCCATTTGTTTTTCATAACAGAAATGTTAAGAGAAGTTCAGGTCTAGAGGATGATCAAAATGCAGAGACAGAGGGATTCAAAGAGCTCAACCTGTGCTCTCTGAATTGAAACAATTGAATAAATGAAAATGTGTGTGTTTGGGGAAAGGGGGGGGGGGATCTTTGAATGAAAAATGTTAACCAGAAACCTCTTCTTTTTTTATTTTGGTTTCCCACCCGGTACCTGCATTAGGACCCGACTAAATCCAGATTCGGCATTGCAGGGCCCATTTCTGAGGGCAGCGCTCCCTACAGGACTTTTCCCAATCCTAGGGCCCCGAACCCTAGATGTCTAGTGAAGGATGGAAGGATCAACCATCTCACCACAACCCATGTTGGTAACCAGCAATCTCTACCATTAATAGATCAGTTACCACTAACCTCTTGGCTTAACCACCTAACTAACTTCTTAAATTAGCAAGGACTACTTGCTGCTATTTACAAGGCATCACAAATATAGGTATAATCAGATATAAATAAATGTCATTATAGCATTCCTCATCTACAAGAATAAAGATCCCAACAGCTTCACTGTTACTTAAGTTGAACTCTGAACAAACAAAACAAAAGCATTCTGCAACCTTGCGGTCGAGCAAAATTTGGTTTAAGGTCCTTCTTAAAATATATGTTAATCCAATTGGTATGTGAATCCTCTAGGCCTTAAAGACTCTTAACATTAACCCTTGTGCCCAAATTTCTGGTTAGTGTTTTACAATTCTCTATATATGAATCTTGAGGCCCAAGTCCCAACATAGCTGCGGCAGTTCTTAGTCTAAGAAGTTACAACAAACACTTCCTTTGTGTTTCTTTATTGTATCATGAATATGATGAAACTTATTTATCCACCCTCGAAGCTGAAAAATAAAAGAAATCCAGAGCTTATCCAGAAACCATGGCAATTAGAGTATGGCACATTAAGGAGTCCTTGGGACACTCCACTTGGATGGTAATCATCAATTTAGTGAGTAAGACGTGGTAAACCAGTAATACCCACTTGGAAGAAGGAAGCTATTGTCTGACTTAGTTTTCTGGCATACATGGAAGAAAAGAACACATTATATATTTGAGTGAACTCACTCAAACAGGAACTTCACGTAATTAATCACATAGCTGGTCAAGGGATGGACAGTTCCATCTGAGACGGCAGTTTTGGTTGCGTCTTTTTCAACTGCTTCTTCAAAATCACCAAAGGTTTCTTGGGCTGTCTGGGCAAGTTGCTTTGTCAAACCAAAGGCAGATTCCTTAATTTCATTGCAAGCTTTACCTCTGAAAAGTGATTCAATCTGCAGACAGAAATACGCAATATCTTCATCTTATATGCAGACCAGAAGGCTAGAGAAAGATTCTACGAACTCCTTAGTTTTATTTTTTGGGTAGGTTCTATAAAATCCTTAGTTGTAGAGCTCGAACTATACATTGTTAGTATATAATAATATAACCATGAAATTTGAATAATAGTCGTCTGTTTGCTCTTGTCCCGTACTCCATGTAGGCATAATATAATGAATCAAATGCTTGTTTGCTAGTATATCTCATACCTCTGAATGAAGTTCCCGCATTATTTCATACATATCTAGAAGCACAAATAACTTCTCAGGTGATCTTTTGCTCTTTGCAATGGCATCACCAAAACTAAGCAACACAGCAACACTCGCAATAGTAACTTCAGCAAAACATTGATCATTGAGTGAATCGAATCCTTCAAGAACTTGATCACACACCTTACGTTCACCAGCAAATAACAGTTTGACCTGTTCAATTGAACATAAGAAAGTCAAAGGCAAGCTTTAATCTACTTCCAGAGGCATTTGACAAAACTTACAGCAATTCGCATAAAATGAATCCAATTTCCAATTTTAGCTTCCAGAACTTCCCATTGCATCTTCTGAACATCATCTTTGCTAAGTTTTTCCACTCCCAAACTGCGAAGACTTTCTTCCAGTACGGGAGAACGTGTATCCCTATTGAGACATTTATAAATCAAAAGAATAAGAAAAGGAATGAAATGAGTAAAGGAATCTATAGCACTTCAAAACACATTGTTGCTATGTGCGTGTAAAATTTACCAAGAAACTACTACTTATGCTAAACAATAAGAGCACAGAAGTCACAGCTTTACATTCCTCACCTTGGTCTCTCTACTCCCTATATGTAAATAAAAGAGTTTACTGAATGAAAAGGTACTTAAACCACAACTACTGATTTCCTTCTACTTTTCTATTCCAGGGGGTTTCAATATGAACAAAGTTGAAGCAACTAGAAGGTCTTCCATCTTTCCAGAAAAGGGCATCATAGTATTTCACCTTTGAACTCCTAGTTAAAGGTGGAATGAGTTGTAATATAAAACTTGAGGTCGTTACAACACAGATTTACCAACTAGACTAGACTATTGGAGATTTCAAGCAAGAGCTCTTTCCGCACACACACAATTGTTTTCAGACAGCTTTTCTCCTTTTATTCCAGTCATCATCATAAACCAAAAGTGAGCTTCCTGGAGACTCCACCGCCACTCATGTATGCACTATTTTGTTTGCTTTCTGTTGAGTTCGATAGAGTACATAGATGTCAATGAGTAATTAAATCTTCAACCTGGAAAATAGTTTTCATTTCATTCCTAAGAATGAAATGGGCCATTTTGCTTGAGAAACTGTTGAAGCTCGAGGCTTGAGTTTAGCAGTTTCTAGCCATGTCCAGGATTATCTGGCTTTGACAAGACAGTGCACAGCTCTAAAATATCCCGAATAGGAATGAGAAGGAAAAGATGCACATATGTACATGGTATTGTATTCTACATATATAAAAAAGCATCTTTACTGCTCTTGTTCTTGTAACTCCAGCATAAGAATAATAAAAGCCATAATAATCATATTGATGAACAACCTATTATTTACTGTATGGAGCATTTAAACTTCTGCAACAAGCAGAACCTATATCAACTATTTATGAGTTCAACTCCAGACACTGACAAAACATGTAAGGCAGTTACCTCATGTTAAGCTTCACCTATTTTTCTGCATGAACTGCTTAATAGAGAGAAAGACATTAGCTTTTAGGCCAGTAGATTAATTTTTTCTCCAGGATACAATGAGTAAAAGATTGTCCGTACATGATCACATAGTTCATAATAAAAATAGATATTTACCTGTATATTTTTATAAATTGTTGTTGATGGCCAGCTTGAACCATCTGTTGGGCTAAATCATGTAGTAAAGGCAGGATCCTTGGAGGTATAAGAGTTGGCGGTGTGAAGACAGCATTTCCTGCACCATCTTGCTCCGCATTACTATTGGACAGATGACTCTTACCACTAGAGTCCTGGTGTCCAGGTGATGACGGTGGTCGCATTGAATTTGGGAGACACTCAAACAGCCGATCAGGTTCAATGGGTTTACTGAAAATGTTATAGTTCAGACTTAGTCAAATAGCTCCATTGGAAGGTCAAACAGCAGAATATAGATGCATTACTTCAATTTTGAAGCCTCCATTGGAATACTGAAGGTTAAGAACATTGGCAAGACATAGGATTTTAGAACTAATAGCAGAACAAGGACACTCCTTATAAAAAGTGCCTCGAATCTCAATCCCAAAAATAGTACTAGAGCACAATGACAATTTACAACCCACATAAAGGTTAACTTAAAGAGACTGAAATAACCATTTTAAATTCCTTACAGGCTTTTTATTATTTTATAAGGATTCGATTATTTGATGCTTTTACTTCACCATTTTTTACCTGAAAGATAGGAGAAAACTACAATTTCCAATCAATGTTGATACTTGAATCACAAAACAATCATAAAATTACAAATAGGTTTCCACAGAAGTCCTGCCGTGAATGAGTTACATGAAGAATATCTGGAAAACAAGATAAGAATGAACTATAGAGTATAGAACAAGGTTTCAAGTCTACAATAAGAGTATGATGAAAACAGTGAAAATGTCAGCAAACCTATAAGATAACAAGAGCTGCTTAAACTCCTCTTCAAGCTTTAAAATAGCCTTGGTCAGCAAACTATTAGCATGATTGAGTACTCCATCACTACTCTTGAAGCTTTTGTTGTTGCTGAAGAAGCGAATATTGTCTCTCAGCTGGTCAATTGCTTGAAGATAACTTTCCAGGTCCTCATGTGGCCCTTTCAGTATTTTAATTTCCGCCTAAAATGAAGGTACCATTAATTAAGAAGTTCTAATTAAAGTAAGGTGCATTTATGAGAGACCAACTTAAGAGATAAAATTATCACAAAGAAAAAAGGATACTTTGCACCTGATAAAGACAAAAAAAAAAAAAAAGACTACAATTTTGCAATGGAATTTGTTCACTTTCCCTGCGAACTCAAATTCAAGTCTGGTCACTTCTTCGACGAATTCAAATTCAAAAACAATTTATCAGCACAAGCAATGAAAATAACTAACAATGGGAGAATTCAAATTTCAAACCCTTGTGCTACCAAAACATCTTGATTGGGTGGTCTAGTGTCTCTACCTATTGATTATCCTCTTCCTCTAACGAAGTTTACACGAGTTGTTCCCCTTGAACCTTGAGATTCTGGGACTACAAATGCCATTGTAAAGGTGTGTTTGTCAAAATTTGCCATCATTGTCCTCTCTCATCTCAAAGAATTTACAAACGGTGTGATCGCAGGGAAAGGAGGTTTCCCTAACATCACAATGAACCAAAACACTAATACCATGAAGAAATTCAAAAAGGAAATGGATACTGAAAGTTAGGCTTTTCTGTACTCTCCTGCATTCATGTAAAAGGTGTATAACTATGCACTACTAGGAATAGAAAATGGGGGATGGTGGGGTAAACCCGCAAGGATTTCGCCCCGGCCCGCATAGCATAATTTTTTTGTTTTTTCCCCGCCCTCATAGCTCCAACATTATTCTGCTTCTAACATTAAGTAGGGACAAAACCACTTTTATTTTCATAAAAACATCCCCTGCACTTTGAGAAGACAATTGATAAGAAAAAAAACTCACCCCATCAAAGCACTGCATACATCCCCTGCGCTTTGAGAAGGAGACAGTAGTTGGGTGTTATTCGATTCTAGGAAGAACAATGTTTGCCCCCAAAACCATATACTAGGAACTCTCTCCTAAAATTCCCATTTGGGATATTCACTGCCCAAACCAGTAGTCAACAAATTTGAAGCCTAAAAACAACCCGCATACCCGCCCCGGCCCGCATGTTTTTTCCAAAAATATTTTAAATCCACCTCCCAAAAGTTCTAACTCACACAACCCCACAAATACTATAACCCGCCCCACCCCACAACCGTCCCGCCCCCTTGCCATCCCTATGTACTATACAAATATTACCGCTGTCAGGCTTTCAAGGAAGATTATACTCATTTCACCTGTTTGTATACATCTGAAACATATCTCATATATATTGGAGGAGATTTCCGGTTTATCTTGAATAGCAGTCACACTTGAAGAGCCATCAGGTGGTTGGAGTCTTTATCTCTAACAAAGATCACCAGAACTCCTTTTCTGCTATTTAAGTACTCTTTGCTACTAATCTCATGTTCAATTAAGGAAACTAAAAGGAGTGTGTCTATCAGATCTAAGCAAATTAACGACATAACAAACATTAGAGGCTAGAGCAACCTGACGAGAAATATCAAATTGGGACAGTATAACCTCAGCAGCCTTTAAAGCCTTGTCAATGTTTCCATGAGCCGTCCTAATAGCATGAGTCCTTATCTACAAAGAACAGATTGAGTATCAGTCAAGAAATGAACCAAAACTGAAATGATATCAATTAGCAAGTGCGGCCCAAAATTAGATCAGGAAAAAAATAATAATATTGAAAAGGAAAGAGTATGCCTAAAATAGAAACAAGAAAAAAGCAAATCCAAGAATTGAAAAGGAAAGAGTATGCCTAAAATGGAAACAAGAAATTAAACAAATCCAAGAAATGTATCACTTCAACATTCAACAAAAATGACCCCTTTCTTTCCCTTTCTCTTTTCTCCCACATTTATGCTAAACCGAGGTAAAGCACAATTTGAACTTTGTGGATTCAAAATACCATAACTATTGGCCATTTCAGTAATTGGGTTAAAAACTTAACATTTGTACATATTTAGTAGATTTCTTAATACTTATACAGGGTTTGAGGTAAAACAACTGGGTTAGGCCGAACCTGTAACTTCTATTGTGCATCCATCCCTAATGCTAACATAGCGTCTGAGCTAATATTTGATCATATTTAGTAGATTCTGTAATATTACAGGGTTTCAAGCAAAACAATTCGTTCAGGCCGAACCTGGAACTTCTTCTCTTTTTTCTTGATGAAGTGAGTGAGATTCCATCAAGGCACCCAGTAGGTGCAAAGATACAAAAAGGGGATCTGTCAGCACAGAAAGAACAAAAGGCTTATAGAGCTTAGGAGCTGACAAAATCCATGTGGTGATCTAAATTATTTACAGGTGAACAGTAAGCCCAGCTAAAAAGGTTAACCAAACAGCTAGCCTTAAGTTTACAGTTGGATTTCAAACTCCATCAAAAAATCTCCTGTTACTTTCATTCCAAATGCACCAAGGCTGGGGTCTGTATCCATCCCAAATGCTAACATGGTGTCTGAGCTAAAATTTGTTCATATTTTGTAGATTTCGTAACATATATACACGAAAAAGGCAGCCCAATGCACTAAACCCCCCCCCCCTATGCACGTGTCCAGGAAATGGACAGACCACAGTGGTTTATTGTACACAGTCTTAACCTGCATTTCTGCAAGTGGCAAAACAATTCGGTTAGGCCAAACCCATAACTTCTTAAAAGGACAGCTCAATGCACTAAGCTTTCGATATGCGCATTCCAAGAAAGGAATGGACCTCAAGGATCTATCGTGCGCAACCTCACCCAGCATTTCTGCAAGAGGCAAAATGCTTACATGATATCAGAACTAGCTTGCTCACACCTCAACTCGAATTATCTATCAAAACAATCAGCTGCTACATTATCAAGGAAAATCTATCGAACCCCAGATCTTCACGTTATTAATATACAACACACCAACTCTTCATAGATCAAATTTTTCAGAACATGGGTTATCACAATTGATACAAAATCAAATAAAAATCCAAACCTGAGTAGGACGCATAGCAGTTTCAAGAGCAGAAAGACGATGATCAAAGGAACCCAAAATGTTCACAACATTGTCTGTAATAGACTGACTCTTCTGCAATGAATCTCTCATCATTCTTGCTCTTTCACTCAGCATATCAACACCACCCACTACTCCTCCAACCCCACCTGAGTTTCTTGAAATACCCATCTCCCAAAATTGAGTTTTGCTGAGATTTTGCAGAGAACAAGGAAGATTTGGGAGAGAAAAAATGGTGGAAATTGGGGGGGGGGGGGGGGGGGTGTGATGATGATGAAAGGGGTCCAATATTTGTTGACAATGGTGGACTCATGTTTTATTTATTTTTTACTCAAAGTGTATCTTTTTTTCTTTTTTTTCTAAAATGGTCAATTTGAAAAGGAATAAAATATTATTATAGGGAATGTTTCTCTTTTGGCTTTATTGTCGAAATGATCTGCGTACAATTTGCTTTCTTTATATTTCACTTGTAAATTCATATTGAATATGTTTTTGTTGTTATATTGTGTGACGAAATTTATCTTACATGTTCAAATTTTACTGTACGAATGTTAGTTTCTATCCATTCATGCCTATTTTTGATTAATTCGATGTGATTTTGCTTTTAGAAGTGATATTTTGACCTTGCGCTATCATTTCATCACAGTACAGAAAGGGTTTCTGAATAGGCTTTGAATATACAAAAATCAGGACAAGAGTATCTTGCAATGGATATTTATACAATTTATTTTAAATTTTCTTGTAAACGTGTTCGAGATGTAATTATTATATATATTTTTTAGTACATAAAAATTCATATGTTTACGTATAAAAGTAAATCAATAAGAAATAAAAGATTTGTATTAAAAAATGTATTTGGATTCAAGGAGTGAGAGGGTAGAAATTTATTTATTTCCATGAATAGGGATGGGCATAAACACCAAATCGAATCGAATTTTTTTAGAATTTCAGTTTTTGGTTCGGTATTTGATTTACTTTTTTGTATTTTTTGACATTTTGGTTTTCGGTACGTATTATTTTGGTTTTCGATATTTCGGTTTAAATCGAAATATTATATTATAATTTATATTATATTAATTAATAATTATTAATGTTAAATAATCTTTTAAAAAAGAAAAAAAATGTGAAACCGTATGTAATGTCCTTATTCCTAATTTAATTTTTAATATTCATCTTGCAGACTCCTCTTCCTCTCGCAGGCAGCAGCTCTTCCTCTTCTTCTTCTTCCTCTTCCTCTTCCTCTTTCAAGCAGCAGCAGCCACTAGCAGCCACCAACAAGATTTACAATTTACAAGAATCAAAAATCGAAAAAATTGAAAAAATATAATCGAAATACCGAATGCCCACCTCTATCCTTGAATCAATGGAATTGATCAAAATTCTAGAAATAAAAAAAAAAATAGACATGTTTTTTAAATTAATCATTCTTGATTTGCTTCATTTGTTCTTAATTATGCTCTTAAATCATGTGCTTAAGAGGAGTTTAATTATGATGATGGTCGTATGTTAAACTTATATCAAACTTAACTAAATCATAAAGCATATCAATTTTATAAAATCAACTTAAAAAAAAAAAACTAATCATTTTAAACATCTAGTACAAACATAACTTGAAGACAGTGATAAACATAAGATATTAATTAATATATCTAGTAATCAGAAAATCAAAATTAAATAAGGTGATTTTTTTATATTCATTTAGTAGCTAGAAGTGGGGAAGGGGATAAAATTGACACATGATAGCAACATCATCTAATATTTTTAAAAAAAAAAAATTAAGATAAAAATATAACTAATGTTACACTAAATAAAAAAAAGAGCAAAACTTTCAACCTCTAAATTATAATATATTAATCCACCAATATAATTTTTTTTAAAAAGGGGTTTTGTATAATATATAAATTATAAGAAATATATAATTATATCAAATCGAAACCTTAGAAAAAATATGTGTTTAAAAAAAAAAAGCGAACAAAGAGATATGGTTTGTTTCACAATATTTCTCTTATCATTTGCATTAAAAACACTAAAATAAAAGAAAAAAATTCAACGCATGAGCTACAACATTACCTATCGAGAAAAGAAAAAAATAGTAAAATGATGTAATTTTTTGTTATCCTAAAAAAAAAAGGACAAAAATGTTCTACTTCTGGATTACAATATAATCTCATTACACAAATATAAAATACGAGGTTTATATAATAGAATAAAAAGTTGATAAGAGGTAGATATATGTAAGTTACAAGTCGAAACCTCAGAGAGAAAGAATGTGTAAATAGAAAAGCGAACAAAAAGATAAATTTCGTTCCGCTACCTTTTACTTTATCCTTATGCACCAAATCCTTCTCTAAACTGCATTCTAAGCTCATAATTAGCACCAATCTTTGTGACCATCACACCAATTATTTTTTTTTCTCACTTTGTAAACACAACCAAGCAAGTAAGCCAAAGGTAGTTGATCTCTAATTTTATGTACAAGAGACACCACCAAATAGCAACGTAATTTTGTTTATTATGAGAGGGCTTTGGCATGGGCTTTAGCCTCTTCCTGCTTTAGCCTTCGAAGTTTTTGAGTTCCTACAATAACCTAAAAATAATATTTCGAAACTTGCCTGCAAAAATCAAATAAACAAGACATCAATCACATCTTAGATCAATATTATCATGTATAAAGAGAATTTATTCGACCAAAAAATCATATAGCACTACAACAAAAATGATCATTAGCGGCAATTGTCACTCTTTGTATATGTCCCTAAAGCCTTTAGCGACTTTGGTTTTAATAACACTTAACTAATGACGGTAAAGGCTTTACCACTCTTTATTAATGTCAATATTTTAATGCCGCTAAAAGTCGTTTTTTCATAGTGTAGATGTTAAGTCATGCAGTAACAAATTATAGTAAAAATTAAAACGCGTTGATTTCTTCTTATATCTCTCCATATTATAGACAAACTCAACGATACTTATAGTAATTAAAGGTAGCAAATACATGTGGTACGAATTGCTGTCTATATGCATGTAAGCTGATTTAGACAACATAATTAATGGGGGAAAAAAGTAAGATAATTTACGCGTTTCAGTTATACCATATAAAAAAAAAAGTATTTTTGTAAGCAATTCTAATATGAATTTATTTTTTTCTTTTAAAAAAAAAGAAGAAATAATACCTTTAATTCCGAAAAATAACCTTATCCGCGATATCCATCAAAGGTTTCAAACAATCCGGTGAGAATTTTCTCGCAAACATGTGTGAATACGTAGAATTCGATTCCCGGAGCTTATAAATAAGGTCCGGTGAAATTTCTCTAGGAAAATAAGTTCTTGGGTGTCCGTCAACACTCTCCGTCCAATTGACACGTGTCAAAGTATATTGTGTGCACCCTTGAGGGTCTTCCATCGATAAAAGTGTAGGAAAATAATGTTCCTCAGGGTAACATGAATCTTCATTTAAACAAGTCATTCTAAATTTCCTCCATAATCTTCTATCTCTGATCACGACCAACGCATGTCTTCGGGTCAGGACAAAGAATTGTGACCCGAACCGGAATCGATCGAACGGTACCTCGGGTAGCATCGCGGTCTCGCCACGTGCCACGTAGCGGTCCCACATGTATGATTCGTTCGATAGTATTTGTATGAAGCTACGATATTCCGGGAATTGAGATTGGAAGAGTGAGTTGTAAATAAAGTTGAATGAATGTAGAGGAATGCAATGTTGCGATACAAGGGCAAAATAGTAATTTAACGGGTCGTCGAGGAGGGCGGTCGCCATAAGGCGGCGAGCGGCTGATATTAAGGTAGGGGATGCACGTTGGGTTCGCTTGGACGCGATGAAACGTCCTTTGAAGACGCGTCCGGTAGGTGGGGTAATCTTTGATGATGGATCTGCATGGATGTAAATGTTGAATAGGTCATCATGATTGGCGAAAAATCGCTCCCATAACGGGGAAAAATGAAGATTGGTGTTGGTAAGAAAGAGAAACGCGATCTTCATACGTGGATTGGTGGTGCCAAGTCGTGAGATGGCACCACCATTCATGTCGATAGAAGCTAGGGTTGCGCGACGAAATAAAGCAAGATCATCAAGTTCATCAGGGATTGAGATCTCAACGTGTTTAGGTGGAAAGATTTGTGGCGCGAAAAGGAAAAGGAGAGGGAATGATAACAAAAGTGCAAAGGATATAACAAAGGGTGTATTAAACATAGCCACCACCCTTTAGGTTAAACATAAGAATGATAGGGGGGAAATAACAATAACAATAACAAAAACAAAAAACGAAACTAAAGATAGATAGGTAGATAGATATAAGAAGATCGATGATTAATATGAATGTGTTATTTATAACGATCGAGGAATTGTAAGTATTATAACAAATAGGAGGAAGGAAGAAGCAAAATTAAAATTGAAATTTTGTGGATAATGAAGAAGAGAATGGTGCCATGATAATTCACAAAAATGGATTTGTGATGGTCTTATCAAGGTAGTTGGGATTGTGTCTAAAAACCTATTCTTTAGGTGGACATGGTAGGATGTGAGTTATTTTAGGAAACAAACACACTCTAGAAATAGAAATTTTATCAATAAATAACAATTTCTTAATATATATATATATATATATATATATTCTGTATTTATAATTGCATGTATAAATCACACATGTAATTATATTATGATTGATATTGTAATGAACTTAAAATCTAGGATGAATATTAGTATTGTTAGTCCTTCGGTTATCGATAATTATTAATTTTAGTTCTTATGATATCGAATTAAGTATATTTGATCTTTGATTAAGTAAAATACGTTTTGTTTTTCTGCTGGTTAACATTCACGAATTTATCATAAAATCAATTGTTTCATCGCTTAAATACCTTACGTTAAGCTTGTATTACAAGAACTATGTATCTTGTATAATTTCACGAGTCCGATTAGGGAGGATAAAATGTATGTAGACCTAATATTTACCCTTATCTTTGTAGGATATAAATGGTATTTTCGATAGATCATTGGCTCAGAAGAAAAGTATTCGCTCCACAAATATAAGAAAACGTTGAACTTGTTTACTTCATATTTGACAATATTATAATTCTAAAATATAGTTCGAGTATAGAATATGCATATAAAGAAGAAAAAAAATACTTCAATTAATTAGAAGTTAAATATACTATATCAAATATTATAAGGGCTAAAATTAAAATTTATCAATAAATTAAATATGCTTTGAATATCATAAGGATTAAAATTTAAAAAAATCATCAAAATACTATTATACTAAAATCTATATCAAATTTTTTCAACCTATGTGGATATATATGTTTTTTATTTATTTTATTTTAGAGTTTTAAAGAATTCAAATAATGGTCTCCACAGGAATAGCACTACAACAAATTTTGAATTGCTATTTTTTTTCCGATTATTTTAAATTATCTCGTATCATATTCGGGTTAATACTTTTTTTATTAGATATATATATATATATATTTTAATTTTAGAGCTCTTAACTCAAAAATAATTTTTTTATTTATTTCATTACAATTTTGAATGATACAATGTCACATAAATACATAAGTTTATTGTACTTGTTATTTTTTAACATAATGTTTGGTTATTAATTTGATACAAGTTTGTTCAACAATAGTTACCCCTTTAAAGTTGTTATTTTTATTTTTTAGGAATTAATTTGGTTTATATATGGTGATTGGTCTAACAACCTATTTGGGAAATTAAATCATATTGAGACATGAATGTTCATCGAATTAAAATCATGAAACAATGAATAGATATTCAAATTATAACCATATAACCTACTCCTGATATATATATATATATATATCTATTTTCTTTTTTAAAAAGAAATTACAAAATAAACTTTTCTGGTTCGACTTTTTCTTGAACTATGCGCATAATAAAACTTTTAGTATATTTCATAAAGTAAAAACTCACAATATAAACGCAGAATAAGAGTCCAAAGCTTAAAGGATAAAAAAAGTTATTAAAAATTTCAAAGGGGTACATCAATTTCTTTTTTAACCAAAAGGGCAAAATCGCTTTACTGACGTAGCGATTTTGTTTTCACGTCGTTAACTGTGAAGCATAAAATCGCTGACCTACCAGCGATTTTGTTCATATTGTCTTCTTCTTTTTTTAAAGAAAATCGTTGTTCATGCAGCGTTTTTGGCGATTTTTCTAATTTGTTTTTACATAAAAAAATATTTTTTTTAAATTACTGCCTAAACAACGATTTAATGGGAAATTTTTAAAACTTCTTTGAAAAATCGCTGCGTTGGCATCGATTTCTGTTGAATTTTTTTCTTCTTTTTTAAAAAAGATATCGCATTGGCTAAGAATGTTGCAATTGCAGCCATTTTTTTAAAAAAAATAATTTCAATTTTTAAAAAAAATAATAAAATCATTTAGTGAAATTTTTACCAAGAATTGTAATGTGATTTTTATTTTGATCAAAATAAAAAAAGAAAAATCACCAACATTTAGTACGATTTTCTTTTTTAAAAAATAATTGGCAATGATATTTTTTTCTTTTTATCAAAAGTGACTTTTTTTTTTTTATAAAAACATTGATTAAAATTATTTTTAAAAAATATTCACCAATGTTAAATAATTTTTTAAAATTAATTGTTGTCAAGGCAGCAATCTTTGAAAAGACAAAAAAAAAAACATTTTCATAACGCTGCCCATGCAGCGATTTACTAAAATATAAAAAAAAATCCCACTAAAATCGCTACATAGATAGCGATTTTCAAAAAGTTTTTTTTTATAATAAAAACGTTGTAGTCACAGTGATTTTAAGTTTTTTCAAAATAAAATTATTCAAAACGCTGCATGGACAGCGATTTTCTTTAAAAAAAGAAAAAACAATATGAACAAAATCGCTGGTAAGTCAGCGATTTTGAGACTAAACGGCGTTAAAACAAAATTGCTGCGTCAATAGCGATTTTGTCCTTTTGATTAAAAAAGAAATTTTTATACTCCTTTAAAATTTTTGATAATTTTTTTTTTTTTACCTTTTAGGCTTCAAGACTCCGTAGAATAAAGTTATAACTACACATTTCTTACATTAAACTATGCACTCAAATTGTCTTTATTGAAGTACACAACATGCATGCCTCAAAAAAACACAAAAAACCTTCTACGCAACTTGTAGCAAATATAGTCTAAACAAAAATCAAATTCCTATCGAAAAATAGAAATAAAATCAAATCAAATATCATTATTAATTACGAGCAAAACTTCAGATGACTTTAAAGCAATATAATCCACTAGAGGTGGAGCTAGATAAGGTCAAGGGGTTCATCTGAATCTCTTTCAATAGAGAATTATATAGTTTATGCATCATTAAAATTATATTTTTTAATATGACAGAAATCGCAGAGAGACACCTTAACTATTCTAAGGGTTTATTACCCCTCAAAACTTCTTTTTTTTTTTGTAATTTTGTGCACCTTTCTGGCCTATGTGGCAAACAAATATCTCCCACGCGCCTCAATTGTATGGAGTCACAGAGTGTGCTATGTAAAACAAAAGGTGTATAAAATTACAAAAAAAATAAGTTTGGGGGTAATAAGACCTTAGTTTTAGTTAGGTGTGTCTCTGATATTTTGCTCATAACCTAGGGGGGTGGGGGGTACTTGTACATTTTCCCTATTTTAAACCTCTAAATAGAAATCTTAACTTCGTCACTGCTTCACACAATTCCCTACTATCATGGAGCTTTACTAAGACACTGGACCATATAGTTAATTTATTTTTACCACTTGTTTCATCTATATTATTACGTACGTTGTAGTGATGGAGTTAGAAATTTTATCAGGGGTGTCCAAGCATAATGATGAGTAACTGTCAAAACAAAACAAAAAATATTATTCTATTTGGAGTTCGAACTCGAACCTCCTTCATTTAAAAGGACACATATTACTAATAACCAAAGGCATATCTCTTGCCAGGGATGTCCAACTCTAAATATATATTCTTTAATTGTAGAATTTGACAAATATGTACAATATAATTTTTCGACGAAGGGTGCCACTTGAACACCCTGCAGTAGCCCTAGCTATGTTTTTGTAAACAGGTCTGAGTAATCTCAGAGTCAGAATGCATCAGACTGATATTATGTTATATTGGTGAAATATTGATCGGTCAAGATTAATTAGGTGTTAAAACAATGAAGGTAGAAGAATTTAATGGGAATGCATAAATGGATGTGTAGTGTACTAGACGACACAAGATTAAAAATAAAGATACACAACCTTCATAGTGAACGAGATATGAAAAACAAAATTAACATGATTTAGGCATGTAGAATGGAAGAATACATATGACTGCTGAGGAGGTGTGGAAGGTTTACGGTGATAGATTTGAGGAGAGATAGAAGTGGACTGGATTTTTTTTGTGGACAACGATGATTATAGACATGACATGATACATTTTTAATTCATTGAGATCATGACCTAGATACGAAGTGGTTAATTAGTAGGTAGTCAGTCTTTCTCTATTCTTACAATTTGTTTGAATGGTTGTTGTCAGTTGTATTGTAATCTTAAGTACAATGTCTGTTTTGATTGTTACTTAACTATTATTGTATCGTATCATTGTTAGGTAACAATGAAAAAACTCATTTCTTGTAATGACAGATTTGATGTGATCGCATTGTTACCTTAATATTTTTGTTCTCATTATCATTTGATAATTATGTTTTGTCATTTATTTTACCTTTTCATAGTAGTTCTACCTATATCCTAGTTTTTTTTGTAGGTTTATCATTCAAATTATAGATACGTGACATTGTGTAACAACGGAGAATGATACAATTTATCCAAATATTGTATACATTAAAATAATACAATACAATAAAATATGATATGATATAATACAATACATTATAAAATAACAAGTAACAATCATCCAAACAAAATATAAGTGGTAGAATCTGGTTCTAGTCTTGAATATTTGTTTATTTATAAGGTACTATATAATCATTATATTAAGCATTCTTACTCTATTGTTATTTATTTTGCTTTATTTATCTCTAATATTGCTTATGTAAAATCATATTTTGAAAAAAATTTAAGAACCTTTTAAAAACAATTTCTTTACCTCATTCAAAAAAGAGGAGTCTGAATACACTGTTGTTGTTTTTACAACGCATCGAACATATGCTAATCACAATCTCAATTTATATGTTGATCAAGAAAACACTTTAGAATAAATATCTTCGTTTTCAAAATTTTGATTTACTTTGAATAAAATAATTTATTACATTAAAATTTATAATTTGTTTACCATATTACAAGAATTTTTAACAAGTGTAAAGTATCGAAACTCCAACAATTTTTAAACGGTAATTACATTTTGTATATTTATAAGTTTTTTCAAATTACAACAATATCTAATTTTTCAGAAATTATATTAATTTCAACAATAATTTTTTTATTGAAAAAATTTAATTGGTATGGGGGGTGGGGGTGTTGAGTGTGGGAACATAGGAATATCAAAAGCCCACACAAAGTTAAAGTTTAATTTCTAGAACCTTCTATTTACAACAACAAATCTCAGCCGTCCGTTTACCTTCTTTGCATATAAAACCACAGATCCCACCCTTCACCCTTCTCCTCCTCATTCTCCTTCTTCTCTAACACCTAAAGACCTAATCTTCTCGACGAAGATTCCTATCTGTATGTATCAAAATTTACAAAAAAAATTGAATCTTTATTGATTTGATTTGTTTATTAAGGTTTTATGAGTAATTATTGAATTGGATTTGTGATTTTTGCAGGTTGAAAGATGTTTGGGAGAGCACCGAAGAAGAGTGATAACACTAAGTACTATGAGATCTTGGGAGTGCCTAATACTGCTTCACCAGATGATTTGAAGAAAGCTTATCGTAAAGCTGCTATTAAGAATCATCCTGATAAGGGTGGTGATCCTGAAAAAGTAAAATTTTTTTTTTGGCTTTTTACTGTTTTGACTTGGTTTTTGTGTATGGATTTGGTTATTTTGTGACCCCTTTTTGTAGATTGTTGTTTTATCTGAATATTGGGTTTTTGTAATTTTTTTGATCTTTTCTTGAGATCCTGGGTTTTGTTTGTTTATCTTTATATGAAGATTAGTTTTTGGCTGTTTACTTAAGATCCATATTAGTTTTTGTTCTGGATTTGCTTGTTTATCTTTGTATAAAGACCAGTTTTTTTGTAAGTTTTTACTGTTTACCTAAGATCCCTATTAGTTTCTGTTCTGGGTTTTGCTTGTTTATCTTTGTATAGAGATTAATTTTTTTTGTAATTTGTTTCTGTTTACCTAAGATCCCTGTTAGTTTCTGTTGTTGGTTTTGTTTTAGAGCTTAGTAAGTTAGTTCTACTGGGGAAAGTTGAAGGTGGAAGATTTATACTGTTTGTGAAGATGGAATGACTTGTGGCATATTAGGTGGAGGTGGAGTTGCGGTTTGAAGCTTTATGGTTTCAGGATTTTGCTCCTTTTCAGTTGCTATACTAAGTAAATTTCTCTAATTTATGGGTTGTGCTTCATCTTTTATGGGTTCTGTCTTGGTTTGTGCTTATGGAGTTGCTTATTTTGTGATCACTTTTGATAGCTTGTTTGTCTTTGGATACAAATCAGTGTTTTTTAATGGTAATTTTTACTGTAGTTTAACTAAGCTATCTGTGGGATACTAGTAAGAGGGGAGCTTTATGGTTTCAGGATTTTAGTTCTTTCGAGTAGTAGTTATAAGCTATTGAAATATGTTAGGAGGGTGCTGAAGAAGAGTGATAATATCAAGTACTGTGAGATCTTGGGAGTACTTAATAGTGCTTTACAAGTCGATCTTAAGCAAGTTTACTTGAAAGCCTCAACTAAAAAATCATCCTCATAAGGGTGGTGATCCTGAAGAAGTAAAAAAATCATATTTGTACTAGGCTGACTTGGTTTTTATTCATGGGTTTGCTAACTTTGTAACCATTTCACGAATTTTGTTAAGTGTGGTGATCCAGTAAAAGTAAAACTTTCAACTTTCTTTACTGCCTTTTACTTGTTTTGGTTTATGGTTTTGCTATTATGTGACCCCTTTTTGGAGATTGTTGTTTATCTTTGTATGTGGATGAGTCTTTTGCTATTTACCTTATCCCTCTTATTATCTGTTTTGGGTTTTGTTAGGAAGTTAGTTCTACTGGGAAAATTAGTACTGTTAGTGAAGCTTGAATGGCTTGTGGGTTACTAGGCGGAGGTGGATACCTGTGCTAGTGGACAGGGATGAGGGGGGTCGGGGATCCAGTTATTCGTTTCAAATAGGGTAAAAGTAGTAAATAATTCTTTTGGGTTATATATTGACTGTTGAGTCCCCTTGACGTTAGCAGACGATTCTTATGTAATGGTAAGGGGAATTCAAAAGTTTTAGGTCACAAGTTTTACTCAGAATTATGCCATTTTACTATTTTTTGGATCTGAAATTCCTGGCTTTGCTGACACGGCTAGTGGAAGGTAGAGATGCCTGGTGGGTTATTAGAATAATGAGAAAGATGGACCAGACATAAACATTATCTAAAAGTCACCTAAATTTAGGTCTTGCGATTGTTCTGTAGGAGTTTTAATCTAATCTCTTCTGGAATTAACTTAGATTGTAAGCCACATTTCTTCTATATGATATGTCAGAAGTTCAAGTCATATGGGGATTAAAAGAGAGATCCCCACTGGTGATCCTTCCAGGAGTGGCGTAGGTAGAGAAGATCTTGATCTCTGAAGGGAAGAAAGGATGTTAGGTCTTATTTTTGTGACTCAACTGAAGTAGTAGCAATGTGGCTGCCCGATACATTTTTAATTGTGTCACAATATTCTGTAATTGTTATGTTTATTGTTGATTATGTTTCTAGTAGTGTGGTAATGGTGATGCTTGCAGTGCAGTGGTATAGTTATTTTATTTTAAATTTTATATTTTATATGTCAGTTCAAGGAGATTGCCCAAGCCTATGAGGTCTTGAATGACCCTGAGAAACGTGAGATCTATGATCAGTATGGTGAAGATGCTCTCAAGGAAGGAATGGGTGGTGGAGGTGGTGGACATGACCCGTTTGACATATTCCAGTCATTCTTTGGTGGAGGCGGGTTTGGTGGTATGCTTCTCCTAAGCATGTTTGTAGTTGAAGTTCCTAATTTCTCTCATGTATCTCCAATTTCTTATGGATGTGGATTATTCTGATGGTCTAGGTGGTGGAAGCAGCAGAGGAAGAAGGCAAAGGAGAGGGGAGGATGTTGTCCACCCTCTCAAGGTCTCTTTGGAGGATCTTTACAATGGAATATCAAAGAAGCTATCACTATCTCGCAATGTGTTGTGCTCAAAGTGCAAGGGGTGAGTACGCAATGTGGTTAATTTACATTTGTCATAATCTACTGACATTTGTGAGGTTCTGCTGAAAGTGGTGTTATATCTGTATTTTCAGGGTAGGGTCTAAATCAGGTGCTTCATTGAAATGTCCTGGATGTCAAGGGAAAGGAATGAAAGTTTCAATCAGACAACTTGGCCCCATGATCCAGCAGATGCAGCACCCATGTAATGAGTGTAGGGGTACTGGTGAGAAAATAAACGATAAAGACAGGTGTCCACAGTGCAAGGGCGAGAAAGTTGTGCAGGAGAAGAAGGTGTTGGAAGTTGTTGTGGATAAGGGTATGCAAAATGGACAAAAGATAACATTTCCAGGAGAGGCTGATGAGGAGGTAAGATGCACAAAAAAAGTGTTTGAAATACTTTGTTTCTTGATGACCAAAACCTTTGTTGATCTCTAACATGGTTTGTGTTCTGTTGCAGCCTGATACTGTCACTGGAGACATTGTTTTTATCTTGCAACAGAAGGAACATCCCAAGTTTAAGCGAAAGGGAGATGATCTCTTTGTAGAACACACCTTGACCTTGACTGAGGCTCTCTGTGGTTTTCAGTTTGTCTTGACTCACCTAGATAATAGACAGCTGATAATCAAGTCCCAACCTGGAGAAGTTGTCAAGCCTGGTAAGCCAAAGTATCTTAATAATGGGCTTTTGATTCTGATATTTGGACGATGTGTCATTTTTGAGTCTTGAGAGTCTCTCCTTCGTAGGCTTCTTTGTCATTGCATGTCCTTTCAAGTATTAATTTAGATTATCTTTGATATGAATGCTAAATAAATTTTGTTGTATTTGTATGATTTTCCTTGAACCCTCAAACTGGTAACTAGATCATTTATCATGTTTTTGGTCTGTTGTAATTCTATTTTCCTTTTATTTCCTTCTAAATTCTTAAAAAATATTTACAAATGTGCATACTGAGTTAACTTTTGTGGTCTTATTCTATACCTCACTTGGTCAGTATCTACACGGTGAGCATGCATTGATTTTATATGCCTCTGCATGACTGTCTATTTATTCCATATATTACTTGCCAAATTAAGTATATGCCTCTACATGACTGTCTCTTGCTCATGGTTAAACAGTCTTCTTGATGACTTACTTCTATTGGCGTTAAAACATATCGCTGGTGGGAGGGGGAGAGAGTATTCTATGGATAACGTTTCTCTGCAAGTAGAGATATCTGCATATATCTTTGTGAAACTGATGTCGTGTAATTTTTTTTTTCCTGGGCACCATAGATCAATTTAAGGCCATAAATGATGAAGGCATGCCAATGTACCAAAGGCCATTCATGAAAGGTAAACTGTACATTCACTTCACCGTGGACTTCCCCAACACATTAACCCCAGAGTTGTGCAAGAATCTTGAAGCAGTGCTGCCAGCAAGGCCTAAAACACAAGCGTCCGATATGGAATTGGACGAGTGCGAGGAAACCACCTTGCATGACGTGAACATTGATGAGGAGATGCGTAGGAAGCAGCAGCAACAGGCCCAAGAGGCATATGACGAAGATGACGACGATATGCATGGTGGTGCACAGAGAGTGCAATGTGCACAACAGTAATTTGATACTCTCTTTTTCGGTAGATAGCAGTACTTAATTTCGTCAAGTATATCAATCTCCCTGTTCTTGGGTTTGATAATAGGGCTGATATAAGAATTGACAGTCAGGAACAACATTGCTCTAGTAGGAGATATAGATTATTACTATTGACTTTGAAATTTTATTTATGCATAAAACTGTGAGCAAAATTTTGTGACCTGGGATTATTAGATGTTGTGTTATTATATCTGTCTTCAGGAGCCCCATTACCTATCGAGGAACCGAGGCTTGCGGTAGTATCGATACAAGAAAAATCTACTCTATACTATATATATGGTTGCAGGGGCATAGCTAGGCCACCTATGGTGGCCAATTAGACACCATTCGTTAAAAAATTTCGATAAATTCTATATTTGATCCTTTAGTGTAATGTCAATAGTGTCCATTTGAATGAATGAATTTTCGATTGAACTTCAAATATCAAGTTTTATGTTTTTCAAGCTTCACAAATCAACAGATTTATTTAGATTAGACTGAAGTCCTCTTTCCTTAACGGCTCTAATTGTTGGGCAAAGGTGGCTACTGTTTCAAAATGGTCAATAAAAACCACAACTTGTATGTTTCCCATACAAACACCAATCTTAACATGGAGAGCCATTATAATTGAATTCACTTCAATTTCCTCTAGTAAATAGACTTTAAAGTAGGCTGGATTTTCATATTGTCAACATTAGACATATATATTTTTATGGATATTTTATAGTTGAGTTGCAATTTTCAATTATGAGAAATTTTAAAATTTCCAGTTGATTTTATTGACTTGAGGGATCAATTATTATTCCATTGGTCCCCTTTATTACCTTGGCTTTGTTGAGAACTAAAACTTATTTATTTTGGATAAGAAATATACTTGTATTCCTTCATTTCAACTTGCGTGATATTAATCCATTACATATAACAATATATTTTTTATTAATATCTAATTATAAATAACAATATATTTTGTAAATCAACCCTCTCACAACACATAATTTATCACTACATAAGTTTTCCTCACATAAATTTCTCAACTCCACCAGTCAGTTAAAGTCAACATGGATAAACAATGAGTTTTTAGTTGAATTTTTTAAAATATGCCTAACTAGCCAAGTTGCAATCTTGGGAAGCTACATGACTAGTAATGACCTTAAAAAAAATCATTAAAATTGTTTCATTTCTCGAGAGTCAATTTTATATTATGAGTAGTAAATTTTTCAAAAAAATATATCGTAAAATGTTAGTCAGGATATATATGATTTGACTTTTATAAAATGAAACACGACAAGTATTTAGAGACGGAGGGATAATATTTATGAAGTAATAATTTTTCACATGATCGGTATCATTTGACCTATATGAGCAATAGTAAAACAGTCTGATGTACGAAGCATTTTGCGCTAATTTTTTTTTCTCTTAGTCAACCCTCTTTAGGTTGCTTGAGTCCTTCATGACATCATATCTCTCACTAATATACATATATATAATATACAAAGCTAAATTAAATAATTCTATGCATCTCATTTTCTTTTTCATCACACAAGAAGTCCAAAATTAGATCCTCCATTTTTTTCTTCTTCTTCTACTCCATCATGAACAATACAATTTTGGAAGATAGTGAAGGTCCAAATGATGTTGAGTTGAGTGAAGAAACTTTTGGAAAAAATTATGGCTATGGAATTGGATTTTCACTTGGAGTGCTAGTATTATTTTCAGTCATGGCTTATGCTTCTTACTTATGTATCCAATCGCGATCGCGATCGCGCAACAATTCTAACATGCCTAATAATAATAATAATTCTTCATCATCATCTTCTTCTTCTCATGGTAGTAGGTCTACAATTGTTGGTGATGAATTGGTTTTTGTTCAACAAGGTATTGATGAAGAAATTTTGAGAAATTATCCAAAGTTATTATATTCTCAAGCAAAAGTTCATTATTATTATCATAAAGAGGATGATAATAATAATAATATTGATGATGATATTATTGCCTCTGGATGTTCTATTTGTTTGGGTGATTATAAAGACAATGATATGTTAAGATTATTGTCTAATTGTGGTCATATTTTTCATGTTAAATGTATTGACCCTTGGTTAAGGCTTCATCCAACTTGTCCTATTTGTAGAAATTCTCCACTTCCAATGAAATAATAAAGTTTTGAGTACAATCATCTATCATTTTTAAATTTAATTATCTGATATTCGAAACTCATCGGTCTGATATATTTGAACTTGTGGAGTATAATACTGACCAAAGAGAAAAAAAACGCTCCTTATCAAGATTATTTTTGTTTCCACTGAAAGAGTCAAAATCTATACTTCTGATGAAAAATGAAAGAATCTCATCTATTTCATCGTATTTTACAATACTAATTTAGGGCATCTTTTTCAATTTGTTTCTTGTTCACATGCATTTGTACTCTAAATTAATTAAAAAAAAAATCTTATAAACCAAATTCAAATGGTGGAAGAAGAGGAGAAGACCCTTTCTCGAGAATGAAAAGATATTATTACCAGGATGGCCTCCCGCATCTGCGGTAAACATGTATATATATATAGTATATATCTCGGAGTTTGTGCATTTATTAAGAAAAATATTTAATAGTCTTAATTGATTAACTTTTCTCTCTCATTTAAACATCTAATTAATTAACATTCTAATAATAATTTGACTAGTAAGTTGAAAAAAATAAGAAAAGAAATAATACAACCTTCTTAATTTTTCTAAGAAATATAATTATATTTTGAGTACAACAATGATTTGTTTATAATACTGCCAACACCATATATAATAATTATTAAGTATTAATATATATAAATTATAAAATGTCAATTCATAATAATAATAATAATAATAATGCAAATCAGGTACGATTCAAGCGTATTAGAAGCTTAAAGTAAAAATCAAATAATAACTTTTATATAATTTATTTCTTCTAGTTTTCATCTGATAATATAACCATTCTTATTTTAAATTTTTTTTCATTAGATATAATACTTCAAATATGTCAAATTTCTTTTATTAATCCCTTCATTTTTCATGAAAAATTTACTTTTTCTAGAAATAGTATTCAATATTTGTTAAAAAATAATAACTTATAACCTATTATTATAAAAAATGAGGCCCCTTAAATTTTGAGGGCCTAATACATGTCTTTTTTTTAGCAGTGTCGAGTCACCTCTGATGCAAATCATGCATATAGATAACTTTTTGAGCATAAGTACCTTTCGTGATTCTTCCACCCTCGATTAAAAATCTCGAATTTGAGTCGTACAAAAAGAAAAAACTCCGATAAAAAGTAATTATTTTTTAACGGAACTCATGAATTACAAATCTAAAGTAATTAACGTCCCAAAGTAAATACCATACACAAAATGGAAATAAACTAAATAAATATATTTTTTGTCTTTTAAGGCTATGACAGCTAAATTGATAATATTTTGGATAGTTTAACACTGACCCCCCACACATAGAGACAAAACACAAATTAAAAAGAGAAAAGGAAAGAGATAATTAATAATTTTATATTTCGATTCTTTTAACTTACTTGCGTTCAAGGATGTAATCATAGTGGTTAATAAAATAGATCGAAGAATTATGAGTTCACGTTTAAATTTCAACGAGCGAAAAAGCGTATATAATTTCTTTTGAAGTTTAATAAATAGAATTACCTGATATTTAATATTTATGTTGGTGAACGATAATTTTTTTCCCCATAAAATAATCAAAATAACACAAAATCCCGATACAAAATATATAAAAAAGCTATTTGAAGCCATCTAAAATATTAAAAATCATGTATAATTTGAAAAAGGAAATCTAATACTCAATTTTTAATATCATTGTATTATCTTTCATTGTGTAACTATATTTACTTGTTTGGTTTAGAAATTAATGAAAATGTAAATTCATATCGATTATATACGAGAATTTATGATTAGAAGTTTAAATTTTTTTATAGTGATTTGTATAATAATAACTGATTTACAGTAAAAAGATATTGAGTTCACGTAAATATGTAATATCCTTCAATTTCAAAAAATACGTAACCAAAACAAAATCAATATTCATCTAATTTTTTTTTAAAAAAAACTAAAACAAGAACCATTGATTGTCCCAAAACTAATAACTGATTTACAGATATTAAGTTCACGTGAATCTATAATATCCTCCCAATATAAAAAAAAATATATAACCAAAATAAAATCAATATTCACATTTATTTTTTAAAAAAAAACTAAAACAAGAACCATTGATTGTACAAAACTAAACAAGTATAATAATAACTGATTTACAGATATTGAGTTCACGTGAATCTGTAATATCCTCCCATTACCAAAAAAATATGTAACCAAAATAAAATCAAATATTCACATTTATTTTTTTAAAAAAACAAAAACAAGAACCATTGATTGTCCCAAAACTAAATAAGTATAATAATAATTAATTTACAGATATTGAATTCACGTGAATATATAATATCCTTTCAATACCAAAATAAAATCAATATTCACATTTATTTTTTTTAAAAAACTAAAACAAGAACCATTGATTGTCCCAAAATTAAACAAGTATAATAATAACTGATTTGCAGATATTGAGTTCACGTGAATTTGTAATATACCCCCGATACCAAAACAATATGTAACCAAAATAAAATCAATATTCACATTTATTTTTTAAAAAAACTAAAACAAAAACCATTGATTGTCCCAAAACTAAACAATTTGTAAATTCAAAATGTTCAATTCTATATGATACTTTCTTTAAAATATTTTATTCTATGCTAACTCTGGAATCACCCTATCAGCTGCTTTCTTTGCCTACAAAAAAGGACAAAGAAAAAGACTTCATTATTTATTAAAAAAAACACAAACAAATATAATAAAAATAGAACTAACAAATGAACGGATTAGATTAAATTTGCGCAGATTGCACTTTCATCTTTTTTAAAAACATAATAGTTAGGTTCGTCATTTCAGGTTCAGTTTATTAGACCAAGTCAACAAAATAATCAAAATTCAACCTATTCAAATTCGAACGTATTTGAGTGGTCAATAAAAAATGAGTTGATTTTACCGCCTCTAAAGTGACCGATCAAAATAATTGAAATGAGTTTTTTTTTAAAAGGATGGAAAAAAATAAATAGATTTACCTCTTTGTCCCAATTTGTTCTGAGAGTAACTACTAAATAAATGAGGGCTTGAGCAAGAAGTGATAGAGTGAGACCCAACCAAAGTCCCTTTTAATAACATAACAAAAAAAAGTATAAAATCATTAGTGTTGTCATAAGACATTAAAAAACTATATTGTTCGGACTCTGTAGAAATGTTATGATGCGCTCGTGTCAGATTTTCAAAAGATGCACTGCTTTTAGGAGGATCTGACATGACATTTACGGAGAGAAGTACTATTTTGCAGGGGCTCTCCATAAATGTTCCGTCGGATCCTTAAAAGCTGCACTATTTTTAGAGGATCTGATACGCACCATGCGACATTCTCGGAGAGTTACGTTCATTGTCATAATGCATCAAAGAATTATGTCGCACGGACTCTCCAAAAATGTTGTCGCACCCTGTCAATTCCTCCAAAAATATACTACTTTTGGAGGATCCAACACGCACCATACAACATTCTTGGAGAGTTCCCTGTCATAATGCATTATAGAACTATGTCGAACGGACTCTCAAAAAAATGTTGCCGCCACACCCGTGTCGAATCCTCCAGGATCCAACATACACCTTCAACATTTTTGAAGAGTCCGACCAACATAGTCCAGAAATGCTTCCACGACCCCGTCCCGTATTCTCAAAACATCCACTACTTTTTGAAGAATCTGACACGAACTGTGCGACACTTTTTTAGAGAGTCCGAGCAACATAGTCCAAATAACTAAACAAAATGCATAGAGAAGTTACCTTTCCTCCAACATGGTAGAAAAAAGCTAATACAATACCAGCAGGTATTCCCCATAGATAATAAGCTCCCAAATTAACAATTGCACCTATTTTTTGCCAACCACATCCTCTAGCAATACCTAAAATTTTTACATTATTATTAAAACTATAAGATTTGTTGAAAAAAATGCTAAAAGGATTTGAAACAAACCTGAAAGTACAGATTGATTTGCATCTATGAAGTGTGATCCTGCTATAAACATCAACATTTCAGATACATAGGTTACTACTTCTTCCTCATTGCTATAACATTTCCCCCAGAAATTACGAACCGAAATGATGAACATTGCTACTAGAACTCCTTCTGTAGTAGCTAAGAACAGTGCAGTATACGCTGCTACACGAGCTGCTTTTGGTCGTCCAGCGCCTAATTCATTTGAAACTCTTATGCTGATGAGGAAAACATATAAAATGTGAGAACAGTAATAAGATAATGTTACGCGGAGTATGAAAAATTTTCACCTTGTGGCACCACTTAGTCCAAAAGGCAACATGTATATCATTGAAGATGTATTAAGGCTGAAAAAGATGGAGTATACAACAGTGAGTAAAGACGAGGCGAAATATGATAGTACTAAATGTGTTTGAGAACTAACCTGATTGAAAGAACTGAGGTTTCTAGTTTCGGATTAGAAAGAAGGCCAGATAACAGAACCATCATTTCGAATGACCAACTCTCCAAGCTGAAACGTGCATATAAAAAGGCGATTTTTTTCATATATGTCTATGGCTCTATGTATTGGTAAGTAGAAGTGACCGAGAGATTACCAAACCATAACGGCTGAAGGAATAGCTAGTCTAAGGTATCTCGGGATGTCAGTGAACGCTACCATTGAAAATCCAGTCCAAGTACTTCTGCAAGAAGGCGATATCCCAATATATGCAGCTAATAAGAACACGTTAATCCAGTAAGACGCAGCATTAGCCAGAGCAGCCCCTTTGTTGCCAAGGCCGGTTTTGAGCACGAGAAACCAACAAGTGAATAAATGCAGCAAAGTTGTAGCTCCTGCAGTAAGCATCATAGGGAGGACGTCGTTTTGAGCTTGTAGAAACCTCATTTGGCATTGTAGTAGTGCATAGGCAAAGATGCTCGGTATCATGAACCGTGCATAATCCCCTGCTTCGGCTGCTATTTCCGAACTTTGTCCTAAGATTTCAAGAATATGTCCTGCATTTGCCCAAATAAAGGCTAACGGAATGCTAACGAAAAGAAGAACTATCATGGCCCTTTGCATATGGATACCAAGCATGTGATATCGCTTCGCACCATATGCTTGCCCACAAATTGTGTCCAATGCACTTCCCATTCCCATCTGATCAAAGAAAAACAACTGAAGTGTGAGCTTTGTTGAAGAAAAATATACAAATGTATGAATGTATAGTCCAAGACTAATAATTATAGGCATAATACGTATACAGGCACCCAAACTTGACCTTAGCAGACAAGTAAGTACTCCGACTTTGAGAGTGCATGTCTGGACACCTCAATATAATCTCAACTGGCAACTTAACACTCCAACTTGTCTCCAATGTGTCTTGTGGACATCCGAAACTAATATAACGGATAAATCTTAGAGGTGTATAGGTGATCATTTTGCAAGTCATAGTGTTCAACTGACATAGTGGAAATTAACGGGTTGAGGTGTTTAGGTGTACATATTCAAATTTGGAGCGTTTACGCGCCCTTTGACAACACTATACTCTCATCTACATATAAAAGAAGTAAGAAAAAAAGACATACCAACAAGCTGAAACCAGTGACAGTGGCAAATGAAGTAGCCATTGAAGCACCAGAAAGAGCTAACTCACCAAGATGACCAACAAACATAACTGAAATCACCTGTAAACATGAGTTACAAAATCAGTCCATATATGAAAAACATGATCCACACAACCCCTTTTTTTAAGTTTGGACAGATTACTGACTCGACAAATGTATCAACTTAGCTCATTTTAATCCGTTCAAATTCAACCTAACTCGCTCATTTAACACCCTTACCTGTAAGCAATATAGAAGAAAATTAACTGACATTAAAGGCCCTGCTAATGCCAAAATCTTCTTAACTTCTTCAAGAAAATCATCACATTTTCTCTCATTCTTTGATTCTTCATTTCTTGATTTTGGTATTATAAGTGGACACTCAATATCTTGAATATCCATTTTTCCCTCCTCAAATTTTGCCTTCACATAATAAAAAAGATTCAAGCTTTAAGATATTTAGCCTAAGGATATACATAAAAAAAAGATATTTAGCTAGCATATAGATTTGGAATAGATCAATAAGGACAAAATTGAATTATATTTTAACACTAGGGACAGATATAAAATAAGAATATGACTTTTTTTTTCTTTTTGTATTTAACTTGTAATGTTCCAAAACAAGAAGATAGTACAAAACATCTGTTCAAATTCTACATCTAATTATGAATGGATAAAATATGAATTGGATTTGTATAATATGTTTGGCAAAGCTATTGCAAAACCTTCTTTTTCTAAAAAAAAAATACTTATTTTTACGAGTTGAGGTGTTTAAGCGAGTTTTAAGGAGAAAATAAGTGTTTTTGAGTCGTAACAGAAGTTGAAAAGTAGTTTAAGTTTGATAGAACACAAATTGCTACTAATATTGGAACTTTACTAGTCACCAAGTCATTAGTTAGATTCTAATTAGATTAGTCTCATAGTAACTAAAAGTTATTTACTAATTATATAGTTACCAACCAAAACTTGTTCTTCAAGTATAAATTAATATACATCTTATGTAAATACATGGACATTCAGTTTTAATATTATTTATAGCGGCGATTTTGACTATGTTGCTAAAATAACAATAGTTGAATGACTTTTCTGTTGTAAAATAAAGTTGAGTGAATTGTAGTATTCAAAAAGCAGAGTGATGCCACTTGGGAGAACATGATTAATAGTCAAGTATTACATGTCTCAGATTGACGCGGAATTAAGATTTAAAGTTTATGAATCTTGAAGTTGTCATCGAACACATAACTCGTCTTTAGTTACTAGGTTTCCAACTAATACCTAGTCTAAGCAAAAACTATTAGGTTCATCCGATCCCGTAGCTAATGATCTAGCTCTACCTCTGCAAGGGGGTGTAACTTAGACAGCCTACCTTGACGTGAACATAGATGGTTGATTCTACGACTTGAACCCGAGACCAGTCATAGAGAGACATATATGCTAAAAATGTTCCCTGACGCAAGGATCAATAACTGATTTCAAGGCTCGAACCCATGACCTTTGAGTCCCAGCGAGACATATATGTAACAAACCTACCCTGATGCAAGCATCAACGTTTGAATCCTTGCTCAAACCTTGTGACCTATAAGTCACACAAACATATATGTCCAAACAGCCTACCTTGGTGCAATGTTGCAAACATCAATGTTCACGGCTCGGACTCGACTCGTGATCTATAGGCTATATAGATCACGCGTAGACAATTTCACTGTTGCTCCAAGTCCAAGTCCAGAGAAAAATGATTCTCCTAATGTACCCACAAGGGGGAAGATTACAAGAAAACTCAATTTGATTATGTTATAGCTCAATGAAGGAAATGAACTATAAGGATTCATTTACTCCATTTCTGAACAAACATGATTTCAAATAAAGCAAAATAAACAACAATCAAGAGCAGTGTGGAACTAATATATTCATTTAACTCAACTTCCCTCTTTGAGAGAACAAAAAAATGAGTACTCTTGAACAGTTCCATAGTCATTTACATTATCATTTCCCCCGTACAAGAAAGAAAAGACAGAGAAGATAACGAGCTAGTTACACTCATATACGAAAGAAAAAAAAGAAAAGGACTCTCCAGGGAGCGATAAACAGCAATTAGCTATTCAAAATTCCTAAAATGATTAGCATTATGCATATACTCATAAAGCTTAATCGTTGCTTACTCTGATGTTGACGGTAGTATGGCCAAACTGTTAGCGGTCAGTCCTTGTGTAGACGATGACTCAAACTTCGGGTCAAAGCTAGTTGTGTAATGGAATTCAATTTGTAGCCGTTGATGAAGGGGTGTCGATGCCATCAATCCTTTCTTTACATCAACTTGTAACTCCCTAATAGGAATTGCTGCCAAAAATCTCTTAATGTACTCTTTACATGCCTCTTTACCACTGTAAATGATTTCAGGTACCATGTCTTCCTGCATTTTGTCGGAGCCATTGGTAGAAATGACAAATTTTCCTTCATCAGCAGCTTCTTTGACATCGGATTTCTCTTTTCTATCGCTAGATGACTTATCGTCTGATTGTTGAGACTCACTAGGTAACTGCATAACTGTTGTGTCTTTGTCGAACTTGAGGATATATGCCTGGTTACAACCCTCAAAAAGCCTCTCTCCCAGTGTGTCGATGATATAGTATGCATCTTTTTCGACCTTGAGGATAAAGAAGTGATCATTCCAACTCACAATGTAAACAAAGGACTTGCCATGACTGGGGGTTTCAGCAGATTTAGATATCTCGTCCCATATGTTGTCAAAAGACATGGCGCCATCAAGGAAGTCAAATCCCTCCTCTTCTTCGATTCCTTCAGGATGAAAGAACCCAATGAATGATTTTTCGGAGACGACTGAGAGTGAACGCACTTTCGCCTCCAGGACTGTTTCAAGGTCAAAATGCTTATCTGGGAAACGTTCCATGTAGGTCTTTTTTTCACAAAGATTCCTCCACTGCAGTGAGCCTTCCCGGATAAGACGATCAAGTTGGGACTTGATGGGCATATCCTTGGGATTGCAGTGGAACCAATCAGCTATGACAGCAACCAAGGCTGTACAAGCGCTTTCACCAGCAGCTCGTTCACTTCGTTGATCAATCGAAGCAAAGAATATCTGAGTCTGCAGCTTCATTTGTCCATCACGGCTTATTATCTCTTTCTGCTCCCAACTACCCACAGCAAAACAGTCATCTCCAAACTCGGAGATAGAAAATCGATTTGGAGAAGTTTCCTCAGATTTGTACCACTGCAAGAATTACACACATTGCTAAGAGGACTAGTTATGACATATACATGTTCAACCATGAACATGAAAACCTCAACAATATAGACTCTTGATACAACTATACAAGTAGAGAAGCTACTAAAGGAAGCTCTCAAAGCTCAGTAAATCTTCAATACGACAGGCATATTGGTGTATAAGTATAATAGGTAGCAGATTGGTTAGATCACGAAATGAAGATAATAAATGACAGTATGCAAATTCTATTTAGATACTGGGACAATCAAACATCACAAGGAAAGCACAAAACGTACCCCCGAAGAAGATTCATCAGATGAGCAAAGCTGTCGACGATCAAAGTCTATATCATCTCCACCATCCTCTCCATAATGTTTCTTCAACAACGGCTCCCCCTTGGTTTTAGAAGATTTCAAACTCAACTTCCTCTTTTTCCAGGGGATAATGCTGCGTTTAGAACTCTGCTCTGCAGATTGATTTCGTAGTGCTGCAGTTGTATCCTCGGGGTACTTGTGCCTTGTGTCTGAAATATGATGGCTGTAGTGGACTAAATCCTCGTCGTTGCTGCTGCTGCTTGTGATTGAACAAATTGATCCACCAGCATGGTTTGCATAGACAAGTGTTTCATAACTGAATGACTTCTGAACACTTGTATCCTCCATTCCTTTCTCCGATTCTCCTTCTTCTGAATCATCATCAAGTGAATCTGTATCCACTGGGTAAACATAATTGGGATCCTCACTTCTGACTGAGTTCCTTCCATCACTGCTGCTTTCCTCTTCATGAGATACCTTCTTGTGTCGCCCAATAGATAATGCCTTGAAAAATTTAACTTTCCGCAGACCTGCTTTTAAAGAAGAACCCTCATTTCTGTCTATCAACAAAACGTTTCCAGGAATTGGAGATACTGGAGCAGACATGATAAACTTTGGAATGTTCTCTGAAGCTTCGTTAGTGTTCCTCAATTCCACAAGGTTGAGCGATAGCTGTTGACATATGCAGGAACATGTCTTTAGGAAACAGTCACACACACACACACACATATACAACAAGTAGATGTGAAAGATTGATCAAATGATATATTCACGTTGCTGCAGGAGTACGAGAGAGCAAACAAAAAGTATGCTTTAGTTTCTCTTACACAGAGTGAAAGGCAACTCTTGAATCTGCCAACAGAGGCTTCCAAAGGAACAAAAATTTCAATGCCATCTTCTTTTTCTCCAGCTAGTGAAGCAAAGTCTGCAAGGTTCAATGTCGCAGCAGCAAGTACGGGTACCTTCTGATCTGTTCCTTTGCTTGTACCCTGATTCAGAAGAAGTATGAATAAGTATTGTGTCAAGCAGCTCACGGAGAACCACATGGAAGGGAGTATACGAACAACGAAGGACACAAAAACAAGGAGTTCAATTGAGATGCTAGTGTATATGAAAACTAAAACTGAAAATAAAGGAATGTTCTCTGAAGCAACAGTTAGTAAAACACCCATGGACTGCAAAAAAAAAATGCAATTATCATGTACGACGAGATAGGCTCAAAGCAGTCAAAGAAACATGCAGCTAAGGACAATGTTGAGTCTATGGAAGAACAACAATTACATGCTTCAGTCCCAAACAAGTTGGTGGATCGGCTATATGTATTTACTATTCCATTTAAGCTCAACTGATGTCATCATCATACCAAATAAGAGTAGAAATGAAAATAAAGTATAATATATATATAAAAATAAATAAAAACAACAAAAACAATTATAATAATCAATTGCTACCATTTCTAATTAATAAGAGACTATGCCAATAATGTTTTTTTCCTTTCCAAAAAGTACAGTTGTATATGTCCAAAGAACTATAGTAGGTCTCACCATCCACCATATAACATCAAAATAAATGACCCCAACAGGCTCAAAAAGTGTAATCCATTAAAAGGCAATTATTACATTCCAGAAGGCTTAAAAAGCATTTGGAATAGTATCTCAGTTGTTCAAAATTTTAGAGAGAAATATAACAAAGTTAAAACTCACTTTAAGCTATTAGCATATCGGAAAATTATATTGTGTATATATCGTACTTTAGGCGAAATTTCAGGGTTTTCCACTGTTAAACTCACTAAGTTTACCAGTGGTGATAAAACTCAGTAAAAACCATATTGATGAATTTTATCAAGCAACTCTTTTTCAAATGTTCTTTGAACAGGCTCATACATATGCTGCTGTGTTATACTGAATTACCATGATCAAATAATCAAAAACCAAGCATCACTTTAACCAACAAAGAAAACCAAATTCCTAATTTAAGGAAATCCAAGAAATTTATCATCCCGAATAGTTGTATGGACATGATCAGGATTCACAACACAACTATCAAGAGATTGTGCGTACGCAACCTTACCCCCACCTTATGAAGTTAAAGAGGTTGTTTCCGATAGACCCTCGCCCCTCGGCTCAAGTAAAGCAGAATCAAAAAGACAAGTGAGTAAAACAAATACACTAACGAAGAATTCATGCTAAAAACAATTAAGAAAAAGAACCATCATCTACAACAAAATGTAAATAACAAAAGCCAAAACAAGTACCAGATATCATCTATAACAACATATTCACTGCAACGGCCAAGATCTCTTTGGAACCCGATTTTTCATGTTATGTTATAGTATATTATATGTTCACTGTAACAACATTTCACTGTAGCAGCCAAAAAACATTATGTCAATTTTTTTTCGAGAGAAATGAACATGGAACTAATCAAATTCCCTAGAATTGGATTCCTTATCACTCAACAGCCAAAAACACAAAACATCATAATGATATAACAAAGGTAAAAAGCAATCAAGAACTCACATTGAACACAGTAAACACAACTTCCCAAGGATGAAAAACACCATCTTTATAACCTGAAAAGTTACAAACACTTAAAAATTCCTCATTCCATTCAACAATCCCCTCATCTTCCTTTAAACACTCTTCTTTTGTAAAATTCTTCTTTACACTTTTCCTAGTAAAAGAGCTCAAATTCAAAGAAATCCCCTTTGTTGATCCCTTCCACTTAATTCCAACTCTCAATCTATCAAAATCTTGGACCCCCACATGCTTTTCTGACAAAAAGTTGAAACCTTTAATACAATTTACAGTAATCTTAGCCTCAAATTTCTTCGATAATAAAAGTGGAGGCCATGGCATCCACTTCATCAACTTAACAACCATTTTTTTCACTTCAAATCCCCGAAATACTACAGACCCAAGAACAAGAAAATACCCAAAAAAAGATTTTAAAAAAAAAGATCACTTTTTTGTCCTTTCAAGACTAAAAAGTGATCCAAGATTGCTATAAAGTATAAACCCAAATCAAGAAAATACAATAAAGATCACTCTTTTATGATTCTTATTGCTTAAAAAAGTGATCTTTCTTTGGATAATTGTGAGATTAAGAGTTGATAAAATGAGATTTAGAAGTGATTAGGTGTTGTATTAAGAGGGATTATGGAAGTTAGTTTGTAAACAAATGGCAGAGAGATAAAAGGAAGAGAAATTGTAGGCAGAGAGCGGCAGTGAAGAAAAAAAAAAGATCACAAGTAACGTCTCTATTTGTACTACGAAAGAGAGTGCATGTAGACACTATTTCTATCCTCGGGCGAGAATTCCGTTTAAAAAAGAATGTCTCTTTTTTTCGTAAATTTTTATTTTCAACTTAGGACATACCATATTTATAACAACAACAATACTCCGCGAATAATAGTAGAGCCATAAAGTTTGAAATATAAAGAAGTAAATCACATTAACGAGTCAGAGAGATTCAGTATATATTATGTATATTACATAAAAAATAATTTTAATCATGTATAAATAATGTAATTTTTCGCTAAAGCGGTATGAAAGTACGTTTTGGATGCTTGCTAGCTCCGTTCCTGTTTATGAAATTTTATAAATAGAGTTTAGAAATATAAAGTGTATGTTAATCTTATTACTACTGTTTTTATATTCGTAAAATGAAATGATATTTAATACATTTTAAGTATATTTGATTTAAGATCATAAAATTTTAAAAATAATTTTATTTTCTTAAATTTCATGTTAAGTCAAAACGTAATCAAATTAATATGAAGGGTATTATTTCTTTTCTTATTTTGGTGAATTAGTTGGGGGATTTTTCCAATGTGAATTTGCCATGTGTGAAACTAAAAATATATTATTATTTTTGTGTAGAGATTCTTTTTTCTTTTTTTCTTTTTTCTTATTTAGTGAATTATTTTACGTTTAAGGGGGGGAAAATCCAATAATACATTTGGAATTACTAAAATATCTTAAAACTTAAAAGATCATATTATATTCTTCTAAAATTATAAATTGCCAATAAAATATGATTCTTTCATTTTTAGAGAAGGCTTAAATTTGCATCAATTAATTGTGAATTTTGATTTTATTCCATTTTGGTGAATTTCTTTACATGTAAGGAAAAATAGGTACAAATGCTACGTACATTTAAGATTACTATAATTATAATATATATTTATATTTTTAAATTTGAAATAACTCGTCATTGTTATAGTTTCTGTCAGTGTACTGGATAAATTTTTAACTGTGTAATAGCCTGTAAGTCAGATAAGACGTGTAAATTGCATCAGGCAAACCTATGTGACAGGTTCGACTCGAAAGACATTGAGGGGGGATTGATCCCGCGTCGTTCACTCCAAACCAACTGATTCATCCCAAACGACAAATAAATTTCGTCATTCTTAAGCAACGTGGTACTTGTCCCCTAACTAATTGCGCACCAAACACTAAGCGAGAAATAAATATTTCGTCATAAACATAAATTAATTTGGTTTGGTCAAGTGAATTAAACCAAAATGATTTTGAAAAAAAAAAAAGCAACTCAAAAGTAAAGTATTCACAAATATTTCTTAAAAAAAAAAAAAACTATTCAAACCACACTGCCTTTTCTAACAAAATTAAATTTCCAAAAATAAACAAAACTAAAACCTAAAAAATAAAATAATGTCTGGATTTATTTAAAGTATTGATCTTATGGACGTTAACAGGTACCTAACCCTACGATATTAAATAATAGAAAACACATTTCGTATAGTCAAAAATTATGATAAGATGATTGAAATTTTTAAATATGTAATCAAATATTTCGAATTAAAATCATGATAACGTAAAAATTTATAGTGCTTGTAACATGGTCTAGGTTTAAGGAACAAAATAATAACCCTTGATGGGGTTTTATGAATCATAAATCTAAATTAGTTGAAACAGTATATTTTATATATCGAATAATTAAAAAAAAAATAAAGAAAGGAAAACATACGTATTGAATATGTCAAACAAATATTGTCAATATTAGGCCAGTAAGAAAAGCCAAGAATATATCCAAATTAAGATTCTTCAGTATTATACATGTTTAAAAAGGGTTGAACAATTGTAATTTATCTTTAAAACGATGTTTAAATATTCTAAATATAATTTTAAATGAATCTTTAAATCGCACGTTTATTCAAATGTAAAACGCAACATGTCCATGTGACATCGATAAAGATTGTGATAATTGGTTGAACAATTGAAATTTATATTAAATATAATGTTTAATTATTTTGGATATATAGAATTTTAAATGAATTTCTATGTCGTGAAATTTATGTCTATATATGTGCATGTGACATTGACAAGGATTGTGATAATTGGTTGAACAATTGAAATTTGTTTTAAAATGATGTTTAATTATTCTAGATATATAGAGTTTTGAATGAATCTCCATGTTACGAAATTTATGTCACATATCGAAAAAAGTATATTTGAATTCGACGGTACAATGTGCAATATGTGCACGTAATATCAACAAGGATTATTACGATGTAATATAAAATACGATCTTTTCTACTCTAGCAATAAATCTCGAGATTTAAATCTTGAAAATAAGAAAAATTTATAAAATATAAATTCCTCTTGAAAGAATTTTATTATATTGTATGAATTTTAATTAACTAGTTATAACTTCATACGAATATATGTAACACTAAATATTTTTTTTTTTAAAAAACACATGATTTATAAACTATTCATATTTTGATTTGTAACCATATGTATTTATCAATAAAAATTCTAGTTTAATTTGAGCATTATAGAGACCACAAATTTAAAGTTATGGCCCTCTATGGTGGGGCTATTTATGACTAGAAAATAGATCAAATTTAATATTTTAATTAATTAATCTTCTTATAGATAATTTAATTTCTCAAATAATTTTTCAACTAATAGTTATAAAATCAAATTCTATGAATTATCGGGACATTCTATTTTTATTTCCTTTGGGGTTAATCGATTAAAGTTGACTTTAATTTTTAAAACGATCATTTATTCTTTCTGAAATGTTTAATTTAGTCAATATTTTCATTAATGTGAGCAAATATGAATAGATTTGAAATGGGGAAAATGATTCTTTTAGTTTTCTAAAAGGGTAAATATTTTAAAACAAATTTAATTTACCAAAAAAAAAAAAACTCCAAAATCATTAGGAAAAAATATTACACTTTATGGACCATTTATAATGCAAAAAATATTACACTTTCCATAAGGTGCATGATCCTATTTTAATTTTTAATTCTTTTTTTTCCTTCCACTCATTTATTATTGGGTCCAAACTTAAAAAAAGAAAAGAAAAGAAAAAAGTGTCAATATAATTATTGGATTATTATCTATGACAAGGCAAATAAAATGTGAAAAAACTTGCCAATAAATTCTCTTTTGAATATGTGGACAACAAGTAAGTACTTACTTTAGTATTCAATTTTATTTAAAAATAATGATATATTCAGTATAATTTCATGAATATAATTATTTTTTAAAAAAAATTAAGGAGAGTAAAGTGTATGTATAATTTATTTTTTATTTGAAAAGTAAAAAAAAAAGAAAGATATTTTCAATAGATTCTTATTTCAAAAAAATATCTAACGCGAATCGAAAAGAAATATTAACCGTGAAAGAAGTCATGATAATATAATACTAAATAGTATTCAATTTTGTATGATACTACTTTTTTAAAAATAATTTTGATATTATTTATTGTTTTTTTGTACTTTAACTATCGCATTATTTTGGTTTAATAGTTTCAATTTTCCAAATATGTGCATTGCATTTATCCTTTTTGTAGCATTAAAGATAAAAATAATAAATAACTTTTTAATTTATTAATATAATTTTAATAAATAAAATTATTTAATACTTATTTATTAATAAAAATAATAAATATACGATAAAATTAATTAAAATATGCATAAATTATTTCGAATATCACGATTTTAAAGATATTATCTTTTTGGAATACACAAAAAATGTGAAATTCCAACTTATCCAAATTCACGAATGCAGCTGTATATATATTTATATATCTTTCTCCAGCACAGACACAGCTTTAAATCTATCTACTTTCACATTTATTATTATTTGGATAATTAAAAAAAATATTATAATAGTTATTTTATTTTAAAAAAATTGAACAATGTATACGCAAATTCATATCGATATTTATTTAATTTAACAATTAACTTTCTTGTCAAGATAAATCATAAATTAAAATAAATTTAACAAATTTTTATGATTTTTTTAAATGAAAATTAAAAAAAAAAAAAAGCAGCCGCCTTTTAAAGAAAGAGATTTTTTTAAGAAACCAAAAAAATATATATAACCGACCTTTTATTTTTATCCACACACGTGAGTTCTACAAAAACACCTTTTTCTAGGTATGTGGGATTATTTGAATTAAATAATATATTTTTTTATTGATATTTAATAGAAAGTATTTAAAAAATAATAATATAATAATAATTAGTAATAATAACAGTTAATTAGAGTTATGCGGTTATTAATAAGATAGGAATTAGATATTTGAAAATTTATTTATAGGATTATTTAGTTATTTCACTTTTATCGTGCATAAAACTATACATAAATTCTAATAACTTATTCAAAAAATTACATGAATTAATATATTTTAAAAAATAATTACTAATTTTAGTGATATTTTCTGTTTATTTTCATTTATAGCAATACTATAATACATCTGTAATATGTATTAAAAGTGAATTATGTATGCAATATATTTGAATTATAATTATTTTTGAAATATCTTATGTTTGTTCGGTAAAAAAAATTTCACATTATATTATAAGTGTATTAAAATGTGTGATAAATGTATTATCCATTATTAAAATTTGTATTATATGTGAATAATAAATTATTCTTTGTAATATGTATTAAACTTGTATTATATATAAATTAAAAGTAATCAAGTGAAAAAAATATTATTGCTATAAATGATAAATACTTTTTTATTATAGTATATTTATGTAAGTTTCCCTAATATATATGCATATTAATTATGAGGTTTTAAAATTATAAATATCAAAATATCGAATTAATTTTATACATAATCCTAATCAATTACTAAATATAATATCACTTATACAGAATCTTATACATACATAATATTTATTCTAATCAGCTATTGAATGATTCTTCAGTAATATATATAGTTAATTTTGCACTAAAATATAACTATTTTTTTATGGAAAAATAACTTAAATACACAACTATAAGTTAAGTATTCTCTAATTGAATCAGTGTGTATAGTGTTTTAGACGATGCATTGATACATGAATTTGTTGTGTATCATAATGTTTTCTATGTATCATGCGGTTTTGAAAATTGTATTCAAAATAGATGATATAATCTTTGATTTTCAAAATTTGAAATTAATATTCAATTACGTGCTAATTTAACGCTGATTAATGATCTGTTACCGTAAATTATGCTATTTTAGTTAACAAGTTTAAATGTATTGTTTTTTCCCCATTTTTTTCTTAACAGTTTAAATTTACCATGTATCACTAGAGTCTAAAGTATCACGGAACAAAAATTTTAAGGAATTTTTAGTAAATACTAAATTTGTCGAGACAGAGTGTAATTATTGAATTACGCTATGGGATTCCTTAAATTTTTACTTTTTTTATTCTACTTTTCAAATGATGATTAAAAACTCATAGTACACCCAAAAATTAATAATCTCAACTCACTTAATTAGAATAAATAAATGATATTATAGGATTAAAATTTATATAAATTTGAGGTTGTTAAAATGGAGAATTAACAGGGGCCACTTTTATTTTCTCCACCACATTTTTTTTTTTGTAATTTGTAAATATTCCAATGTTATCAACCATGCTTTTTAAATGTTAAATGGTTGGTATAAGCTTTATTTATTAATTTATTCGTTGACTAAGTAATCATCATTATTTTTAAAATTCGAATGGTCGAACTTTAACATTAATTAAGCAACCATTGACAATAATAAGTACAATAGACGGACAAATTTCATTTGGAGCTGATATATCCCTCGTCATGAAAGTAGCTTATATATGTCCTTATCGTCATACAAACAGTTCACATATATCACCGCCGTTAAAAAATGGCTTACATATACCCTTCATTTAACGGAAGTTAAAAAAATTATATTTTAAATTTATATTTATTACTTTGAATTTTTTTAAAAAAAATTATTTAGGGGTATATATGATTCTTCTATCAAAATTCAAGGTTTGTTTTTATTTTTTTCATGCATAAATTATTTTTTGACTTCTTTTATTATAATTATTTGAGTTTCTTATTTTTATTCTTATTTTTTTTCTTTCATTCCTTAGTTTAAAGAAAAAAAGTTAAACTATTTTTTTGTCTATATTGTAATTTGATTTTTGTATTCGAAGAAAAAATTTGGTCATCTAGAATAAGTTTTAAACATAAATAAATTAAATTACCAAAATAATAATTCTAAATTAGTGATTGAAACAAAAAAAAAAGTCAAAAAAAGAAAATATGTTTGATGATGATTAAATTTACTCACATGAGATTATATTTTTTAGAAAAAAATAATAAAAAGTAAGATTAATTTTTTTTTCATTTTCGTTAGAGGAAAAGGGTATATATGAGTCATTTGTTTATAAGTAAGGGTATATATGAGTCACTTTCATAACAAGGGGTAAATCAGCTCTAAATAACAAAGTTGAGGGGTACATCAAATCCTTTTTACCTAAGTTACTCAATATCTCAAAACAAACGATCATTTATTTTGGCCACATATTTTCTCTTATAAAAATTAAAATTGCCCTATCACCATCTATGCCTTTTAAATGTTAAATGGTTGGTACATACAATCTTTAAAATTTTTATTCATTTACTTACTTATTATTCCTTGACTAAGTAATCATCATAATTTTTAAATTTACAAGTCCTTGTCAAGTGTGTAACTTTTCCTTGTTATCTCTATATGCTTGTCGTCATGCGTGTTTACTTATTTAATTTTATTATAATTTAAGTGTTTATTTGTATATATTTAAAGTTGAAGGACATAAACATCAATTAAAGTCAAGATAAAGAATATGTTTATATATTATGTCTTATTTTAATTTATATATAGTAGATGCAGATGTTGAATCTCTTCGACTTCTTCGTCAATCGAAGAAAAGATTTTTAATTCAAGTCCTTCTAATATGTGATACATTTTTTTTATAGTCATTTTTTTTAAAAAAATAAACACTTTATATTTACTTATTATTTAACTTTAAAATGTCAATCTTACCCTTAATCAGATAATTCATACGAATATCTATGACTTGTTTTAAATCTCAAATTTCATGAGTTTTTTTTTCTTCTTAAATTTCATGTCAAGTCAAATAGTATTACATAAATTAAGACAAATAGAGTATGTATTTTAATTAATCTTGACACGAACCACAAGAGCCGAGAAAAAAAATCATCCGAAAATTCACAGGTTTAACTAATCTTAATTTACGTCGAATTGGACCCGCAAGGAAGGTAAATAACCAATTCTAAGGGGATTATACACACTTTTATTGATCAAACTCAAGATTTTCGAAATAAAAAAATTTCGATCGTTTCATCGTAATCGGAATAATATTCATAAAACTAATTTAGTTCATTTGTTGACCCCAACAACCCTAAGTCAATAGCACATGGGACATTATAATGGCCCTATTTGATTGTTCTTATTCAATAAATGTAGTAGAGCTTGCTAGACACACAACATGCTAATATCATTTGCCTCTTCTCTCTTTTCGAGACGAATTCAGAATTTAAAAGTACATCGATAATTATTTGATTCATGATTAAGTAATTTTTAAATAATTAATGAATTTTCCAATTATAAATTTGAGTAAAAATTATTAACTTCACGTAAAATCTATAACCGACCTTCTAGATCCGCCCTAAATCCTAAACAAAATGATTTATATTTAGGAGTTGGAATATTGAAGCATGGGAACTTCACTCATTGCACATTGCTTGCTCCCCCACTGTTTTATTGGAACTTGTAACTTTAGACACATATTGTATGGTTCACTACACACCATATATTTACTACTCTCTCCGTTTCAATATATTTGTCTGGTTTTGACTTGATACGAAATTTAAGAAAAGTAAATACCAGTGGTTTAAAATATAACAGATCAAATACACACCTGTAGTAGCTCAGTGTTACTACCCTTGATCACAAATATACAATTAATCGCGATCTAAAATAAGCAACTTAGAGAGAAGAATCGAGTTGTACCTGCTCATCGATACATATTATACTTCAACGTTCTATAGGTGCAAAGTTGCAACGTCGCGTAATTATGTGACAGAAGTTTGTTGCTATGCAACATATTGACAGTTATCAATGAACACTAGTATTGCAGAAGCAAATGTTGAGAAAATTTTGCAGAAACTGGGAGAAATGTTCACTGATGTGCATTGAAATAGCAAAGTTGTTGCTTTGACAAGCACTAGTTTCTACTATACAACAAAACTAAAGGAGGGGGATGAAAGGCAAAGGCAAAGGCTCTCTAAAGTTTTAGAACGTCTCTAAATCCGGTGCTGAAACTGTGTTCTAGACCTTTCTTGCCAACACCACTAGCCGGATGTCCCTTTTGCATCATCGCGACAAACTCATTGTAATCAATGCGTCCATCCTGAATTTTTTTTTTTAAACGAAAACTCAAAATTTTACCATGAATGAAAATCACACACTAAAGAAGCTCGTCTTTGCTCGTATAAGCATCATCATTTTATGGTAACATCATACAAAGAAGTCATTACTGCATATCCTTCAAACTTAAGTATGATTTCAATAAAGTCATTGACAAATGCCAACGGTTAAAGAGCATACGAAAATCTCGTAAGAAAAACTGGCAAATCATGTATGACGTTTCATATTAAAATCAAGGAGAGCAAGAGTAGAACTTACATTGTCCTGATCAGCATCTCTGATCATATCTTCCAGGTGGACGTCACCGATGCCAAATTCCTCACAAGCTTGTTGAAGCTCGTCTGCGGTGATGTAGCCACTTCCATCTTTATCAAAGTAAGAGAAAGCAGCAAATAGATGATCTTCTCTTTCAATTTTGTTGAAATGTAATGTTGCAGCTATAAATTCCCCATAGTCAATTGTGCCGCTGTTATCAACATCTGCCTGCAATTTCGGACAAAACGAGGAGTTACATGAGGTCACTATCAAATTGGTTAAGCATGAGATGTAAGAATGTCATGACGCTAAACGAATCTTAAGATTTAGGTTTATACAATTAGAAACCAACATAGAGAAAAGAGGATATTCAAAGGCTAAATCGTTCCGTCTTGCTTCTTGCCCACATTGACTAGATCAAATGTAAGCTGACGAGCACAATTTTTATTTCCAATTGACTAATATTAGCTTTCATACAATCCCCTTCACCTTTTAGCAATCGAACTCCCAAATATACCCGTCAGGCGAAATTTACTAATTGAGGCTAGTTGTTGTTATTGTAATTCTCAACAATCTATCCAACTACTGCATATACACAAATAATTTCCTTAGACCAAAAAATACAAGTAAGAAACAAGGGAACTTTTAAGTTTCTATGTGGGTCTTCCGTTTAAAATGGTAACAATATATATTTCACTAGCATTAAGGAAGTATTGGATACCATATTTTTACAATTCGTCTTAGCAAAAACAGAAGAAATACATTCACTTGTTCATTTTGTTACTTCCTTTGGGTAAAGAAGAGGTCGCGTAAGTAATTAACTAATTATTTTCATCATTATTATGACATAGGCATACATTGTTGTTATTTTTCTCCGGTGTACACATTTCTTCACATGATACAAATGGCATTGAGAAATTAGCAATGATCTTTCGTGAGGAACATTTGGAGGAACTTACGAAACTAATAATGAAAGATCTTAAATACTTCCTCCCATTTTTGTTGTCCCTCAAACACATAAATCATGTTTCTTCATTCTTATTGCGAGATCAAAATCTTACTGAAAACGGGATATTAATTAGCTTATTTAGATGATTCTACCCATGAAGGTTCTTAGCTTGACTTGAACTGAAATATCTATCTACCAAGGTCCACTTGACATAAGATCACTTACTGCTTGCATAAGATCATAGATCTCGGATTCCTTGAGATTAGCGCCAACTCTTTTTAAACCAACTTTGAGCTCCTCAAAAGTTATTTGACCACTATTGTCTGTATCAATCATCTTGAACATTTCTTTCAGACCGGCAATTTCTTCTTCAGACAGGCTTTCAGCAATGACCTGCAAGAGACACGTAATTCACAATATTAAGCAGACTCATTTCAATCCACAGTTTGTATGATTCTCGGATGTATTTGTGAATCTATAGACTCACTCTCAAAGCCATCTTCTTGAGCTTGTTCATTGCAGAAAATTGTTTCATTCGACTTAGAACTGCAGAATCCAAAGGCTTATCTGGAGCCACACCATCAACTTGAACCCAGCGATGGCCTGCGGAGGTATCAAAATCACCCATTAACTTTTATCCAAATTCTTCATCTTGAGGGAAATTTTTGCAATAGGAAGGGGATTAAATTAATTTCATAGGATTCTAGCAATACAAAATATTAACCACAAGGGCAGAGTTTAACTTTCTCCATTACATTAGCACTATTACATGATCAATTATGAAATAGACTATATGATAGAGGAAATTTTACTGAGTATTCAGTATTGGAATAAAACAAGCGGAATTACAGCACAATGATGCACTCCCTTTGTTTCAATTAATTTGTCTGCTTTGACTTGGCACAAAGTTTAAGGAAGTAGAGAAGACATTTGAACCTTGTGGTCTTGAACATGTCATGTTGAAAGTTAGAATTGAAGAGCAGCTAAAAAAGGAAAGAAACATTCTTTTTCAGAGGGACTGAAAAGGAAAGTAAATAAACAAATTGAAATGGAGGGAATTGTACTCATATAGCCAGCCTCACTCACAGCCTATAAGAATCTTTATCGTTAGCATATGAATTATACCTTTCCTCTTCTCGCTACTACTTACTATTACTAGTGAATTACCAATGTAGAATGTAAAACCATTTCCCACTAAAATTTAACCCACCATCATTTAAACAGGTAGACTTGTTAAACTCAAATATCAGATAGGACAAACTGTTGAGAATACTTACACAAGACTTCATGAGCAGTCAAACGTTTTTTGGGATCTCGAACAAGCATTCCCCTAACTAAGTCTTTTGCATCTTCTGAAATACTAGGCCATGGATCTGACGAGAAATCGAGATCACCATGCAGGACTTGTTCAAATATCCCTTGCTCATTTTCTGTATAATATTATATATTAGTAAAGAGAAATCATACGAAAAGATAAGACATCATTGGCAGAGCTACATTTGGTTTCCAACAAAAAACTTTCACTTTCTTTCCCTTGCTGACAAAACTGGTTTAGTTTATGGAAATAGATCTGATTTTGAATATGCAGTTATTCTTTTTATATAAAGTGCATGCATATAAAGGAAGTTCCCAATTTTCTGGTGATTGCCCTCGACGCCTTAAGGGTCAGCAGCAGCAGTTGACACAAAGGTAGCAAGAACTATGGAAATCTCAGCTGATCACAAGAAGAAGTTAGCTTTGGGCTCCCATGGCCATAATCGCTCGGTCATGTGGGATGGCACATGCAACACAGTGAAACTTGAAAATTGACTTGTGGATCGTGGTAATGGTATTCTGGTACTTAATTAAAGGGGTGATCTTGGATTGTGGTGATCGACCGTGTGAAACTTAGTTCAAGGGGGAAATTGTTGGGTGTGCGATCATAGTCCCTCATTGGAAGGTGAAAAATGTCGGGAACTACATATAAGGTGTAGGGATATTCTTAATGGGGTGAGCTTTTTCGGGAAAAATCAATCAGGTTTGGCTCAAAATGGACAATATCACACCAAGTTGAAATATTACTATTCATGAAAGGAATCTTGTGACAGGATCCTATCAAGTATCAATTAAATGGTAATATGATTATGGTAGCGCTAGCCCCACGATTCGAGGTCCCGGGAAATGGAGTATTCAAACTAGGAGTTCCCCCAAAGCTTTGAGAATATCATATCATCTTTTTCAGCAAAATTAACACAGCACGAAATTTTCCTCTAGGATATTTTGACAAGACCTCGGCATTCTCGCTTATGTTATTAAGTCTCACTAGTCTTCCGGGTCTTGGGCCTATTACCAGAGATCCCATTAATATGGTAGGCTTTGATGATCACCGAGATAATTTTGGAGAATTGAACAGAGAGAATTGCAAAAAAAAAGTAAAGAAAACAAGTATCCTCAAATCTCACCAGCCCAGAAAGGAGGCACTCCACTTAACAAGATGTAAACAATCACACCAGCACTCCAAACATCAGCTTCAGGACCATACCGCTTTTTGAGAACTTCCGGTGCAACATAATAAGGACTACCAACAACATCAGTAAATCTCTCACCTGCAAAGGATACATCCATAAATAGTCTGTTTCAGAAAATTATACATTACAACTAATGAACAACATAGCATAGAGGAGAAAGAGCTTCAAATTGCATCAGACGAGGTCTATCAAGAGAAAAAAAAGATGGCAGCTCGGTGCACTAAGCTCTTGCTATGCACGTGGTCCAGGGAAGATCCAGACTAGAAGGGTTATTGTACGCAACCTTGCCCTGCATTTTCTGCAAGAGGCTATTTCCACAGCTCGAACACGTGACCTCCTAGTCACATAGCAACAACTTTACCAATTACGCCAAGGCTCCCCTTTTAAAGGTTTATCATGAGAGTTCAATACAATATGAATGCCACTGGATTAAATCAAAGTGCATCTAAATCAAGATACAGTCCTGGACAAAGTCCAACAGAATCTGCATCATGAATACCAAGAACTAACACATAAAATTCATGAATAGTACACGTCAATTCTCATTGATGCTCATTAATTAAGACGGTATCTTAAAGCAGCTTCCACAAAGTAACTACAAACTAATCAAATTAAGTACCTGGTTTGAAGAAAACTGACAATCCAAAATCAATAGTTTTGAGAAGTGAATCCTCCTTCTGATCAACAAAAAGGAAATTTTCAGGCTTAAGATCACGATGCATGACACTCAGCGAATGACAAGCTTCAACAACTCCAAAAATAGTCCTTGTGAGCTCAGCTGCTTTTCTTTCTGTATAATGCCCCCGCTGAATAATCCTATCGAAAAGCTCACCTCCAGCACACCGATCCATAACTACATGAACAGCTACCGCATCCTCATAAGCCCCTTTTATCGATATAACATTCGGATGCCCTGCTAAGTGATGCATTATCTGAATTTCCCTTCTAACATCTTCAACATCATCATCTGTCAACAACTTCCTCTTAGCAATCGATTTACAAGCATACTCTTTCCCTGTCCCTTTTTCGACACATTTAAATGTAGTCCCAAATTGTCCTTGTCCTAATTTCTTCCCTATACTGAAAAACTCCTTTAAGTTGCCTGTTTTCTTCTGTAACACAGAATCAGTCTTAAGTCCTGCACTACCTACCCTCTTCATCTCTACCGCCTTCTTAGGCTTTACCGGTTCCTCTTCCTTCTTCACCGGTTCCACTTCCTTCTGTTCAGACTTAGGCATTGTCATCTGTTCAGGTGCCCTATTTTGAACTACCAAATCAGGGTCTTTCCCAGATTCTACTGTTCCACCCCTACTACTTCCACCATTAGTGGTGGAACCAGAGTCATCCGGCACCCGAGCCGGCCACATTGCAGCTGAAACAGACTGCAAGAACCTATTTCTAGAAATACTAGGTCCAACACAAGTGTTCCCCATTTGACACTAATCTCAAAATCCAATCTTTCACTTCCCCAACGGTTCAATATCTTATATAATTACAAACATAGCTCTATAATGGCCACTCAAAATCAACAAGATCTTGATAATTTCAATCAAATAATCAAGAAAAAGTCAAACCCTTCTCTATCAAACACAACACTAGTCAAAAAAGTAGTAAAATCAAGAACTTGTTCCACTTCAAGTATAGCAAATCAAGAAACAAGAAGAACCCAAAAACCTATCTAAGTAAGAATACAAGTTCATGTAATTAGCAAAATAACTATGCACCCATTGATAAGAAATTGAATAAGCAATCCAAGTAGATAAATTAATCAAAGAAAAAAGACAAAGCAAAAGCCAAATAATCCCAAGAATGATAAAAAGTCTTGATCTTTGGATAAATATTCAGAAATTTTTGTTATTACATTTGAGGAAGTCAAAAGAACAGCTTAGTGACCAAGGTAAGAAAAGAAGTTTCTCAGCATAACAAATGAAAATTGGTCTGTAAGGGTTTATGTTATTTAATTAATAATTTAAAAAAAGGAAAAAAATAAATAAATATATATATATATATATATGATTTTCTCCATTTCGTGTCTGATATCTATATTCGAGTCCAATTACATTCGAATTCGTCTCCAAAAGTCACTCTTTAGGTGTAAAGCACTCCCTAAAATAAGATGACTCCCTACCCAAGAATTCGAACCCGAAAGCTGATTAAGATTGAAGGACTCCCTTTGTCTCGATTTATATGATACTTTTTGTTTTTCGAGAGTTAAACAATTTTAAGTTTGACCGATTAATCTTCATATTTGTTTGAAGAAATGAAATTTATATATTTATAAACAAAGTAAAAAGTAATATAAATCATAATAGTTGATAGTTCAAAATATTTAAAAGATTTATAAAAAAAATTACTATAAAATGCAGATTCATTTAAATTTCAAAATCTAAAAATTAAGTGTTACATAAAACGAAACAAATAGCAATATATATTTATTACACGTTTTTCCATAAATATGGTTAGTTGCCATATAATTATAAATTAGAAGAGACCCACAAGAAAAACGCGTTTTGGTTGGATATTCATAGGATTATTTGTGTCAACTTTGGTGGGTTTGGCCAATATTTACTTTAATTTTACTCTTATATTTATTTATCATATATCGTATCGGAATATGACACAAATAAAATAGATGTCTGTCTCTAGAGTTTTGTATGATAAAAAAAATTATTTTATTTAAATTTAAAGATAAGTTTTATAAAGTGATTGATTGGACTCCTTGTTGCATGGACGAGAGCGTTGTCAGTCAAGCACTCATATGCTGAAAAGATGCATGTTGCGGAGGTATTGTTGAGATGGATTGATGTGTGGGCATACTAGGAGAGACATAATTAGGAAGTGGTCTTTGTTATGGACAAGATGAGGGAAGCGAGACTGAGATGGTTTAGGCATGTGAAGAGCGAGAGGATGGTTGTAGAGGGTACATATGCAGAAGGGTAGAGGTACATCGAAAAAGTATTGGGGAGAGGTGATGATATAGGACATGACACAACTTCATATTACCGAAGGCGTGACTCTAGATAGAAAGGAATAGAGGTCGTGTATTAGGTAGAAAGGTTAGTAGGGTTAGAATGTTGTTTCGCTTCGCTTTTGTTATCTGTCGGCATATATATATATATATATATATATATATATATATATATATATATATATATATATATATATTACGTATTGTGTTTCAATTATCACGTTATTTTGTTGTTAGTATTGTTTCAGTCTTGTAGGCTATAATGTTGCTTTTCATATTAACCCCGTTATGCTTTTTTACCATTTTCTTTTTTTTACTGAGGTTTGATGCAATTGAACAGAGAATTTTTCGAGAATAACTTTTCTATTTTCACAAGACAGTGATAAAATCTACGTATACTCTATCGACAAACCCCACTTAGTGAAACTTCACTGCGAACGTTACTAATGCTATTTATCTACCATGAATGTTTAACTTTATTAATGCTATTTTTTCCTATTTGTTTCATTATAGTTGAAATTAAATAATTGAAAAAAAAATAGTATAGTGTGGGCCTATTCAAAATCCACAATTGTTGCCGGCAAATACGCAGAAAATCAATACACAAAATGCAATTTATGTATCAGTATTTAATAAACAAAATAACTTTAAACTATAAAAAAGAAAAAAAAATATGTATCATAATTAAATAATATCACCATTAGTGAAAACCTCCACTACTTGAAAAGAGAAAAAGGACAAATATAAATCCAAACTATCGTAAATAGTATGTAAATATCTCTTCGTCATATTTTAGGAACATTTTTGCCCCTGTCATTCAAAAACTAGAGCGTATATGCTCTTCGCTCTAACGGAAGACTAAATAGAGAAACATAGCACAATCTGATCTGATGTCGAATTGATGGATAAAATTATAACAGGTTTATGTCAGTTAATATTAAGGGTATCTATGCTCTAATTCTAATGTCCCTAATGTATGACGGAAGGTATCCGCATGCCATTTACGATATTTCAGGAATATATTTATCCTTTTTTCCCATATGAAAATTACATAACCAAAATTATTTATTTATTTTTATATTAATTCTTATTAATGAAAATTTTAACTCCGCTATTAATCGTATTAATGGTGCATGAATTCCTTTACTATGATTTTCCAACCTATTTTCATAAATAATAACGTAGAGAAGTTGGTTTACTAAGACGGCAAGTAATTATTTATTCTTGTCATGTTTTTTTGGTGCTCCTATAAAAAAAATAAAATAAAATAATTATGCAAGGTGTAAACTCTTATATAAAAAGGGAAATCAAACTATCGTAAATGGTATGCAAATATCTTCCGTCATATTTTTGGTACATTGATGCCCTTGCTATCAATAACTAGAGCATATATGCCCTTCACTCTAGCGGAATACTAAATAGAGACACGTGGCGCAATCTTTCTATCGATCCGATATCGGTTCGGTGGATAAGATTATGACACATGTATATCCGTTAGTATAAATGATATATATGGTCTAGTTTATGGATGATAGGGACACCAATGTTACTAAAGTATGACGGAGAGTATCTGCATTCCATTTACGATAGTTCGGAAATATATTTGTCCTTTTTCCCTTAAAAAAATCAACATGCTTATATATAAGAAAAAAATAATTAAGATGATTAAGAGCATTTCCGTTCTCATTGACACGATGCAAATCTGAATTAGCCAATGCAAATGTGAATTAGTCAAACCTAAAATAGTTAAGAGCACTTCCGTTCTCGTGGATCCTACACGATGCAAATCTGAATTAGTCAACCCTATGCAAATATGAATTAGTCAAACCTAAAATAGTTAAGAGAGTTTCCGTTTTTAATCTTACACTATACGAATCTGAATTAGTCAAAAACCTAATATATACGGGTTGATGATTTGACAAACAAAACACAAACATAATAGGTACCAAACTAAGCATATAATAAGCAGAAAAAAGAGTACATAAAACCTGAGAAACTATGAACAACCAGAAAACTTTATCTAAAAGCCAACATATTCGATGAAAAATATCGTTACACTGATATAGTACACCTCGATAATCGACGATATATTACATTTCAATTAGTAAAAAAAAAAAAAAAACGAATATACAACACGCGATACGCAACATCAGTCGATGATGTTACTTCCACTGCTAGAAAAACATTACAGTTTCTGTGTATTCACTTCATTTTATAGTGAATAGTCACATTTTTAACAGTGCAGATAACATTCATTACCGATGAACGATCATTTCATCCATCACATCTCAATGTCTTCCAGCTCCGGCAAAGGAAAACGAAGGATTGCAGCAATGCCGGTTAGCTGATTCAATTCTGTGACGAAAACCAAAAGTTGTTTTAATCAGCCTTGACAAATATGCAGTAAAGAACGTGTGTTCGTAGGAAGGAAAAAGGATTTGAAGCGACTATGGGACAATGAATATGTGCACAGAAGGAAAATACCATTCTAAGCATTACTAGGGGGCGACAGGGAAAGGCAGAGATGAAAATGCTGGGAGGAAAAAGAAATTAACAGGAATTGTATATACTCACGTTCTCCGGAGACATGCATTGACGAGAAAATGAGAGCAGTACCACCTGAATCCTTGACTGAATCGACCAAATTAGCATACTTTTTCCTCGTTTCTACATCAGAACTCCTGTCAACAGATCAAAAGAAGTTGGATATTTCTCATGTACGATATCAACCAACTATATATATACAGCACGAGTGAAATGGCCCATACATAACTGGTTGAGATTTGAAGATAGTTATACATGTTTACATATTATCCTATGAACCAAAGATGTCGATTTTAAAAGCTAAGCACGTAAAAAGAGATACTTATGAACTTGAAATATGCCACGAGTTGCAAATTTATATCAAGCTATATACAGTTTAATTTTATTGCTCATAAAGCCCCCATTAACCTGGGACCATAAGATACTCACCTAAAGAGCTCGTCAGTAATGAGAAGTGTCTGAATAGCCAGACGCTCATGGGCAACTTCAACATGCTTTGGTCCATAGCATGCACGATCAGGATCCTAGAGAAGTCCAAATAAAGTAACTTCAATTTTCACAAGTTTCGGGTAAAGAAACACACTACAAGGATCTATTTGTTGACAACTGGAAGTAAACTTCATGCAGGGGCTCATTAATATAAATGTTAAGAGATCCAGAAAAAGGGACATGACTACATTTATTGCAAGAAGTTATAACAAGAGAGGGAAAAAAGTTTTTAAATAAAGATGTTATCCTTCTTAGTTTCTTCAGAAAGCTTGAAAAGCGGTATCATAAATATCCAATTAATATCATAATTCATGAAATATGCGGGGCGGGGCGGGGGGTTCAAACAAGCACTCGCTCTAGCAAAAGACCTCTACATCTAGCATCCCTAAATTATGTAATGTAACTATAGTTTTTAGACCTAAATATCCTTAAAACCAGAAAATCAAGCACACGCATATTTTTAATTAAGACTTCCTTATCGTATTTTCTGTCTGCAAAAAAGTAAAGGAGAGGGCACATCAGATGATAAATTCTCTCGTACCGATATGGCCAAAGCATTGAAGAGAGATACTCCTATTACTACAGTAAAATTGCATATAAAATCAAAAGATGAAAGAACACAACTGAGATGCCCTAAAATTTAATAGAAGTTCAAAGTTGTTGATGATTGGATATCTGAGAATTATGACGGATCCTTGCTGAAAATAAATTCAACCAAGGTTGGTTGCAAATGAATTTTCAGCATTCAATTGGTAGAAAGGCCTAAAAAAAGGCACACGCAGAGATAACAATATCACCAGCTGCCCATCATAACACAACGTGTCTGTTCTTAATCTAGAAATATTTCAGATTAGTCCACCTCTCCTTAAACAGGGATATCCGTCATGCATAGTTAAACACCTCAAACTTTTATTTGAAACTCTCAGGCCTCTTACAGAACCCAAGATAACCGATAAACACCAAAAAAAGCAAACAAATAAATTCAAAACCAAACAATCTGTGTTTACTCTTAGCATATGATAGATAAAAATCTGAAACATCCAAAGTTATTAAGAAAAATATAAATAGAACATTGAGACCAAGGATAGAACCTAACATTTGAAAGCATGTTGAAAAAATCCTTTAGGGCTTGAACCTGATTAAGATTGGAAGAGAAAGGAAAACAGTTATTCCCAAAAAATACGAAAAAAGACTTGAACAAACACAAGAATAAAGATTAAAGATCATATCAAGTTGGACAAGGGTCAGAAGGTACCTCTTTGGCAGCTTTTGTATCTTTTATCATAGTCATTACATTTGGGGCATCCATAACCTCTTTCAAACTATGTCTGTAAAACGAGGGAAAAAAAAAACTCTCGGCCTTAAACACCCGTGCTGGATAATAATTGAACTTTTACATATCAACTACAATAGACAAATAATAAAGGCGATTTGTACTAAAATAGCAGTACTGACGAGAGAATCGCGTACACAAAAATGTATTGCTACATATTAGTCAATTTTAGACTAGCACGCATGTCTAACATCATATGGTTTGCACAAAAATGTATTGACTCGTTTTGAGATGTCAGATGAAGGGCAAGGAGAGAGAGAAAGAAGGGCATACTTGTATCCCGAGGTTGTATGGACAAGAATTATGCGTGACTTATTTTCTATTATAGGTCTTAGTTGCTTCCTCTCGGCTTCCAACAACAGGTGACGATGAAACTGATCCTGCACATTCAACACAAAAAAGTTTAAATGTCACAACTGAATTAACATATGCATAGTACAGATATAATTAGATATGCAAGTTCTACCCCTTGTAACATAGCATAAAAGTATGACTAGCTAAGAAGTGTAACTATACAAAAAATACCTTGGTGAATCCTGGACTTGCAATCACAGCACAGCGAACTACTTTGAAATCAACATGCTTGACAAAGGCCTGCAACAGAAATAAGAACCTATAACATATTGCTTCTGGAAATTAAGCAACATCAAGAAAGTTGACAAAAGTCTACCTGTAGAACATTGTCAAAGAATTTATTTAACGCCTGCAAATCAAAATTAAGAACACAATTTCACTTGACGTCATGTTCAAAATAATTAAATTATACAAAAGATGAAACAAAAAGAAGTAAGAGACTCACCTTATCATAACCTGCAATAGCCGGTCCATGCTTGCGCGGTATAGAAGACTCTATACGAGAACGGGTGATAGTCACACTGTTCAGACAACAGTAACAAGTACATAAGGTAAAATTATGCCATACAATCTAGTTAACACTTAACTCAGCCTCAACATATAGAAATTCTGACATAATCATTCGACTTTTAAACTATTACATCTCGTTTAAATACAAGAAAAGGAGATGCTCAAGATCTGTTTAAAACTTGTATTCATAGGACTATGAGATTGTCAAGCTTACCTTTTACCAATAAGAAGAATGTGTGCCAATCCTTCTTGCATCAGAACCACAGCCAGATCAGCACTTGCAGATGGATCTGAATCATCAAAAAGGAAAACCGTATTCAGCATATTGAAACGGTAAATCTAAGAGCAGTACAAAGTTACAAACACATATCCATGTTGGAATCAATATAGCTGAATATCAACAATTATATAGGAAACTTCTCATCAGTTCAAAAGCACTCTGCAACACACATGTACTTGCAGCGAATAATCATGTTCTCACTGCAAGTGTACGAGTAAAGAAGAAAACCTCTGCAACATAAGGGCTAAAAGACACCTAGACTGAAACAATCCATCTAAGAATAATGCACCTATAAAGTGGTTTCACAATCATGTCAATGTACTAAAAAGAAGCAGCAACATGTTATAGAACTTGATAAGTTATGGATGAAAAGTCAGGCTATGAACTAAAATGCCTAATATTGCAGATAAAGTTAATGGCAACACTTGAACAAATAAAAATATAACTTTGTTAAAGTGCACTGTGAAAAATACCAGAAGCTTGACGAAGAACCTCCCGTGCCAGTGAGTCCCAGACCACCTAAATCAGATAATGCAAGTCAGAACTCATATATGTATAAGCTTTCGTATAAATCAACTATGTTCAGGTAAGACTAAGATTGAAACAAACAAGATGCTCATATATTTGCTAAACAAATAGAATATACAAAAATAATAAGGAAGATGACACAGGAAAATAACGATTACTTTGAGTAAAAATAAATTCAAAATAATTCATGTACATGCATTAGATAGGATTATACATAAACAAAAGTTTTAAATAAAAGCACGCATACCTTCTAAGAAATCTTATTTTGATAAGTTTATACCCTTTTAAGTAATAAATCCAGTAGTAAAAGAAATTATGGAAAATTTCATTCGACCTGTACCCGATCAATATAATTTCAAGTTCACATGTAATTCTTAGCCCAGACATCAAGTTCACATGTAATTCTTAGCCCAGACATTTTTAGGCATTTATATTTCGATTGGGATACTCCTCAATTTCCTATAGAAACCTCTAGTTACAACTACAAATGATTATCTCCTAATTCAACTTCTATGACTCATTAGCCTCTAATTATAAAAAGACACTTATTTAGTTATACTTAATCTATGCAGCAACTTTGTATAATGCAGAAAAAAATCAAGAAATCTTACCAAATTCCATGTACTCCTATGTGTACGAGAAGAATTTCCCCTACCTGAACTTATATTGTTGCATCACTTAAGTATATATTACCTAGGCTACACAAACCGTCACTTATCTTATCATGCCTCAGCCCTACCTGTGTTGGACGAACTAGGGGGCATAGATCCTTCAAACTACAAAGAAACAAGCTGAGAAAAGAAACTAGCCCCCTCAGACCAAAGTCCATAGAATGTATAATATAGGAGTTAATAATAGCTTAATAAGCATTAATGCTTTCGGATAATTTTCGAACCATTGTACACTTGTTTATGAGAAATCAACGACAATATACTTCGGGTTCCCTTTTTTGGTGTGTGCCGAAAATGTGTAGCTATTTCTTGGCTTATTTGGCATGGAATTAGTCATGATGATAACCAAGGTGGAATCATCATTAATGTAGAAGGGTTGTTCCATCTAGAGACAGAAAGGAGGTATCGTATGTACACCTTTCGTGCAGGATGTGAACTACGTCAAAGGACAGGAACACGAGATGCCTCGAAGGGGTGTCAGCGGCGGGACAACTGAAATTTAGCGGGAAAAATTAAACTTAGTTTCAAGTAACTGCACCCAAGGGGTATGGTCTAGCGGCCAATGAAGTGAGTTAAGAGTCATAAGATCTTAGGTTCAAATCCAACCAGAGGCGAAAAACACTAGACAATTTCTTCTTATTTGTCAAAACCTTGATGGAAAGAGTTACCCTGTAGGCGGTAGCTGTGTTGGTGGAAGTGGTCGAAGTGTGCACAAACTGGCCCGGATACCAAGGTTATTAAAGAAAAAAAAGGTACTCTTCTTCTTTTTCCGGGGATTTTATAATAATAATGTAAATTACATGAATAACTTTACAGATTTTTTTACTTGTTAGAGCCTAAGTTGCGGACTCTTCACTTACAATGCCGCACCCATGTCGGATATTCCAAAACACGCTATTTTTGGAGAATCCGACATGCACCAGTTGACATTTTTGAAGAGTCTGAGAAACATAGGTTAGAGCTGCAATCCTAAAGAACATATATCACCAGCTTGATAGCTTTTAAAGTGCAAATAATATACCTCAAAATTTTTAAAAGAAAACAGAGTGATAGTTGCAAAAGAATCAAAACACAGCATTGTACCTTTCTTAGCACAAAAGGTCTGTGTTGCTCAATTTCCAGAGTGTGAAAGGCCCCTATCTGCAATAAAATAATTAGATACATTTTTGTTGCAGCATCAATATTAGGAATTTATCCAAAAGGATTAAGTTGAAGAATACACACCTTTACATGTTCATTCTCCAGAATATTCTTCCCGCGAATACGCAAGGCAGAACCTTCTTTGTCATACTCCACATTCTAAAACACCAAATTGATTATATTATACCACATTGGAGTGGAATATATTCAAATAAAAACTCTAGAAAGAGCACTATCTATTTCCTACTTTCCAGTCACATTACAATTGTCATCATTACTATGGTAACAAAACTATCAACATCGCATTTATTGAGATTAGTTAGAAATGGAGCATTGTTATGTGACAATTTATCATGCATATGTCATACACGGGTTGTATTGATATCCTCAAAATTCATCAAACTGCCCAAAAATACTTCATCTCGACCACATTGGAAAAGGAAGACAAAGAAAAGTCTCCTCTCTATCCTTAGTAGATTCTTCTCTATAGTTAATTGATTTCAAAGTTTTATCTTTCAATTTATATTAAAACACCTTATGCTGGAAGCTAAAACAAAGTTCTAACCAAGGCCCGCACCCCACAACTGAATGATGCTGGATGTCTAATATATCCTTACCTCAACTTTAATTTCCAATTTCAGTTTCACTCGTTCAGCATCTCTTCCTCCAGAAGCAGCTTCCCTCAGGACCTTCCTACAAGAAATTACAAGCAAAATTTAACCAGCTTCCAGTAGGTTGTGTTGTGACAAGCTAAACCGTGTTAACAATCAGCAAAGACCCACATAGCATAATTTGCAAAAGAAAGTTGCTCTCAACATTAAAAAAGAGTCTTCCCCTAAGCTTTAAGCAAAACAAATATAACAATACTATTATCAACCTGTGTAATCAGTAGAGACTCACACTATGCTCAAAATCCATTTTCCTTATAGTAACATTGTCATTCACAATTTCAGCAAACAACAATAACAACAACACCTCAGTCCAAGCAAGTTCAGGTCGTATAAATGAATCCTCACTGACCATGTAACTCCACAGTTTATATAAACTCATCTCAGGCCAATTTAGACAAATTTAACTAGAATTTAGCACAAATCTGATTAGAGTCTAACTATTTATAGATTACTTTCGCACATCACAGAACACTACATTTTCTAAGAATTAGCTAATCAACGAATAAAACAACAAAAATTGATGCAGAAATTAGACATTTACGAGAACGAGAGCAATTAATATGTTATCCAAAAAACATAAATTTTCAATCAACTCAACAGGATGAGAAACATTAACAAGTGTAGAGAATCAACTATGTAGTTATAAACAAAGTAAAAAGCTCCAAGCTTTCGAATGAACAGAATTCGAACCTAATTAGCAAGTGACATCCATATTCAAATTAAAAACTCCATCTTTCAGGATCAAAATTTCTTTTTAAAAAAGGCAAGACGCTAGCTTTTTAGTAATTCTTGTAGCACCGATGAGAAACCAAATACTCCCCCTGTTTTAATTTGTTTATCCTACTTTTCTTTTTAGTTTGTTCCAAAAATAATGTCTCTTTCCTTATTTGGCAACTCTTCTATTCGACTTTCCACCTACCATATTTAATAGCACAAGATAAAAGACCAAATTCCGTACATCCCACAATCTCTTTAGTTTAAAGACCATGAGATTCAAAAGTCGTTCTTTACTCTCTTTTTTAAAAAACTCGTGACAATTCAAAACCAAACAAACAAATTGTAACGGAGTAAGGGAGTAGTATAAACTAAATGCTTCTTATAGTAAAAACATGTTTTTCTACAAAATCTCAAACTTATTACATACGCGAATAAAAATTACTTATTTATCCCAAAAAAATTGCTAATAATGCTAAGCCCTCACACTAATAAAATTGAGCAAAAGTGCAATACCTAACAGTAACAGCTAATACAGTATCACCTTCAGCTATCAGATTATAAGCAACCCATAGATCATCAGCTTCTTCTGGAATTATCTGTATAACACATGAAAATTAAAAAATAAAAAATACCCAAATCAATTTTAACGTTTTCTTCATCTGGGGTTTCAAAAAATCACGAAAATTACTCGAATTATAGATTTAAACAACAATTATAGAGATAAAAAAGTTACCTTTACACTACCAGAACCATCAGGAACAAAGTCTCTACGAACAATCTTCATATTGAATGAAACAAATTTATCAACTTAATGAAAAATTCAATAATTTTGCATGTAAATAGCAGAAAAAAAGATGAATTTAAACAACTTTTTATAGAATTTTTTTCGTATGAGATTTGCTTCAGTTCAATGGAGAAAAGACTTTTTATAGGTTTTAACGGTTTGTGTCCTTTTAATGTTTTAGGTTTTTCCTAACCTTGTTGAAGAAGGACTTGAATTTTTATTTTTTTGGGAGAAAATGACCAATATACCCTCAATTTTGCAATTTAAAATTAGTATATTTTTATTTTAAAAATATTTTTTTATATATTTGTTGTGTTATATATGATGTTTCTTTACCTTTTCTTTTAACAAATTTATATTTATGGATTTTTTTTTTTAAAAAAAAAAGTATATTTTTGGAAAACTTTCATAAATATGTAATATTAGAAAAGTATTTACCATTTATAGTAATAATTTTACTTTCACTTGATAATTTTTAATACATTTATAATACAGTTTTAATAAGAAGAATTTATAAAATACATATAATACAAGTTTTATTGGTGGATAAAACATATTAATACACATAATACAATGTGTCAATAGCTTACCAAACAAACATAATATATTATAAAACGGTTATAATACACATATATTTCATACATGATATACTTTTTAATACATAGTATTGCATTTATCATAGTATTGTTATATATGGCTATAAATGATAATAAACGAGAAGTATTGCTAATATTAGTGTTATTTATTAGTATCCCTTTAAGTAATTTTTTCCTATTTTTTTTTTTAATGTAATATGACTTTAAAAAAAAAATTGTCTCAACTAATTTTGTTTTGCCTCTTCCACTTGATTAGACCTGATTCAAATGAAAAATAAATCAATTTATGTCATACTTAATTAGTTATAAAAAAAATAATTAGGAGGAGACTGATGATGATGTTATCTTAGTATTGAAACAGGTGGATGAAGCATATATTTACATCTAGAGTTTTGTGCGATTAAAATGTAACATTAAAAGCTTAATACTGATTAGTAAAAAAAAATCACATGTTTAAAAATTAAACGTAGCAAAAATAAGGATATTAAAATAAACGTGTGTGCATTTAGAAGAAATAGGATCAAGAATGAAGTTATTGGAGATAAAGTGAGAATGGTTTAATTATGTGGTCGACAGGATGAGAGAGATGAGGCTGGGAAGGTTTGGACATGTGAAGAGAAAATGTATGGATACCCTTTCGAGGAAGTGTCAGAGGTTGGATATAGTAAGGTATCATAAGAGGTAGAGGTAGATTGAAACGATTTTTGGGTGAGCTAATTAGACTGAATATATAATATCTGCAGCTTACCGAGAACATGATTGTAGATACGAAGATATAAAGGTTGAGAATTAGGGTATAAAGTTAGCATGTAGTTGAGTATTGTCTAGTTCTCTTATCAATAGGTTATATCTTTTCGATTATCATATTATTTGGTGTTGCTACTTGTTGGCTTTTTAGTTATTTTCAGCATGTTTTTTTTTTCTCAACTGTTTTTGCCTTATATACTTGATTTTTGATATGTTTACTCCAATAAAGGGTTTAACGGAAACAAACTCTCTACCTTCACAAGGTAGGGTAAAGTTGTGTACACATCACTCTATTCAGACTCTACTTATGGGATTACGTTGTGTACGAGTATAAACCTCTAGTTTTTTTTTTCCTCTTTTGGTCCATGTTGGGCCCATGAGAAGCAATTTGAAGGGGACCATGATATTGGGCCTAAAATTGAGCCAACCATGACATTGGGCCTAATATTGGGCCAACCATAACTTCACAGTTCACATATATTCACTTGAATTTCGTTTTGTTGTCTTTTTTTTTTCATGCTCAAGAATGATGTATAATTTAGTGATGGATCCAAAAGGTTAAATTTATGTATTTTCAATCATATACTTCTTAATTTATTAGGTTCGAAATACATTATTATCTACTTATACATATTAACATAATTTTTTATTACAATTATAGGATCTGAAACAGAGTATCTAGGATTTCGAAAGGATGAGTGCACTACTTTGAAAAAATGAATCTACAATATAAATTGGACTAATTTGACCTTTAGATTCTTAACATCGAACCTACTAATAATATATATATATATATATATATATACACACACACTTGCAGTGCTAAAATAAATATAAGAATTACCAATATGACATTTGAGAATTTTGATTTATTAAAAAAATTGAAACGCCAAAAGTGTTATTTATAACTATTTGTAGAGGTCAATTTCAGACATGAAAAAAGTAATGTAGATATAAGATATATTACTACTAAGTACTATAGATGACACGTCCTTGATTTGAACTAAACTTATTGAGTTTTGTCTTATCCATAACTTTTGTTACGACTCTTTACTCACGTATATACACAGATAAACAGTATGCAAATTTCAAGATGGAGACAATAAATGTAGTAGTAAATACTCCTCAACTCAAAGGGTTTGAAGTTTGTCGTAGAAATATTTGACCGCTATTGAAATATAAATATCAAATATAAATATATATGATCTTTGTACTACAACTTTGAAACAAGAAGTGTACTACATTGAAATGACACTTCATTTTTAAAAGTTTTAAACCAAGTCACATGGTAAATGCAGAGTTATAGCTCAAAAGAACCAAGAGAAGTACACAAAAACACATTTTTTTTTTCCAATAACAAGGCAGGCTGAAAGGGCAAAATGTCATATGAGTCTTATACATGAAAATAGTAAGTCCATTTGACACATTACTACTCAATCAGAGACTTGAATAAAAGGAACATGTGAACTTTGTCATGTTCCTCCTCACCTCCAAAACCTACTTCATCTGACTAAAATTATTTGTCGTATATCTTTAAATTAAATTATTTGATGAAAATGATTATTTTTTATAAAATTTTAGTTTTTCACTCGTCTCGTTCGAAATCACAAGATCAAAAAATATTTTGATGTATATATATATATATATATATTCTCATTTTATCATATAAGCGCCGATTTGAGTCATGAAAATAGAAAGGTGTAGAGTTAGGTGGTGGTTCGCGAGTTCGAAGGAATTCAATGGCTTTTATTGGACTCTATATTAGAAAATTAAATACTTGTAAATCCCCTAATAAAATTGATTGACGACTCATTGGTAAGGAAGGGATCGTGAAAATAGAAAAGGACAAAGCATTTCGCAGGTTTCGATGAATTCAGTAGTTTTTTTGAAGACTCTATAATTGTATTAGAAAGATAAATATATATATATATATATATATATATATATATATTAACTTGTGAACTCCTTAACAAAACTAATTGATGACTGAATGATAAAAAAAGATCGTAAAAATGTTTTTCACACTACAATTATGGATTTGAACCGCATTATCAATAAAAGTTTCTCTTTTCTCTTTACAATGCTTATATCTTTCTATCCTTAAATTTAGAACTGGCAAACTCAATCCTGGCTCCGTCTCACATTAATTAATGGTTGTATTATAAGCAGAATATCTATACTTGCATTTTATCATATAGCTCATCGATTTAAATCGTATAAATAGATATTAATACTTACATTATGATAGATTGTTAATATTATTATTATTATTTAAATATATCGTATTTCTATACTTATTTAATACAAAATATTTTGTATATTAAATTATCACGCTTACTTTATACTTTATAATAATTATTCTTGGTAAGAAATAATTTGAGAGGGAGGAAGTGTACAATTTTCCTTCCAAAATTCATCAAATTTTTCTCTTAGCTGTCACAAGTGTCAACTCAATTCTTTCAATTTTTGCCACATTTAATTGGCACCCACTTCAATGAGGTACCACCCCAATGTTTGGACCCACATTTATATTTTTTTTCGTCTTAAAATATTTATCGTGTTTTTTAAAAAATATTAATCAAGTGAGAATAATTTATATGGTGAAACATGATAAAAAAAATAAAATTGAAATGATTCAGACATGTGAGATTGAAATATATAAATGCATTATCTAGTTTTGTATTAACTGATATTTATATTTTTAAGGTGTATACAAGTATACATTTAAGTTTATATAAATTAAACAAATAAATATATGCATTATCATATGTAACATAATATGAGTTCAATATGACATAATATAAATTTACACGAGTAGTCATATAGGACATTTATGTTTACTTGTTTAACTTTATACAAATTTCAATACATATTTATACAGGCTTAAGGTTGAAAGTTATAAATGTCAGCTCAAACCAAATAAAATAATACGCTTATGTATTATGTCAACACGTAAAAGAAATATGCATGCATGCGTCAAAAAAAACTTGAAAGATTATTAAACAAGACGCGATGCAATTGTAGTTTATTAGGGATATGATCCTAAATAAAATAATTTAAAGACAGTAAAAGATTAATAGATAGCCATTTAGAAACATTAGTATAAATTCCGAGTCACATCTAATTCTAGTCGCTCATATAAAAAATATTTAATTATACATGGATTCAACTTTTTGATTTTTAATAAAGATGAGTTTTATATTTCTGATTAGTTTTTCAAATGACACATTTTTCATTTACAATATTATTCGAAATTCTATATTCAAACATAATTTGATTTTTTTAAAAAAATATTCAACTTCTTTTTTTTTTTTGGAGAAAAAAAATGACATTTTATTTTTAAAGATGGTGACATATCTTTCACTTGGTCAAACATCTTTTTTTATTTTCGATCAGTTGTTGTCACACTCTTAACTAATTAATGGAGTACTTTTCTGAACATTAATATAAAAAAGGGGCCAAGTGAGAAACTGGCAATATTTTTTAAATAAAAAAACAAACAATTGAGTTAAATTATTCATACTGAAAAAATAATCATGAAGAAATAAATGAAAGGGAGAAAAAGACAAAAAAATAATAATTCCATTTCGATTGAAATATTTTTCTAAACAAAGTTTTCAAATTATAAATTAAAGTTGGAAATAGTAGATCAAAAATGTAAAATCCTAAAATATTTCAAACTTGGTTAGTGGAAAAATTATTGGGTCGTTTGCTATGTGAGATAAGATAAATAAGAATATTTTTAGAGATTATCTTTTTTTTTTTACTTTTTGTATGAGATAGTAATCGTGTCATTTCGGTATAAATGATGAGATTAACACCAAACATAGGGATCAAGTTGATTTCAAATTTTATTTCGAATTTATCTTTTATCTCACGTATCAAACTATCACAAAATAACTATCAAAAGGTGCGGTGGATTATTAAAGTCTTGAGTTCGGATTTTGATATTGAGAGTGTTAAAATCACATAATTTGTACTCTATATCCGTTTCGTATAAAATTTGACAAAGAAAGTAAGTTCTCTACCAAAAAGTGTGGTCATAAAAAAATTACTGTAAGAAAATAAAAAAAAATCACTTTTTAGCAAACTAATAAGAAAAACAATATCAATCAAAATAAAACACGATAGTAAATTTTCTATCGTATAAATTTTTAATTAATTGGATTACTGAATTTCAAAATTTACAAATCGTATGTTAGATTGTTATTTGTACTCCAACCTTCCCCCTACATTGAAACTCAAAACTGATGTGCGGGTGCTTTGAATAAGTTCATGCAAATATAATAGATTTCGAATATCATTATATTGAATGATTAAAATCAAAGAAAGATACAAGAGTGGTTAAAGCACCCTAATCACTACTAATCTAATTATCTTGATGTTATAAGAGAGATGAGATTCGCAATATGCATGTAATTTTTCAATTTATTTAAGCTTGAAACTAATAATGTGAACGAAATTTCTAGTCTTTTTGATAAACCCCCTTTTGCATTTCTTTCATAATTGATAAGAATATAGACCCTACATATATATATATCCCCCACCATCCATTGACATATTTGAAAACAAAGCGAGAGAGATGAGATTCGCGATATGCATGTAATTTTTCAATTTATTTAAGCTTGAAACTGATAACGTAAATGAAATTTTTAGTCTTTTTGATAAACCCTCTTTTACATTTCTTTCCTAATTGATGAGAATATAGACCCTACATATATATATATATCCCCCACCATCCATTGGCATATTTGAAAACAAAGTGAGAGAGATGATATGTTGGTAAAATCCAAACAAAGGCAAGACCTAATACTACCACCTAACACCCAACAAAGCTAATGTATTATTATTCATCATAAGTTTGACATGTACTATCAATTTTTTTTTGACCAAGTGTTGGATTGTCACCATTCACTTGACCAAATGATCAAAAAGGTTTGATAAGAAGGGTAAAAAGGACTTTTTATTTGAGTTAGAATTAAGATTTAAAATTTACAAGTGGAATTTTAATTATTTGAAATTATTAAGTTATGAATTAATAATTTATTATTTTTAAATATAAATATAAAATTTCAAATTAAATATTTTATTGAATTCGATGGAACTCGTAATCTACTCACTAATTATGCACTAGCTTTTTTTATGAATTTCAATAGTATACTTGGAAATACAAATTATGGGAGCAAATAGCTCTATTAATCAAATTTTTGGAGAAGTTTAAAAAATATATATAGTTTTTGACCAAATATTTAAAATGAATATTTGAGGGTCAGTTCAGTATTGAGGTATGTTTTAATATGGAGAGAGCAATGGTTTAAATAAATATAGAGTGCAATAGTGAATAGTTAAAAAGGGAAAATACTTAAATAAGTCATCAAATTTTTAAAAAATATTTATTTATGCTATCAGTTAAAAGTTTTGCTTATTTATGTTATTACTGTTAAAGAAAATACTCGTTCATGCCATTATTTTTTAACGGTAGTTTTGCAAAACCAAATTGACACGTGGCCTATTATAATTCGATCACATCATAATAAAATTTTTTATATTAAATAAATTGGTGACCTGGCCGAATTATAATTAGCCACGTCATCAATTTTTTGAATTAAAAAAATCAAATTTCTGAACAAAAATTGATATTTTTTATTAAAAAAATTGATGGCGTGGCCGAATTATCATTGGTCACGTGTCAAAAGTGGTTTTGTAAAATCACCGTTAAAAATAATGACACCAAAGAACCTTTTTTTAACGGTAATATCATAAATGAGTCAAACTTTTAACTGATGACATAAATAAGTCAAACTTTTAATTGATAACATAAATAAACATTTTCCTAAAAATTTAATGACATATTGAAGCTTTTTTCCTAGTTAAAATATGAAACTTATAACAACACGAGTAATTTAAATATTCCAATCATTTATTCCTGAAAATATGATCATAAATGTGGGAGGATATATATTTATGCATTTTCCCTATGACTTAAAAAGGGAAATTGGTTTAAAAAAAGTTGACTCCCCCTTGACTCTCTATGCATTTAAAAAATAAACAATTATTTCGATTCTCTTAAATTCAAAATATATTTAATATATTTTTAAAAAAATATTATTTTGTAATATTAAATATATCACATACGATGTTATTAGAAGACACCAAAAAGTTTTTTTTTTTAATCAAACAACAGTTTTTGCGCAAAATATTTATTTATTCGAAAGATTTCAAAATATTGAATAATAGAGTAAAACAATAAGCATAAAAATATTAATATGGTTTTTTTGTTAGTTGTTAGGACATAAAAATATTGTTTCCTCAATTATTATAACTATACTATCCTGCATTAAAATGTTAAAAAAAATAAATTATTTTACATTTCTTATTCATTCATTTTTTCTAATTTACTACACAGTATCATTTTTGGTTTATCTAACATGTTACCTTTCTACATTTAAATAGTACTTTTATTTTAATCCGTGTGACATTTTCTAATAAAAAATAAAAGTGGTGCATTTGTTTAAATCCTGTGTCCCATTCATTTTCTCTCTCTTTAATAAAATAAAATAATTTTAGTAATTTAGTTAGTTGGTTATCTGAACTTTTACCTTATTAATACGTGTTCAATCCTCCATATTTAGAGTCGTTAAGACGGGCTAAGTGTATGGAGTCAACCCAACCCAACCCGTTATTGGGTAGGATTGGGATAAAAAAATTTCAAGTTCATTTGAAACTAAGACTTATAAGTCCATCCATATAAGCCTACGATCCTTGAGGCTTGACAGGATCGGGTTGAAGGTCGGTCCATGGGGTAAAACTATTTATTTAAGAATAACTTACAGAAATCTCACTAGTATATGAGCTAACTTAGATGCACGTTTTTTTGTAATATCACGAATTTTACGAGATCTTAGTGCGTTTAGATACATATATCTCGGTATACATGGACTCAAAATTAGGTGTATTTTATTCTAGATATATTGTATCTAAGTTGATTTGATGTGGGGGACATATGCAAATCTTGCGTTCTCGCCTTCGCGTTGTATCGTTTTTCACTCTCTTATATTGCTTGCGTGTCTGAGATACATCACACTAAATATATATATCACACATATCTAGTCCAGTATACTACATACATGCTAATCATACGAGATCTTTTGCTAGTGTTACTGAAATAACACAATTGTTTGACATATTTGATTTGAAAATCTTTTCAATCTTTTTTTTTATTTAATAGAATTTTAAATTTGAAAAAGAAATAAAAAGGCTAGCCCGCCCCAACCCATGACCCTTCTGGGATTAGGTAGGGTTGATCATTTTCAGGCCTTTCTAAATGAAGGATCGATCCACCCTAACTCATCAAATTTCTTGGCATGCGAGACTTGGGCCGGGTGAAGCTGAACTGACATTTTTTGATAACTCTACCCATATTATTCTCTCCTTTCAGACTCCCCCACACCCAGTTTTTATTTTTTAATTTACGACAAAATTTTAGTAGCTCAGTCATTTAATTATATAAACTCCCGTGATATTTGGATGAGGATCAATTCCCCACATTAATTCCTTTCCATTTTCTTTGTCCTTCCCTCTAATTTATTTATTTTTTAAATAAAAAGAATATGATCTATGTAAAATTACAAAATAAAATGTATAAGCTAGAGCGATGAAAAAAAGAAAAGCCATAATTTTAAATATACCTTAATCTTGTCCGACCTTATGTTATATTTATTTATAAATTATATTTTAGTAACATTGATTAAATAATTTTATTAAGTGCGAAATAAATATTTGACAAGTATTATTAATTTTGATAAATTTTAACTGATATTAGTTAAACAATTTTTTTTCTTCTAAATAGCATTTTTAATACATAAATGTGTGTGTTGGGAGGATAGTAAATCATTTCATTCTTTCTTCTCGTAAATTCAAAGTAATTATAAATTTTACGTGAGTATTAGCAACATTCAAAATAATAAAATTACAATTAATTAAATGTATTTAAAGTTAAAAGCCAAAGCTAAAAGGATATGTAATTTCAACGAAAAAAATACACTAATTAAATAAAAACAAAATTAAAAAAAAATAGATTTTTAATTTTTTTTATCAAAAATATCCTTTCCTAATACATGCACATTTACAAGACACCCTACTTTAGATTTTTTTTTAAAAAAAAATTCCCTCTTATACCATAAGAAAAAAAATGTTACTTTAGATTTCAATATACATATTTTATTTTTAAAAAATATGATTTATACCCATAAGTTTTGACTATCAATACTAATATTAAGTTTGTATTACAAGATAAGTGGATCTTCGTTGCAATAATAACAAATAGTGTTCATTACACTAGAACAATGTGATAGCTTGGAGTGAGTGTAACCAGCATTATTCCATACATCGTGAAGTAGACAAAGCACATAGATTTGTTATCTGAGCCGATTGTTCATCATTTTCATCAACAATCATATTGTCATTTAATACTCACTAAATATTCCATCACTACTTTGTTATTCACGTTGTAATATAACACAAACAACTAATATAGAGAGTGTTTTTGTACAAGATAAAAATTTAGTATAAAATTTTAATTTTCAAAAGATCCCAAATAATGAGATTTGACCCAAATATTAGAGAAAAAACTGATCTTTGAAAATTTGAGATATTTGTCAAATAATGATAAATAACGTCAATAGACATTATTTGTCATTTTCTTTCCAAATATTATTTGAAAAATCTATGTCAAACAGACCCATAGTATTCCCATCCCCCAAACCTTGCTTGGATGGTTATTATTATTTGTATTGCATTATATAGGATCGTATTATATAAGATGTATAATTTTAATTATAATGTATTATATCAAATTGTATTACACTCTCTTAATTTCACAAAGATTAATCTGATTTGACTTGACACGGAGTTTAAAAATATAAAAAAAACTTTTATATCGTGTGGTTTTAAATTAAAGTTAGGTTAAATATTCAAAATTGCCCCTTAATCTTATGGCGTTGAACATGCCACATAAAAAACTGATTTTAAAATGTTACAAAAAAAAATCACTCTTTCTAAAACAGATTAAAAAAAAAGAGATCATTTTTTACTAAACGGAAGAAATATATGATATATAATTAGATTATTATTTAAATTTGAACAATATGTCTCATATAATGACATTTTCGTAAATTTATAAATTAAATTATTAATATGATATTATGTGATAATAAAAAACGATATAATTCATCTAAAAATTATATTCATCAAAATAATACGATAGATCGAAAGGAATTTCTCGATTATAGAAAGTGATGACGTGAGTTGTGTAATAAAATAAGTGGGCTGTGGGCCAATAAGGCAGAGAGTTTGGACCGGAGCGGTAAATGGGCCCAAAGCCCAATGTAGAAAGAAGGAATTGTCTCTCTGTCCTTTTTTCCTCGATAATCGTGTACAAACCTTTTATTTATCATCATCCGTCACGTGACCTAACTTTTAACCTAGGGGGTGGTGTCAATATGGTGGGGGGTGGAGCGGGGTAAATTTTTTTCGATCTCATGTTCGATAGTTATATTGAAGTTCGATTCATCTGAAGGTTATATTCGAATGGAAAAGCTTCTTATCAAAGATGATTTGAGTTCGATATCTCTACTAAAGGAAAGAATAAGTCTATCGTCTTAGTTATAAATTTACACATGAATTAGCTCGAATTATATTGATTATCTGAATAATTCATTCCATGATCGAATAAAAGTGATTTAGCTATCAAACTAATAAAAATATTTTTAAAATGATGTTTATTATATCAAAATTTTAAATTTAATTAGCATTTGACTATTGATTTATGCAAGTAAAATTAAAAGAAAATAGTTATTTGATGGTAAAATTTGATTAGATTTTCAAAACTTCTCATAAATTTAACTCACAATTTATTCTTATTAAAACATATGCTTAAACATAATTTTCTTTTTAAATCTGTAAAAAATTCCAAATTTATGGCAAAACAAAAAACTTACATTGAATTGCGTATATAAATACATCTTTTAATTTAATATTAACTAATATTTTATCCTCTAACTTTAAATATACATAAAAGTTTATATAAGTTATTGTAAAATTAAATAAGTAACAAATAATTTGAGATTTGCTAGGTGACACACAAATCACATAAAATCAAGAAAGTAGTACCTGGTTTTTGCCCACATTAATTTAATGGCAGTGACTGCTGATTAAAAGTTTAAAAATATAAAATTGATCCAACCCCTATGCAGGTAAAACATTTAACTTTTTTTTTTAATATAATTTTTTCACACGCGATCTATTTATATTAAAATTCGACTAAATTTAAATTCATACAAAAAATAAAATATTTTCTAAATAGCCAAACTCAAAACCTATTAATAATGAAAGAAATACCTATCCCTACAATACAATCTTGAATTAGATTGGAATATGATTAAATTCAAATTCATGCGATAACGAGGTAAAATATTCTCTTATAAAACTAATTGTGTATTAAAAAGATACGAATATAAGACTTTTAATTAAAAATAAATGAGTATTTATCACTCGATCACGAGTTTACTAGTCTGGTTGGTGTAAGGCAAAACATTTTACTACTTCCTTACAAAGGCTTATAATGGCTTTGTTGGCCACAAGAATTGAGATTCTCTTTTCCCTCACCCCACACCCCCTCACACAGTGAGTACAAAACTGATGTACCCCATAGCTCTGTTTTTTTTTTCTTCTTCCTACGTACTGTCAATATCCCATTAATTGCCATTGCTGTGTATTTGAGTGTCACTATACAAGTCAAGTGAAGTTGTGAACAGAAGAAGAAGAAAAAAAAAAAAGAGGGTCCATTTCCTTTTTGCACTTTGCCTTGATATCTCTGCACTCTTCACAGAAAAAAAAACTGATAAAGATTGAAACTTTGCATTTAAAACCCCCCTTTGTGTGTGTGTGTTTTAGTGTGTGTGTGTGTTTTGTTTGGTGGGTATAAAAAGAGGGAGGAAATAATATGCAGCAGCACCTGATGCAGATGCAGCCCATGATGGCAGCTTACTATCCAACGAACGTCACTACTGACCATATTCAACAGGTTTTTTTTTCTTTTCAATTCTTGAAAATCTGCTATTACTCTGTTGATGCTTTTCTTGTGTGTACAGTAGACTGTTGTGCAGAGATGAGTAATCAAATAAAAATGTGATCTTTATGACTTTTACAGCTTCTAGATGAAGTGGTTTTGCACAAACAGAAGATAAAACTTCTTTAGTTTGGTTGTATATTCTTGGCTTTTAGTAGGTTTTGATCTGTTTTTAAAATGTTGTTTGATTAGTACTGCCAGAAGGGTATCTATATGTTTGTGTTCTTTATAACTTCTTTCTATGATGAGCCATGATCATGAAGAGGATATACTAGTGTGGTTATTTTTGAGGTGGTAGGTAGATAGGGTTTCTTGGGTTTTTTGTAGTCTATGAACTTTTCTTCTTTATGTTGTTTTATTAGTACTGGTAAAAGGGTATCTGTATTTTGTTATCTTTTGGTTCCATCTCTGGTTCTTTTGTTGATGTGAGATGCTTTTGTGTATTATAATCAAATAAAAATGTGTTCTTTATAGCTTATACATCTTCTAGATGAAACGGTTTTTACATACAAAAGATAAAAACTTCTTTTTGTGATGAGCCATGATAACATGGAAAAGATAGTTTGGTTGTTTATTCTTTGGCTTTTTCGTAGGTTCTGATCTTCTTTTGTATGTTGTTTGATAAGTACTGATTGAAGGGTATCTATATTTTATTATCTTTGACTTCCCCCTCTATTGCTTTTGTTAATCTGAGATACTTTGATGTATACTGGCAAAGAGATGATTAAGCAAATAAAAATATTTTTGTGTTCTTTGTAACAGTTGAAACTTCTTGATGTTATGATTTCATACAGAGAAAGATAAAACATCTTTTTGTGTGATTAGCCATAATATAAAATGAATAAGGATAGACTATTATAGTTATTTTTGAGGGGGTAGGTAGTTAGGGTTTCTTGGGTTGTTTATTCTTGATTTTATAAATAGTTGTGAACTTTTTTTTTTATGCTGTTTGATAAGTACTGCTAAAAGGGTATCTATATATAATAATCTTTTTTCTAACCCCTATGTTGCTTTTGTTACTGTGAGATGCTTTTTTATGTATATATTCTACTGGAGAAGAAATGATTAGGCAAATAAAAATGTAATCTTTATAATAGTTAAAGCTTCTTGTTGTAATGGTTATACAAATGGAAGATATAACTCTGTTCGAGTCTCTCCGTCATCTATTATCAAAAAGAATTCAAAGTGCTGAGCCATGAAATCATGAAAAGAAAATAGTACTAGTGTAGTTATTTTTGAGGTGGTAGGTAGCTAGGATTCCTTTGTGTTTATTCTTTGGCTTTTAGTAGTTGGAAATTGGAATCTTCCTCTTATTTTATGATATTTAATAAGATTTGCTTAAAGGGTATCTATATTTTATAATCTTTTTATTCCTCTTCTTCCCTCTCTCTTGCATTTTTTAAAGTAAGATGCTTTTATGAGATGATTAAGTAAATAAAATTGTGTTCTCTATAGCAACGTAGTCCTATTCATATACATGGGTTTGATGATTCGCAGGCGCACAAGTTCATTGTATGTGTGTGAAACTATTTTGTAGTTTGGTCTTGAACTACCATTCATCACCTCCAAATATCCCCTTTTGTGATCTTTCGATGTACGAATTAAGTTTTTCTAATGATACTAAGCAACTTAACGGCTATTTCCCTCTTCTGTACTTTTTGCGCCCTATGTGAGAAAAAATAATTAAGTAAATGAATGTGTGATTTCTCTCTAATAGGTTAAGCTTTTAAACGAGATTATCACATAACTACATTTAGATTTGAGGTGGTAGCTAGGGGATACATTGGTTGCTTATCCTTGGCATTTAGCAACTGTTTTCTTTTTTCATGTTTTATTAATCCTACTTTTAAAAGGTATCTTCTTAAAGGTTTTGCTGACACTTCACAACATATACTAGTGCAGTTATTTTTGATGTGGTAGCTAAGGGATTACTTTGATTGCTTATTCTTGTTGTTTAGTAGTTGTAATCTTCTCCTTTTGTGCTGTAAAGGCCAAAGGGTATGTATGCTTATTGTTCTAGTCTTTCCTGGACTGTTTGAACAACTTTTGCTTATTGACTGAAGAGATAAATATCAGAAGCTTTTGAGTTCCTTTTGTTGATGTCAGATGTCACCTAAACAGTAGAGTAAACTTTGAGCTGAAAAGAAACCACTCTGAAATGCATTTTGCAGACTGCTACGATAGTGTTTGTGTCTTTACAAACTTGTTTTTAGTTTTATCGCCTTTTTGCGAGAGAACTTCATTTTAACACGTAAGAGATTCGAAAAAGACATTTTCTTCTATTAAATTTTGTAAAAGATTATTTCCTCTAGAAAATACAACTATTAGTCTTGCATGAATATGCCTCCACAGCAAAGGACTTTCTTGTTCAAATTTCATTGTCAGATTCTCAAAGGTGCTTTTTTGTTTGGGTTCTGATGCAGTTAGTCAGTTTCCAGAATTGGTCATAATAAGACAGTCAAAAGCCCCTTTTGAATTTTTTGTAATAATTGCAGGCTTTTAAAAAGTTCTTAACTTTTTTAACAGTCTGAATAATATAATGCTTTGAAGAAAGGCCATATATTCTTGTTGGAAAGTGAGTTGAATATTTTACTTGGAAAATAATTGGTACATTTGGTGGTGTTATCTAGGTGATTAAAGTGCATATTTTTATATTATTCAAGATGGTTAATTAAGTAATGGTTCATGTAACTAAATCTGATGTGTGTTACTTGAGTGGAGAGTCATCCTAAAACAATGTCTTTACCTCCCGAGGTAGGCATACAGTTTGTGTACTCTCTATGACCTTCAAAACTAAAAATCACTTATGTAACTCAAGTTCAAGAATCACTTATCAAAATTTGTAGCTTGTATTAGTTAGTGAGTTATTTATACATACTTAATGAATTTCTTTATACAAATACGCGGTCTAAGTGAAAGATATTCGGTTTGTCTGAACAGTACCTAATAATGAATAGCTTACTTTTTCTAACTGAATAGTTAGGAGGCAAGTATTGCTGTTTTAACTGTTGTTTTATTAGAAATATGGGCCATTACATATGATGTTGTTGTAATATTTGCTTATGCTGTTTTTTTGTTCCTTTTCTGTGTTAGTATTTGGATGAGAACAAATCACTCATTCTGAAGATTGTTGAGAGCCAGAACTCTGGGAAACTCAGTGAATGTGCGGAGTAAGTGAAGTGCATTTCATTTTCTGTTTCTTTGAAACAACATCTCCAACGTATCTAGTGTGACCACACGTGGGGTTTGGGGAGGGTGGTGTGTACGCAAACCTTGCCCCTAACTTATGCAGGTAGAGGTAAGGTATGCGTACATCCTACCCTCCCCAGACCCTATTTGTGGGATTAGATTGAGTATTTATGTTTGTTGTTTTGAAGGTTGAGAGGTCGTTTTGTGATGAATGCTCGAATTTTTGTGTCTTTGAAACCCTGGAGTAAATATATTTTACTTGGTTAATTTCTGTTGTGGCAGGAACCAAGCTAGGCTTCAGAGGAATCTGATGTACCTTGCTGCGATTGCTGATTCACAACCTCAACCTTCTAGCATGCATTCTCAGGTAACAAAGTCTTTTTATATCGTTTTGGACGAAGCTCACCTTGTCACTTAGCTTTTTTTTGGGTTAAGTATCCATTGTTTCCTTGAGGATTTAAGTTATATATACCGACTGTGTAAAGAGTTGATGATCAAAAATACATCTAAACTATCACCTTTGAAAGTTTCATACCTCAACTATCTATTGTTCTCTTTAACTACTTAAACCTGTCACTCTCTTTGTATCAAAACATATCTCGATGCTGAGTTGGCCAATTATTTGTTCCCAATTGACAACAAGCGCGTGTAAGGCAATTCAACTTCGATGTGTGTTTTATTACAAAGACACTGATACTTGAGGTACGAAACTCGTGAAATGATGATAGATTTGTTATGTAAATAGAACAATAGATAGTTATGGTATTACACTTGCGAGAAGATGATAGTTTAGGCGGTTTCTTTTACCATTAACTCTTGTTTAAATCCAAGTTATGTCTTGAAATAACTGTGAAACATGTACTTTGTGTAGTTCTCTTCTGGTGGGATGATGCAGCCAGGGACACACAGTTACTTGCAGCAGCAGCAGCAGCAACAACAAGCGCAACAAATGGCAACACAACAACTCATGGCTGCAAGATCCTCGTCGATGCTCTATGGACAACAGCAGCAGCAATCTCAGTTATCGCAATATCAACAAGGCTTGCATAGTAGCCAACTCGGCATGAGTTCTGGCAGTGGCGGAAGCACTGGACTTCATCACATGCTTCAAAGTGAATCATCACCTCATGGTGGTGGTTTCTCTCATGACTTCGGCCGCGCAAATAAGCAAGACATTGGGAGTAGTATGTCTGCTGAAGGGCGCGGCGGAAGTTCAGGTGGTGAGAATCTTTATCTGAAAGCTTCTGAGGATTGAAAAACTTGAGGTTTTACTAGTAATTTTAAGGTAGTAGTATTAGTATTAGTAGTAATGATAGGGAGGAGGAGGTTTTAGTTTTTTCTTGTCAACTAATTAGAAACAAGATCATGTTTGGGCAAGAATTTTGAAGGAATTGTGTTTTAAGAATTGTAATCTATGTTTTGTTTTTAACATATGGTTCCTACTTCATTTTGTTTCTTGTTATTGTATGTTGTCATGTACATCTCTTAGGTTATTTTGATTATGAATTGCTTTGTTTATTGATAATAGCCTCTCTATATTCGTGAGGTAGGATTAACGTGAAGGTTTCTGTTCACTTTATTCTCTCTAAATTCTACTTGTGGGAATTTCACCATATGGTTCACGTTCATACCCTCTTCAAATCTCACTTTTGATGTATTAAGTGCTTAAGTTGAGAGTCGAGGATCTCTCGAAAATAACCCGTCTATTTCTACGAGGTAGGAGTAAGGTTTGTATTCACTCTGTTCTCTTTGAAATTGAGATAACATAACATCACACAACCTGTACAATGTATTAAGGGATCGCTTGGTAGAATTTATCAAATTAAAATGTTGGATTACTTCTCAAATTTGAAATTTGTATTTGTTAATAATATTTGAGCAAAACTTCAATTTCAAGTTAAAAATTTGATTTTAAATCCTGAATTCACCTACGAGGTAAAATTTTATTTCTAAATTTGTGGTTTAAATTTTAAAAATTGATCCATCAATTTATATTTTGCTAAAAAAAACATATTATTTCAAACTTTTGCAATTTTTTTTATAAAATAAATAGCAATCTTATGTCAATGTAAAGAGATTACTCATACCTCATGCAATTGTAATCCATTTTATATTACTTGATCCTTATATTAAAAATAATTATTTTATCTTACTCGACAACCTTATAAAATTAAAAGAAAAAAATGTCTTTTTTCTTACTACCTTGATGTGTTAAATTTAAAAATTTTAAAACATCATTATTCAAATTAATTTAGTAAAATACATATTTAATTATTTTTAAAAAAAAAAAGATATGCTAGATTAACAAGTGCTATATAATATGAAAAGGAGGGAATGTCAGAACACTAAAATCACTTATTTTTGAGTCATTAATAATGTATCTATATCTTTATTACTTTCTTAATTTCATTTTAACTATCGTTTTATTAAAGAAAATCGATGCATAATAATTACTCCCTTCTTTCGGAATTATTTGTCATGATTTTTATTTTTAGAGTCAAATTATAAAAACTTTGACTAATATTTTAAGATGTATTTTTTCATCATATTAATATGCAAACAATTGTAATTTATAGTACTTTTCATGTAGTTTTAGAATATCTATTTTTTTTGTTTAAAATATCGAATTAATGCGATCTAATTTACCTTTAAAAGTTAGTCAAATTGATTTTCAATAAGCGCAACATGACAAACAATTCTGGACGGAGGGAGTATTGTTTTAAGAATTTAAAGCTAAAGTTGACAATTCTTTTCAATTATAAAAATAAATATAATCATTGAATAGTTGATATACCCTCTAAGAAAATCATTAATTAGTACTTATAATTTTTTTTAAAAAATATTTGACTAAATCACCCTTTGTATATTTCTCAAAATAAGTACTTTAATAATTATTGCAAGACTTCTTGAAAATTGTATTCACAGACCAATTATTATTGTAATGTGATTAAAAAAATATTCAATGCTTGTTTTTCTTAAGCAATGGGACCCATTTTTTCTTAATTTTGTCAACTTTTTTTTTTAAAAATTAATTGAATAATTGTTTTCTCAAAATGTAGTTAAAGATTGTGTGAATCATCAAAGATATTGTCATCAAATTATGATATTTGGTGTCTCAAAATATTTATCGTATTTTTTTACACACTTTTAGAAAAATTAAATATCAATTATAATGATGATATTTGGAGAGTAACCATTGGTTTGGACAAATAATTTAAGATAATTATTTTTAAAAATTACAATAAATAATTTAAGACAGAAAAAATAATCGCAAAATCACAACCTCTTTTTCTTTTTCATATTTTCAGTAAGTTCGGCAAAAACAACAATCATTTGGATGATTTTTCAAGTCTAAATTGCCTCTCACTTTCTCAGCACAACAGTTTTGACAATTTTTTTGGTAATTAACAAGGTATAGTTTTTATTTTCTTTCGATTCGATATCTGATATTCACTATAAAGTTCAACTAATCCTATATCTTGGGAAGCGAATAGTCCAATTAAATAAATTGTGTGTATATATTAGTGAGTGTTTTAGGCATTATATCAGTGTCGTTAAGAGTAAATAGGGTTGAAAATATTGAAGTTAGTTATTTTTGATTATGTAAAAATAACGTCTTTTTTCTAGAACATTTTAAAAAAAAATAAAATATGTCATGTAAATTAAGACACATGCACAATAATTATTATTATAATAATAAGAACAACATGCCAACATGTGAAGGTTATATACATAAGATGTCTTGCGCCAAATTCAGAATTTTTATTAAGAAAATTCAGAATATAGTAAATAAACATGATAGAAGAAGTCATGAGAATGATCATTTACTATAAAAAATATGAAATAAGTTTATACATATATATAGTATAATTTTTCGACGAAAGGCGTTCAGATAAATCCCTTGCTAGGTTGTGAAAGTTCTTTCAAACATTAACTCATCAATCTCATGTGCTTTGACACTTTGAAAACTCATCAACTATGCCATTTGTAGCCATTCTTTTAGGGTTTTTTCCTGTGAGTTTTTGAACAATTGTCCTAAACTCACTTGCATTTTTGGTATTAACCATCAATGGACTATCTATATACTTCACTTTGATGGGCTCTCTAATTTTAAGGTTTTGGTTTTGCATGTCCATAAATATACACACAAATAAATCTTTGAAGTTTTTGAATAATATATATATATGTATATGTGTACACTTATTTTTGGCTTGGTGAATCTTGAAACAACATTGGATTTTATACATAGTATTGAAGAAATTTCCAAGAAATAAACCAAGGTAGGAAATAAATGAGAACATTTTGACATCGATACATAAAGCATCACGTATTCAATGCAGGGTCCAAAGAATAACGATATTTTAAAAAGTTGAATTAGTAGGTAAAGAAAAAGATGTATTTTTTTACATCTAGAAACAAGTTGACATTGAGATATGCAAAAAGTTAGTTCATATGGTATTATCCAATTAATATATAAGGGAAAAAAAATCTATCGATCAATAATGTGATAGGACTGAACATTTGATGCATGGAATGCCTCGTATCGAGTAAAATCATAAATTGAGATAATTAAATCTGACTTTAATACTATGATAAAATTCAAAAGTATGATCATGCTGTGAAGATTATATCAATATTTAAATAATCGCCGATATGAAAACTCAAACATATAAATCACAAATTTTAGTAATCTTTCCTCCTGTCCTTAATTTTAGTATTCAATCAAACGAAAGCGCACACATGCATATAGTTTGAATAAATATTTTATCAAATAGGCCATCATATTTAAAAATATATAATCAAGAATTAATTACTACTAATAAGGAGACAATTTTGATAATATACGTGACTTTTAATTCTAGTGAACCAATTTTTCAATAATCAAATTTTCTTTTTTTTTTAAAAAAAGAAAAAACCCTTGGTCAAGAAAAAAAAAGTACAATACTATATATGTACTACAATAAATATATTATTTATATATTGATTAATTTTCCTCTAGAATATGATCAAAAGGATATATATATATATATATAGGTAATAAAACTACACAACGACTTCAAATATGTGATTTTACTTATAAATTCAAAAGGTCATTATTTTAATTTGACTATCAAAAATATAATTTATATTAATCTTCCAATGTCAACCTATATAATAGTTTTTGGATTGAATTACAATGTTCTGTTCTTCGTTTTTTTTAAAGAATAATATAATCTTTTTATATTTAGGAATTTAATAGTTTCAAAGTTCTCTTTTGACAATATAATGAAGCTCTCTTATTGGAATGGCATGACTTATTTAATAGTATTATATTTATTTTAGTTTGGAATAATTTAATTAGGTATAAAATTCACGAAAGATTTTTACAAAAAAAAATTATGATTTTTAAATAATATTATGATATTTGTATTTGTAATTCAAAATTTATAATCTTAAATATATTGCCTCTTCTATTTCATATTAACTGAATTTGTGAGGCAATATCGATACACCACATAGAAAATATTTTTAAGGACATGATTAAAAATCATAATTTTTACTATTGCCCTTTGTGAAACACATAAATATAACTTTACAAGTAGTATGATTTATCTCTTCGAAAATATAAAACTTCAACAAATGAAAGAATATGAAAAAAAAATAAAAACTTCAAACATCCATCTTAAACTTTGAACAATTCAATTATTTTGAACAATAAAAACTCCATCAAATATTCACTTAATATGAAATAGAGAAAAAGTATATTTTAGACCAAATACATAAGCAGATTCCTAAACTTGGTTTTTTTTCCCAGGTACCTCAACTTCGTCATTTTCCTATTGAATCATTGAACCCCCATAATTTGTTCCGTTTAAACAAACATCTTTGTCTGATGTGAAACCAGATTTGTGAGGGGTATTGATAGAGGATACATATGTTGTTCCACAAATCATCAGTCCAATTGATAGTAAAAATATTTGAGAATAATTTTGTTTTACTTAAGTCATTTGAACACATTAGAAAACAATTGAGACTAACACGGGTTGTCTTTATTCCTTCAATCAAAATTATTACAATTCGAACACAATTGAAGACATTTACAATAGAAAAACTGATCAAAATCAACCCAAAGTGTTTTAAAAAAATAAATTATGGGTGGTTCAATGATTCAATTGAAAACTGACGTAATTGAGTTACCTGAGGAAAAAAATCCAACAAATTTAGGGATTTGATTATGTATTTGGTATATATTTTTTATTCACTTGATTAATGTGATTTAATTATGAACTTCTTAATGCTTAACATTTTGAAACTATCATAGTTATAAACTAAGCTTATCTCAAACGGCTTATTATGTTATGTAGAATTAGACGGCATAACTTAATTTATCTTCTAAAGCATAATTTGTATTGTATATTATAATACGAAATAATATATATATATATATATATATATATATATATATATATATATATATATATATATATATTAGCATAATAAGGTGAGGATATAGTGTATTTTAATGAGTCATGATTAAAATATATTTTAAAAAATTGATTATATAAGCAGGATTTCAAATTATTTGTCATGAATGATATATATAATCATGTGAAGTTGATGTATAACTAAGTTTTATCACTTCATCTCAAAAAAAAGTAATTTTTTTTATATATATATATATAAAAAAAAAGATGGCAACTCTATTATATTAAATGAAATAAAATAATATTCTGCAAGTCCAAATAAAATAAAATAAAAAAAGTCCTCGTGGTCGTGGTTGATGACTTGTGTGATGAGAAGAGTCAAAAATATCATAATAGATTTATGTTTCCTTTTTGACATATGTTAGTAAACATTCATAATATTTTGTTGGACGTGAAAGAAATTATTTTTACGATAATTATATTAAAACAAAAGTTAAATATTATTATTTTATGAAGTAAAAATCGCTCTTGTCCACATGAAGTACGAATGATAATGAAGGGACAATGAGAGAGTGTTGAACGGATCCAAGATCGATTCTAGAAATAAAGTTTAAAGAACTCCATGCTAGGTTAATCGAGGTAAGACATATAAATTGAAATCGATTGTACGTAGTAGAACGGAAGACAAAGATATTTATTACTAGAATACACTTGATGAATTGTTTCGTCATCACTTCAATTCTCCATTATACAAAAAAAAAGAAGAAATAATAAAAAAGGAAAAAGAAGAAGAGGACAATTCAATACATAAAACATTTCAGTTTCAAATTAACAGCATTCGAGAAAGAACCGCATCCCGAGGAAAAAAAAGAAGAAAGAAAGAACCATAATAAAACACTAGTAATTATCCAAGTAGTGATATATGGATATGCCTTGTGAAAGTTCTTTCCATAGTAACTCATCTACATTTTTACTATTACTATTACTATTACTATGTGCTTTGACACTTGAACACTCAATTGTTGTGCCACCACTAGACATTTTTTGTGGTGTTTTACCAGTAAGTTGTTGAACAATATTCCTAAACTCAGTTGCATTTTTTGCATTTACCATCACAGGACTATCTATATACTTCACTTTTATAGGCTCTCTTCTTTGATTTGGCTCATCCATGATGTTTAAAACACACACACACAAACACACTTGTGTTTTTGGATATTTGTACTAAAATATTGTGTCTAAGTGAATCTTGAAAGCATGCTATTTATACATATAGGATATTGAAGAAATTTCCTAGAAACATAGAGGAAGGTAATGAACAAACACAAGTAGCTTCTTGTTGTGTGTTTGAATGAAGTATAGTCAAGGGAATTAAGATTGTGACATGGCCATGCATGATGAAACATAGTTTTTTATTTTTTTATTTTACACTTGGTGTCTGGTATCTATATTGGTGTTCTGGCTAACTCGAATCAAAGGCGGAGTATCCAAGAGTTTGAAGATGTAAATAGTTGTTTTATATTAGTTGTTTACCTCATTGAATCAAGAAAGCATTTATTATATCTTTCTATGTTATATTGGAAAATGTACAAGTAAACCCCTTAGACCATGACTGTAATCTTAGAGACGCACTATAACTAAACTAATGTCATATTATCCCCTCTGAGTCCATTATTTTTGTAATTTTATGCACCTTTTTGGCTCACGTGATATTCAAATATCACGTGCCTCAATTGTGTGGAGTCATGGAGTGTGTCACGTAACATAAAAGTGTACAAAATTACAAAAAAATAAGTTCAAGGGTAATAGGATGTTAGTTTAGTTAATATGTGTCTTTTAAAATTCGGTCATAATTTAAGGGGGTATTTGTGCTTTATTTACTGTTACAATTGATTCTATTTTTTGAAAATGTTCATATTTGTTTGTAAAATTCTACAAAAGTTTTTTAACGGGTGAGTAAGTAAAAATTTCTTTTAATTTATGATTTCTCAAGCATTATACAAAATAAAAAATAATTAACTAAATATTCATATATATTTAACTCCAACCTAAAACTCTTATTTTAGCTTAACTTTATCCAAATATCTTACTCAAAGTTTTTAATAATATAAAAAGACCAAATATTTCACGTCTCACATATATGGGACAACTCAACATGATTTGTTTTTCTTTTTAACAAAAATAAAATAAAATAAATAAACCTTGGTCAAGAAGTAGGTGTATTATATTAACCTATTAAATAATTGTTGAAGATATAATTAAATAAATAAAAATAATCTTTTTAATCAATTAGGATGTAGTTAGAGTATGTCACTAAGGTCTATGGGACATGGATTCGTCGAATTTAATAATTTTTAATTTTAATTTTATCTGTTTTAAAAAATCTATTGAATATATAATAAAATTAAGTGATTAAGATTTAAAAATTTCAAAATTTCAGATTTTGGCTCTGGCTATCTTTTATACTAATCAATGTAGCACATCTTCAACAAATCGTGACCCTAGGATAGAAGTTCGATCACAGGTAAAACTTATCCGCACTAAGTGTTTATATCAAGTCAATACATGCATGTCTTGTGTTTAAATTTTATGATTAATTTTACTTCATTAAATCACGTTAAAAAGAAAATTGCATTGATTTGATTTAAACACTCAGTGCGGATAAGTTTTTTCCCCGTTTGGTTACCTATTTACGTGAATATAATATTTGAATGTGTATCGATTATTTTATTATGATATTAACTTGTGATTATTATAAAAACGAAAAATGGGTGAAATCGTATTGAGGGGAAAATTTGATATTAGGGGGAAATTATTAGTCTACGTGGCAGTGGAAATAACTTTCGTTAATAAGAAGGATACTTTTAACTCATTAGTATGACGAAAAGGATAGATTTGAGCCGAAATATAGTTTAAGAATAAATATAAGCTATTTCTGATAATTTAAAAATGTTTTTGAATCTTTTTTCCATTATAAAATTTACAAATTTCAAATCTAATATCTTCTTTTAATTAGAATTTTATTTCAAACCTTTATTTATATTGAACCGCCGCGATCTCGATCTCGATCTCGATTTCGATAAACAGGCACGTGGTAGATAAGGAATATTGTCAATACATATTTTGGTAATTAATATACAAAAATATATAATCCACACATTTGCTAATATCTTATTTCTTTTAGTAGACTTTTAGTGCATGATGTAGAAAAAAATTCCACAGCCTCCAAAAAATATGTGGTTTATATGTAAATTCAACACAGTCCATAAATTTGACTGATATTTATATAAAAAGTTGGAGAATTTATTTAGGAAAGTAGTAGGAAGTAGCTTGCAAAAATCTAAAAAATTTGTATCGACGATTGTAGCGGAATTTAGAATTTAAAATTTATAAAAAATTTATCGGAGTTTTCAAGTTAATAACCAGATTTATAATTAAATATTTTAAATGCCTAGTAATTTTTTTGATATATATATATATAATTTATAACTTATAAATTAAATTCGTCCTGAAATAACGAAAGACATCAATAATATCAATATCAAATAAGGATGATAGAAGTTGTAATTATTACTTAATGGAGAAAGTAGGGCTTTGATATATTGACTAAAAAAAAGTTAAAAATTAGAATGTATTAAAAAGTGTCTCAATTAGAATTGACCTTTTGTTTGTTAAAGTGAAGTCTCATTTTATTTTTTTATTTAAAAAAGGAGATGATATTTTTAGCCTCAAATTAAGATATTTTTTTAGAGTCATTAGTAAATTAATATGTAAATTTAGTTTGACTATATAAACTTTTACTAATCATTGTTACTCTATTATAGCTCATTTGAAACTATTATTATATATAATAAAAATAAAAATTTTGTTTCACACAACTTCCTTTCTAAGAAATTAAAAGTTTGAGAATTTATTTGTTAAGAATGAATTACAAAATAAAGATTCTTTTTCTTCACTAAACTCCGAGTTCCATCAAACACGCGACAAAAAGAGCAAACTAATCTTTATTAAACTCCGAGTTCAATCAAACACGCGACAGAAGGAGAAGGAGCAAGCTCTAGCTTGACATCAGGCTAGATTCAGATATGTTACATGCCAAGTGGTCCTTCATTTTTTCGATGTAATCAAAAGCAACTAAGTAGAGGATCGGAAGATGTGAGAATCGCCTGAAGGTGGTTCTATATAAATAGCTCTTACGCTTTTACAGCTCGTGCCATATAAATGTCATTTAAAACTCTAGAAGACTAAAACTGATTATACAAGCTAATCAAGAGAAAAAAAATACTACCTTCTGCATTTCTACAAACCTAGGCTAAAAATAAAGAGGATCAAATTGTACATAGTGACTACTCTGAATCCTCAGACATGGAGTCATCAGCAGGAAACTTGCGGAAACGATCAAATACTCGCGGGGTATATGACGTTTTTCTATTATTTGGAATGGACCTCTTTCGTTTCGAGGTAAATCCTAGCCCAGAAATCGCCTGAGACAACTCGTCCATATGCTTTTCCTCCCGAGCCCTGCTTCTTTCCTCAGCAAACCTGTGGATGAGGAATAGTAAGTTTATGAATGATATGAAACCTTATTTTCGTAATGTAAGCAGTAACGGAGACAGAATCTTAGGTGGTTCGAAATAGATGCTCAGTTATGTCATGGGGGTTTGATGTTACATATACAGTGTACTTTTTGGACGAAGGGGTTCATATGAGCCACTTCTGCCACCCTGGCTCCACCCCTGAATGTAAGGTGGGATCAAATATGCATCTGGTTACTCGTTCTAAAAGAACTGAACCTTTGCAATGACAGCACAAACACACTTTTTTTCATAACGTAACCCAAGTTCATGTGGTGTATTCTAATTTTACGCAGAAACCACGAGTGAGAAGTAAGGGGGCTTTTATAAATGAAGAACTTATTGACTAATAGCTCATTCTCCGGCCAATGTGTATAGATAGTTACCTTTCTCATTTAAAAACTCACGGTTCAATATAAACTACAGAAATATCTTAAAATGAAAGTAAATTAGAAGTCAATAGCATAGGAAGAGGAAAATTAAGGAGGAAAGCAGGCATCATAGCCTTCTGCCATTTTCTCTGTTACTTCCATCGTAAAGATCGTGTATTTTTTCTTTATTTTGGGCTTTTCAATCCCGAAAGTATGAACAACGAGGCCGAAATATTGTTCATGCAAGTGAAGAATGCAAGAAAAATCATAAAACTGATGTGAAAGCATTCTCTTCCTGGATGTGCATCTCTCGTACATGATCTTGCTAGAAAAGCTGATTCTATAGTAAAAGCCAAGTTAAGTATGACTCACTCTGACTTAATCATACCAAGAGGCAAGAACCATGAAATAATAGGACAGTTTTTCATTCATCATCAATCAACATTAAGTAAAATACATCCTTACCGTTCGCGTATGATCTTAAATGCTTCTTTAGTTGCATAAGGAAGCCCAGTTTTCGGGTCACGATACCTAAAATTATCAATGATGAAATTAACACTTAGTGATTAGTACAATAGACATCCAAGTTAACACTATTACACAAAAAAAGATGTGGACAAAGAGATGACAAAACATCTAGGACGCATAACAGGTCATGTACGCATATGCAATCTCTCCTCTTAGGCAATAAAATAAAGGAAGCTTACTGGAACACAGAAATATTATCCAAGTAAACTAAGTATAGAGCTCCAATATTGGATTGTGCGTGTATCTCTGTGAGTGAGAGAGGTTGAGAGAGAGTCAGGGAAAGAAGAAACAAGGAAGATATCGTTTGGAAGAGCCAAAATGGAGGTGTGACTCGAGTCTCGACCCGTGTTGTACCAATGTAAGACAGGTAACAGATTGGGAGGAAACAAATGGATCAAGCCATACATCACATGTTTATTTTCCTGGAGACCTTACAGTAATTTTGAAGAGAAGGAGCACACTTGTAGACATAATATTTTATACTATATATGCCAAAATCGTAAGAAAGATCTGGGTTGTTGCCAAGTTGAAAGAGATGCAGAAATTTTCATATGGACTGAAAAATGGAGAAGCTCTCTAAGCAAAACAGGAATTGAAGGAAAACCGTAGTTATGGGATTTCAACACTATGAAAGCAGTGTCTGAGGTTGCAGAGCACAAATGACACGGGGAGGATGGTCAGACATTGCATGTAAAATCCAGACGTTTATAAAGAAGAGCATCAGCTATTCACCATCACCTTCTCAAACATTAAGATCGAAGTGTTACGCGGAGTTCGCTGGACCAACTGAATGGCCAACATCACAGATTTGAATACAAGAAATAGTCATTGACAGGACCAGAATCTGCATGCAGAATGAAGACTAATACCCTGTACAGATGTTTGGATGGAAGGTCCTCTGACAAACTTCAAAACATCCCAGAAACCAAAGAGATCATACGACGGGCAAACACATACCAGGGAGATGCCGAGATGGTGAACTAAAGGTCAATGAACTGAGGATAAATTAAGTTTAATATGATCAATGGAATGTATGAGGGCTCGATAACAGACTTGGCACAAACTTGTCAAATGTTGATGTTGCAATGGAGAGCTGAGATATATGGTCTATTTAGAGACAAAAAGGTGTCTTGGGATCCCGCTGGAGTAAGGAAGATGGAATAGTAGGTGGGCCGAAAACACTTTTAAAAGGCTGAAGGAAGAAAAATAGACATTGATTTATCTGTAATAAGAGCATCTGTAAATGCAAATTTTCATTTGCATTCTCCACTTCTCCAAAGAAGGTGAAGTTCCATCAATGGACTTACATGGATCTTCTTGGAGGTTTACAGCTCTTAAGAAGGAGCCAGAGAAGATACCTGTGGTTTCAACTGGCTGCTACTAGATGTTACTGGGGTGGAGCTTTTGAACTGACAGATAAGAGAAGGGAGGAGTAACCACTAACCAAAGCAGAGCATTCCGTTGCAATAAGATCTCTCTCTCAAAAGAGTAGCTCTGATGGGTACTGCCCTGCTCGGAGGAAGACTTATTGGTTCAAAGGTTAAAGATAACCTCGAGAACTGACAGATTCTTATTAAAATGGAGTTTGAGCTTTTGTATTGAATATTGTGCACCTGCTTGATGCCTTCTATGGGATGAATCTTATAAGAAAATAAGCTAGAACTACAAGTTTAGCGAGCATGATTGCTAGAGTTCACTAAAAATAAAAAACAGTAAGAGAATATGGAAAGAGCATGTTACCGTGCAGGCAGCCCAGTAACCACACACACTGCCTTCTGGGGGTCTGTAAATATGAAACCAGTCAATAATCATAAGCTGCCAGTCAATGAACATCTGAAAATACTCTAGCAATGTGGAATCAGCCATGCCTATGAAGCCGATTGTTAGGGAAATGTAACTGAGAGGAACAGGATATAGCAAACTTGTAATTACATGGAGTGGATGTTGTTGTGATCTGTGAACCGAAAGACGCTCCATTGACAAACTCTAGGTAGGAAGAACCTGCAGGGAAAAAGATACCATTAACATGCATGGTTTGGAATGATGGAAAACAACTAAATATTCACAATAATATCAAACAAAAATGAATTTCAAGTGAAAGCAACTGTAGCATATGAATATTTAGAGTTAATGGTCAAACACACACCTAAATTATCACCTATTCGCGAGTTTCATACCTCAACTATCTATTGTTCCATTTACCTACCAAAACTATCACTCCCTTTGTATTAAAACACACTTCGATGCTGAGTTGGCCTACACGCGCCTGTTGTCAATTGGGAACAAATATTTGGTCAACTCAATATCAACGTGTGTGTAGATACAAAGGGAGTGATAGTTTAGGTAGTAAAGCGAACTATGGATAGTTGAGGCATGGAACTCGTAAAAAAGTGATTGATTATGTGTGTTACCATTAACTAAATGTTTTATGATATAGAAAAGAGGGTACAGTTTGAGGGGTCCCAAATCATGGTAAGGAACTTGCCGTTTTTGGATATATATCGTATCTGAGGACCATTGTAAACTGCTTTATGCACAATGGCCTTTTTCTTGACTTCCTCTTCCCTTGCTAGAACCCGCTCCAAATTCCTCAGATTCATGACCTCTGCCAATTTTGTCAAAGATAGGTCACATATCATAGTGAAAAGTGCACAGGTAGCAATTTTACAGAGTAAGGAAATGGGCCCAAACCTGTTTGAGCTGCTTCAAGAAGCATCTCTTCTTGAGTCATCTTCTTTTCCTCGCCTTCCTTTTTTCTTTTTATAGGCTGAAGAATCAGAAGATAGTGAATCAACAGAATTGTGGTAGAAAATAAAAACAAACTCTAATTTCAGTAATGCTTTCTGAAAACAAGAAAAACCAGCACATGCACGGGATTACAAACTAAATAAATAAACAAGAATAAAAGGGCTGTGTCCTAAATCCAGAAAATAAAGAAGCCTGCCATGTAAGAAATTATAATTTGTTATTTGTACTATCACAAATAGCATTATAGTGCAAGCACCCTACCTTTGTTGTTGCCTGCAAGGCTGCACGAATGGCTTCCCTTTCAGCTTGTTTTACAACGACAGCCGTTCTTGTTGATTTCCTAATTGTTCTTTCTGCTTCAGTATCATCATGAGCACCATGATGTTCAGAAGGGGTGGACGGATCTGGAGCTTCTTCATTTTCTTGGTGTGCCTTTTCTGTCTTGGTAAGGGCTTTCATTTTCTTTTTCTTCTTTGCAGGCGGTCTTCCTGGATAGGTCAATCGCTTTTTGGTCTGTGTCCTGCCATAGAAAAGAGAAGAATATAAATCTAAGGACTATCCATATGGAGCTAAACGGACACTTCCCATCAACGTGAGTGTGTCAAACCTGTCATCGGGTTCATTTTCTCCTTCTTCATCAGGCTCGGGTTCCTGAAACAATATTAGGAAAGTCATTTTTAACATAGGTCATTCGAGAACAGAATTATCGATAAACGTACCCTTCCAAGCTAGAACTGCCAGTACAAGTAACCAATCCATCACAAAAATTTGTGAAATGAAAGGTTCAGTGATGAGAAATGGAACACTTAGAACTTACATCTTCATCAAAGTCACTGTCGAAAACATCCACAGCTTCCCCTTCCTCTTCATATTCAATGTCATTCTCTTCCTGATTTACATCCAACCAAAAGCTCATTAAATTCAATAAGCAAATTTGCCAAACAAGCACAAACCAAATATTTTATGGAAGGTTTGTGGATCTGGATTTCCAAAGCAATTAAAATATCAAAACTTTCAGGCCCAATTACAACCATGGATTCGAAATGTCAAGGCCTATGATTTGAGTAAAAGACTACTACTGCTCGAATAACGGAGGCTGCAGTCATTTTCACTCAAACTAGAGCTGCTGGGATAATGGAGGCTGCATTATTATAATTATCATCATTATTTTAGACCAGTAAAGTAAAGAACCAGCAGTTATTCCAGAGAAAAATATCTTTTTTGATAACCATGGTGTGTGGGCTAGCTTACATACACCTTGACAAGTCTGTCCACCACCAGCAAGTATCATGTAACTCTGTCCACCAAAGCTAGGACAGATAGATAGTAAGAAATCACCTAACGTTTTTTGTCTCAGCTAGGATTTGAACCTAAGAACACATAGTAGAAACTTTCCTTTGTTATATTCTCCGTAAAAGCACAATTACGTCCATATTTGAGAAACTTCAGCTTTCATCATTTTCTTGGTGTTCCTTTATCAAAAAATAAATATCATTTTCTTTGTGCTCTATGCTACTTTTGGACTTGCCAGAGAAAGCAAAGAAACGTGAATCTCTAAAAGCCAGTAGCAGTTGCACTTCAATCTGCCTCAATAATCCACATTAAACACGCATCGGATACTAAAGCTTTTTGTTTCTTAGTTCACAAACTTTCCAACTCAGAATCCATTTAACTGTTTCCTATGAAATAACAAGCTAACAAATCCCTTCTTGTTTCCACTGAACATGCCTATCCAACTCCTAGTGATCACTTTATGAATATTCTCCATTCTATTCTGAAACTTACAGTGGATACCTAGGCACAAAGAGACAGATGAAGGGTGCAGTAATTGATGAAATTTTCTGAAACTTGAAAGGCTCCTGAATATATGGTTTGGGCCAATTCTTCCCAACTTTATTTGAACTTCTTAAAGCTAAATTAGACATAGTTGTTTCCTATCATTTCCCCTTACCATTCACCAACTGATATAAACTTAACATGGTCAAATGCATATTCTTCTCCTGACAACACCCACCAACTTTGGTCCAAACCCTGTATTTGTATTAAAAACTCATTGAATAAGAACACATTATTAATTTTAGAACCCAAAGCTTAAAAAGACAAGAATCCCAAACCCATAAGTTTCAAACCCCAGCTCCACCTCTGCCCCCAACCCCCTCACGAAGAAACCATCCAATATAGAAAAAAAAATTGATCTTTTTTTCCACAAAGTTTCAAAAAATAATCTTTTCTTTTATAAAGTTGCTTCTCCTTGAGCCGAGCGTCTATCAGAAACAACCACTCTACTGCATACACTCTACTCTCGTCAGGCTCCAATTCTATACAAACATTAAGCTTAAGTTGCTACCTACTAACTACAATTACAATATAACACAAAAATGTCGTGACATTGTTATTGTAAAAAACAACATACATCTTTAAGAGCTTCCTGATTCCAGAAAAGTTCATCCTCTTCTACCTCATCATCCAACAATTTAGTCATCCTGTCATATAAAAATCCCATTTTTACAACAAATAAACTTAAATTAAACTCAACCCACAAAATTATACACACAACAAACAAACCCCAAACCAGAAAAATTATGAACTGATTGAAATTGGGTATCTTGATTTACCGTTTGCCTCTAGTAGCACGAGAAGTACGATCGAGAAAAACTGCATTTCCCTCTTTACTGGTCTCCATATCTGCTGATCAGATTTCAGAATCTTGATTTTGGTTATAAAAAAGTTACAATCTTTTACAGAGACAATTTGTCGAACAGTTGGTGTTCGTTAAACAATCACAAGTACTAAACTATGTTAATAAAATTAATAAAAGTAAGAGAACTCAATTGTGATTTTTGTTTCTTACATGTATCCGCGAGAAAAAAATATTGAAAACGCTCTTAAATTTAGTGTGAATTATTAATTTATATCTTCAAATTATTGACGATATTATAAATACTTTTTTATTTGACTAACTAAACCTAAATACACTCCACATCATGTAACATGAGTGAGACGGAAGGTATATCTATATTTAATAAGTCACCTAAAAGAATATTTCTAACGCGGTCAATATTTTAAAAACGAAATTAATAATTTACCTTTAAATTTAAAAATATATAAGATACCTACTTATTTTTCAGTAATGTATGAAATAAATTTATCGATTCAAAATTTAGATATATTAAAAAAAAATACTTCTCCGTTCGCTTGAATTTAAACCTTCTATAAGTAAAATAAATATATATATTTTTTGTCCAATAATAGTTGTGTCTTCGTTATATTAAACATAGTATTCAATAATATTTTGCACAATTTTAAAAATTAAGAAATAAGTTATCTTTTGTATTTATTTTATCCTTGTTATTAAATATGTATTTACTACATAACACATTTCACGTTAAATTAATAAAATGAAAAAAAAATATACTATTATTGGATCAAAAAATATTGAAAGATTATAGTTAGTACTTAATACTAAATAAACCTAAAATATAAAAATATTATGTTTGGGAAGTGAACATATTTATGAATATTACTAGAGGGCGGAGTTAAAAGGATAAAGAAAATTGTCAAAAATTCTAAAAGGGCATATTAATTTTTTTTAAAATCAAAACGGTAAAATTGTTCATGATGTAGTGACTTTTGCCTTCTGAAAAAGCGAAATCGCTGCAATTGCAGCGATTTCTTAAATTTGCTTTTTTTTTAAAAAAAAAATTAAAATCAAACAAATCGCTCCACACGGAGCGATTTTCAAAAAAAAAAAATGTATAAGTCGCTGCTTCTGCAGTGACTTCCATCAATTTATTTTTTTAATTATTTTTTTTTACTTTATTTAAAAAAAAAAGTTAGATTTAATTTTTTTTTAAAAAAAAAATCATTTGCACCGATTTTTAATTAGTTTTTTTAAAAAAAATCAAATCGATGTAAAGGATTTACACTTAATTATTTTTTTAAAAAAATTTAATTAAATCGCTGCAAAAAAAATTAACCGATTAAATTAAGTTTTCAAAAAAAATAATCTTAATTAACACATTTTTTGGGCTGATCTTTATATGTGTTTATGTTATGAATTCTTAATTAACACATTTTTTGTTTTACACTTAAATTTTTATTATTTTCTTTTGAAAACTTAATTTAATCGGCTAATTTTTTTTGCAGCGATTTAATTAAATTTTTTTAAAAAGAATATAAATTAAGTGTAAATCGCTGCTTTTACAGCGATTTGATTTTTTTAAAAAAAAACTAATTAAAAAACGCTGCCAATGATTTATTTTTTTTAAAAAAAATTTGAATCAATTTTTTTTAAATAAAGCAAAAAATATAAAAAAAAATTGATGAAAGTCGCTGCAGAAGCAGCTACTTATACAATTTTTTTTTTTGAAAATCGCTCCGTGTGGAGCAATTTGTTTGATTTTAATTTTTTTTTTTAAAAAAAACAAATTTAAGAAATCGCTGCAATGGCAGTGATTTCACTTTTTGAGAAGGCAAAAACCGCTACATGATGAGCGATTTTACCGTTTTGATTTTTAAAAAAATTTGATATGCCCTTTTAGAATTTTTGATAATTTTTTTTACTTTTTTAACTCCACACTCTATTACTATGTAAGCCCAAAGCCATAAAAAAAAAACTTTCTTTAAAGTTTAAATTAAAAAAGAGAAAAAAAAAACTGGATCTAACTCTGTTATCTGAAAGGGGTAAACAAAATTCACCATTGAAGTAGCTTAAATCCCATTGAAGAAGAAGAAGAATTAAAGAAATGGTAAGGTTCATTTTCTTTGTAATCTTTGGCATTGTTGTTAAAAATTTGTAAAATTATCTTCCATTTTTGGTTCTTGATTCATAAAAAAAAAAAAATTGCTTCTTTTTTCACTGTAAATTGTCAGTTATAGTGGAGTGGAGCTCTTTCCCTAATTGGGAAGTAAAAAAGATTCAATCTTTATGAGTCTATGTATATATATACTTCAAGTATCTAATTATTTTGTTGCTGCTACTGTTTTGTGTTTGTTTTATATACTTATGTTTTAATTGAGCTGAGTGTTTATCGAAAACAATTCTCTACCTTTATAAGGCTGTGTATACCCCACCCTCATTAGACTCCGCTCGTGAGATTACATAGGGTGTGTTGTTGTTATTGTATATATATATGTATTTATACCAAGTGTGTGTAATGGTACTTGGCTATCCCTAAGTTTGATTTGTGTCCTTGTTTATTGTCAATGTGAATATTTGTACTCAAGAATAAAAGAAGAAATGAGAAGGTTTGTTTTCTTTGTACTGCTTGACATTGTTGTTAACAACTTAGATTAACCTCCCATTTTCTTAGTTCAGAAAACAATGCTTCTTTTTTCACTGTAATAGTCAGCTACTATGGAGTTCTTTGCCTAATTTGGGAAGTTTAAGTTGATTCAGTTTCGATAAGTCTATGTACGTATAGCAAGTAGTTACGCATCATCATAGTGTGTATAATGGTGTACTCGGCTCGCACTTGCTTAAATTTGTGTTCTTGAGCATGGTCAATGTGCATGTTTGTACTCGAGATTAAAAGAGGAAAATTTTATTCTTAAGTGAGTGTCACGGGTTTTAGAGAACATACGGAAATGTTACTGCAAATGGAACATATTCAAGGATATTCTGATAAAGATGGAGAGACCGGTTCGTTCATGATATTACATAATTGTTGTCTATCTAATAACTCAGAGGCAAATTCAAGGTTTGAAAAGAGTGAGTGCAGAACTACAGCCACTACTCTAGTGACATTGGGACCAAGTAGAACTTTTTGGTTATATATTTTTGTATGTAGTTCAGCTGCATTTATCAAAAAGTATATCGTTCCAGCAGCATCAGCTGAAAAAAATGTAGATGTGCCTATGTCGGTATGGTCTTTCTCTTAGGTTTGATAAGTGTTTCAACACTGTAGATAGCTACTATTCTGGGATTCCGCTGCATGTTTAGTTGCAGTTCTGCATATGCAGCTTAAGGTCTATGATTGGATTGATTAGTCTGGTACACAAACATCTCTGTTACTCAATCCATAGATGTATAACAAATTGTGTAGATGTATTCTGTTGGAAGGAGGATGTCCACTATGTATAAAAAAAAAACCCTGTGTGTAGTAGTTAATTGTTTGATAAGCAGTCTCCTTTACTCATCTTGCCACGCCGGATAACCTTTAAAGTTCACGAAAACCGACTTTCATTTGCTCCGCACTCCATTGAAAGGTGGTTAGTTGATTGAGTTTTAAGTTGTAACGATCTTTTTGACTTATTTAAAGCAGTAACTCTTCTTCCTTCCCAATTTCATCCTTCTCTTGCCAGTGGATAAAGAATTTTTCCATTTTCAAGTTCTCGAACCAGACATGAATCTTTCATTTATTTGGCTCTCAAGCTCAATTACTTAGGTAAATTCTCATATCTTTTCTTATGAATTAATTAGCCTATATTCTCTTCCTTGTTCATATCCAAAAATGTTTTGAAATTAAAGTAAGAGCCAAAATATTTGGAGGATTCTTCTGACAAAATATAAAATACTCCATATATAATTGTCAGCAAAGTTTTTCTTTTTTCTAATCGGGAGAGCTCTGCTTACTTGTCATCGATTCAGTATTGGATAAAGGGGGTAAAATCCCCGTTTTTACAATAATTGGTTTAAATCATTTTATTATTGTGAGTACCATATATCAATGAAATTTTTATTTTTGAGACCACCTCTATATAAACATAGTGGTAGAAATGAGTATCATGCTGCGTCTAGACTTTAAAGAGTTTTTTTTAACCATGTTAATAGTCCCACTTAGTTTGAGATAGTCTGACTATTATATGGTCAATGTACTTATGCCGATAGAGATCAAAATATTTGAGAGTGGCAGTACTATCCATTAGCTGACCTCCCATGTTGTGAACATCCAGTGTCAATATGCAAAGATTTGAGCTCAACTTCCTTCCTCTAAAGCTCATACTCAAAAATTTGATATTAACGCCAATGAAAATGAGGGCATGCATGTCCCGTGGTTTGATTAGACTGTTGACTAAGACATGCATCCGGTTGCACCTAATCATGTTGGACTAACTTGGTGCTGACGAGGTAATGATGTGACTATACCTTAGTGCTGCTGACTAACTATGACATGGTGTTATTTGGGGAAGATGAATGCTAACTTGACATTCTGGGTGGAATAGATTGATGATATCATTTTGAGAAAAATGCGGACTGATGACTTGATAGGTAACATCTGGTTCACAAAATTGTTGGTGCATGAGATATGTGGTACAGATGCCCCTTTGAACTTGAGCCTTTTTGCTATTTTATTCACATAATGAAAGTAAACTCTTGGTGTAACAAGGGTGAACGGGAGAGCAACTTATTCTATCCATTTTTGCAAATTCGACACTCCCTCCCACAACCTCCCCAAGTGCACATATATGTGAAGAAATCTACATAGAGGATATGGACAATTTAGAATAATGGTAATTCAAAGAGCTTAAGTAACAAAGCCTGTCTAGTATTTAACCTTGGAATTCCGTGCTATTTGTTACCTTATCTGCTATGTGCCGTTATCCTATAGACGCCTCCCTTTCCTGCGTTAAATTCACTTATTTGATGCTTTTGATAGGAAAAGGAAGCAAAGAAAGAAGGTTTCAGGAAGTATTTGGAGGCCAGTGGAGTTCTTGATGCTCTAACCAAAGGTGGTCTCTAATTACTTCCTAAGTTAGTTTGAATGCTCACCTTTTATCTTCGTTTTGTTTTTCATTGGAAAGATCTTGACCACATTTTATACGTTTTTCCTGTCATTGTAGTCCTTGTTGCACTATACGAGCAGAATGACAAACCTTCTTCAGCTCTCGAGTAAGTTTTCTTAAAAAAGTACCGAACTCTGTCACATCCCATGATACAAGGTGCATGTTGAGTTCGATTTGGACTGTGTCTATGTGAAAATTGCCTTCAAAGCAAAATGTTGTAACTATAGTGTTCAGGTTGGCTGAAAAACTGCTCATATCATGGTTTCATTTAAAAAATACACATGCATATTAATAGGTGCAAAGCGTTTTCTCGAGTGTCTTCTTATAATCTCATGGTTGTGCTGATTATTGTTTTATGGTCTTTCTTTGTCAGAGAACTTATATTAAACGATCGTTTGGTTTCTGATCTCTCAGATTTGTCCAGCAAAAATTAGGCGGTCCATCACTCTCTGAATATGAAAAGCTACAAGCCGAGTTATCAGAGCTGCAAATCAAATATAATAAACTTATAAAAGAAAACCAAGAAAGATGCAAAGAGGTATGACTTTGGTTCACTGTAATATCTAAGCTCTCTAGAAGTTCAAATGATTGTTTTTGTTGCGTCGATCTACAAATGCACCAGTCCATAGGTGTGGTGAATGAGAATGCTAAATGAGGATGAGGTAGACCTAAAATCACATAAAAGGAACTTGTCTCGAAAGATATACAATGACTTAGCCAAAGGACGAGGCACCATGAACTAGAAAGATTTTAGTCTACTAGTTTAAGAATTGATTTTAGTCTTGTTTGGTACAATGAGGACACTGAGTTGAGCTAAAACGGAGAAGTGAGGATTCATATAGCTGACACTGATATGTTTGAACTTAGACATAGTAATCGTTGTGTTAACGTTGTATATTTTTATTGTTGTTGCAGTTGGAGGAATTGAAACACACACAAGTAGAAGCATCAGCTAATAAGGAGCTTGACGTAGGAACTACTCATGATGATGAACTCAATACAGATGTAGTGAAGTTTTAAAAATGCCTTTAAAAGACTTCAATTTTTTTTTTTGAATAGAGGAAGTTTGATATGTAATGACGATAGGTCAAAAATCACGTGTCTACAACTGATACCATCTTCTAATTCTTGAGTAATATATTGTACATGGCTTCGATATCATGGAGCTTGCCCATACATAATTTTTAATCTCTCCGACAAAATGATCAATCATAAATTTCAAATTCTGGCTCGCGTTTTGCAAAATGACCCTAATGGTGTTGCTTCATATAGCAACACTCACACATTTCTATTCATGTGTTATTCTTGTCAAAAGTAACCCTTTTCCAATCATTGCAATTACTTAAATAAAAAACAACTACGCATCAGTCTCAAATAAGATTTGACTAAATAAATCCTTCTCTCACTTCTTTGTATATACTCATTTGAAAATGGAGATCAAGAAGTGAAACACAATATACAAACATGATAATTCCACGAGTCGAAAACCAAAATCATGAAGGAGTGGATACATATCAAATATTCCGAGCATATACTAGACGTGTCAAATGGACGGATCGAGCCTTAAATGAAGAAGGGCAGGGTGAGCCCCAAGTCCTCTAGAGTTGTAATAAGTCACATAATCTCTCACTGTTGTTTCTTTGTACAAAGCATGATTTTCATCAGACAACAATTCCTTTATTGGGCCATAAAGTGTATCAAATGGCTGAAATTGAGTTGTGAAGAAACATGCAATTGATATCCTTGGCCCAATATGTTTTGACAATACTCTATGCTCAGCACTTTTGAACTTGTCATTTGATAGAAGCTGCAAAAAATGAGTTTAAGTTATATACATCGTTTGATATAATTTCATTTACACCATCATGTATACAATAATATACTGAAAACGATGTGTTCAGTATAACCTATCCTAACACTTTAGATTCGCCTCTTGATCAAAATCACTAGTGACTAGAACAAATGTAAATCTATTTTAGAAGAATTAACTTAAACAATCGTCTATAAAATCATTCATTATGTATAATTCATGTATATTATGTATGTATATCTATGTATATAAACTTTAAAACGTAAACAGTAAATCTGACCGACTAGATATACTTGCCTGCATAAGGTCACCAAGATTGATAACTAGGGCTCCAGTAACAGGATGAATATCAATCCATTGATTTTGGTGATTAATTTGAAGCCCACCAATTTGATCTTGTAGAAGAATTGTGAAGAAATCTGGATCAGTATGTTTTGTGATTCCAAGAGTCTTATTGGGCTCAGGACAAGGTGGATAGTAATGACAGAGAATGAAATGGCCCCTTGCACAGTCCAGGCCCAATAAGTGATTGGGCTTAAGCCCAAGTGCCTCTGCTAGTAACTCAAATATTGTATGGCCCAACTTTCTAACATGTTGAGAATATTGAAGTAATTCCTCCCTGATAAAAAACAAAAAAAATAAAAAAGTTCGGTTTTAATTTATTTGTCTTATTTTGACTTGACATAAAATTTAACAAAATAAATAAGACTTTTGATTCTTGTGATTTTAAATTAAAAAAAAATATAAAACATACAAAAAATGTCATGTAATCTTACCGTGTTAAACTGTCATGCAGAAAGTTGAAATTAATTTTTTTTTAAATAAATAATAACCGGCATTCTTTTAAGGCAGACTAAAAAAAAGGGAAACTTACATAAATATACTATAATAAAAAAATATTTACCATTTATAGCAATAATATATTTTTTTTCACTTAATCAGTTTTAATTCATTTATAATACAAGTTTAACACATATTACAAACAACAATTTATTATTCACATATAATACAAGTTTTAATGATGGATAATACATTTATCACACATTTTAATACATTTATAATACAATGTGTCAAATTTTTACCAAACAAATATAATATATTTAAAAAAACAATTCTAATTCATATATATTGCATACATAATTCACTTTTAATTCATATTGCATATTTAACATAATATTGCTATAAATGGTAATAAATAAAAAATGTTACTAAAATTAGTAATTATTTATTAAAATGTACCAATTTATGTAATTTTTCCAAAAAAAAATTCCAACCTCAACTCACCTTTTTTTTTTAAAAAAAAATAATTAAAAAAGAGGTACCACTAACTAATTAATTTTTTTAAAAAAAGGTACCACTAGCTAATTAATTTAGAAAAAGGTATTTTTAGTGGCTTAGTTTAAAGTCTAGACTCTTCCCACTTCAATTTGAGAACAAGTTCGATATTCGATAGTTTAATTTATTTAATTTTCATAGTAAAATTAATATTTTTAAATTTAATATATAAATATTTAAAATTATATAAAATATTATATGTGTGGTAGAAAATCCATTGATATGGTCATCTTCAATCCTTTAATTAGGAATGAATATAGAACAAATAAATTATAGAGATTTTTGACTAGCTTCTTTATGCCATCATAAAATATTAATCAAAATTCACAGAGTTAAAATTTTAAAAATTAAACAGTATCACGTAAATTAAAAGTGAGAAATAAATTATATTCTAAACAATCAACAAAGAGGGTTTTAGCTAAAAAAAAAATTACCTACACGCTTGTGGTAATTCATCATTAGTAGGTGGATTAGGAGCCATAACACAAGCTAAACTATCCCTCCAATTAGTAGCTTTAGATGAATAAAGATCAAAATTACTATTAAATTTCACTTTCTTCAAATTATCCCTTGAATAAAACTCCATCTTTTTCTCACTTGATTGTTCATTAAATTTTTTAACTCCACTAATCATCTCATCCATAACATGTTGTGGCACACCATGATTCACAACTTGAAAAAATCCCCAACTCTTACATGCCTCACCTACCTCTTCAACAATTCTCGTACGTCGAAAATCGTCTTCATTCATACCCTTCAGATCTATAACTGGGATCTGAACGTTAACTATGTTTGAATCTGAATCAAGATTCTCAGCACTGAACTCATTTTCTATTAAGGTCGGTGTGACAAAGATCTCGGGAATATGAACTATTCCTGAATCGACTAGTCCTTTTACACCAGCCTTTGTGTCATCGAAGGCCTTGAGATCTTTTGCTCGATCATAGTTTGCCATTTTTTATTTTATTTTTGGTAAGAAGAGAGTTATAAAATATGTTAAAAGTTTTTGATTATTTTGTAGATCTATAAATAGGAATAGGAGATAAGGGAGGACAAAATGGACAAAGAACGTGTCTTATTTATTTCCACATGCAATTGATTCGAATTTATTAGCTCAATTGGCCGGCGGTTTGAAAGTATTTCACTTTGTTGGTAAGGATTTGATTTCCCGCATTGTAATTTCACAAAATTGTTATATCCTGTATCAAATTAGTTATCTTATTTCGCTTCTCAAAAATCAATTAGATTACTTGTCGTATTTTACTTTTTTTCGAAAATCAATTTATTTGTTTTTTTGTAATTAAATTAATTTAATATCTTATATTTAAATTTATATATTCGAATTACTTTTCATTATAATTTTTTTCATGTCAATTTAATATAAATATATAGATTTAAAATATCAATCAAAATTTATTTCGTTTGACTCTCCGAAAAACTAAAATATCTCTTACTTTATCTTGTTAATTTAAAATTGAAATATAATATAAGAGAGAACATAAAAGACAAATATATAACTAATTTATTTAGTCATCATATTGACTTGGCACCTACTTTGGAATCCGATAAAGAGTAGTATTTAATTAAGGGGTCTTTTGATTAATGGGACAAAGAATAATAATTTTGACATAAAATGTGAATTGTTTGATTAGATCAAAAACTTTATATTATTAAAATAAAAGCTTTGTTTAAATATTATACACCTCTCAGTTTCTCTAGTGTAAAATATTTATTCCCTTTCGAATATATATATTCCTCCGTTCTCGGATACAGTGATGAAGCCATAATTTATAATAAAGGGATTTAAAATTTGAAAAGTAAACACACGAACTAGTGGAAGAGGACTCAACATCTATTATATATACCTAAACAAATAATTTTAACCATGTATAAATAGTAAATATTTTCCGTCGAGTGGGTTCAAATGAACTCCATAAGTATATGTTGCCTCCGCCCGTGCTCGGATACTTTCCTATCCCCTCATGAATAACCCTCCTGATCACAGAGACGAAGTCAGGATTATGAGTTCTAAATTTTAGAATGCAACAGAAAAATATTATTACAATAGAGTTTGAACACACAATACTAGTGTGAAAAAAGTATTCTCACCGTTGTTCATTACCATTAAGCTATCAATCAATTTTGTTAGAAGGTTTACAAGTTAATATACATATATATATATATATTCATTTAATTTTCTAATATAAATATAGAGTTTACGAAAAAGCTAATGAGTTCGTCCGAGCCCATGTACTCCTACCTAGCTCCGCCTCTACAGTTTTATATACATCTCTCCCATTAAATAATGTATCATTCACAAAATTCAAAAAATATATATGAGAATAATAAATAATTTAATATTTTTATAATTAAAGAAACTTTTAAGATATGATGTAATTATAAACCATGGAGATTTCTGGAAGTTTGATGATGTGCAAGAGTAGTAGGGGAGTCATATAAGAATCATAAATACTTTAGCAAAATTCAAGACTTAGCCAATTTAGCAATTTCAACATTCATTTCAAATCATAGAGTACTAAATCACGCATTTTGATCTTGTCCTGTACGAATATAAAATTTTATTTAATATGATATCTTAAAAAAATATTTTTTTATTCTTATTATTTGTTCATTTTTTTTAGTTGTCTAAATTGCTAGTTCATTTTGACAAATCAAGAAAAAATAATTTTTTTACCTATTAAACCTCAATTAGTTATATTGAAAATGATAAAATTTCTTGAAAATCTTAATTTTTTAATTCATTCTCTTCATAATTAATAAGGATAAAATGATAAATTCGTTATATTAATAATTATTTTCTTAGGTATATTAATTTAAAAGTAGATAAGTAGATATCGATGTTCTTAAAAATTGTTATTAAGGTGCCAAATATATTCTTACTTTATTGCATAAAAGATATCGATCTTCTTAAAAATTGCTATTAAGATGCCAATTTTTCTTTGGTAATTCCATAAAGCTATTTTGAAAAGCAAGTAAAAATGTAGTTTATGAATCTTTATTACTTGCCGATTTGACAAATCAAGAAATGATAAAGCATTTGTTTTATTTAAGAATATGTTATGCTTTTGATTATTTTGTAGATCTAAAAAATCACATAAATACATAACTTAAGATATTTAAATTTCATACCATTTTTAAAAAAATTACAAAAATTCCTTCTTGAATTTATCTATATCTCTCTTCCGTACATCCCTATCCCCTCTCAGATACATCCCTTTCCTCTCAGATACATCCCTGTCCACCTCGAATACATCCCTCCCCTCTCATACATATCTCTGTCCCCCTCAAATATATCCGTATTCCCTTATGGATACATCCTTATCTATTCGCGGACACATCTCCATTCAGTAATATATCAATCGCAATGTATCAGACAATTAAGGAATGTATCGAGAATAATGAAAAATTCAAAAAATTTACAATTGGGGAAAACTTTAGAGATATGATATAATTTGCCTCCAAATATGTGAAATTTCTCTAAGTTTGGTGCAGGAGACGAGTAGTAAAGGAGTCATATATAAGAATCATAAATACTTTAGCAAAGTTCAAGCTTAGCCAATTTAGCAATTTCGACATTCATCTCAAATCATGGAATACTAAATAATGCAGTATTGTCCTGCACTGACATAAAATTTTATTTAATACAATATCTTAAAAACTTACAAGATAACTTAATCGAAGTTCGTCATTTCTCAAATCGTATTCTATTATAACTCATGCCCAAGCGAACCCTAAAAACTTGAATCACACATGGTAGCCTTGCAAGTGAAATAATATACACTTTTCCATCCTAGATTTTTAAATGAAGAAGTGAAGGAAGAGCACCAAGTCCTTTGGAGTTGTAATATAACACATAATCTTTTACTGTTGTTTCTTTGTATAAAGCATGATTTTCATCAGACAACAATTCCTTTATTGGGCCATAAAGTGTATCAAATGGCAAAAGTTGAGTTGTGAAGAAACATGCAATTGAAATCCTTGGCCCAATATGTTGTGCCAATACTCTATGCTCTGCACTTTTGAACTTGTCATTTGATAGAAGCTGCCAAAAATGAGTTTAAGTTATATGTATCGTTCGATATAATTTTCTTATACCATCAAGTCACACAAGAGATATCCTTATAATGTATACTATTATTCACGATTTCTCGCATATAATACGTCAAATCAAACTCACTACTAACACTCTAGATTCACCTCTGATAAGTCGATATCACTAGTGAATAGACATATGCAATTTGTTTTCGATATACTTACCTAAAAAAAAAGACAGTGAATCTATAATTCATTTATAATATGTATGTATATCTATGTATATCAACTTTAAAAAGTAAACAGTGAATCTGTCCGATTGGATACACTTGCCTGCATAAGGTCACCAAGGTTGACAACTAGAGCACCATTCACAGGATGAATATCAATCCATTGATTTTGGTGATTAATTTGAAGCCCACCAATTTGATCTTGTAGAAGAATTGTGAAGAAATCTGGATCAGTATGTTTAGTGATTCCAAGAGTCTTATTGGGCTCAGGACAAGGTGGATAATAATGACTAATTATGAATTGGCCTTTTGCACAGTCCATGTCCAATAAGTGATTGGGCCTAAGCCCAAGTGCTTCTGCTAGTAACTCAAATATTGTAAGGCCCAACTTTCTAACATGTTGAGAATATTGAAGTAATTCCTCCCTAACAAAAGGACAAAAAAAACAAAAGTCAGAAATTTGTGGTTTGCGAGCTATAGCACAAGAGGGGTATACTCAGTATAATAGATGTATCCGACGAATCGTAACTATGAATTTCCTTAGAGGTTCCACAAAATAAACATTTTTTGCCGAAGTTTCACTCCAGAAAATATAGTTAATGCAGAAAATATTTAACATTGACAGTTGAACATATATATCAAATAAGGTATAATTAGTAGAAAATTACCTACATACTTGTGGTAATTCATCATTAGTAGGAGGATTAGGAGCCATGAGACAAGCTAATGTATCCCTCCAATTTGCAACCTTAGCTTGATAAAGATCAAAATTACTATTAAACATCACCTTCTTCATAGGATCCATTGAGTAAAACTCCTCCTTTATATCATTTGGTTGCTCATGAAAACATCTAATTCCACCAATCATCTCATCCATAACATGTTGTGGCACACCATGATTCACAACTTGAAAAAATCCCCAACTCTTACATGCCTCACCTACCTCTTCAACAACTCTCCTACGTTGAAAATCGTCTCCATTCATATCCTTTAAATCTATAACTGGGATCTGAACGCTGACTATGTCTGAGCCTGAATCGAGATTTTCAACACTGAACTCTTTTTCTGTTAAGGATGGTGTAATGAAGATCTCGGGAATATGAACTATCCCTGAATCGACTAGTCCTTTTACACCGGCCTTTGTGTCATCGAAAGCCTTGAGTTCTTTTGCTCGATTATTGTCTACCATTATTTTTTCTTCCAAAATGTTAGTGAATGTACTAAGCTTTTAATTATTTCGTAGATCTAAAAATAGGAGTAGAAGATAAGGAAATACAAAAAGGGACAAAGCAATATGTGTCAAATTTTCTTTTTAATTTACACGTTGATTCGAATGAGACACATGTAGGATATTTTTAAATTATTTGAGCTCTTTGGACTTGGTGGCCAAGCAAAAATTTCTACCTAATTTGTTTGTCATATTGACTTGAATTATGTACTCCCTCCGTCAACACGTATCATTTTTCGCATTTCGAGATTCAATTATGTCTATTTTTTATCGTAAGTTTTTTATAAATCTTTTTAACTTTTTGAATTATCATGTGATTTATAGTACTCTTTACGTAGTTTTATAAATTTACAAATTTCATTTCAAAAAATTTGAAGATATCATACGTAAATGTCCGGTCAAAGTTAAACTGTTTGACTCTCGAAAAATGAAAAGTGCCACATAAAATGGAACAGAGAGGAAGTATATCCTACTACCATATCCTTGTAATACCTTGATCACATACCATAGTATTCATAGTTGTGGGATAGATGCATTTGTAGGTCGATACAAGACATATTCAAAACATCTCAAACGACCTCTCATATTTTATTCTGAACGTGTGTTACTTGTACCTTGTAAAAATTATCATCGTTTTAATCTGAGTTATCTAATTTTGTATGAACGGACATTCATTTTAGCATTCGAATCTTTCGTAGCCCAATTAACATTATCTACACTAGTTTCGTCAATTTACACAATATCATCAATAAATAAGTATACATTATTTTGAGACGTACAATCGATACACAATAATACAAATTTGAGAAAAAAAAATACAAACAATTCTCATCAAGATATAACAAAGCCCTCAAAGCTTTACCTTTGATCTTGTTTCATAAACATAATAAGTAATCATATTAAATATGACCTAGCTAGGGATAAGGTACCGATGGCGTTACGAGCGAACACAATGGTGGTGGTGGTGGAGGCAGCGGTGATGGTGGTGGCTTATAAGTACGTATTGGCGGATTACGTTTCGGAGACGGTGGTGGGTAAGGTGGTGGACGGCCAAACACAACCAATGGGCCCAAGGGGTTCTTGTTTATGTAGCACAATTTCCACGAGGAAGAAAAATCTTGTATCAAAAGAAGCAAAATGAAGTGGAGAGCTATTTTCATAGTGACCTATACTAGAAGATTTAGGTAATGATATGTTAGAATTTAATAGCTTTTGTTTAGATATTGTATTTATATTAGAATAAGCTGTTAGATATATTATATTTTTATTTACTTATGAGAGAAGTATTGAAAATTATTCTTAAACTTGCATGACTTATTAGTTTATTTTTCGAACTATTGATAGCCTTAAAAACATTACTTGATTAATTAAGTCTTAAATAAACTCCCGATCTTACACAGAGGCTAGGGCTGCTTCCTTCCCACCGCGTCCTTTCTTGTGTGTCGGAGATATAAAGCGAGTGCACCGGAAAAGAACGGGAACTGGATCGATCTATTCTATGGTGAAGCATCCGAAGCATAACTGCACACTCACACGATCTTTGCCGAGATGAGTGAAATATATTCTTAATTTCTTGGCAAGTTTATGGGTGTTTTCAACTTTTCTCTTGATTTTTAGTTAAGAGTATCATGCTCCTACAACACTTTGTGCGCACTTGCTATGTCAAGTGGCAGATAAGGGGTGTATCTAAATTTAGTTAGTCGAGTAAAGTGGTATTTTTAAGACTATCAATAATTTGGGGCGAAATTAAACTAATACTTTATGCCAAGTTTATGAATATTTTCAATATTTCTCTCTTTACTTAATTATATTCTTAATATATATTTATGTTTTCATAGGTCAAATATTTGAAATTCGTTTTGACAACGAATACTGGTTGGGGTGATGAGATTTAATTGCAGGACCTATATTTATCTACTTAATTATATTTTCAACATGCTTTCACGTATATGTCTGATTCTTTTCTCATGAGCCAAAAAGTGAAAATCTTTCTGACAATGAGTGTCCGTGAAATTCAATTTCAAAATTTTTACCTATTCTAATATAAACTTGCTTTTAAATAAAATAATCACATACTTTTTAATAATAATTAACCAAAATAAAATTAAAATTACATTATACATATAAAATTCATAAACTTCAACTCTTAATTTCGTCGCACATCTAAAAAGATAAAGTATGAGAATAATGTTGACAAACTAGCTTAGAACGTGGGATATGTCATGAACTTCATAGTTGGAAGTTAGGTGAAGTGGAAATTAATAGCAAAAATAAAACAATTTTTCTGCTCTTGTTAGTCAAACTAGCTAGATTTAAAAATATTACAAAAAAAAAGTATTATATTAACTTTAATTATAAAAAGAAGAAAAAATTAATATACCAAACATTATCTGATAAATACTTTTTGAGAATTATTATTAAATATAAAAATAGAATTAATGATGAATATGTTCAAAATGTTCTAAAGTCTACTTTTGCACCTAGAGTTTCTCTACTTTAATTTCCTTTTGAAAAAAAATGTACTAATACTCCAAATTGTTTTTTTTTTCTTTCTTTTATATGCAGCAAATGTTGAAAACTTTATCAAAATTTGACTAATCATTATGTGGCCAAAAATTTCAGTTTAACGAAAATTAAACAACTCTGATAAAAAGAACTCAACAAATATAAATTGTAATAATCGTTTCAGATATATATTTTTATTTTTTTTATCAAAAGTTATAAATTCAAATAAACTTAGAATTAAATGGTTATATCTTGTATTCTGATAATTGACGTCAATCTTAACTCACTCTATTTATGTAATCATTACTTACAATAAAAGACATGTTTAGTGGTAATAATATTTTTCTTTGACGATAATATTGATAGTTATAAAAATATTTAGAAGTAATAATTAAGTTATGTCATTGCTTTGAGTTGCGATGTTAAGCGACACACATATATATATTATATTGCTATAATATTTATATTTATTATTGTCCCTAAATAAATATCACAGTTTTTATTGTGTATAATGAATATTCATCAAGATTATATATTAAAATATTTTTAAAAATAATTATATTTTAAATTAATTATAGGAGTACCAAACACATTCACATATGTAAAATAATAATCAAATACAACATAACTTTGTTGGACTAATTAAATATTCTTTTTAATATCAAGAAGTAATAACGCGGTATGTATTGACTTATCTTGAAATATCTACATGAAAACAAACAAAAATATAGACAATTACACTTACAAGTTGTAATAAAATAAAATAAAAAGGCTAAAGAGAAAAGAAAATGCAATAAAGTGATAATACATGATTCTTTTCACCAAACACCATAATACAATTCTCAATTTATAATTTTCAAAAAACTCATTAGTTTCACACTTCAATTTATTTTGAAAGAATTATGAGGCCAAATATTAATATAGTTTCATGTCTATTGATTATTTTTTTCATCCATGAATTTTCTAGTAGCCTTTGTGGTGAAGCAAGATCCCTTCAAAATGAATTGTTTAAATCTCATCAACACATGGTGGCTAGAGAGTTGAGAGGTTTAAAGAGAAGAATCATACCAACACCATCACCACCAAAACCTAATGTAGAAATTCATTGGAGTCCCCCTCCTCCTCTTGATCAACCTCCAACGTCAGGGTCGGAGATATAATATTAGGTACGAATTCAGATGAACTCAATTAATTTTATTAAGATAATAATGTATTAACATTATAAGATGTATTGAACGAGATGCTACCCATAGTCCACCATGCTCGATCGCCACCATAATTCAGAGGTGAAATCAAGATTTGAACTTATAGGTCGAGTAATTGTGTTTTTTTTTAGTAGCTAGTAATTAGTTTTCTTTTTGTTTCTTTTTGGATGAGTGTGCTTGTATTTTTGATTCTTAGTTTAATTTTTTTTTTCAGTTTATAAAAATGTGTGTTTTTATTTGATTTCTTTATGAAGGACATAATATATGTTTAGAATATTTAATTTTAAATCTAAAGTAATGGTAAAAAAAACTTCACATGGCACATGAATAATCAAATGATGTAATACTAATAGTGTGTAATTTATTTAAAAATTATTATGAGCAAATGAGACATTCCTTTAATTTTCACTTAGATGTCAAAAAAAAGCTCATTAGTCCCTACTTCACAAATGTGCTAATAATGTGAACACAAAACAATTTGGTTTTGTGTTGATTCTCTTTCCAGTTTGTTTTAGTATAAATGGACTTTAATATAATTTAGTAAATTAAACTTATTATTATGTTTATCTCTACAATAATCTCATATTTTTCTATCAGAGATGTTTATAATTTTTTCTTTTTTCTTATTTTTCAAAGTGAAAATAAAATAAACAAATCTCATAAATAACATTTTAAACTAAGTGCCGCCCCAATTACCCACTCCTCATCTCTAGTCACCCAATGATCGAACTACAATTTCTATAGCATATGTAAATATTAGGATGATATTTTTTTGTTACTTACAAATATAATAAAATAAATTAAAATAATATTTATTTTTTAACCCTGTCCTACCCCAACCACCTTGATTGTTAGCATCGTCGATTTTTTTTTCATTTATTATGGTATGAAATTTGTTAAGTATATATTTTGACAATATTATTAAATAATATTCGTCTCAAACTAACACATACACACAAGTTGTAATAAACTAAAATGATAAAAAAATATGAGTAAAGGGGGATTCCTTTAATTTATAATAATTCTCACAAATATAAAAGAAAATATAATTTGTCTACTAATATCTTTGTTTATCCGTGAATTAGTCATAGTGGACAAATTTACCAGCAATTTTTGTGTAGAAGGAATAATTTACAATAATTCTCTTGCAAATTTTACCTTAGAATTTTTGTTACATAACTTGCATATCTAACTATTAGACTTCTAGATAAGATTATTACATATCTCGATATGCATATCATTTCTCAGTTAAATTTATGTTATATTTGCATAATGCAAATAATATAATTTTTAAACCTGTAGTTACCTCTTAATAACAAGTACTCTAGTAAATTCAAATTGTTAACTTAAAGTAAGGTAATTTTTTAAACTTTTTTTTTATCAAACACTCAGAAAGGCTATTTATATTTAATTTATAACTCACGTGTAACTTTAAAGATATAAGATTAAAGATCAATTAAAGAGAAAAAAGTTGGTGAAGGTTTTATTATCATGTGATGACCTACTCAAATAAAGTTTCACGAATCTAATATAGGTAAACGCAAAATGAGAAAGTCAAATAAATAATATTCGTATTTTCTCTGTCTCAAATTATTTATCATATTTTTGTATATAATCTCTAAGTCACCTTGATTTTGTAATAGCTAAACATGTAAACTTATTAAAAAACTATTTTAATTTAATAAAACTTAAAATAATTCAATTCAAATAAATTCATATTTTATTTTATCTCCATTTAATATCTACTTACTTTAATTTATTTATGTTTTTTCTTCATGATAATTTTTGTACTCTTCTAGAATAATTACTCTTTAAGAGTAAAATACGAAAAGAATAATATATTTGTTTTAAAATAAAAGATATTTTGAGATAATTATTTTTTGAAAGCACGATAAGTATCTTGAGACTAGAAAATATAGAAAAGTACACATAAGAACCAAGGGAAACTATTAATCTCCACAGAATTAATTAATTATTAGAATAACCATTCTACAAAGAGCACCACCCCTAAAAAAGAATATTGCAGTGCATAAATATAAATCGATCAGATTTTAATATAAATATTAAATATCGAAATAATTTAGTTTTGTGTTGGTTCCTATGTTTGGGTTTGAAAAATTGATTTGGTATTATTACAAAATACTCCATACGTTTAAATTTACATAATATATAGTATTATCTTTATAGTCTATTTTAAAATTTATTCATAAATACATATATAAATAGTTTATTATTAATATTATTTTTCTTTTCTTAATGATAATTTTACAATTATATAAACATAATACTATTTAAAATTATAAAACTTAAAAAAGTTTGTTCACTTTTCAATTATTTACACAGTCAAACATAATTACATAAAATTAAAAACTTAAAAATTTTAAATAAGAAAAAACTAAAAGTTTTTCGATAAGAAAAGTGACGAAGACTTTGAAGAGTCAAATAGTCAAAACTATTCAGAAAAGGAGTTGCTAATAGTATTTGAATTAATGTATATACTAATAAGTCTAAAAATTTGGTGAGTTTGTCTGGCGTTTTTTCGCGTTGAATTGATTTTTTTTGTTAGGTATAATTCAGAATAGAATAGATGTATATTACAAAAAAGTCTAAAAGTTTAGTGAATTTGTTTGGTATTTTTTCGCGTTGAATTAACTTTTTTCATTAAGTAATTTTCGAGGCAAAAATTATTTTTTCAAAGTTAATTTTTTCATCAACTTAATTAAATTTTAATTCAAGGGACTCAAGACAAATACTTCTAGATGTACGCTATTTGAATTAATTTAGACTAGAATAAATGTATGGTGAGTTTATCTGGATTTTTTTTTACCTTGAATTAACTCTTTTTTGTTAGGTAATTTTCGAGGTAAAATTTATTTTTTTTCAAAGTTAATTTTCTTACCAACTTAATTAAATTTTAATTTATTTATATATAAAATACTTCAAGGACGTAAGACAAATACTTCAAGGTGAGTGTTGGAAGTTATACTTAAAATTTAAAAATTAATATAAAATCGTTTAGCTACCAATAATTCAACGATAAAATTTGTAGTATTTTTAATTGTTTCTTATATATATACATAAAATTAGGGGCGTTTTAGAAAAACTAGTAAAAAGAAAAATATCCTACACTTTTTTGATTTAATCTGATTTGATTTTAATTAGCAAAAAATATTGAAATTTTTTGAATTAACCCAACTATATAAATACCTAGTTAAAAATTATAATTACATATACATATATGGTGAATTTAAAATTTTACTACATATATAATTAACCGTTTGCACTTTGCACTCTTGATTTGTAAATCTAGATTGCATTTATAGTAATTTAATTCTTTAACTTTAATGTTGAATTTGATTCGTAATCCTTTTTGATAAAATAATTTTAACTGAATTAATTTAATTTGAAAATCTTTTGAATATAATAAGAACAATCGTTTATATTGTCGATCTTCAAATATTTGTTAGAAAATGAGCAAAAAAGTAAGATTTCCTCTGTTTCAATTGAGTTGTCCGGCTGTTTTTGTTTTTTACGATTCTTTAATTTTGATTTTCGACGTAATTTATTTAAGACGACAAGATTAAATGAGATTTTAATATATTTATTCATATGTATTTTGATTCATCTTTTTTCTTTTGTTTTAAATGTGTAACTTATGAACAAGCAAAATATAATAATTGTTGTTACCACCAAAGCCTAATTATCCTCCTTGACCAACCAAAGGTTAGTTCATAAAGCATGTGTTTTGCGTGGTAATTTTTTTTTTTTAATTATATGTTTGTGTAATTATTTTATTGGAGTTGGATCTTAGTATTTTATATTATATTAACATAAACTCATATATTTTGTAAAGAAAAAAAAAGATTGAGCATGTGATAAGGTAGTTGACTTTTGGGTAATATACACGAATATTCTATCTATGACAATGCTCGCGAGGGTGTTGACACGACTCTAGTCGGACTTTTAATCGAATATGATGTTTATTGAAGACTAAGTTAAGAAATAACATCATGTTTTTTTTTGTTATCAGTTTTAACTTTTGACATGATACTAAGTATTTGATTCTAACTAGTGGTATCAACACCAATAACATGAGAGTGATTTTTGGCAGAAAAAAAACGTACGTGATATTTGAAGAAAAAGTGCATTATTTTTGGTGAAAATAATAATAATCAGACGCACACAACGTCTATTTTAATACTTTCAATTTTTTTTGTTTGAAGAATAAAAAGTGATAATTAGAGCTGTCAAAAAGGGTCAGTTCGCCCCCACTCGGCCCAAGCCCTGTGGAACAAGGAATTTGAAGGGCTATGCGGTCTAACCCTTCATTCTGGAGGGCCTGAAAATGTTCAACCCAACCAGATCCTAGAAGGGCCAAGTGCTGGGGCGGGCTAGCCCTTCCTTTTTCTTTTTCCAAACTTATAATTCTATAACATCAAGAAAATGAGAAGATTTTTAAATTAAACATGACAAACAATAGTGTTTTATTTAGTAACACTAACAAAAAGTCTAGTGTAATTAACATTTATCTTGCATATCAAATACGCGAGCGAGATAATAGATTGACAAGAAAGATTGAAGGGAGGCGAGGACACGATATTTGTCTAGCATCCTAGATACATGCGAATCTACTTGGATAGAATGTATCTAAAACATATTAACCTAATTTTAAGTCCATATATTTTGTGATACATGTATCTGAACGTACTAAAATCTGGTAAGATTTATAATATTACAACATATCATGTATTTAGGCAATTAGATTATATATTAATGATATTATTGTAAGTTATTCTTAAATAAAAAATTTTAGCCCATAGGCCGACCCCCACCCCTCTACGATCAAGCCTCAAGGGCCAATAACTTATATGGTTCGAGCTTATAAACCCAAGTGTCAATGGGGCTTGAAAATCCTATTTTAACCCTACCCCAATAACAGATTGAGTTGGACCGGCCCCATGGGCTAAACCCATTTTACCGGCTCTAGTGATAACGATCAAACTACTTTTATCTTTTTATCTTTTGATCAATATATGCATACAAAAAATTTGATTCGTAACCCGTGGAGCTCATAAAACCCTGTAAAATTTAAATGTGTTACAGTAAATCCGATATCATATAAATATCATTTTAATTTATTTTCCCTTAAAGGATGTTAAATTTAAAAGTCATATTTTTTTTCCTTTTTATTCAACAAGCAAAATGACAAAGACTTTAGAGTCAACAAGTCAACTTTTTCAAAAAAACAAATTGCTAATAAAAGTCACGGGTTATGACAAAAATAATTTAATTAATTCAGGAAAGTAACAGGACTATATTCTAAAAAAAAAAGTATTTTATTATTCATCCTCTACTAAAATATTCAACAAGTTGTAACTACGGAACAACTAAATATCAATTAAATTATTAGTAGATTTAACCTAGTATATAACGTACTAATTATTTTACATACATTATTAGCTGTTCAAGAGTATAACTATGACATTGATTTTCTTGACCCTTTTGACTCACGATTCACGATTAGCTAACGTATTAATTATTTTATCGATCCTTAAAAAAATTCATAGAAAATGCACAAAAGTAATATAAATAGGCATTTTGTGATAACCTAGTTTTCATAAAACTACTATTTGAAAGAAAATGAGGGGAGTAAGTATATTTTCATTTCTTCTAATTATTTTTATTATTCATAAATTTGTTTGTGTGAAATTAGTATCATCAAGATCCATGCAACAATATAATAATTCTTACAAAGAATTATTTTCTCAATACAAGATTGCTAGAGAGCTAAGAGGCTTTGGTTTAATTAGAGGCAAAATAACAATGTTGTCACCACCACAATCTAATAAGGAATCTCATATGCGTCACTCTCCTATGAAGCCACCACCACCAACTCCACCGCCACCGTCACCGCCATCTCCGCAACTACAACCACCATCACCACCACCACCCGCACGTCCGTCAACACCAATATGTTGAACATCTGCTGAGTTAAAATTTTGAATTTGTGATTTATTTTTTAAGATAAAAATACAAATATAAGGGGCTAGGAATTCGTGATTTTATTATCTCCACTTTCACGAATAACGAGTTATGTTTATGTAATTGAAGAAACTCGATAATTAATCTATATTGCAGAGAAATTGAATGTCACCTCATAACCACTCAATCCCCTTGACTTTCCCAACCACCCATATTTCATCACCCAAAGTAGCCCAATCCACAATATAAATATATATATATATATTTCTATATTGAAAGAAAAAAACTCATTACTACAAGGAAATTGAAACAATGAGGGGAATATATATAATTTCATTTCTTCTAATATCATTAATCATCCATATTGAAGCAACATCAAGGTCCATGCAACAATATGATAACTCATACAAGGAATTATTTTCTCAATTTAAAGTTGCTAGAGAGCTAAGAGGTTTAAAAGGCAAAAGAGCACCACCACCATCACCAGACCCTAATAAGGCAAGTCATATGCTTGTACCTCCTGCTTATCGTCATGCACCACCACCGCCACCATCATCATCAGAAGTACCATCAAGTTATTCATGAGCTGACAGAGGCGGAATTAGAATTTTGAATTTATTTTAACATAAATATAAAGTTATAGACAAAATGATTGAGAGTTTCACCAAATCAATAAGTTTGATTTGTAGTTAAGTCCTTTTTGGGCTTGACATCATGTACCATTTCATATGTACTTAAAATTTTATTTTATCTTTTTATATGTTTTTGGTGAATGGTTTGATTTGTAATAAAAAGATTAAGGATGCTTGAAAGAGGATTATTATTACATTATGTATTTTGATTCATCTTTTTTCTTTTGTTTTAAATATATTACTTATGAACAAGCAAAATATAATAATTAGGCTAATTACATGAAGCATGTGCTTTTGCGTTCATATTTAATTTAAAAAATTGAACTAGTTAGTGTTAGATAATAGAAAAATTCTGTCTATGACAACGCTCACGAGGGGGTTGGAATGACTCTATTGGACTTATATGGTTAAATATGACATTTAGTTAAGAAATAAAGTTATACTATTGCTATGATTTTTTACGTGAAATCAATTTTTGACAAAAATAAAAACATTAAATTTTAAGAAAAAAGTGCATCATTTTTGGCCAAAAAATAATAATCAGGTGCACACGACATCTATTTATGTATATTCAATATTTTTTTATTTAAAAAATATAAAATGATAATGATCGAACCCCTTTGTTATAAAATGATATATCCAATATTTTTTTATTTAAAAAATATAAAATGATAATGATCCAACATTTATAATAGTACCCCATAAAATTTAAGTCTGATACAATAAATCTAAAATTGTATAAGCATCTACTAAACCATTTTCCCTTTAAAATATTAAATTCAAAATTCTTTTTTTTTTCTTTTTTTTAGGTGACATCTCTCTTTAATATTTTTATAAAACCCTCAAATTAAAAAAATCAGAATTTCAACAAAGCAAAATGACAAAGACTTTAGAGTCAACGAGTCAACTTTTCACAAACAAGTTGCTAATAATTAAAAGTCACGGGTTCTGATTAAATCATTAAATTAATTTGGTAAAGTGATTGGACTATAGTATAAAAATTATTTTTTTATTAATCATCTATAAAAAAAAATATTGAACAAGTTGGAAGAATGGAACAAATAAATATTAATTAAATTATCTAGTGGATTTAACCTAATATTACTTGTTCAAGCATATGATAATGTCGTTGATTTTCTCGACCCTTTTCAAGCTAGAGTATTATTTTATCGATTCTTAAAAAAATCCAAAAAGAACGGATAAAAGTAATATAAATAGGGATGTTATGGTAAGTTAATTTTCATAAAACTCATTACTATTTGAAAGAATTATGAGGGGAGTAAGTGTATTTTCATTTCTTCTAATTTTTTTGATTATTCATGAATTAATTTGTGTGGAATTAGTATCATCAAGATCCATGCAACAATATAATAATAATAATAATAATTCCTACAAGGAATTATTTTCTCAATACAAGATTGCTAGAGAGCTAAGAGGTTTTGGTTTAATTAGAGGCAAAATAACAATATTGTCACCACCACAATCTAATAAGGAATCTCATATGCATCTCCCTCCTATGAAGCCACCACCACCAACTCCGCCACCACCGTCACCACCATCTCCACGACTACCACCACCACCCGCACCTCCGTCAGCACCAATAAGCTGAACATGAGCTGACAGGGATGAAGCTAGAATTTCGAGTTGATAAATTCTAAATTCTGGAAAAGATAAATAACTTTTTTTTATTATAAAAGATATAAGGGCTTAGTGAGTATTGTGGAATTTGTAAGAAGATATGCAACCCCACTCACATGACTATATAATAAAAATAATTTTAACAATATTGTTATCAAGCTTGATGAGCTAGTGATTTAATATGGACTCAAAATAGTTTTGTTTGGTGTTGATTCTATTTTTTCAAAATATGTATGTTGATAATGTAAGCATTTCTTCAATTTATTTGTCATAATTTTTAATTTGATCCATTTTTAAAAATATATCTTTTTTGTTAGTTCTTTAACAACAAATTTTCAAATGATATTTTGGTATATCGTATGTATATTTATTTTAAATTGGGATAAAGCACAAGTACCCCTCAACCTATGCCCGAAATTTCACAGACACACTTATACTATACTAAGGTACTATTACTCCCTGAAATTATTTTATTAATAATTTTTTACCCCTTTTCAACCTACGTGACACTATCTTGTGGGTTCAATGATGATTGATTTATTTTTCAAGCTAGTGTCACGTAGGCCGAAAGGGGTAGAAAATTACTTATAAAATAGGACCTTAGTATATTATAAGTGTGTGTCTGAATTTCGAGCATAGGTTGAGACGATACTTGTGCATTTTCCATTTTAAAATCACAAAAATTTAAATTCTTCTTTACTTTTTAAAACTCTGTTACAAGTTAAAGTTAAAATAGGATAATTAAATTAAAACATGTCGAGTATAAATTGAGGTGTTAGTGATAACTTAATTTTAAAGAGAATTCATCACATTACTACTATATTGAGAATTTGAAACAATGAAAGCAATATGTATAATTTTATTTCTTGTAATATCCTTACTCATCCATGAAGCAAAATCAAGATCCAACCAACAATATGATAATTCATACAAGCAATTTTTTTCTCAATTTAAAGTTGCTAGAGAGTTAAGAAGCAAAACAAGATCACCATCATTACCATCGAAAGTTCTAGCAAGCTATGCATGAATAACTAGAATTTTAATTTTTCATATAAAGAAAAAAAACTCATTATTGAGTTTTATTAGTTTAGTGAATGTTTTAATATGAATATAGAGTTTAAACAAAAATAATTTGAATGCTGCAATATCTACAAGACTATAACCACATGTGTCCCATACCATATGTACTTTTTTTTTTTTTTGGCGAGTGATTTTGGATTTGGAATAAATGCTTAAGGATGCGTGTAGGAGGATTTATTACTATGTATTTTGGTTCATGACTCATATATATTGTAATAAAAAAGATTGACCATGAGGTAAAAGCTAGATTGTGTTTGGTAATATAATGATCGAACATGATGTTCGTCGATGAATTTAGTGAAGAATTATAGTAAAGTTACAATTTTGCTATTAAATATTGTTTTTCTTAGTTCAAAAGTTTTCTTTTTCATTTTTAGGTCTTTGAATATTGATAAGGACCTCTATTTATGTACGAGAGAAGTTAAATCCAATATAACCATTATTTTCATATTCATAAAGCAAAAAGAAAACAACTCTGAGTTGTTCAAATAGTGACGTTGAATTTTTCAACCCTTTGATTAGGATTATCGATATGAGAGAGACTTGTATAAATTGAGATGTTGAGATGAGCTAATTTTCAAGAAACTTTAATACTATTTGAAAATTTGAAACAATGAGGTCAATATGTATAGTTTAATTTCTTCTAATATCCTTGATTATACCAGTCAACAAAATAAATTTATTTATTTTGACTTTTGAGGTACCATGACATCTATATTAGTTTTGAGGGGGGAAAGTAGGTTAATATACTTTTTCAATAGTTGGGAGTATTTTTGAACTTTTTTTTGTTTTTAAAAATAATTTCTTTGTTAAAATACATAAAAATAAATGAAGAAAGTAATTTAACAAAAATATTTATAATAAAATAAATAACTAAAATAAAACGAGTAAAATATTTATCAGTCAATCACTACATTTAATGGTGATAAAGATTTCAACTTCAATACCATCTATTACACCTTTTAAAATGTCATGGTGCAAGATGACAGTATTTAATTATTTGGGTAAAATGATAAAGACCTACTAAACAAAAAATTAATAAATATTTTTATTAAGATATTCATATGGTCATGTTTTTCCTTGACATCAAATTTTTATTTTGGTATTAATGTTGAATTTGAGTTGCTTTCATTTTGTCAGATTTTTTAATTAGATGATAGGTTCAAACTAATCCTAAAAGTAGAGAGCTCTAAATACTATAAGTTGAATTTGGATAATTTGTTGTGAAATAATTTTTGGAGGACTAAAACACAAAAAAATTTGAATGTTAGGTATGTGATCATCTTATTTAAGGTTTTAGTTAGCTAGGACACAAATGTAGATATGGGTAGGATCCATAATATATTTTCTTAGGTCCGATTTGATAATATATATTTTTTATAACAAAATTTGTATCAGAAACTTCATCATCGTCATCTTTACCATCATTACCGCTATCACCATCTCCGTGATTATAATCACCTTAATTTCTTTAAAATACAAATATAAGGGCTAAAAGTTAGGGATTTCGTAAGTGGATATATAGCTTCATTCACATGAGCACCGCGCTCGCCCTAACTATAAATAAGATTGAGTCCTCCATTATATGTTCTTTTTGTTGCGAGTTTTGGATTTGGTTGTGGTTGGATGATTCAGGATTATTGTGGGTGAACTTACGATTCATGTTTTATTTTGCTTCCGAAAATAACTTTTGAACAAGAATTTTTTAAAAAATTGTACCAATTATTATCACCAAACCCTAGTTTTACAACAAATTAGGCTGAAAAATCTTAGCCCCATCCTACGTAATTAACGTGTTAGATATGGGTTGATTCTCTGAGCCAAGTTCATTTTACGAAAAACCATCTCAGTATCATATATATACTATGCTTACCTCTAGTTTAATACAATTACATATATTATCAGTTTTAGTATTTATACAATATATTTTAAAAAATTTAATCAGATATACACAATTACTTTAAATTTAAATTTCTTGTTTAATGATCCTTTAACAAATTTTTTAACTTTTTTTTTTTACTATGTCATTTGCATACATAGGAGTAGTTGGCAATTGAATCCGATTAAAACTATCATTTTTCATATCAATATAGGAAAAACAAGAAAACTTCAAGTTGTTCACATAGTAACGTTGATTTCTTCAACCCTTTGACTTAGAATTATCGATATAAGTAGGGGTGATGTGATGTCTTAATTTTCAAGAAACTTCATTACTACTATTGAGAAATTGAAACAATGAGGGTAATATTGTATAATTTCATTTCTTCTAATAACAATATCCTTGAATATATATGAAGCAAAAGCAAGGTCCATTCAACAATATGATAATTCCTACAAGAAATTGTTGTCTCAATTTAAAGTTGCTAGAGAGCTAAGAGGCTTCAAAGGCCAAAAAACAACAATGACACCACCAGAGGCTAATAAGGGATCTGGTGTGCATCTCCCTCCTACGACGCCGCTTCCACGACAACCACCACCTCCTCCACCAGCACCAACAAATTATTCCAGGATATAGTTAAAATTTTGAGTTTATTGGTTCTGAATTCTAAAAAATATAGTATATTAAGTTCGAGACGTCATGTTGCTTCCCACATATTTTTTTTTGGTTGACTATTTGACTTTCAAAGTCTTTGTCTTTTTTTTTTTTAATTATTATTATTATACTACAAGAAAATTATGAATTACATGGAGATTTTTCTGGGAATTAGTATGAAAATTTGCAAGAAAATAAGTTTTCTGCGAATTTTCTTACTAATCCCAGAAAAATCCCCATGTAATGTACTGTTTTAGTGATTTCATCCGGTGTTCGATATCCACATTAAAGTTCGACTAAATATGAATTTGCGCCGAAAAATCCGACGTTGGAATTGGGATGAGTGTTAGATTTGGATTTTTGTGAGATAATTTATTATGCATTTTGATTCATGTTTGTCTTTCACTTTTAAAAAGAAGTTATTCGATAGCGATCACTTCATTTAAGTTTATATTATACTATTTTTTTTTTTTACCTTTCAAAAAGATTGACTTTTTTTAAATATAAAATTTAAAAATAATTTATTTATTTATAATAATCATAAAAATATTACTAATAAATTTAAGATTATAAAATTGAAAAGACTTTTATTCGTTTCAAAATTACTTGTCTAGATCTACCTCTTGGATATTGATAAATATACCTCAATTTCAGCAGAATGACGAAGACTTGAGAGTCAACTTTCCAAAAATGAGTTGCTAATATTTTATTCTTATAGTTGTCTATGAATATATAAATCAAATTATTTAGTGGATTTAAGTTATATCATGCATTTTTTAAAATAAAATTATTAGAATAGTTTAACTTGTCACACATTAATTAATAATGTTATTACTCGCGTAGTCACGCACACCATTTATTTTAGATAATCATTTAACGTTAGTTATATATAATTACATTTTATATGGTCTGGTTTGATAGTCAAACAACATGTTCCTTCAAAAATATTAGTCAATTCTATTTTCGATATGAGCGATTGACTGTTGACTTCGATTTTAACCATTATTTTCATATTCATAAGAGTTCAAATAAATAGAAGAAAAAAAAAGAGGTAACTCCAAGTTAAAGTAATTAGAGAAAGAGTAATATAAATTGGAATGATGTGAACTTAATTTTCAAACTTCATTAATTTTTGAAAATTTGAAAGAATGAGGCTACTATATTGTATAATTTCAATTTTTCTAATATTCATGATTATCAATGAAGCAACATCAAGGTCTATTCAACAATATGGTAATTCTTACAAGAAATTGTTTTCTCAATTCAAGATTAATGCCAGAGAATTAAGAGGTTTAAAAGGGGAAAAAACAAGAATCACACCACCACATGCTAGTATGGTATCTCATATGCATTTTCCTTTTCCACCGCCATCACAATCACCATCACCATCATCAGTACCGACAAGTTGTACATGAAGAGACAGAGGTAGGGCTAAAATTTTGAGTTTTTGAATTCTGAATTCTAAAACATATATTTATTATTGGGTTCGAGCTGATGGTGTAATTTGTTTTGTCCACTGTCAGTGAATACAAGTTAATCTCTATGAAGATTGTCTTGTGAGAGAATTTATCATGTATTTTGATTTATGTTGCTCTTTCATTTTTTTTTAAAAAAAAGTTCTTTGACGAAATACATATAAGTGAATTGATGAGTAATTTGGAATAAAATGAACAATTAATATTAGGAAAAGATCCTTTTGTCAGAAAATTTGATCAGAATGATGTTTTATTTATATTATTTTACCTTTTGAAAATATTTTTATCCTTTTAATTTTAGTACATTTTAAATAAAAAATGGTAAAAGATCAATTTATTTTAAAATTTTAAAAAATATTATAATTTTTAAATTTTCCAATAAAATTATCAAATTTTCTGATAATTTAGCACTTTCATTGATAAAAGACTTCAATTTCAAAACCGCGTTAACATAAAAGCCATGGGACCAGACCAAAACATTTAATTATTATGGAAAAATGATGGGACTACGAAAAAAAAAACAATTTTATATTTCATTTCGTAAAATTTTTAATGAGATGATATATAAGTCTAAAATATTCTAAAAAGTAGAAAGCGCTATTTAAATATGTTATATTTAAAGGACTAAAACGTAGAGAATTTATATTTCGTAGTAAGTAATGATTTTATTTAAAGTTTTTAGTTAGATATATGATACAAATGTATATTATATTTGTGTAGGACTTATAATAAATCTTCCCATGTGCGAATTTGATTATTATTATTGAATTAAAAGCATGAAATATATCTTTTAAAAATGAATTATGACAATATGGAACTTGTACTAGCAACTTCATTATATATATCTCTAATATTATATATTGAAGTTTGTTAAAAACACCTCTAAAAACTCAAGTTATTATAGCATAGCGATATTTTTTTATATTATATATCATAGTGGAACTTTAGTTATAAACTTGTTTTTCACAATGAGGCATGCTTATATAATTTCATGTCTACTAGTATCCCTACTCATCCATCAATTTTCCTACAATGTTGCCCTAGATGTACAAGGTTTAGATCGGAATACGGGTGGACGTGCATCACCACCATCACCACCAACACATAATTTAGGAAGTCGTTGGAGACGACATTATGTACCACTAGAGCCACCACCACCTCCACCAATACTAGCGCTAGTATTGTCACCTCCACCATCATTATCATCACCTTCTCCAGTATCTTCTCTCCTATCACAACCATCACCACCTCCATCAGCACTAGCGCTAGTATCACCACATCCATCATTATCACTGGTATCAATTTCACTATCACCACCACCACCACCATCTTCACCAGTACAACCTCCACCACCACTAGCGCTTGCACTAGAATTTTCATCATCATCACAACCACCATAACCACTAGCAAGTTATCCATGAGCACCGCCACTATACTATAACTATGAGAAGATTTAATTAATTTGTAGATTTTATTGATCGAATCACGTAAATTTTGTGCAAAAATCAAGTCTGAGAGCTAGTAAGTTTTCTAAATTTTGTTAAGTCTGTAGAGGCTAATTGATTCAGAATTTGAGATTTATGATTGGTTTATTGAATTTAATTATGTAGTAACTTTTTTCTATTTTGTGAAATTTTAATAATTGATAAAATATTGAGATTTGACTTAGTCAGAGATGGAAAAAAATAAAAATATATATGTACTTTCAATCAAGATTTTCCTCTGCTAGATTGTCCACTCCCACTATGTACTACTTATTTTAATTTGCTTTTTTTTTTTTGCTATTTTATTTTTGATAAGAAAGTAACTTTATTATGGAAAAATTATACGGATAAGCAAACTCATACTATTTAATTACTCATCATAGCTATAGTTTGCTATAATTACCACTCCGACTAACATTATACGTTCATTACGTGGGCTGACTTCGAGTTTGTATAATTAGTCATGTTTGTATATGTATAATTCGCCAGGATATACAAATAAATATGTATAATATACAATTTTTTAGCCTATATACATATACAATTCACCTCTCTCCCACTCTGTGCCCTCTCTCGATCGCCTCTCTCCTCTTTCTCTCAATCTCGCTCACCTCTCCTTCCTCTCCCAATCTCGCTTGCCATTTATACAAATGTATATGTATAATGTACAATTATATACATATACAATTCACCACTCTCTGTCCTCTCTCGCTCACCTCTCTCCTCTCTCTCCCAGTCTCACTCGCCTCTATCCTCCCTCTCCCAATCTCTCTTGCCATATATACAATTACATATGTATAATATACAATTATCTAACCAATATACATATACAATTCACCTTTCTTCCACTCTTTTCCCCCTCTCTCTCTCGCCTCTCTCCTCTCTCTCCCAGTCTCGCTCGTCTCTCTCCTCCAAATAACATGTAGCTACAAATTGTAATTGTCAAACTATAGCTATAAAGAATAATTAATTATTTTTAAGTGACTATACGTAAAAGTTTCCCTTTATTATTCAAAAGGATAAAAGTTTTGAAAATATTTCTTTTGTGAGTAGTTAGATTTGATTTCAAAGATTATTGTTATATAATTTTTTTTTGCTTCATAATAAAATGTGTTTGAACAGAAAACAATTAATGCTCACCAAACTCTGGCAGGGAATTATTATGCATTTGTTTCAGCCAACTACCTCTACATTTACCAATTACAATATTATTTTTATGGGTAAATGTAAATAATTTATTTAATTTTTTAATTTTTATTATATTTTTTATTTTAAAAGTAGATTATTTATTTTTTTAATTGAAAATTAATATTTCGTAAAAGATTAATTTATTAAGATGACTAATATATATTCTCAAATAATTTAAGTGAAAAAATAGCAAATATGACCAAAAAGATTGTTTCTCCTAACTAGTTAGAAGGTCAGAAAAATAACAGTTTCCAGCAAATGCAAATTATCTATCTTGATCAAATTATGTAATAATTTGAGGGTATAATTGGAAATAAAATTTTTGTGCATGTTTTTATTCAAATATAAAATGAGGTGAGAAATAATGAACCAAACACTTGATAAAATTAAACATTACATTACCAATCTCTACATTACTAACCTCTGCATTGCTAATTCCGTATTATTGATATTAATCTTTGTACCAAACGATCTAATGTCAAGGTAAGTGATGATCTTATTTAAAGTTTTTAGTTAGATATAATAATGTGTGTGTTAGGATCTATGAGGAGTTTTTCTTTGGTGAGAATTTGATTATTTTTCTTATAATAAATGATGATAAGTGAGACTTGCACCAAAGACTTCATTATACATATGTGCTTTTATATTATATATAGAAATTGCATTCGGAATCATATCTAAAAACTTAAGTTATTAGTGTGAGATGACAATTTTCACAATGAAGCCTACATACAAAATTTCATGTCTACTAATTTCTTTAGTCATCCATGAATTAATGATGGTGAAGTACAAGTGTTGTAGCCTTTCAGCAGAAGCATTAAAAAGTTTAGACCGAGATAAGGGTGGAGTAGTACCAGCACCGCCAACTCCAGAGCATAATGTAGGACGGCGTTGGAAGCGTGATGTACCCCCAGGACCACCACCACCTCCATCAACAGTAGCACTAGTATCACCACCTCCATCACTATCATCATCGCTATCATCACCACCACCATCACCACCACCACCACCTCCATCAACACTAGCACTAGTATCACCACCTCCATCACCATCATCATCGCCATCATCACCACCATCATCATCATCATTATCACCACCACCGCCACTGTGAGCGCTAGTATCGCCAACTTGACCTTCATTATCACCACCACCACCTCCTTCAACAGTAGCACTAGTATCACCACCTTCATCACCATCATCATCACCACCATCACCACCTCCATCAACACTAGCACTAGTATCACCACCTCCATCACCATCATTATCGCCATCATCACCACCACCATCATCATCATTATCACCACCACCACCACTGCGAGCGCTAGTATCACCACCTCGACCTTCATTATCACCACCACCACCACCACAAGCGCTAGTATCACTACCTCGACCTTCATTTTCACCACCACCACCATAATTATCATCATCACCACCACCACGAGCGCTAGTATCACCACCTCGACCTTCATTATAACCATCACCACCACAATTATCATCATAACCACCACCACCACCACGAGCGCTAGTATCACCACCTCGACCTTCATTATCACCACCACCACCATAATTATCATCACCACCACCACCACTAGTATCACCACCTCGACCTTCATTATCACCATCACCACCACCTTCACCAGTACAAACTCCACCATCACTACCACCACCTCCACCAGTACTATATAGGCGATAGCACCACCATCACCATCATCACCTCCACTAGTGTACAGACACTAGCACCACCACCTTCATCGTCATCATCATCGTCGTCGTCGTCGTCGTCGTCGTCATCATCATCATCATCATCATCAAAACCTTTAGTATCACCACCACCGGTAAGCTATCCATGAGCACCGCGCTCACCACCACTATGCTACAACTATGAGAAGATTTGTAGATTTTATTAGTCGAATAATCACATAAATTTTATGCAAAAATCGAGCTTGAGAGGCTAGGTTGTTTTTTGAATCTTGCAAAGTATGTAGAGGCTTGATTCAGGATTTGAGATTTATAGTTGATTTCCTCCATTCAGAATTATCTATTGATTAAAGTTATTCTTTAAAAAATTTAAACAATCAATAAGATATCATAATTTGACATGGTCAAATATAGAAGAAAATAGAAATATATATTTGAACTTTCAATCAAGATTTTCGTAGCTAGTTTCGCCCACTTGCATGCAAAGTTACAAAAAAATTTAATTTGATTTTTTGTTTGCTATTTTATTTTCGAGACATGCAATTTTTTTATTCAAAGTTATATAGAAGTTAGAAAATATTTGTTTTTTTATGAATGCTTAGATTTGGTTATGAAAAATTGTTTATTTTTGTTTCTAAATATGATATTAAAATGTGTTTGAACAAGAAAACAAAATAAAGTGATAGTGTATATAAGTAAACATGGGCGAAATAACTTTAAGAGATATTTGTACTTGGTTCAGGATTATCGCGTAGATTATTCTACTCATGATTTTGCTACCTGAACACTTAAAAGTTAAACCCAATGAAACTATATATCTTGGTACGTGTAATACATTCATCTTCGCATGAAATTATTGTTTGAAGGTGGTAAAATTGAGAGAAGAAGAAGAGGTGGGTCTCCTTGGAAAAAGGAAGAAGAAAATACATGACTCAATAATCATTTCAAGAAAAAAATATTCACAACTAATATGAATATATAATGATCAATAAATTCATCATACATGTCATTTTAATTATACATGTGAATGGGAGACTTTTATTTTCCAAAACACATGAAGGTGTAAAATCATTGAATTATATTAAATTTGTAATCTGAATTGATAAGGATACTAATATTAATATACATAGACTAATGCATGGATGTTGAAATTGCCATTTGAGATACTATACATTCTTTTAATAAAATATAACGATTGAAGAGTCCCAGAGAGAGATGAATGTGTTTCATTAAGTAATTTAGGATAATCTTTTTCTCATGAACTGGTTTTTTGGAGTTGAGATAGAACAAGATCTATCTTTTCACGTGGTAGTAGATCCCATGTTACTGTTTACCACCAGATATCTAGTCGTGAGTGTGAGGTGGGATGTTGAAGATTCTCACATCAAATGAAAAAGAGATGAGCGGTCTCCTTATTGACCTTAGACAATTCTCTCCTCATGCACTGTATAGCTTTAAATTTGAAATTATGTTAGACACGAGATCCATATTTTTACGATAACTACTATATCTTTTTTTTCATTTTTAAACAACTAATTATGTACGTTGTCTAATTTTATTATCTCAACAAAATGTTGACTCCACCAGCTACCTTAAAAGTATATTGAATGCTCAAATTACTTTCAATGTATATCGGCTAGATAATTGTATATTATATATATGTATTTGTATATATGGAAACTGAGATTGGGAGAGGGAGGAGAGAGGTAAGAGAGATTGGGAGAGGGAGTAGAGAGGCAAGCGAGAGAGGGTAGAGAGTGGAAGAAAGGTAAATTATATATGTATTTTGGTTAGATAATTAGATATTATACAGATGCATTTGTATATATGGCAAGCGAGATTGGGAGAGGGAGGAGAGAGGCGAGGAAGAGAAGGCAGAGAGTGGAAGAGGTGAATTATTTATGTATATTAGTTAGATAATTGTATATTATACATATGTATTTGTATATTCTGGCGAATTATACATATACAAACGTGACTAATTATACAAACTCAAAGTCGACCCACGTAATTCATGGATAATGTTAGTCACGAGTGATAATTATAACAAACTATAGCTATGATGAATAATTAAGTAGTATAAATTTGCTTAACCACGTAATTTTTCCTATAAAAATGGCAAGGAAAGAAATAACAAAAATGAACCTTAGCTAATTCACCATATGAAATTAATTATTATATAATGAAAATGTAACTAAATAAGATACCACATCCAGGCTAAATAAAAGAATTCCTGATCTTGTCGGAATTGGAGCAGCTATTTCATTCGCATCTGGCTTGACTGAAAGGATGGAATGGGCTGAGAAGTTGAGTTTTTTATTCCAACTATCGAGGAAAGAACCTCTTTTTGACCTTGTGGTATGAATTTATATATATATATATATATATATATATATATATATATATATATATATATATATATATATATATATACTATAATATTAGTACGTTAAACTTATATGGTCATCCAGCTATAACAAATAGCGCCTCGATCAATATGGAGGTGGGGGTAAGGGGAATAGTAGTTTAGAGGCTCGACTTTGTAGCGATCCTTCAGCGAAGAGCGGGCCAATAATCTTTGATGATTTACTGGCCCGATCTTCGGTGGCGGAGGACTCGGCGGATCAGTTCTCGGGTTGGTAGGTAAAATCATGGCAGAAATAGCCAGTGGACAAAAAGAGGCTATCTTTGTAAAACTATTACGAAATATGGCTATTTCTTGTAAACAAAATAATGCAAGAAAGATATAAGTAATATTAGTCTTCATTTTGTTTATAATTTGGAATTTTTTGCGTATTAATTCTTTTAGATTAATTTGTTAGGATTTTATAGTATTATAAGGTTTGATTGGAAGACTTCAATTAGTCAAAAAGATAATATGAAAAAAGAAACAATAAAGAAATTTCTTCAATTTCCAAAGAAGTTGCATTCATACACCATTGCAATATTAAGTAAATTATTCACGTGTGACACACCTTTAAGAAAAAAGGAATATAATGGCATAAATTAAAGATTATTTTTTACATTTTTTAAATGTAAAGTAATTTAAAACCCTCGTTAAATGAAGGATAAATAAAAAGGGAAAAAAAATCTCTAACAATTCTCTTATTTTAAATTATGAAAAACGCCTCAATATTTCACTTAGAAAATATGAACATGGTAACGTGACATCATTAGTGGTGGAGCTATAAGCATATAATTTCACCATAAGGTTCATAGAACTCAATAATTTTGCTATAAACCCTATTTTATATTTTCAGATTATATATAAAAATAACTTAATGAAGAATCTAGTGAACTACATTTTCTAGAATACAGTATTCATAAACTCAAAATCCTAACTACGTCTTTGCACACCAACAAATCAAAACTTTGAGTCAACTATAGCGATGATCGTCAATATGGAGACGGTGTGGTAGGTGGTACAATTAGTAATCTTGGCCTAATAGTTGACGCGGCCATTGGTGATGGTGATGGTGGAGAAGGTCTCATCTACTCATAAACACCTAGTAGTGGCCATATTTCTAAATGGCTATTCTGAAAAATGGACATTTCTTGTGGTTGAGTTAAAATTCAAGGTCTCAACTCGTTTTTTTTAAAAAAATTATAGTATCAAATTAAAGTCAGTACCATCATATCTTATTGTTTACCCATTGTTGAGTTCTCAAATTATATTGTCCAAACTTCAAATATTCAGTCTTGAACATTCAGAAATATTGAATTTCACGTCATTGGCGACGATAAAAAAAAGTAATTTATTTATTGTCTTTAATAATTCTCACCTAATGACTTAGCTCTCTGGATAGAATTATTCCTAACGTTCATTTCTTCATTTAAAAAAAATGAGAAAACTTAGAAAACATATATCATAATTTATGTAATTAATTTCTTCTCGTATTCATCTGTTGAAACATTGAATAATGTCTTTAAAGACCGATGAACACTTCAACTTCAAGAAATTAAATTCTTATATATATATATATATTACATCGAGACAGCTCTTTTTTTCTTATATAGTATCTATTTATGTAGTATTTGATCTAGCTTAATTAATTTTAATTCATACTTTCTTAATTGTATTTTAAAAATTCAAACTCGAAAGCTCTATTTGTAGCAGCGTAAATAGAACTTTTTATCTTTGCTAGTATCATTGACTCTCTCCATGGATACATATATTTGTATTATTTTGGAAATTTTTTAATTTTAATTTTTCATTCGATACTCTGAAATTCGATCAATTCAATTTTGCACTACGTAAGGTCTCCGAGGGAGTGTTACCTACCAAGATTTTTTCATACCTGAGATTCAAATCTAAGACATATGATTAAGGGATCGAGGAGCTATATTATTTTGGCATGTAAGGAAAACTTTGCTTCATTTATATATGTAAATAATTAAACCAAATCGTCACATCACATTATATATGTAATATCAAATATATTACAAGATAATTCAAATAACATTAGCAAGATGTATAGCGCTTGTCGTAAAGAAGCAAGTGGAAAAGTCAATAGCATCGATAAGAGTTTTATTGATGGTATAAAAATATGTAAAATGTAGAGATACGAATAAACCAACATAGTATATATATATATATATATAAAAGTTGCATGACATCCCTACGATGCATGTGGCACGATTTTATTGGCCCATAGAAATCATCTAAACCGAATGGATAATTTTTATTTATTTTTAGGTACATAATAAAAGAAAGAGAGAGCTAAATAAAAATTTTAAAATCGTTCATAAAATATTACACGTTCAGTATATAGGTGGAGGCGAAAATAATGTTGACTTATCTCGTTGGCTTAGTTATTGGCCCGTCGTCCTTTGGTGGTGGTGGTGGTGATGGCATAATTCTGCTCTGGCGAGCTGAAACAGCCAGCAGAGGCCACATTCCTATACCTATAGGGGCTTTGTGTATACATATATTGTCAAAAATGGACACTTCTTGTATAACTAGTAATGCAATGATAAAAGTTAAAATAATCTTCATTTCTATTAGTTAAAAAAAAAGTATCTTCTCTTATTATTTTGGTTAGAATTTATAGGAATATGTTTTGTTAGTAGGCCTTGAATTAGCCAAAAAAATAATAATAAACATTATAGAAAAGTTGATGAAATTTCAAAAGGACTTAATCAATTTACCAACATCATCGAACGTTATCATTTTAAATTCATTAACATGTCACTTTTTTCTACATTTAGGAAATTTAGATTTTCTAATACAATTTGCAAGGCAATTTCTTCTAGCAAGGAAATCATGGAGTACGGCGAGATAAACGATCTAATTAGATGTATTTTACTATCATATATATTATTATTAATATCTATATTTTTAAAATATTTTGTACCTTACCATTATTTAACAGTTTTTAACCATATATTGAGAAAGATACGCTTAGATACATGTATTTATTGCTACCAGATACACTAAAATAGGGAGAGAGGCGAGCGAGATGAGGAGGGACGCGAGTGAGATTTTGTTATGCATCTGAGATATATGCTAATAACGGTAGATACACACTATATACATGTATCTAATATGATTGACATGTATCTGAGATACCAGATACATAGGAGAGTGGTGAGTGAGATGAGAGAGAGGCAAGGGAGGCAAGCGATACATGTATCATGCAATTTGATTCACATGTACCTGGGATACCAGATACATAGGAGAGTGGTGAGTGAGATGGGAGAGAGGCAAGGCAGGCAAGCGTAATTTGTTATGTATCTCAAATACATGTGAATCCACTTTGATTCAATGTATCTAGAAAAATTTTAACCTCATATATTGTGAGATACATGTATTTGGATGTATCTGAATGTATCTAGACACACCAAAATCTGCAGGTAAGATATGTAATATTGCAAACTAAAGCTTATCAAAGTAATTAATTAGTTCTTAAACTGGTGGGATTTATGTAAATTTTCCTTTCATTATCCCTTTTTTGTGTTATATTATTCTCATGATATACTAATCCATTCTTTGATTAGTATATCTTTTGGGAAAGTGTATATAGTTTATTGTTCTTAGAGTTACCTCGCTCAACAACTCCTAACATATGCGAGACTCGAAATTTAATCAAATTAGTTTTTCTTTGATCGTGATTTTTTATATATATATTTATATTTTAATTATTATGACTTATTATTCAACTTTTTATTCCAATTATGTAATTCTTATTTTTTTTAAAAAAAATCTGTCTGAATTTAGGGTTAAAAATAAGAAATCTAACCTTCAAAATATAAATTAGGATAGAAAAATATATTCTTAAGGCGTGTCTAGCTAGGTCAAAATCAAATCAATGAATTATCCTTTTCGTCTTTAATATCCATTCTTGAAGCACAAGTAAATAATTTTTTATAGACATGAAATAAGCTAAAACAATACTTATATAGACCAAGGGAGTATCAGTCTTTAGTCTAATGCAATGACTTTTATACCAACACATTTTTTTTTTCATTTTTTCCTAATATCTATGGCAACGAATTCTTTGTCATTAATTATTCTTGTTGAATTTAAAGTCTTGATCAGTCCTTGATCAATAACACATTAAAGGAAAATTATTCACAACTATTAATGTGAAAATAAAAAATCAACAAATTCTTGTGGAAATTTTCACAAACTAATTGGGTGTGTATATTCGTGAAGGATATTTTTGTAAAAAAATATTTTTATACAATGCATACTATTTTTAATATATCAAAGCAAATAATGTATAAAAAATAATCTATACAATAACTAATACATGCATTACTAATACACAATATTAAATATTATTTTCATGCACGCTATCAAACGATCTCTTACTTTTTAGCAAACTCACGTTGTAAATTGCACCAAGGCCATCTTAAGAAAAAGAATTCTTATTATCTCACTTAAAAAAATACTCAAATTGCCTATTTTCTAATTCATTAAAAATTTCATATTTTAACCGCGTTCAAATAGGAATTTCCATCGAAAATACCTATTTTTTAATCTTTTATGGCGAAATATATACAAGGAAGTTGAAATTGATATGTCCTATAGGAATTTTACAAAATTTATCTGATATTTATTTTTTCAACATTTTGACTTATCAAATGCATACCCCCTAGGCCCCTACCAAGCCATACACACTAAATTCTAAAATATGAAAAAGAAAATATTACAACCCATCATAAAATCTTCAACAATTATATTTAAGTTTTAAGAAGAAAAAAAATGATGATAGTAATTTATATCTTAGCATTTCTTGTTATACAAGAAGTGGCTATTTTTCAAAGTAGCTTTACAGAAATAGCCAATTTAGGTATAGAAATGTGGCCACTGGCTATTTATGCAATGAGACCTAATCCGCCGCCTCCACCCCCACCAGAGGCCGCGGATAAGTCAGGTCATAGTGCATCACTTGCATCTAAATTACACATGTGAGTGATGCGCATATATATATATATATATATATATAAATTTTCACTATTTTAATAACTAGCACTCTTTGTGACTTAGTATTATTTATTTAATATCTGAAGAATGCAAAAATTCAGTGGGTATTGATATGTTTGCGATCGAAGTATAGTTATATGATAATAATGTGATTAATTTATTTTTCACTAAAATGGAATATTATATTCATGTGTAAGCCTTATCATGAAATTGTTTTTTTTTTATTTCTCACTTTTGTCTCGACTCTTAATCATTAATTATTTTCTAGGTCTAGTAGCATAATATATTTTGTGCACTTGCTATATAATTGAGTATCATTCTTTTATTTCATCCATCGATACTTGAGTCAAGTCACTAAACTTTTTGCGGATAATAAACAACATAAATCTAATTAGTCCAATAATAAACATCTTAATTGAGGAGTAACTCAAGAGATTACTTGTATCAGCGATCGAATATGTAGTTTAATAACATTTAACCATCATATTCTTTTAGTAAACTGTGATTGATGACATTTAAAACCATTTAAGTAAATCAGGTCAAGATTTGGGTCCAATTAGAATGAGTTGGTCCTCAATAAATCAAAATATTAATTTAAGAATTTTAAATATTTTTTCCTAAAAATTAAGAATAACCACATCATCAATATGTAAGAAAAATGATGTTTCGAGTTTAAAATGCCCATGAAAGTTAATTAGACAAAGTTGGATGATCATGACTCATGAGATGATGGCTAACGAAACAGAGTTGAATAACTTTCGAAAAATAAAACAAAATTAAGCGACTTTGAAGGTCTATTACAACCAACCATTCATTTCACACATTCAACTCAAACCAAAAGCTCTCAAAGATTGGGCAATCAGACCAATGATGAGATATTGGGCTGGGCAAACAAATGCATTATACCTGAGCCCAGTCCCAAGTAGGACTAGTAGACATTATTGGGAGATTTACATAAATAAAATTATTTCGCGTTGTCAATTGTCATTCAACTTTGATCCCATGCTAAAATAGTCGTCACGTTAAAAATTAGAGCTCTATTATTGACGGATCATCATAAAACTTATTTTTCCACAATTCATGAAAGAACTTTATTATAAATTGTATCATAAAACTTGTTTTTCCATAATTTGATCATCATAAAACAAATTTGACTGTTGAACGATATCCTTAATTTGTCTTACCGTGCATCATGTATATTATCATCAGAGGCGTAGCTAGGTGGGGGTTTGTGGGTCTGGACGAACCCAGTAGCTTTTTCATAAATCTTGTATTTGTACTGGAAAATTAACTAAATATATATGTATATTAACTTGTAAACCCTAACAAAATCAATTGACGATTATAAATGACAAGGCCAGGCTCCACAAAAAGATAAATCTAGGATTAATTATTTCTTTTCCGACTTCTCATTTGATATTCAATATTCGTACTAGGATCAGAAATGTCATAGTTACATAGGAACAAGGGAGTTATATGTACCCCTTCGATGAAAAGTTACATTATATTGTATGTTCAAGATTAAAATTATTATTTTTATATACAATAAATGTTGAATCCTCCTGACTTCTTTATGTGTTTAATTTTTCATATTTTGAACTTCTTAATGAATCATGTGTTTGCTTCTTAATATTTTAAATCCTCTTAATATAATTAAAATTCTGACTCTACCACTAATTAAATTACAGACTAATTTAAATTTATACTGCATACGGCCTATATAAATGGAAGCACTCCCTAATAACATATTTTCAAAACTAAAAAATGATCATATCGATTCACCATGACCCTAACCGTAGCCGTAACCGTAACACTAACCCTAATTGGTATGTATAACAAGAGCAAAGTGAAAGGAGTATTAGGCAGGCAAAGTGCCTAACACCTTTCAAAGAAGTTGAATTTTTGCCTATAATATGCTAAACACATCATTCATTACCTTAGTTTTTTAAATAATAAAAGTGAACTTTGAACAAGGCACATGGAATGCTACCACATGCAAACTAATTAACCTACAACTACTTTATAAGCACTCTTACCTCTCTCTTTTCTAAAAAAAACCCTACTTTGCTTATCCTTTTAGTCAAATGCCTTCTAGAAGAACTCAAAAGGTAATATATTCTCCGTTCATTTTTACTTGTCACGTTCGTTTTTTGAAAATTAACTATATAAACATTGATCAACATTTTAAGATGTATTGATTCTCTTATTATACTAATATGAGAACGATTACATCTTTATATATTTTTCATATAGTTCTCAAAAACAATTTAACATTAATACAATTTAGTTTTGCTTCAAAAACTTAATCAAATTGACTTTTACGAAATCAAACATGACATGTATAGACTAATTACATATAGAAAAACTCCAAACTCAACACCAAAATAAAAATGTTTCATGGAACTACTAATGCCATCAATGACTAAACCTAAAAATTATGACCATTTAGAAGACAAGAAATTAAGGTTTCATACTATGAAGCAAAGAGAGATTCAAAGAAACCACTCACATGCCCACATGGGCTATTCATAAAGTCAATTTACACAACTCCCACATAACATGGTGTACTTGTAAATTACCTAATGTCATAAATCATATTACCAGATACGTTATCCGTTCAACAATAGTTATTCACTTTTAGAATATTTAATAATACTTTTTCAATTTATGAAATCAATAGATGATTTTACTCTTAGGTCCTAATTTATCCTTATTGTTAATTACTGTCATTTTGCCTATTATATTTTTTCAAGACATTTGTATTTATTATACATAAAGAGAAATACATTAAATTACCTTTCTATTTATAGTTTTTTAAGAAGTATGCAAAGTCAATATTATTAAGTATTGTTGAATAGAGGAAGAATATGCTAATTTTTTAAATAAAATTTTGAAGGAATATTAATACAAAGTCCTTAATTTCTTAAAAAAATTAATAATGTTTATGATAGTGAATCTCAAACTTATTAAAATAAAATGCCCTATCATCTTTCCTTAATTAAAAGTTTTAATAATTAAATACATAATATAATATCTTTGAAAATTAAACCTTAAGTCAAAATTATGACAAATATGAAGACATTAAACACTTTTAATAATAAGTAAGTTAGAATATGAGAATGAAATATAAAATATTTTATCCACACTAATTATGATATTCACTACCTCATCTCTAATATTATAATATACTTTATCATATAATATTTTACATTATTGACAAGACCATACTCTTAGGTCGGTGCGTTCACGTGTTAGCTTGGCTCGATACACGTATAATAGAACAAATACTAATTATTTATTTATAACATACGTAAACTATACAACAACATAATTAATTTATTAATTTTTTTCTTTTATCTAATTAGTGTGTTACACATATTATAACTTATACTAATAAAAAATGTCTTCATCAAGACCTAATTAGCGTAAATTGTGCAACCTAACTTTATAGAGACTCTTTATAATTAATTAATAAACTCTTTTAATGTTTGGTCTTCTTATGTAAGCTTCGTTTGCTTATCAAATTAATAAGTGCCTTCTAGAAATACACTCTACTACTAAATACTAATAACTAATGTCATAAATTATGAATTATTTCGACGGAGACGAATTTAAAATTTAAAATTTAAGAGTGTAGTTGATATTTTTGAGTTAACTTATGATATATTTTACGTCTCAGTTTATGTGATACTTTTTGAATTTTGATGTATCAATAAGTTTATCTTTTACTATAATTTTTTCATATATCTTTTAAATTGTCATTAGTTGACTGATTTATCGTAGTTATTTACTCGAGTATACAATTTTGTTTTAAATATATTGGAAGATTCCATATATGTCTTACGATAAAAAATTAAATTATTTGACTCTCGAAATTTGAATCCGTCATTGCATTTTGAAGACACTAAGGGCTCATTTGGTATGCGAAAAATAAGAAATAACTAGTTTTAAAATTATTTTTCCCGTTTTATATGAGATAAATTAATGAAATCATCGTTTTAGAATTATAATATTTTTAATTTTATATTTAAAATAAAATAATAATTTTGATATTTTACTGATTTAAAACAACTTATTCCTCGAACAAACGAAACGTTTGAATGAAGCAAATAGATTCCAAAAACTGCTCACATGGGCACATAAAGACAACTTATATAACTTTCAAATAAACTATAGGTTAAAACTTCTTTCTTTAATAAATTTCTAAAAAAGAGGTAGTTGCATGAAGTACATTTGGCTAATGGAATCTCCTGATCAAATCAGCATAATTTATGCAAATTATATAAATTTATTCAAAATTAAATACTTTTAAAAAGTTGAGAATATATCTTTAATAACAATGGAAAAAAATTATTAATTAAAATTTCATCTACAAACATATATCAGAAATTTATTAATATATTATTTTAGGCTTCCCGATTTTAATATCAGCATAAAAAAGTTATAAGAGCGCGATAATTATATTATTTTGAGACATTTTTAATTAAAAATAACGAGATATTTTATCTATCAAAGTATGTTCAACTAATATCTAATGGAAAAAAAATATCATTGTTAAAAATCAAGAGATATAAGCTTAGCAAAACTTTGCCCTACTAATTAATCTATATTTCTCTTGAATTGAAAAAAATGATAACGCCATTTAACTAACCACATGGGATGTCTAGCGTTCTATTTAATTATATTATTCGAACTTTTAAAAATTATTAATATTTATATCAATGTTTGATATTTCAAAAAAATACATATATGACTATGTACTTCGTTATATTTTTGTTAGGAAAAATGCAAAAGTACCCCCTCAATTTATGCCTAAAAATTCAGAGACACACTTATACTATACTAAGGTCTTATTACCCCTGAACTTATTTTATAAGTAATATTCAACCCCTTTTCGATCTACGTGGCATTAGCTTGAAAAAAATCAATCAGCGTTGGGCCCACAAAATAGTGTCACGTAGGCCAAAAGGGGTAGAAAATTATTAACAAAATAAGTTGAGGGGAGTAATAGGACCTTAGTATAGTACAAGTGTATCTCTGAAATTTCGAGCGTAGATTGAGGAGGCACTTGTGCATTATCCCTTTTTGTTATTAAAAAATATTTCTTGACCGCAAGTGATCAATATGAAATTTATTCTCAAATTAGAATCGTCTTATAAAAATGAAGAACGGAGAAATAATACTTATGAGTCGTACACACAAAGTCAAACAAGAATTTTTCTTATTTTCATATATGTGAATATGCCTAATTATTGTACGAATAACTTTATCCTAAATAAATTGTGTCCAAGCTTGATATGTCCATTCGATAAAATATTGAATATATATCATATTACAAAATAACATCACTAATATCTAAATCTCTTGTTCTTGATGTAACAAATTAGGTCCACTTATTGGAAAAAAAAAATGGGACCATAATACTATTTTTATAATGTATTTGGTCCTTGCATTGTACCTCTCACAAGTGTTATTTTTGCACCACTAAAAAATGTGATAGGTGATAAGTAGCTTTATATTTATAAAACTAGATTTTTGGTTTGGCTTTGAAAAATTTTTTTTTTTTGATAAAAGAAAAAATATACTTCAAAAATGAAATAAAAGAGAACTTTTGTTATATATCAAGGAAAATCGCGGTTAATACTTTTTTCGAGTGAACATCGAGTAACCATTAATTTTCCTTTTGTGTAATAATTCACAAACAACATAACAAAAGATAAATAAATTTGATACAGAAAATTTATTTTCTGCAATTATAGGTAAAAAAATTCGAACTTGAAACCTTTATTATTTATGAAAGTCCAATCTACATTATTTGAGCCACCTTTGTAACATATTATGTTCCACATGTATGTGATTTAATTTTTGCAAAACCTAACTTTGTTGGACTATTCTAGTGACTCATTTAATATACCTAGTAACTTGAGGAAAAAGATATAACCAATATAGGTTGTGGTGCAGTAATGAGATTATTTCGTTCTTAATTAGAGGTTTTAGGTTTCGATTTTAGGTATGAAAAAATATCATGTCGAGAGCGTCACCCTTAAATAATAATGTTGATGATAATGTTGGTTGACTTATGATTTTGTATAAGCATATTGTCATAATAAACTTTTATTATTTTCCTTTTAGGTTTTTCTTCTTTTTTCCTTTTTTTATTTTTCCATAAGTCGAATGAGAAGAAAATGCATTTCTAAGTGAATTTCAAGCAAGAGAAAAAACAGTTTGAATATTTGACTAAAAAGAGAGTTTTTTTTTTGGAATCATTTTACAATTTGCCCTTTTTAAAATTAAGTTTTTATAAATAAAATATCAAGAGAGATATTTATTATTTAAAAAAAGATGTAACTTATTAAAGAAAACTATCAAACAAGTCTGTTCGAGGACATTCGATAAAATTAAAACGATACAAAAGATTAACATAATTTTTATGTAAAGACGACACCCACAAATTAAAACGATATGAAATTAACTTGACCTCTACACAATAATGACATGCACAAATTGAAATAATTAGATTTTTTTAATTATCGAACAAATTATCTTATCATAATCAATGCACCCTTGACTTTTAGGATTAATATATTACTTTATAAGCAATTTGTCATCTCTTTTTCTTTTCTCTCTTATTGATTAATTATTATTAATATATATGTATATATATAAAAAACTTAATTGGTTTATCATTTTTGTCAAATAAGTCTCCTCTAGCAAATTTATATAAACAAATATAAAAATGGGTCCTTGAAATACTACTAATTAAGTCATATATGAACCATCTAGAAGACACACAACGTGTGAGTGAAGCAAAAAGATTCTTTTGTTTGAAATAATAAATACAAAGTTCAATTAAATAAATAAATATACTAACTTAAAACAAACTATAATATTTGTGTAAATATATTAACATTTAAAACTTGACTTATCGTCCACACACCAAACACTAAAATCACCTGACATGTATAATATCATAATATTCAGATAAGTATTTTAATAAATTTTACATATATTTAATATTCGAGTTTTTAATTATTTTTTCCCCTCAAATTTCATATTCAATTAAACTAATAACATATTTAACCAATTCTAAAGGTTTCTTATTTTTGAAAATAGTATAATTGAACCCCCCCCCCCCTCCCCATTACCCCATTTTTTAATTTTTTTTTTTTGAAAATGACATTAAATCAAATAAAAAGTATAAAATTTAAAAAAAATCTAAATGGAACAAAATCTTGATACCAAAAATCAAAAAATGTTGTTCATGTGGTCTATAATTAATGTGGAAAAATAAAAAGAAGATAGCTTATCAAATGTTCCAAAGGGCAATATAAGTCCATGTTAGGTTTATAATATCAATGTCATATTCTTCAAAATCAATTTGATACGTTATCCAACTGATATTTTTTCGTTTGTTTTTGACTTTTTACTCGAAATTTATAAACTGATTATTTACTGTATCACTATAATCTTTGATTTAATATTATTTGAAGTGTGAAAATAACGATAATATTTATCGTTACAAGATAACTTATCAAAGTTATTTCCCCAAAGCTCATTGATATACACACATTATAATATAATTTTACAAATAGTGCTCATATCAATTATCAATTCACTAATTTATCTTAATTTGTGAATAAAAAATTGATAGCTTTATTTGCCCTACCACATGGGTTTACAAGTTTAGGTGAGCTGTATACCAACAGTAACATGTGTTTGGTCCTCTTTTTTTTCGATTTTTCGTTATCGTATTATTTTATTGTTATTGCTTTTTCCTCGTAACTTCTTTACTGTTTTTCTTGAATCGAAGGTCAATGCAAACATCTTTTAAGCTTTCACTAGGTAGTTTTTCTAAATTTTATTTATAAATTATACTGAATAGATTAACCGACTTATTTTCTTTAAAAAAAAAAAGTTCATCACATCATAATTAATTAACTCCACATTTTAAATGTACATTTTTTTGAGCAAATAGGAAAGTTGTCCCCAACTTTACTTTGAGTTTGTTTACTTGTTTGAGACGAGACGTATAGTTATAATACTGTTTGAATATTTCTTTTATTTTTAATATGAGATTTTATTATTCTCGATTAGCATATCTAAAAATTGTTTGTTAGCGGATGCGTAAATAATCTACAACATGTTAGGTCCACATAATGGAAAATAAGAGGATTTTTGGGACCATATTTTCTTTTCACGTAATATTATTTTTGGATTATTTGTGCCAATATTAATTGTTGTATTGTCAATTTATTTAAGTACCGTACACTTATTTTTTTTTCCAAACCACCACGTCTCAATTTTCTAACTCCTTTTTTTGACTCCAAAGAATGGACGTCCATTATTTGTTTATTTGACATTTTTCTTGAAAAAAAAATATATATTAAATAAAATATTACGCCTTCACGTTTTTTTAGTTGTTATAAGGAAAAATGCACAAGTATCCCTTCAAACTATGTCCAAAAATTCAGAGACACACTTATACTATACTAAGGTCATATTACCCTCTGAACTTATTTTATAAGTAATTTTCTATCCGTTTCGATCTACGTGGCACTAGCTAGAAAGAAAAAGTCAACCAACGTTGGTCACACAAGATAGTGTCATGTAAGTCGAAAAGGGATGGAATATTATTAATAAAATAAGTTCAGAGGTAGTAGGACCTTAGTATGTCATTGGGACTACGGGCATATGTTGAGGGGGTATTTGTCTATTGTCCCTTGTTATAGTTTTTATTTTTGAGAGTCAAATGATACCATATATATTTTATATATTAATATGAAAAATTTACAATTAATAATATTTTTTGTATAGTTTTTGAATATTCAAAATTTTATTTTTAAAATATCAAATGAGTATAATTCGATTTAACTTTGAAAATTAATCGAATAACTTTCAAAAAGCACAACATAACAAGTATAAAAGAACAAAGCGAGTAATAATAATAATAAAAAAGGAATAATCTTGCAAGCAAGGATTAAAGTAACTTTTTAAATTTGCATAAACATGGTTTAAGATTAAATTTATCTAACAACACCAATAGGCAATAGCAAAAAATCCCATGTTTAAGGGAAATAACCTAGCTTAATTATACTAATTATTAGAAGTCAAAATTTTCTACTATTATTATTTTTATAAAAGAATAAATTAATTGCAATTTCATTTTTAAAAAAAAGGAAAAAAAGAGTCCACCTTAATTCACGCCGTTCACAATATTGTAGGCATGAAAGGAAGAGTGACACAATTGCTTACGTAATTTTATTTTATTTTTCAATTAAATTTGAATTTGCACTTAATAGAATTCATTTTTGAGAGGTAACATTTTAAATAAAAAAAATCATGATAATTCAAACTCGAAATATATAACTAAATATGACAGAAATTAGAAATTCTAAACTATTAAATCATCAAATTTAAATTCGAGATATCTAACTAAACGTGGAGAAATCTCATACCATCTTACTATTATTAAAGTTGAATTAATGTATTTACTAACTAATATTGGTAAAAAAAAAAAAGAAGTTAGAATCACATTGTGTTCCAATAGATTTACAACTCTTACAAAATCTATATTTACTATATTTAATTTAGTTTAATTATAATTTATTTGTCTTAATTCGTATAGAAATATATTTTCTAATCCTAATTTAATTTGATTTTATACTAGATCTAATCTCTTATAAATATAGATATTTCTAGTTATTTTTCGATTGAAAAAAATAAAGAAAAATAAGAAAACTTGTATCGAGATTTCATATTTTAAAATTTTTTTAAAAAATATTTTACTTGAACGTTCCGCCAATATTAATATATAAATATAATTATTTTAACGACTAAATACTCACATATTTTATTTCACGTGATCAAACGGATCCTTAAAGGAGAAGATTCTAAATATTACTATCTCACCTCCAAATAAAACGCACCTCCACTTATGCGAATATTCGTTATTAATTTTATTTCCATAAATACCCTTCACTTAATTTTATAAATACACCTTATTTCCATAAACTTAAACCCCAAAATACCAAACAAAGCCTTAAAAAAAAAGATGTTTCAAACCTTGAAAAACGATTTTCAAATTTGCGAAGAAATCGGCCGTGGTAGATTCGGTACCGTCTACCGCTGCTTTTCTCCGGCGACCGGAGAATCCTACGCCTGTAAATCTATCGATAAAAACCTCCTCATTGATTCCACCGACCGTGAGTGTCTCGATAAAGAACCCAAAATTCTTCAGCTTCTTTCAGGTAACCCCAACATTCTTCATCTTTATAAGGTTTATGAAGATGACGATTTTCTTCATATGGTAACCGATTTCTGCCCGAATAGTGATTTGTATGAAAGGGTTTCATCTGGGTCGTTGTCAGAATCGGCTGCCGCGGCTATTCTGACTCAGTTGGTTTCTGCGATTAGCTATTGTCATCATATGGGTGTAGCTCATCGTGATATTAAGCCGGATAATGTGTTGTTTGATTCTGAGAATAGATTGAAGCTTGCTGATTTTGGATCTGCGGAGTGGTTTGCGGGTTGTGAAGGGAGGATGATGAGTGGGGTTGTGGGTACGCCGTATTATGTTGCGCCGGAGGTTCTAATGGGGAAAGAGTATAATGAGAAAGTTGATGTGTGGAGTGCGGGTGTTATTTTGTATATTATGCTTTCTGGGGTTCCTCCTTTTTACGGTGAAACGCCGACTGAGACTTTTCAAGCTGTTCTCAGAGGGAATTTGAGGTTTCCGACGAGGAATTTCCGGTCAGTTTCGCCTGAAGCTAAAGATTTGTTGAGGAAGATGATATGTAAGGATGTTTCCAGAAGATTTTCAGCTGAACAAGTACTGAGTAAGTTCAATTTCTCTTATTTTCACTTAATTTTGCTTTCCCCTGTTTTTTTCGAGTTGCTGATTTTGATGTTCTTTGTTATATACAGGACACCCATGGGTGATTAATGGAGGAGAAACAAGATCAATGGCTGATCTAAACTGAAGAAGAACAACAAGAAGAAGATGATAACTGGTTTTTCCCTAACTACTCTATAAATACTACTGATAAGTTTTAGCTGTATATATACATCAATATCACCAGCTCCATTTGAAAAAAGGAAGAAACTGAGGAGAAAGAAAAGCCCTTTATTGGAGAAGGGGGTTCCCTCTTTGAACTTTTTTTCTCCTTTGAGATGTTGTTGCTGTGTTATGGAGAAGAATCTGAAGAGGATAATGAATCTCCTTTAAAAAAAAAAGTTTTCTGGCTATGTAGACATAGATGATTTTCCCACTTTTATGTGTTTTTTGCTATATGAAAGTTTGTGGAAGAGAGAAGGAGAAGGATAAGTGTTTATCCTTCAAGTTTTGTTATTATGTAATAATAAAGTTTGCTTCTTTTTTTTATTTGTAATCTTTGAGATATCTTCTATAATATTATTAGTGTCTTGAAGCACAATCTTTTGTTGATTTGTTGTTGAATTCTTGATTATGTAGTTCTGATTAATAGATATGAATTATCGGAAACAGTGTCTTTACCGATGGTGAAGTCTACGTACATTCTATCTACCTTAGACTCCACTTGTGGGAGTGATTGTATCAATTATGTTAGTGTTGTTGTTGCCTCTTTACCTAGAGGTGAAGTTCGCGTATTGCCCCATCACTTGTGGGAGTGTGATTATATCGAGTATGTTATTGTTGTTGTTGTATAGTTTGTGTGCATAACAGTAAGTCATTTTTAGTTTCTGAGAGTGATTAACCTTTCTACTTATTCAAAATTTGAATTAAAAGCTATTTTTTCGATCTATTCAACGGTTTCTTTGTATGTTGTTTTACTAATATGAATCTTGAATTGTTAATATTGATATCATGATTAAGCTTTATGATGAAGAAGTGTCCATACTCCATAGTTTCTGCAATGTGTTTCTTGAGTTAGGAATATTAGAAAGGAGTGTCTTTTTGACTTTTCAAAGAGGCATAATGTTGACATAACCTATGCTTTTCTCTAATTGGATTCATCAAGAAAAATGGAAAAAAAGCAAAAGACTTGAGGTGAAGTACAGTTGATTGTACTGATCCTTTTAGCACCTATCAAGAAAAGGAATGGTGGATCTTGTAGTTTTTTGTTGATGTGTGGGTGGTGGTAATGGAATCTACAAAGATAAGGTGTATTTTGTATCTTATAAGCATATGCCTTTTAGTTTATAGATATTGCCAACCTATTATTCTTATACGGAGTGATACATAAATATGACTCTTTCAATTTTGAGTATGCATAAACAGTTTCTTAAGCTTGCATAAAACTTAATAAGTAGGCACACGTGTCCTACATTGCTTAATACACATAGGACATAAAATTGTCATGTAGGAAAAAATGTGTATATTTGTTCAATTATATACCAGTCGAAGTGCTTTCTTATACACCTTCAAATTTAAAGATTATAGTTATCGGTTGACGCTAAATTAAGGTCATATTTATGTATTGTGTCTTTTTTATTTATTTCGTGAAATTTTATAAGTAAAATCTGGCGTGAAGATGGAGAAACACATCAATTGAAAGAGAAGAAATGATAAGGTATCTCCTATGTGTTGGGATAAGAAAATAAAAAGAGATTCCTTGCTATGTGAAATTTATGTTTTTTCTATAACTTTACGTAAAAAAATTTATTATGGAGGCATTAGTGGTTGTCCTTTAATTATGTTAATAGGAGCACTGTATAATAAAGTTTGTTGCTTTAATAATGCAATGGATATATAATAATGTTTTTGAAATCACAGACAGAGAAAACAATACTTTGAGCCCATTTGGTCATAGATTTTTCAAATAATATTTGAAAAAAAAAATGAAAAATAATGTTTGTTTACTCATTTTGTCATTATTTGATAAATATTTTTGGTAAATATTTCAAATTCTCAAATACTAGTTTTTTCTAGTATTTGGTTCAAATCTCATTATTTGGGATCTCTTAAAAAATAAAATTTTACTCTAATTTTTTTTCTTTTATAAAAACACCCTGCATAGTTGTTGCTTACGTTGTATTACATAATTTTTACGTTAATTTCAAAATAGTGATGAAATATTTCGTAAATGTTTAATGATGATATAGTTATTGATGAAAATGATGAACAATCGACTCAAGATAACAAAGTATGTTTTGTCTACTTCATGATATATGAAATGATGTTTTTTGCACTCACTCCAAATTATCATATAGCTCTAGTGTCATGGATACTATTTATTATTGTTGTAACAAAGATCCAATTGACTTGTAATATAAACTCATGGTTAGTTTTGATATCTTTAAAATAAATCATATTTTTTCTAAAAAAGTGAAATATATTTTCCAAATATTATAACCAAACACATAGTGAAATTTCATTCACATTTTCATCCAGATAATATTTATTAAAAATATATTTAAAAATCTATAGCCAAACGCAATTACTATTGTTGAACATTTGAATTATGTTTTTTTTCCTTCTACTTTATTTGTGTGTGTGCAACTTGTTGAAAGTTATAGTATGAAACATCTTAATTAACTTTTATGCTTTATTCATGTGGAAGTATCCAGCTATTATGTGATGTGTTTCTTAAGTTTGGGATATTTTGTAGCATATTATTAAGCATATACTATATTCCGTCTTCCCTATTTAAGTTTCATTCCTTTCTTCTGAGTTACGAAATTAATCAAATTATATCGTATAAATTGAAATAAGATGAGTCTTGACTTTTCTTTTTTAGAACAATAAAAAAAAATGTACAAATATGATTAAAAGAAATAGTAAATAGTTATTAATAGTAATTGCATTTGATATTAATCTTTATAAACAACCAAATTTGATTTTAGCTCAAGTAAATACTCCAATATTTAACGGGGGAATGAGTTTGAAATATATTCAAACTTTGATCGAAATTGATGTAACAATTTCAAACTACGGGAAGGATCAATTATTCGTACAGTATTTAATAATGTATTTTAAAGATATATAAATACTAATGTGCACATCATAAATATTGCATCATTATTATAAATAGTAACTTGTTCAGCTGTACACTTATATACCTTCAAAATCCACTATTAAAGATAGTGCAAGAGGTTATAGGCCGTGCCAAAAATCTGAGATTGTTACAACAATTTCAGTCAAAGTTTGAATATATTTCAAACATATTTTCCTTTTTAATATGCATATTATGACACCTCAACTCGTCTTCTTTGTGCTAGTTGAACATTCTAACTTACAAAAATGATCATTTAAACAATGTCAAAATTTACGTACGTCAACTTTTGTTGTTCATAAAAGTTCATGAAATACAGTAAAAACGAGTTGGAGTATTTAATTGTCGATTCAAGACCAAATTAAAAGTATCCAAAATATACTTTCTTGAAACATTGTTTTTTATTTTTCTTTTGTAACCTAACTAAATACACTTGTTCATCATCCAAACACAATCTTGAGAACTATGGTAGTTACAATTAATTATATAGTTATAAATAAATGGACAGATCATAAGAAGTTTGGTGAATGATGGTGACAATTTAATTGATTAATAAATGAAAGGGCACACCACAACAAAAGACCCATGTGATAAGTCGAGTGGCCAATTGTTTCATTTTTTTCAACTTTCAATAAGTAGAAAAATTGCAAGAGATAAAAGACATATTTGCATAGATCAGTGAGCAAACCTATCAAATGGAACCATGTATGGGATGGGAATCTATCCATAATATATATTTGTATACTTATAAATGCACCTTTTTTTTTTTCCATGTGAGATAATGTACGAGTATTCCTAGTTTATAATCGTAATTTTATAAATATATTTTAATTAAGTTAAGATTTTATTATTGTTTTAAGTTTATATATTGAAAATTTAGACACCTTTTGATTTATGTGACAGCTAAATGATTTGATTATTCGGAAAGATTTTTTACCCTAAATTTCTTTGTTTCATTTTTTTTTCTTTTTTGTCTTTGTGACACATTTAACAAATATTTGGTAGGTGAAAGTTGAAAGGAAAATGGTTGGATGAATGCTATTTATTTTACAAGACAAGAATTAAGTATATATAGTAAAAATATGATATGTTGATAATTTCAATGAAAATCAAGATTCATGTTTTTTAATGAAGTAATGTTTTTTAAAAAATAAAAAATAAAAATTGTTGTCAAGGTAGCGATTTGAAGTTTTTTTTTATAAAAAAATCACATTTTGTAAAATCGCTGCAGTAACAACGATTTTGCTTTTTTCGATGGAATAAATCGCAGTTGTTCCAGCGATTTTACCGTTTTAATTAATATAAAATTTTATATACTGTTTTGAAATTTTTGTTAATATTTTATACCCTTTAGACTTCGAACTCATTATAAACTACTCATATTTTTGCAAAAACGCATAAATAATATATTGATTAATTTCATGTAGTAATTATTGCACAAAAATAATTGTTTCTCAACTGTTAACGTCAAGAGGATAAAGTGAAATTAACTCTCATTTATTGTTGAAAAAAAGTCTAATTTCCTTAACCATATTTTATATATTAAGTTCACTTAACTTTATTATAAAACTTTGAATATAAATAGCATCAATTTACTTTCATCTAAACACACACAAAAGTTATCAATTTACTAACAAATTATGAATTATGAATTTTACTAAAGTTTTAGGAATAATTTTTCTTAGTGTAATTTTTATAACAAATAATGTCGAAGGTGTTGATGAGGTTATAAAAGTATCTTGCCAAAAAAAATGTAGAATATGGTGTGTCTTTGATTTTTGCTATCAAAGTTGTTTGAAGAATTATTGTCATGAACATCCTCAAATTTCTTCTAAAGTCAATAATTGTCGCGTCAGTTGTTCAACTCATCGTTGTTTCAAATTTAAAAAAGGTATATCTATTTTCCTTCATGATGAAGTTTTTGAAAAATCGTATTTGGTGTTTTAAGTTTAAATATAAACATTTTTTTATTAGTAACAAAAATTATTTTTGAGATTGTAAGTAGAAGCAAAAATCTTCTCCAAAAATAGGTATTTTAAAATTTCTAAGGACAAAATACCCATATAAAGCTTTATATTTATTTGATTTAAATTAACCATTACTTCTGTTTAGTTATTATTTGTCATTTTTTGAAAATATTTAACAAACACAAATTACTAAAAGAAAATACTTTCTAATTTACTTAAGTCAAACACAAAATTATTACGTCTTTCGTTTTTATTTATATGTCATCATTTCAAATTTCACGTCTCTTAAGAAACTATATAAGTTTACTATTGTACCCTTATTTAGTTATTCTCTTGAAGTCAAATTTTCAATAATAGTAAGGGTAAAATAAATTTACCAGATAAATTATCTCTTGATTTTCTAAACTAAGCAAATATTGTTGGACAATTATTTTTAATATAATGAATAACTATAGCTTCTCAATCATCGTATATATACGGAGTAAAATTAATATTACATTATTATTATCTACATTTAATTTTTATTTTTATTTTTGGCGCAGATGAAAAGCTAATGGAAAATTGCTTGGATGAATGTTCAACAAAATATTGTATCGAAGATTAACAAAGTTATAATATATGCTACTTGTTTTTATAAAAACAAAGTTATGCAAGGAAAATAAAAAATAAAAAGCCATCTTGATGACTACAAATGTAAATTAATGCTTCTAATGAAATAAATAATTTGACAACTCAATGTTTTATATAATTTATGAGAAAAAACTTTTTTTTATCTTCGTAAGATAAAAAAATGTTGTATATATATAATTTTCTTCAAATTTTACTTATAGAATTACATTAGATATGTCGTTGTTGGACAATTTGATCTTTTGATTTTTTTTGTTATGCTTTCGTCAGAATTTGTGTTGGATATATATGAATAAAGTCGTATACTGGTAATTAAAAATAAAAAGAAGCTATTTAAAGATGTTAAAACTATTTTAATAGTGTGAGATATTTTGTGAAAAAAACGTACAGATCAATTTTAATTATAAATAGGTGAAATTACATTATGTTAAGAATATATTTGCGTTGATTTAACAACACATTAAGTTTACTTTCAGAATTTGTATTTTTTATGATAACACAAAATATTTCGTGCGTCGAATTTCTCAAACGCGATTGATGATGACTTAGAAATACGAAATGCAATAGGATGAGTTTTCAAAACGATAAACTAACGTCTCCAGATCTATGTTGCTCAGATTATTAAAAAATCACAACGTATCAATTTTTTTTATAAAAAATGACTTTTGAGAAATCTAATACGCATTCAACAATATCTCTAATGATTCGAACATCATAACATCGCTTAAAATATGAAAAAATTTTAAACACATGCAAAAGATGAAATTCCATTCCCACAAAATAAAGCAAAAAAAAGTAAGCTATTACTAAGCATATGCTAATAATATTTCCTCATGGAATTTCAGACTGATTCCTTTCCTTAAAATATTCAATTTTCAAGAAACACATTTCGAAATAATTTTTTTAAGAGGAAATTAATTTAAACAAAACCACGTTAGGTGCTTTTGTTAAATATTCAACACATTTTAAGATGCTCATAATAACAAAAATAATTATTTATCAATAATAAATATATATATCAATAAAGAGTGATAAAGTTTTCATCGATATTAATTAATTGTCATCAGATTTAATATTGTCATAGGCTTTAGGGACATTTACAAAGAGCGTTAAATGCCTCTGAAAATATTTCATTTGTCCCTAAATACTTATTCATTTTTGAATTACATACCTATTAAAGAATCAATAATTGACATAGTGAGTTTATCATTTTACCCCTATTAATTATGAAGTACATGAATTAAAAACTTAATATTTTCAAGAAGTTCACCTTTTTCAAAGTAATTAGTTGAGGGTTAAATAAGTAAAATTTTTTTAGTCCTTTCTTAATTTGTCAAAATGAATAAGTAATTACAAATTAACTAAAAATAGAAATGTGAACAAATAATTAGGAACATAGAGAATATGTTTTATTGACAATTAAGCTATCAACGTTAATTAATTGTCAGTAAAAATCATTTTTAACATAGTGACACTAATATGTTGAAATAATTATGTGAAAATACTTATAAAATCATGTGAGTTATTAAATAATTACATATAAAAATTGTAATAAACATTAATCGACGATCTATTAAAAATAGTAAAGAGCTTGCAATATTGACAATCAGCTAAAAATAGCAGTACTAAATAATTTGCAATGAATCCCTACATTTTATCAAGAGAAAATACATAATTACCTATTAAACTATTTTATTTCTATAAAATCGGATATATCATATATGATTTGTTGATCACTATTAGGTAGATATATCAACATCTACCTAATTATTAATGAGAAGAAAATTCAGCATTTGTTTAAATTTTGAATGTTAAATCAGAGTTGGACTTCCTTTCATTTATTATTTTTGAGAGGAAAAAAAACTCTAGCTGTCACGACCCAAATCGGGCCGCGACTGACACTCACACTTACCCTCCTGTGTGAGCGAACCAACTAAATCTAAACCTTAACATTTTAATATACTATCAACATAAGTAATGCGGAAGACTTAAACTCATTAATAAAAATCAATTCAATAACTATTATTTCCCAAAATTTGGAAGTCATCACCACAAGAACATTTATGATCAAATTACTAAACTAAGAGTATTCTAAAAGCTAAAACAAGTAAAAGCTAGTTCATGCCGGAACTTCAAGGCATCAAGACATGAGGAAGAAGATCCAGTCCAAGCCAGAAGATTAGCTCACCCTGAAGATCCGATGTGACGAAGACTGGCTAGAGTTACGGTTGAGTTGAAGATGACGGCATGTTTGCTGCACTCCACAAACAAACAAGAAGAAAACATAAAAGTAGGGGTCAGTACAAAACACCGGTACTGAGTAGGTATCATCAGGCAACTCAAAATAGAAAACAATATATATCAGATAATATCATAAAATCAACTAATATCCTTAGCATGCAACATTTACAATTACCATAACCCTTGGTTACAACACCAAGCTCATCAATGAGGACTCACACCTCCTCATCATACTCATTTGGGAATTAGGTTCATTATATTGAGTATATTAACATCTTTCAAGATTCATTATCTTTATTCCTCTCGTGTCGGTACGTGACACTCTGCTCCTCAATATACTATCCTGGTGTCGGAACGTGACACTCCGATCCTCATTCTATCCTGGTGTCGGAAAGTGACACTCCGATCCTCATTCTATCCTGGTACCGGAACGTGGCACCCGATCCATATTCTATCCTGGTGTCGGAACGTGACACTCTGATCCATATTCTATCCTGGTGTCGGAACGTGACACTTCGATCCTCATTCTATCCTGGTACCGGAACGTGGCACCCGATCCATATTCTATCCTGGTGTCGGAACGTGACACTCTGATCCTCATATACTATCCTGGTATCGGAACGTGGCACCCGATCCATATTCTATCCTGGTGTCGGAACGTGACACTCCGATCCTCATATACTATCCTGGTACAGGAACGTGGCACCCGATCCCCTAATCTCACTACTTTCGTTCATCAAACCTTCTTTTATACCAAAGCCTCATCATTAACAAAGAGATTAGGGTTTTTCAAGATTTGGGATTCAATAACTTCATCATGCTTATATAATCACAATTATATAATTACATTCATGCAAGCATACAATTAAGCACATAGCAGGGTTTACAATATTATCAATACATATCATTCGCTATTAAGAGTTTACTACGAATATCGTAAGAGAAACCATAACCTACCTCCACCGAAGATTAGTGATCAAGCAAGTAACTTTCCCAAAGCTTTGTGTTTTTCCCCTTCTCGAGCGTCTCTCTCTATCAATTCCCTTCTCTCTCTTTCTTTTTGTTCTTTCTATTTTTCTTATTCAAACCCTCTTTCTTTTACCCTATTTAACATGTAATTAATTGTAAAAGATGACAATAATAACCCACAATTTAACTCAAGGTTACCTCTTTTATCCCCCAAGAAATTGAGTTATTAATATAAACCCACGAAATATATAATTCTAGCAGGAATAGTCCAAAACGCCCCTTTAAAACTTAACCATAAATCCGACTCCGACTGGGATTACGCAACCTGTGACGGCCCGCCACGCATGCGACGTCCGTCATGCAGGTTCGTCAGAGACTCGATTTCCTTAAGGAGTCTGTGACGGCCCGTCGTACCTACGACGGTCCGTCCTGCACTTCCGTCACGACGTTCAGAGAATCGTTCCCTGTACCAAATTCTCAAAAGTTGAAGTGTTTTGAAACGGTGGATCACGACGGTTCGTCGTGCCTGTGACGGTCCGTCCTGCAGGTCCGTCACAGAGTTCAGAGAGTCGATTTCAGCACCCAATTTCAAAATTTCTAAGTGTTTTGGAACGAGACACCCTCGACGGTCTGTCGTGCCCATGACGGTCCGTCGTGGGTTCCGTCGTCTCAGCCTGTTTTTCCAGAAATAAAATCTGCTGCTCAAAACGACTAAACAGGTCGTTACACGAGCAAACACTTTTTCTAAATACTTAAAAACTAAAAGAAAAGCACAAATCAATGCACAAAATATTATGCATTATTAAGGATTTTATGAAGGACCACATTTTAAAAAATGTATGGTAGATCGTCTATTCTAATGCAAATGTTAAAAGCTACTTACAAGCCTCAAACTTGTAACCTAAATCACATGTATAGAAATAATCTTATCGTTGCTCCAATGCTTCCCTTCTGGAGACTCAAAAACCAAAATTTCAAACATTTTATATTTTTATAATCTTCAAAATATATGATAATAATAAAATAAAAATAAAAAGGAATCAAAACACATGTCAATTCTTTTATAGAATTCCATTCCCACTCTATAAAGCTACAAAAAGAAACATTGGTGTTATACATATTCAAGTCCTTTTTCCATTTTTCATCCACACTTACAAGCATATGCTAATAATATTTCCTAATTCCTTTAATTATTCAATACTCAAGAAACACATTTAGATTTATTTATTATTTTTTTTAAAATGTGGGTTAAGGAAATTTAAATTATTTTCTAAAGTAAAAAAACGAATAAGACCTTTTCTTATTCTAAAAGATATTACAAAAAGATAATTATAACAATCTCGAAATTATTAATTCTGATGTAAAAAATGCATAAAATATAAAATAAAACAATCCACCATTTATTATAAAAAGTATAATCTTTTCCTCCCAACAATTAAAACACCTCTTAACCCTACTTTTTTTACTATTCTAGAATAATTGACATTATTTATTGGTTTCTAGACATTTTCTTTATCATTTTTGCCATAACATATTTCCATGGGTGGTTCGACAGTGTAAAAAAAAAGACATGTGTCTTAGTCCCCCAAATTTAAGGGGTCTTATTTTTAATAATAATAGGTTATAAGTTATTATTTATTTAAAAAATAGTGAATACTATTTGCAGAAAAAGTAAAATTTTCATGAAAATGAAGGAATTATTAGAAGAAATTTCACATATTTGGAGTATTATATCTCATTAAAAATAATTTAAAATAAGAATGGTTATATTATCAATTGAAAACTAGAAGAAATTAATTATATAAAAATTATTAACAATTAAAGTTTAAGGCCCCGTTTAATTTTTGTTTTAGACCACTAATATATTTGAGTCGCTCCCGCATATTCCCAAATATATGCCCTTTCCATCTTTTCTTTCGATGTGTATTTCTTTATGAGTAAATTCCAAGCAACATATTACAAACATTTTGACTAAAAAACTTATTTGTGTGACATTACAAGGCACAACAAAGCAAAAATAAAAATATTTGTGGAATACTTGTGAATCAAGTCATATATTACCATGATGAAAATAAAAAAGGAAAAATTACACAAATAAACAAATTTATAGTATTTAATTACTCATCATAGCTATATTTTGTTATAATTACCATTAGCGACTAACACATTATACATTAATTACGTGGGCTGACTTCGAGTTTGTATAATTAGTCATGTTTGTATATGTATAATTCGCCAGGATATACAAATAAATATGTACAATATACAATTTTTTAGCTATATAACATATACAATTCACCTCTCTTCCACTCTCTGCCCTATCTCGCTCGCCTCTCTCCTCCCTCTCTCAATCTAGCTCGCCTCTCTCTTCCCTCTCCCAATCTCGCTTGCCATTTATACAAATATATATGTATAATATACATTTATATACAATTATGTACATATACAATTCACCTCTCTCCCACTCTCTGCCTTCTCTCGCTCTACTCGCCTCTCTCCTCCCTCTCCTAATCTCTCTTGCCATATATACAATTACATATGTATAATATACAAACCAATATACATATACAATTCACATTTTTCCCACTTTTTTCCCCCTCTCCCTCCTCTCTCTCCCAGTCTCGCTCGCCTCTCTCCTCCAAATAATATGTAGTTACAAATTGTAATTATCAAACTATAACTATAGAGAGTAATTAATTATTTTTAAGTTGCTATATGTGAAAGTTTCCCTGAAAAAAATTTGTTAATAATTAAAAGATTAAAAAAGCTATTATCCCTTATTTTAACCCTTTTGCAAAATTGGTTTTTGCAAATCGCTTTTTCTATCATTTGCACCAAAAATATAATCATACACAATGGCATTAAATCAAATAAAAGTATTGGATTGAGAATAATTAAAATAATCTTTTTTCTGTTAATAAATTATTATTATTGCCACTAATTTTACCTTAATGGTCAATAAAGTGATAATATACACAACAATTATTACACGCAATATAGCTTATTATAACCACTTTGTCCACTACTTATTGTACCCAATAATAAAGTTTGGTCAAGAGAATTAATTTTGTAGGACTATAGTAATAATTTTTTCAAATATTCTTTTATAATTTTTATTCAATATCATACATATTCAAATACATTTAAAAAATTTCAATATCATTCTCGAATAATTTTTTTTTTCAAATTTCATAATTTTTATATCTAAAAACAATCGAAAAAACTCAAAAGCACATGGATATGCTATCTTTTGTGGATTCCACTCCTTGATTGATGGGTATCAAATTGAAAATTAGTACACTTACCGTACCCAATCTAATAACTTTAGCTTTATTTCCTTTTGATTCTATAAAAAATAATAATTGACGCCCTTCATTTATACGTATTTTCTCCGTTTAAAAAAATTATCTTTTTTTGTTAGTCTGTTTAAAAGAATGACTTTTTTTTTTTAATAATATTTTGATTTCAGTTTTCTACGTGATATGTTTAAGACCACAAGATCAAAGGATATTTTTTATCTAACTTTAATTTAAGACCTAAGATTCAAAAGTCCTTTTTATACTCTTAAACTCTATACCAAGTCAAACCAGATCATTCTTTGTGAAAAGGAGAGAATATTTATTATCGTAGAAAAGACATAAAATCACTAATAAAATTGTTCCGAAATTATGTAAAGATATCTTAATTTTTGAATTGTTCTATTACCTACAAAACTATTTAATATCTTTGTAAATAGATTATATTGACCTATTACCACGCATCTGAGACGTGTGAGGCAGTGTTTGCACTGCTGTTAATCAGCTATAAAGTGTCATGTGTCATATTATTTCTTTATTATTAATTATTTAATTAATTCATATTATCTTCCCCGCATTTAAAGAGAAAAGAGTTGTTTATTTTATAATACGTTAGTAAACTATTTGACGATCGATCGAATCATGTATATTCATATGTTTTTTTTAAGGAGCTTTGATCGAGTTGTAAGCTTGTAACCATAAGTGTAAATAGAAATTTACTATTTTTCGTTGTTTTTATTATGTTGTCATTTATATATTTTAATTTTAGATATATCATAATTAGATATTTGAATTTATATAAAATTAAATAAATATCTATATGCGTCTCATATAGCCATTCGCATGAGATATATTCAAATTAATTAGTATTACGTTACCTAGAATACATGTTTCAATCTATTCACATCCAAAAATTAAAGATGATAAATATCTGTTAAAATCAAACTAAATGACAAAGTTATATATTATTCAAATATAGCAATATGCATTGTATGACTATAATAATTTTTTTCAAATTTCACAATTTTTACGTTTAAACGATCCGAAAAAAACCTAAAAGCATATGGATATGCTATCTTTTGTGGATACCATTCCCCACACCCACAAAAGCTAAAAGAAATATGACCCACCACTACTTAATTAATGTCTACCAAATAAGATGAGTACAACCTACCGTACTTCATTAATCCAAACACAATAAACAAAAAAAAAAATGCTAACATTGTTTTCTTTTTTGTTGCGATGACGAGATTATTCTATTTTTAATTAAAATTGAATTATCAAGTTGTGGTGCGATGATGAGATTATTTTGTTTTAATTAGAGATTTTGAGTTTTATATATAAAGAAAATCTTATTGAATGTGTTATATCCGAATGAGTCTTATAATGCTTGATTTTAAATTAATCGACACTTCAACACTGACATCAATATAAAAAAATTATTTTCTTCTAGTAAATTCAGAGGGACCATCCTTCATTTATTTGATGATTTAACTTATTTTGGAAACTTTATGTATAATATATATATTTTTCTTTTCATATTTTTGTAGATTTTTTACTTTTGTAGTTCTACGAAGTATAAATTGATAAACTTTCTTTTCACTTTACATAACATTTAAGGTAATAAGGTCAAATTGATAAAATTGTGTCATTTAAAATAGTTTAGTATTTTAGAGCAATAAGAGGTGAAAATCTTATTTTTGAGCTGCTTGAATAATTGAATGTATTTTTAAGCTAGTTGTCCAATCATAAAAAATATTTTATGCAAATAAATGTAATAAAAAAAACTAACCTAATTCAAATAATTCAAGAATAATAATAATCATTTTTCCTTAATGAAATTTTTTTGTGATTCAGAAGTCTTGTTTAAGAGAAAATTATATAATTAGTAAATTATTTATACGTAAGTCAATAAACCAAATTATATTTATTTATATATTTTTTTAGGGAGCTCGAATTTTAACCACAAGCCTATGTAAAAATTTACTTATCGCATCACCATTAATAATATATCTCGAGTAATTCTACAAGCAATGTCTAAGCAGAAAAACATATGGGAAAAAAAGACAAATATACCCCCAATCTGTCATGAACCACGTGTCCCTATTTAGTCTTCTGTTAGAGTGAACGACATATATTCTCAAGTTTTTGAATTGGAGAGGCAACAATGTCCCAAAGTATGACGGATGTATCTGCATCTACGATAGTTCGGGGGTATTTTGTCCATTTTCCCAAACATTATATACATAAACCTTACCTTTACTTTACTTGGAGATGTAGCGAGCCAGTTTTCAATAAACCTCAATTCAATGTAAAACACTAAACAAGATTATAACTTGAAACAACAACAAGAACATATTTCGTGTAATCCTCCAAAAATGAAGTCTGAAAAGGACAGTATATACATAAACCTAAACCTTTCCCTTATGTTGAGAGATAGAGAATTCAGTTCCGATGAACTCCCGCTAAATGAAAGAAATCAAAATGAAATACTAAATAAAAGGCATGTAGAAATTTACCAAAAAGATTCATAAATATAACAAAAGTAGAAATTTTTTTTATTACATAGTAAACTCAACAACAAAACTTTGATACAGCACCAAAACATACATATATCCCTCTCTCCCTCAACCCTTTATAATTAAAAATAATAATAATAAATATAAAGGTGGGGTAAGCTTGGATCTTTTTATATAGCCTGAAATTTTTTTTCTTCTTGTTATATTATAATATAAAGTAGGAGATTCATTATCATCTACAAGATTCTTCTCCACAACATAACAAACCATAATTTTATTTTTATTTTTTTGGTGCAATATACACAAACAAACACATTAGAAGAAGCTTTTTTATCATCAAAATTTGTACTGCTACTAGTATTTATTAGTATCTTGTTCAAGTTCAATCAACCATTGATCTTGTTTCTCCTCCATTAAGCACCCATGGATGTCCTGTATTTAACAAAAATAACATCAACATCACATAATATTCATCAATGAGAAAACACTAAATTGAACAATCAAGAAAATATTTTGAACGAACGACTGGGAGTTGCTGGGATGGTAAGCCTCCCTCACATTCAATTCTACGTAAGTTCGAGTTATCAAGGAAACACACTATGAAGGGGTAAAAAAGAACGACTGGGAGTTGCTAGGATGGTAAACATCCCTCACATCTAATTCTAGGTAAGTATTCTACGTAAGTTCGAGTCATCAAGAAAGCACACTATGAAGGGGTAAAAAAGAAACAAATTTTTATTGAAACTAAGCTCCTAAACTAACTAAAACAAGACAACGTCTCAATCTTAAATAAGTTGGGATTCAATAGTATGAATAATCGTTATTTAAGCTCATTTCATGTCATAACAATTACTAATCCTACACGTGAAGTTTAGAAAGGATAGAATGTCTATGAATCGTATTTAAAGATAGAGATTCTACGAGGCTATTTCTGATAAATTCGTCTTAAATAAAGCATATCGATACGGAATACGGATATGGAGAACAGAAATATTAAATTTAACTTACTCAATACTTGTTCAGCTGAAAATCTTCTGGAAACATCTTTACATATCATCTTCCTCAACAAATCTTTCGCTTCAGGCGAAACTGACCGGAAATTCCTCGTCGGAAACCTCAGATTCCCTCTGAGAACAGCTTGAAAAGTTTCAGTCGGCGTTTCACCGTAAAAAGGAGGAACCCCAGAAAGCATAATATACAAAATAACCCCCAAACTCCACACATCAACTTTCTCATTATACTCTTTCCCCATTAAAACCTCCGGCGCAACGTAATACGGCGTACCCACAACCCCATTCATCTTCCTCCCATCACAACCAGCAAACCACTCCGCAGATCCAAAATCAGCAAGCTTCAATCTATTCTCAGAATCAAACAACACATTATCCGGCTTAATGTCACGATGAGCTACACCCATATGATGACAATAGCTAATCGCAGAAACCAATTGAATCAGAATAGCCGCGGCAGCCGATTCTGACAACGACCCAGATGAAACCCTTTCATATAAATCACTATTCGGGCAGAAATCGGTTACCATATGAAGGAAATCGTCATCTTCGTAAACCTTATAAAGATGAAGAATGTTGGGGTTACCTGAAAGAAGTTGAAGAATTTTGGGTTCTTTATCGAGACATTCACGGTCGGTGGAATCAATGAGGAGGTTTTTGTCGATAGATTTACAGGCGTAGGATTCTCCGGTCGCCGGAGAAAAGCAGCGGTAGACGGTACCGAATCTCCCACGGCCGATTTCTTCGCAAATTTGAAAATCGTTTTTCAAAGTTTTAAACATTTTTTCAAAGGCTTTGATCTGTTTTTTTTTTTTTTTAATTTTGGGGTTTTAATAGAATGAAATAAGTTATATTTATAAAGTATAAAATCGAATATTTATAGCCTAAGGTTTTACATGGGGTCATTAATCGAGTAAATAAATGAGTGGGTCATTAATTTACATAAATTTAATGTACTTAAATGAGTCGTTATTTGTTTTGACTAAAACTTTTACCTCTGTTCGCTTCCAATTTTTTATTAGTCAATCAAAATTATAAGCTGAGTCAGTCATTAACTCGCACAAATTTAACGTGATTGAAAAAGTAATGATTCATAGACTCACCGTTACTCTAACCATATTTTCCTATATAGTATATAATATACGTAAATTACATGTCAAATTAAATTATATAAAGTATATAAAATACGTAAATTTTATGTCAAATTAAATTATATCGCAAAGTTATTAAGTAGGACGGCAATAGTTGAGTCATGAATGTGACAAGGCACGACGAATATTGCATGTTTTATTATAAAATTGTTTAATTTTAATCAACGTTAAATTCTACATATATTAATTTTTTTATTTTATATCATATGATATAAAATAAAATAAATTTAAGGTTTATGTGGAGAAAGTTAGGTTAATTGACTTTTATAGTGTAAGCAATTAGGTCATATCAGGTATTGTTTGTATATTAACAGCAAGAAAGTGGACTTTTTTTTAATTAAAAGAATATACTTAGCAAGCGTTTAATTATTTTATTTTGAAATTGTGAGTCGAAGTTAAAGATAAAATAGTATTTCATTTGACATTTAGATCAACGAATTATCAGAATTTTATCACAAAAAAGTCATGATATAAAAAATCAATAGTGACCAAGAGTAATCTTATGAATATACTTCTCTCAACTCTTAGTATTATTTCGTAACTTTGGAATAAATTATTCATAACTTCTCATGAATCAAAAGAAGTTCTCGAAAAACGAATTATCAGTATTTTTTGCATTAAAATTGCCCTTATCAACTTCAAAATACCCCAAAAATTCGTTATTCAAAAGCACAATCCAATAATCTCAAAAATTCATAGTGATTGACCTTAGAAATTTAATAAACTATTTCACTTGTCAACTTCAACAAATCGAAATCAACAATATTATCCTCTCTTTTATAATGCACTAAAATAAAATTAAAAATATTTGAGGAAGACAAGTGTTTGGATAACTCAAATATTTGGAGTTTGATTATGGGAACCACTCAAAAGTGTAGTATAGAAGATTAGTCCGCTTTTTATTTAGTCAGAAATCTCAATTTTTAAATTTTGAATGTAAAAAAAAAATTAATAGAAAGATTTTTTTTCGAATGAGCTCTAAATCGTATATATTCATATTAATTAAAATCTAATATAAATATTGAATAAAAAATAAAATTTTAAAAAATTAAAATAAAAGGTCAATTATTGGAGGCCAATAAATAATTTAAACCTTCATATAAAAGAAAAAGCAAATGAAAATTCAACAACTGCAAAATGATCATGTGTCACTTCAATTATCACTTTTTTATTTTTTGTTTGGTACTAAGAGACGTGATTATTTATAAGTATTAGGGGTGGTTGGGTTGGGGGGGTCGTGAAAAAGGCTCGTTTGTATAAAGTCTGAATCGCTAGTAATTGTCGATTAGTTATAAAGCGAAACTCCCTATTAGAGCCTATATATTTTTTTTAAAATAATTTTTAGGGTTATTTTAAGAAAAAGTCGCTCGTTTCGATAATATAATAAAATAATATATTTTCAGAAGATCCCTATATAAATATATGGTCTTATTAATATTAGAGAAAATGCACAAGTACTCCTTTAACCTATGTTCGAAATCTCAGAGACACATTTATACTATACTGAGGTCCTATTACCCCCTGAACTTATTTTATAAATAATTTTCTACCCCTTTTTCGCCTACGTGGCACTATCTTGTGGGCTCAACACGTGACATTTAAAAAAAAATAAATACTAAATAAATTTAGTGAAATATGATTATATTATATTCTTTTTTTGTTAAAATTTGAATCTAGTTAAAACTCATTTATAACTTTTTTTTATTGAATCCAAAAGTTTCGATGTTATCTTTTCTAACTACACCATAAAATTGTGAAGAATTTTAGTTACAAGTGTTTCATTACGCGTAACTAGTTCAAAAGGTATTGTGTGATCTTCAATTTTATCATTAACATTGTTTTTCCAATGGTAAATACAATTTTTTCTAAGCTCTAGACCTCTTAACATGTATCATTTTTACCCATCCAATAGGTTATTAAGATCTATTTTATCGCAGTAACCGAGATCTTTAATTATGACCTTAAGTTTATGAATGATGTTCTCACAAGTGGATTCTTTCAAATTCTTTGAGATTTCATCTCTGAAATTTTTTTTTTTGGTGTCGAAACACTTTTTTTATAACATACTAATATTTCATAATCTCGCCTATTTAGTATAGAGAAGTTTTACTATATATATATATATATATATATATATATATATATCATTCAATATTTAAAATTCACATGAAGGCTTCAATTAAATTTAAATTGCACTCTGCATGATCCATTCGGATGGAAATATCAATACTTTATACCAAGACCACATATTTTCAAAATAGCCCATAGTTTTTCACATCATTTTCATAAAAAAGTTCAACTATATGCTATCTTATTAAATAGTACAAATAATAAAGTGCCACATGAGCCACCAAATGACAATAATGTGGGGTGACTCAACTTTCACACTCCATACTTTATTTGTTTGGTAGAAATTAATAATTATATATATAATTAATAGAATTTGTTGTCAAATAGCAACTAGTTATTAAAAAAAAAACTAGAATTATTTAATATCTTTCAAAAGTGATTCCTAACATGTCTATCTGGCACACTTCATGAACACAAATATTTTATTGTTAATTTAAAATAATATGAAAACCTGATTTATGATTAATTATATGTTTATACGAGAAATATTGTAAATATTTTTGTATTTGGTGTAAATTATTAGTTTTGTATCAGAACTATTAAACTTAGATACATCATCGATACAATCTTGATCTGTCACATGACAAAACTAGTCGTCTCAAATTTTTTAGGAGTATAGCACTCTTAATAAAAAAAACGAGAAAGTGTTGAAAATACTCATAAACTTGATAAGACTTTAGGGGTGTATTTTACTCGTGTTGTAAGATTATGGATTTATTTAAGTTCAGTTAGTCAAGTAAAGAGGTGTGTCTAAGGGTCTAAGGTTGTAATAGTTTGAAGATGAAACTAGTCATTCACGTCAAGTTTGACAGATATTTTTCTCCTAAATATTAACCTGTGAATCGAAATAAATATATTGACTTTAAATTTTAAATCTGCTTCTACACTGACTCAATCACACTAAATATTATACTAGTATGCAACTGTATTTCTTAGGTTAGTTGCCTTTAAATTCTCTTCTAAATTGAGTATATGATATATTATCAAAAATGTGCTTGATTAATCATCAATAATTGAGATTAATTAATCAAGGAATCTATAATAGTATCTTGTCAAATATAACCTAAGAATATTCATTTAATATGCTTATTTGAAAGAGTGATGACACATGGCAAGTGAGAAGAAAGTTTGTTTTTCTATGTATTCGGTATTCAATGTTCGTATTGATAGTTTTGATAATTTAAATTTACATGACGTAAAATTTATCTTTAAAAGATATACGTTTTAATTATACAAATATTTTTATCTTATTTACTAATTTTTATTAATTTGAAATAATTAAAATTTTATCACACTGATTAGTGATATTATATCAGATTATCTGAATATAGTTTTTTTAGCTATCAGATACACTAAAATAAAGAGAGAAGGCGTAGGATGACAGGAGGAATGCGAACAAGATTTATCTATGCATATCAAATACACATGAATCTCACTTGATACATGTATTCGATATAATTCGTGTATATATGAAAAAACAGTTGCAAGAGCGAGATAAGAGAGGCGAACGAGATTTGCATATGCATATTAATTCACTTGAATATGGTGTACGTATAACAAATTGAACCGAACTTTGGCAATCTTGACTTATTTGCGCACGAAAATCTGATTAAATTCATAAGATTATAAACTAGTGTGAACCTAAGTAATTAACTACTAAATTAATGAAATTTCTTAAAGTTATTCCTAATAATTACACACAATTAACACAATTACTGATCTTCCATCAATTCTTAACTTGACCTCTGCGAATCAACATTCAAACTTAAAATCTTTAATTAATAATAAAGATATTGTATTAATCCCACCTAAATCCTTATTTATAATAAGTTCAAAAAAATAAAGGTAATCACATTTTGAGAGAGATGTATTACTAGTAACTATGAAAATTATTAATTAATTATAAAATAACAAATGCTTATAATATGTTTCTTATCCATTAGTTTGTCATATAGTTTCTATTATATATGATTAGATTTCTAATCAAAATTTGTCTTCTTATGCACATGGCACAAATAGCATATGCTGGTACCAATAAATGAATATTAAAGTGTTCTAGCATATACAAAAATGTGTGATTGAAAATAATTCCTTTTGGAACAAGTGAAAAAGACTTCCAAACTTTGAGATTGGAGTATACTTCAGTTAATATTTAATTTTTCATAACTAAACGAGAAAATTAAAATAATGTTGGGTTTAGCAAGTGTGAATGGGAAAAGAGAAGAGGGAATATGAAAAGTAAGGGAACTATTTTGGAGGGAAAATGAAAAGTCATTTCTCTCATATCGACAAAAGAAAGGGAAATTGTTGTCCTTATATAAGGAAACACTTCCATTGCTTCTTAAAGAGCTAAGAAGAAGATGCCCCCTCGCCGCGGCGGCGTCGTTTGTTGCTCGGTTTAGGATGTGATTGATAAAAATTTTGGACAAAATTTATTTAATCAGTTTTTGTTAAATCAAATAAATCCTGTTAATATTATCTCTTATAAATTTGCGGGTAACGGTAACATTCGGAAAAGTCGTTACTTTCCGAAAAGCCGTTATTTTTATAACAGACAGATTTTTCTGAAAAGTTGTTATTTTTTCTAAAAGACACAACTTTCTGGATAAAAAGGGTCTGAACAGATTTCTCTGAACAGACACGTTTCTTGCTGAAAATGGCTATAAAAGGAAGTCAATTTTTGATTTTTCAATCACTAAAATTTTCCTTCTTTGCATATATTTTTCTCTCAAATAAATCAAAGTGTCGATTGACTGAGTCTGTGTGACTTGTTGTTGTTCTGAAGTTCGCTGAAGTTAAAGAAATTCGAGGTACCGCTATTTCTTAACAGGTTTAATCCGTTTTATCTTGAGAGAAATTAGTCCATAACCTTGGATACATTGAGGGAATTAAATTTCTTAAGAACACACAGTAATTTCTGTAGACTCAGATTACTTCTTGTATTTTATGTATTTTGTGTTTCATCTTATTCTGTTTCTGTCGTTTTAGGCTAACCTTATAATACAGGTTGAATAACAAATAAAACTATCATAATCAGCCTCGCTCTTCAGATGAACGTGTCTTTTAATTTGAACTCAGCTGATATTTAATCTTTCAAAACTAAACGAGTAAATCAAAATAAAACTATCACGACTAGCGTCGCTCTTTCATCGTCAGGGAGGAGCATCTCGAAGTATGATAAAAGAATATTGCATTTTAACTTTATCTCTCGGAATTCACCACAAGTTGAGTTTGAGGAACCGATGAACACAACCAATTTCATAGTTAAAAAATTTAAGAAATATGAGAAGATTTTTTAATGTTTCACAACCATGGTTAATAAAAAGCACACCTTTATGAATGTTTAGTCAAATATATGAAACTTAATATAAGTAAAATGTTGATAATATTATTAAATATTTTTCAAAAAAAAAATATCATAAATTATATAAGAGAAAACATTACTCCTTCTATCTCATTTTATGTAATATTCTTTGACTTGAACTACTGTTTATGAAAAAAAATAATTAAAAAGCTTGTGGTTTAAAACAAGCTTGGATATTTGTGTGGTTGATATTCATTTCATTATGAGTAATACGAAAATTCAAAACTAAATTATTTTCAACTATAATTAAATAACATTTTTCTTAAGACGAACTAAAGAAAGTATCACGTGAAATGAGACAGAGGTTGGTAATTTTTTTTCACAATAAGTCAATCTTTTTGCATCAAATAATCACTCATAGTGAAGAGTTGGTTATGATTTAATGCCCCAACACACATAGAAAACCTTATCTAATCATCTTAGATAACAAAATAAGAGACATTCAAACAAAAAAAAAACTTGATTAAATTGTAGAAAAAAAAAGGGGAATCTTATAATTTATAAATTCTTAAATTCTTGGTACATGACAAGGCTTTTTGATTGTTCATTTTGGATAATAATTCTTTGTCTAAACCACTTATAAAAATACACAACAAAATGAAAACAAAATGACAACTATGGAATTTGATGTTTCACTTTTGAGGTCCCAATGGAATGCAAAAGACAAAATAGGCAGTTTTATCTGTCTAATTTTTTTTTTCCAATTTGTAAATGTGATTGATTGAGAATATCAACTAGTTGTAGCATTGTAGGTCCAATTGTTTAAAGAGCTTTTGTATATCCTTACGACGTAAATTCAAATCAAATTAATCGGAATTCAAAACGAATACCTGTTCTAGTCTTTGTTACCCTCTCATTTGACCAACAAGACACAAAAGGTAGAGTGTAAACTAGGGTGGTTCAAAATCGAACTGAAATCGATAAGCCGAATCGATAAAAAAGTTATTGGTTTATAGTATTGGGTTATTGGCTTAGTGGTTTTAATATTGATTTTTTTTTGTTATCGGGTTATTGGTTCTTAACGGTTTAAAGTTTTTTCTTAATGGGTTAACCGATAACCCGATAGTAAATTAAATAATTATATTTATACCATTTTGTATATGAAGTTCTCAACTAGGTGTTTAATGATTATTTTACAATGTAAAAGTGTTTGATTTTGAGCAAGATGTAACTTGTGAACTCAAGTGCATGGTTTATTTGGTTTGTCACCTTGTTTCTAAGTGATTTTCAATGTTTTTTCTTATGTCAAATCTTAACAGTTAAATCGATAACGATCAAAAACCGATAAACCAATAACCGATAAGCTAATATCTTAATAGTTCTATAACGGTTCAGCATCCGATAAACTTCAAAATCAAACCGAACCGGCCGATACACAGCCATACTATTGCCTTAGAGGTAGAGATATTATTTTCCGATAGAACCTCAGCAAAACAAACAAGCAAAATACTAAAACAAAGCATGACAATGAAGAAGAAAAAATAACTATAGTAAAAATAATACGATAATCGAAGTATAAGGTACCATAAATATTTACATAAATCAAAGGAGAAAGAAGCTACAAAAATGAGTATATACTATTGACTACCAGTATGGAAGTGTTCCAAACACTTGAGAATTGATCAATAATCCTCATCCATATCAATCAAAAAATTTAAGAAGCATATACAGAAAACATACACCTTTTTAACCTTAACAAAAAAAATAAAAATCACATTAGTAAATAAATGATTTCCCAACATATTCTACATATTTTCACTAGGAAGAATATGTCAAAACAAGTTACAAATGAGATCAAGAAGATGATTGCTTGTAGTTAAGCTAAAACCAAAAATATTGACATGATCAACATAAGAAACACACACTCCTACTCCTTGGTGTGTTCCTTTCTTCAAAGCCCCTCGCGAATGATCTAATCGATAGATGCTCTGAAGCATATGTCATGAAGGACGTCAAAATAAGGCCGCCTACGACCATCAAACCTAACCTGTGGAAAAACATAAGAACGAAACGTTACGTTCCGTAGATGTTTCACTTCCATCACATCATATGAATATTCGTATTCAACCAATGTCTACCCGGGAGATATTCTTTGACTATTTACGTCAAAGATATTCTAGTGCCTAATCACAACAAGAGGTATTTGTAAAGACGGACAAGAAAACAAAGGAGAGGGTGAGAAATTGGACGTTCGGAGAAGCCAACAGCATCACCAAGAAATTCTACCTGAGTGATGAAACTATAAAAGAAAACAAGCACCAAAAAGTTAAGGATTCATAGAATTTGTCAGAATATGTGACGCTACGCGGTCATAGAAGATGGCTTACATAACAACCCAGCAATGTTGTTGAAGCTACACTATGCTAACAAATCCAGTGCAATCCTACGAGGATGGTCGGGGAGGGTAGGATGTATGCAAATCCTACCCCTACCCTTGTGGGTAGAAAGGTGGTTTGCGATAGACCCTCGGTTCAAAAGAAAAGAAGAATTTGAAGCACAATTTTATAAGAAAATAAGACGGCAAAATATAGGATATAAAGCAATTCACTACGATAACATAAGAGGAATATATGAGACAGTCGTCTAATAAGAATGGTTGCTAAAGCCTCTTTTAGGCTTACTGGGCCTTCAAAATATAACATATGCGAAATTCTGAATTAACTTTAAAAGCCTGAATTTACTTGGTCTTTTCTCGCCCGTATTATTTCTTTCTTATTCATGAATGAGTTAAAGATGTGATTAGGAGTCCATTTAAATATATATTGCAATATAACTTATAACTACACATGTATAGATACTTGAGAGATTCTAGTTTTATAGGTGAAACCAAGAAACCACATGGCAAGTAGACACCAACTGCTATCACGTAATTCAAATCCAGCTCGAATAGACAACAACCAAATGACACAAAATTCATTGAAATGCAGAAATCCTGTTGGGAGTACCTCAAAAACAAAGAAGTGACTCCAAAAACACCAGGCAATGCTGGGGCTGCAATGGCAAGAAATGCCATCCCTAACCCATAGTACCATGCTTCATTGTCACAACATGATTGTTGCCGCTGATGACCTACAAAGCAAAAAAGTAGGCAGCAACACTGAAGAAAAGCACCGACAAATTTAGTAAAATAGAATTCGGTGATCTGGTAAAATGAACGAACCTTTTCCAGGTTCATAATCCAAAGATACAGGATGAGCCGGAAATTGACCAGGTTGATTTGCCGCAACCCTTCCCCACTGATAAACTAAGTGCAGATAACTTCCGAACAAGAGGAAGAAAAGTGTAAATGTCCATTCGTACATAAGGAGGAGACCAGTCCATGGCATTACTTGGCGCGGAATGATTAAAAGTGGAAGACCAAGGGACACAAGAGCAGCAGCAAAACAGACACAGACAGATACCGCACCCAGATAAGTAGGCATCTTCAACTGCATACCATTTGGGAACTGTTTATCATTTTAAGATTATGTGAGAAAAAGCAACATAAATTTATCAATAAGTAAATCAATATTATGGTAGAAATATGGTCATTAATTTCAGCAGCCAAAATATGTCAATATGAAGGCAAGAATTTAAGGCCTCTGCATTCTAAGATAACCAATTTATGAATAGTGAAAGGAAGGAGCAAAACTTAATCAGGATGTTGAAGACTCAACAACTGAGAGGAAGGAGAGATGTACCTGCTGGTTGGAGCTGATGGCAGATGGAGGAACAGAGGCATAAGCTAGGACACCTCCTCTGACCTTGTAGTACATTTGTCTGATATGGTGCCATAGTGATTGTGTCTGCAGAAGCCATCTTTTAGAAATATTTCAAATTTTTGACTAATGGCTAAGTAATTAACTCTTTTTAAAATCACCAACCTGTAAGAACGACCGATAGTAACAAAATGCTATCAGAAGCAATGGAAGCAAATAAAGAAATTTGACAAGAAGTTCATCTCTGGAATTTTTGCCGCCTCTAGTTCCAGGTAGAGATTCTTGAAGTTGTACCCTGACATTCTGCAGCATAGGCAAACATAGGAAAGTCACACAATCTTGTATTGGCAAGTACAAAAGTCCTCCTTTTCCACATCTAAAGACATCCTTATCTTCAAGATGGAAAAAAAAGCTTCCACGAAGACACAAAAAAAGGTTTTTATGATGGGTGTGGGATAGAACCAGGGAGCATCCTAGTGCAGGAAAAAGACGACCACATTTGGAGAATGCAAAGAGCACTAGCAACAGCTGGAGGAGAGAAGACCAAGAATACCTGCCAGACATCAACAGGTTTTAACAGCCAAGACGTCCACCAATCCCACGGTTTAAGCGGGCCAAGTGTGTAATGAATAACTCGAAGTTCTTTTTCATCCACCATCCACTGCAGATACATCAATTATGAAAAGATAAAGGTCAAAACAAGGAAGCAAATTTAATGCACTTCCGAAAATATCTATTGCAAACAATTGCCTATGTTCATCTAATATGAAACCTTCTCATTTGTTTCAGCAGGAAAATACTTCCCGTAATCCAAGAAAATCTTCTCTTTTTTTTCTGGGATATGGTACACGCCCCATGGCAAGACCAACGAGTTCAGTCCTCCAAAGAAAACAAGAGTCAGACAATGATCCATTCCCACTTTATGGTTTGAGGTGGAAGGTACCAAGCATTAGGCTTTTCCTCTCTTATCTCTGGCCATCCAAAATATCTTCATTGACTACCTTCTATTAATACCATGCACATTTAGCAGCACGTTCTCCTAAATAGTTTGTGCAGCTTTCTCTAAAATTCTTCTCTCCATGGAAAGACTATTCTATGGATAAAATATATAGTATGAACCAATCAAATTTCACTAATTGTTGATAACTAATTGCTATAGCCTATACTACAGCAGCATATTTCAATCCCATGAAAGTCAACTTTTTCTTCTTTTCCTATATTAACAAAAATGGCAGCTTTAATCCTTCCTTTTAAGAGTAAAGGGGCAGGCTGGTGCATTAACGCTCCCGCAGTGTGCGGGGTCCAGGAAAGCACTAAAGCTTGCCCAAGAGTGTAAAAACTAACTGTATTTGGTCCATATTTCATCAAATGCTAAAGCCTACACACCACAAACCAACCAACTAAAAACACACTCAAAGAAAGGACAGTCTCTTGCACCTAAACATACCTTGTTAGCAAGCATGTAGAGGCCAACATCTGCATTGTAAAGAGTAGAAAGTCTCTCCATTTCTGGAACCTTTCTGGAATTTAAGACATCTGACGGCAAATTTGGCTCATAAACCTGAGCATTAGCAAACCCAACATAGTAGGAGTTGAGAAAACCTTGATCACCTGTTAGAAGAGAATCAACAACAATTATCAAACACAAATATTTTCACCATTAGGACAATGGAAAAAACAATCTGTGCAACGAACTATCAGAACTAGTAAAATATCTCACTAAAATTATTAGATGATAAAAGATAAAATCTTTCAATAGAAACATAAGTTGGACTATAGAAAGATGTGATGACAACATATAACCTTAAAACCAAAGCAGTTCACAGCTAAACAGTACCTCCAGTGTAAGAAGGCAAAGTGGTCACCTTGCTCATCATATCATTAAAAACTTTTTCTGATGGCTCAACCACCATGACTCCAGAATTCAGTCTCTCAGAATGTTTTAAATTTGCACAGAACTTCCCACATTTAAACAGATCTTCAATGCTTTTAACAACAATAGTATCAGCGTCAAGATACACCACTGCCAAAACAAGGGAGAAATGGCAAGAATAAGGTCTACAAGTCAGAAAACCATATGCATAATGCTTAGCAGAAAAGAGAACTACAGGAGTAATGAGATATCTGTTTGAAATATTCAGGTAATGAAATAAGCTAGGTCTCTATCTTTCACATACCCATCGCTTTTCCCTTAAACAGCATACACAAGAGATGACTTAATTGTACTAAAGCCTAGAGCCTGGTAGTACACGCATAGCTCGAGCCACCTATGATTACACTGGGTATGTTATTGTTGCTGTTGCAATTGCTCAAGACACATTACATCTAAAGTTTTATAGAAGCCGAACATGGTTCTCTTAGTCTTCAGATATATTCACCTATTTTTTTTTTACTCTTGGTACAATTACATACTAGATGTACTTGCAGCTACATCAGTTTTTAAAAAACAGGCTGATACGTTTGAAGTAAAGGAATATAATTGGAAGAAGAAAACTGAAATAAATTAGACCATTTATACAATCCATTATATAACAGGACATAGAATGGCGGAAATCATCAAGAACACAATAACTACATCAAGCCAAAGTTAAGAAACACCTAAGAAATATCCAAGGTTCTATTTTACATCCCTTTCTTTCTTTAGCATTTAGGTTGAAGTTTGACACATTGAATTACCTTTCTTGTAAGTGGTCATGTTAAATATTTTTAGCTTTGTGTAGACGCCCCAAAACCTCTTCGGTCTCACTTGATTTGGGTTTGCCAGTAAGCTAATTTTCTCCACAATCCAACCATCTGCCTGTAAGAAAGAAACCAAACATCAAAACAACCATTTTAGCAGGAAAGTAAGCACCGCTTAGAAATAGCTATACATAATAAACAAAAAGATTGACAATTAATTTATGAATAAATTTTACAATAAAGAATAACAGCTAAAACAAAGACTATAATAGGACTTCACCCAGGCAAAGTAAACCACAATTCACGGGTACCACTTTTACAATTTGCTTTTACCGACTGGAAAGAGTGCAAAGTAATTTAGTTTCGGAATAGAAAAAAGAACATATCTTCAAGATAGACCCAGTTTACTACTTCTAACAATTGAGCAGCACTCGACTTAGATTTTAATATTCACTTATACTAGTCCTAGATCACTAATAAAGCAATTGACTTAACATTCATCAATTTACACTCTAGAATACCCATGAGGAAGTGAACTTTCTTTTTCTAACAATTTATATTTATGGCTCAGCTTGTGTGTACTTTCACTAATCCACAAGGCAATCAGCTAAAACCCACATTTCAAGTGATGGGAAAAACCTGCTCACGGAAGCTGGATAGATGGGCTTACACACTGAATCACCAGGTTTTTCTCTTATGGCTCAAACACTGAGTCATCCTCTTGGATTCAATACTGAGTTATTCTTAACATGCAAGCACATAAAAAGTTGAACTTATTGGTCCTAAAACAATAACAAATCAGCTAACTTTACATTTCCCAGCTCAACAACAATAACAAATCAGCTAGCTTTATATTTCCCAGCTCAAGAGCAACATACCTAGAGGGATCTGGGATTGGTAAGATGTGTGCAGACCTTACCACTACCTTTAAACGGTAGAGAGATGTCTCTGTAGTTGAATATCCAAAATGGATCCAAATGAAACAGCACGAAATGGATTCATGTAGTTGACCCCAACTAGTTTGGGATCAAGGGGTTTATTTTCTTCTAGTATTACTAAGTATTCCTCAATAAGCAAGCAAATATTTTCCTAGAACAATGACAAATCAACTGCCTTAACAATTCCCAGCTCAAGCTTATAAAAAACTACCATTTCATCCGTATAATGAAGTTATTCCTATAATTGAGTATCCCATACGGATCCAAACGAAACAGAACGAAACAATTCATATAGTTGACCCCAACTAGTTTGGAATCAAGGGGTTTATGTTCTTATAAGCAAACACATACAAGGCGAAAAAATGAATTCATTAGTCCTAGAACAAGAACAATTCAACGGTCTTCACATCTCCCAGCTCAATCTTATCAAAAAACTATAATTGAGTTTCTGATATGGCTCCAAATGAAACAAATTAAAATAAGATTCATACAGCCAACCTCAACTAGTTCGGGATCAAGGGGTTTATGTTCTTGTACTACTATTCAGTATTACTCAAAAATAACTTTGATCAGAGTACAATCAAAACCTACCTGGAGTAGATGTTTGGCATATTGAGAAACCCCATCAGAGACCAAAACTACCATATCTTTGGTTGATCCAGTATCCCTAATCGACTTGCCAAGTACTCGAACCCCAAGCAAGAACTCATCGCCATACAAAAGGGTCACATATGCTTCATCAGATTTGGAACAATAAGCTCCAATCAAACAATTACACAACAAGAACAAAACCCCAAATCGTAAAAAACTGATTCTCATCACACTACAGTGAAGAAAAAAAAAAGATCACTTTTTTTTTCTCTTTTTCAAATTGAAATTGAAAAAGGGGATCTATTTCCAACTGGGGTTTTTGAATTCTTCAAAGTTCATATGGATTCTTGAATTTTTATTGCTCCATAGCAATGTTCATAGTCTTGTTTGTCGTCTCCCTTTTGGTTTTGGCTGTCTTTCTGGAAAATAGGAGTTGTCAACCGTCTCTCAACGTGCTCATGTCATACCAACATAGGTTCCTCGGTCAGAAGTCTCGTATTTAAATTTCGATATAAAAAAATAGATCGAGAGTATGATTTTTCAAAATGAACTTTACAACGCGTGAATTCAAATTAAATTTCGATAGAAAAAATTGGATCGAAAGTGTGATTTTTCAAAATAAACTCTACAACGCGTGAATTCGAATGAGACAGTCTCTAATTAGGGAAGGGAGACTAGAAGTAGCATAATGTTCGCATTAGACATTCTATTCATATTTTTTTATAAAATCGAGTTTTCGTTATGTATATTAGTTAGTTATGTAAGAGGTTTTATTTTAATTGTGCATATCAAAAATTAATTGGAACATACATAAGTTTAGTTGTTAACTTATTTATATAATAAGTGCTTGAGAATATAGACAATCTGTTTTTAAAATTTTTAAATTAGAAATATCTAATATGAATATCTTATCACATATTTAATTAAAATATAGCATGATTTATATGTTTAAATAAAATTAATTGACAAATTTAAAGATTGTAAGGTGTATTTTGTCCAAATTTTTGGTTCAAAATAAAATATAGCGTGAGCTTTAGAACTAATAGAGTCAAACTCGTTTTGTGAAACTCAAGTGAATAATCCAATTACACAGTACGGTAAAGAAAAATGAGAATGAAAATTATAATATGAGAAATCAAACGCTCAATAATAAGATGAAAATTTAGATGGCGTATCAATTGAATTGTAGCAATTCTTATTGTACTTTAAATTTGAATAGATTAGAAGCGAACCAATTAATTTTATGTGTTTATCTAAATATGAAATATTATTACTTTACATGGAAAAAGAATAAACTTGATTATCTTTTCAACCGTATTTATCTTAATGGTTAAATTAATAATCGATAAATTAGTAATTAATAAGTCAGTATATTGATGATTTTATTGCGATTTAGCATGTCTACATATTAACAATCAATAAATTTCAAAATCGAACCGAACCTAATAAAGTAAATATTAGTGATTATTTCTTCTCCAAAAAATATTACTACAACTAAATTTTTAAAAAATAAAACCTTTTTTTTCCTAAACCCTTACCATTAAATAGTTTTATTAGTTGATTTCTGGGGGAAAAAGATCCATCAAAACCCCCCAATCCCCTAAACCCTTTCTCTTGCATTTTGTGAACTTCCACCGGCGGACGGCTCTAGATGGGTAAGACGTATGCAGACCTCATCACTATCTTTAAACGGTAGAGAGATATTTCGATAATTGAAGATCCAAAATAAAATAGAACGAAATGGATTCATATAGTTGACCCCAACTTATTTGGGATTAGAGGGTTATTTTTTCAGATTAGCTTTTGTTTGGGTCATGTAGAGAAAAAGGTTGACTTTTAATATGTGATTATACAGAAAATACTACTACTTCACTCGTCCTACATAACAACTGATTTGTATTCTGCTTTCGTCTCGTGTCGATCAGTAAATACCTTATGTTTACTTTAACAACATTATGTGTTATATATTTATTTATCGATTTGATATAAATACGAATACTTTGATACCTTAAATTAACCTAATCATTCTTTTTATTCCTTTTTTAATCTTATCATGCCAAACTTTGGAATAAACATATCATTTTTCTAAATTAAAAATGAAGTTTGATCCTTACCTATGTCCTCTAGTCAACACATAACAACAATTTTATTTTAAAAAAAATTAATCTTTGGAGTAATCACCACAAAGACTATATAATGCACTATACAAGTTTTTTTAGATAGTAAAAAACTTCATTTTTATCTCTAATCAGATTCAAGTTTACTACAGTATAATTTTACGATAATGGATACTCTATTTACCTCCTTCCAAGATGAAATAAGGAGGACAAATTTTTTGGGAGTTTGGTATTTTGTGTTAACAATTTTAACTATTTATGTTACTAAATGGATTTATAGATGGAGAAATCCAAAATGCAATGGAATTCTTCCACCAGGTTCAATGGGATTACCTTTTATTGGGGAAACACTTCAATTGATACTTCCAAGTCACTCTTTGGATCTTCCTCCATTCTTGAAAAATAGAATTAAAAAGTAAGTCCATTTTTTTATTGACAAATTCAGAATTTAGACGTTATAGTTATAAATTAAAAAATTTGAGTTTTTGAAATGTGTTTGTAATTGTATTCATCCGACTAAAAATAGCACTATTGACCCTCCCTCCATTCTTCAAAAATAGAATTAAAAAGTAAGTCCATGTTCTTACTGACGGATTCAGAAACTAAACGTTATAGTTTTGAATTGAAAACTTGAGCTTTTGAAATGTGTGTAAATTGTATTCATCCATCTAAAAATAGTACTATTGACCCTCCGTTTCAGTTTAAGTTTCTTAACGTTCTTCTTCTAGTTTGTTTCAAAAGAATTTTTCTACCAAAATTGGAAATGAATTTATTTTATAATTTTCACTTTGTCTTAATGAAAAGTTTTTATAGTCGCGCAAATTTCGTAACATAGTATTTAATATCATAAGTTTTATAGCCATACAAATACTTCACATATTTAACATGATAATATATTTCGTTTAATCTCACACGTGAGGTTTGAAAAGAGTACTACCGTGTGCTATATACATAGATTGCGTTTAAAAACTCGCGATCCAAGTAAAGCATATTCAAATAGTTATAAAAAGGAAATTGAAACGGAGAAAATACTTTTAATTTTGTTTATTACATTAATATGATATTATTTTTCTTACTTATTTCAGATATGGACAAATGTTTAAAACAAATATAGCAGGAAGGCCAGTGATTATAAGTGCTGATCCAGAATTTAATAGTTTTATTCTTAAACAAGATGGAAAATTAGTGGAAACATGGTCATTAGACACTTTTGCTGAAGTATTTGAACAAAATACACATTCTTCAAGAAAATATACAAGACATTTGACATTAAATCATTTTGGTGTAGAGGCATTAAAGGATAAATTACTTCCTCAAATGGAAAATTTTGTTAATTTGGTTCTTCAAAAGTGGTCAACTCATGAGTCTCTTGAAGTAAAAAGTGCAGCCACCAAAGTAAGTAAATTCCATAACTTTCTTTATTATATGTTTTATTTTCTGAAATTGTGTTAGAAAATGACAAAAATGATTTGTTACACAACTGGACAGTTAAACTCATTTCTAATTGTGTCTCGTGGATAATTAAACACTCCAACTTTGAGAATATACATCCAAACACCTCAACTGATTTCCACAATTGTCTCGTCACCATAAAAAATTGAATTACATAGGCAATAGTATAAAAATTCTCATTCAACTTTTTTTCCTCTATATTTTCATTACTAATTTCTAAGAAAATCTTCATGTAATTCACAATTCTCTTGTAGTACGTGTACATGTATCGATGACGTGATACATAAATTATTAAGGTGTCTAGCTAGATGATTATTTTGTAAGCTAGAGTGTTTAACTAATACATACGAGTTGAGGTATATAGATGTACATATATATACGATATGTTAAGAGCGTTTAGTCAGTTAACATCAAATTAAAATATCTATCTATGTATTATTATTATTATTTTTAATTTAATGGAAACACATTTTGAGGTGCATTTTTTTTTTTTTGGTCTATTTATGATGTTTGATATATATTTTTTTCTATTTCTAATAATGCAGATGACAGTTGATTTTGCTGCAAAACAAATTTTCAGTGGTGATCTTGAAAATGCACCATTTAATATAAGTGACATGTTTAGAGACTTAGTAGAAGGTTTAATGTCATTCCCAATCAATCTTCCTGGAACTTCTCATCATAAATGTTTAAAGGTATTAAAAAAAATAATACTTAAAACGTTATTTCAATCGTTCTAATAAAAAGAATAACTTATCAACTAATTCAGATGGACTCTGATGCAGATTCATAAAAAAGTACGTGAAACCATGAGAGACGTACTGAAAAAAAGAATCGAGTCATCTACGAAAAAACGCAAAGGAGAGGAAGACCTAGTTGATCATCTTCTAAAAGACATGGATTCTCAGAAATTTTTAACACAAGATTACATAGTTCAAATGATGTTTGGTTTGTTATTTGTTACTTCTGATTCTATTTCAACTACATTAGCTTTGTCTTTCAAGTTGCTTGTTGAACATCCTCATGTCCTAGAGGAATTAATAGTAAGTATTTTAAATTTTTACTTACTATAATTATTCTTTTACGCGATCCGATTTTATATTTTAAAAATTATATAATTTAGGTCGAGCATGACTTAATTTTGAAGAATAAAGAGAATTTGGATGCCCCTCTCACTTGGAATGACTATAAATCCATGACGTTTACGCTTCAGGTTTGTTCTATACTTGTAACATAACGAGTTTAATTTCTAAAATTTTTATAGTATTGGACTATTCAAAAGGAAAATCATCAAATATAATTAAAGTTATATTTGTTTGATTTAATTTATAAAGATAGTTGACACTATCAATGATTTTCTTTTTTATATTATCAGTAGATTTTCCTATAATTATCTTATAATTAGTGTGGCTAATATTTTTTTTTCTTTCTTATTTTATCATATGTATAAATATAGGTTATCAATGAAGTTCTAAGGTTGGGAAATATTGCACCTGGATTATTTCGTCGAGCATTAAAGGATATTCCAATTAACGGTATGATATATGTCAAAAAAAAAAAATTAAGATCAAAAATATGTTTAATACGATTAAAATATTTTACAAAAAGTAAGTCATTTTCTGACGATAAAAAATTAAAAAAATGTATTATTCATATTTAGGGTGTGTTTAGTACGAAGGAAAATGTTTTCCATGGAAAATGTTTTTTTCTAAGAAAAGTAAATTTTGGACTTACTTTTTCATGTTTGGTTGGTGAGTAGAAAATGTTTTTCGGAAAAGATTTTTACTGTTTGATTTGTGTATGAAAAATATTTTTGAGAGACATCTTCTATTTTTACTAGTAGAAAATAATTTATGAAATTGAAAATATTTTTTAAAAACAATTTTTTTCGGTGGTGGTGGTGGGGCCGGGGGAGGGCGTAGGAGTGAAAAAAGAAAAAATTGAAGTTTATAGTGTTTTTAAAAAATAAATTTAATTTTTCTGGGGGTTGGTGTGGGTGGTGGTTGGCAGGGGGAGGTAGGAATTTAAAAATAAAAATTTGAAGTTGAAAATATTTTAAAAAAGCAAAGTTATTTTTTGGGGGAGGGGGGATTGGCCGGTGGTGGGTGGGTGGGGGTCAGGGATCGGGTAAAAAAATAAAATTTTAAAATTAAAAATATTTTTTAAAAATTGTTATTTTTTTCAAAAAAAAAATGTAATTTAAAATTGGAGGATAGTTTTGGAAAATGTTTTTCTTAATTTTTGAATGGAAGTCATTTTTCTTAATTTTGAGAAAAATGAATTAATTTGAAAAATATTTTTCAAAACTTTTATCCCAACCAAATTTGAGAAAATTGAAAAACATTTTCCATAAAATATTTTCCTTCATACCAAACACACTCTTAAACTTTAAATTCTGAAATCGAAATCAAAATCGAAAACTTAGGATTATTTTTTTTAACTTTGTTTATTTATTGTTTAGGATATACAATTCCAGCAGGATGGGTAATTATGATTGCAACTGCTGCTCTTCATTTAAATTCAGATCAATTTGAGGATCCCCTTTCATTTAATCCATGGAGATGGAAGGTATATATATATTTAAAAAACATTTATTTAACAATTAGTAAAATTATAAAATAAAATCCTAAATTAATACATTTGTGTTTTTTTTAATTTATGAATCTTTTTTAAGAAAATTCGATTGAGTGGCGGAGCTAAAAATTTCATGCCGTTTGGATATGGAATGAAGCAATGTGCTGGTGCAGAATATAGCAGGGTCTTTTTAGCCACTTTCCTACATGTTTTAGTCACTAAATATAGGTACTTAATTACATTATTTTATGAAATTTAATTATATATATTGACTGTATAAATATTTTTATGTTATTTAAGTAACTAAGTTATATAAATAGACAATATAAAGATATTTTTATCGAAATTGTTTTTGCTAGGAACATTTTATACACATAGTAGACAATTTATATATATTGTTTGAATTCTTCAAAAATATGTTATTGTTGAATCCTCCAAAAATAATATATTTTTCGAAGAATCCGATATAAAAACATGTATCCAAACACCAAAGTATCAATACACAATGTAGAGATACTTTAAATTATTATGGTATATCGTTGAACCTATCATATCATATCATATAAGTTTTATTATCGTTTTTCTTGGTTAATTAATAATTAAGGACTTACCTAAATTCCGCTAGTTTAGGGGCTAATTACTTAGATACATTGTAGTTTAGGATATCACATATCTTATCAGATTTTGGTTCATTCATATATGTCCATATACTTGTATCTCATGATATATCGGTCAAAATTATGTGAAATTTATTCTAGATACATTATTTTCAAGTGAATTTACATATATCTAGATATATAACAATTCTCATTCGCCTCCCACGCCTCCCTCCTATGTATATAATAATCCAGATACATACAAATACATATATAGTGTATCGTTCACATGTATCTAGGATACATAACAAAAATGTGGCTTGTCTTCCTCTCGATTTTAGTGTAACTGGTGACAAAAATACATGCATCTAAATGTATTTTTTTTCGATATATGGTAATAAATTCTTCATTAATGATAAAATACATAATATTTGAAAGTAAAATATTATAATGGTGTATATGGTAGTTAATCATGTCTAATTTATATAGTTTTTCCTAAAAATAATAATTCATATGAATTTCTTATTTTTTTTCCTTTTTTGACCATTAATTTTGCAGATGGACAATGGTTAAAGGAGGCAAAATAATTAGAGCACCAATTATAAGATTTCCAGATGGATTTCACTTCAATATCTCTCAGAAGAATCAATAAAATAATATTAAGATCATTACTATTTTTATTGCAAAATATCATTTGTGAATCCCTTTTGTTTGTTTTGATCTTTTTAAATAATTAATGAAGAAAAAAAATAATTTCTTGATATATATATTTTTGTACCCTCAAAAATTCCATTTATGATTCCCTTTTTTGTTTGTAGTGTACATCCTTTACATAAAGAAATCATATACTTCTTATGTATATTTTACTTCTTTATTATTTTTATCATAAATTTCGTATATAGAGCCATCAAAATAATAGCTTAATTACGGTCTATAGCTACGATTTGCTAATTACAATTCATAGCTACATGTTATAAGGAGGAGAGTGACGAGAGAGGGTTGAAAGTAGGAGAGAAAGTAGAGACTGGGAGAGATGTGAATTATATATGTATATCGGTTAGCTAACTATATATTATACATATGTATTTGTATATTCTAGCGAGCGAGATTAAGATAGGGAGGAGAGAGGCGAGCGAGATCGGGAGAAGAAGGAGAGAGGCGAGCGAAATTGGGAAAGACGAGCGAGAGAGATAGTAATTTATATAATTTGCATCTCTTTTGTATAATTCCCAGGTATATTTGTATAATTCTCATGTCTTTGTATAATTGAGTACTATAAAGTCTGAAATTATACAATATAATAAAACTCGAAATAACGAATTGATACAAACATAAACACATGAACTTTAAACAATTATACAAAATATACTACAAATTACATTTATATAAATTATATTATACAAAATTCGAAAACTACACGTTTATACAAACTTTAAAAAAGTTTACATAAAAATATTGAATGTATATGACGACAAAATTAAAAACCAAAGAAAATCATCGTCATATACAAATACAAATCATCATATACAAAATACAAATCAAACAAAAAATAGTTAGTTATCAATTATACATATACAAACGTGGCTAATTATATAAACTCGAAAAGTATACTCGAGTTCGATGTCCACGATGAAAACTCGAAAAATATACTCGAGTTCGATATCCACGATGAAAACTCGAAAAGTATACTCGAGTTCGATGTCCACGATGAAAAATTGAAAAGTATACTCGAGTTCGATATTTACAATAAAAACTCGAAAGTATACTCGAGTTCGATATCCACGAAAAAGTACGATGGAAAACTCGAAAAGTATACTCGAGTTTGATGTTCATGAAAAAGTACGATGGAAAACTCGAAAACTATACTCGCATTCGATGTCCAAGATGGAAAAAATATAATATAAACTCGAAAAGTATACTCGAGTTCAATGTCCACGATGAAAACTCGAAAAATATACTCGAGTTTGATATCCACGATGAAAACTCGAAAAGTATACTCGAGTTCGATGTCCACGATGAAAATTCGAAAAGTATACTTGAGTTCGATGTCCACGATGAAAACTCGAAAAGTATACTCGAGTTCGATATTCACAATAAAAACTCGAAAGTATACTCGAGTTCGATATCCACGAAAAAGTACGATGGAAAACTCGAAAAGTATACTCGAGTTTGATGTTCACGAAAAAGTACGATGGAGAACTCGAAAACTATACTCGAATTCGATGTCCAAGATGGAAAAAATATAATATAAACACAACGTTCACGGTGGGACTCGAACCCACAATCTCCCGCTCCGGAGGCGAGCGCCTTATCCATTAGGCCACGCGAACTCTTTGATGCTATATTTTCCTACAAATACTATACAAACAATGCATTGAACTTCAAGAATCAGCAGGCTGAAGAACAATTGCTTAAGCTCTTCTCTTCTTGCTAAGGCTTTTGAGGAAAACCCTAATCCCTTTAGCAGAGAAGAAAGAAGGAGTAGCTCAAAAATGGTGTTTACAATATCATCAAACCCTGTTCAGTTTACACATACTACTTCTTTAAATGCTCGACCCAATTGTTATCTCAAAGCTTCTGTTCCAGTTTCAAATTTATCGTTTTCTTTCTTCAGGTAATTTTCTGTTGTTGTTTTGTTATGTATGGATTAGTTACATACTGTACATTGCAATATGAATACTACCCATAATGCCTAATTCATGTTTTATGATTTGTTTTTGTGGTTTTGGGTTGGAATTGCTGAAATTTGAATTGGGTTTTTTGTAAAAAGTTGGGTAGGATATGGAAGTGAGGTTTAACTGAAAAGGGTTCTTCATAGAAACTTTTTAATTGAGCTAACGGAAGTGGGATTTTCATGTTGTTGAAATTGGGGAATGTATGGATATGGACGATTAATATAAATGACCCTGCAGCTAATTAGAGATTGATGGGTAGTTGATTGGTTGATATATTGATTATACGTAACTGTAAAATGACAATGGGGAGTCTTTTGGAGGTTAAAGTTGGGGTCTTTTTTACTACTCTATTATGATTGCATTTCCTACTTAAAAAGATTGAGGTGTAGTGTAGTTGGTTGAGTATTGATTGATCATAACTGTAAAATGGCAACGGGGGGAGTGGTGGAGATTAGAGTTGTAGTATTTTTACTCCTTGATTATGATTGCATTTCCTCCTTCTAGCAATTGACTGTGTGTGATCAGACATGAATACATCAGGTTTTCTGTAAAATCTCGCCTGAATAAAAGGATGGTCTGTGCTGCTGCTTCAGCTGCTGGAAGTTCTAGTTCTAGCGATGACTCAAATCCTTATGAGGTAATTTAGAGTTATCTCATTTGGACAAGAGAAATGTTTATAAAGTTCAGCTCCTCTAGTGAGGGGTGTGCATCTCTGGTCCTTTGTGCTAAACTGTTTTGTACAGGTTCTGGGTGTAAACCCTATTGAGGGATTTGACATGGTTAAGGCAGCATATGCAAGGAGAAGGAAAGATGCTGAGCGGAGGGGTGATGAAGCAACGCTTGCTCAGGTAGTTAGTGCTTAGCAATCTATCTATCTCTAACTCGCTTTCGTTCTTCATATATTTGATTGTTGTTAGGAGTAAGCACTCAATGCAAGCCTTTTAAACTTTTTGTTTCAGTTGGAGAAGGCTTATGACAAAATCATGATGTCACAGTTAACAAAAAGGAAGCAGGGTGTCACTTTTGGCTCGTTTAAGGTATTATTTTTTGGTTTCAAAGCTAGCTAAAATCTTAGTAGCATGCAGTTTTAGGCAATGTTTGTTCACTCTTGGGGTTTTGTAAATATTTTGTATTTTCTGTTCATATAATGTAATTGAGGTGGGGGTGGATTTTGATTAGGATACTTATAGTCATTTTATTCTTTTTTCTTTACTATTCGCACAAATTTTCCCCATCTTTTACTATATGAAAATAGAATTGCTCTTCTATCCCTGGATTAATTGCAAGAATTTTCTTAGTAATTTTATTTATGATATTCTATATGTATAAGATTTGGCTGTTTAGCTTTGTTTAGGCGCAGATACTGATTTCTCTTATAAGTTTGTTATTTTTAATTTAGGTATCTAAAGAGGTACGATATGCTGATAAGCAGCCTATTTTGCCATGGGGTCCACGGTACGTATTCTGCCAATAATGCTTTCATGACAATAGCTCTCTGAAATTAGATAGTTCTCTTGCTTGCAACTATGCGTAATTGACAATTATTTTTCAATGATTCAAAAATTAGTATAAATTACATTTGCTGAATTTAGTTGGCTGTTGTGTAATTAACACATACATGCATTAACATCTTTACCACACATATAGGTAAATGCCTTACTGACTCAACCAAAGCTATTTGTATGCAAATATTTCAGTATGCTATTAGTTTCTCTTCCCCTTCCGGTCCTTGTCCCTCGAAACATCTTTGCTTTACATTTACTGGTAGGAAATTCATGCAGCAGATTATGTAATTTTTACCCTTTTCAGTTATTAATTTTAATGCATGCTTTCAGGTTCACCAAATCTGATGACAAAGATATCAAAATCAACTTGGCAATTTCAGCTGTATTTGTAAGTAGTAAAATATTCATCCTTCCATTCCAATCTGGTTTTCTTGTTTGCCTTTTAGGATGCTAGTTTACAAATTGTTGTAGTAAAATCATGGATAAATTCGTATTTAAGTATGATTTAGAAAATTCAGAAATTATATGAAAAATTCTGACATTGGAAGTATTTTCATCTCAAAATACAAAAATAGATATGGTTGACTTGAAAAGTCACAATCTTTTGAAACAGAGAGTAGTTATTCCGTCTTCTACAAGGGCCTCCTTTTGATTTTTTTTCTACGTTAATGTATCTATTTCTTTCTCTAGGTGATCTGCCTACCCTCTTACAATTTAAGTGTTACTTTTTATAATTGAATAGTTTATATGTGCTTATTTGAATCATTATGGATCCTTGGATGTTTCATAATAGTCATGTATGGAAAGTACAGCCGCGGCTACTCAAAATATTGGTTTCCATTCAAGCATGGCTTGAACCCAACATAAAGTGCATGAAAGCTTACTGATGCTTCAACCCATATCTACCTCTGTCCACTTCTATGAGTTCTTTTTCAAGTTCTGCACTTTTATTCTTTTGGTAATGAATGAGTTCTATGGTCAACCTTGGGGGTCTTTCAAGGGTTACTGGAACTAATATATAATGTAACCAATCATCGGAAATTTGTGCCTGAAGAAGTTTTTAGCGCCTAAGAATTTGTGCTTGAAGGTTTTCCTTTAGCTGAACCTCCTTTGTTTAAGACTTCAATCTCTTTGGTGATATGCTCTGTTTCTAAGTACTTGATACCAAAAGAAGAGACTCTGTATTGCAACGAGTAATGCTTCATAAGTGCAAGATAAGTAGATAGCAGCAGTAATTCACCGGATCTTCCGTCTACAAAAATAGAAGAGGTGTATGTTAAGGTTCGCTTCATGAAAGCAAGAAAGGAAGCAAGTTCGACCTTGCCAGAAAAAAAGAAAGATAACAGAAATAATTTTGTTAATCATTGTCATCGCTCTCTGTTAAATGCAGTTCTCACTCTCGATTTAATGAAATATTAATCTCGATTCTCCTAATGGTACTCTGTTGTTTTATGTATTATCTTTTGCAGATAGCTTGGGTTTTTATAAATCGTAATGCTGAGTGGAAGCCTTTACAGTTTTTGGCCTTCGCCTTTGTATATAGGATATTTGAGAAATTAAAAGCATTTGAGCCTCCAACTCCCACGTTTACAGTAAGTATACTTAAAATAGCATTCCTGTCTTCTTCTGCTTGTGAATGCAATTGTATCTCCTAATCAACATTTCTTTCTCATATTTTGCAATATATAACATATTGCTTTTCAAGTGCATTCATCTTTTAGCTGCTTTTTTTAGGAGGAAGGCGAAGATGAAGGACGGATGATGAGGATGGGAAAAAGGCTGCTTCGTTCTCTTGCATTAGTTTTTGGTTGCATAGCTATTGCATCCTTGGTATGTGTTCTGTCAGAGTAATGTTACCTGACTGTTCAATTTGTTGGTCCATCTGTAAAGTCACTTGAAAGAATCTGGTTTTGCTTTCTGAATCATCTCTCATCTTGGAATGTCCTACATATTTGTTGCCTTTTATTGAATTAAATCTCCGTTATTCATTTGTATAGGGATATACTGGTCTCCTCAATCTTATCGAGTATGCTGGTGGTTTCATACCTGTCTTTCTGTACAATAATCAGGTAAGAGAAGATCCTCTCATTGCAATCTCTACCACCGCTGCACAAACAAAAGGCTTCACAGACCTTCACATATCACAGATAGAATAACAATGTTTTATCATCTTCTTCGACATTTTTGAGTCATATTCTCTGAATAGCTATGACTCCTCTTCATCTTATGAACAGCTAAAGAAAAAATTGCATTCAGTTAATATTACTTTGCCTAAACGAATTAAGGCTACATTAAGGGAGGGGAAACTTAGTTCTCAAATATCCTTTATGTTTTGCCCTCTTGCATATATTTTTTCGTGTATCCTGCTGTTTGCTTCTGTATACTTGTTGTTAGGGTTATAATGTTGAGTCCTCTTTTACCTCCATTCAACATGAATATGAAAAAATGAAGGCATTCATCCTTAGCTTTACCATGATTATTACCCCAATGCTTATCCGCGGTGTTAAATCTTTTTTCGCGTGCAGGAATTGCTTGTAACTGGATTCACAGCCATCGTGCTTTCCATCATCGCATCTTATTACAGATAGTCTACCTTCTACACTTGTTGAAGAAGAGATGCAGTTGCCTTGTGTTAGCTGTCAAATTTTGTAATTCTATTTGTTCCAGAAATTTGCCTTGTTTTGTCTATAGGATTTGATTGAGCAGCACTTGTAAGGATGCACCAAGTTCTGAGGATTCTAGGATTAAACAAGACCACAATCTTTTCAAAATTGATGGATGTTAATGTGGAGATATAAATGATAATGAGGAGGAAAGGTTAGGGCGGATCAATCCTTCATTTGAAAAACAGTCTTGAAATGCCCAACTCTACAAGGGTTGCGGGCTTGTGCAGGCTAGCCCTTCTTTATTTTTATTTTTTCCGTTCATTTTTCTAATAATTCTTTCTTTCTTTTTTTCAAAAAAAATCTAAATTCAAACTTCAAATTTTAACATGGCTAACAAAATTATATGAAAGTACATAATAGTTTCAATCATATCCTACTTTATGAATATGGTTAATGGTAATTCAAATTACAATTCCATATATAAGATCAAGAAAGGGAGAAAATTTTCAAATTGAAAATGATATTTTTTCAATACTTTTAGATAAAATCTACTAAAAGAAATATAATAATGATTTTTGACAAATAAATAACATAAATTTGAAAAAATTAATTTGTAACTTAACGAACAATTACCTCTTAAAACTTTAGTAATTTAATTCAAATTAGATAATACTTTTAACCAATCCCGACCGGGCGTCAATGAAGCCTCAAGGGCCAAACGCTTACTTGGATTGAGTCATAAGCCCTAGTTTCTTAAATAGGCTGGAAAAACCTTATTCTAATCCTATTCTAATAGCGATTTAGGTTGGACCGTCGCCATGGACTAACCTATTTTGACAGCTCAAGTAAAACCATTTGTGAATTTAACCTAGTCAAAATGTTTTAAAGCTAAAAAATTTCCCATCGTTAAACGAGGTCAAAAGTTTAAAACCATCTACTTTTATGGTCATCTCTCTTATAAATCATGAGAAAACTACTTTATTAGACATACATTCATGCCATATATACTAATTTTGTCTATATTTTTAAGTAATTAGCGTATTTTACCACTAATTAAGAGTTTCCTATTATATATTAGGAAGATACATCTAAATATATGTATATTTGCTACCACATACACTAAAATAGGGAGAGAAACGATCAAGATAGTCATGTATATCATATATGCGCGAATCACACTATAGGTATCAGAGATACCATAGACATAGGAGAGTGGCGAGTTAGATGGGAGGGCGGCGAGTGTAATTTATCTATCTCAAATACATGCAAATTCACTTGGATACAGTGTATCTTGAAAAATTTACACCTAATTTTGAAGTATCCAGATGCACAAAAATATGATAAGATTCGTAATATTACAAACTAGTGAAATTTCGGCAAGTCGAATTATTGTCATCCCATGCAAACAATCCATTTTTAAACCCAACAATGTATTGATGGGCCAAAATAAGCCCAGCCCACCACCCTAAACTATCCAAACCCAAATTCCAAAACAAGTCGAATTTGGAGAACTCATCGAAAGGTTACACTAATGGAATCTCATCAGCTTCGGAGCTAAAAACCGATTCCGAAATATCTTCTCGTCGGAGCGGAAAAACGCCGCCGCGGCCTGAATCTACTCTACCGGAGACCGTCATTTCTCGCCGGCGTATAGATTTCAGCTCATTTACAGGCAAAATCTGAGGTATACTTATCCAAAACCCTAGATTTCTCGGAGTCTCCCTTGGGAGACTGAAATAGTTAGCAAACATGAGGATTATGATAAAGGGAGGAGTATGGAAGAACACGGAGGATGAGATTCTAAAGGCGGCGGTGATGAAGTATGGGAAGAATCAGTGGGCTCGTATTTCTTCTTTACTTGTTCGTAAATCTGCTAAGCAGTGTAAAGCTCGCTGGTATGAATGGCTCGATCCTTCAATTAAGAAGGTCAGTTTTTTATTCTCTATTGAATTAAGCTTGTTTGTGAGTCATATCCTACTGTTGTTTGGTAGCTAGTAGATACATGTACAAGTTATGAGATAAATTGTTTTGTTATCTTATTGGCCTGCATTACTTACCAAATGAGTTTGTTCATATGTTTTGGTAAAAGGTTATATGAAAACTGTTTTTGATTGGTAACTTTTGCTGTGGAGAGGGTATAACAGTAGGTGACATATGCTCATAGTACCAGCTGCATGATAGGTATGAGGATAGGTTTGAATGTTAGATTTTGCGAATCATTGTTCAAGTGCCAAGGTAGGGGTAAGGTCTGCGTGGACTATACCATCAAAAGGAGACCACAAGTGGGATTATACCGGGCATGTTGTTGTAATTTTCAATTGTTGATTCAAAAGAGTGGCAGGAAGTGTGTGTTAAAGATGTCCGAGAAGGAAACTAGTTAGTGTGGAAGTTATTTTCCTCCAAAATTGAGTAAAATACTTCTCATTTCAGACCCTGACAACCAAATATATAACATTCTAGTTCACTGGGTGTTGGTTCTTTTTTCTTGCTTAGTTTAATGCGACATGCGAGTTATCTTTTTTTGTTATGTGTGACACCGTTATGTATTTGTTGATAGCTGTCACATTTCAGATTTCATCCTATTCCATTGTGAACTAGAGAAGTTCTGTTTTGTGAGCATACTGTGGCTTTGCACCAGTTTGTTTTTGGCTTGATTATTGGCATGCAAGATCTGAAACTAGTTTTCTGTGTGGAGATTTCTGTCTGAGTTTTTCCAATCTTTTTCTATTATTCCGTTTATCAATGACAGCTAATGATTTTCTGAATAGAGAAAGTGGAGAAGTCACAGTTTTTCAAGTTTACCTCAAGACTGGTAGGAACTTATGTTTTAGCTTAACCACTTCTTGACACAACTTACTGCTATTTTCTTCCAGACTGAATGGACTAGAGAGGAGGATGAAAAACTACTTCACCTTGCAAAACTCATGCCTACCCAATGGAGGACAATTGCGCCAATCGTTGGCCGTACACCATCACAATGCCTTGAACGTTATGAGAAGCTTCTCGATGCAGCATGTACTAAGGATGAGAACTATGATCCTAATGATGATCCAAGAAAATTGAAGCCCGGAGAGATTGATCCTAACCCGGAATCAAAGCCTGCTCGTCCTGATCCTGTTGATATGGATGAGGACGAGAAAGAAATGCTTTCTGAAGCACGGGCTAGGTTGGCCAACACAAGAGGCAAGAAGGCTAAAAGGAAAGCCAGAGAAAAGCAGCTTGAAGAGGCGCGGAGGCTTGCTTCTTTACAGAAGAGGAGAGAACTGAAGGCTGCTGGAATAGATGTCCGTCAAAGGAAGAGAAAAAGGAGAGGTATTGATTACAATGCTGAAATTCCCTTTGAAAAGAAGCCTCCTCCAGGTTTCTATGATGTCACTGAGGAAGACCGTCCAGTTGATCAACCTAAGTTTCCAACTACCATTGAGGAACTAGAAGGTGAAAGGAGAGTCGATAAGGAAGCTCGCCTAAGGAAGCAGGATATTGCGAGGAACAAAATTGCAGAGAGACAGGATGCCCCTACATCCATATTGCATGCGAACAAACTTAATGATCCAGAAGCAGTGAGGAAGAGGTCGAAACTGAATCTTCCAGCACCACAGATTCCAGATCATGAATTGGAGGCCATAGCAAAGATAGGTATTGCCAGTGATCTAATTGGGGGAGATGAACTGTCCGAAGGGAATGCTGCAACGCGTGCTCTTCTTGCAAATTATGCCCAGACACCACAACATGCTATGACTCCTATGCGAACACCTCAAAGAACCCCTTCAACTAAGCAAGACGCCATTATGATGGAAGCAGAAAATCAACGAAGATTGACTCAATCTCAAACACCATTACTTGGAGGAGATAATCCTTTGTTGCACCCCTCAGATTTCTCGGGTGTCACTCCTAAGAAAAGGGAGGTTCAAACTCCAAACCCACTTTTAACTCCTTCAGCGACTCCTGGAGCCACGAGCCTTACTCCTAGAATTGGCATGACACCTTCGAGAGATTCTTATGGGATGACACCCAAAGGAACTCCTATGAGGGACGAGCTACGCATTAATGAAGAAATGGATATGCATAGTAATGCTAAACTGGGGCAATTTAATTCAAAAAAAGAATTGCTTTCTGGTTTGAAAAGCCTTCCTCAGCCCAAGAATGAGTACCAGATTGTCATCCAACAACCTCCTGAAGAAAATGAAGAACCAGAAGAGAAGATCGAAGAAGACATGTCTGATAGGATTGCCAGGGAGAAGGCTGAAGAAGAAGCAAAGCGACAAGCATTACTCCGTAAAAGGTCAAAAGTATTGCAAAGGGAGCTCCCTAGACCTCCCATTGCTTCTCTAGAACTAATAAAGAGTTCCTTGATGAGAGCTGATGAGGACAAGAGCTCCTTTGTTCCTCCTACACTAATTGAGCAGGCTGATGAAATGATTAGAAAGGAACTTGTGTCCTTGCTAGAACATGATAATACCAAGTACCCTCTAGATGAGAAGCCAGAGAAGGAGAAGAAAAAGGGGGTCAAGCGAAAAATTGTTGCTGAACCTGCTATTGAGGATTTTGAGGAAGATGAATTAAAAGAGGTACGTTCATGTTACAGAGAGAAAAAAATGGTTTTCTTTACATCTTTTGTCGATATACTTTTTCCTTACCTGCATTTATGCATAAAAATGACAAAGAGTTGTCTAAATTCCATATAAATCAATTTGGAAATTATTTTTTTAACATCCCAGCAACAACTGAGCGGAAGAGTTTCAAATGAGAGTTAGTGTCACGTAAGACTAGAAAAGAAAAAGAGTTCTCTAAATTCCATGTAAAGCTATTTTGGAAGTACTTCTTTAACATTTTCATATAACCTTTTTGTATAAGAATTTCTGAAACCATTCCTACAATTGCTGATAAATCCGAAACTATGGCTGCAAGAATTGAAGATTACGGTAGGTTCAATAGGATCATCCAATACTATATTTGTCAAGTTATATTTAACTGTATGTAGTGTATATGTTATGTATATATATGTTTTACTTGACTTTACACTACACAAGCTAGGTTACATGCTCTACTTTTTAGACCCTACTGAACTCGGGACAATACACGATGTCACAGCTTTGTTTTTAGTATTTGTTGTTACGAGGACGGATTAACTGAAATTGGAAATTCGAGTCTTGAGACACCAAAAAAATGCCGATGGTGAATAGACTCCTTGTCCCTTTTATTGTGTGCTAATAGATGTGCCCTTTCATTACCAAATTCGTGTTTAAACAATGACGTTCTTTGGAGGTTGTATGATTTTATCTTGAGCCTACTGCATTACTAACTCCACTTGTGCAGGCCGATGGATTGATCAAGGATGAGGCTCACTTTCTTCGTGTGGCAATGGGACATGAGAGTGAATCTCTTGATGAATTTGTCGAAATACACAAAGCAACTTTGAATGATATCATGTACTTTCCTACCCGAAATGCTTATGGTCTCTCAAGTGTTGCTGGAAACATGGAAAAGCTTGCTGCTTTGCAGAACGAGTTTGAGAATGTGAAGAAAAAAATGGACGATGATACTAAGAAAGCAACAAAACTTGAGCAAAAGATCAAAGTTCTTACTAATGGATATCAGGTACAGTTTAGTGGTTTAATCTTTAATCTGAATAGTTGCACATGCTTTACATTTTTCTGTTTGCTTCATATGCTTAGAGGTTTTATCATAAGACATGGTTTTATATCACTTCTGCAATCAGATAGGTTTCTGCTTCTTACATTGGATCTTCTTTTGGCTGCTCTAGTTTTTGTTTGTTTTTCTTTTTTAACTATATGTTGAGAGTTGAACTGTAAGCTATAAATACAAGCTAACTATTCATTGTGGATGAGCAGATGCGAGCTGGAAAGCTTTGGTCACAGATAGAGTCAACCTTCAAGAAAATGGACACAGCGGGTACAGAGCTTGAATGCTTCCGAGCATTACAAAAACAAGAGCAGCTAGCAGCATCCCACAGGATCAACAATATGTGGGAAGAAGTTCAGAAGCAAAAGGAGCTTGAGCGTACTTTACAGAAAAGGTACGGTGACCTCATAGCAGATACGCAAAAGATCCAGCATCTCATGGATGAGTATAGAATACAAGATCAAATGCAGGAAGAAGTTGCAGCAAAAAATCGTGCTCTTGAGTTGGCGAAGGCAGAAATGGCAGAAAAAGATAGTGTACCATCTGCTGATGATGTGGAACCTTCAGGTACCGGACAGAATTCCAATACAGAGGAAAATTCTGCTTCTGCCTCTCATGTGCCAATAGAAGCTGATGTGCATGTAGAGCCTTCAGGTACCAACCAGTGCTCTAATGCAGAGGAAAATTCTGCTTCTATTGAAGCTGATAATGTGCATGTGGAGCCCTCAGGTACTAGCCAGTGCCCCATTGCAGAGGAAACTTCTGCCTCCATCTCTCATGACACAACTCCTCGAGACGTTGATGGACAGGTGCAAGTGGCTGACGTTTCCACAATGGACTCTGAAGCCATAAGTGACCATGTACCTATGGAGGGTCAGCAAAACCCAGGAGAAGAGAGTAACACAGTTGTTACTAAAACAGAAGACTCTACAGTAGCAGCAGGTGACGTGGATGTTACTAAAACAGACGACTCTGGAGTAGTAGCAGGTGATGGTGAGGCTGATCCCAAAAACATGTAAGGTTCTACCGAGAAAGTGGTTGGTTGTTCAATAGTTCCTTAATCCTGTTTTCCTACATTTTTGGAACCAAGTTTTGCTTCATTTCAAGAATATGTTGTTTGGTTGGATGAAAATTCGAAATTCTCAAAATTTGTACTGTGGTTTAGCTACCTATGCTGGTATTTGCAAAATAATCAAAAACTGCATTTGCCTACACTTGGAATCAACTCTTTAGGTCCTTTATTCACCAGTCTTCTGTGGCTACTTACTTCTATGTTTGTGTTACTGTAAATGTGAGCTTAGCTTTACCAAACTCTCTGGTTAAAATTGAATGTTGTGGTTAACATTAATGTGAAAAATAGCTTCTAATTGCAATTGACAAGTCCTTTTCAAACTTCCAAAAGACTTGTATCTTCTTAAAATTCAGAACTTTGTATAGGTCATCTTTTAATTGTAATGGCAACATCCAATTTTTCTAAGGTTTTCATTCTGAGTTACTGTGGAATGGTTTGAGGTAACAGAGAGGTAGTAGTTTGTTGCTGGTAAGCTATTCGATACTTGTACAGATGCGAGATAGCAAGTATCTAATGAAATAATTGAAGGTAACGTGTATCATTAGAATAGGTGATGAGGAGGTAGAGGTAATTACGATATCTAGTGAAATAGTTGAGATGATGAAAATATAAAATAGTTATGGTGAGGGCAAGCTAACTAGGTGATGAAGGGGTTGTATGTGTCCACTAAAATACATATGGTGGTGAAATGGTGATAGTTAGAGTTATCAATATTTAGAATAGTGGGTAAATAGTTATTAGTCATAGTGAGGATAAACTAGAGTGGTGGTAAAGACTAAAGAGGTATCATGGGGTCCACTAAAATACTTAAGGCATCGTTTGGTACAAATAATAATAATAATGATGCAGGAATTAGTAAAATAAAGATCCGTAATACAATGATCAGTAATGCAGAGTTTATTTTTATCAAGTGTTTGGTTCATTATTTCTCACACTATTTTGTATTTGGATTCCCTTAAATTATTATGTTATTGGGTCAAGTAGATAAATTGCCGAACAATATATTTTTTATATGGCGTTCTAACTAATTAGGAGAAGAATGATTTCGTTGTCATGCTTGCTATTTTTCTCACTTGAATAATTTGAAGTTTATAGTTGTTATCTTAATGAATTGATCACTTACAAAACGTCATTTTTTATTTTAAAAAATAGACCATATAATTTTAAAACCGAAAAAAGGTACTTCTGAATAATAGTAAAATTGATTAAACTCTCTATATTTGTACATAAAAATTGCAAGTTGTAATCTTAATATGTATGCAATTTTACAAAAAGGTTCAAAATACAAATAATTAGAAAATCGTATATACATACACATCAACAAATAATACAATCAATTAAGATCACAAACGTCATATGGTGATATATTTATATTTTTTATTAGTAAATGTTAAACAGTTCATATTTCAAATACTATATTGAATTTATTTAGCAACAAACAATTATTTCTAAATAATTTGAAAGCTAATTTACTTAAATGAATTTACTACTACAAATATAAAACATAAAATTAGGAAAATAAATAAAATAATTAAAATGATTTAGAGGATATTTTGTTTTTATAAAGACTCATCCCATGGTATTATATCCTATGTAGTACTAATACCTCTGAATAAAAGGTATTAGTAATATATTAAATATAATACCATGTAGGATGTATAACTAATCCATGAATTAGTTATATATAGAATCAAATTTCTACCAAATATAGTACTATATCATATATAATACATACACTATTTCTTCAGATGCGGTCTGCCAGGCGACCCCTTATTGTGAAACCCCCAAGCTTAGCTCAAGTGACAAAAGGTGAAGGATTTGTGGTGTAGATCGGTGGTTCAAGTCCCACACCGTGCAATGCAAAACCTAGTATTTATGTGTAGAAGGATTGGGGGGGGGGGGGAGGGGGCGAGGAAAATCATCCATCGAGTTAAAAAGGCTATGATTAATTCATAGGATACGGATCATAGAGAGATTTCTCGATTATAAATTTTTTTTTATGGTGAATGTAAGTTAACGAGGTAGTGAAAAGGTAATAGGTGTCTACTAAAATATTTACGATGCTATAGATACACGCAAACTAACTTGAAAATCACCAGAAAAAATTCATCTAATTATGATAAAGTTATTGGTTAGAGTTCCAATTTGTTCCAATTCCAAAGCTTAAATGGGATGACGATTCAGTTGTATTACATATGGACTATTTTATAAATTTAAAAAGTCACTTTTAAATTACTAAGTTGATGATATAGATATTGGAATTTTGTGAGACTCTATAAGATGTATTCGATTCGAACTAGGACTTTAGATTGTGTAGAGACTATTCAATCCTAACCCCTGGTTTATACCTATATAAAAGGTACTAAGTTCTCTTAAAATACATCTTGAAAATTTCATAAAGAGATCAAAATCTCGATATCTTCCTAGAAAGTTATGGAATCTTCATGTAAAGGTCAAATCTAAATTATTCTAGTTTGAAAAATACGTCACTAACATCCAGCCCTCAAATCACGGATAAATAATTTTTTGAGAGGAGAATCAAAGGAGGACAAAGATCATGGATAAATAAATCTTTTGAGAGGAGAATCAAGAAAGGAACAAATTTGACTCACAGACCATAGTCTTGAGTGTTAGGTTCTTAGCATTTTAATATTAATATTTAACATATTAAATTGCTTTATTTTGGAGTTATAAGAATGAACATTGGAATGAATGACTTTACATCAGCTATTAGCATTGGTTATCCATCAATGTATTTCATTCTTAATTCCTCCATTACTCTTTGTAACCTATGAAACCTATGTAATTTCCACTGTAACTTTTGTAACCTATGTAACTCCCATTGTAACTTATGTAACCTATGTAACTCCCATTGTAACCTATGTAACTCCTAAGGCCATTATCCTCACTATTTACTACCTTCATTATCTTTCTATTCATTGCTAGGAAAACTTCTTGTAGTATAAATAGTGGTAGTCTTCATTTGGTTTTATAGACACACAATTCATAAGAGAAAACAAAGAGTGAAAGAGTTAGTCTAAAAGAGAGTTCTTATTAGTTGAAGGGAGGTGTTCTTTTTTGTGGAGCTTTGGACTCAACTCTTGTCCAGAGTTGTTGAGTTATACTTTGTGAAGGCTGTTGTATCCTGGAGGGGACAAGTCAAAGAGGATTACTGCTGGACCGGTGAAAACATTTGCTGCAGTGGACTTGAATCTCCTTAAAGAGAGCGAGATATCCACGCCTCAACCTGAAGAGATTACTTTCTTCATTTTATTTTCAATTGTAATCTTGCAATTTTATTATCTTGTAAGTTTTTTCACTAACAATTTTAAGGAGATTCAAAAATTGAAACCGCGGATGTCAAGATGGGAGATCTTAACAAGCCATTTCGGTTCAATGGTAACCATTTCAAGAGATGGAAGGAACTTACTCTAGTGCAAAGAAAATTTGGAAGGCTTTGCAAAGTAAGTATGATACCGAAGAGGCTGGAGCGAAAAACTATGCAGCTAGTAGATTTTTTCGTTTCCAAATGGTGGACAACAAATCAGTGGTAGATCAAGCTCAAGACTTCATCATGATTGTTGAAGAGCTTAGGTCCGAAGAGGTTAATATTGGAGATAACCTTATTGTTTGTGGCATAGTGGATAAACTTCCACCTTCTTGGAAGGAATTTCAAAAAACTATGCGCCACAAACAAAAGGACCTTGATAATGAAAATCCGCATGGAAAAAGAAGCAAGGGGCCAAGATGCACTTTTACAAAAAGAAGAGAACAACATTACATCGAAGGTAAATTTAATTACTTCAAATAATGCTACTCCTGAAACTCACAAAAATACTTCTTTAAAGCCTAAGAAGAAAAAATTCAAGAAAAATAATGGTAGACCTCCCAAGAAAAATAATGGTGAAAATCACCAAGCACAAACTCAACAAGTTCAAGAAAAGGGACCATGCTTTGTTTGTGGCAAGAGTGGGCATATTGCTCGATTTTGCAGATTCCGGAAACATGGTCCTAACCCTCAGACAAATGTTACCGAAGAACCTTTTGTGGCGGTGATTACCGACATAAATATGGTTGAGAATGTTGATGGATGGTGAGCTGATTCTGGTGCAAACCGTCATGTCTGTTATGACAAAGACTGGTTTAAAAAATATACTCATTTTGAGGAGCCCAAAACTATCATGCTTGGTGATGCTCACACTACTCAAGTGCTTGGAAAGGGAGATGTTGAATTGTGTTTTACTTCTGGAAGGATATTAACATTGAAAGATGTACTTTATACTCCTTCTATGAGAAAAAATTTGATGTCTAGTTTTCTTCTTAATAAAGCAGGCTTTAAACAGATTATTGAATCTGATCAATATGTAATAGTGAAGAAAGGTATTTTTGTGGGGAAGGGGTATGCATGTGATGGGGTGTTTAAGTTGAATGTTGAAATGAATAAAACTTCTACTTCTGTTTATATGTTTTCTTCTACTAATTTTTGGCATGCTCGTTTTTGTCATATAAATGATCGTTATGTTGGAATCATGAGTAGTTTAGGATTAATCCCAATGGTTAAAAAGAATTTTGAAAAGTGTGAGGCTTGTAGTAAAGCCAAGATCACTAAAAGGCCTCATTTTCAAGTTGAAAGAAAAACTGATTTGTTAGAATTAGTTCATACTGATATTTGTGAACTTGGTGGAATTCTAACACGTGGAGGTAATAGATATTTTATCACTTTCATTGATGATTTTTCTAAGTTTACATATGTTTACTTGATGAAAAATAAAAGTGATGCTTTTGAAAATTTCAAAACTTATCTCAATGAGGTTGAAAATCAGTTTGGAAGAAAAATAAAAAGAATTAGAAGTGATAGAGGCCGTGAATATGAATCAAATGAGTTTAACTCTTTTGTTAGATCATTGGGAATAATTCATGAAACTACTCCTCCTTACTCTCCTTCGTCTAATGGAGTAGCAGAAAGGAAAAACAGAACTTTGGTTGAATTGACTAATGTCATGCTTATTGAGTCACACGCACCTTTAAATTTTTGGGGTGAAGCTATCTTAACTGTTTGTTATGTGTTGAATCGTGTGCCTCATAAAAAGTCTAAATTGACACCTTTTGAATTGTGGAAAGGTTACAAGCCAAGTTTGGGATATCTAAGAGTTTGGGGTTGTCTAGCCTTTGTGAGGCTAATGGATCCCAAGATTACAAAGTTGGGTAAGAAAGTTACTACTTGTACTTTTCTTGGTTATGCTTCAAATAGTACAGCCTATAGATTTTTTAATCTTGAAGATAATATTGTAATAGAATTTGGTGATGCTATTTTTCATGAAAATAAATTTCCTTTTGATACTAAAAATAGTGGAGGTCAAAGGATTGAACAAAATATTTTGTCACTACCTAGTTTTTCTACTTCAACTTTGAAAAATAAAGAAGTTGTTGATTTTGAGTTAAGAAGAAGTAAAAGAGCTAGAGTAGAAAAAGATTTTGGTCCTGATTTTTATGTGTTTAATGTTGAAAATGATCCTCTAACTTTGAAAGAAACATTATCTTCACATGATTCTATTTTTTGGAAAGAGGCTGTAAATGATGAAATGAAATCTCTAATTTCTAATAAAACTTGGAAGTTAGTTGATTTACCACCGGGTTGTAAAACAATTGGTTGTAAATGGGTCTTACGGAAAAAATTGCAACCGGATGGATCTATTGATAAATACAAAGCTAGGCTAGTTGCAAAAGATTTTAAACAACTAGAAGGCCTAGAATTTTTTGATACTTTTTCTCCGGTAACAAGAATTACATCCATTAGACTTTTAGTTGCTATGACTGCAATTTTTTATTTGCAAATTAATCAAATGAATGTAAAAACTGCTTTTCTAAATGGAGACCTAAATGAAGAAATTTATATGGACCAACCCTAGTGTTTTGTTGAAGCAGGCCAAGAAAGTAAAATATGTAAACCTACTAAATCCCTATATGGCTTGAAACAGGCACCAAAACAATGGCATGAAAAGTTTGATTCCTGCATGATTGAAAATGGTTAAAAAACAAATGAGTGTGATAAGTGCATATATCATAAGTCTTGGAATAATTCTCATGTGATTATTTGCCTATATGTTGATGATTTGTTGATCTTTGGCTCTAAGATGAATGTTATTGATGAAGCTAAAAATGTTCTTAGAAGCCATTTTGATATGAAAGATCTTGGTGAGACAAATTTTATTCTTGGAATAAAAATAACAAGAACATGTGAGGGGATTTTCCTTGACCAGTCACATTATGTTGAGAAAATTTTGAAAAAATATAACTTTCATGATTGCAAGCATGTTGCTACTCCTTTTGATTCAAGTGTTCACTTATTTCCTGTTTAAAGTGAAAATGATGTAATAAATCAAAAGGAATATGCTAGTATAATCGAAAGTTTGAGATATATGATTGATTGCACTAGGCCTGATATTGTATATGCAGTAGGAGTACTTAGCAAGTTTACAAGCAAGCCAGGTAATGAACATTGGCATGCTATAACAAGAGTTATGAGATATTTAATTGGAACGAAAAATTGTGGTTTGTTCTATAAAAAATATCCTGCTGTACTTGAAGGCTTTTGTGATGCGGATTGGAACACTTTGTCAGGTGATTCCTGTTCTACCACTGGTTATGTCTTTACTTTAGGTGGTGGTGCTGTTTGTTGGAGATCAAAAAAGCAAACTATCATTGCTAACTCTACCATAGAGGCTGAACTAATTGCTTTAGCTTCAGCTAGTGAGGAAGCGAATTGGTTAAGAGATTTATTGTTTCAAATTCCTTATTTTGAAAAATCAATTCTTCCTATTTTAATTCATTGTGATAGCACCACTGCAATTGGTAGAGTGAAAAATCGTTATTACAACGGTAAATTCAGACCTATAAGGAGGAAACACAGTAATGTAAGATCGTATTTGACAAATGGTACCATTAATGTTGAGTATGTCAAATCTTGTGATAGTCTTGCAGATCCTCTTACAAAGGCCTTAACAAGAGAAAAGGTTTGGAGCACATCGAGGGGGATGGGATTGAAGCCTACAAATTCTTAAGTCATATATGAGGAAACCCAACCTGGGGACTAGAGATCCTATAACCAGGTTCAAAGGGAAAAACTAATCATATGATGACTTGTTGTGAAAAATGCACTATTTTTTCCCCTCCCTATGATGTGAGTGCATTATTTCCTGTAGTTTGTGAAGGTTGAGTTGATAAAACTTTTAATGAATATCTGTAGTCCGTATGGATGGAGTGTTAATCTTATAGGAGCACTCTCGACAGATTTCACCTATGTGATGTGTGGAAGTAGGTCGCTTCCTATGAGAATGAGGCTTATTTATACAAATGCACTCATGAAATCGGGATAGCACATGGCCATAACGTGCTGGCTGTTAAAGCTCATGTCAACACCTTGATTATTATGTGTGAGCAGTGATGTTTTATTTCCCTTAAGCAGTCATAGTTCAAGTCTGAGACCACTACGACTCTGGAGTAAAAGTTACTGTTTCACTAAGTGGAGGTTCAATGCAGAGCACACCTTCATAATGCATAGTAGTCTTCCTTCAACTGATATACTTTCTTATCTAAATATTAAAATGAGTGGGGGATTGTTAGGTTCTTAGCATTTTAATATTAATATTTAACATATTAAATTGCTTTATTTTGGAGTTATAAGAATGAACATTGGAATGGATGACTTCTACATCATCCATTAGCATTGGTTATCCATCAATGTATTTCATTCTTAATTCCTTCATTACTCTTTGTAACCTATGTAACCTATGTAACTTCCATTGTAACTTTTGTAACCTATGTAACTCCCATTGTAACTTATGTAACCTATGTAACTCCCATTGTAACCTATGTAACTCCTAAGGCCATTATCCTCACTATTTACTACCTTCATTATCTTCCTATTCATTGTTAGGAAAACTTCTTGTAGTATAAATAGTGGTAGTCTTCATTTGGTTTTATAGACACACAATTCATAAGAGAAAACAAAGAGTGAAAGAGTTAATCTAAAAGAGAGTTCTTATTAGTTGAAGGGAGGTGTTCTTTTTTGTGGAGCTTTGGACTCAACTCTTGTCCAGAGTTGTTGAGTTATACTTTGTGAAGGCTGTTGTATCCTGGAGGGGACAAGTCAAAGAGGACTACTGCTGGACCGGTGAAAACATTTGCTGCAGTGGACTTGAATCTCCTTAAAGAGAGCGAGATATTCGCGCCTCAGCCTGAAGAGATTACTTTCTTCATTTTATTTTCAATTGTAATCTTGCAATTTTATTATCTTGTAAGTTTTTTCACTAACATTGAGAAATAAAATTATCTTTCTTCTATTTTATTTGTGATTGTAATTTATTTTTTATCACTTTAAAATTTGTTGCAAACAGATAAATATTTAAATTAGTTTTGTTATTCAACTGAAAATTAATAGTTTATATATTTGTTTTGTTTTACTTTCTAGTATCTTACGAAAAGAATGGTTTTTTTTTTGACAATTTTTTAATTTTAACTTTTCAAATGACATGTAACAGAGTCGTTTGGTTTGAATACAAGTTATGTTGAGATTTTTATGAAGTGATTAGTTATAATGAAGTTAATTTTTTTTATTGTTTGTTTGATTCGTCAAATATGCATGACATAATTTCTAAGAATAAATTGTTTGATTACAAAAATACTCATTAAAAATAAGTTGTTTGTTTATAAAAGAGGGTCTAAGGGACTACTTTTTCTTTTTACATTTTTATTTTTAGATAAGTTATTTCGCGAAATAATATTCTATCCACAAGTGGGATAACTTATTTGAGTCGTAATTATCAATCTTGTGATAAATTATGTAATCAAACAAAGAATCGAGGGGTACTAAAAATTTATATTTAAATTATTTTTCCTTAAAATACATTTTGTTATATATATATATATATAATTGTAGATTGAATTTTTTTTTTACCATCCTTTAATTTGGTATCAAATTAAAAATCATAACAAATAATTTAAAACGTGATGCAAAAAGTCATAAATGACTGGCCATTATACAAAGTGTTCAATGATTAACCAATTCAAAAGAATAGACAAAAATAAATAATAAATAAAATAAAATAAAATAAAATAAAATAAAGCAAAAAATAATATTTTTAATGGACAAGAAAGTTCTTACGTCCAAAACCAAACACGTCATTCATTACATGACCCTACTTTTTTGGGAGTAGGCAAATGCCAACTTCTCCATCACTTTAATTTTTTTCGAATAGACACACTTATCGTACGTGTTATTATCAACTTCAGTCTCACGTCAGAGTTTATTAGTGTTTTTATTGGTTGTTGAAACTCAATAGTGCTTCACCAGATGTATAGTTTGAAGACATATATAACACATGTATATATATATATATATATATATGATGTCTTCACGTTATATATATATATGATCAATTTTAACTAAATTTATATTTTGTTACTGTTTGTATTGGCTTAGTAGAGTGAGGCTATATTGATTGTTTTATCTCAATCGATCAAAAATGTTTCAAACATTTCTCGTGTATCTATTATGGAGACCGTTTGGACTCAGATCACATATACATTCAAGCTCTGCTTCGAAAACATAATATCACACATAATTAATACAACTAGCCGCACATACATGTTATCAACCACAAACAACCTTAAATTTTTTTAACAATACCTTAACTACTAGACCAAACATGAGATATATCAATACGTGTATATAACCTCTTTACATAATGTAGTTTTTCGATGAAAGAGTATTGCTTGACACATCGTATCTAAGGGTGGATCCGCTCTGTATGCTATAGTTATAAACCTATATTGTATCCAAACGATTTCAATTAAGATGAAATATTATATACACGTTGATATAATATATTTCGTTACGTTTTGAAATTAAAATGCATGTACATTCTATAACAAGAAAATTTTACTATGAGTACTTTTTTCATAAATCTAGACGCAAATAATAGTATTTACGAAATTTATCTCTTTCAAAATATATTTTTATAATTGTGGACCCAAAAGGTGAATTGAAAAGCTCAAATGAAATTCTAATTCCAGATACATTGGAAGTAGGCTCTTTCTTTATCTTCCAGCTCAGGTTAACATCATAAAGTTTTCAAAACATATCTTCTAACTTTTTTTTACACACACAAAAAAATAATAAAAATTATGGTATTTTTCAAGTTTAAATATTTAGGATTAAAAAAAAATAGTTATGGTAATCTAGTTGAGCCATAATTATCTTATGTAATTATTCATGTATTGCTTAATGTTTTCGATTTTATTTTGTTTAATAATCTAGGTATTATGATTATGTATAATAAAAAGAGTTGTTCATGATTATTAATTTCTATTTAGATTGTAAAAGGCTATGTTTAATTATTTTATTTTTATTTTTTTTCTCTTTTTTTTTTGATTTATTGGATAAATTTCATATCTAGTCACACACGACACAACTCACACTATAGTGCAAATGTGAAAAGATATTGATGGAGTAATAAATATTATCATAGTGCTTAAATGTTTATCCAATATTAATTTTAGTAAAAATTAATATAAGATTAAATAATCTTTTTCTTTATTAAGAAAAAAGATGATTCTTTGTTTTTCTGTATTAATCTAGCAAAAAATAAAGAAGCTTTTTCTTATTATTCTTATATATATATATATATGTGTGTGTGTGTGTGACACAAGTATCGGTGTAAGCATGAGTTTCATATTTATTATTTTTTTATTTCACGACACAGATAGAATTTAGAGAATCAATTAAATTTTAATATGATTTTTAAATATTTTAAATTGTTAATTATTGTAATTTATAGTACTTTTTATCTAATTTTTGTGTTACTTCTCTCGTTCGAATATACGTAGCACAAATATAATTTCAAGAGTCAATCAAAATATTGTTAATTATTGAGATTTATAATATTTATTTTGTTCCATTTAATTTAACACAGTTAGATTATTTTTATATGTCTTTTTTAATATATTAAATTTTCAATATATATAAAAATAAAAAAATAAAACAAACAAATTAAAAATGAAAGAAAAAACAACTGAATAAAGGAAAAACTATCAGGTAGGCATATCGATCATGACCTATTTGATTATCTATACTAGCAGCGGGTGTATACCTTGTATAATAAAACATGTATTATCAAACATATATTAGTTAATTAGTCATTATACCTATAGTTTTATTTAATTACCACTTGTGATCAACATTCAATGGTAATTACATTAGTTGAATTTTTGAATTTATATAATCCACACGTTTGTATAATTCAGAATTTGTATAATATAATATGTATAACTTTTGTATAATGTAATTTTATATAATATACATTTATAACCGTTTAAAATTCAAATATTTGTGTTTGTATAAACTCGTTATTTTGAGTTTATATAAGAACAACTTAATTGTACAACAGTATCTGAAATTATACAAATTTATCCGTGAATTATACAAACAAGACAACTTAAGTTGTTACTATAACTCGTAAATATACAAATTGTAACTACGAAACATAATTAAATTTATTATAGTATCAATTTTCTAATTTTATCCCAATTTTAAAATATAAAATATTTTTTTAATAAAGATTAATCTCGAGATTTGTTATCCGATATACCTAGGAGTTCTTAAGAGACAAAATCAAAATGAACAACTATAAATACGAAATAAGTGGAGAGAAAAAAAAAATACATTACTAACAAAGAGGAACAGCTAATTCATAAAATTTAAGGTAAATTAAAACTGAAAAAAGCTATAAACTTGCTATATTTCTTCAGTGACAAAATCTTGAAATTTTGTTCAGTAACAAAATCTTTGATAAAATCCAAAAAATTAAAATAAATTTGCATGCATGTAATTAAATGTGCTTATTTGCTGTCTCATACTCAGACCTAACAGGTGTTTTGATGATGTTTTTTGTTCATGTGATTGTGCTTGTGTTTCACTGTTTTTTTCCCTTTTTTTTGTTGTTTTGTATCACTGTAATCAGTCCAAAATTTGGTATCTTTAAAGTTTTCAGCTTTTTGTGATTGTTGGGGTTGTGGGGTTTGTTTTTTTAGGAAAAAGATTGAATTTTTATGCAAAATTCCAAATCTTGATTACTGAGCTTTGTTAGTAATTGTTTGTATGTATGTGTAGTAGTGCTATTTCTCTTTGATTCTTGAAATTTGTGGGTTAGAAGACAGACACCCATTGAGTTGGGAAGTGAAAAAAAATGTAGATTTTTTTTTTGTTGATTTTGGGTTTTTTATGCTTCTTTGTATGTGATTTTCTTGTTTGTTGAAAGGATTTGATGTTTTTGTTGTGAGGATTAACTTGTGGAATTTGGTTTGCAGTTGAGTGAATTGTCTCTCTAGCATTGCTTGAATTGAAGAATCAGAGAAGAGAAGCTTATAAAGTATGAACTTTTTTTCATATCTCTATTTACTTTTAGTATTTATGTTTGTGTTAGGCCTGTATAATGTTCTGAGTATCTGAAAGGGTTTTGAAATGTAATACTACCTCCATCTGTTCTCTTTTCGAGATTTAAACTATGTGAACATTGACCGACATTTTAAAATGTTCTTATTTTCGTTAGAATTGCAACTGATGATTGTTTTCATATAGTATCTGAATATCAAAATTTTAATTTTAAAAATATACACAATGTAATCCCGCAAGTGGAATGTGGGGAGGGTAGATAGAGTCCATAGAGACATTGTTTCTGATAGACCCTATATTGAGTTGATTTAATCTAATTTAGCTTCGAAGATTAGTCAATTTGACCCTCGAAAAGGGAAAATCGACACTTACTTTGCAATCGAGGGAGTACTAATATATAATGTCACATATTCTTGTAAGATTTTGGGCTCTCTATTCTTTAACTTAAGGATTTGAGTTAAATGCGCATATTGATGGTGTGACCTATCTGTATACATCATTTATCTTTCTTTTTTTTTTTTTTATGTAAAGAGAATGAAACTTAGTTTTATCTTGCTAATCTCAGAGAAGGTTACTCACACCAACATGGTTTATTTATTTAGTTACCAGAGAGACTTTTTTGTGTGTGGGAATTTAAAGAATATTAGGGGTGTGCTTCCACACTATTCAAGAAAGAATGAGCATTTCCAGTTTATCTAGTTTGTAGACGATTTTAGCCAACTCCAATTAGTTTGGGATTGAGGCTTAGTGAGTGACAGTTGGTTGTAGAATATTCTTTTTGGTGGCAAAGCCAGGATTTTCCAGCAAAGGGGTGTCTAGTGTCACTCCTCGAACGAGGGTGTCTCTGCTACTAATTCCTTTACCATTTGTAAACAAATTTCTTCTTGAGACAGGTTTACTTATTGCATAGTGAGTGATAAAACTCTCTTTTTGTTAATTGGTGACGTAGTTCATCCACCATATTGTTTGAGAGCCTATAGGTCTGTTTCCTGAAATTCCAGCTAATAGTCTTTTTTGTCGGGTGTCGATGTTTTGCTGCTGAAAAAGCTGTTTGCAATTTGTTTTATTTTTCTTACATGGGCATACTAAAAGCTAGACAGGTGGCCATTGAAGAATGAAATTATTAATTTATATGGGACATGTTGATTGTTTCTGTTTTCTAGTTCAGTGAAGATGGTGGTAAGAACTGTGGATCTTCGCTCAGACACCGTCACTAGACCAACTGAAGCCATGCGGAACGCAATGGCGAATGCTGAAGTGGATGATGATGTCTTAGGTTATGATCCAACAGCCCAACGCCTTGAAGCAGAGATGGCAAGGATAACGGGCAAGGAAGCAGGATTATTTGTTCCTTCTGGCACTATGGGTAACCTTATCAGTGTGCTGACTCATTGCCAAATCAGGGGCAGTGAGATTATTCTCGGTGATTATTCCCATATCCATATTTATGAAAATGGAGGCATTTCCACCCTTGGAGGTGTTCATCCAAGGACAGTGAAGAACAATGAAGATGGTACGATGGATCTTGATCTGATTGAAGCTGCGATTCGAGATCCTAGCTTTGAAATATGTTACCCAACCACTAGGCTGATCTGCTTGGAGAATTCGCAAGCTCAGTAAGAATATTCTCTCACTATTAACTCTTTTTACGGCAACCCTCATAATCATGCTTTATCTGGTAATGCTATTGGATTTGTGCTAGTTTTTGTTAGAGCTGTATATATTTAGTATATCGTCGACCATACAACAACAACTATGCTTCAGTTCCAAGCAAGTGGGGATCGGTAATATGAATCTTCACCGACCATGTCACTTTGTTTAAGCCCATATCAGTCCAATATTTATAAAATCATTAGTTCTTCTTGCATTAGAAGTTCTGTACATGTTAATTGGCATAAATCTCTAGCAAGTTTTAAAGACTCCTAGCAAACATTAGCTATAAACCATGTTTAAATTTTATATAGATCTTTTTCTTCACATTGCTTTAGTCAGTTTTGAGTATTGTCTCTCTTTATAATGCAAGTTCTTAACCAACAACACTCTATGAGTGCAGCTCAGGGGGCAGATGCCTTTCTGCGGAGTACACAGACAAAGTTGGAGAGCTAGCAAAGAAGTATGGTCTGAAGCTCCACATTGATGGAGCTCGTATATTCAATGCATCAGTTGTGAGTACACAATTTTTTGACTTGTTAGGAAACAACCTGTTGTTTGGAGTCTGTCAATAATGCTACCTTGATTTGGATGGATTTTCAAATTAGAGTGATTTTCAGTAGTTTCTATAAAGTATATGCTTATAATGCTATATGAAACAAGTAGCACCTTTGTGAATTGAGATCTCATGGGACTTGAAAGATAAATAAAGAGCTAAATTTGATCTAGGATAGGTTAAAATGATAAATATTGGATTCAAATAAATGACGAATGTGCAACATAGCTAGGTGCACATTTTTATTCTAGACGCATATTTGTGCACAATAGCTTAAGTGTCTGCTTTGTCTTTTGACAGATTTAATAGTCATCGGTTCTTTTATATGGACATATGACTTGATGGAATTTTGAGTTTTATAGGAGTCTAAATGTAGAGTTCTCCATAATTACTTTTAAGGGCTTCTACTTTTGTCTTTCTGTATGCCTTCTTTATTTTATGTTCATTCTGATTAACTGGGTTAATCTGTCATTTAGGCACTTGGAGTGCCTGTTCATAGGCTTGTACAGGCAGCTGATTCAGTTTCGGTAAGTGATATTATCCCCAAAAATCTAGATTACCCTTTCTCTTTATTGTCTCTAGTTATTTCTGATCCACTTATTGAGTAACGAAACAAATACATTTTATTCATAACATGGTATATTAAAGGAGAAACAAAGAGATGTTTTATGTTTAGCTTGTAATGTATGACAAGGTTTTTAGTGTATTTTTCCCGAATTTCTGCTCATTTAAGAGTCTGTGCAGGTATGCTTATCAAAAGGTCTTGGTGCTCCAGTTGGATCTGTGATTGTTGGTTCGAAGAGCTTCATTGCCAGGGTATGTATGCTTTTGCATAAAAAAAATTATTTGTTCCTTGCCAAATAGCTCATTGTTTCCTTCGTTTTTTAGGCCAAAATCCTGAGGAAGACTCTAGGCGGTGGAATGAGGCAAATTGGAGTCCTTTGCGCTGCTGCTTTTACCGCTTTACAAGAGAATCTTGTTAAGCTGGAAGGAGATCACAGAAAGGCTAAGATTTTGGCTGGTAATATTTTCTCCATTTGATAAGTTTATTAACTAACTCTTTTCATTTGCCTAATGATTACCATTTACTTCTCAGCGGAACTTAACAAAATCAAAGGGCTTAAAGTTGATGTTGCCACTGTAGAGACCAACATTGTAAGTTGACTCATCAGAAATGATGCTTAATTTTCTTTTAATTTAAAAGATGATGCTTACTTTTGAGTTTCTTAACAGCTGATACGTGTTTCCGGAAATATGTGCAATTCAGTTAGATGAACCATTACCAAGATTCTGACTGAACCGGCATTTCTGCAAGAGGCTGATTCAAGCCATGGAAACAGCCTCTTGTAGAAAGCGGGGTAAGGCTGCGTATGATGTACCTTTGTCGTCCTCCCCTTCCCGAACCCCATGCATAGTGGAAGCTTTAGTGCACTGGGCTGCCCTTGATACATTACTGCTCTGACATCGATTAAAAAGCCAGCCCATCTAACCCCCTCTCCTCATAGACAACTACCTCACCTTGCTCGTAGCCCATCGGAGTTCAGACTTAATCCCCTAAAGAATAGATCAATCCAGCGATACAGAACTTCTCATGAGCCAGTTATCATGTTTCATTAACTCTTTTACATTCGGAAAACAACCTCCATAAAGCTGAGATCGAATTGCAAGAAGGAAATTTGGCTTCTGGATAGGGATGTCTTTCCTCTGGAAGGAATCTCTCCTCTCTAGTAGTCCACAGAGGGAAACCCCCATACCAATGTAAAATTTTCTTTCAGTTCCTTACGATTCCTTTTGTTATCATCAGGTATATTGCGACATACTGAAGGGGTCAAGGATCAGTGAAGCAGAGTTGGTCAAGACTTTGGAACAATATGGTTTACTTATACTACCAGAAGGCCCACTGAGGTACGCTTGCCTTTTTGTTCTTCAAATCTCCATCTAAGCACAGTTACACGTTTCCCTTGAGCGTTTATGCAGCTAAGCTCGTTTAGAGTTCAAGTAGTGAGAAATTACATAACATGCGTGTTCAAGAGGTACAAACACTTGAACTATCACATCCATAGTTGCACGAGATGTTGATGCATGTAAATATCTTTTCCTTTCTTGATGACAATGTTTAGTATAGTTGATGTTTCAAAAATGATGTTGAAGCAAACACTACTTTTGGAGGATTTGACATGCATCCACTGACTGACTTTTTTGAAGAATCCGTGCAATATAGTGTATAATTGAGATTGTTAGCATTTAATGATAGGCTCTTGTAGCGCCTTAACTGGTTTTTCAACTCAAAATCTGCTAGTAGTGCTCAAACTTGCATTTGTTGGTAAGATAGAAGATCGACAACGCTACAATATTTTTTGCCCCTAGTTTTGATATGTTTCAGAAGATTTGGCTGTCCATTCTCCTTTAATCGACTTATTTATGGAAAAATGCAAGAACTCCAAATATTGGTATCCTACAGCTCGTAAGAAACCTTCTGAGACTTAGAAATGTATGCCAATTCCACTGCAGAGTCAGATTTGTTCTACACCACCAGATTTCAGAAAGTGATGTACACTATGCAGTGTCTTGCATTCAGGTAAGAAGTTAAATAAGTCGAAGCATCTACGTTCACAAATGATCACCCACTCTTCGCTTACATTTTCTCTCGTTAAATATCTGCAGCGAGCTTTAGCAGGAGTGGCTGAAGAAAATGGTGACAAGTAACCGGATAAATCGGTTTCAGACATGATCTCTTTCTGTTAGAAACTGTTCCAAATGTTTACATGGGAGAGAGACCAGTTTCATTTTCAAATTTTAGTCAAATCTTTAAACTTCTCATTTCATGTCCTTTTAATGATCAAAAGACTTTGTTTGTTCTTCATATGTTTGTTGTTGGACTAGTTTGTCCTAATGATTTAGTAAGAAATGAATGTTGGCTCATATGGAGCAATGCTGATGTGGCATCTCGGAAACTACTCGGTACAACCTAACGATACATCCAAAACCTAACGATACATCCAATACCAGTGATTGTGTGACTTTCTTATGTAATGGGGTTTTAATGGACTGAATTTAGTTGTAAACCCTAGTCAGCAAGCAGTGGCATAGCCGCATTGTGGTAAGGTTGTCCACCCTTCGTTGGAAAAAAATAGTATATATATATATAAGTAAAATTATACCTGAAATGATTAAATAACATATTTTGGACATCTTTAACATAACAAGCTGCTGTTCTGGACATCTTTTATGAAATTTTTGATTCCGCCAGTTGCCTTGATTTTAAATCACAATTACCTTAGTCTAATAAAAATGATTCTCAACTTCAATCTCACAATATTTGATTTGAAGGTGATTTTATGGTGATTAAATTTTAATAATTTTCAACCATTATAGCTAGGTTCAAGCCTATAAGAATATTTCGTTTAGACATTTAAATTAAACTTTATTTCAATCAAACTGTGTGAGGGCAATCAAATGATTATTATATTGTATTTTATAAACCAATAAAAGTGTGCTACATGTCTACGTTTAGTAATGATAAACAAAATAAGCAAGTTATGGTTATTATTGAAATATATTGAATCAAAATTGGCTAAATAGTACTTCATCTGTTCACCTTTATTTGTCATGTTGTGCTTTTTGAAAGTCAATTTGATTAATTATCAAAGTTAAATTAGATTATATTTATTCGATATTTTAAACTAAAAAATTAGATATACAACAAATATATACGAAAAGTATTATACATTACAATTTTTTGCATATCAATATGATGAAAAAATATATTGTAAACTGTTAGACAATTTATATAGTTTTGATTCTAAAAATGTAAATATGACAAATAATAGTGGACGGAGGGAGTAAGTCATATCACAATTAAGAAATTACATACAATGACCTCGAAAATGAATAACCTTATAATCTTGATCCCACTAGCTTCATCGACAAACCTTAAACAACAAAATCTGAAACTTGATACTTCATCGACAAACCTTGAAAGTCAAATTTTGGGCCAAAGATTAATTAATCCTAAGTTCAGTCTTTTTTTTTAAAAAAAATTCTTATAATTTGCGTAATATCTAAAATTTTCTTCTTTATCACTGTTATTATAAAAAAAATATCAAATTAATCAAATACTATTAAAATATTTTGATAAAATCTTTCGAGTCTCTAAATCAACCTAATTTTTAATTATGTTGAATGAAACAAACCAAAATTATTTAAGTTCACATCAATGATCAACTCATCCAAATTCAATAAATTTAGTGAATCAAATTTTTATAGAGTTAAATTTATCCCCTATTAAAATTCAAAAAAATGATAAATAAATAAATAAATAAGAAAAAAAATGAATAATTAGCAAAACCCCTTCTCTACATTTCTGCTGCCGCTGCTACTGCGCCTTCATCTCTATTACTCCTTTCACAAGCAAAAAAGAAGAAGAAAGAATCTTTAATACTCTAATAATTTGCTTACTTCACCACAAGAACAAGAATTCTTCTTCTGGGGTCAGTAAAAATACAATCTTTTTTGGTTCTTTAATGTTAAATATCATTGTTTTTATGTTATGAACTCTGGCTATGTGAGTTGGTTTTGCTAAAAGGGTCTGTCCCAAGATGATGAATAGTTGTTCAGCGTAAAAATTAGTGCAAGTATAGTGAACCCTTTTGAGTATACTGATTAAAATGGAATGAGTTTGGTGGTTTCATGTAGCTGATTTTAGCTAATTTGTGGGGGCTGGGGGTTAAAGGTTTAATTGTTGTTTGTTTGTTGATTTTGTTGTGTTTTTTTGGCTGTATGCTGAAATGGATTGTTCTTTATGTTGGTTTCAGTATTTTGTGTGTTAATTTCCTCTTGTTTTGTTGAAAAGGTTCAATTTTGGTGCCTGGGTGGAGCTCAAATATGTTTCTTTTTGTGGTGTATCTGCTGTATGGAAATATTGCTTTTTTAGAACGTTGGACCTTGCGCCTAGTATTAGAACAGGACCAATCGCAATTATTGTTTACCGATGATGGGTCCTTGATTAAATTACCCATGCACTAGATGTTCAGCCGGGGCGTGAGGTGGGTGTTGAAGAGTCTCACATCGGATGAAAAAGGGTGGCTTGGGCTATCCGCTTTTGGCCATGAGTTAGGCTCATTGTTTTTTTGTTCTGAACTCTGCCCATGTTAGCTATTTTTGCGAAATTGAGTCAGTCCTGAGATGTTGCAGTAGATGTTCAGCGTGAAAATTAGTGCAAGTTTAATGAATCATTTTAAATACTGAATAAAATGGAATAGGTACAGAGGGCTTTGTGTAAGCTGATTTTAACTAATTTTTTGGGGGTTTGGGGTTTGATTGTGGTTCATTGGTTGATTGTTGTGATTTTTTATTTTGTTCTGTTTTCGGCTGTATGCTAAAACGAATTGTCCCTAATGTTGCCTTTAACATTTTCTGGGTCAGTTTCCTTGTTCTTTCTATATTTTTCTTCTTCTTTTTGTGGTGACTTGGTGAAGACGAAGTAAGATATTTTTGTGGGGTTTTTGCTGTATGTAGATACTCTCCTTTGGTTGTAAACTGTAAATATTGTTTTTTAGAACATTGTTTTTTGTTCTGAACTCTGTCTATTTGAGTTAGTTTGCTAAATAGATTCGGTTCCGGGATGTTGCAGTAGATGTCAACATAAAGATAGTGTAAGTATGATGAATCCTTTTAAATACTGAATAAAATGGAATGGGCAGAGAGTCTTCATGTAGTTGATCTTTACGAATATTCGGGATTGAGGTGTAATTTGACTTGTTGATAGATATCTTGCAGTTGTGATTGAATTTGCTCTGTTTTCACTTGTATGCAAACCAAATGTTGCCATGAACATTTTCTGTCAGTTTTTGTTCTTTTTGTTCTGTTATTTTCTCCCCTTTGCTGTATGTAAATACTCTGTTTTCTTTTCACCTCTTCTTTCAATATTACTCATCATATAAATTTTTGGGCTAGGTGGCAGAAGATATGTTTTACCTATTTTGACCTAGTCATTTGATAACCATTTCCCCTCTAATTTGTTGAAGGCCTAGTTTTCCCTAAAAGATAAATTAATTGATATTGGAATGAAATGGTTTGGATAGTGCTGAATGAATTAGAGGATTCATGTAGTGGACCTTTGCTAATTTGGCATTGAGGGTAGTTGATTGATTTAGTTTGGACTGGGGAAGGAAGGAGTGGCTGAGAATCCGAGGTGGAGAAGCACCGAAAGGTCGACACTGTCATTTTCAGTTTCTTCAACTTAAATGACGGTGACAACCTCTTGCTTTTTAGGAGCCAAAAGATTTTGTCTTTCTAACCGTTTTCTTCTCCTTCCAATGTCAGGGGCTCAGGTCATGCTTTTCTTATCATATCTTATCGTTGGTCATTTGTCAAGATTTCAAGAGAACTTGAACTGTTGATGACCTGATGTAATGCTAAAACTGCCATCAATCTTCCAGCTTGAGCTACATTTTCGTCGATATATTATTGTTTTTAGTGTCTATAATTGTCCAAATACATGTCTTTCTATTTGTTTTACCTCTGATGCTTGTTATTATCTAGTTCTAGCCTACATCATATACCTTAGCGACTAATTTTGTGAAGTCTATTGTACTTATTGAAAGTGTAATAGCCTATAAAGAGGTTCAGCTTCATATTAAGGCAAGTTTATGTGGACTTGTCGGTTGATTAAGCTGCTGCAAAATCAAATCAAGATTTTCCTAGCCCTCTTTTCATTCACCTCTATTGATAAGTCACTTTCCCATGTTTTATTATATATTTAGGATGGGGGATGCTATGTTGCCTTCTGTCTGTTTATGTTTGTCTGCTTAAAGTTATGAATTCTAACCACTTATGTCATATTCACCTATTAGCAAACCCCAACATAGTCGGGAATTTGAGGTGTAGATAATTGAAATGTTTTCTTCTCCTTCTCGAACCTCTGGAAGTTATTGAGTCTGGTGCTTTCAAATGAAAATGCATGCAGATTATGTAGGCCAATGGAGGCAGCTAGGCACCTGCTATCTTTTTTTTAATTGATTTCCTTCTCGAAGTTGATTGTCTGTTGCTAGTTTGACTGCTTTAGTAACTTGCCTTGCTAATTATTCAGAATATTTTAGAAGATGGAGATAGTTGAGTCCATTCCTGATCTTGCCGTGCAAGATCCGCCTGGTGAAGACTTCTCGGCATCTGATTTGAGTTGGACCAAATTCGGAACTGAAGAACGACATGATGATGTTGCCCTTATTCATTATGATCGAGTTGATGCCTTTATCATTGGAGAGTGTTGTAATGTGGAATTCCCAACAAGGTTTCACATTGAGAGGGGAAGGAAAAGAAGCAAAGGCAGTTTAAAGGAGTACAAGCCTGATGAATATTTGGAGCACAGGCTGTAAGTGCTTCAACCATTTAAGGATATATCATTTGATAACTTCTGGCCTTCTTTCTTTTTTGAAATGAATAATGTGGGTCATGATGACCACTTTCTGTTCTATTCGTCTTCACTAGTAAACTATGTACTTGTTTGAATTTTTGCTTACTTGATCTCTTGGTGGATTGACTCTGGAATGAATTTTCTGGGCAAATAAATCTGAATGTAGAGGATTGTTTGTAAATGTTTTAACTCTTGGAGATGGGGTGGGGGGTCGAAAGGGCTAACTATGAAGACTTCACTTAATTTAACCGATGGTGGATGAAGAAATACTCGGCTTCCTCAGGAGCATTTGTTTTGTATTAGTAAGTTTAAACTTCTTAAAATTTGTTTTATATAACAAAGTTATATATCCGACATATGTTGCTAAATTTTCAATTTCATGTGATTGTTTTAAAGGTTGTATCATAATCCTGTATCAGCCATTCATGTATTTAGACGTTGTTGGACTTGATTAAGTCTCCATCTAGTCAAAGATGATCCGAAATTTGTAAATCTTCTGCATCTTGTGGAAATCCAGTGTCAGAAAGTGGTACCAAGAAGTACTCTATTAGAGCACACATTTTTTAACCAAAGACTGTCTCTGCCTAACCTACAAAATCAAAATCTTTAAGGACCACAAGTACAATTTTGGTAACATCTGCTTTTAACAAAATATGTATGCTGTTGTTTCCCTCAATACATCTTTTATTCCTTTCAAACGAAATAGTTCACAAGATGCATACAGGGCTGGGCATCCGGATCTTCTTCATCTTCTTCTCTACCTTCTGATGCTGCCAGCTTCTCAGAACATGTCTGGCTGCCATGTGAGAATAGATGACTAATAGATTCCACTTAAATCCCGCAAAAGAAACACATGCTGCAGATGATGTGGCCCCTTCTTTGTAAGTTTACCCGTGTCAAGGATTGCATTTAAAGCAGCATTGTCCATCTAAAGCATGCAAATGTGGTGTTTTCCACAATATTAAAATGGCCAATGTGTTCCCAGTCAGCATCTTTGTTTCTGGATAAAATTGTACAACTCCTTGCTGAAACTTTTTCGTCCTTGCTTGGCAACCTATTGGAGAATCTTTTCTGTTAACATCCAGGGTATGGGTTCCAATAGATTTAGTTGTTGACTAATATATTCCAATTTCCAATCATTAAAATTCCTTCTAATTGCTAACCAATTTCAGGATCACAACAGCAACCGTAGAATGACTGTTAACAGCTTAACTGTACAACACAGGATATTTCTTCCTTAACATCCCATCACCAACCCAAAGTCTGTTTAGAACTTAATAGTGGATCCGTATATCCAATTTTTTATTTGAAGTTCTGTTGTAGTTCTATCCAGAGTTTTGCTGATATACGTCCAAACAACCCATTTTGTGGGCATTGACAGCATGTTGAACTGCAAGAGTCTTCTTTTTTACCTTATTTAGTACTTATACTTACCATTTCGACCAACATGTTATTCCTTTGCCCCATGATTATTTACCCATATTTGACTTTTTATAGTCAAACTAGATCAAAGTCATCTTAGGGCTAAATTTTTAATGGCTAAGTACAAAGCTCATAATATGTACTATCGCAAGAAGGTTTTAACTTTCTACCACAAGAAAATATATAAAACATCTGCTTTAGGGAAATCGTATATGACTTCTTAGGGACAAAATTATGGGAATAAGGGAGTAACACCTAGTTGTAGCTGTATGAAAAGTTTCTCCTTCATATCTTGTCATGCTGTTATTTCAGGTATTGGTGTTCCTTTGGCCCAGAAAATTACGGAGAAGGTGGTGGTATTTTACCAAGTCGACGATATAGGCTTAACACTCGAAACCGTGCCGCTAGACCCCAGTCAATGAGGGGCTGCACTTGTCATTTTATAGTGAAGCGTTTGTATGCCCGTCCATCTCTTGCACTTCTTATATATAACAACAGGCGTCATGTTAACAAGTCTGGTTTTGTATGCCATGGGCCACTTGATAGAGATGCTATTGGCCCTGGTGCAAAAAATATACCTTACATTTGCAATGAGATTCAACAGCAAACTATGTCTATGATCTATCTTGGCATTCCCGAGGAGAATGTTTTAGCAAAGCATATAGAGGGTATTCAACGTTACTGTGGTTCTGATGCCAAAGTGAACAGCCTTGCTGCTCAGTATGTCCACAAACTTGGCATGATTATTAAAAGATCTACTCATGAGTTGGATCTAGATGATCAAGCTAGCATAAGATTGTGGGTCGAGCGCAATAAGAAATCTGTTTTCTTTTATCAGGATGCATCAGAAAATGATCCATTCATCTTAGGTGTCCAAACTGAATGGCAGTTACTACAAATGATTCGTTTTGGACATCGTAGTCTCATAGCCGCTGATTCAACATTTGGAATAAAGAAACTAAAGGTAATGAAGCAATCGTTTTCTTTCTGTAAACCTTGACAACATCTTCCATAGTTCTAATTTGATCTTGTAAAATGGCAGTATCCTTTGTGCACACTTCTTGTGTTTGACTCAAGACAGCATGCCCTTCCTGTTGCTTGGATCATCACCCGCACAATTGCCAAGCCTGACGTGAGTAAATGGATGAAAGCTCTGCATGATCGTGTCCTTGCTGTTGATCCAACATGGAAAGTCAATGGTTTTCTAGTCGATGATGCTGCTGCAGAAATTGACCCCATAAGGCAAAATTCTTATAGTTTACCATTTCTCTGTATCTAGTTAGTCACATGGTTCTATAACTAATTTATATGATCTTAATGTCTTTTCAGGGAGATATTTTCATGTGCGGTTCTATTTTCACTTTGGCGGATCCGTAGAGCATGGTTGAGAAATATCATCAAGAAATGTAGTAATATTGAAGTTCAAAGAGAGATATTTAAGCGTCTAGGGAACATAGTGTACAGAATTTGGGATGGAACTGATCCTTTTGTTGCTTTAGAAGAACTTTCTCAAGATTTTGTTGATCAAATAGCCTTCTTGCAGTATTTCAAAGCCACATGGGTGCCGAAATTTGGTTAGATCATCTCTTTGTTTGTTATCTACTTTTGTCACCTTGAAAAAAAATTCCGTCACAAAGAAAGAAGAAGAAGAACATAATCTGTCATATACCAAACATATAAATCAGATAGAACCACCAATATAACTTTACTATATATGCACTCCATTACTTACATGTGTATTTAGTTTATTTCACCCTACTATATATGAAAGCATTTGTTTAGAATAATTTTCTATCTTTTGCCATTATTTTATTGGTAATAATTGTTTTTTTCATTGTACAGAAATGTGGGTTACTACAATGAAGACGTTACCTCTTGCGAGCCAGGAAGCATCTGGTGCAATAGAAGCATATCATGTCAAGCTGAAAGTAAGACTATATGATGATTCACATCTTGGAGCACTCCAGAGGGTTGATTGGTTAGTTCACAAATTGACAACTGAGTTACACTCTAGCTACTGGCTTGACCGATATGCAGATGAGAGCGATTCTTTTCAAAATGTGAAGGCTGAATATATTGCCACCACTTCTTGGAATAGAGCTCTGCAGATTCCTGATGCTGCTGTGACCTTGGATTGCAAGAATAACTCCTTTGCAAAAGTTTTGAGCCAGAAAGACAGCACTATAGCACGACTAGTTTGGAATCCTGGATCGGAATTTGCCCATTGCGATTGTGAATGGTCAATGCAAGGAAATCTGTGCAAGCATGTTATTAAAGTCAATATGATATGTGGGAATCTTCAATCTTATCGACCTTCTATGTCATTTCAGTCATTCAATGAGATTCTAGATAGTCTGTCAAAAAAGCCGGTGGATGATTCAATCGCATTGGATTTGTCAACAGCATGGACACATCAGATGCTTGATCAAATTCGGAAGCTTGTTGAGCTAAACCAGGCAAATAATATTGGCACCATAGTAAATAATATGCCTTTGAGATGGGTTGCTAAAAAAGGCAGAACGTCAGTTGGCAGACCATCAACTCTTGCTCTTCTCCCCTCCAGCGTCAACAACAATTCAACTAGTTCTGCTGCTAAGAAGAAGCAAAAACGAAAGAGATTATCAAGATTATGCTGATTGCTTGTGGAAGATGGACAAATTTCTCATATGGAACTTTGCATGGGTGCCAACTTTTTTCCCGGCAGCTACAGCCCTGGCCGTTTCATTTGCCAATGACTATTCCGCGCTTGATTCCTTGATCATATCCCATCAGTTGGTTCCCTGAATACCTAATATTCCCATTTGGTGCTGTTTTAACCAACATGATGTCGCCACCAACCAGACAGTCAGATCAATGCCAATCCTCGTGTATCAAGCAATTGACTGGTTTCAAGAAATGACCAGAGAAATTTGCTCATCCAGCAAGAAACTTACCGGTGAATGTGAAATCAGAGCTTCGTTGGTGTAGATGCAAGGTGATTTTGTGGCTACATCAGAAATTATCTGCGAGTATGTTCTCTTCTAGCTTGAGATTTTAGAAAAATTGACCTTTGAACCCGGTATGTTTTCACTTGTCCTAATCATCTACACAAATCTGGAAGCAGAAATTTTGTAGAAAATGAATGTTCATATGGATGATTCTCTTATTGTTGAACACAATTGTGGCTTACAAGTTACAACCATTAGAATAATTTGTTCATGATACACTGTACATATGATTGTATACATTGATTTAGACATAAGTTTCACTTATAATGGTTAAGCTTTCTTTGAAACTGACTTTTCTTGTTAGGTTATATTATACATCCTCTAAAACAACAGTTTGCTCTAACTTCCAAGTATCTTGACAAACCATGTCGTTATAGAGAGGTTTGATGGTATGTGTTTTCCTTTTTTTCGTAAATTATTGCTGCAACCATTGTACCATAATCTGCAACAGCACTTGCAGCAAACAGGTGTGAATTAAGCAGCCAAAAGTTGCAGGACAAGTTGTGTTTAGGGATGGCAATGGGGCGGTGTAGGGCGGAGGCGGTGCGGGTTGAGCTTAACCCGTAAAAAAAAATTTCGCTCCGCCCCGCCACGCATAGCAACACTTTTCATTTTCAACCCGCTCCACCCCTCCCCACATAAGTTTTTTTGATATTTCTTTTTCTAGTTATGTTTGATACTAAAGTAAAAATTATAAAAATAAATTCATTTTTCCATTAAGTTGTATTAATTTAATAGGGTAATTACTTAAAGTTTTATTTTTTAGAAGTCAAATGGAAAATATGCAAGAAATTGTATTACTTTTATTGAACCATTTTCATTTATTATCTTGAATATTTTAGCAGCTTTTAATGAAATTATCTTAATAAATAATTTGTCACTCTATAATATGTAAAAAATTAAAATTAAGTTTGAACTCACATAAAATTACATGTACCCGCAATCCGCCCCGCCCGGCATTAATTTTAAAAAAATCCACTCCAATTTGCCCCGTATTCGACCCGCCCCACATAAACTTAAACCCGCCCTCCCCACTCCACATAGCTTTAAATTCACCCGCCCTGCATCCGCCCTGTCCCATACTCCCATTGCATCCCTAGTTGTGTTGAGAGTAGGAAAGTCAAACTTCGAAGTTACAAAGTACTCATTTGTCCATAATTACTTGTTCACTTTTGAATTGACACACCTATTAAGAGAACAATTATTAATATAGTGAGTTTACCATTTTATCTCTATTAATTATGAAGTGGATGAATTAAAACGTAAAGGTTTTTAACAAGTTCTATCTTTTTCAAAATAATTAATTAAGGGTATAACAGATAAAAAGAATTGTCCTTTTTATTGGATAAACTTTAGAAATCACATAGTTTTAATATGAATTAACAATCTACCCCTCTTTAGTTTGTAATTACATTAATCCCTTAAAAAGTAACACAAATCGGATACATGAATATGTAGCTCGAATACATTAAAGAGTTTCTCGGATACACTGTAACATAAATCAGATACATAATATGTAGCTCTGATACATTAAAAACTAGCTCGGATACATAATATGTAGCTCGGGTACATTAAAAACTAGCTTAGATACATTATAAAATAAATTGTATACATCATATATGTAGTTCGGATACATTAAATATTGGTTCGGATGTAGTTCGGATACATTATATGCTGGCTCGGATACATTAATATGTAGGTCAGATACATTTTAAAAAATAAGAAATTTTAGAAGTTTTCAAAAATTGAAGAGGAAGTTGAAAATAAGGAAAATATAAGACGTGTATTTGATTAATTTTTCCTTTTTTATATGTCAAAATGAACAACTAATTATGGACAACTAAAAAACGAAAAGTGAACAAGTAAATATGGACAGAGGGAGTATTTACTTTAGACATTAAATTTCTAATTCTCAATCTGCTGTTACCTGCAGCTAGAGGTGTCAATATTGGCTGGACTACCTCATCCGAGCTAATCCATATGGGCTTTAAAGTTTGACGGGTCAGGTCAGACCAAACCATTATTTTTGTGGGCCAAAAAATAGTCAATCCAACCCAAAAGTACGTGGACTATATGTTATGTTGAGCCAACCCAATTTTTTTTAAAGAAAAAATTACTTGGATTGGTACATTTTAACAAATAATTATTGTTTTTAGTGACATTTTTTATTTATTACAATTTATGGCAATACACAATAATACTATGTTAAATCAACAATTTGTATTAAAAGTGAATTATGTATGCAATATACATGTATTTTACCTTTTTTTTTAAATATGTTATGCTTGTTTGGTAAGAAATTGGCACATTGTATAATAAATATAATAAAAATGTGAAATAAATGTATTATCCATCAATAGAACTTGTATTTTATGTTAATAATAAATGTTCTAAAGCTATATTATAAATGTATTAAAAGTGATCAAGTGAAAAAATAATATTATTATTATAAATGGTAAATATTTTTTAGTATAGTATATTTATGCAAGTTTCCGTTTTTTAAAAGTGTATTTTTATAATTTCTTAAATCAAATTATAATTTAAAAATATTATCATAAATATAGACAAGAAAATATCATATGATATTATTGTTACTATATTATTTTAATCATTACATGTGTTAGTGATACTATTTGTTAATCAAATCTCCGAATAAAATTAACTTTATAATATTTATTAAAATTGATTCCAAGTAAAAATATAAATAGCTAAATAAAAATATTAACCTAATTATTTTTCAATTATCACAATATAAAACACCAAACATTATATTCATCAAGCACATCTGAATCAACTTGTGGCAAGTTTGTCTTAACATCTTCATATTCATCTTGTAGTTTATAAGAAAAAGTAACCTAGAGGAGATGATTGTTGGTTAATTAAGCTACGACTTACTGATAATTTAATAGTGTATTTTAAAGGTATATATATATTCACGTGAACATAAAATAATATCGCATAATAATAAATTGTAGCGTATCCTCGTGGACACGTTACACTATTATAGAGGATAAAAAGTCCTCTATAAATTTAATATCATAGCAATATTTTTGACCAAATTAAGATATTTTTCAAATCCATTTTTTTTCTTTTTTCTTTATAATAGTTACTTGAAGTGATTATAAAAACTCAATTGAATTTAGTAGCCAAATTTAAAGATCATTTATAATAGTACTTTTTTGTCTTCATATTCATGCCATAAATTGTAGTATATGCATATTTTAAGAATGAGAGAATTAGACCACAATTCTACGAAATTTCCTCAAAATGGTCCCTATATAATAATGCTTCTCAATTAATACACTTCAAATGTGTGTAATAGTTTTAACAATAATATACTATTTACTACATACAAATATATTTAATTTCCATCACGTGAATTCATTCATCACCAAGACAACTAAAAATAGAATCAGACCTAATCGTGACATGGTGTTACCCCATCTCGACTAAAAAGTGTTTCGAGTCTCCTCCTATTATCCCTAATCACTCTAATACATAATTGTACACCCCGAGACTCCAAACATCTGCGTAAAACCTTCCTTTAGGACTTAGTCGTATATATGTCTATTCTAGGTTGATGAACATCAAAACCTAAGTCTTTTTTCCTCTCCTTCGTTATCGATCATCCACATGTGCTTTTCCCCTCCTTAAATTCAATACACCTATAATATTTTCAAAATTTTGATAACTCGCAAAGAATATTCTATATTTTACCTAACATGATATTCTTATTTCCATCTTCATTTAAGAGTTTATGAAATCATATATATCGATCGATCTCTATTTAATGTAAAAAAGACAACAATTTTCTTTTGTACCAAACATACCCTAGCTACATGTAGTTGCTATGAAGTTTCCTTAGAGTTGTTGGATTGTAGTTAATTCAATTAATTCTTAAAGAATTGTTGCTTTCAAATTGTACACGTGCCATCATGTTAAATAATATTAGTAGGGGTTATAAACTTACAAGCAAAACCTAACCATTCGTACAATTATATTAATGCAAGTTGAAATAAAATGCCAAATTAATAAGACATATCACATCTCTTTCTGAATCACAATATAAACTCTTTCTACAAATGTCACTCTCTTCACTTTTCATTATTTTTGCCCCCCCCCCCCCACAACCGCAACGACGTTTATTTAGTGACATTTTAGTACTATGATCACAAGCTTACTATTCGTTCTATATAGCTAAAATTCGTAATTATATATTATGCAAGGATCGTGAATCAAGGGAAGAATGAGACCATAATTTGGAAGTCGCCCCCGACCGAGACCTAGATGGCAACAAATGTCACTCTCTTCACTTTTCATTATTTTTGCCCCCCCCCCCCCAACAACCGCAACGACGTTTATTTAGTGACATTTTAGTACTATGATCACAAGCTTACTATTCGTTCTATATAGCTAAAATTCGTAATTATATATTATGCATAATGTTTTAGTGTTATATTGGGATACGACTCAGACCTCGATAAATTTGATCTTAGCTTATTCATTGGCCAATTGGCCATGCTATACTAGCTAGGTCAACTACAAGTTTAACCCCCCACCCACCCCACAAACCCCTACCCCCATAGTCCAAATTTTTGAGTCAATAAAAGGGGATTTTTCTGAGTGAACTTTCTTTGTGACACTAAAGCTTTTTTTTGTTTAGGGTACATTTGTTTTCTTGCTCGTTAGCGTTTTACATATTATATAAGATATAAAATTAAAGTATATTTCGCGCTCATTCAACACCACTATATGGATGTTGCAAATGATAACCCAAGCAATGATGTTGTTGACATCCTCTCAACTCCTCGATTGAGTCGATATGAGAGCCAGAAACGTCGTGATTGGAACACGTTTTGTCAGTACATAAGAAATCATCATCCTTTAATGTCACTTCTTCAATGCAGCAGCATTCATGTTCTGGAGTTTCTAAGGTACGTATTGTTTGAATCATAATATTCAAAATTTTAATTAATAATATTCTTGTAGAGTGCTTTAGTTTAAGTGTATTGACACTTTAGATATGTTTAATTAGCATTATTTTGTTATATAGCTTACTATATATCTTGTGATAATATATAGGAGCTTTGTTTGAAAAAAATTACTCGTTTCTGTTTATTTGTCTTAGTTTTTTTTTCTTCAAAAAAGAATGACTCCAACCTGGTTTGACAATTCTTTAATTTCAACATTCCATGTTTTAAGATCACTGGATTAAATGATATTTCGATACATTATATCTTTAGTTTAAGAAAATATTTTTTAAAAAAGAAAATCGTTACTTTCTTAAACCTCATGTCAAATCAAATTAAAACATGATTTTTTTATTTTTTATTTTTGGATAGCTAGGTTCTATTTTTCAAAATTTGTTAGTCAAAATATAGGATTAAAACACATGAGGTTGATTTAAATTGAGGTATTAGTTAAGGATTTTTCTAGATTTTATGTTTGAAAATAAGCCTATATATATATATATAAATAGCTACCGATGTTCACTATATTTTTTATTTATAGTCAGGGACGAAGCTAGAATTTTTAAATCACGATGCTCGACAAAATATTATCGAGATTTACTTTCTAAGATTGGGTGCTTATCAAAAATACCTTTGTATATGTATGTTATCATAAAGGTTTGGAGCTAATAATAATTTGGGGATTCAATTGAATTATGTTATTCGACAAATATACCTCTTTTTATTTTTAATCTAGATTTACTTCCTAAAATTGATTGTTTATCGTAAATGCCTTTGTATGTCATTTTATAATGTTTTGAGCTAGTAACAACGAAGGGGTTCAACTGAATCTCGATATTGAATAACTATAACTTCTTTTATGGTTATACATAATAATTGTATATTGGTATAAAGAAGTTCAGAAAATTGCTTTTGAACTCTTTTTTTTTTAATAATTTAATATGAATTTCTGACTCCACTACTATTTATTACAATATATAGGTACTTGGACCAATTCGGCAAAACTAAAGTCCATAATTCAAATTGTCCATTTTTCGGGATGATAAATCCTCCGGCACCCTGTGCTTGCCCTTTAAGGCAAGCATGGGGAAGCCTGGACGCCCTTATAGGGCGTCTTCGTGCTGCTTATGAAGAACATGGAGGAAATTCGGAAATGAACCCGTTTGGGGCTCGATCAATTAAGCTATTTTTACGTGATGTTCGTAATTTTCAGTCCAAGTCTAGAGGAATTAGCTATGACAAAAAAAGAAAAAGATCAAAAAGAAATCACAAAAATATAATGGAAATGAAAGAAGTTGATCATCAAATTCATGATGATAAGAATGTAGGTGCAAATCTTTAATTTGTGGACAAGCTAATATTGTTGTTTTAGTAATTTTCTTGAGTTTAATCAAGTGTTGGTACAATGTAAAATAACAAACATCATTTTTCATATATTAACTTCTTTTCATTTTCTTTTTACCGATCAAATAAGTAACTAAGACGAACAAATTAAAACAGATCATACAATACTATATATCATGCTTTCACACTTGTTTGTTGTTGTTGTTGTTGTTTCCTGAGTTGATAATTGAGGTGGATATATAATATGATAATGTTATCATGTTATATTTTAATTTATGTGATGGTATTTGGTTCAACACGATGCTCAAGAATTTTTTTTTTGAAACTTATGATCTGAAATGAATCTTATACGTTTTATTTTGTCTATAAATCATCTCATTAAAGATGAAATAAGTAATTTTTGAATAAATTTGTGTTTTGCTTTTTGTTCTTTATTAAGGGTTAGGATTAGTTAGGTTAAATATATTTTCTGATGCACTAAACTTTCCTAGTGTAATCAATGCTACTAATAGCAGAAATCACAATTTCTAATTTTGGAATGCATTATTTTCATAATTACTTCATGATTTATGAAATAATTATAGATATAAATATTAATGAACGTCTAAGTGAAAAAGTGAAAGTCGTAAAAAATAATAAAATCTATGTAACTTAAGTCGATAGTTATTCAGAAACGACATTCTTACGTCTTAAAGTAGAAATAAGATATACGTATACTCTACTCTCTTACGAAAACCCTAAATTTGTCTCTTAAAAGAGTGGCACAACACACCAATCTCCCACAAATTTATCAACAACCAATAACATAAATTCCTCAATATGTGGAACTTAACATGACTCCTGATGCTGACACGTGTCCATCTGTGGGGCCCACCTATCTAAACTCCCCCCCACACATCATGTACCACTTGTCGGGGAACAACAAAGGCCTCGATTATCGAGCCGAAAATCAACGGTTGTGATCATGACACGTGGCAGTATGAATGCATCTCATCCGTTGAATTATGTCCGTACAAACACTTGCATATTTCCATCTTTGGCTTTATCGCATGTTTGCTATTTAAAGGTACTTGATGATAATTACATGTTACTAAAAAAAAAAACATTAGTTTAATTTATATTATTAATTATTTTTACTTCTTGATTTAGGGTTTTTATATTATTATTACTTTGAATATTTTTAGGGTTTTGGGGGGAAACAAAATGTTATGATTATTGGCATGGTTTGGTGTGGGGAGAATGTGGTCCTCACATTTTTGGAATTTGCTCAATGAAAAAATATAATTATTTTTTTTTAATAGAAGTGGCAAAGTATTAAAATAAAAAAATGATAAAGTGCACTAGACACCAATTTTGATATTGTTATTCAATTTGTGTTAATTTTAACAAAACGTGTAACTTTGAATGTGGTGTAAGATATTTATTATTGAGGTTCAAGCAAAAATGACTGAAGTTGATTTATGTCGATATATCTAAAATTTCAACTAAAAATTATTGAATGTCAATTATATAATATTTAGAGATGGCATGTTGATTACATATGCAAAAATATCTAAAAACATGAATACATTTATATAACGGTGAAAAATATACAATCCGAGATTGTTTTTTTCACAGATCTTACTTATGTAACCTTAACGTAACTCAACAACAACAACAATAACAATAAATCCAGTAAAGGTGTAACTCGTGAGAAGATAGTTATTGTTTGACGTTTAATTATGAAAAAATTGTATATAATAGCAAACTAATAACCTAAAATAAATGGAGTAGCTAGGTTTAATTCAATTGTGCTCCATAGCAAACGTTTGCAAAAAAATTGTCAGGCGTCTATCTCCAAATATCTCGCTCGCCACTCTCCTTCAATCTCTCGCTCGCTTCCTCACTTTTTATAAAAACAAATGTATAAAAATTGTTTCTAATTGTATAAAGCAGAGAAAATTGTATCAATACATATATTTTTGTTCCCCTCTCTCCCCTCTCACGGATCTCGCTCGCCACCCTCGCCTTTCTCACTTATACAAACAGAAACGCAATTTATACATCTCGCTTTCTCGTTTCTGTTTGTATAAATTGTGTTTCTGTTTGTATAAAGCGTGAAAAAATTGTATATACACATGCAAGTACATATAAATTCGTCCTATACACTTATAATTATACAATAAAAATACTCCTCTGCCCAGTTTCTTTTGTCTTTCTCTCTTTCTCGTTTTATACAATTTTCAAATTGTATCTAATTTCTCTCTTTTTTGTTTTATACAATTTTCAAATTGTATCTAATTTCTCTCTTTCTCATTTTATACAATTCAATTCAATTGTATATTCCTTGTCAAATCTCTTTTGTCTTTCTCTTTTTCTCATTTTATACAAATTCAAATTGTATATCTATACACTTATAATAATACAATTCGTTTTTATACAGTTCTTTACCTAAGTGTCTTTCTCTTTCTTGTTTTATACAATTTGCTTCAAGTGTATATGTATAGTGAATTATACAGTTTCTATGTTTGCAATGGAGCGCAATTATGCACACTTTGCTATAACATACAAATATAAAATTTTTATTTACTATACGTAAAAGTTGCCCTTTAATTATTGATACTCATTTACCATAAAAATGGAAAATTAACTTCCTACAGTTATGTGTCATAAAGTTAATTTTCTTATATTTATTTTAGGGAAAATGCACAAGTACCCCTCAACCTATGTCCGAAATCTCACAGACACGCTTATACTATACTAAGGTTTTATTACCCCTGAACTTATTATATAAGTAATTTTTTTATCCTTTTTCAGCCTACGTGGCACTATCTTGAATAAAAAGTCAATCAGCGTTGGGCCCACAAAATAGTGTCACGTAGACCGAAAAAGAATAGAAAATTATTAATAAAATAAGTTCGGGGATTAGTAAAACCTTAGTACAATATAAATGTGTATCTGAAATTTCGAGCATAGGTTGAAGAGGTACTTATACATTATCCCTTTATTTTAATTGAATTTCAATTCACTTGCCCCAATTAACTACTTGACATTAGTTTTCTCTTTTATACTAAAAGATTTTCATCAGAACATTATTATCCAATTTACAAATATTACTGTTCATCTGTCATATACTCCATTATTCCATTTCATATGACTCTTTCGATTACGAAATTCAAACAAATCTGATCTTTAAAATCTGATCTTTAATGATAAATTTTTCATAAATCTTCTAAACATTCAAATTATCAATTATTACGATTTATTAGTACTTTTTACGTAGCTTACAAATATATAAATCTTATTTCAAAAAAACTAAAAATCTCATGAGCAAATTGCAAGTCAAACTTAAGTTATTCAACTCTCGAAGAATGAATTGTCTCACATAAATCAGAACAAAGAGATAATTGTTTTTTTCTAAAAATATTTCCTCAAATTGTGCTTATCTATAGGTTGCAAAGTTGTTGGGTCAAATCCTTGCTGAAATGTATTGTTATGATTGCATGCATCAATACAAAGGAACAAGACAAATATACTCAAAATTATCGTAAATAATATGTAGATACCTTCTATCATATTTTCAAGACTTTGATACTCCTGTCGTCTAAAAATTGAAGCATATATACCTTTCGTACTAACGAAGATACACTTGTCATAATCTAAAATTGCATCACATATCATTATTAAGTCTTTCGTTAAAGTGAAAGGCTATATGCTCTAATTTTTGAACTGCACATCAATGTCCCAAAAGTATGACGAAAGATATTTGCGCACCACTCACTATTTACGATAGTTTGAGGTATATTGTCCTTTTCCCCAATCGAAATTAAGTGAATGCATACCATTTATAACAACCTGATAATACACAAGTTTTAAACTCACATCTCCAAGTATAAATTAAGGAACTTTTCTATAACAAAGATTGAAAAATGTATTTTCTATTTTCAATAACCTTCCTCAAAAGAATTTCAAGAACCAAAAGTCCAAAAGTAACTATGTGCCAGCCTTTTTTCATCTTCCTGTTAAGAGCCAGTGCAAAAATTCAAGAAATGGGGTTAACCTAATGCAATTTAACCTAAAACTAGAATGTGACTTAAGCATTTACAGGGTTAACTCCTTATGAGAAGTCCAGGCCTCGACGAGGCTGAAAATCAAAATCATCTACCTCGCTTATCAATCTCTTCATTAAGAAGTCGAGTCATTAAACCTTGATTAGGGGTCAAATTATTGGTTTTGAGAAGATTGTTCAATGCATGAAGTTCTTCACAGTTTGCCTTCTTAAGTAGGCCACTCAGAACTATATCAGCTCGAGTAGGATCATTTGAGATCTCGGATTTTATATTGAGTTTTGAACGGTCCACAACTAGGGAAGATTGTACAGTCTGCATCAAGGGTTTAGATTTCCAGAATTCAGAACATACCCGGTTTATATCCATATCTTGAATGGCCTGCAATGAGAAGAAAAGATACTGTCAAGACGAGATCTTTTAGGCTTCCCTTCAGTTTCCATTTTGTTCCGCATTTTTATTTTATCTATAAGATTATAGGCAACTGAAATTTTTCTCCGGATTTGAAGTTAGTGAACCTTGGATCTAATATTAATTTCAAGAACATATGTGAAAGAACCTGTACAATCTCTGTTGTTGAAAAACCAAACATTTCCATGCCCTCAACACTTCCAGGTGGTTGCAAAGGCAAAAGCTTTGGCTTTCCCAACTTATGTTGCTTTAAAATTTCTTGATTCACTCTCTCGCGGACCATATCCCAGCATTTAACAGGGGACAAGTGAACAAACACTTCATTGGGACAACGCTCAAGTGTAACCTGCAAGTTCATTTATCTGCTTAAAAGAGACACTAGAACGGCAGGAAATAGCATAACAATATGACACCATAACGGCATGAATAACCAAATAACACACAGATATAGAGATGTCAACTAAGCTGGCACATGAAGGAAAACCCAAAAAAAAAAGGCAAAACAGGTAAGACTCTGAAGTAACCCTCAATCCTGTAGGCTTTGAAAGTTATACCACTACAAGACTAATTCATTTAAGCTAATATAGACCTCTCGTCTAAAGGGATGAAAACTTGTGGCAGTCAAACTTGCCCTAACAGCAAATTACAACCAAAGAAAAACTCACAAAGCTTTTGAAAGAAATAATAAATCTAACTTGTAGCCCTTGGAAATCTGCTGGAGAGATCACAAAGCTTCATGGAGAAACCCCTTGATGATAAATGTTTAATAGACATGTTATCAAACTAACAAGAAAATAAAGTGTGCCTCAACTCTACATGGAAAACTTAAAGCAGAGGAGACAAGAAAGGAACTGCGGCAGAATTAAGTGCACCACAATATCACAAAATAAGAATTAAAATACCACAGGTACACACAAAAATCAAAATCTGACAAATAGCTCCATTCAAACAGAATATCCAATACCATAAACAGTGGGCCATCTCGTCCTGCATCTATAACTTCAGAAATATAGTGAGACATATTTGTTGGATCTAAAACATCAATGTATCTGACCCGGCTCCTGAATCCTGCATTTAACAAAAGAACAAAGTTGTCTATCATCACTTCCAAGAGTAAGAGTAAAAATAATACAATTATTTCACATGTATTATACCCTTGGGATAAATAACCCGGTTGTCACACCATAACTTCCCAGGCTGGATAACTCCATAATCCAGAGGTTCCACATTACAAGCGAGTCTCCTCACCACTTTTGCAATCCGAGGACCTTTCTGGCGAAAACCTCTGTCCAAATTGTTTTGAGAGACGGGAGAGTCACCTGATAAAGGTTGTGCACACTCCATGGTCTTATTCTGGCTACCTTCTTTATTTGGTTTACAGTCGAATGGTTGACGGGACTGAGGACAAGTATCTGCAACCTGAGGGGCTTGGGCATGTCTATCAATATCCATATTTACAGACGAACCTCCAATGAAAGAATGAGTATCTTGATTAGGTCCACGATGTATTTCATCTTTTGAATTATCCTCAACTTTCATGCTCTCTGAACTAGGTGAACAATTAATTCCATCTTTAGTGACTCTTGCACTATCGATTGATGTTGTTGGGACAGGTTTATCATTGTTACCCATGTTCACTGTCTGCTTTCCCGCCGTATCTTTTGAAGGAATTGAATTGTCCATCTCATCTCCCTCATCATCACTGAGCAGGATCACAACATCATTAAGACTTGAAGTTCCCTTCACTTCACGTTTATCTGTTGATAATTTCTTATGACACAAGCCACCCTCAACGGACAGCTGAGTAACTGGAGTTCTATAAACAGGACCCACCTTTAAGGATTCACTTCTGCCCTGGAAGCCATTCTGTGCCCCCTCAATTCCATGAGAAGCATTGTCAGGCATAGAGGACGCCTTGATTGATTCTGAAGCTAATGGCTCCCTGGATAGTTTATCTTTATGCGGTGAAAAAGCACTGCTGCTGGCCTTCATCAAGAGTGCTGAAGTTCCATCATCTTTTTCCTTTTTCACGGAAGCTATAGAGGGTCCTGCACTTGCCTCTTTTAGCACTGATTCCTCAGGTTTAAGAGATAATTTACCAGCAATCCCTGCAACTTGCCGCTCTTTATTTACATAAGAACTCAAAGCTAATCCAAGATCTTGTCTTGCCCATCGATAAATTGCACTCAATTTCCCTTCTAAAGCATCAACTAGTACATTTAATTCATTGATGTCATAACGGAAGAGGAAAAATTTGGCACCCCAGGAACAAGTACACAGTTGTTTTGCATGGTTCAAGCATGCATATTTGTCGGGCGAACAATTGTGACAGCCGGCTGCGGACAGGTGTAGATCAAAAAAACACACACTACATTCCCTCTCATTAGTAGCATCAAAAGTGCTCTCCATCTTTAGTGCTTGTGAAGAATTGCAAAGAAACTCCCTCCTGACTCTCTCCATCTCAACTCGGTTCTGCACAAAACATAACTTAGCAGTGAAGTTGTATACTAGGCTTAGTAACATAATTTATATGAACATAGAACTTAAATGTGGTATCAGTGTGATAACCCCTATAAGTGTCGGTCTAACCCCAATCACCCCCCACCCCACCCTTCTATTTTAAAAAAAGAATACAAGGAAGAAGATAGGAAAATACACCCTCAATGCAACAAAAGTAAAAACAGAGGGAAATGGAAAAGGAATTAAGGACTATCTATAGATAGAATAAGGGCGTCACTATGTGCACATTTGCCTAAAGAATGCAACTATTCTATTCGAAAAATTCTACCTTCAATGCTTTTGACAAAACTCCATCTTTTCCGCAAACATCTTTCCATCTTAAATTATTTGAGGTATTCTTCCTCAATAAATTAAGTTCCCAGTGCGCTTTGACTGCATCTCGAGCTGCTCCTAATAATAGTTTATCATGGGATATGGAAGTTTTCCGTCCTTGCTCGCGGTAATGCTCAATCGCATTCTGCCCATGGGGTAACCAATCAACAGGAGCAACATTTACTGCTTCAGCACAATTGAAGCCACAATTGAAACCAGCATGATATGCTCTTGGGAAGGTCAAAACAAACTCTCCAGGATTTTGCACACAACGATACACTGGGACTCCCTCAGACTTCAATATGGAGGGAGATAGTTGTGTAACCTGCATAAATAATAGGTTATTATTTAAAAAAATAAGCCACCTATAAGGAGATGTTCCAACTTCTATGAAGCAAATTAACTGTCAGATTTGTAAAGAACAATCTACTACATGACTCATCAGACAAATCTTCCACAAGAAGAGTAAGATTTACAGTAAGACAGTTTCTTGTTTACACTTCAATTTAATGAGGACCCTATAGCATTGCAACACTATGAATGGGATCACATGTCACCTGTAGCTCACAACCCTAAAAAGACGTGGCAGTAGTAGAGGTTCTTCAGCAAAGTAAGTCATTTTTAAACAAAGATTACCAACAAAGAGACAAGTAATTAGGATTCAATTACTTTTTTGATAAAATGAAGATTGGGCTCACCAGCTTGTGAAGAAGATCTGGCTGCTCTTCAAAGAGATCAGGTAAGTGTTTCCTCATAGCAGCCTCCAACTTTGATGCATCTGCGCCAGGCACACCATACCACATTTTTGGAGCCCCGAAATGCATGTAATTTAATGAGTATAAATGGTGATCTTCAACATGCTGTCGAGTAAAAATTTAGAAAAGAGAATTGGTTAGTAAATAAGAGAAAAGCCCAAGGTTTGTTATATTTTCAGGTTATTAAAGAAAAGAATGATCATCCAAATCATATATTTCAAGCTAACTAAATTAGGGTTACCCAATTCAAGAGAAAAGGATTATCAAGAGCTGACCCAATAACAAATGGTACTTATTTTCCAAAAATATGAACTCAAGAATACTGCCTTTACTCCGCAATGCAAGAGGAAGGAATAATCACAATCAAGCAATCACTAATACCACCCATCAATAGTTCAATAAACATGATCAGGAGATTTATTCGATCAGCAATTATGCATATTTCTAGTCTTATTGAAGGTTTTACAAGTTCTTTTTCTGAAAAAAAAACATTATTTAGAAGTTTTTTAGCATAAGTGGAAGATTTTGTAGTAAAGAAGCTTACGGGCTCAAAACAAAATTGTAGGAAAGATGCATATGAAAAAGGTAAGTGCTAATTATTTTTCAACATGTCAGAGCAACCTATTAAAAAGAAAGAAGCACCTGCAGATCTACGCAGTCCACAGAAAGAGTTGCTCAGGTAATTGCACCCAATAAACTTCAGTTTACCACAGTACATTATGAAGCAATTGAGGGGAACTATTTCACTTACCCAACAGAACGATGAAAAGCACATTCCTATGTACAGCCACGGCACCAAGACACCAGATATATCACTGCTCTCATATGTAAGAACAGAACCGGTAAGCCTTGGAAAATTATTCAAGTTCCACCCTGAGTTCAGATACTTGGTGTCAGAAGAGCCAACTTGATGGTCATGTTTAGGGAACCCACTTCCAAATACTCCAGTTTCCAAGTCAGCCCCATAAAGCACCTGGGAAATGATGACAAAGGAAGACAGAAAGGAGGGAAGTGTTATACATCCTAGATGGAATCCATAAGAAGTAAAAAAAGATAATCAACATGAATGCCACCTCAATCTCTTCAGTGGGTTTCTCGACCATCCGCCAATATTCACCCTCGATGTTCTCCAAGGAGGGGCATTGTCCTTCATTTTGCCTGAAGTACTGGGCCTTAAAGTCATCAGCATACTTCTGAAATGCTTCCAGAGTAAACTCTGGACCAGGTTCAAATCCAAATCTCTCAGCATCACCAAGGTTCCTATTGTCAACACTACCATTACCAAGGTCTACTCCAGGTTTTAAGCATCTTCTTCTTTTCTTCTTCTTATGAATATTAGCTTCCCACATCCTTCTCATCGAATCTCGATTCTGAAGTTTGTCAATCCTCTGAATACGGGTAGCAAATTTGGATTTCTCCCATACATTTTTTTCCTCAAGAGGGCATGGAGGTTTCCACGAAACAGGTGGTACTATGCGACAAATTCCATATGTCTCTGCTTTGGAGCGTATGCTAGCCATATACGTCAGGGTATCTTCAAATTCCTGGAGATTGGAAAAAGTTGTTGAGAAAACTTGACCAGGCAAGACTCATAAAACTTCCTTCAAATTATGGGATAACAAAAGTGAATGTGTGGTGTGTTAAAATAGATATACTGAAAGGAGTTAATTAGCCAATTAAAATAGAACCTTTTCAGTTGGATAGAACACTGGAGCGTCTCCAAGATCGGGCCTAGAAGCTTCCTCTGGCCGCCATCTCGCAGTTACCTGTTCCAAGCTTGAAATTTTAAAACAGCATATACATGTGATAGACCTACAACTCTCTATTATAATGTCTCATATCTCCTATAACTTTATGTTTGTGAATTCAACTCCATTGGCAGCTAAACAGTTTTGTGACAAGAGTGTTAAGTGCTGATCTCATCTTAATTACCAATGCTTAATTAAGATACCCATAATAGGCTGATAAAATGAAACACAGACAAATCAGTTCACTCCATATACTGACCCTTTGGCAGTTGAGACACCCTTCACATCCTCGGATGACCCCTTTCGGAAGTGAAGACCTTACAGAGGGATTCTGCACAAGAGGAAGAGAACATGAGAGGTGCGGAAGTAAACTTTTTTGCAAGTAATAGGCTAGCTACTCAACCTGATCAGAACCAGATTCATCTTCTGAGCTTTTCTCATATTTCCCATAGTTTACCCCAGGTTTACGCCTAAGTGACTTCATCATCTTTACATCTTCATTACCTTCAATATTTGTTTCTACCTGACTTCTATGTGATTTTGACTCACTCGCTGTGGATGACTGATTAATCCTGAGTCGATTATTTTCCACCTGTTTTAGGGTGAAGGGTGCAAGTGACTCAAAACCAGGCGGAATTGCTGAAATGTCCATATCTTCTTCTTTGATGCAATGTCTAACAAGTTCGGTCCCCATCCTCCAGACTGCGAGAAATTAATATACATGTCAGTCAAGTCAAGAGTCTGCACTCTCGACTTCCCTTCATAAATATGGAAGAAAACCGAAGGTTTATATGGAAACTCAAGAAGTATATATAGCTACTTGAGACAAAAATCAGACGGCCAAAGCTGAATGCACAAATTGATAATTACGATTTTTCTCTGAGAATCTTTTCTAACATATGAATCCTCCCAAGTGAAGTTTAAAATCCATGCAAGGACAACAACCAAATATATGATAACCTTTCAAGAGTGGCTGATGCTTGTGCACAAATATATACATATAAATACACAAGAAAACTCTTGAATCAGTCCTCCAACTTCAGACACAGATTCCAAAAGTAGTACAGATCTACGAAAACAGTGAAATGCAAACAGTGTTCTGCATCTGACCTGAACAATGTGGTCCAAGCAAGTTGTCGTTCGTTCAAGAATTATAATGGAATTAAAACAAAGTTTCCTATACAACAGATTTATTTAAGGAATTTACCCAGTAGAGTTTTCAGCCACAGCACAAATTCATTACTCAGTAATAACTAAATTAAACAAGAAGTCAATGACTATAGTATACGCAAACCATACCCCTACCTTGGAAGGTAGAGAGGTTGTTTCCATAGAAGCAGAACAAAAAAGAAACAACTAAAGCGAAACCCTTCACAGCAAAATACAATAGCTACACTAAACAGTGCGATAATCAAAGTACAAGCGACAACAGATAATAACAAACATCAAATCACAAAATTAAACAGTAAAACACCCTAATCAAAACTATGATCAATTTAGAATGATCATCAACTCACCAAAAATTATCCAATTAATCAAAACATTCATTCATATACACAGTAAAATCACCAAAATAACCTTTCTTAGAAATTCAGAACAGAACCATATATACTTACATATTCTTGATCCACTGATCTAATAACCTTCAACTCCAGTTTTCTACATCCATTCAAACAAATAAAAATCAGTTACCCCAAAAGAAAAAATCAAATCACAAAACAACAACAACAACAACAAACATAATATAATCCCTCAAGTGGGGTCTAGACACAGATAACACGTACGCAAACCTTACCACTACCTTCATCAAACTCACACAAATAGCTCAAACAAATAATTACATAAATTTAAAACAATAAATATCAAACATAAACCAAATATTCATAATCAGATTCAACAGATCTAAGCTTTAATAATATTCACAACCTTTAATTAAAAATCAAATTTTTTTTTAAAAAAAAAAAAAAAATAACCCTAACCCAGTACTGAAACAAACATGGTACCCACCATAACAGCTTCTGGTCAACAATTTGCTTTCAATTTCTCACCCAGAATACCAAAAAACCCTAATTATTTTTTTTTAGATGAATCTGTAATCTAGAAAAATTAAACACTAAATTATAGATTGTGAAAATAAATTTAAGAAATCCAAATACAGATGAATGAATCCTCTTTTAATTTTTTAATTTTTTTTTTCTTATTTTGGTAGGGCTAAATTCAGATAAAAGATCGGATAAAGGTACACCGCTTGAAAGAATTTATTTTTGATTTACCTTAAAGAGGAAAAAAAATTGTGAAATAATAATAATAATAATAATAGTAACTATAATAATGAAAAGGAAGAACCCTAACCATTATAAATGAACGGATCGGTGCACTAAGACTCTCGTTATTTTTATAATTAGAGAAAAAAAGTCGAGTTATAATAATTGTGTTAAAACTTTCAACAGTTAAATTACGTTTTCGATATATGTGAAATATAGAAGAAAGTCGAACTATGAGGATTTTATGTTCTCGATATTTATGAAATTTAGAAGGGAATCGAACTACGAAAATGTTACTTTTATCTCGTAAAAAATGATAAAATTAGATAAAAATAATATATTAAATTTTCTATGTTCTATATAATCTATGGGCAAATTTCCACCTTGAAACTCTACGCGTGTTTGAACGTGCCCAATTTCTTTAGGGAAACGTTTTGTATTTAATTTATTTGTTTACTTTTTATATTTATATAAATAAAAATAATATAATTCATGTAATAAAAAAAAAAGAGTTTGTTATTCAAAGTACTAAGAAGGATTTGGTTGAGAATTTAATTGAGTATTAACTTACTTTCTGATTTTATTAGCGAAATTTTTATTTTTTTATGAGCAAAAATAGTAATAATATACTCGGTATAATTTTATAAAGAGAGTTTAAAATGGTATGATATACCTAGAAGTTATCGAAAGAAATGATACTTTTAACGTGTTTTTAACGAAATTAATATTTTAAAAGGCGTTTAGTAAAATTTAAATAAATTATTTAAAATGGAAAAAAAAATTAGAGAATTATTCTTACCGATGATTATTGACATGAATTTTGAGGGGTAGAGAGATGAGTTTGCTTTATTGGAAGTGGAACCTTTGGTTATAAGTTTTATAAAAAGCATATAATATATGCATTATATGTGGATACATATTCTTTATTTATAAAATATCTTAAGGAAGTGGGCAATATTTTCCTTAATTTAATAGGATAATGAAAAGTTTTTTATAGGATACTTTTTGCAAAGTCAAAATTGGTTATGGGCTTAAGGTTAAGCCCAATTGAATTAGGATTTGGTACTTGAGTTTGCTTTGAACATGAAAATAAATTGGATCGGTTTTTAGGGTTCGTTTGGTAGAGTATATTTGTAAATATGATACTGAGTAAATGTGATGCTTCTTTTGTTTTAATTTATGTAGCATTTTTTATTTTTTGAGAATCAAATAGTTTAAGTTTGAACAGGAATTTCCGTGTGAAATTTTTGTGTTTTTTTATATGAAATTTATATATTTGTAAACTGCATAAAAGGTATTATAAATCACAATAAATGACAAAGATATATGAAAAATGCACCAATCAAAGATAGACTTATTTAAATTTTGAATTCGAAAAGTGTCTCTTAAGGTGGGACGGATGGAGTAGATGTATTAGTTTTGTATATTAATAATATATTGTTTGGTATTTATGTTATTTATAATTAAAGTAATCATTTGTTATGTACTTTTAGTATCGTTTTGATCGAGTGTATGAGTATAATGTTAATGAATTACATTAGTAATACTTGTATTAGTACTGCTTGCATTAATAATGCATGTATTATTATGCTTGTATTAATTATAGATAGATTATTTTTATGCATTGATTCGTTTGATGTATTAAAAATAACATACATTGAATAAAAAAAATTTTACTAATACCTAGAAATTCATGGTATTAATAATTACACTTGAATACACACGTTGATACATAATAAAGTGTATAATGAATGCTTCATAGCATGAAAAAGAAAAAAAAATAATTATCTGGAAGGAGATTTATTTATGTTTAATGAAAACAATTTTTTTGCAATGACAATAAAATTAAAAATTCTTTACCAACATGTTTTATAACCAAATTTTGTACTCCAATAATTTTATTGATGGAAATTGTCGATTTTTTTAGAAATTGAAATTTATTTAAAAGGATAGATTTGCACGTTTATCTTTTTATATTTTGAAATAGATCATTTTGTTATTCTGTTCGTTTTATTTCACTTGTAGAAATTTGTGTGACAGAATTAAATTTCTTATTTTTCTCTTGTATGAAAAATAAAATTAAAAAAAAATACGTAGTTTTGAATTCTTAATTCTTAAAGAAGGGAATATGATATATTCAAGTCATTAGTAACAATAACATGCTTCATTTTATTTCCATTAAATAAATCAGACTTATATCTCTTTTTTTTCTCATTAATTTTATTTTGAATCGTTGAGGTTAACATTCTTTTCACAAGTGTAATCATAGCAAAAAACAGTGAAGAGAGAAAAAATTTGGAAATTTCACATAAACATAAATTTTGTTAATATAAATTGTAAAAATTGTTTATATATATATAACAAAGAGAGACCAAATCTGATAATTTTTTGAAATAAAGGAGTAAAACTGATATATTTATAGTTAAGAAATTAGAATTGATAAATGTACAGCTAAGAGACCAGATGTGTTTTGAATAGTTAAAGGATTCAATTGAGAGAAGTATTAATAAAACTCATGAACTTGTCGCGCATTATTTGTTTCATCCCCAAACTATTGATAGAATTAAATTACCTTTATACTCGACGAACTAAATTTGATAGTTGCTACGTTTATGCAGTTTTAAGTTATTTCATGCACAAAACTATTGAAAATAGGTCATTATAGTCCAATTTAGTTACATTTTTTTTAATTTTTCTGCAATTCTATGCAATTTCATTGGCAGGGCGGTACGTTTTGCTCTCTGGTGATCCCTACTCTAATCAAAAGACTAAAGGCAATGTAATCACTGATTATTAACATGAAAATAGAATCATATTTTTGTGTGCAATATTTGCTCAATTTTGTTCATTACTTCGCATTTCACTATAACTCGAATAATATAATGACAGCAACACAATTACAATGAGACGATGGGTGACGAGAGAGAAATTGAATTAGAGTGTTTGTTAAAAGTGTTTATATAAAAAGTAGATAGAGACTGAACTTGACAATATTTCGAATAGTTTAAGGACTAAATCCATCAAATATATAACATAGAGACTATTTTAAATCAACTGATCATACAATATTATTTTCTCTTTTATTTTCATCGAACTATTTAATCCATTTCCCCTACTTTTGAGAATTTACTCAATTCCCAAAATCAACGATATAGCGATGGAGAAACCTTGTTGCAATGTCAATTGTATCTTCCATGTCAGAGTGGCCAGCGAGTAAGTAGAATTCTAATTGTTTTCGTTCTAACTTATCGTCTCATAATATATGATATTGTATCGTTTCGATGAATATAATGTTTGAACAAAAACTATATTGCTTCTCGTCGATGTATAATGACACACCTTACTATTTTGAAGGGTTGAGTGACCATAAAAACAAATAATACTATTTAAACTAACAACACAGTATAATAGGTAACAAACATATTAGTATTTGATAGTTTTATGCCATCAATTATTGAACTGGATACTACCTTGTTAGAGAATTTGGACATTGTAAATTTGGTCATATCAATCCAACAATATTTTAATTTTAAATTTTAGGAGGAACTAAATTTTCGTTATATTAATCTAGTGTAAATTGTATCATTTTTCGTCATATCAACCCAACAATATTTTAATTTTAAATTTTAGGAGAAACTAGATTTTCGTTATATTAATCTAGTGTAAATTGTATCATTTTTCGTCACTACGTACACAAACACACCCACATGTGTATTGTTGGCAAGTGCTTTTAGCTAGCAAATTTTGAATCATTTTATTCTTGTGTTAATGACATATTTAGTCATAGATGCCCCAATACTATGTAAAGAAACAGTTTAAATATACTCTTTCTTGACTAGCCATACAAAATCTAAACACTTGTTGCAGCAAATTATTAAATATGGCTGCTAAAGAAGACATAGTGATAACATGGAATATTAAATATTTCGAAAGTAAAGTTAAGATAAATAATGGGCAACTTTCACGTATGACAAATAAAAAATTCATATTTGTATACTATAAGAAAGTTTGCATAATTGTGCTCCATAGCAAATATATAACTGTGTAATTCGCTATACATATATAATTGTATGATTCGCTGACCTAAATAATATAATTCGCTGGCCTCGCTATACATATACAGTTGTATGATTTGTTGGCCTAAGTTGTATAGTTCGCTGGCCTATTTCGCTGCAATTGTATAATTCGCTGGCCTATTTCGCTGCAATATCTGTATAAAATTTGCTTTGCATACAATTGAATCAAAGTAAAATGTTTGTATATTGTATAACTATAAGTGTATCGGAAGAAGATATATGTTTTTCTCTCGCTTTATACAAAAACAGAATCACAATTTGTACACTTCTTTTGTATAAAGCGAGAGAAAATTGTATTTCACTAGAATTGTATAATTCACAATTATATAATTCGCTGGTCTTTTTCGCTGCAATATTTGTATAAAATTTGCATTTGTATACAATTGAATCGAAGTAAAATGTTTGTAAATTTCCATAATTAAGTGTATATCACGAAAATATATGTTTTTGCATATGTATATACAATTTTCTCTCGCTTTATACAATACAGAAACAAAATTTATACACTTCTTTTGTATAAAGCGAGAGAAGCGAGCAGAGAGAGACTGGCGAGCGAGAATGGGAGAGTGGCGAGCGAGAGTTTAGGGAGAGAGGCGACTGACAAACGTTTGCTATTGGACACAATTAAATCAAACAGTAGCTACTCAATTTATTTTAAATTATTAATTTGCTATTACATACAATTATCGCATAAATAATTAAGTCCTTTATTAGTGAAATTTGTAGTATATAAGATAATTTCGAAAACTAAAGTAAAGACAAGTAATTAGATCCTAAACTAGTTTTGCGCTTTAGCCCATTTATCCGGAATATATATTCAGACATATTTGCTTCTAGATTTTCTTTCACCCGTATTTGATCGCTCTCCGTTTTTCCGAATTTTTCAATCACAAGAATTCTCAAATCCCTAATTTAGCGATCGTAAAATCTCAATTCACCGGCGTTACGATGTCATCGATGCCTTCAACGTCGGCGGCAGCTACTTCATCGTCGTCGCAATTCACCTACTCGAATGGCACCTACTTTCCGACGCCTTTTCATCTCCAACAACATCCTCCTCAGCCCTACATAGGTGCTGCTCCTCCGCCCGTTCAACTTCCTGTTCCTTCCGTCTATCCTGCTCCTGCTGTTATTCCTGGCGTTTACACTTTGCCTCAGTTTCAACAAGTAAGTATTTCAAATATCAGCAAACATTGATGACCTAAAAAAGGGACAATAAACGGAAGTTATAAACACTTATATCTGAATTTCGCTCTCGTGAAAATTTGAAATTGGTTGTCAATCCTTGAGTTTTGGTTGCGTTAGAGTCAGGCTAATATCCATAGAAAGTTTACTTTATGTTAAGTTTGCGTGGGACAGGGTAATCATGAAACCTTGGCCGATATATCTGGCGGCTCGTATTGTTTGTTGACCATAATTTATGAATTCAGTTATCATAGGGAGCATATGTTGAATATCTATAAAAAAACATTTTATGCTTGTTTCTTTCTCTTGTTTGAGACAAGTCGTGAATCTAGGATATTGTGGTCTTTTACAGTGAAAGAAGTTGGGACGAGGTTGTAAATAATAGATTACCTAGAGAAATCGGTTAAAGAAATTTCCACCCAAGATTTGCATTTTTTCTATCTAAACAAGTTGATTACATGTATTTATAAATTTTAGAAATTAGAATTTGGCTGTAGTTTTGTAATATTTCCTGTGAAATTGTTGAGATAATTTCTTTTCAGAAATTAAATAAGGGTGTTGTCCAGACCAGCTTGCTTGTTGAGATCATTTTTGCTTCCTGTGTGTGCGAGTAAGTGCTTGATAAGATATCATGACAGCCAATTATAAGCTTGTTAGTTTCCTCTAGGAGGGGAACAGACGACAATTTCTGTAGAAGTATTTGCAGATGGCCTTTGTAAATAACTAGCTTTCATGGTAAGCAAGCAAGCTTGTTTTGGAAAAAAGAAGGTACCTTTTGTCATGTTTGTAAAATATGTATTCTTGTGGACAGGCTCAACAGTTATTCCAAAGAGACGCACAAACAATTACACCTGAAGCACTTGAAAATGTGAAAGCTGCACTTGCGAGCTGTGAAATTGAGCACAAAGCTGAGGCCAAGAAGAAAGCTGTACCGCGTAAGGCAGCAGGACATAGTTGGGAAGATCCTACTCTGGCAGAGTGGCCCGAGAGTAAGCCTAATTTCATTTTTCTTTTTCTTTCCTCGTCTGTCTGTGCATCACGCTTTTCATGTCTATTTATTATTCTGTTTTTTTTGGGATTACTCTAGTTCTCTCTCCTTATTGTCTTCGAAGTTTTGGGCATCAATTGAAAAGGGTACTTGTGTAATACCTTGTGCTGAAGGGTTTGGCATTAAAAATTTGGTTCAAAGTGATCCGACAGTCGTACAATTTTGGAATTTTAGGAAGAATTCAAAGATTTCAGATCTATTAGCCTAGGGTGAAGTGCTAAACTCGCTTGTCTGGATGATGTATGCTTGAAAATACACTATATGAATTTGTGTAGTTAAGTTGTGGGAGTTTTTGTCTTCTCTTTTTAATTTCTTATCTTTTTATAATCGTTCTTTTTTTTATTTTTTTGATATTTTAATATTATGCTTTGTTGGTCCACTTTCATGGATTATGGCCTGGTGCCGATAGTTTTTACTACCCAATTATCTACTTATCTTCACTAGTGATTCTCTTTGGCACTTCATCCTGTGATGGCTGTTTGCACTTATTTGTTCCTTTGTTGTTAGTATTGGTGCAAATCCTAGAGCAGCGGAATAACTAAGTTACCGTTCTGATGGTGTCACAGATGATTATCGTCTATTCTGTGGTGATCTGGGGAATGAGGTGAATGATGATGTCCTATCAAAAGCCTTTTCAAGGTTTCCAACTTTTAATATGGCTAAGGTATATGCCGTTTATATTTTCCAATAAGTTTACGTGTTTATGTTTCTGATTGTTATACATGAGTACCGTCATGAAGGGAGAGAAAATTCTTTCCATATGCTTATACAGCTACTGATAGTGTGGGTACATCGAAAGTGATGTGCATGCATTTAGTTTTGAGAGACTTCTCCTCAATTTTAACTGCGTTCTATTTCGACTTCAATAACTTTTTAGTAGTATCATTGTTGGATAAAAAATTGTATTCCTCAGGTTGTCACCGGTTCAGTAATCTCCTTCTCTTCTCCGGCATAGAATCTCACCACTGTCTCATTCCAAATTTGGGTAATGTGCCCTATTCCTTTTAATTAGATTCTCACTCTCTTTGGAATGCTATTTCCCCAACCCTTCAATAAAACTCTCGCCCAGTTTAGGTTATTTCGGAGTTCTGTCTCCTCTTCCGTCCTTATCCATCCTCTACATAATTCCCCTACTGCCTTAAAAAAGCACATGTGCAGAGGTAAACATACCAGTCTGATCCAGGTCTGTTTGATAACTGCTGTAGATTGGATAGCACCTACAGTTGGTGTCCACCATTGGAGTTGCAAGCTCTGTTTCTTCCACGACCAACTACATCTGAGTACATGTTCTGCAGCTTTCATGTAGGCGAACTCAAAAAGGAATCAGTTTTTCCCCATGTAATAGATGGTTCAGACCATGGGATTGGTTCCAGTTCAAATTAGCCCATCTATGAATTTTCTAGAGGGTCGGGATTTCAGACCCATTAGATGATTTCAGACCCATTAGTACCTGACCATAAAGGATCCTGCTCAAAGCCTCACAATGAGATAGTTTGGTGTAACCATCAATATGGATTATATCTCCATCTTGTTTTGTGGTTGCAGCATCTGACCCTCTGGAGGTCCATTTATTTCTCCAGACTGTTCAGCATAGGAATTTCCTTATAAATCAAAGTGGGGTTTTTGTTGGTTATCCTCGTGGCTCTACAATAGATGAACCTATCTATTTGTTAGCCAAATCTCACCAACCTACATCGAATGCTGTTTCTGGAATAACTTATACTGCTCTGTCTTTTCCTTATACGCTGATTATACTTACATATCGCCCCCTATTGTTGAAATTCCTTGCACGGAAAAGCCGGGTAGATAGTTCCTGAGTTCCAGTCATTTCCATCTGCAAACAGTATTGACTTTGACTTTTGAAGCTTCTTTGAGAGTTCTGCACAGCCATTCTATTGTGTTCTGACTAAAACTTGACCTGCTCATCTTTTTTCTTCCACATTCAGTCCAGTCCTACCAGCTTTCTCCGCGAGAGAAGCTTCCCGAGTTGTCAAAGGATTTGAATCCCAACGCAAAATAGATTATGTTGTTTTCCATGAAGTGAGTGAAGGAGAGAGAAAGAAGGGGTTGAATGTTAACCCTCAACCCTTTTTTTTCTCAGTTTCAAAAAAAAAAGGGGGGGGGGGTGTTGATGATTAACATGTAAGGTGTTAACTGAAGTATAGGAAACAAAATTTTACGGTGCCAAGGCCACAGGAAAGGGTGGTTCTTCCCTCTTAGGAAGTAGGAGATAGATGTAACTTGGTATTCGTTTCTGGGAGCATTTTTTACACAATTTTTTCTTCTCTGTTTCGTAATACATCAATTTTTTTCAAGAACAGCCTTTTGAAGATAATGATAATGTGATCTAGATTTGCATCTTCCTATTTAGCTGTGGATTAAGTGTTCCTATCCATCATGATTTCTGTGCCTATGACTGTTACATTCTATGAGAAGTATTATATTTTATATTCTTTCTCGCTTTCGTGAAACTTTATTGCATAGTTGTATGCTGTAGCTTACAAGGTTCAGTAATAAAGGGTGTCTAACATGGATATTGACAGGTTGTAAGAGACAAGCGGACTGGTAAGACCAGGGGATATGGATTTGTGAGTTTTTCCAATCCATTGGATCTTGCTGCGGCACTTAAAAAAATGAATGGCAAGTTATCTGTTATTCATTATATGTGTAGTGTCTTAGTCTCTTTTTATATAGTTTCTTGGTTCCCCTTTTCTTTGATATCTTTATGTCAACTGATTTAGTTTCATAGTAAGTGTACCCTCTATTGAGACAATGGTTTTGTATTTGAACACTCCCTCGCCCCCTCCCCTCCCCTCTCCTCTCTCCACAAAAGAAGGAATAGGTGGAGGAAATAAGTAACAGAACTCTGTACTGAGGACACTATTTCGGACTGCTTATGAAATCAGTTTAGGTAAAGAAAAGATTAGTGAGGAAAATAACAACATCAACAAACTTGTATGAGAGAATTTCGGAAGTCTGTCTCTTTTTGGAGTTTGTGAAGTGGGAAGTTCATTAATGTCTTAAGTGGCAGTTGTTTTAGTTATTGAATTGGTATAATATTATACCTAAATGCCTACTAATGATGTGGAGAAATTCATGCTATTTTCAGGAAAGTATGTTGGTAACCGGCCTATTAAACTTTGCAAGAGCAAGTGGCAAGAGAGAATTGACCATGAGGCTGTGGAAAGTCACAAGGTGAGGTTTCTCCCGCGGTGATTGTGCTACTTATATTATATTACATCATGACAGTCGCATTAACTGACTATTTTTTTTTGGTTGAATGTGTTGGATCTTGTGACAGAACCGATCACATAAGAAACCAAAGCAAGCAAAGAAGGGTATATTTCACAAGTGAGCATACACCAGCCATGATAAGGACTCAAGCAGCAAGATACTTGAAATGTGTATTAATCAATTTCTTTACCAGTCCCTGCCTGGGAAAGAAGGATCAAAGTATAGTCCCAGGATGCTGAGAGGCGATTTCGATGTCTGCAATTTGTTATTTTCACAATGGTATAATATCCATAAGTTGCTGGTTGATGTCTTTCTTCCTCAAGAACTCTGGATGATCCTTTTAACAAACCATACATTGATAGATTGGGAGAAACTAATTTGGTTTCATACTAACGTTGATAATGTATATGTTGGATATTAAACCTAATGTGGGTGTACCAAAGATGATTTAAGTTCATATTTAGATAGTGGTTCCATTACATACGTTTTGTTTTTTCATTAATAGGGTCGCGGATTAAATTGTATTATAATATGAGAGAGAAAAATACCATTTACTTTGCTGCTAAACTATGTAAACATCATACAGGATCTTTTGGTTACGTTTTTTAAGAAACTAAAAATTTCTTATTTCAAAACTGAATTCCTTTAGCATGAATGGACTCTGTTACCTTGGTTTTTGGTAGATTTATATTGGAAAATTACACAAGTTAAAGGATATCATGATTTTGGTATTTTTAGATACATATATCTTGAAAACATTGAGGCACCTCTTGCCTCTCTTCTATCTCTCTCACTGCATACGAATCTCTCGTTTCTCATATTCCAAGTTGGATGCATGTATCAAAGTTACTAAATACAATACATTTGATATCAATACATTTTGAAATACAAAACAAAGACAGAGAGGAGCGAGCAAGAGTCAATATGTAACTTTTGATATTAGATGCATGGATCTTTTTAATGCTAGATACATAAGAAGAGAGACAAGCGTCATATGAGAGAGGCAAACGAGAAAGTGAATGCATATTATACAAATGCGAATGAAAGCTCGGATATAGTGCAATGTGGAATAAATTGCACTTTCATGTATCCATGGCACACGTATGATATATCTAAGTGAGACGAATACATCTGTCTTGCAAAGTAAATATGAATTTCGAAAGCTAAAGTAAAGATAAATAATTAAGTCCTTAATTAAGTGAAATTTGTAGTTCTATTTTCTCACTAGCAAGAGGAGCGTTATCGATAATTTTTTTTAACTATAAGGTGCACTAAATCCGACGAAATGAAATAAAATACCTTGAAATCCTTATTTACAGCAATTCACTTTTTTTCCATTTAACTTCTTCTTTTTCGAGTTGAACACCTTCATGCTCCTTCACCGGAATAGAGGCAAAGAACAAGTATCTTTTTTCAAGGATTGTTGGGAAATCATTTTAGCCCCTAAAATTACTTTATCATAATATTTGAGAAATTTTCACATATGGCCACTTAAAATAGCCTAATTACTCTCTATAACTATAGTTTGATAAATACAATTCATAAGCTACATGTTATAGAAATAAGAGAGGCGAACGAGACTGGAGAGAGGGAAAAAATGGAGAGTTGGATTGTAAATGTATATCGGTTATATAAATTATACATATGTATTTCTATATATGACAAGCGAGATTGAGAGATGGAGGAGAGAGACGATCGATATTGGGAGAGAGGTGAGCGAGAGATGGCAAAGAGTGAGAGAGAGGTGAATTGTATATGTATATAGGTTAGATAATTGTATATTATTACATATGCATTTATATAAAATGGCAAGCGATAATGGGAGAGAGGAGAGAGGCGAGCGAGATTGGAAGAGGGATAGAGGTGAGTGCGAGAGGACATATAGTGGGAGAGAGATGATTTATATATGTATATTGATCAGATAATTGTAAATTATACATATGTATTTGTATATTCTGACGAATTATACATATACAAATGTGGATAATTATACAAACTCGGAGTCAGCTAGGGGTGGGCATAGATACCGAAAAATTGAACCGAATAAAAAAAATTTGGTTCTTCCGTGTTTCGGTTCGGTGTCAATTTTCTTTTTTCAGAATTTTTGTTCTTCGATTTGGAGTTCGGTGCAAGGGTTTCGAAATTACAGTGCACTAAAGTTGAAGTTTTATTTACTAAATTTAAAAATATTTAAATTATATTTCTTAATTAATTATAATTACACTTTTGAATTTTTACTCAAAATATTTACATGGCCCATTTAAATATTCAATTTTTAAATGACAACAAATACAATGTCAATAAAGTGTTGAGCTATTGTTGTTTATGTACAATTGTACATTGTGAGTCCTTATATTTTGGTTGTTCGAAAATTCATCGTGGCATCCTGCTTGCTAGGCTGCTTGCTCTCTTCTTTATTCATTCAACATTCCGATATGGGAGAAAGCGGTTAGGCTTTAGCAACATGGCAACCATCTATGCGAAAAAACAGAAACAAATCCTTTGGCATCTTTGCTAAAAAATCATCTAAGCCCTCTTTATTTTTATTAAATATACGATGAAACTCTTAACACTTTATCATATTCCATCTTTATTTTTATTCACACCGAAAAATCGATTTTAAAACACCGAACTAAACCGAACTGATCTAGTTTGGTATAAACTATGGTGAACACTTTTCTAAAATCAAATACCGAAGAACCGAATCAAAATATGATTAAACCAAACCGAAGAACCGAACGTCCATCCCTAGAGTCAGCCCACATAATTAATGTGCAATGTTAATCGTGAATAGTAATGATAACAAACAATAGCTATGATGAGTAATTAAGTAGTATAAGTTAGCTTAACCGCATAGTTTTTTCTAACTATGTTTTTGATAGGCTAAAACCCATTTGAATTATAATTATTTTTATTAATGACTAATATGTCCTTGCTTGAACATGAAATATTATATTCTTAACACTTAAGTATTTGTAAACCAAAATAGGTGTGGATACTGGATTGTTCAGGTTTGCTTGTTAACAAATAGACATGAGCTTTCTTCATAAATTAGGTTGTTTTTTTTTCTTCAAATTATTGAGTCAATACTTCAAGAACGATGAAGATCGAGACCATCGTATTGAAAATCAAACTTAGAGCCCTTAAATTCTAATAGAAGTCAAGATAAAATATAGTTGACTCAACAAAATTATTTGTGCCATATTAACATAAAATAAAAAAGAGGAAGTAACGGTTAGTTTTATGGCTCACTCACATTAATATTATTTTTATTTAATAATTAATTACTTACTAAATTTTAATTGAATAAGTGTGAGAAGTTTATTATGATTATATCTCTCCACTATCTCAGGATCTACTTTGATGGAAAGTGGTAATTAACTGCTTGGTCCTCTCTCTGCCTATTAAAAGGGAATGACCTATATCGTGAAACGCATAATGTAAAGAGAGAGAAAATAAAACGTAATTCTTGATTTTAAGATCAGAAAAATAATAAAGTGCTTCCGCTAATTTTTCTGTATGTTGATTGTTATAGAATTGCACGTGAAAATCATTAAGTTCTACGATTATGAAATCTTAATAGATTTATCTTAACATGCATTATTCGTCAAAGTAAAAAGAAATTATTAGTTACAATAATTAATAAATTGTGTTGAATAGGAAACATGTGCCTAGTTTATAACTATTAAGTTAGCCTTAATTAAGTGATTAGGATCTTTGCTAATTAACTAACTGACTTCTTTAGCTATATATACAGACTTCAAGTCAAAAAAATTAAAATCATTTACTGTACTATTTTGTTACTTCCTCATCACGACACCGATCCTTCTCTCCGTTCACTGCTCGCCGGCGACTGCCATCTCCGTTCACCTCTGTAAGTTTTCTCTGTCCTTATTTCTCTTTCTTCTTAGCTCTCATTTTCCTATCCCTCTGTTTGCGTTGGAACCGACACCCGATGGCCTCACCATTTGTGACGTTTTGACTTAGTTAAGCTGGCTCGATTCTATGAAATGCTGTTTCAGAAGAAAAGCGTGCATGTTATTGTGAATTTTTTTATGTTAGCGTTTTTGTACTCTGTTCAGGAGTTTGATTCTTCAGCCTTACCGGCTGTATTGTTGAGTTTTGTTGTTAATTTTATATGATTTTACTCGGTGCTTCTTTCGCAATTGGAATTTGATGTTGATTAGAAAAAAAAATTAGGGTAGGGTTTTTGTACTCTTTTGCGCTTGTCTCCTCGAGACTTGCCGCTGGCTTGTTATTATTGTGATGTATAGTGATTGGTTGTGTAACGGTTGACATGCATGTTATTATGATTACGATTTTTGTGCCTGTTTTATTGAGGTTATTGTGAATCGATTAAGTTTTACATGTAAGGTAGATGTTCTTGTGATTAACTATATGTCACATTGTTAGACTTTTAGATGGAAGGTGAAGATAATGCCAAGTTAGATTCTCCTTCGTGACTTCCATTTGATAATGAATTTGTCTCCGACAATTCGTTTGAGAAAAAGCAGAATTAATTGGATAATGACGGGGAAGAAAGTTTAGACTTTAGACAGGGGGACTTTGTTGCTTCTAGATCTAATCTACATAAAACACTTCGATAAATAGTTCAAATTAATCAGTTATTTAGTCTCTGTGATTCTGAAAAGCTCAACACTTTGCGAGACGTTCCATCTAGCTAACTAAAGCTATTAATAACAAAATTGTGATGAATAGTGATTGGTTGTCTCACAGTTGACAGGCATGTTATGATGAAAAATTATTGGACACGATTTTTGTGCCTGTTTTGTTGAGGTCCAGTCAAGGTTTACATGTAACTTAGTTCCTTAATGTTCTTGTGATTAACTTTTTATCACATTTTTGGATTTTTAGATGGAAGACAAAGATAATGCCGATTTAGACTCTCAGTCGGGCCTCGAATTTGACAATAACTCTGACTCTGATGACGTCTTTGACTATTTTCGCATGACGAAAGAAGATTTTGATGATGCGAGTGGAAGAAGATTTATACATGGCGACATTGTTTCTTCCATGTCTAATCCTGATAACAAACTTGGCCAAGTAGTTCAAATTAATCGGTTCTTTGGAATGTTTGATTCGGATGATCTCTACTCTTTTCGAGACATTCCATCTAACCAACTAAAGCGTATAACAAAATTTGCGAAAGGAGATTTGGTAGTCCTTACCCATTGGTTGGGTAGGGTAGTTTACGTTTCATGTGATACTACTGTTAAGTTCGAGAATGATGACTCTTTACGCACTTTTAGAGGAGGGACAGGTCTTTATCCACGTTTTCCTTCATGGAATATCTCATGTGACAGGCCTTGTCCACTACATCCTGGACAACAGGTGATGGTTGCGGGTAAACCATGTACAGTAATCGATCTGGTTGATAGATTTGTATATGTTGAATGGATCGCTAATTCTGAATGCAGTGGCTCCCCTCCCCCTCCCGATAAACAAGATCCTAACAGCTTGACACAAGTGTTTTCATATCTCTCGACTTGGAAAATAGGAGATGTATGCAAGCATGTGTCGTATCCTGAAATTGTTGTTCTAATCACTGACATTAGAACGTTTGTTGATGTGTCTTGGCAAGATGGGTCAACAGAAAGAAACATTCCATCAACTCTACTGAAGCCCATTTCTGATATAGGAGTTCATGACTTTTTAGTGGATCAATATGTTGTTTGGGATAATTCTGAACACTTGGGAGTCGTCAAATCTGTTGATCACAGGGAGAAAACCACAACGGTGAAGTGGATAAATCGCCTGAATGAGGATATCATTAGTTCTAGCCGCCTGAATCGGCACCATCTTTTTAACTATCACCTGGGTAATTTGGTTTTCCGCCGAATAACAAAAGAAGCTGAAAATTCTGATTTGTCCTCCTTTGGGAGTATAATTGGCTTCAAAGATGGCAACATTGAGGTTGCATGGGATGATGGTACTACATCTATGGTACGTACTACACTTATATTGTCTTTGTTTTATTACTTTCAAGCATTTTCTAAAATAATAGTTTCCTTTTGGTTTCAGGTTCAACCTCAAGAACTTCATGGTGTTGATCGAGATGATTATGGGTATAAATCTGATGAATACTCATCCAGCAGCGATGAAGAAGTTGGGGACTCATTGGTTGTAGAAATTCCTGATTCCAATGTAAGATCCTCTAATTATTATTTTTTTTGCCATTTTATCATACGTAAGTTAACATTTATAAATGTTTGATGCTGTGACTTCTGGGTGATGGACAGGTTGATTTGTTGGACTTTGTGGACCTGCAGAGTGTTAAATGCCTTAATGAATGCCACATCCACTGTATTAGCAATGCCCTAGAAAAGGTACAATTAATAAACTAAAGTAAAAAGGAGAAGATTTTGTTCATTTCTTAAATTTTGGGCTTGATTATGCTTCTGTCTTCCATTTATTTTTCAAGTTGATGAATTTAATATTCAGCAGTGAATAGGATAGGATAAAATTGTTAACAAAGAAAAAGTATATTAGATATAGATCTATTTGTATCGGTTTTGTCTTTTTTGTATAAAAACAATCTATTTAGCTTGATCAATTTGTCATGTTACATATCACTGATCACTATTTTGGAATTTGTTTGCTCCACAATATTAGCTCATCTTTTTAATAGAAACTTGCTTAGTCTCTTATAAATTGGAGTGGACATAATCTTTTGTCGTAGCTTCTGCTTCTACTTGATGCTATCAATGAAATCTCCTTCATCCAAAAAAAGGTCATCTTGTTTTGTTTTTATTCAAACTAATGGCATTGACTTTATTTTGAATATGTAAATTAGGATTACAGAGAATTCAAGGGCTTGAACGTGGAGAGCACTGCAGATGAGCAGCTATTGATTTACATTCCTTTTAAGCAGCCTATCAATTTGCATTCACTGATTATTGGAGGACTTGTGGAGGAAGGTACGCAATAAATTTCATGTCTTTTTAACCCTTGGTAATCTCTTTGTTGGGTGCACATAAGACCTTTAGTTAACCTCTTGCATTTTCAGCTTTTTGAAAGATTTACCTTTGTAGGTCTACTGTTTAAGATAAACAATTTCTTACTCTGGCATGTGTTCATAATTTATTTTATCGATATGTAGCTAAATGATGCATCAACTAGTTAATGGATACACTACTATGTCTTGTTACGGAAAATCTTAATGATTTATGCATAAATCTGGAGTAAGCAAGAAAAAATGGATTATTTGTAAAGCTACCTAGTTCGCAGAGACCTTTTAAGATTGTTAGTGGGATAGCCAGAGAGTGCAGTTTAGGAAGAAATTTTGACAGGCTTCTCTATAATGGGGGTTTACCAATCGCTCTGCTCTCGTTTATATATTGGTATGGGCATAACGTTAAAGATATGGATCAATCATGTATGTTGCGAGTCAATTACGTGCTGCTTTTTAATTCTGTCTAAGTGATAGTTCCTAATTGGTATTTATGGTTGATGTCTTGCACTTTGCTGTCACACAAGCCATACTTACTGTGGAAGTGTCTCTTTGGTGTTTCTTTTAAAGTCTCTTTAAGATGTATGTATAAATTGATGATGCCATGCCTTAACACATTTTTTTCCTACATTAAAGGTCCTAAAACTGTGAAGCTGTTGGCTAACAAGACGCACTTTGATGTCAGGTGAATTCTGTACTTCATAATATTTGGTGTCCTTTCCTGGACTGACCCATTTGTGGCACATTTTTTCACCTTTACCATGCGTTATCACTAATTGAATTGGACCTATATGTAGTGATGCTATTGAAGCCACTCCAAGGGACGCAGCAATTTTATCTGAAGATAATCTCAGGGTAAGCCAATCCTGGTTCAGGAATTCTGCTTCTTCGGCGATGTGTTAACAAAAAATACTTAATGGGGTTGTGCCCGTAGAGTTGTTAAGATTTTCCCTCGATGTTCAATGTTTATTATTCAAGTACCTTATTGTTCTTTTGTAGGGAAAAGCAGTTAAGTTGAAGCAAGTTAAGTTTCAAAGCGTTCACAGGTATGCTTAAATAGCTTGTCTCCATATTTTGAAGTATTCATTTGTAAAATGGCATTAATCTTTTGTATTGCTATTGGACCAGTGTGACTATTTTTATCGAGGACAATCAGTATGGTTCCAAACTTACAAGAGTTCAAAGAATTTATTTGTTTGGAACATCGTAAGTTTCCGATGACCTCTTACTTAACATTTTACTTCCTTGCACGCTTATTGTCAAGTTTTTTTTATTTTAGTTAACTTTTACTGATGATTGTTATATTTACATTTTGTCTTTGTTGATGATTTTTAATATGATTCGGATATTGTGCAGGCACTTCTGAGCCATGAACACCAAGAAAAGCTGTAGATTTTTGTACATCTTAGAGGAATTTCTTTCAGTGTTGATGAGAGAGTGTAAAAGAAGAAAACAAAAACAATTTTTTGTGATACGTAAATGTACTTTTGAGTTTTGTAAATTTTACCAACTAAGAAGATGCTTGCTATTGTTGGCAAGTGCTTTTAGCTAGCAAATTTTGAATCATTTTATTCTTGTGTTAATGACATATTTAGTCATAGATATCCCTATACTATCAGAAACAGTTTAAATATACTCTTTGTTGACTAGCAATACAAAATCTAAACACTTGTTGCAGCAAATTATAAACAGTGACCATATGACAAGATTAGAAGAAAAGGAATTGTGAAGAAGGAAAAAAAATGGCCCTTGAGTTTTTTCTTGAATAGAAAATATGGTAGCATGGAATATTAAATATTCTTAAAAATTTGGCTAAATATTAAATAATTTTTTAACAATTGAAATGTTATAGAGTCGTTTATTCGGTTGAAATATTGAAAGAAATTAACCCAAACAAAAAGTTAGAAATAGATTTATAGTATAATATGGTTATGGAAAACAAATTTAGATTAAATAAAAAAAATATTTATCATTTTTTTTTGTTAAAAAACAAAATGCTTATAGAATTAATTATTTTAATAATTATAATAAACATTAACTCACTAATTATTTTGTAAGGCCAAATTATTTTATTCGATCTCCCTTCATTAGAAAATCCTATTTCAGCCTGCAATGTCAATTGTGCCTTCATTGTCTACCTCTTATGAGTGGCCAGACAGTAAATATAATTTCGCTGTTCGAAATTATGTTATTTTGATTAATACAATAGTTGAATCGCGATACAATATAATAATATTTTAGCAAACAGTAGAATAAGTAACAACCATCCAAACATGCTATTAGTATTATGGTGTTTTGTGTGTATTAGTTTGTTTCTCTCCCATTATAGTCTTTGATAGTACTAGATACCAGTGTTATCAAAGGTGAAAAACGTAAAAAAACTCTAAGGTCCGTAAGGGCTTTAATCGCAAAGAAAGTGTGGGGTTTAATGAAAAAAGACGCAAAGGGAGAAAATAATACAAATATATATGTTTAGTTCAAGACTAATAATTATAAACATGAATGTCAAATATATGACGAAAGAAATTGAAATTTTTTTATGATTAAGTGAAATTTCAATTATTTAGTGTTACTTCTTCATACGAAGCTCATTGGCAAGGAAACACTGAAGCGCACATACAGGGAGACAAAGCGCTCAACACGTTTTGAGCCTCGCTTCGGAGCTTAAAGCGCGCCTTTGATAACACAGCTAGATAGAGGGTATGAGCATTGTAAATTTGGTCATACCAAAACAAAGAATCTTGCAGTTTGGAAGGAATTCAAAGACTTCAGTTATATTAGCCTAGTGTAAACTGTTTTACATTATTGTACAAACCCTATTTGTATGTAACTTGCGTTCTGTTTCACTTAATGTCTCTCAAGGTGAAAATTCTCAGTACCATCTACATTTTCAATCTCAATACTGCTAGATAAAGGGACTAAAGAACACAACCTTGATAGCTCTTTTTGTGGCTCAGAATGTCCATCGAAAAGGGTATGATATACCCCTCAACTTTGTCAATTAGAGCTGATATACCCATTGTTATGAAAGCGGCTCATATATACCCCTACTTGTAAACAAATGGCTCACATATACCCTTTTCCTCTAACTGAAGATTGAAAAAATAATACTTTTAATCTAAATTTTTTAATTATTTCTTTCTAAAAAATATAATCCCATATGAGTAAATTTAATCCTCGTCAAACATATTTTTTTGACTTTTTTTTGTTTCAACGACTAATTTATAATTATTATTTTGATAATCAAATTTATTTATGTTTCACTAATATTCTTATAAAACTTATCGTAGATGACCAAATTTTTTCTTCGAATGCGAAATTAAATTACAATACACACAAAAATTATTTTTTTTTTAAACTAAAGGAATGAAAGAAAAAAATAAAAAAAGAATAAGAAACTCAAATAATTATAATAAAGGAAGTCAAAAAATAATTTATGTATGAAAAAATTAATTTATACCTTGAACTTTGATAGAAGAATCATATATACCCCTAAATAATTTCTAAAAAAATTAGAAGTAATAAATATAAATTTAAAAACTAATTTTTTTAACTTCCGTTAAATGAAGAGTATATGTGAACCATTTTGTAACGGCAGGGGTATATGTGAGCCGTTTGTATAACGGTAAGGGCATATATGAGCCACTTTTATAACGAGGAGCTCCAAATGATAAAGTTGAGGGGTATATCACGCCGTTTTCCCCAATTTTAATTGATGTGAGGATCACCTAATCACTTAGAAAAAAATGGTATGAATGCACATGTATGAATCTAACAATATACATTCAAATTTTAAGATTCTAGTAGATGTACTGATACATTCACAGGTTTTGAGACATGCGTTGTGATCATACAAAAGTTTGGATTTTTTGAAATTTGAAAATGGTGTCCATCTCCGTTGAGATATGCGTTGCTAAAGACGGGAAAGAGGCGATTACAACCCAATATAGCCTTTTTTCTCAAAACTTTGTTGTTTAATGGTATGTTGTAGCTTACAAGGTTCAATAACAGAGAGTTTCTATTATGCATGTTAACAGGTTGTGAGAAACAAGCAGACTTGTAAGTCCCAGGGGATATGGGGATTTGTGAGTTTTTCCAACTCATTAGATCTGTTAATCAATATATGAATGTGTATAGTAGTCTCTCTGCGTTTAAATCAATCAATATATGAGTGACTTTCTGAAGGAAAAAAAAAAAACTGACTTTTGAGTTGAATGATGACTTCACCATCTCTTTGATGAGAAAACAACTTATAGTTGAGTGACCATCTGAAATATTATCTCGTAGTTTTAGTAATTGAATTGGTGTAACGTTGTTCCTAGATGTCGAATGAGATTGTTGTTTTCAGGAAAGTATGTTGGAAATCGACCAATTATACTTCACAAAAGCAAGTCCAGGATATGACTATGAAGCTCTGAAAAGACGTAGGGCTAGTTCTTCTATATGATATTGCATCATTTTTCATAGAAGTTTCATCGACAAGTATTAAAAGAGTTTTGAGTAGTATTTAGTTAAAGTCATAGATTGACTTGTTATAAACTGTCAAATAGCTTGATCTTGTTGGAATCCGTAAGAAAACGTCTAATGTTGCTTTCATGTTCACGTCAAATTAATTGATGTAAGATCGAAAATTTATGTCTTATGAAGCTTAAGATTTGATAGACAAAGTTAGCTAGTTTTTTAATTTACTCATATCAGTGAAAGGTAATAACGGTAAAATTTATATATTTTTCTTCGAATATTAAGTATTATTCATTTTTTTTGGAGAACTCTATTACGACAAATAAATTTGTTGTCGAATTGATTATTTCGAAAATGAAGAAACAACAGCATCTAGTGAAAAAAAATTATCTTCCATAATAGAAAAAATATTTTAATCAAATTTAGATCTCATGTTTGTATTAAAATTGCTTTTATATTCAGACATGTGATTTTTGTTTGTGCATATTTAGATTTTTATTTTTTTTAATGATATTTTAGCTGTTCTTTAAATATGGGACCTAAGTTCGGATATTAGTGCATATGTCTCGTCGAATTTTTCATTGTTTTAGACTTTTGAGATTATTTTTAAAAAAATTATTTATTGTCTCACGAATTAATAATTTTACAAAGGATTTTATGTTAAATACATCTCCTTCATATTTTTAAGTCAAATGCATGTACGAAAATTACTAAATACAAGATATTTGATATCAAATACATTCTAAAATATAAATACACATAAGGATAGGAGCGAGCAAGAGTCGATATGTAACTTTTGGTACTAGATGCATGTATCTTTTAAATGCTAGATACACAAGAAAAGAGACAAACGTCATATAACAGAGAGAATGAATATATCTTAGATATAGGCGGGCAGATCAAAGCTCGAATATAGTGCATTTTAGAACAAATTACACTTGTATGTATTTGCGATACATATATAATGTATCTGAGTGCGACGAATACATCTATCTTGCAAAGTAAATGTTAATTTCGAAAGTAAAGTTAAGATAATTAAACAAGTCCTTCATTATTGAAATTTATAGTATAGAAGGTTATATCGAAAGACACGTAATTAGTTTCTAAATTAATTTTGGGCTTTAGCCCATTTATCCGGAATATATATTCAGACATATATGATCTCTCTCCCGTTTTTCCGAATTTTCAATCACAATAATTCCCAAATCCCTAATTTAGCGATCGGAAAATCTCAATTCACCGGCGTTACGATGTCATCGATGCCTTCAACGTCGGCGGCAGCTACTTCATCGTCGTCGCAATTCACCTACTCGAACGGCACCTACTTTCCGACGCCTTTTCATCTCCAACAACAACCTCCTCAGCCCTACATAGGTGCTGCTCCTCCGCCCGTTCAACTTCCTGTTCCTTCCGTCTATCCTGCTCCTGCTGCTATTCCTGGCGTTTACACTTTGCCTCAGTTTCAACAAGTAAGTATTTCAAACATCAGCAAATATTTATGACCTAAAAATAAACGGAAGTTATAAACACTTATATCTGAATTTCGCTCTCTGTATATCCGTGAAAATTTGAAATTGGTTGTCAATCCTTGAGTTTTGATTGCGTTAGAGTCGGGCTAATATCCATAGAAAGGTTACTTTTATGTTAAGTTTGCATTTTTTCCATCTAAACAAGTTGCTTAATATGTAATTATAAGTGGTTTTTTCCTTGTTAGATTTTCTGATTGATTTGGATTTTAGAAATTAGAATTTGGCAGTAGTTTTGTAATATTTCCTGTGAAACTGTTGAGATAATTTCTTTTTAAAAATTAAATAAGGGTGTTGTCCAGACCAGCTTGCTTGTTGAGATCATTTTTGCTTCTGTATGTGTGAATATGTGCTTGATAAGATATCAAGACAGCCAATTATAAGCTTGTTAATTTCCTCTAGGAGGGGAACGGATGATAATTTCTGTAGAAACATTTGCAGATGGCCTTTGTACATAATTAGCTTTGCCATGGAAAACCTTTTGTCATGTTTGTAATATATGTATTCTTGTGGACAGGCTCAACAGTTGTTCCAAAGAGACGCACAAACAATCACACCTGAAGCACTTGAAAATGTGAAAGCTGCACTTGCGAGCAGTGAAATTGAGCACAAAGCTGAGGCCAAGAAGAAAGCTGTACCGCGTAAGGCAGCAGGACATAGTTGGGAAGATCCTACTCTGGCAGAGTGGCCCGAAAGTAAGCCTAATATCCTATTTCTTTTTCTTTCCTTGTCAGTCTATGCCTCACGCTTTTCAAGTCTATTTATTATTCTGTTTTTTGGTATTACTCTAGTTCTCTCTCCTTATAGTCTTTGAAGTTTTTGGCATCAATTGAAATGGATACACGTGTACTACCTTGTGCTGAAGGGTTTGGCATTATAAATTTGGTTCAAAGCGATCCGCCAGTCATACAATTTAAAATTTTAGGAAGAATTCAAGGACTTCAGATCTATTAGCCTAGGGTAAAGTGCTTAATATTATTGCAGAACTCTCTTGTCTGGATGATGTATGCTTGAAAACACACTTTATGAATTTTTGTTAGTTAAGTTGTGGAGAGTTTTTGTCTTCTCTTTTTAATTGCTTATCTTTTTCTGCCTTTCTGGAGGTCTTTAGTAAAAATAGAACTCTGCAAACTAATCTATCAGATGTTACTTGTTTTAGTATTATGATCCTTTTTTTTTTATAAGATATTTCAGTATTATGCTTTGTTGGTCCACTTTCATGGATTATGGCCTGCTGCTTATCGTTTTTATCATGCAGTTATCTATATATCTTCACTAATGATTCTCTTTGGCACTATGATGGCTGTTTGCACTTATTTGTTCCTTTGTTGTTAGAATCGGTGCAAATCCTAGATCAGCGGAATAACTAAGTTACCGTTCTGATGGTGTCACAGATGATTATCGTCTATTCTGTGGTGATCTCGGGAATGAGGTGAATGATGATGTCCTATCAAAAGCTTTTTCAAGGTTTCCAACTTTTAATATGGCCAAGGTATGTGCAGTTTATATTTTCCAATAATTTTACATGTTTATGTTTTTGATTGTTATACATGAGTACTGTCATGAAGGGAGAGAAAATTCTTTCTATATGCTTAGACAGCTACTGATAGTGTGGTACATTGAAAGTGGTGTGCATGCATTTAGTTTTGAGAGACTTCTCCTCAATTTTAACTGCGTTCTATTTCGACTTCAATAACTTTTTAGTAGTATCATTGTTGGATAAAAAATTGCATTCCTCAGCTTGTCACCGGTCCAGTAATCTCCTTCTCTTCTCCGGCATATAATCTCACTGGCGTCTCATTCTAGATTTGGGTAATATGCCCTATTCCTTTGAATTCAATTCTCACTCCCTTCGGAATGCTATTTCTCCCACCCTTCAATGAAATTCTTGCCCATTTTAGGTTATTTCGGGGTTCTGTCTCTTTCTTCCGTCCTTCTCCATCTTCCACAAAATTCCCCTACTGCCTTAAAAACCTTGTTTGACCACACGTGAAGAGGTAAACATACCAGTCTGATCCAGGTCTGTTCAATAGCTGCTGTAGATCGGATAGCACCTACAGTTGGTGTCCACCGTTGGAGTTGCAAGCTCTTTCTTCCACGACCAACTACATCTGAGTACATGTTCTGCAGCTTTTCATGTAGGCGAACTCAAAAAGGAATCAGTTTTTCCCCATGTCATAGATGTTCAGACCATGGGATTGGTTCCAGTTCGAATTAGCCATCTATTTCCGAGAGGGTCGGCCGGTCGGGATTTCAGACCCATTAGTACCTCACCATAAAGGCTCCTGCTCAAAGCCTCACAATGAGATAGTTTGGTTTAACCATCAATATGGATTATATCTCCATCTTGTTTGGTGGTTGCAGCATTTAACTGTTCAGCATAGGGAATTCCCTTGTCAATCAAAGTGGGGGTTTTGTTGGTTATCCTCGTGGCTCTATTCTCTATTTGTTATAGCCAAATCTCACCAACCTACATTTGATGCTGTTTCTGGAATAACTAATACTGCTGTCTTTTCCCTATACGCTGATTATACTTACATATCTCCCTCTATTGTTGAAATTTCTTGCACGGAAAAGCTGGGTAGATCATTCCTGACTTCCTGTCGTTTCCATCTGCAAACAGTACTGCCTTCAATTTTTAAAGCTTCTTTTAAAGTTCTGCACAGCCATTCGATTGTGTTCTGACTAAAACTTTGACCTGCTCATCTTTTTTCTTCCACATTCAATCCAGTCTTACCAGCTTTCTTTGTCAAAGGATTTGAATCCCAACACAAAATAGATTATGTTGTTTTCCATGATATGAGTCAAGGAGAGAGAAAGAAGGGGTTGATTGTTAACCTTCAACCTTTTTTTCTCAGTTACCCAAAAAAAAAGGGGGGGGGAGGGGAGGGGTTGATGATTAACATGTAAGGTGTTAAGTGAGGTATGGAAAGCAAAATTTTCCAGTGCCAAGTCCACCGAAAAGGGTGGTTCTTCCCTCCTAGGAAGTAGGAGATAGAAGTATCTCGGTATTCGTGTCTGGGAGCATTTTTTTACACTTTTTTTCTTCTCTTTTCTAACACATCAATTTTTTTCAAGAACAGCCTTTTGAAGATAAAGATAATGTGATCTAGATTTGCATCTTCCTATTTAGCTGTGGATTAAGTGTTCCTATCCATCATGGTTTCTATTCCTATGAATGTTACGTTCTATGAGAAGTATTTTATTTTATATTCTTGCTTGTTTTCGTGAAACTTCATTGTATAACTGTATGCTGTAGCTTACAAGGTTCAGTAATAAAGGGTGTCTACAATTCATGTTGACAGGTTGTAAGAGACAAGCGGACTGGTAAGACCAGGGGATATGGATTTGTGAGTTTTTCCAATCCATTGGATCTTGCTGCGGCACTTAAAGAAATGAATGGTAAGTTATCTGTTAATCATTATATGTGTAGTATCTTAGTCTCTTTTTATATAGTTTCTTGGTTCCCCTTTTCTTTGATATTTTTATGTCAACTGATTTAGATTCATAGAAAAAGTGTGCCCCCTATTGAGCCAGTGGTTTTGTATTTGAACGTGTAATCTCTCTCCCTCGCCCCCTCCCCTCCCCTCTCTGCACAGAAGAAGGAATAATGGAGGAATTAAGTAACAGAACTCTGTACTGAGGACACCATTTAGGACTGCTTTTGAAATCAGTTTAGGTAAAGAAAAAATTAGTGAGGAAATAACAACATCAACCAAACTTGTACGAGAGAATCTCAGAAGTCTGTTTTTTGTGGAGTTAGTGAAGTGGGAAGTTCATCAATGTCTTTAATGACGGTTGTTTTAGTTATTGAATCAGTATAATATTATACCTAGATGCCTACTAATGATGTGGGGAAATTCATGCTATTTTCAGGAAAGTATGTTGGTAACCGGCCTATTAAACTTCGCAAGAGTAAGTGGCAAGAGAGAATTGACTATGAGGCTGTGGAAAGTCACAAGGTGAGGTTTCTTCCGCGGTGATTGTCCTACTTATATTATATTACATCGGGACAGAGGCATTAACTGACTACTTTTTTTTTCTCTTTTGAATGTGTTGGATCTTGTGACAGAACCGATCACATAAGAAACCAAAGCAAGCAAAGAAGGGTATATTTCACAAGTGAGCATAGCATACATCAACCATGATAAGGACTCAAGCAGCAAGATACTTGAAATGTGTATTAATCAATTTCTTTACCAGTCCTTGCCTGGGAAAGAAGGATCAAAGTATAGTCCAAGGATGCATCTATGTCTGCAATTTGTTATTCACAATGGTATAATATCTATCAGTAGCTGGTTAAGATGTATTTCTTCCTCAAGAGCTCTGGATGATCCTTTTAACAAACCATACATCGATGGATTGGGAGAAACTAGTTGTGGTTTGGGAACTTTGGTTTCATTACATCCGTTTTGTTTTTCATTAATAGGGTCGTTTGGTCTGCGGATTAAATTGTCTCGGGATTATAGTATGAGAAAGAAAAATGCCATTTACTTTGCTGCTAAGCTATGTAAACATCATATAGGATCTGACTACGTTTTTAAGAAACTAAAAATTTCTTATTTCAAAAACTGAGTTCCTTAACCTAACCTAGCACGAATGAACTCTGTTACCTTGTTTTTTGGTATGATTTATATTGGAAAATATACATTAAGTCCACAAGTTCAGTGGTGTTTTTAGATACATGTATTTTGAATACATGTATGGAATATGAATCTCGCATATGTAGTATTTCAGATACATGAGAATTACCATATCTAGTGTGATTCACATGTATATGAGGCACAAACAAATCTTGCTCCCTCTTTCTTTATGTCTGGTAACAAATTACATGCATCTTTCTTTATATCTCTGGTAACAAATTACATGCATCTAAGGGTAAGATACCTAAAGAATTCTTAATTTGTGATAAGATTGGTAAAAATTTTTTTTTAGTATATACAATAGTTATGTAGTTTTCATATATTATAATTTGTGGATTATAAAAGGGTGGTTGTGTTTTACTTTTTAGGGTTGATTTAATTTTTTTTTCGTGAAGCGAAGGAGAAATCCGGTGGATTGTGTGGTAATTTACAATCCTCAATTCATCAAATGATTAGCTACAACAAGGTATGTCGTATTTAGATTTTGTACAGTAAATTTAAACTGTTTCTTATAGTATTGGGGTAATTTGACCGTTATCTATATAATAATATATAACTAAATGCAACAAGAAATGGATAGATATACTATAAATACGAGAATAAAATCATAAGATGTTCAAAATTCGCCAAGCCAAACTTCAAAATCGCATGTCTAAAATTTACAAAACTCAAAAGTACAAACAATTACGTATCACAAGAAAAATGGTTTGTTGTCATCTTTGACGCCTCTATACACACACTCATCTCTACATTCTTTCAAAACACTAAAAGAAATTCCTCAAGATGTACAAAAAATCTACAACTCTCCATTACGCTACTCTTGTTGTTCACCTACCTCTTTAGTTCCTGCACAATACATGAACGATGAATAGCCCGTTTGGATTGATGGAAAAATAAAAAGTAGGCAGAGTCCTACCTTCTGATTTTTAATTTTTTTAAAGTTATTTTATACTTTAAAAGCTAAAAATGAAACTTTTAAACCAATCCGAATGGGCTCAAAATCATCTAGAATATAGACAGAGACAAAATATCAATACAACAATCATCAGTGCAAGAGGAGCACAATGGAAGAAAACTTATATTTTTACTTGGTATGATATGATGACAAAATGAACTGAGTTTACATGGAAGCACCATTACTATATATCTTGCTACTTAAGAATGGAAACAAAATGCAAATAAGAGTGTAAGGAAGCAAAGTGATAAGTAAGAGGTCATCGGAAACTTACAATGTTCCAAACAAATAAAGTCTTTGAACTCTTGTAAGTTCGGAACCATACTGATTGTCCTCGATAAAAATAGTCAGACTGGTCCAACAGCAATACAAAAGAATTAAGGTCATTTTACAAATGAATACCTCCAAAAAAGAAAACAAGCTATTGAAGCATACCTGTGAATGCGTTGAAAATTAATTTGATTCACCTTTACTGTTACTCCCTACCAAAAAAAAAAGAAAAAACAAGATACTTGAAGAATGAACATCGAACCTCCAGGGAAAATCTTAACTCTACGAGAACAACCCCATTAAGTATTTTTTGTTAAGACATAACCGAAGAAGCAGAATTCCTGAACCAGGATTGGCTTACCCTGAGATTATCTTCAGATAAAATTGCTGTGTCTCTCGGAGTGGTTTTAGCAGCATCACTGCAGATAGTTCGAATTCAATTAGCTAAAGGTGACAAATGTGCCCACAAATGGCTCAGTCCAGGAAAGGACACCAAATATTATGAAACTACAGAATTCACCTGATATCAAAGTGCCTTTTGTTAGCAAACAGCTTCACAGTTTTAGGACCTTTAATGTAGGAAAAAATGTGTTAAGGCATGGCATCAGTTTATATAGACTTCTTAAAGAGAGTTTAACAGAAACACCAAAGAGCCACTTTCACAGTAAGTATGGCACCTGTGAAAGCAAAGTGAAATAAATCAATCAGGAACTATTACTTAGAGAGCATCGAGAACAGCACGTAACCACATCATTGACTCACGACATCAAAATGTCAACAGATAATCTACCACTTAACTGTATACATGATTGATCCATATCTTTAACATTACACCTATACCAATACATAAAACAGAGCAGAGCAATCGGTGAACCCCATTATAGAGAAGCCTGTCATAAAATTATCTGGCTATCCCACTAACAAGAAATGAAAAATCCATATCTTTAACATTATTCCTGAACTGCACTCTCTGGCTATCCCACTAACAAGAAACGAAAAAGATTTTAAAAGGTCACTGCAAACTAGGTAGTTTTACAAATTATCCATATTTTCTTGCTCTCCTTCAGATTTATGCATAAATATCAGAGTCAAGATTTTACTTAACAAGACATAGTGGTTTATCCAGCAACTAGTTGATGCATCATTTAGCTACATATCCATATAATAAATTATGAACACATGCCAGAGTAAGAATTTGTTTATCTTAAACAGTTGGCCTACAAAGGTAAATCTTCCAAAAAGCTGAAAATGCAAAGAGGTTAAACTAAAGGTCTTACGCACCTAATAAGAGATCACCGAGGGGCAAGAAGACACGAAATACATTGCCTACCTTCCTCCATGAGTCCTCCAATAACCAATGAATGCAAATTGATAGGCTGGTAAAAAGGTAAGTAAATCAATAGCTGCTCATCTGCAACGCTCTCCAAGGTCAAGCCCTTCAACTCTCTGTAATCCTAATTTAAATATTCAAAATAAAGTCAACACCATTAGTTTAAATTAAAACAAAGGCAACCTATATTGGATGAAGGAAGTTTCATTGATAGCAGAAGCTACTAGAAAAGATTATGTCAACTCCAATTTATAAGAGACTAAGCGAGCTTCCATTTAAAAGAGCTAATTAGCTATATTGTGGAGCGAACAATATCCAAAATAATGATCAGTGATATTTAAGCATAACAAATTGATCAAGTTAAATAGATCTTTCTTATACAAAAAAAAAAAAAAAAAAAAAAGCAGATACAAATTGATCTACATCTAATATACTGTTTCTTTGATAAAATTTATCCTATCCTATTCACTGCTCAATGTAAAATTCCTCAGCTTGAAAAATATATGGAAGGCCCAAATTTAAGAAATGGACAAAATCTTCTCCTTCTTTTACTTAGTTCATTAATTGTACCTTTTCTAGGGCATTGTTAAAACAGTGGATGCGGCTTCCATTAAGGCAGCGAACACACCGCAGGTCGACAAAGTCCAACAAATCAACCTGTTCATCACCCAGAAGTTGCAAAACATTTATATATGTTAAAACTGACATATGATAAAATGGCGTAGAAAACGAAATTATGAGGATCGCTAAGTTTATACATCTTACTTTAAATTCGGGAACTTTTACAACCAATGCATCCTCCTCAACTTCCTGTTCAATACCGTTGCTTGCAAATTCATCAGTATCCTCATATTTATCTCGATCAATAACACCATGAAGTTCTTGAGGTTGAACCTGAAAACCAAAAGGAAACTGTAATTTTAGAAAAATAATAAAACAAAGAAAATATAAGTGGCGTACATACCATAGAGATAGTACCATCAGCCCATGTAACCTCAATGTTGCCATCTTTGAAGCCAATTATATTCCCAAAGGAGGACAAATGAGAATTTTCTGCTTCTCTTGTTATTCGGCGCAACACCAAGTTACCCAGGTGATAGTTAAAAAGTCGATTTAGCTGGCAAGAACTAATGATTTCCTCATTTGGGATATTCAGCCATCTAACTGTTGTGGTTTTCTCCTTGTGATCAACAGATTTGACGACTCCCAAACCATCAGAATTATCCAATACCACATATTGACCGATGAAGAAATCGTGAACTCCAAGATCAGAAATGGGTTTCAGTATTGATGATGGTAGGTTCTTTTCAGTTATCCCATTTTGCCAAGTCACATCAACAGAAGTTTCGACATCACCAAGTAAAAATTCAGTTTCAGATTTTGAAAGCTCATGCCCGCATACATTTCCAATTTTCCAAGTGGAGCAAAATGGAAACACTTGGGTCAACCTGTCAGGATCTTGTTTAGCAAGGGGAGGGGAGTCGTCATTGCCATCAGAACTAATGATCCATATAACATATACTGATCCATCGACCAGTTCTGTTATTGTACATGTCCGTTTCGGGGAAACATTCACCTTCTGTCCAAGATGTAGTGAAAGACCATCCCAATCATCATGTGGCTGAAGACCCATCCCTCCTTTAAAAGTGCGTAAAGATCCATTCATGAACCTTACAGTAACATCACGGAGAACAAAATCTACCCTACCCAACCAATTGTTAAGGACTACCATATCTCCCTCCAAGAATTTTGTTACACGCTTCAGTTGGTTAGATGGAATGTATTGCGAAGGCTTGAGCTTTTTCACATCATACAGAAGAAATGATTGATTTATTTGAACTACTTGTCCAAGTGCCTTGTCTAGATCAGAAATGTGAGCAACAAAGTCCCCCAGTCTTAACATTCTTCCCCTGTCATTCTCCAATTCTTCACCGGCATTGTCCGATACAGAGTCATTGTCAACTGGAAGGCCCGGAGGAGAGTCTAACTTGGCATTATCTTCACCTTCCATCTAAAAATCTAACAATGTGACATATAGTTTATCACAAGAACATCTACATTACATGTAAAACTTAACCGATTCACAGTAAAACAGGGGCAAAAATCGTATTCATAATAACATGCATGTCAACCGTGAGACAACCAATCACTATACATCACAATAATAACAAGCCAGCGGCAAGTCTCGAAGAGAAAAGCGCAACAGAGTACAAAAACCCTACCCTAATTTTTTTCCGATCAACATCAAATTCCAATTGCGAAAGAAGCACCGAGTAAAATCATATAAAATTAACAACAGAACTCAACAATACAGCCGGTAAGGCTGAAGATACAAACTCATGAACAGAGTACATAAACGCTAACATAAAAAAATTCACAATAACATGCACGCTTTTCTTCTGAAACAGCATTTCATAGAAAGAATTAAAACCGAGATCGAGCCAGCTTAACTTAGTCAAAACGTCACTAATGGGGAGGCCGTCGGGTGTCGGTTCCAACGCAAACAGAGGGATAGTAAAATGAGAGCTGATAAGAAAGAGAAATAAGGACAGAGAAAACTTACAGAGGTGAACGGAGATGGCAGTCGCCGGCGAGCAGTGAACGGAGAGAAGGATCGGTGTCGTGATGAGGAAGTAACAAAATAGTAGAGTAAATGATTTTGACTTAAGTCTGTTTAAGTATAGTTAGTTAATTAGCTAAAATCCTAATCAGTTAATTAAGGCTAACTAACTTAATAGTTAGTTATACAAGTTTCTATATCATGTATGTATATAATAGAATTATTATGATTAATATTACTTTTACGTAACAAATAATGCATGTTACTTTCTTCTTCTTTTTTATTTTATGTAGTACTAATCGATTTTAAAGAGTCAATTATATATTTATGACTTCAAAATATTTCAAGTTTAATTATCGCGATTTATAATTTTTTTTTTTTACGTAATTTTAAATCTGTAGAAGTTTAAAAAGATAGAAACGAATGAGAACGAAGAAATTCTGAAAAATTACCGAACTATCCTTGAGTCATACAACACGATCTGTTGCATGCTTTGACACTATGAAATTCTTTTTTATAAGATAGTAATACGTAAAAATCTCACGATATTAAAAATTCGATTGAAGAAATCAAGAATCTAAGGACAGTTTGCGTGAAATCAAATCTAAGGTTAAATCAAAAACAAAAAGTTATCATCAATGAAGATTGTAAATGAAAATGCAGTTGTGTATGTGGGGGTTAAATCCTAATATTAATGCAAATTGATCAACATGCAACAATGATGAAAATTTTAAAAATATCAATTTCACTCTATAAATAAATTATGTTCATAAATAAATTATGTTCAAGATATCGATATAATTATTCATTATTTTTTAGTCTTATTGATATCAATGGTGTGAGTCAATTTTTTTACAATTATTTGATACTGAAAATTAAATTTTATGGAATAGATCATTAAGACTATGTCATCGAATAAAAATAAAATTGGTCTAGTTGACTTGAAGTTTTTATTACCTCCTTTGTTATAGCAAAAACGATATTTACAATATAATAAATATTTGAATAAATACAAATCATAACGTATATCAAATTTTCAATAACGTATTCCAAACTAATTATCTCCTTGTGAAATCTCAAGTATCAATGCCTTGAAGATTGCTCCAACTAGAGTGATAAAATTAAACTCAATCCATTCAATCACTTTGAATTTGGACGGGTTATTGACCCATCATTTTAATCCACTAAAAATAGGGTTAAGATGTAATCTAAATTAACTTATGAGAAATCGTGTCAATATTTTAGAATTTTTTAATTTTTTTTTTTTGATATGTTATATATAACTATAACTAAGAAGAATTTTTTTTATTAGGTACTAAAATATTTTTTAAAAAACAAATAAATAACTAAAATTTAGTAAAAATTTGGTTGGATAGAGTTTGGTCATCACCTTATCCGTTATGACCTACGCAAGTTTAAATTGAGTTGAATTAGGTTTTGACTCGTTTGTTATCTTGATTTATTATGATTCGTTCAAATTTAACCAAATTCGTCTAATTATCACCCCTATTTTCAAATCATAAATAGATCTTTTTAGTTTACATATTTCTTTTTTGGCCTTTAACAATGAAATATAAGGATTGTGTTATGTAATTTTTTTTTGTTTCTCCATTGAAAGAGCTTGCTTTCACATCTATTTAATGTAATTTTAAATCAAAACATGCAACATAGCAAAAATTAACTCAAATAAAAGTAAACATCACATCACAAATAATAAAAAATATCCTCACAATTTATTGAATCTCTTTATCGACCCATTCAATTTGCATTTAACTTATGAACTTTTTTTCTCTCAATAAATATACACAAAGGAGGAAGATTAACTAGATTTCATACTTTATTGATTTTTAACGATATTATGTAATCTTTTCTAACGTTATTATGCAATTGAGGTTCATATTCTTCAAAAAAAAAAGTTTAAGATTTAAAATTGTCATAATTTTTTCTAACGTTATTATGTAATTGAGGTTCATATTCTTCAAGAAAAAATTTAAGATTCAAAATTGTCATAATTTTTTCTAACGTTATTATGTAATTGAGGTTCATATTCTTCAAGAAAAAATTTAAGATTCAAAATTGCCAGTCTCACTTGGATCAAGAACAACTCCTTGGTCTATTTGATTATCTAACATCTTTAAAGCATTGTCTAATTAGTTGAATTCAGTATTTCATAAAGAGAATGATTTGCTATTACTTTACCTTTTTCGAGAAAAAAATATTTTGAATATACGACATTTCGCAATTCACAATACTATTTTCATCTTTTTATTTCATTGATAAAATACATATTTTGGAATGTCATGGTTATCTTATAATGATACTTTTTTTTGGACTTGATTTTTCAAATTTATCAAAATGATCTTTTGCATATGTTGCACAATTCCAAGATCGTAAATCATTCAAATTAGATTTTATGATTAATCTAAGTACATAAAACGTGAAAGGTATTATTAAAAAATATTTTATTCGACAAGTTGGTTATCATCTTTAATACATAGCTATCCAAAATTAGATAGATAAATTTACATGTATCATTCAACGGTATTTTATCTTTTCTATCTCTTACTATCTCGACCTCATGTCTTTTGAAACATTCAATCACTTCAGATTTATGAAAAGCCAAATAGATATATAGAATCTTTTGATTACATTTTAATAAGAGAAATCAAAATTTCTTATTTCAGAAATTGTATTCCCTAACCTCGTCTTATATAAATAAACTAGATTTGAATTAGTTTGGTGTAAACACTCAGTGGAGATAAGTTTTTTCATAAATTTCCTTTGTTCCTAATTACTCGTCCATTTTTGAATTGACACACAGAAAATAATAGTTGATATAGTGAGTTTATCATTTTATCCCTATTAATTATGAAGAGGATAAACTAAAAACTTGAATTTTTCAAGGAGTTCTACATTTTTCAAAGATATTAATTGAGGATATAATAGAAATTTTTTTTATCCTTTTTTGATTTATCAAAATGAACAAATAACTAGAAATAATTAAAAAAAGAAAAATGTACAAATAATTAGAAACACAGGTAGTATTTATTTAAATGGTACTCCCTTTGTTCAGAATTGTTTGTCATGTTGCGCTTATCGAAAGTTAATTTAACTAATTTTCACAATAATTCAATATTTTAAACAAAAAAATTAGAAATTATAAAACTATACGAAAAGTATTATAAATTACAATATTTTGCATATTAATATGATGAAAAATACATCTTAAAATGTTGATCAAAATTTTTATAATTTGACTCTAAAAATAAAAATCATGACTAGCAATATCGAACGGAGAGAATAATACAATATATCATTAATTATGAATATGAAAAGTATGTTAAATATGATAATTAGTGCTATTTATGAAATTTTCTCCTATAAATAAGAGTCCTAAGAACAGTTATTATATAATCCTTCTCCTCCAACCCTGTACCCATAATCCCTAATTTAGCGATCGGAAAAAGTGTTGCAATGCCACCGGAACGTTCATCGTCGTCGGCAGCTACTTCATCATCCTCGTCGCGACACACCTATTCGTCGTCGGCATCTACTTCATCGTTGTCCGCAGCAGCTACCGTATCGTCGTCGTCGCAGTACACCTACTCCAACGGCGCATACTTTCCGACACCAATTCATCTCCAACAACAGCCTCCTCAACCCTACATAGGCGCTGCTCCTCCGCCCGTGCAACTACCTTATCCTTCCGTCTATCCAGCTATTCCTGCTACTCCAGGCGTTTACACTTTACCGCATTTTCAACAAGTAATTCTAAATATGTTATAAGCTTTTATATATATCTGAATTTTTCTCTGTGTGGGCGTAATTGCAATTGATTTTCAATCCTTGCATTTTGTTTGCGTTAGTACTAATAGCTTACATGTAATTATTATGCATGTAATTTTCTCGCTTCTTGGTTTAAGTTTTTTTTTTGAGAATTTGGCTGGTAATTTTTTGAAACTTTCTTGTGAAATTGTTGAGATTGTTCGTGCTTGCTTGTTGAGAGTATATCTGCATCTGTTTGTGTATCTTGCTTACTAGTCAATTAAGTAGGTTCGAAATCTCACGTTCAAATCTCTATTTGTGTTTATGTACGTGATATTCATACTGCTTGCTGGTCAATAAAGTGGGTTCGGAGTCATGAAGTTTCATGTTCAAATCCTAGAGGTAACAATACTAATACTAGGTGATTTCTTCTCATTTGTCACGCCTTGGTAGATTGAGTTTCCTGGTGTCTGGTGAAACTAGTTGAGCTCAGACACCACGGTAATCAAAAGAAAATAATGACGCCAGTTATAAGCTTGTTAGGTTCGTTTTAAGAAAAGGATAGAAGAAAATACCCATAGAAGTATTTACGCCCGGACTTTGTGCTATGTAGCTTTGTCATGTTAAGCTAGCGAGCTTGCTTCGAAAATGAAGCTATATTTTTTTCATGCTTGGAATGTACCTAATTCTTGTGGACAGGCTCAACAGTTATTCCATAGAGATGCGCAAACAATCACACCTGAAGCACTTGAAAATGTGAAGGCTGCACTTGCGAGCAATGAAACTGAGCATAGAGCTAACGCCAAGAAGAGAGGTGTACCTCGTAAAGCAGCAGGAAAAAGTTGGAAAGATCCTACCCTGACGCAGTGGCCATCGAGTAAGCCTAATTTCCTATTCCTTTTTTTTCCCATTTATTGGCTGTGCCTCAGTAGTGTTCATATCTGTTTATTTATAAGCTTAATTTCTCTCCTATTAAGTCTTGGATAGTTTAAGGCATCAATCAAACTGCAATTCATGTCTTGATTATATATCAACTACTTGAAGCCTATGACAATTGACAAGTGTATATGGAAGGCCTAATTGCTGAATAAACCAATCTGTGTGAAGTATGAATAGCAAATACAACAATATACCCAATGTAACCCCACAAGTGGGGCCTTGGGGAGGATAGAGTGTACCCATACCATACCCTACCTTGGGAGTTAGAAATAAAAGGCAAATAAACATACTATAAAAATTTGTATTATTTAAGTAATGGTGGTTTTGTGTCTTTTCAATGCATTTCTTTTTCTTCTTTTCCCTGAGGTATTTAGTAAATGAATGTGTAGGAGATAACTCTCTGAAGTAATCTATCAGATCTTACATGTTAGAATACTATGCTTTATTGGTCCAATTTCATGGTTATGGTCTAGCAAGTAATTGTATCCACTGCTGATATCATTTATCTTACTCAATTATCTTTCACTGTTGGTTCTGCCTTTCACTTCCTTTCATGAATGTTGTTTGCACCTGTTTTCCCATCATTATTTGTTCCTTTTTCTGTAAGAAATTGGTGCAAAATTATAGTATAGTGGAATGACTTACTGTTCGGATGGTGTTGCAGATGATTATCGTCTATTCTGTGGTGATCTTGGGAATGAGGTGAATGAGGATGTTTTATCAAAAACCTTTTCAAAGTTTCCATCCTTTAACATGGCTAAGGTATTATGTTCTGTTAGATAATTTATTTTGCTTTCCAATACTTCTACTGGTTTTTCTTGTCATGAAGAGAGAAATTTTTGTGCCCTACTTTTTATTTCGCTAAATATGGTATTTCTACATCCTAAACATTCTTGAATCTTCAGAAAGCTAGAAATCCTTGTATATGCACCAACAACTGTTGATAGTCTGAGGCGGATCTGGGCTTTGATGTTTACACAGTCCTACGACAACCTCAAATTAACAGTATACAATAATAACTGAGGTTCACAGTTAAATATAAATAGATATTTAGTGGATTTCAATATACATATACTGGATTGGGGGTAATACTAATCTGATTCTTTCTGCCTTGACCTGACAGAAAAGATCAGAAAGAAATTAAGAAGTAATTTGTATTCGCCTTGCTGTCTTTGAACTTTATTGTGTAATTGTATGTTTTTAGCTTACAAGGTTCAGTAACAAAGAGTTTTTACTATTCATTTTGACAGGTTTTGAGAGACAAACGGACTGGTAAGACCAGAGGATTTGGATTTGTAAGTTTTTCCAGCCCAGTAGACTTTGCTGCGGCACTTAAAGGAATGAATGGTAAGTTATCTGTTAATCAATATATGCAGTCTCTTATTTTGCTTGAGCTATTAAATGACAACTTGATATAGTGGGTTTGTCACAGTTATATGATCAGCTTTTACCTTCTTGAAGTACCACCAATCATAAATGATAGCGTAGAATTTGTTCTAACAGTTTTCTTGATATGCCATTTAATTTGGCTAGATGTCCTTCATGTCAAATAATTCGGGTATATATAAAGAGTTCCCTCTGTTATGCCACTGGGTTTTGTATTTGAAAGTGTATTCCCTCCCTCCCCCCTTCCTTTTCCTCTCTCCACGGTGATGAAGGAATAATGAAAGAAACAAGTAATTGAACTATGTATTGAAAACAACAATTAGAACTGCTTTTAAAATTGGTCTAGGTAAAGTAAAAATTAACAAGGAAAAGAACAACATCAACCAAAATTGTATGAGAGAGTTTCAAAAGTCTGTTTCTTGTGGAGAGGGGAGTACATGAATATCTTAAATGGCAGTAGCTATTGAATTGGTGCAATGTTGTTCCCAAATGCCTAATGAGGTGGTAATTCGTGCTGTTTTCAGGGAAGTATGTTGGAAATCGCCCAATTAAACTAAGCAAGAGTAATTGGCAAGAGAGGAATGACAATGAAGCTCAGAAAGACACAAGGTGAAGATTTTTGCATTGTATATGAGATTACGTTTTGATAGTTGGCATTAACTTACGAATATGAACTGAACTACGTTTTCTGGATATTCGATCTTGCGGTAGAACCGATTGCATAAGAAGCCGATGCTAGCAAAGAAAGGATATTACAAGTGAGCACCTACCATGATATGACTCAAGCAGCAAGAATACTTACTGTACTAATGATGATTTAGTTTTAAAGTTTAGTTGGTGGTTGATTCCCTTGCAATCCATTTTGTTATGATATAGCATTGGGAAAATCGCAGAGACTTTGGAAAGGTTTTGGGTATTTTTTATAACCGCAGGATAATTCGTTGTCGCTACAACCTTTGTCATTTGGGTGAACACTCTATAATGAGCACTTTGTGCACACTGGGTAAACCCCTCACTGTGTAATAGCTGGGGAAGTAAACCGCACTAAGCAAGCCCAATGCGACAGCCTAGACTCAAAAGGCATTGAGGGAGATCAATTTTGGGTCATTTGTATGGATAACCATCCTCCAAATGCAAAAATTGTCTTTTGACAAAATAAATCATTAAGCTGCAATTGTATTATGTCTTGTCTAATATGTTCATGAAGTATAAATACATTAAGCTTAAAAATTCATGAATGAACTTGAAAAACCAATATGAAAAGGACTTGTTTATGTCTCAATTCTGAAGAACTATACTAAGTGGGGGTTTCAAAAAATGGAGTGTATGTAAAGTTTTAATTTTATTTTAGAAGTAAAAAGGTTGTTTCTAATAGACCTTTGGTTCAAGAAAAAAACAGATAAATGGAGTATTATAATTATTTTAATAGTGTTTTACTTTGGTCATATAGTTAGAAGGGAAGAAAATATATCTACATTTTTATACATAGTTGTTCGCATACAATGTTTGGTTTGTAATTAAAATTATTTTTCATTAGCTATTCAAAATTACACATAACTACTCTATAAATTGTAAAAATATATCCAACATCTTGGACTCTTGGTGGTACTTGGTACTTTTTCGTTCTGGATGACACGTATCGATTGATTTCGTTTGATTTTAAAGTTTATCGATTTGGATTATTAATTATTGGTATGTAGAGAAGCAAAATTATTATAGAACAATTAAGATATTGATTTGGATTATTGATTTATCGGTTATTGAATCGTTATTGATTCGGTTACCAGTTTAACCATTAAGATTTGAAAAAAAAAATACTAAAAAAAAATAGTTTAAAACAAGGTGACAAACCAAATGAATCATGTACATGAGTTCACAAGTTACATCTTTCTCAAAAGCAAACACTTTTAGATTGTATTATAACCAAGAGTTGGGACAACTAGAAACAAAAGTAGGAAATCAAACTCTAAGTCAAGGACTTAATATACAAAATGGTATGAAAATAATTATTTAATTTACTATCAGGTAGTCAGTTGACCCGTTAAGAAAAAACCCAAATTATTAAAGATCCGATAACAAAATAAATCAAAACTGTTATGAAAACCGCCAAGTCAATAACCCATTATGGATAAATCAATAACTTTTTTTCCGATTCGAATTATCGATTTCGACTTTGAATAACATGTATTTTATAACTTTAATCAAATTGAGGTGTGCAAAAAGTGAATCGTACACCGTGGTCATTAAATAAAAACAAAATCCAAAATAAACTAATATTGTACAATAGGTACCAAAGCACATATTAAGTTAGAAAAGAGGAGTCAAAATGCAAATATCTTCAAATTTTAACCCTAGTTATTAACGTCCAACAATCTTGAATTCATAATTTTTGCCCCCCAAGTACTGCATCTGCTCTGTTTTTAACGGAAAAAAAAAATTGCAGGTATGTTCATGGCTGATTACTTTCTTAATACTTTCTCTTTGTTGGGTTCTTCCCCCACCCCACGTACGTATCTGGGTGGGGGTTGGTTCTTTCTCATTTTTCCAATATTACTACAGTTTAATTTGTTGTCTAAAATCCCGTCATTACACTGGGTATGTTGTTGTTGTTGTTGAATTGTCAAGTAAAATTTGTTGTATGAGATGCTAGTTACGTGGTTCTTTGTGGGGTTGGTGTTTTTTTTTTCACCTCATTTTTTCACGAGGTTTAGTTATGGTTTTAGATATTAGGTTGTTGAATTTTAGCTAAATTTTATAGTAAATTTTGAAACTTTGTCGCGTTATCATATTTTCACAATCTTAGTTATGGTTTCGCATATCATATTGTTGTATTTTAGCTAAATTTGTACTCCCTCCGTCCGGTATTGTTTCTATTTTTAAATTTGTACTTGAGATGCATTTTTTCATCATATTAGTATGCAAAAAGTTGCAATTAAATTTATAGTATTTTTCATATAGTTTTAGAATATCTAAAATTCTTTTATTTAAAACATCGAATTAATATGATCTAATTTACCTTTGAAAATTTAAGCGCAACATGACAAACATTTTCGGACGGAGGGAGTAGTAAATTTTGAAACTTTGTCGCGTTTATCATATTTTCACAATCTTAGTTATGGTATGGGATATTAGATTATTGAATTTTAGCTAAATTTGTTGTAAAAGGAGGTGAAACTTTTTGGGGTTAGTTTTGTTAATCATTTTTTTCACAAGCTTAGTGATTATTGAATTTTAGCTAAATTTGTTGTAAAAGATGAAAACTTTGTGGGGTTAGTTCTTTTTATCATTTCTTTCACAAGCTTAGTTATGGTTTCGGATATCAGATTGTTGAATTTAGCTAAATCTGTAGTAAAAGGCGAAACTTTTGTTATCATTTTTCCACAAGATTAGTTATGGTTTTGGATATGAGATTGTCGAATTTTAGCTAAATTTGTTGTAAAAAGTGAAACTTTGTGGGGTTAATTTTTTTAATCATTTTTTCACAAGCTTAGTTATGTTTTTGGATATGAGATTATTGAATTTTAGCTACATTTGTTGTAGAATGTGAAACTTTGTGGGTTTAGTTTTTTTTAATCATTTTTTCACAAGCTTAGTTATGGTTTTGGATATCAGATTGTTAAATTTTAGCTAAATTTGTAGTAAAAGGTGAAACTTTATGGTGTTAGTTTTTTTAATCATTTTTTCCCAAGCTTAGTTATGGTTTCGGATGTCAAATTGTTCATTTTAGCTAAATTTCTTGTAAAAGGTGAAATTTTGTGGGGTTTGTTTTTTTTGTCATTTTTTAACAAGCTTAGTTATGGCTTAGGATGTCAGATATTAATGTTATATTTTAGCTAAATTTGTAGTAATAAGTGAACAAATTGATGTTACTCAAGTTTTTCTTTGTGGTATTAGCTAAATTTGTAGTAAAAGCTGAACAAATTGATGATTACATCCCCGTTGTGTTTTCCATCTGAGCAAATGGTTTGTGTGTGATGTGTTACTGTTTTGCATTTAAATGATATGGCCTCACATAGAGCTGAATGGTTAAAGATGATTTGTATAGACAGCTTTAACTAGTTTGGAATTGACATGTAAGTTGATTATGTGATGTTACTGAATGACATTTTGACTCCCTTATGGGTGTTGGATGAATTTCTGATGGAGCTCCTTAACTGATATACTCATATTAATTTATTTCTTTTTTGAGAAGTGTTTTGAATCAAGTCAAATTTGAATATGAAGTTTGTTTTTCCAAGTGTAGAGTTACTGGTTTGGCAGAAGAGCTTTTTGTTTTTTGTAACGAAAAAATATTGCATATATATAACAGAAACTACAAGGGAGCATGGTGTGACTTAGACACCGAAGAGTTACAAGTATTAGTACTATGGTAGGCATTATAGATACATCTGGGAGTAGACTACATTAGCTACTAAAGAATGCTCTCTTTCAGTAAGTTTGGAGTATCTATAAAGATTTCCTAATACAAGATGTTAAGATAAAAGATGTCAAGTTTCAACCTTCGCCACCAAAAAGTCTTCTTGCATTTTCTGTTCTCTCTTAATGGTTTCTATTCGGAAGACAATTGTTCTCTTACATTCCCCTGACCTCTTCTTACCTTTTTCAGTTGACAAGACTGGGATCACTGTTGCTTCAATTTTTCCAGTTTGCCTAAGATTGCATGCCACCTTGATGATATGCTATTCAAGTATAGCACATATGCCACTGCGATCTTGCTTACCTCTATTTCACAGGAATAACACAGTAGTTTCTGAAGAAATGCTCTTTTTCTCTTGAAGGTTGGTGTTATCATAAAGAAAACAATGGCTACACTTGTGCCGAAACTGATGACTGGAACTCCTACCCTACATATACAGAACTCAAGCTCCAGCCAGATAGACCTCCAAACTGGAAGTAGTCAATCCTTGCTAATAAAAACTCCAGCAATTCTGTTAAGACATTCATTCAGAGGTAACTTTAGTGATCAATCTTCTCTGCAATGGCATGGAGTTCTTGGTTCAGGAAAAACTGGTTCCATATTATCCTGTAACAAGCAGGGAAGTGTCTGTCTTGATAGAGTTAAAGAGGGTACTAATGGGAGCTTAAATGGAGATGTTGAGAAGATATCAAATGAACAGTTTAAGAAACTTTCTAGTTCCTTAAGGTTGACTTTAGATGGACCATTGGTTGAAAATGATGAGACAACTAACAACAAAATCCTTAGAAGTTTTTGCAGTCATGGAAAATTGCTTGAAGCATCAAAATTAGTTGACCTGATGTCTCGTCGATACCAAATTCCAGACTATCCTTCCTGCATAAACTTGATTAGGGGCCTCGTCAATGTTGGACAGACCGACAAAGCAGTGAATGTTCTACAAACCATGGTTATGTCTGGTGGGACTCCAGATATTATCACATATAATATGTTAATCAGTGGTCTCTGTAGAAAAGGGCTTTTGAACTCTGCCATTGATTTCTTGGACTACATGAGCTTGAGTGGTTGCCTTCCCAATGTTATCACTTATAATACTATACTGCGTGCGATGTTTGACCGTAATAAATATGATCAAGGAATTCAGTTTTGGAAGGATCAGTTAAGAAAAGGATGCCCTCCTTATCAGATCACCAGTACAATTCTTGTTGAATTAGTCTGCAAACATTGTGGTGTTATACGTGCCCTTGAGGTAATGGAGGACTTGGCAGTTGAGGGATGTTCTCCAGATCTCGTGACCTACAATTCCATGGTAAATTTTTCTTGTAAGCAAGGGAACTTTGAAGATTCAGCTTTACTAATCTATAATCTTCTATCGCATGGCCTTGAGCCCAATGCTGTGACTTACAATACTCTTCTCCATTCCTTTTCTACCTATGCATGTTGGGACGGAGTAGATGAGATTCTTTCCATTATGAATGAAAGTTCACATCCTCCTAGTGTTGTGACTTACAATATTTTAATCAATTGTTTGTGCAAGCATGGGCTTCTGGATCGTGCAATTGACTTTTTCACTCAGATGGTCTCTGAAAACTGTACACCTGATATAATCACATATAATACACTTCTACGTGCTCTTTGTAAGGAGGCAATGGTGGAAGAGGCCATCCAAATTGTTCATTGTTTAGGTGATAGCAGTTGTTCTCCTAGTATAATCACTTACAACATAGTCATTGATGGCCTTGCGAAGCTTGGTTTTATGGAGAAGGCTATGGATTTATACCATCAAATGAGAAAGCATGGGACTTGTCCTGATGATGTTACATATAGATGTCTAATTTGGGGATTCTGTCGAGCTGATCTTATTGAAGAAGCTGTGGAGTTACTAAAAGAGATGGGTAATAGCAGACACAGGGTCAGAGATAATTGTTACAGGTTTATTATTCACAGATTATGTCAAAATGGTAAACTGGACTCTGCAAAAAAGGTGCTGAAAATGATGATATCAAGTTGCCACAAGCTTAAGTCAACCGTATATTCCAATATAATTGCAGGGATAGCTGGTGCGGGTATGAATGAAGCAGCTATGGAATTGTGTGAGAAGTTGAAGGAATGGAAAATTCTCAAGGAATAGATTTTTTTTTCCCAATTACACAGGATCCTTAACTCGGTGATTGTTTTTGGTAGCATGGCTGGTGCAGATATGAATAAAACAGCAACAGAAATGTGGAAATAGTTGAGTGAATGCAACTCTCGAGGAATAGAGGTTTTCATATTGGAAAGAGATTATCATTAGATCAGGACATCAAATCATTCAACATTTCACCTCAGCACAAATGGAAATTTTACTCCTTTATTAGGTTTCTTTCCTTGTCCATTGTCTGTTATATTTTGTGCTTGGTAAAATTTTTGACCAATGTCATGCTTGCTTGACAGAGTTTTGGTTAGTTATGTATTCTAATTCATATGGCGACTTTTTTATTTCTATATTATTCACATATAGAAAAAGCTATGGATCAGTGCATTTGAGGCATATTTTATCATGTGCCATGAATATATATGTGGCCTTGGGTTTTAGTGCAATGTCTTTGTGAAGTTTCCCAGTATTTCTGTTATCAATATGGATTTGTATTCTTCTAATATCTTAAATTTTTAAGTTTTTATCTCCTTTTTAGTTGTGTAGCTCTACTAGCTATTTGTATTTCCATTACCACTGCCCATATTAAGTTCATGTAACCTGTCCATTTCTTGAGTTTTTTTTCCCCAGGAATTCTTGATGTTAAGACCCCTAGCAGCTTGTTATTCACCATCTATTTCACCGCTCCGATGCTATGGCCTAGTAATCAGTGAAGTGGTGGGAGAACTATGAGATCTCATATTCAACTCAGCTAGATGATTTCTTCTCATGTGCCCAAGTCTCGGTGAACATAGTTGTCTGGTATCTATGTTGGTAAAGAGGTAGTAAGCCCCATGGAATAGTGGAAGTGTGTTCCAAGCTGACCTTGGACACCAGGGTTATGAAAAAGGTTCATCATCCCTTTCTCAGTTTGATGATTTCTTCTTGTGTGCCTAAGCCTCGGTCCCTCGGTTAACTATGTTGTCTAGTACCTATGTTGGTGAGGAGGTACCAGGTGCCCCATGGAATAGTGGACATGCGTTCCAAACTGACCCGGACACACCATCATGAAAAAAGTTCATCATCCCTTTCTCAGTTAGATAATCCTTCTCATGGCTAAACCTTGGTGAAAGAGTTACCTATGTTGTGAGGAGGTACCAGGTGCTGCCTAGAATAGTGGAGGTGCATTCCAAGCTGACCCGTACACCGCCATCATGTAATAAATTCATCATCCCTTTCTCCAATCAACCACTTTTTTGTAATATAGAAGATGGCTTCTATTGATTCTGGTAATGGGTTAACTTTGCTGGAAATTTGTTGCTGTATTCATTCATCTATGGCACAGATCAAGGCCTGGTGAGACTGTTCAGCAATCAGCATTACAGGTAGTGGTTTTCTTTCACTTCCAAGAAACAACCTCTCTACACCACCCTCTCCAAACTCAACTCGTGGGATTACACTGGATATGGTGTTGTTGTGTTGGTGCCGTTGTGGTAGCAACTTATCTGATTGGAAATGAAAGATATCCATGTAATCTGATCAATTTTCTTTTAGTTCTTTGAGCATGTATTGAACGTAAGAATGTTTTGTGCATCGAGGTGCCCTTTTGTAGCGGCCTTTTAGAGGTAATTATCAGTGAACTTTTCCAAGTATTTTGGGAGTAAATACTGGCGTAAAGTTCCACCATTCCCCTAAGCAATACCGCGCTTTTACTCTTTTGGCGGTCTTACCCAATATGAATCTAGATTAGACAGACCAATGAGCTTCAGATATCGAATACTTTAAAAAATAATCATGAAGTTAAAAAAATAAATAATTGGTTGCTACTGATGTACAGTAAACAGATGCCCTTGATTGTTGTCAAACAACACAAATTTGGCTCATGGATCTTTGACCTATTTTGTCAAGTACTATTTCAACAAACAAAATACACTAAAGTCCATCAACTGAATAAAAATATCTCTAAAAACCAGAACGTATGAACTCAAAATCTTCGAAAATATTATACGTACAAAAATACAGCAAACGGATACATATTTGTTAGTTTACATCTGATGTCTTTGTTATTGTCATTGATGTACAAGTATGGAACACTGATATGAACGAAACTTGTCCTTTCGTGGACTTTATAATAAAATTAGAACGATACAGAGAAGATACTATATCAAAAACAGATTCAAGAAACTACTTTCTGATTTCTAAGATAGTAGTAATATCTTTACTATAGACATCAGGTACTTGAAAGGTTTTCCTCAAACGTTGAAGTGATTCTTTTGAGATAGCATTCTTATGATAAATCGCGGTAGCCATCTCCATTGCTTGAACTCTCCGTCCTGAAAAACCAATACCTTCAATCAACAGAATATACGTTGTTTCATTTGGACGACACCCCTTTTCTACCATCTCTGCTAGAACTTCAATTGCCTCAACAACTCTATGAGCTTTGCATAGTCCAAGAAGAAGAATGTTATAAGTTATAACAGTAGGTGGAAAACCATTCCCTTCCATATCTCCTAACAAATCAAGTGCTTCATTTACCATCCCATCTCGACATAAACATGAAATCAATGCATTATAAGTTATCTCATCAGGATCAACGCCTTTTTCTATCATCTCTGATACCATTTTCAAGGCCCTAGCTCTCCCTCCATTATTCCATAACGCGCTCATCAATGTATTATAAGTGCTTACATCAGGAGGACATCCTATTTCCGCGAGCTTCTCAAACACTTCCATTGCCTCATCAGCTTTCCCCTTCTTACACATTGTAGAAAGTATAGTGTTATAGTTCACTATATCAGGCAAGCATCCGTTCGTGATCATGTAATCCAAGAACTTAATAGCCATATCCAATCTCCCTCCTTTGCAAAATGCAGAAATCAATGGATCATAAGTAAATGTATCAGGTGTTAATCCTTTATCAACCATTATCTTTAACAAGTTAATCGCTTCGTCTAATTTCCCATCTCTACATAAAGCACTCATCAATATGCTGTAAGTAACAACATTTGGTTCACATCCTGCACATAACATCTCATTCATTAGCTTCTCCCCATCACTCCATTTCCCTCTATGATGCAACAATGCCCTTAACAAAATGTTGTAGGAAATCACATCAGGCTTACAACCCTTAGATGGCAAGCTCCTAACGAACTCGTAGGCTTGATCCATCATCTTTTCTCTACACATTCCCCTGATAATTGCATTATAAGTGTACATATCAGGTTGAAGCCCTATCGATAACATCTCATCAAGAAGCTTCATTGCTTCATGAATTCCGCCTTCAAGTATCGTTGCCTCTATCAAGATTGTGTAAGTAATAACAGTAGGCTTACAATTGTGTTCTTCTTTCAACTGATCCAACAACATCAATGCTGATCCTAGTTTCCCTCTATCACAAAGACTACCTATCAAGATATTATACGTAACAGAATCCGGAGGAAATCCATGAGTTTTCATCCTATTCAACACCTTATTAGCTTCTTCAATCTTGTTCATTTTGCAAAATCCACTTACAAGTGCATTATATGCAAACACATCTGGTTCACCAAACTGCTCCAGAATTTGCATTACTTTCACCCCTTTATCCGAATTTTTCGAGTTGAAAAACCCCTTAATCAGCTTTGTACACAGAATCACATCAGGTTTATAACCACTCTTCACCTTACATTCAAGTAAATACAATGTTTCATCATATTTGCCTACTTTACATGACCAATTTAACACTTTCATATCATGTGAACCTCTATTTTCACTAGAAATTTTCACCCTTTGAGGATTTCTAATATTTACTCTACTCTCCTCATTGCTAATACTACATCTTACAACAAAATTATGCTTTGAAGATTCACTTTTTGGCTTCAAATTATTGGAGAAAAAGGGACATTGATGAGGAAGAATAATCCTCGTCATTTAGTCTAGTCGTATCAGTGAGAGTCTCTCAAACACGAAATCACAATAACAAAAAATCACGCCTCGATCCCAAACAAGTTTAGAGTTAGTTAATACAAGACTTTCCAAACCCCCTTAATACAACTAAGCCTCGATCTCAAAAAAGTTAGAGTCGGCTACATAAACATTCGAGACAAATCATATTTAAATTGAATTAAGAAAGAAAAAAAAAGTACCTTTGGTTCTTGTTTGTAAATGTGAGAAAATTGAACATGAGCTATGGACTTGAAGTATGAATGATAAAAAAAAAAATTAAAATAGATGTTAGTATTTTTATTTTATTTTTTGTACATCTCAAAAAATAAAATTTATAGATTTTTTTTGGATAACATAGTAAAGTTCAGATAAGGCCACAAATGGTTAACCCATTGGATAAACCGGGTCGGTCTAGTTTGTGGCTTGTGCTTTTTTGAAGATGTCTAGTTTCTTGAATTAATTGGAAATGAGGGGAAAAAGACCGATATACCCTTAATTTTACGATTTACGAAAGTTATAGATGTATAGTTATATACCTTTGTCGTTTAACAAATGGTGCATATATATTTTTATCGTTTGACAAATTATACCTATTTACCCTTTTCACTAAGAAATTGAACAAAAAACTAATCATAGATTTTTTAGATTTAAAAATTGTCATGTGTTATTGACATATTCCTCGATCGTTTTATATAACCTACACACTTGATTCAACAAAAAAAAATTCTCTTTTATTCAGAACCTAATCGAAACTCATTAAATGACTGCGTAGAAGAGGAATTCATTTTTTTTATTTAAGTAGGATTTATCAGTTATATACTGTGATTTTATAAATAATCTTCTATGATGAATTTTTATTGCATTTGCGGTCAAGTCACCCATTTTCCCTTGATTTTTAAAGTTATATGGAGTGATATTGTAAATAATTTATATATAATCAGATTAACTTATGTTTGACTGTGATTTTGAGAAGTCAAAAAATGTGTATTATCGTTTAACCATAAAAATAATATTTACTTATTTAGTTTCAAATTGAGTTTTCAATTTATTTGGATATTGATGTTTGATCATGAAAATATCAAATCAAACTTGAAGTTATATTTCAAATGCGGCAGATAAATTTCATACTTAAAGTCATATTTAAAATACATACAAGCATAAATATTATTTCAAATATTTTTTGTAAAAAGTATAATTAAACAAAATTTCATCTTTAACTTTAACTTCATAAATTTCAAATAAAATAAAAAATATTTGAAATGTACGATCCATTACCAACTAAAAATTAAGAACTTTTTAGTCGCAAGATGAATTCCATATATAAAGCTGAAAAGAAAATTTACTTTTAGATATTGATCATATATAAATTATTGCTCTAATGTTTATAAAAATATTTTTAAATTAATTAATTCAAACACAAACTATCTGTAATACTATCATATTTAACTTGCTAAAACAATTATTTGAAAATTTTACACAACTATATTGCACAAGAATATAAACATTTTAGAGAAAAAAAATTTAAATCACATATTCACAAATCACAATAATAAATTTTCGAAGAAAAAAACACAAAAATAACTATTATTAGTGTCCTATGAATCTCAAACATTAATTTTTATTGTAAAATCACACACTCATACTCTTTAAAAAAAATTATATTTGTATTTGGTCCCATTTTATAAGTATGTTATTGTCTAAATTAAAATATGAAATATAGCATGTATTTTTTTAATTACAAAATAAATATAATAAAAGGGACAAAGGGATTTGTGTGACCTCAATATTTTATATTTCATAATAGAGGGTTACTTATTACAGAAAAAAATATGTTCTTATTAAAAATGAATTTTAAAATAAGAAATTAGTCCATAATTAGTTGACTTATATATTATATGGAGCAATTCTCAAAAGGGAATAAGTCAAAATATTATTCTAAGCGTGCATAATTTGTATTTTTTTTAATAATATTTAAGAAAGATCGAATGTCAACAATCGAAATCAATGAAAAATCTTAATAACTATTCCATTTTAACAATTTTCTTTTCAAAAATTAAAAACTTTAAAAATTCACATCTACTTAAATTAAATGATTACTAAATAATTATATCCACCTCATAAATTTTCATAATTATGTGATGTTAATATTCATGAGCATAATTTCTACTCAATTTTAGTAATTATGGTAAATATTTTCTTAAAACCTTAGAATTCTAAAATAAAAAATTTGATGATATAGTTATCATAATATTTTAACGCCCAAGTTTGAATTGTATTGTGATTTCAAGTACATGATTAGCCAAACTACAATTAGAAATAAAGATATAACTTTTGAAGTGACAAATATTATTAAAGATTGTAATGACATACCTCAAAAGAATGATAAAAGTCGTTTTGTGGGAATAGATTGTTTCAAAATTAATTATCTTTAGATAAGATATTTCATCTTATTTAAAATTTTGAGATAAATAACTCAAAAATTACTTAATATTTCTATTTTTATTATAACTTGTAAGAATTTAAGTTGTGATTCAATAGAAGGATGAAAATTGCACAAATTAGAGTTAGATGAGTTTTTTCTCAACAGGATCCACCAATTCACGAATAGTAATCAAATGCCTCAATGGTTTCTTCCGATAACTATTAAATTAGTCCGGAATTAAGGATGTAGTTTTGGTGTGAATCAATTTTCTTATGTTTGATTGGCTTTAATATTTTAAAACTATTTTCAAATCAATTTATTTTTCTCAAATTTTAGAAAAATAATTTCCCTTGAAAAAAAAGGTAAGAAAAAACATTTTCTGAACCAGTTCTCATACTCATATCTTCACCCCTCCCCCCCCCCCCTTTATTTCATAAAAGTTTGTTTTTGAAAAATATTTTAAATTTTAAATATTTCACCTAACCCTCCTAATATTTTCGAGTCATGTTTTATTTTTCTAAAAAAATAATTTATATTCTCTAATAAAAGATAAAAGGTATTTTCTGAAAAATATTTTTTCATTCACCAATTAAACACTAAATTCATTTTCTATTCACTAACTAAAAAAAATAAATTAGAAACCAACTTATTTTGAAAAAAAACGACAAAACATTTTTCAAGGAAACACATTCTCCATCCTACCAAACACACCCTAAGAGTGGATTTTGGATTAAAAGAGAAACAGGTACAAATTAATTAAGTGTGTGTTAGATATTTTCTTTAGTAAAATTTTTGGCCGATTTATTTATTTGGTAGATATAAATTGGTGACATTACACGTTTTACTTATTGGTAATGTGAAAAAATGATCTATGAAAATCAATTATATCTTTTTGTTAATATATTAGTGATAACAAATGACATTAGGTTTGCAAATTAATGATTTCAGTTTGATTTAGAAGTTTATTAGCTTCACTTATTAATTATTGATTTGTGGATATGTTATATTGTTATAAGGATATTGATTTATTGGTTATTAATTGTTATTCGTTCAGTCATTAATATTCGACATAAAATTGAAAGTCAGTTAAAAATAAGGTGATAAATCAAACAAATCATGCACATGACAAATTGCATCTTACTCAAAAGCAACAACTGTCATATAGTAGAATAATCAAGAGTTTGAGATAACTAGATTGAATACGACATATTACAGAAATACACGTCTTTTGTTTCACTTATTTCTATTATTCTCTATCATTTTTAAAAATTTCCAAAATCCCTTATTTCTTGAATGTATTCAAACTAGTCTTTAATGTATCCGAGTTAGTATTTAATGTATTTGAGCTAGTTTTAAATGTATCCGAATTACATATTAATATATCCAAGACAATATTTAATGTATCCGAGCTAATATGTATTCGAGCTTCAATTATTGTATCAGCTTTTTTTAGAAAAAAGAAATAAATGTAACTAGAATTAAAATAAAGAGATTTATGTAATTTATTCCGAATAAGAATATGAAACTAAACTCTAAGCCAAGAAGTTCAGATACCAAAATAATATAAATGCAATTATTTAATTTGCTTAAGAACTGATTCAACTAATAATAAAAAGAATCAAAATTATTACTGAAACTGCTAAACCATAATAAGCTTTCTTCGGTACAAATTATCAGTTTCGATTTGATTTCGAACAAATTCTATATTTGTTAGGTTGTGGAGTCTGATTAATATTTGATTTACTGTCATATATTAACTGTTTACGCGGTTTAACCTCCGCGGTGAGGTTGCCAGGGAGTACCTAAATTTTAAGTTTTATTATTTATTCTTTGTAACAAAAAATACTTTGATTTATTAATATATATACCCCACCGCCGTGAAAGTTTACTCATTGATTTCTCTCTTTCTCTCTCTAGACCTGTCATCTCATTCTCTCTAGAGTTCTTGTGTTCTTTATTCATCAAGTGTGTGTGGATATTAATATAGATTGAGTCTTTCGTTAAAGTTCGACGACATATTTGAGCTACGCTGGTAACGAGAACATTTGTTCATGTGGTAGTCACGTGATGAATATACAAATTGTAATTTGGAGTCACCCTTGGGTGCTTCTTTTTTTGTGGATCATTTATTTACGTTTTATTATACTCTTCTCTCTTCTTCTACATCTCTTCTTCTCCTTTTTTTTCCCTTCACACAAACAAAACACAATACTTTGCTTCCAGGGTTTCGTTTTTCTCCTCTGTAAATTCTCTCCTCTCCGATCTCCGTCAATTTTCAATTTCGTGAACTTCCGATTCGCAAAGATCCGGTTACGTTTTTTTGGTTTTTTTTGGTTGTTTGGTGGCGGAACCCTAATTTTATCGGGATTTGGAAGATTTCATGCGATGCGAAGAGGAATTGAGGTTCGTTTAGGTGTTTGAAGATCTTGCGGTTTTGGTTTGGTTCGATTTGATTTGATTTTTGAAAAAAAAAGAAAAAAGAAAAGAGGTATCGCGATTCGCGATGGATGTGGATTTTAATGGTGATGTAGCGAGTTTGGATGCTGAGCTTTTGCAGTTACCTGAGTTGTCTCCTTTGGCTATTAAAACGAATCCTTTTGTTGCCGAGAAGCTATTTGATCAATGGCTTTCGCTTCCTGATACTGCCGCTTTGGTAATTTCCTTATTTTCTATTTTTGCGACTTTTTTTTTTGTTGATGTAGTAGGAGTTAGCTGTCAAAATTTGAATTTGGATTTGCTTGTACCTAGGTATACTTATTCGGAGATGTGTCAACCTGTACTGTGTGGGAGTACTTATTGTTTTATAGGTTACCACTGGTTTGGCGGTGTGCTGTATAAGGAAAAAACTGATCTTGGTGTAATACCCTGCACTACTAATAAAATGATTGGCTTCCAGTATAAACTCTGCATTAATGACACCTTCAAAACTTATGGTGGAATGTAAATGTTGTTTTATGTGAGAGAAAATACGGGAACAATAGATGTATTTGCAATACTAGGATAAGAGTACATGAAGTGTCTAAAAATACCCTTAAAACTTTATTATTGAGATTGCTATTGCAATCTGACATAACAATATATGTAATATTATCCTATTTGAGGGCACTAGGTGATAAGACTTGGGGTTAGATTACCTGGTAGTTGTGCTAGTGGAAGGTATTATGTATGCGGTAGAATAGTTGAGGGGTGCAATAACGATCAAGCTGTCTTTACAACATGGTAAACTTCACATTAGAATCCGTATGAACTACCCATTCATTAGTTAGGTGGCTGTTTGGCATATCCTTTTATTTTTGTTGAAGCTACTTTATCGTTTTACCAAGAGGGTTTCTTATGCTGTGAGTATGCATTACTCAGAGCATCACTTTTTGGGGTTTTTTCCACTTTCATAGTTCAATTATATGCAGAATTCTGGGGGTTACATCTTTTAATAACTAGTGTAAATGACCTGGCTCACCAATTGGTACCGAAAGAGAGCGTCACTTCTCTAGAACATTACCTACAAATACAATTGTCTAGCTATGCCGAGAAAACTATGGTAGCAATCCATGAATTCTATAGTATTCACGTACAATCTCAGAGAATTTCTCTAATTCTCTCAGAGATGGGAAACCTACATTTGTCATTATCTTACTCCAAAGAAGGAATTGGACAGGTTATCTTTGTATTAACTATCAAGATAATTAGTTACCATTGGTAAATTTTTTTAAATTAAAATTAACTATCAAGATAATTGGAAGTGATCAAATCATGGTATCTTCATCCAGTTAGAATTTTCATTTGGTCGGTGAAGCTGTTGGGAACAGAACGTTTCTTTGGGTAAAAAACCTTAGTACTTTATCTAAAGTCTCCAAAATGTAAAAAGGAGCAGTGTTCTGATAAGTTCAGAGATGCTTCCTTATTCTTTGACCACTTCAGCTAGTGACAGCTTCTTTTAGAGTCCTTGAAATGACCAACTGGGCTCTGAAGTGATTAAGAAACCGGGAGAGAGGAAAGTAATGCAGGAACAGATGGTTTATGGGCTTGGCGGACTTCTCATACACCACTGCAAGTGATTACTACCTTTCCTGCAGTTTATGGATGGCAGTCCAACCAAAGCATACCACTTATAGTGGAGCTTTATCCTGATAAAAAATTTACCCTGATTTAAAAAGCTTTAGTGGGGCTTTAATTTTCTTGAAGATTCTCTTGATAGTTACCTTTCCACCATTTTTGTGGTAAGGTAAATAATTTTATTAACAATTTTGAGAACCTCGTATACAAGACATACCAAAAAAGGAGAACCTTGACCATCATATGGTTCTCAATAAAAGAGGTTCAATCCTCTACAAACATGAAGACCAAAAGGAAACTAGAGACAAAGAACTACTTTGCAGTTTTATAAAAGCTTGCTCCATTCCTTCAAAAAGGCCCCCTTATTTCTCTCTTTCCAGATAACCCACATGATGGCTGGGGGGCCACTCTCCTTCCCCTTGGGCCTTTCTTCCTTCTCATATGAGTCCAACTTTGAAAAACCTCCTTCATTGTGCTTGGCATCACCCATTGCATCCGAATTAAATTAAAGCACCATGACCTTCTCATTTCCCTTGGGAGCCTATACAATTGTTTACCCTAAACCTTCTAGAAGTAAGAAACGTCATAGTGCATGGTAACTTGTGAAGAAAATTTGGAACTTTCATTTTTGATGTAGTAAATTTACGTCATTAGTCTACAACAGGCAGAGTTTATTAACCAGTAAAATGCTGAAACAATGGAAATAGAAGGCTTTAAAACTTATTGGATGGAAAAAGATGAACTCTTGACATTCCAAAGGAAAAAAGTAGTCAGTAAAGTTAGGAGTCTTAAAAGGACAAGAAGTGTGCTATATCTTCAACTGTTACAACAACAACAACTTCCACAAGAAGTGGACCTCCAAATGCATCAACTGACACAGAGAATAAAACCAAATAAATAGTTCCAGATTGTTTGGTTAATGAACTGAATAAATTCCAAATGCATAAGCAAGTAGGTTCTATGTGATGATTGAAGGTGTTAAACTGCAATGAGATAGACTCCAAATTACTTAGATAAATTGTCTCGAAAAACCACTCTTATCAAAGGCTCGCTTAACACTGATGAGGAACAGAACATGTTGAGCGCTTCCTCCTTGCATCACGGGCACTTCAGTGTCATCGTCAATATTCAAGGCTACAAGTCATACTTTTCCTTGCCAATGAGCGTAATCATGAGGAGGTGGCACTGAACAATTGATATTTTACTTTATCGTAATCTTTTTTCAATTTCTTGTCCATATATTTGATATTTTTTATTACAAATTATTTGTCTTGGACTACACATGCATATTTTTATTTTTCCTCCATTTGTGCCTTTCTTCTTAGGCCCACGCTTTATTTGCGATTTGTGCTTAAAGCATCAATGGACCTTTGAGTTTTTTTGCGCTTTTCAACTTCGAAAACTTTTGGAAAATGTGTAATTTATAACCAGGAAAAGCAGTTTTAGCTAAGTATAGAACATAATGGAAGCAAAGCTATACGAATTATGGTTAAGCTTCTTTTTTTGTTGGAACACTTATATTAGGTCCTATGTTTTTCTAAAGTCGTTTTAGCATATGAGGGAAGGTCTGTCTGCCTATGTAGGTAAAAAGGTGATTTAGCGAATTTCTAGTTTTGGAGAACCTCTAACCTAACTTAGAAGACATTATTGAGTGTTGGAATGAATTGTGCTCATGTATAACAAAGCATATATAGGGTTTCTTATTGTTGACCTTGAATAGTTTGAGATCGACATGCAGTTTTTTTGGGTATAATACATAAATGTGCACTTTAACTTGGCTTCGAATCACATTTATGCCCTTCAACTTTGGGTGTGCACAAGTAGACACTTAAACTTGTATAAAGTTGTACAGATAAACACACATGTTCTATATGTCATCCTACATGTTATTTTTTGTCCTACGTGGTGTCCTACGTGTATTGTGCCATTTAGGACTCATGTGTTTATTTATTTAAAAGTTTGATAGTTAAAGTGTCTGTTTGTGCATTATGAAAGTTGGAGGTCAAAGTTAAACTTTGAAGCCATGTTTAGGGTCCAATATATATATATATTATGCCCTTTTTTTGGGTGAACTATAGAATTTTGATATGTTAATCCCTACCTACTAGTATGGAAGGATTACCAACCAAGAAAACATATACAGTTTTATGGCCTGACTTGTTAGACAAGTAGACCTTTGGATTAAATTATATTCTTAAAAAATCAAATTGCTTACTTAAGACTCGTAGATAGAGTGCGTTCACCATATAGAACTATAGAGAGGTACTTTATCGGTGACTTGTCTATCTCATCATAATGATATGCATAGTGCTTTTACCAAAACCATGTCTGGTGCATTTTATTCCTTTTCTCATTCTTTGTTATATTGCTGATTTCTATCCATTGGTAACAGAAAATATTTGTTTTCTCCACATGCAGGTGAAATCTTTGATTAAGAATGCCAAAGGTGGCGGTCCATTGAATGTGTCTACTACATCGTCTGGGACAAATGTCGTGGCAACTAATTCTTTGCCGTCCATGTTTCCTGCTGGAAGTACACCTCCACTTTCTCCAAGAAGCTCATCTGGTTCACCTCGAATCTCAAAGCACAGGGCTGGACCCTCTTCATTGGGGTCTCCTCTGAAATTAATTAATGAGCCTGCAAAAGAACTGATACCACAGGTATGGAATACCTAATTCTGATTGGATATTTTATTTGCAGACTGTTGAGATTGTAGTTGTGATGTTTTTTCGAAAATGCTTGTGATGGCAGTTTTACTTTCAAAATGGTCGCCCCCCTCCAAATGAATTGAAGGAACGCTGTTTGTTTAGGATAAACCAGTTCTTTTATGGTCATACTGATGGGCTACAAATGAATGGTAAGTTGTACTTTACGAATTGATTCTATGAAGGCTTCTGAGATGATAATGGATATGCTTGCGACCTTCTGAATTGATACTTCTTGTTCTTTGACTAAATCCACTTCAAATGTTTTCTTTTGCATAAAAAATGGGGTGGGGATAGGGGTTGGTCGATCTGTGATGGGATTTTATTCACTAAACAGTACCAACTAATTGCTAGTTAAATACAAAATCGCTAAAATGAACTGTCTCCCTTTCAACTGAAATTCATCATAGTATATAGTGCTTTGAGTTTTAAACTATGTGCTTCAATTCTTCCTTCAAAGCAGCATGAATCCTTTTTTCCCATACCACCCACAAGATGCATATTTTTATTCCAGACGTTCTTAATGTACAGTCACAAGAATTAGTTGCAGCGACATTTGTGCCAGAAAATGTGGTAAGACACATTCAATGGACCACCTACCTTTGACATTCTTAAGCCAAAATTTCACCTGCGTTTGGACAAAATAGATACTTCCTCTTGCCTGCTTGTATATGGTGGACTATATGGAAAGAGAGAAATGATGGATGTTTTGAAATAGGGACAACAACCTTCAGGAAGTGAAGCTTAAATGTATTTTGTTCTGTTTTTGGTGTACAAGTGTCTACTCCAATGAGACTGAGTCAATTGTAGATGGTTTAGGGTCCATCTAGTTCCTGGTTTAGCAATGGAAGGACTTCAATCTTTTTTCTTGTTTTTGTAAATATGGTTTTTCAGTACTACCTAAGTACTGACTGAAATACAATGTTAGGAAAAAAAAAAGAGATCAACAATCATGAAACAAGAGAAGGAATAAAATGCACCAGGCATGATTTTGGACCGGTACAGGGTTATATAAAGCACTATTGACAGCATTATGATGAGATAAACAGGTCACCAATTAAGTACCTCTTTATACTTGTATATTTATAGTACTTTACCCTCTAAATACAAATTAACTTACGATGAAAACAATAGAAAAAATATGTTTCTTGTGGGTGGCATGGAAAGATAACTATCCCTCCCTTTGAGCTTGTGAAGGCATCTTACAATGTTCTAGGCATTACCCACTAAACTTCAAACAGGCTTAGGAATATGTTTCGAGTCCACATGACTTCAGTGTCTTACAGAAAATTCTGTTCCCCACCCTCATATATGTAACATCTACCCAGTCAATCTGTGACAAGTTTACTGCATTGCAATCCAGCCCAAGCAGTGTATTCTAAAGATTGCCCCGAAGAGACATGGAGATGTTGACTACGTTATCCATAATATGTGGAACTATTGACATAGATTTGTTATTTATGACAATGAGATACCATCTATCAAAAAAGTTAAAGAGTTTTTTTTTTTTAAAAAAACAATTCGGCCATAATTGAAATCCCTGAGAATTGGAAACCTTATTTATGCAGACCAAAATTCTATTCAGGAGCCCTCTTGTATGTTGTTAACAAAGCCAAACCGATAAGAAGTTTCTTTCTCTCTTTTTCTGTTTTGCCTAATGTTTCACATGCTTCAGTTATCACATTATTTTGCTCTTGGTGCTATGTTATGCTTTCCATATTATTGCTATGACTTAGTTGCTATATCTTATTGACTGCTGTATTCGCTTTTGTAACTGCTTTGTTATGAGTTACTTGAGTCGAGGGTCTTTCAGGAACCTCTCTATCTCTCAAAGTAGAGGTAAGGTCTCCAAACACACTACCCTCCGCCGACCTCACTTGTTGGAATACACCGGGTATGTTGTTGTTGTTTTCACTTTAACCTTTTCATGTCCTTCACATAGATTATTCTTTATCAACTTCTTTTATTTCATCGGAACCTTCACCTTTTGAGTGGCATCTCATTCAAGTTAGTCCCCTGGAAGAATATTATTTTTGGGTTAAAGACTGCAATGTGGAAGCACTACATTGGAATAGTTGCTGCATTTTTTTTAAAAAAAATAGTAATGTTGTATTCCTCAGCATTAAGGGTATGCTGGTGACCTACATAAATTTTACATAGAGGGGCTCGGAAGGCTAATTCCAAAAATCCTAACATATCTACTAGTTGCTCTTCCTCTATACATTCCTGTTTACACCAAAAATACAAATATACAATGCAATTTTCTTTGACTTTCTGTATGGAGTTTGATTTGTTCTCATAGCATCTTCCATTTCTTTCCTTCCATACTGACAACCATATGTATAGTTGCTGCATTTTATTGGAATTTTGGAACTAGAGCAAATTGTTAAATGCTGAAATTTTCAATATTATTTATAATTTGCAAGTGTTGGGGTTATGCTGTTGGAATGAAGACACCTGATTAAAGAGCCCTTTGTTTATTTGTTGTGTATTTGAGTTATAACTAAACATTAATTTATTTTTCATTGGTTGTTAGAGTTTAAACCAATTACAAAGGAAATATGCAAGCTGCCCTCGTTCTTCTCCGCTGTCCTTTTTAAGAAGATCGATGTTGACGGCACTGGCGTCATAACCAGGTACATGTTTCTGTCTTTTTGAGTATGAAGATGATTCATTTACTTTGTGGATACACATCCCAAATCGGAAGTCCCAAATTCTAAGTGCAATCCAATATCCATCATCTTAAAATTTGAATCTGAGATTCAGTCCATAATCCTACAATTCAAACAGAAATCTCAAAAAATTGTATTCAGGTTCTGATTTCTATTTTCCCCAAACTATGCCACCTGAATCGCCTTAGGGGTGTGTTATATTTGAAATGAATATTTAAGTGGCAGAAAGAGAGCCCATGAAATGAAACCAAATGTATCAGAGTCACATGCAATGTGCCTGAGGCATTTCTGAATTGATGTGAAATATTTCTGGAGCGCTTGAGGAGTGAGTTGAAATGCAATTTGCTTCGCATGACTGCAGGGATGCCTTTGTTGATTATTGGATACACGGGAACATGTTGACAAAAGATATAGCAACTCAAATGTACACAATCTTGAAGCAGCCGGACCTTAGATACCTCGTGCAGGTGCTTTGTCTAGTTCCTGTTGATGATTAAAATTCCTTCTGATTTTCTGTGTCGTAATTCAGAAGATAATATGATTTTGGTTTGATTTATGATTCTGTGCGCACAAATCTTTTAAGGCACACTAAGGTTTTGTGGATTACTAGATTATCCTCTTCTTTTAAAATTATATGATGAGGATCCATATAGCTGTCCCCAACTTATTGGGACTCAGCGTAGTTGTTTGGAAAATAAATTGTCCTCTTCTTTCCAATGACTTCTATCAACTGGATTGCAGGATGACTTCAAACCCATTCTTCGGGAACTTTTGGCAACACATCCAGGGTTGGAGTTCTTACAGAGCACACCTGAATTTCAAGAGCGTTATGGTACCTTCTCAGTCTCACGTGCTGGATTCATTCTAATCTGCAGATCCATTTGTATTCTCTTGTTTCCTAAATGTTCCATTGTGTGTTGTATATTGTTTCTTTTGGGTCCATCTTTTATGTCATCTGATGCTTACATCATAAATGAACTTTTGAGATGGGTAGCAATTACAACATGTTTGACTTGCTTGTACTTGAAAAGCTGTTTCTTGTCGAAGACCTTTTAGGAAGATCTTTACAGGAATTCCTTTACTAAATAAGTATTCTACAACATCCCAGTTAATGTTTTTATTGAAGTCCTTGGGATTTTCATTACTTGCTCCCATTAAAGGAATCATCTTCCAATTAAATTTAGCCAACTTCTTTTGCTTCAATTTTCTGTCTTTTTATTTTTAGGACGAGTCTGCCTTCATTTTTCTTTCTGGCAGCAGACTATTTTCTTGACAGTCAATTTCGTTGCATTTGCCAGCTGAAACTGTAGTATACAGAATATTTTATTACGTAAATCGATCGGGTAATGGCCGTCTTACCCTCAAGGAGCTGAGACGTTCTGACCTTATTGCTGCAATGCAACATGCGGATGAAGAAGATGACATTAACAAGGTCCTAAGGTAATCCTTGCTTATAATATGGACTTGTAATAAATGCAAAATTTATTTGTGAGAAGTTCAAGAGACTCAGTTCTTTTACATCATTTGATATCATTTATTCAATATAGTTTCACCATGTAAATATTCAAATGTCTTTTCGGTTTACTTTAATTACAAGCATGTTTATGGGACACTGATTGTAGGAAATCATACGCTACAGGATGTGTCAAAAACAGATACGCGGAAAAAGGCATTATATGCAACTAGAATTGCAATAAATGCAAAATTTATTTGTGAGAAATTTAAGGGACTCCGTTCTTTTTACATGATTTGATATTATTTATTCAATATAGTTTCACCATGTAACTTTTCAAATTTCTTTTCGGTTTAGTTTAATAACAAGCATTTTTATGAGATAGTGATTGTAGGAAATCATACTCCATAGGATGTGTCAAAAACAGATACACTGAAAAAGGCATTATATGCCACTAAAATTGCAAAATTCTTTTTGCCACCCAAGTCTTGGTCTAGTGTTAAGAGTGTAGTTTGTAGTGTGGGTTAAGAGTGCACTTCATGGGTTTGGATCGTTCCATGGATAAAAGTCTGACATTGAATTCTGGAAGGTAGAGGCACGGGCTCATTATCCGGCAAGTTTCGACCCGTGCACCATTAATACATGGAAATTTGTTGGTTATCAAAAAGATCAGACACTAGTTTGAAAAGTGGGTGCTAGAAAACTAATAAACTGTGTTTTTGTAGATTTCTTTAAAATATTGGATTTTTGCGGCAGATATTGAATACATTCATATATCTTGTTGAGTTTGTTACACTTAATCTAGCTTGACATTTTCTCCGTTAAGCTCTTGAGCACTTCATTTTTGCTACAGGTACTTCTCGTATGAACATTTTTACGTGATATATTGCAAGTTTTGGGAGCTTGACACCGATCATGATTTTCTCATTGATAAAGAGAACCTCATTCGATATGGCAACCACGCCCTTACGTACAGGATTGTTGATAGAATATTTTCTCAGGTCCGGGTCTTTCATGTACTGTTTGTTGTTTGCAGTTTTATCTTGCCTGTTTTGAGTTTGTAGCTCTTGTATTCTTAAAAATGCTTGCTCATCACTTCATAAGGAGTTCTATGCTTTAATTTGCTATCAGGTTCCTAGGAAGTTCACCAGTAAAGTTGAAGGGAAGATGGGCTACGAAGATTTTGTTTACTTTATATTGTCAGAGGAGGATAAATCATCAGAGCCTAGTCTTGAATACTGGTCAGTTTCTGAATTGACAGTCAACTTTCTTGCAATCTTTGCACTTTTAATGTGACTCAAGAGTTTGGTTTCTGCTGAGTGGAGATTATGTTACTGAGGAAATTTCCTTGTGAAGAAGCAATTTGTTATAACCACCCTTTCTAATAAATATTAGTGACTGGCGTTGATTGTGGATTCACTTCATGTATTGTGCTCTTCAATTCATTGACTCTGGAAGAATAGAGATGATGGTGGAATGTTTCATAAATTAGATATTTCTCTGGAATATACAATTGTCCGACATTTGGTTTTCGAAGATACCTGAAGGCGTTAGATAATGGCATTTAATAATAGTTCCTAACCATAGTATGTTTGAGTAACTTAGATATCATAATTCATAAGGATTCATAAGAGTTCCTTGCAAAAATGCCTACTAATGGGTGCTATTATATGCATATTTAGATTTTGAGATGCATGGAATAATCCTTATAGGGTGCAATGTTGGATTATGATTGAAGCACCTTTGGAACCAAATTGTTATAAGCTTGCAGATGACAATCCAAGCAATTTTTAGTACTCCATCCACCCCAATTTATGAGGCATACGTTCCCTTTCTCATCCCTTTTAAAAAGAATGTCACATACTTATTTTGAAGCATTTTTTTTAACAGGTTTGTGTTGAAGCAATTTAATTTTGAAATCTTCATTTTACCCTTTATAAGATGCTTTTTAGCCAAGCAAATGTCTAATTTTTGTTTTAGATCACAAGTTTCAAAAGTTTTTCTTTCTTATACATTGTGCTCAGTTGAATACCACTACATAAATTGGGAGGATTGGGCATGAGGATCCCAGCAAGTAATGTCATTAAGGGTAAATTGAAAGTTTAAAGTTAAATTGCTGCCGAACATAGAGAAGTGACATTTTTGGGACACACTCAAGGGGGAGTGATTTTCTTTTTTTTTTGATTGTATGTTCATTAATTATCCATAAAGTATCACACAACTTTTGAAGCAGATGATTTGATAACCAAGTAGGATTTTCTATATTTAATTACACTAAAAGCATTGTTGCAACTCTTTTGTTTGTTCACTGTTGAGTGTTGGTGAAACATTATGAAAAATGCACTTAGTTAAATAGCTGCTTCCGTGCTGCTGATCTTGGGTATTTCCTTGTATATTTGTTGCAACCATCAGGCAAACGCTCTTTGATGGGCGTTAGGCTGAGTAGAGTTGTTACAGATTGTTCAATTCACTTCAGAGAAGTAGTTTTTGGGAAGTGTATTGTTATATAATGTACGCACACATGCACTGTTGACACTGATTGTGTTTGTTTGTTATTTTCTTTCTTGATCAGGTTCAAATGCATAGATATGGATGGAAATGGGGTTATAACTAGGAATGAGATGCAATTCTTTTATGAGGAGCAGTTGCATAGAATGGAATGCATGGCCCAAGAGCCAGTGCTTTTTGAGGATATTTTGTGTCAAATAGTTGACATGGTCAGTCCAGAGGTAAATTTGGAACTTTTCACGTTTCCAATCCTTTCTTATCTTGTGTCCTTTCCATGTTGTAATTATTGTTCCATAATCATCTGATCTGTATGTATAATTGCAATGCTTGGACAATTTTTCATACCAAGTTAAACTTTGTGAGTAAGATTTGTCTATATAATCCCTTTGGGTGGGGCGAGAGGTTGTTTTAATTGTTGTTAGATTTGTGTTTCCATTAATGTTTGTTGGTATTAAGTTAAGATTTGTCTATATAATCCCTTTGGGTGGGGTGAGAGCTTTTTTAATTGTTGTTAGATTTGTGTTTCGTTAGTGTTTGTTGGTATTAAGTCACTGTCTTATTGATACACCCACTTTTTTTGTCTGGGTGTTCGGCTGTTTGCTGTATGTTTTCTTTAATTTGTTTAGAGGATTTGTATGTTAATATTTTTTTTTACTCTGGGTATGTTGTTTGTTGTATATAATAATACTAAATGTAGAGAATCTCAAAATCATTAGTACTGACTACTACCCTAATTGGTTTTAAAGACACATTAATTGAGTATTGAAATGAAATGAGGCCCAGATGGAGCAGAATGAATTTTGAGGATTCATATATTCAACTCCGACTATTCAGAAACTGAGGTGTAGTAGTTGTTGCTATTGTTGCCTTTATGAAAATACAAAGTAAATTCTGTGTATATAAGAATACGAAATATCTATGTGAGAGTTTCTCTAACCTAAAATCATCACTATGATCTATGTGATGATATAACGTCTAACCACGCTGCTATAGACGCCATATACTTTTTTGGGGTATGGAACCTACTACTAAGTGGATCCACTAGTCTATGCTAAATAATTAAGGAATCATCTAAAAAGTATGACCCTTAAACCCACGTTGGCTGCATAATTAATGGGGGTTGTGAGTTGTCTGAACTCTTCCCCATATCAAGTTAGTCATGGTTAACGACTAACTTGAATTTGTTAGATTGTTTGACAAGGTGTACTATATGTTTAAAAAAAAACATGTAGTTTTAATTTGTATCATCTGCTCTTTTTTCCAAGTACAATAACAGATATAATTCAAGTTTCTTTGTTGCAGAATGAAAGCTATTTTACATTACGTGATTTGAAGGGAAGCAGGCTCTCCGGTAGTGTTTTTAACATACTTTTTAACCTCAATAAGTTCATGGCTTTTGAAACCCGCGACCCCTTCCTAATTCGTCAGGTAATTGAAAGGCTAATATATAGTTTATAATGTAGTTCCGGTGTTGCTTGGCTGTTGTTACCAACGGTTGACATGAGTTTATTCTTGTTTCCAGGAGCGTGAGAACCCAAATCTGACTGAATGGGATCGCTTCGCTCACAGAGAATATATTAGGCTCTCAATGGAGGAAGATGCAGAGGATGCCTCCAATGGAAGTGCAGATGTCTGGGATGAATCACTTGAGGCTCCCTTCTGAGTTCTAGTCTGTGAGATAGAATGGTATGGAGAATGCAGTTACTTAGAATAACCTAAGGCTGCATCTACATACATCGATAGTTCTGCCACCCATTATTTTTTCTCATGCCATGTCTCCATCTCTGATCATGCTGTAAAACACTTTGTTCACCGTTGATGCATATTTATTTATGTGGAAGAAAGTCTTATAGTAGCTACTGAGAGTTTGTTGACATTACATAACCGTAGCTGTAAGATGCACGTTTATGGAGTTGCATATACTGTTAAAGCATGCTGTTATAGTAGAAATAGATGCTTTTGCTAAATTACAGGAATATAGGAGAAAAATAAATACTCATGACTGAGCATCAGTATCAAATGCTCTCAAATTACTGAAAATTCATGAAGCAGAATGGTTTGTCATTCGTCACCCAAGGTAATGTGAATTCACTTATAAAAGAGAGATTTTAGGTGGCTCAGGATAGTATCCACATTTTCTTGATTTTTCAGTCGACACAAGGTACATCTATTGTGTTCATGCCACATTCAGGATGCAGTTAGTTTATGTGGCATGTAGAAATTTTTATGACCTGGCCTCTTCCTGCTTGTAGATATATTACCGCTTCTTATTTGATATGTGAGTTAATGTTGGAAATGGCCTCGCACGATTTAATATTGTTTTCTCCATTTGTCAAGCAGCCTGACCTTATGCTGTTCTTTCTTCAGCCAGGTGTGCCTATTAGCAAATCTTGTTTCAAGCTGGCTATTGAGTTGCAAAGAGTTAGTTTGCACGGAACAGTCAAGTGGGACAAGCTTATCCGTGTGTGTCACCAAGATGTTATTATGAGATAGCCGAGGAGGAAATGTTTGTTTGAACTGCATAGAGTATGCTCTCATGAAGTATAAGGGCATGCTAGTGTTGGAAGCTCCTGACTTGAAACATCAAGGGCTTTGCAAGTGCGCCGATTGGTGATAGATGATTAATGAAAAACTAGATTCCAGTAGTTCATAACTTCGCTCCACGCTTGTTCCCTCTTTAGCTGTACCAAGTCCATATTTCTTATTTATTTGTTCTAGTGCCGATTTTTGGTGGTTGCAAATACAGTTTTTCTTGAAGAGGTTTAGTATGGCTAGTCCCACAGCCCATGTGGATCAGCTTTTTGCTCCTTCTATTATTCTTTTGTGGATTAGACTCTTCTTTTAGTGGCATGTGAATCATGGTAGTTCTGTATTGACTGTGTAATGATATATGGCTTCCCTATTTCTGTCAGCCTTTCTAATCTGATGTTAGAGGTTGGATACATACAGTTAGTTGAGTGATGGTATTTGAACAGTTAACAGGCCATCAACACATCTGCATCGAGATTACTGTTGTAAAATAGAAACAATCTCTCTACCCTACAAAGGTAGGTGTAAGGTTTGCACAGATTCTACCCTCTCCAGACTCCATCACATTGAGTGTGTTGTTTCACTATAGTAAAAACTCATCGACATCGTAAGGAGGTTGAATTATCAAGAGATCCAAGTTTAAACTTTGAAAAATAGCGAGAATTGTGTTTTGAAGCTTGCAAATTAAGGTTTAGGTTAAGCTTTATCACATGTCAAGAAGTAAACTGGATGTTTAAATTTGGCTAACATATCAATTAGCCAAATAACATAGAATAAGCGTTTTATGTAACATGGTTCATTGAAGCGCTAAGTTTATGAATGAACAAAAAAATCGTCTTAAGATTTGCAATATAAAATAATTTTTTGGTATTTATGTGATGATAAATAATTTCATAAAAGTAAGTAAGAGTTTTAAAGTTTAATTTATTTGTAAATATGGAAAGACAATATTAACAAACTTAAAAATAGTGTATTGAGTCAAAAAAGGTTTTTAATTAAATATAAATATTAGTAAACAGCTGACTAATCATCTTACTGGTCCTAATGTTTTTATAATGGGTTTGAATTAGTCGAGTTACTTGCGGACTAACTTGATTAATCGATTAATATTTTTATAATAAATTTGAATTATTCGCAGGCTCACTTGGTCGATCGACTCAAGGAACGGAGACGTCACAAAACTCGAAGAAAATCCACGCAATGTTTTTTATTCTCACTCTTTAGTCAAACAAAGAAAGACAAAATAAACTGTCCTCTCTTTTTCAAAAACCCTACTTCGCCGGCGCTATCTTGTCGGAGAAGTAGACTGTTACTGGCCGGAGGCGGTGTTAAACAATATGAAAGTCGTTGCTTTAGTCAGTGGTGGCAAGGACAGTTGCTATGCCATGATGAAATGCATTCAATATGGTCACGAGGTTCTCAAATTTTGTCTCTTTGCCTAAGTGTTTGATGATTTCGTCGCTTGTTATTGTGCTCTTATTCTGGTAATTTTCAGATTGTTGCGTTGGCCAATTTGATTCCTGCTGATGATGCAATCGATGAGCTTGATAGCTACATGTATCAAACAGTGAGTTTTTTTTCTCTTCATTTTCTCTTTAAATGCTGAAAAAGGATATGGTGACACTTTTGTGAGCAGGAGCGAAGCTAGCATTTGGTTATGAGTTCGTCCAAAAAAGCTAGTAACTTTGGTCCAAACCTTGTACAAATTATTACTCCCACTTTCAGTTTGTTTGTCTTAATTTTCTCCATTTCAAAAAGCATATGTCTCTTTCTTTTATTTGATCAACTCTTTTATTCTAACTTTGCCCACCGCATGTTTTAAGACCGCAAGATTCTAAAGTCTATTTACTTTCTTACACTTCGTGCGAAGTTAAAATCAGCAAACGAAATCCAATCAGAATAATCTACTGCCTTACTGGAATCAGTATAATAGTAATAAGACAGCTGAAGAGAGGATGACGTAGACAAGAATCAACAAATTAAAATGGAGTAATTTAGAACCTTGTAACTTTAGGATTAGAATCCTGAATGCATAAACTTCAAATTTTGTCTCCTACCCTGCCTCTGCTTTTTAAGTCCCAACATATTTTCTATATGCATAACCTTCAGAGGATCTGTTATAGTTGGATTATTTTGTTGAAAAGGTGTTGAATTAGAGAAGTTCATTGTATATGAATGTGAAAATGGAACTAATGCTTAAGGGGAACATCCTTCTTGCAAAACTCAATCTGATTGAAGTTTATCAAAATGAAAAAAAAAATGATCTTTTGGTTAGTTATAAGCTGCTATATCTGGATGATAAAATGAGAGGATGTCCCCTTAATGGGTTGTCGATAGGCAGCAATAGATGAGATTGAAACAGTCAGAAGGTTCACCCCTCACCCGGGTGGACTGGGGAGTTGAGACTTCCTTGCTCTTTTTCTTTGAGATAGTTAACATTTTATAGACAACAATACACCAACGGTTTATTTCAGTAGTAATTACATCAAGAGTATACAATACGCAAAACCAAAAGATATATCATCTACACCCCCTCTTAAACTATCTAAAAAGTGAGTAATAGCCTCCACCTCTTTGGGAAGGACATGGATACACCAAAAATAGAGGGTTATAAGGCAGTTCAACTTCAAACTCTTGAAAGTGATGCTCTTGTTTTTGAAGCTACTCTGCTTCCTTTCCTTCTAAATTGTCCACTAGATGCAAGCAAGGACAATCTTTCACCTTTCCTTGTGACCTGATGTATTCCTTTCTCTATTCCAGCATGCTAGAAAATCTGAGGTGTGTCTTGGCATGGACCAACTGATTCCCCTCAAATTCAAAAAGTCCTGCCATAGTTTCTCTGTCACTCTGCAAGGAGGAAGAGATGTTTGTTGTCTCTTTTTCTCTTTCACAAAAAAAGCACCTGGAGCATAACTTTCTTTCCCTTTTCATTTGATTGTTCGGAGTTAGTACTGCTTCCCTAGCTACCAACCAGGTGAAACAAGCCACCTTGTGAGTTACATTAATTTTCCATATCATCTTCCAAGGTCATGGTAGAAACACTTCAGCTGGCATGTCAAGATGTCTATAAGCTGATTTTATTGTGAACTTCCCATTGTTGGCCCTCGACCATTGTAAACTATCCTCATTTGTGTTAAGGTTGTTTGCCTACTCCAAGGACTTGTGGAAATCTGCTAATTTGTCTATTTCCCAGTCATTCAACCTTCTCCTAAAAGATAGATTCCATCCTTGGTTGTCTCTGACTTCTGCTTCTACTGTTGCTTCCTTCTGTTGGTTCAGATTATAAATCTCAGGATGCAACTGTTTCAGGGAGTATTGTCCAACCCACACATCATTCCGGAAGAATGTCTTCCTTCCATTTCCTATATCAATTTTTGAATTTCCCCATATTTTAGACCATAAGTTCCTGATTGTTCCCCATAAACCAACCCCATAAGGGCTTCTATCTTCCTCAGTAATCCATAAGTCGTCCATTGCAAATCTGGAGATTATAACATCTTTCCACAGACCTTGTTCTACAGAAGCAAACCTTCACAGTTACTTCAAGATGAGACTCTGGTTTTGAACTTTGAGATTTTTTATGCCCATTCCCCTTCTTTTTTTGTTGTTTAACACCTCATCCCATTTCACCTAGTGATATTCCCCCTCTCCATTTGCTTGCCATAAAAAGTTTTTCCTAATGGATTCTAACTTCTTTAAAACACTCCCTGACATAGGGAATAAAGACTTCATGTAGGTTGGCATAGCATCAAGCACACTATTAATTAGTGTCAATCTTCCACCCAAGGATAGGTATTGGCTTATCCAATTTACCTGTATTTTTTCACACTTCTCCACCACTGCATTCCATATGTTCTTTGATTTACTGTTTGCTCCTGCATCCCTGGTAAGTGATAGGCATTTCTCCCACTTTACCTCTATGATGCCAGCTAGTCTGTTGATATCTGGGACTTCATTCACGGGGTAGACAAAACTTTTGCCCCAGTTTATATGTAGTCCAGAGACAGCTTCAGACAATATAGATATGATCCTTAGATGCTTTAGTTGTTCTTCCTCTGCACCACACTACACTAGGGTGTCGTCGTCATACTGCAAATGGGAGATTGATAAGCCCCTGGTGGCACTATCATTCATCCAGAACCCTCTTATCATGTTATTTGATTGTGCTGTTTCAACGTGTCACTTAGTCCTCCCATAGCTAGTATAAAAAGGAAGTGGGAGAGGGGATCCCCTCGCCTTAATCTTCCTTCAGAGGGAAAGAAACCAGAGGGGTATCATTTAATAAAATTGAGAATTTGACTGTTCTCTCACTGTACTTCAACCTTTTTATCCACCTATTTTCAAAACCCATCCTATCCAGTGTTTACCACATAAAGTCCCAGTTGAGGTGATCATCGGCCTTTTCTATCTCCAACCTACATAGAATTCCAGTAACTTTAGTTATTTTCCTCACATCTACACATTCATTGGCTATAAGTATGGCATCCATGATATGCCCACCCTTGATGAATGCCAATTGATGCGTATTCACCAGCTTTGACATCACCTTCTTGAGACTTCCTTGCTCTTAGGCCTGCTGTAAGGCCAGTAAGATCAGGAAGAAGGGGATTTGGTTCTTTTTTTTCTTCAGACTGACTCTAAAGTCTAATCGTGATTTTAACTCTATTATGATACCTCCCTCTGTCGCAATAGAAACCAAGAATGGAGGTGACTTTGCTACACTTGTTTATAGTTGGAAATTCCACTCGAAGGCCCTAATACTACTGACTTTGTCCATATGAAACCAAGAATGGAGGTGACTTTGCTACACTTGTTTATAGTTGGAAATTCCACTCGAAGGCCCTAATACTACTGACTTTGTCCATGTCATATATATACCTCTAGATGCATTGGGTTATTGATGCGATCATTTGATGATTGAAGATTCTAAAAGGAATGAGTGTACACCTAAAGTTACAGAGAGGACCTAACTAAAAGCAAAATGCAGGTGAAGTAAATTATCTCTATAGACGTTAATAATTGTTGAATTGGTCAGTGTAACACTTACAGCATGTCTAGTATTTTTCAGGATTCCTTTTATCCTGGTTAAACTTGTATGTTTCTGTTGCAATAGTATGAGACTGACATAGAGAATCCAACATTTGCATAAAAGACAAGTTAGTTAGTATTGGAACGATAAAACCTGAATGCCGAGAATTCATATAGCCACACCTGAACTAATTTCAGGTTGAGTTATAGTTTATTGATCCTCTTTCTAGCATCTTGATGTCTCCCATCAACTAAGGGAAATTTCCTTTCTTTTTTTACAAGAATTCTGATCATAAGTTCTGGTAATAAGAAAGATAAGTTATATTCTCCTCCTCTCTTTTATACCATGTTTTCATTTAAATGTTTGGTAACTGTATATGCAGGTTGGGCACCAGATAGTTGTTAGTTATGCTAAATGCATGGGACTCCCGTTATTCCGGAGGCGAATTCGAGGATCCACAAGGCAAGCCCTTTTACAGTCAATTCCCTAAGTTTTAAAATTCTATTACTGGGTTCTTATTAAAGAACTGGAGAGGTGACATTATTATTTCTTGTTGAATGATAGAGATATGAAGTTGTTAATGTTGGTTACGTATATATGTATAGTGAGTGAGAGAGAGAGAGAGAGAGGATGGGCAAATGATGTTTCTGCAATACTTCTACCTGAATAATCTCTGTAAAATGTTTGTATTAATGTAATTGTTAACTTGCATATGCCAAACATAAAGAAGTAGCTTCATGCCTACAGCACAAATTTTTATTTATAATGTTCTATTTATAACTTTTCTAGTTGGATTTTGCAGGCATCATGACCTAAGCTACAGTATGACTCCGGGTGATGAAGTTGAAGATATGTTTATATTGTTGAAAGAAGTAAAAAGACAGATACCCTCTGTTACAGCAGTATCTTCTGGTGCAATTGCATCTGACTACCAGAGATTACGAGTGGAAAGTGTATGTTCAAGGTTAGGGCTCGTTTCATTGGCGTACCTATGGAAGCAAGATCAATCTTTTCTTCTGCAGGAAATGGTAAATTTGTGTTAGAAATAGAGAAAACATTAATTGCTAGTATAACTTTGATCTGAAGTTTTCTTCTTTTCTTTTGTCCCTCCACTCCCATGGCAGATAAAAAATGGAATTATTGCAATAGCAGTGAAGGTAGGAATCTCCTAATCTGTGAGGTCTTTTTATTAGTGATTTCACATGTAAACATTATACATGTGGGATTCGTGATTTTTTTTGGTCACTCTATACGAGATCAATTGATGACTTGAGAACCCCTCAAAACACTAAACTCTATACTTCTGAATCTTTTCAGGTTGCTGCTATTGGACTGAACCCCTCAAAACACTTGGGAAAAGAGATAGCATACCTGGAGCCCCATCTCCACAAGCTAAAAGAGTATGATATGGTTAGCAAAAATTTTGGCTTTGTTTTACTTCACTTTTTTCGCATTTTTACGTCAATTTTTTTGGCAGGTTATATGGAATAAATGTCTGTGGTGAAGGTGGAGAATATGAAACATTAACGTTTGATTGCCCTCTATTTAAGGCAAGTATTTCATCTCTCTCCTTTCGGATGGTCTGCATAGAGAATATATGGTTGTACTATGTGGTCTCAAAAAGAAAGATAGCTTAACTACTACTACTGTGATAAAATATTACCAAACACCTCTGGAGAATATTTATCCATCTGATCCATAATTTTTTATTGTGTTGCATTTTCAGAAAATGCATTTTTGTTGGGATAAATTAATTTCTAAATTTTGGTGGGAAAATTTTGTGTAGTCCTTTTGGATTTAGTAAAGCTCATTGTGACCTTCAAAAGTCAAATGAAGCAAAAAGATGTGAGACAGGGAATGAAATTTGGTGCTTTGAAATTACATTCATCTTCTTTCTTTATCATGTTTAATTTTTCAACTCTCCCAGCTTTCTGATTGAAAGGTAAAAATTGACATTCAAAGTCAACTGAAGCAAAATGATGTGACGTTGAGTATGAATTTAGTGCTTAAAAGTTACATCCCTCTTTTTCTATCACTCGTCTAATGTTCAACTCTCCCAGAATGCTCGAATTGTGCTGGATGAATTTCAAATCGTCTTGCATTCTCCAGATTCCATAGCCCCTGTTGGCATCCTCCACCCCCTTGCATTCCATCTGGAAAATAAGGTAGAGTCAATATCTTCAAATGGCATTGATGAAGCCAGCAATTTGGATACAGTATTTGAAGTGGAAGGAGATGTCCAACAAGAAGGTGAAGCTGCTAGTGAATTTGTTGCTGTAAGGTCTGAGCGGTCAGGTGTTACTAAACAGGAGCTCAAAGTTTCTAAAACAATGAAGGATAATGTCTTTTCTATTTCTTGCTGGCTCCAAGACTCCAGTAAAAATTCATCAGGTAAAACATTTGAAGTTACTGTAGGAGGTTAATATTATCAGTGGAATCATATTGTGTATACTGCTATATTTTCTTTTTGATCTAGTTCCTGTGTCTCTTTAGGATCTCTCTTGTTCTCAATGCTTTTAGCCTTGTTATTGCCAGATCTGCAGGAGGATCTGGAGGTTGTTCTAATGAGAATTGAAGCTCTGCTCGTGGAAAATGGTTCCTCTTGGGAAAATGTACTGTATATCCATCTTTATATTGCTGATATGGATGAGTTTGCCGTGGCAAATGAGACCTATGTCAGATTTATTACTCAAGAGAAGTGTCGTTATGGTGTACCATCACGGTCCACCATTGAGCTCCCTCTATTGCTAGTTGGTCTAGGGAGGGCATACATTGAAGTTTTAGTGGCAAATGATCCCACTAAAAAGGTCTTACATGTACAAAGTATTTCTTGCTGGGCTCCTAGCTGTATTGGTCCATACAGTCAGGTACTGATCTTAAATAGTGAATGGGACCAGCACGCTTATCCTTTTCAATCTGTCTTGCTTTTGACTTGAATATGAAGCATATAATTAACTAGGTATTTATGGCTTCTGTTACTATCAGGAGAATAATCATCTTGAAAATTTGCTTCTCATTTATTTACCACATCATTATGTTGCAGGCAACTTTGCACAATGAGATACTACACATGGCAGGACAGCTGGGGCTTGACCCAGCAACTATGTTGCTCTGTGAAGGAGGTCCTGTTGCGGAACTTGAACAGGCATTGGAAAACAGTGAAGCAGTTGCTAGAAGCTTTAATTGTTCAATATCTACGTCAGCCATGGTTTTTGTGATATATTGTTCAGAATCTATAGAAAAATCAGAAAGAATTATTGTCCAAAAGAAAACAGAAACACTTCTTAAGCAAATGAAGTCGAACCATGCTGATGGCACAAAGAAGTCCAAAGTACTAGATCCAATTTTCCTATATGTTCTTGTTCCTGATCTGCCGAAAAGGTAATTTGTGTCAGCGGTGCTCCATTGACCACAGTATAAATGACACTCTAATACTTGTGCCTCCAAGAACTGTTATGTGAATAGTTAGCTGTAGTTTAATCGGATATCTGCTATCGTCAATTTAATTCCCTTTGTATTTGTGTTTCTTGTTATGCTATATGTTGTCTATCTCCAGTCAGTATGACATGAGAATAAAATGGGGCCTATTATTTATCTGTCTTTCTTGTAAAATAAATTAATTGAGTGCACTTCCTCTATGTAGAGCTCTGGTTGAGGTGAAGCCTATGTTTTACACGGGAGAGTATTTGTCGGGTCCAAGTGACTTAGCCAAGCAATCAGAATCCACAGAGCAAGATTATTGTGGGCATGACATTAGCCTTCAGAAATGTGTTGTTTACGGTAAAATATGCACAGTAATTCTTTCAGTTACTGAAGAGCTTGCAGGAAAAATTTGCTCCCTCGCTAGCGTTGCATGTCCTGCCAATGTTATGTCCAAAAGTCTTGTTGAAAAGGAACAAGTCATATTGATTGCAAGATTTTGCATTTCTCGTTTCGATAAAGTCCTTTCGGAGAATAATTTCTCTTGGGACGACATAATGGTAAGTTTCTTTTTCCTGGCCCAACTATTTATTTCGTAAATTTCCTAGAGTGATATCCCACTTCTACTTGTACATCTATGCAAGGTCTCCTTGATTAAATAGCTAACTATATTACTTTCACTTTTCTTTCAAGAAATGACCAGGAAAAATTTCTTGTCAGGGGCCTTATTAGATCTTATTAAATAATTACTTCTCAGGAAAAAAAGAGACTATGAAGGAGTCTTTTCTGACCTTATTATGCAATATGGATAGAATTGTTTGTAGTTGATGAATTACATGGTGAAATTGGAGTGGCTTCGGTGGAGTATATCTTTTTTTTTTCAGGGTTAGGAGGTTGAAGATTAATGTTCGGGAAGATCTTCAATAGCCGGATCTTCAATAGCTAGTCGCTCTTTGCATTAGACATGTTATTGAAAATATTGGGAAGTTCTCTGTAGATGCCTACATGGATTTTTTCCTAAAGAGATTATGCCTTGAGCACATTATAGCTACTACTATGAGCAATCAGTTGTTTAACCTGAAGGTGCTGAAACGATGAGAAAGTGGTAGAAAAAAGTAAACAGTGGAAAAAGAACTGTCTTGTCCTTCCAATCCTTTGAAATAAAACTGTTTGAACGGCTCGGTTACTTCTCAGTAATGGTAGAAAAAAGTAAACAGTGGAAAAAGAACTGTCTTGTCCTTCCAATCCTTTGAAATAAAACTGTTTGAACGGCTCAGTTACTTCTCAGTAATGGTAGGGTGGAATTGACAAAGATTGAGCCACTAAAGCTGGGGATTTTTCTCTTAGAGTCTGCACTTCAAAAGACCTCCTTTTCTTGCTTTGCTATGCTTTTTCCTAGATGAAGTATTCTAGTCCTCTTAACACCTTCTCTCCTTTTTTGCAGAATTTCCGGCTCTACTTTGCGAGCAACCTTAATATCTCTCATGGAACATTGTCTGCAATCTTCTCTGATGTGTTCAATGAACTTGTTCAGATGAGTCGGGTAGACGCTGAGCCTATTTTAAATATAGTTCCTGTGTTGGGTGCCGGGAGGTCTTTATCGACCTTGGATGATATATTCACGTGTGAACTCATTGCTAGCAAATGTTAAGTCCTCATTTAAACTGGGGAACGATATATTATATGTTACATTTCAGAAAAAGAGAGCTTTGCACTTGACCAAAATTCTGATTATGTTTTTGCCATTTACCAAATTGTTGCAATTTACACAGCTTCACACGAAATGAATATACGAGTATTTCAACTCGAATTTATGAGTATGTGTATTAATTAACTATAGTTTAATGAACAGAGCGTACGTGAAGACATGTATCTTGTATTTACTGGATTAGTATAAGCACTTGGTGCAAGTAAGTTTTTACTGAGTTAGTAGAAGCTAGCTGGTGTAGTGGCTTCTTTTTGAACTGGTTTTAGTACTTCCAAGTATAGGTGTTCACGGTTTGGTTAAAAATTGATCCTAATGATTAAATACAAAAGGAGGATTGAGCAGTGACTTGGGAAATAAGACAACACTTGATGGGAATTGGGGAATAGTAAGGGATGATAAAGAGTGAATATATCGCGCCTTTGATTTTATATTGAACAATAGAGATAAGAATCGAAGCTTCTTTGTAGTAATTATTATTTCTTGTGTACATAGTTTAACGAATTTATATTCGGAGTGTACATGATCGGATTGGTTCGGATTTTTCAAATATCAAATTAAATCATTTGTGTTGAATTTTTAAATTTATAAATCAAACCAATAAAATTCGAGTTTTTCAATTTCGGGTTATTCGGATATTCGAGTTCTTTTTGCTAAAGTATTTATATAAATATATAATTTACTTGTAATTAAAATACGGATCGAAGGTAAATTCATCTCTTACTATATGTATTCAAGAAACAATTTTAATCATATATAAATAATAGTATTTTCGGCTGAGAAAAAATCTATTAGCAGATTGATTCCGCTCCAATGGTGTTTTGTTCTGTCATAGGGCATAATGACTATTCTGAAGATAGCGAAGACAGTAAAATGAGGATTAAAGCCAAAATTGAGAAAAGAATATTTTTTTAATAAAATTTATCAAAAACACATTATAATTCATTATATAACAATTAATTTTTCTTTTTTTAATTTGCAATATAATGTTTTTATAATATATTGTAAGACAAGAATAAACATATATAAATATTTTCGTACGTTATCTAACAATACAGATAATTAAATCTCTTTTATTGATTATAATTTTAAAAATATATATATATTATTGCACGTTGATACAAATAATTAAATCTCTTTTATTCATTATAATTTAATAATTAATTTTTCTTTTTTAATTTGCAATATAACATTTTTATAATATTTTATAAGACAAGAACAAACAATATATGTTACCTAACAATACAAATAATTAAATCTATTGTTTGCATCAATTATCAAAATTATTATAAAAATATTTTAAATTAAAATCAAGACTTCACTTATTTTTCTATACCAATTAAACTATTAAAGCGTCATTTTTTTTAACTTATAGAATATTTTGTAATTAACTTTTAATAATTAAAAGTCAAAATTATAGTAATTGTTAAGACATTCAAAGTTAAACACAATAACTTTTTTTAATTAATGTTTAATAAAACATCTCAAAATACCAAAGACAAAATACTAAAACATAGCTGACTAATAATATAATTTTAAAGATAAGTGCATAAAAATTAATAAAATAATTATTAACAAATTATTAAAAAGAAATTTAATCAATAGTAACAGTAAATACATAAACTTTTTTTTATGTATGCATCTCCTTTGTTTTTTGTCTGCTCTCAGTGCTTTTTGGTTCTTCGTTTAATCTTTGCCTATTGCTCGAATTGTGGTGAATCTTCGGTAAGTATTCGTATTTGAGGTTCCTTTTTTAGTACTGAATTTGGGGGATTTGTAATTTTGAGTTAGGGTTAAGCTGGCCCTGTATGGAGGTGGAGGTTTATGGTCTTGAATCTTTTGTACTTGAAGGAGGGTTAAAAGGGGTTCAAGACCACCCATTTTTATGGTAATTGGGTGTATTTTGCCCTTTTTTTGAGTTCTATAGCTTCATTAACATTGTTAACTGCTTCTTATGTGATAAAATGGCTCAAATTAACCCTGTGATGATGTACTATTTGGCCTCTTAGTATTGGGTTTGAAGTTATTTGTTTTTTTAGTGTTTTTAGTATGTGATTCTAATAATGGAATTTGTGGAGTTGAAATTGGTTGAATTATACTAGTAGTTTTATTCGTTTGCTTGCTGATATGGTCTATTTTTACCTGTCATGATGTGCTATTCGGTCTTTAAATATGGGATGGAAGTCATAACTTATTAAGTATTTTTACTGTTTCATTCTAATAATTGAATTGTGCGGAGTTGAAATTCGTTGACTTAAAGTAGCACCTTTATTCGATTGCTTGCTGGTATGGACTCTTGGTGTTTTTTTTTCTTGTCCCAGTTATATGGTGTTTTATTTTCTATTAGTTAGTAATAAGAAGCTGAAAAGATTGCTTATTAGCAAGGGAAATGTATGATAGTTTGTGAGGAATGTGTGTTATAATTCTTGTTCAATGCTTCCTTTTTTGAAACTAGAAAATAATTGTAATACTTGTCTCTGATTTTCATTCCCTAGCTCTCCCGTAATGGTTTTATATCTGAAATTTAAGGGTATCCAATGTTGTTGTGTTCCTCCATCTAATAAATTTCGAAACTATTATGGTTCCATTATCACTGCTCTTGAAGTGGAGAAAGGGATCTAATTAATTCCATTTAATGTACTTATTAAACTGTGTTTGAATGTTTCTTTGACCTCAACAGGATTCAATTAGACAGATGGAATTTGGTATTGTTTTATATTTTTAGTTTTATTTTTGTTTTTTCCTTTTCATAGTGCTCTTACTTTATACCTCTAAATATTTTCCGGATTGCTCTTTTGCGTGTATGGAGAAAAGCTGTTTGATGAATGTCTTTCTACATAAGCTCTCACTCTGATGCTTTTCAGAATGTTTGCTATTATGTTTTACAATTTCATGATTTCAACTTGTAGTGCATCACATCTCCATCTCTATCTGGTTTCTGCAACTCTATATTGACACTACTGACGTGTATGAAATGATGCTGATGGTTAATGTTTCTTTTTAGGTTGAACCTTGAAAGAAATGGCTGAAGGTGGAGAAGAGGACTTGCCAAGGGATGCAAAGATTGTCAAAACGCTGCTAAAATCAATGGGTGTTGATGACTACGAGCCTCGAGTTGTGCATCAATTTTTGGAATTGTGGTATCGCTATGTTGTTGATGTACTGACGGATGCTCAAGTCTACTCAGAGCATGCAGGGAAGGCTTCCATTGACTCTGATGACATCAAGCTTGCCATTCAGTCAAAAGTTAATTTCAGCTTCTCACAACCCCCGCCGCGTGAGGTACCAAGTCTTTACTAAATCTTTCATTTTTGTGCTGGTGTTTCATTCTTCCAAGAATGAACTCATATCTTTCTTAGAGACCTTTTAGGTGTATGATGAAACTGATAACCTTTAGCCCTCTCTTGTCTAAGAAAGATAAGTAAAATGGAGTTTCTGAATCAAAGAATTATATGATGTAACTAAATTTTTTGTCTTGGAGTCTTAGGTTGTTCTCTTGTAACGTGTTTCAGAACTTCGGTTGTCATTCGACATAATTATATATTTTAAAGTTATAACTGAAAACAGTGAAAAGGTATCAAACTAATAGGTCATAGTTTGGAAAGTTATCTATTTCAAAATAAAAAAATACATGTCATAGTCTGGTGCTATCATATGTGGTTTATTACCGTGACTGAGAAAAGTTGAACAGCAGGTATTGGTGGCTGAATGCTAGGGTAGTGGTATAGAGATTTTCAGCCTTGTGCAGAACAGAAGATGCTGAAGGTTCTACAGGAATTTTTTTAGGTTGTGAATGGGTTCTGGCATTTTGATTACTTAACAGTTGCTGTTTGTTAGTTGACTAATTCAGAGTATCACAGGATTGGTTAAAAAGTAAAATAAACACTTTTAATCTGCATAGAATTTTCTAGAGTAAAGTCACCAGGTTAAAAATTATCTGTATAGAATTTCCTAGAATAAAGTTACCAAGTTCAAAAAATCTGCATAAGATTTCCTAGACTAATCACACCATTAGAAGGCTGCATAGACACTTCAAAATAAGCAACGACAACTTGACCAATACTGATTCAATCCGAGCTTTTCTTTTTTCTTTTTTTAATTTAAAGGTCCATTGATCATGGAGGTGCAAAAAGTTACAATTTGAGCTTGGCATCCCAAACTTTGTACATGATCATAGAGATGAGACTAACACTCTATTCCTACGCAAAACAAGTGACAATTATTTGAGAGATCAAGGAGGATCATATATGATGTGGCAAGTTTTGCCGGTTTATTCTTAAATGTTGGTAAGCTCCATTTATCCGTATGGACCAGACCTCTTATGTTACTGGGAAGTTCACAGAAGAGATTGAAGGTCTTCACTCCTGCAACTTTATGACTTAGCACTGCTAGTCTGTCCGCCGGTCTATTAGCTTCTCGAAAATAATGGTTGATATTGAAGTCATGATCTTCAATCATCTTCAGGATCTCTTTTATTTGGTTGTAGATTTTCGAAGGAGGTTTCCACTCTTTTCTGGAGCACTTGGCTAGTATCAGGGAATCTGTTTCACCTATCGCCATATCAAAACCTTTGCCAGCACACCATTTCAGTCCAAAACCATAGCCTCAGCTTCTGCCTTCTGCAATGTTGCTAGTTCCAGCTCCTAAGGATATAATGTAGGCAAAAATGAAGTTCCCCTCTTGATCTCTGATGATTCCCCCTCCTCCACACTGCCCCTCTGCAGCTACCAACGCTATTGAGTGTGACTCTGAAAGAAGGAGGTTTGATCCATGCAACTGGAATACTTGTATTGTATTGGACAACCGCATCACAAGCTTGACAAATACTGCTCTAGTTGTCTCTAATTTTGACTGTTACTCCTGATAACATGCACAATACAATTTGTGATATTAGTACTAGTTCTATAAAGTGAGGGCCTAGTCCCCTCAAATTTGTTGCTACAACTTGACTTCCATAGCTCCCAACAAATAGTAGGATGTAGGTTCTTGGAAATGAAATTGGTGATAGGGCTGTTGGATTTGTGGTTCCACCAACTTCGTAGGATCATGTTGAGGTTGTCACTTCTAAATCCAATGTCCAGGACCCTGCAAACTTTCTCCAGATCTTCTTAGCTAGGTCACCTTGACAGAACAAATGTTTGATATCTTTATGCTCAACTCTTGTGTTAGAAAGGCTGCAACAGTAACATTGTGGGTTGAGGGCAATCCCAAGTCTTACAACCTTGTCGTCGGTCGATAGCTTGTTGCTGATAGTTCTCCACAAAAGGAAGGACATGTTAAAAGAAACATCTTTTTTCCATAGGTTGCAATAGATTGGATTTGGATCTCTTTTTTACCTGATAGACCTCCAAGTTGAACCAATGCTAAATTTCCCCGAGTTAGATAGGCTCCAGATGGATTTTTCATTGATATTGCTATCAATCTTGATCTCTATGGAGTTGAGCACCGTTTTGTTGATCTCAGGGAGCTGACTATTGAGATAGTTCCAGCTCCAAAAATATGAATAAAGACCTCATTCAGCAAAAAGCATTCGCTGCAAAGTCCAATGCCCAATTGCTGTACAGTAGAGTTGTATTTTACTAGTTATACCAGATACTCTATTTCACAGGCAACTAGCAGACTATGCACGACTTCTCTTGCCAACATGCTATATCTGTTAATTCTTTGGTTATGATGGGAATGACTCTTATTTCAAGGAAGAATACAATTGTTGAACATCTTCTCCAGATATTTCTTTCTCTGCTGATGGATGAGTCTTCTCAAGTTCGTTTGAATATTATTAGTAAGCTAAAACACGTGAACCAGGGGATTCAAATTGATCAGCTCTCCCAATTCTTTCTGCTAGTTCTTGTTTAACTTACAAGGATAGACACTGGATGGTTCAGCTTGCAATAATATAGTTCATCCCTCTATTGCGGAGTCAGTTGGGTCTTCACTTTTGCAATGACAGACTTGCTGCTCTTCTCTATGCTATACCAGTTCACTACCTAGTTGGATTAAAGCATTTTATCAAAGGATTTTATCCTCATATCCTGGCTATTTGCGCACTATCCAAGTCTATTTTAGGTATCCATTTACATATTTCTTCCTTAATGAGTCCGAAGGAAAGAAAGGGCACCTACAATGCAAATAAAAATTGAATGCAAGGCTATGGAAGGCTACTGCTCACCAGTGGCTCTCAGTGCTCGGTGGATTCGACTGGACTAGCAACAATCTGCTTCCTCCAGATATGTTGCTGTTGTTTACTTAGTATACCCTGGAAGGTCGAAGGTTCCTCCAGACATTATGTTCATTGGATGACTCCGCACATGCTAGTTTTCATCTGAAGAACTATATTATGATCCTCAATGGGGTTGTTTCTTTTCTTGGATTGGTAATGTGGCACAGTCTATCTCAGGTATTAACGGGTTCATTTATAACTTGTGTTTTGCTGGGGTGTTCTTTCGAGCGATACAGTATAACTGGCTAGGTGAATTTTGGTGCATCACTAGCTTTTTTTAGTCAAGTTGCTCATGATACTATAAATGTGAAAGAAGGGGCCTCTTAGGATACTCGAAACTGTTATGAAATCACTGAGACACTGAACAGACATAATTATTTCAGTACCATGATAATTTTAGTGGATGCAGCGTTAGCATTATGGAGATTATTCATTCCCTCTTATTCACTATGATGAAATTAGTAGAAGAAAGATATGCCAAGATATATATCTGCTTTTGAGAAATGAGGAAGAAATGTGTTCGCTGTCATGCTAGAAGAAATGACCATTACTGGTGCAAGGTTTGATATTGCCAGAATTATCCTGGCACTCATCATGTTAGTGTGGGGCCCCATTGAGAAGAAGTCCAATAGAATTACAAACAATGAATTATATTAGTGAAGGTTCAGCAGTGTATTATGTTCCTATGGTGGCAGATTGTGCCTTGAGACTTCCTTGGCATGAATTTGATTCTGGTGATGTATTCACCATGCACAACGAAGCTGAGAAAACTCGAGTATGAATTCCCTGTCTTGAACCTTGAGGACAAGGTTATTATTGAGGGCGCGAGTATTATTTTGGACTTTACTAAGGGTTGGGTCTGGAAAGCATGGACATCAACTTGGGCCTGCATATAAATTAAGATGCAGTACTAGGTCTGACAACCCAGTAAAAGATTAGAGATTATGATGAGGGGAGCCTGGTCGACTACACATGACTTGGGCTATAAAAGGAAAGCAACCACAGATGGCGGGGCATTGAAGAACTTGTATCTTTATTTTCTTGGCTAAAGTTTTAGCAGTCTGGAACTTCTCTTTTCTGTTTCATCTTGTACTGCAGTACTAGAATTCATCTGTAGCTTTTTCAGTAAAGATGGATCCATTACACAGAGCTAGCTTCATCTAACATATGACTTGACACCTTGATGAATTGAAAATTTGATTTAATCATCAACTAGCATGCACTTGGTTGTTCATGGAGTTCAGTTGACCATCTAGCTCCAACTAAATCCAGTTAGTACTGCCCATTGCATGTATGTATGTTTTTCTCTTTCGGATATGGCAGAGTGAAACCCCCTCACCCACCCCAAAAAAATGAAAACAATTGCCTAGGAGTCCTTTAGGAAACTGCTTGTTGTGACTTGAACTCTTCATCTTTTTGGTTGGAAAGGAAGTGCTCTATCTACTGGAGCAATCTCACTCATCTTCCCTGCTCAAATTTTTACTTTTCTGCATTTCAGAAATTATAATATTCTCTTGTTTATCAGGTCCTACTGGAGTTGGCTAGGAACAGAAACAAGATTCCATTGCCGAAATCAATTGCTGGGTCTGGAGTACCACTCCCTCCTGAACAAGATACACTGATCAACCCTAACTATCAGCTAGCTATTGCAAAGAAGCAAACTAACCAACCAGAAGAAACAGAGGAGGACGAAGAAAGCGCTGATCCCAACCCAGCTCCAAGCAAAAATCCAACTCTTTCTCATGAAAAGACAGACTTACCTCAAGGTACTCCTCAACGAGTATCCTTTCCCCTTGGCGCCAAACGTCCAAGATGATGTCTTATGCTTGATCAGCTTTAGTCACAAGAGCCTTTGTAACCGCCTGCCTATGTATTTAATCGAAGGCATTGTATACTTGTTGTTTGAACATGAAGTATGAAACTTTAAGATCCTTCTGTAACACAGTCAGTATTAGTTTAAATGCTCTCCTTCCAGTATTTATTAGACACAATTAGCAGAGAGTTGAGCTGTAAAATGAAGAATTACCTTGGCATTATCAATAGTTTTCCAACATATTCATTTGATGATGGTCATTATGTGTGGGATATGCTTTATTCTGTGTCTATTGTCTATACTAGCAACAGCTATGGATGAATCGCATGATCAAATCAAATCTTTTCTTTGAAATCGTATGATCAAATCAAATCTTTTCTTTGCAGTCATATGATCAACAACTATGTTTCATTCAACATGATCACGAACGAATTCAGAGTATTGCATAAATAAAAACAAACTGTTGTTGTAGAACAAGTCAGCCAAAAGTCCTATTGTCTAATTTCACTACTGGCTGCTGCAAAAATGAAAGCTAACAGTTAAAAGAAGATTTGGCCCATGTTTGGAGTTTGCATCACTTCATTTTTTCTTCCTTGAACAGAACATGACAATTCACACGAGGATCAAACTTTCTAAATTCAAGCTTCGTCTGATTTGTTATAAGTGTTTTGGTCTTCTTCTTCACATAGAAAAATCCAGTTCCAGCAGTTGAAACAAGTCTCACGAATAGAGCGCCAGCCTTCTTCTTGTCACCCATTAGATTGTTTGGTAGAGACAACTGAAAAGAGAATAAAGTTTTAGTTTTCCAGATATATAGAGCTGAAGGCTGAAAAACTAACGATTATCACAGATGAGTTTACACTAATAAAGAATCTTCAGTTTGGAGATGGTCGTTCTCAATGGTTTAGGTTGGACAGGCACTAGGCTCAGTGGCTAGAGGAGCTACTCAAATGTTGATACTTGATACTAACACCAATAACAACTAACAACTATGCCTCTATCCCAAACAAGTTAAGGTCGAATACATGAACCCTCTCACAGAAAAATCTGTCTAATGCCAACCCTTAGGACCTACCATAAACCTTTGGAACTCAGCATAACAGGCACACCCTTTTACCCTTCACCACTTAAATACTAGGTTTATGCAAAAACACAAATAAAGCTACTTATCACATTGATGACCAAGAAATTTTACAGCTTAGTCAATTATCGTTTTTCATTCCAAAACACATGGACAGTATATCCAAACATGCACAGAAACACGTTTGAGAAATTCTTCAATTCTTCACTCCCATGACCACATATAAAAACACACACAATATAACAAAACAACACCAGCATTATAGTAAACAATCACAAAGATGTACAATCATTGTAGTATATATAGAAAGAGCCCGGTTTGTTTTAGCATTTCCACAAACAGCTAGCGGCGAAAGCTCCTCACATGTTAACATACCCATCCTCAAACTCATTACTTCACTCGGGAAAAGGGCAACCTCATACTCAAGGCTCGAACTTAAGAGGTACCTTGTTTAACAGTGAATATTATTTCAACTACACAATGCTAAAGATTACATTTTTCTTTACGATACAAGCAATCTGCAGATATTATAGTTCTACTGTTAAGAGTTTACTCCATAGTTTTCAAGTTTTAGTTGCTCTTCTTCATCTTTGAGAAACACACTAAGAAAACCGCCGCTACAGCAGCACGTACAACAGCTATATCCACCACCAAATTCTCACCACAAAAGTTTACATTTTCTTCACACACTAAACCACTAAATCTTACTATATCGAATCAGCTACCGGAGAAACTAGAAAGCACCAAAAAACAAACCGAATTCACACATTCCAGGTGAATGAATCTCAATTAAGACGAATAAATGTATCTAACACGCTAGAATCGCACATCAATTTCAAAATTGGGGGAAGATACAAGCAAATATCAAGCACAAAAAGGAGAATTCAAATCAAACTATAAACGAAAACAAGAGGATTCATAGGAGAAAACTCACCGATGTTAAACGAAGAAGAACCCTATTGAAATCACCGCAAAAAGACGGAACCTTGGAACCGGCCCAATATATATGTTACTCCATTTCTTAATTTTTTTTTTACGTGATACAGATAAAATCTTAAATATTATAGGTTACGAATTTAAAATTGTGATTTATAATAAGTTTACTTTATGTGATTTGTAAAGTTCACCTCATATAGGTTCAGTATGCTTCATATATAGATTACAAATTTAAATTGTGAAAATAGTTATTTTAATATTTGCATTAGATTTTATATTGTGTATATCACGCTTTTTATGATGTAGTTTTTTTCTAAATTCATATTAACAAAATGCTTTGTGAATCGAATTATCAAATTTTATTATAGCTTTTGCTTAATTGCATTTATGTGGAGGCAATAGTTATAAAGTAAGAATCACCACAAGTAGTTTCTCCATGTTTTTTATTTATTTGGTTCATAACATTCATGTTGGCTTTTAAGTCTTAAATTTGAACTTTATTAGGGTACCCTATGCACAAAGCTACATTAACAAAAAGAATTTAGCCAAACTCAAAAGTATTTACTTATTTCTTGTATTTTAGATTAGAGATTAGAAAATATACTAAACATGTATAAATGTTAATTATAAAATCAATAATTAAAATAAGTTATAGATTTTGACAAAATTCAAAACACATAAATATCAAATTGTGATTTCATCTTGCATGTGTGTGAGTGAATTGGTATAAATTTACATTTTTTTTAACATTACTCATTTAATAACTCAATACATGGACATTATGGACATTATACAGGTAAATTTTTTTTACATTAAGTTAAGCTGGTAAAATTTATCTGTTTATTTATATAAACTATATATTTTAAAAACATTTATTACATTTACAAGATAATTTGAGCGGATTATTTTCTTATAAAATAAGTATACTCAAGCTCTTTAAAAGAATATTATCATATTACCCTTCGGGATGGTCAAGTGATTTGGGTTTTCCATGTTAGAGGTTTCAAGTTTGAAACCTCTTGCCAGCGAAAGCAAGGGATATGCCTTTTGGGTCTCGTCACACCGAGCTTGCCTAGTGCGAGTTAGGTTTCCTATATGATTTACAAACTATTGGATAAAAGCGAGGGTGTTATTTAGTGTGCGTACGAAAGATAGCGACTACTGATTTTCTTTATCAATAAAATATATTATCGTATCCGTGTTCGAATAGAGAGTTTATAACTAGGCCATCACTAACCAAACAAAAAGAGGCCCAAAAAAATGGCAGAGTCCATAGACTCAAAGCTCCAAATAGTGATGTTCCCATGGCTTGCATTAGGCCATATAATCCCATTTCTCAACCTCTCTAATGAACTTGCTAAAAAGGGTCACAAAATCTCATTCTTATTACCCAAAAATGCTCAAATCAAACTTCAAAATCTCAATCTTTACCCTAATCTCATCACTTTCCACACACTCAAAATCCCTCATATCCATGGCCTTCCATATGGAGCTGAAACTACAGCTGATGTGCCTAGATCTTTGGAAACTCTACTAGCAACAGCTATGGATGAATTGTATGATGAAATCAAATCTTTTCTTCAAAACCTGAAACCCCATTTCGTTTTCTTTGATTTTGCTCATTGGGTTACTGAAATAGCATTAGAAATTGGGGATATCAACACTATTTGTTATAAACTTACTTCCCCTGCTACATCAGCTATTTCATTGATTCGATCTCCGGAAAAGAGTGTTTTCATGGCATCAACTGCAGCTGAAAAAGTTAGGCCACCACCAGGTTATCCTTCTGCCCCCCTCACTCTCTTTTTTTCTGGAAAAATTTCAAAAAACAGCTATAGTTTGAGGTTTAATTAATAATCATAGTGATAGTTTGGATAGCAATTTTTCGTGATCTATATATAAGTTACGTATTCAAGCTGTGAAAGCAGTTACTAATGTTTGTATTAGGTAGACTAGACTGTCTACATCACATATTTTGTGGTGCATTCTTCACCCAAACTCGCGTTAGTGGGATGATTTTCGCACCGAACTATCCTATTTGAAGCAATTAGATGTCCAATTCGAGCCTATATGACATGACTGATCAATAGATCCACCTTTATCATATAGTTCATACATCTATAGCTTTTGATTAATTGCATTTATGTGGAGACAATAGTTACAACCACCATAGAGAGTTTGTATTTGTATTAGAAATATGTTAAATATGTATAAACATTGATTACAACTCCAATAATTAAATGAGCTATGGTTTTTAATTGCAAAATACAAAATTCATGAACTTTAAATTTTGGTCTTAGCTCTACATGTGAGTCGATTCTTATAAGCTTGGGTTTTCTGAACATGACTCATTTGACAACTCAATACATGGATGTCATAAATCTATTGACATTAAAAAGGTAATCTCTTTTTACAATAAGCTAATGGAAAATGGTCAAAAATACCCTTAAACTATCTGAAATAGCTCATATATACCCTCAAACTATATTTTGGCTCAAAAATACCCTTTCCGTCAAACTATTGGGTCAAAAATGTCCTTCTAATTAACGGAAATTGTTAAATGCCATGTGGATGCCAACATAGAATAAAAGGAAAAGGGTCAAAAGTACCCTTAAACTATCCGAAATAGCTCATATTTACCCTTAAGCTATATTTCGGTTCAAAAACTACCCTTCCTGTCAAACTTTTGGGTCAAAAGTGACCTTCTTATTAGCGAAAGTTGTTAAATTCCACATGGCCACATTGACTAAAGCCCTAAATCTTAATTACTCATTTTTCTCTCATTTCATTATTTTCCAGAAACGATTTCACCCCTTCTCCCTCATTTCGCGGCTAAGGTTTATAGTTTTCTTCATTGCTGGGTTTCAAAGTGGATATTCGTGGTTATAGGTTAGTAAACTTTTTTCTGATTTTATTGTGTTTACAACCACAAAAATCCACTTTGAAACTCATCACCCAAGAAAGTTATGAAACCTTGGCCGCAAAATGACGGGAAAGTTGTGAAATTCTATCTATCATACTTTGAAATCATAACTGTAATAAAATAAAAAAAAATATTTACTAACCTACAACCATGAATATCCACTTTGAAACTCAGCCCCGAAGAAAGCTACGAAGCCTTAGCTGTGAAATTAGGGGAAAGTTGTGAAATCCTAACTATCATACTTTGAAATTGTAAACATAATAAAATAAGAAAAAATATTTACTAACCTACAAGTGTGAATATCCACTTTGAAACCCAACCACGAAGAAACGTATGAAACCCTAGCCGCGAAATGGTGGAGAACGGGTGAATATATCATTTCTGAAATAATGAAATGAGGGGAGAAATAATTAGGATTTAGGAATTTAGTCTATGTGGCAGTAGAACCTTATTGACATGCAATGTGGCATCCACATGACATTTAACAACTTCTGTTAATAAGAAGGGTACTTTTGATCCAATAGTTTGCCGGGAAGGGTGGTTTTAAGCCGAAATATAGTTTAAGGGTATATATGAGCTATTTTGGATAGTTTAAGGGTATTTTTGACCCTTTGTATTTAGTCTGCGTGGCAGTGGAGTCATATTGGCATGCAATGTGGCATCCATATGGCATCCACGTGGCATTTAACAATTTCCGTTAATAAGAAATGTTTTTTTGACCCAATAGAATGACGAGAAGGGTAGTTTTGAGCCGAAATAAAGTTTAAGGGTATATTTGAGCTATTTCGAATAGTTCAGGGGTATTTTTGAGCCTTTTCCGTTAAGCTAGTTATGTAAAGATTGTTTGTTTGTTCATATAAACAATGTATTTAAGAATCTTTTATTTCTCATCAAGATGATTTGATTCTTTCGTTTGCATCTTCTTGATGCCTTGAAATGAATCTACTTACTTCATCCAAAAAAATGATTTGAGTCGGTCATTTCAGTATTAAACAAGCATGATATTCTTCATTGACCTAACATATTGCTCGAGCTTTTCAAAAATATTGTCTCATCTAAGAGACTAAGACCGTCTCCAACTTTACTCTATTTTAGTCTCTATCTCTATATTTGAAAAGTAAAATAGAGAATGCTCTCTCCAAATACTTTCTATTTTACCCTCTACTCTCCTATTTTTAGAGAGTTGAATAGTAGTTATCCAACTTTGGAGGATTACTATTCATACTCTCTATTTTTGTTTTAGAATATTGTATTATTACATCTATTATTTTGTGATTAACATATTATTTTCATATAAGGATATTAATTAAATCTCTAATATTCATAATTTGTTGAAAATGTAATATAACATTTTAAAAAATATATTATTTAGTATATATTACTTTCATCCCGAATAAATACATTTCAAATATTTTTTTAAAATTTTCATCACTTGAATGAATATAATTTGATATTATTATTAATAAATACTATGAAGAATGCACAAAATTTAATGAAAAAGTGAAATTTAAATAATAAATACAACACATAACGGACTAATTTAAATACAAGATACAGTACAACGCAATACATAACACAATTATTTTAAAGATCACAATAATAATTTAATAATCCGGTAGGTCCTTTCCAAACTTAACAATATTCCCAAAAAAATTGATGAATGATCCAGATAAGTTGTGATTGCGGTTGTGCTTGTTGTTGTTTTCTCCAGTTATTCGTAGTTGTTCTTTAGAAATTTAGAATAAAATATAAATCTATATTATATAAAGAATGTGAAATAAAATAAAATTTTATATTAATGTAAATTATATAGGGTGATTATTTGGAAAAAAGAAATAAAGGATTTAAAAGATAAATAATAATATTATATCGTAGAAGATTCTTTTTAGAAAGTAAAGTAAAGAATTGAGTTAGAGTAGGTTGTCTAAACAAAACAGAGAAATTTATATTTGGTGGAGAGTTAAATAGAAGAGGGTAGGGTTGGAGATCCCAAGGCAAAAAAAAATGGCAGATTCCATACACTCAAAGCTCCAAATAGTGATGTTCCCATGGCTTGCTTTTGGCCATTTAATCCCATTTCTCAGCCTCTCCAATGAACTTGCTAAAAAGGGTCACAGAATCTCATTCTTGTTACCCAAAAATGCTGAAATTAAACTTCAAAAATTCAATCTTTACCCTAATCTCATCACTTTCCACCCACTCAAAATCCCTCATATCCATGGCCTTCCATATGGAGCTGAAACTACAGCTGATGTGCCTAGAGCTTTGGAAACTCTACTAGCAGCAGCTATGGATGAATTGTATGATGAAATCAAATCTTTTCTTCGAAATCTAAAACCCCATTTCGTTTTCTTTGATTTTGCTCATTGGGTTCCTGAAATAGCAACAGAAATTGGGGGTATCAAGACTTTATGTTATAAAACCGTTTGCCCTGCTACATCAGCTTATTCATTGGTTCGATCACCGGAAAAGAGTGTTTTTATGGCATCAACTGCAGCTGAAAAAGTTAGGCCACCACCAGGTTATCCTTCTGCCCTCCTCCCTCTTTTTTTTTCCGGAGAATTTTCGAATATAGCTATAGCTTGAGGCTTAATTAACAATCCTAGTGATAATTTGGATAATTATTAATGCAGCTCGGGTTTGTGAGATTCGCTCTGTGTCAATAATACAACAGTTTCTGAATACAAAGTGAATTAATTTTTCGTGACTACACAGAAACATAATTTGAAAAGTCAATCCTTTACACAGGACCTGTTCTTCCTGAGCCTGAAAAGGGGCCTTTAGGAGAACATCAATTATCGAGTTGTCTCGAGAAATTCGATCTAGGATCAGTAGTTTCTGTACATTTGGGAGGTAATTGAAACTTGAAAAGAGGCAATTTTAAGAACTTGTCTTAGGCCTTGAACTAACTGATCTACCATTTCTTGTTGTTGTTAAACCACCTGAATCCCTTGACATAAGAAAATTGTGTGTGTGATAACAAGTTAACGGGGTTTTAAAATTTGTTTTTGCTCACAAGGTTGAAATGCAGCTATCTTTTGAACCCTTTATATAAAAACCTGACCAGGCAACTGCTTCCAGCTTGTTCGAAAAACAAAGGGGAAACTGTCACGCTTGTAACTTTAGTACCTACATTATGCATCATATAGTGCCACAATTTGCTAGTAAATTTGCAACTTTATTATGCTCTCTAAAAATGTGTTCAATTGGTGGATCTCCAGGTTACCCTTCTACTACTGTGGTGTTGCACGAACACGAAGCTAAGTTGCTAGAGTTTCTGTTTCAAGAATATGGCAAGGGAGTGACAATATATGAACGGTTGACAAAGGGAATGACGCTATGCGATGCAATAGCTTTGAAAACATGTCGAGAGATTGAAGGAACATTTGGTGACTACATCGCCACACAATTTAAAAAACCAGTCCTTTACACTGGACCTGTTCTTCCTGATCCTGAAAAGGGGCCTTTAGCAGAACATGGATTATCGAATTGGCTCGAGAAGTTTGAACCAGGATCGGTGGTGTTCTGTGCATTTGGAAGCCAATTGATTCTCGAAAAGAAGCAGTTTCAAGAACTTGTTTTAGGCCTTGAACTAACAGGTCTGCCATTTCTGGTAGTTCTTAAGCCACCTGAAGGAACAAATTCAGTAGAAGAAGCCCTGCCTGAGGGATTCAAAGAAAGGGTTCAAGAAAAAGGATTGGTTCTTGCTTGTTGGGTGCCTCAGTTGAAGATTTTAACTCACAAATCAGTTGGTTGTTTTGTGTCACACTGTGGTTATGGATCAATGTGGGAATCTTTAGCATTGTGTGATTGTCAATTAGTACTTTTGCCAAGTGCTAATGATCAAACTTTAAGTGCTAGGATGATGGAACAAGATCTTAAGGTTGGTGTTGAAGTGAAGAAGGATGAAAATGGTTGGTTTTCAAAGGAGAGTTTGTGCAAGGCTGTGAAATGTGTCATGGATAAAGATAGCCAAGTTGGCTGTTTGGTGAAAGAGAATCATAGAAAATGGAAGGAAGTTCTTTCAAGTCCTGGTTTCATGAGCAACTATATTGATAGTTTCATTCAGATTTTGTATGAACTTCTAGTTAAATAGACCTAGAATAGGCATGCGGTTGGAGTTACGGGTTCAATATGTATAAGAACGTATTTCAAACTTAAAACTCTGAATCCGCCTCTAGTTGAAAACAAATGTTCGTACTTTTGTCATACTCCAGTTTCTGAATAGATGGGTTGCAGTAAAATAATTGTACTAATGTTGCTCTGATGAACATCTTGTGGTGGTCTGATATTAATAATTCTGTTTAGTCTTGATTCCATGGGGAATTTTGAATTTTATGCTATACATATGCTTCCTGATATTATATATCCCAAAATTAAACCATCTAATGATATACCATTGCATCTGGATCGAACGTTTTAATGCAGTGTTTATGATTTATAGAACTTCGGTTCAAAATATTTTTCGTGGTAAACACTTTTCTTCGTACCAAACACATCCTCTAATAACACTTGTAAACACTCGAGAATTAGTGTAAATGGTGTTTGAAAGATGAGTGTTTTATTCATCATTGGACCTGATTAGGTCACAAGTAACAGTTGGGTTACCTTTTTTTTTTTTTTTTTTTCTCCAATAATATCGATATTTAAACCAAGTTGCAACGACAAACCAATTATTTGTTACCTCCAACCAACACATATACTTTAACAACTCTACTTATCAAAGCTTAGGCAAATGAAAAGAGAACACCTTAATTTTTTTTCTATGCTAGAGCTTTAACTCTGACATAGCTAAGTTTCTATCAACTTCATTGACTGTTAAACCACACCCTTGAATGCCCCCACATGTGCCACCAACTACAACTGACCACTAGCCAACAGGTACTTCAGATCTTCTACTAAATGCAACTGAGTTGTGTGGGCAGGGGTGTGTGAAAAGCATCTTTAGGATTACAGGTGCATTCAAATGCAACTGATATGCTGTACAAATCAAAAACTCCTTTTAAAGTTCACATCATTATGAATTTTCTGCTTGCAGACTTGGGGGTTCCCATATATACAATTGTCCCCAAAACATGAAGTCATGGGGGAGTTGATCACTGCCCACGATCTACAATGATGGAAGTCCAATGAAAACAGAAACTCATGAAATGTAAGCCTTAACAAGCTCGGTGTAGTTGCAGGTGAGGCCTGTCCTAGGACATGTGATTCTGCCGTCATTCTTCTTCGACATTTCTTCGAGTGCCTGCCATCACATAGATACAAGTCAGATTATCGCTGAAGGAAGCACAAACGTGGAAGCAAATAAAGGCATACCTTGGTGCTATAGACATAGCCATTAGGTAATACAAGGGGTGGGTTTTCAGTATCCATCAGTTCTTTTGTTATGTAGCAAACAAGCTTTGAGTGATGCTGTTTTGAATATGGTAGCGGCGTTGCTAATTTGCGGAAGCTCTCGTGTGACAATGGATCCTCCTTTGTGCAATCATCTTCGTAACAGAATCTATAGATTTGGTCAAGGAGAAGTCATGAACAGATAAATTTACAATTTTCCTTTGGTTCCTCTTTTCCTTTCCCCAATGGATATTAGGAACTTTAGCCATGGATGGCAGAGGGAGTTCGAAATATCAGCAGTTAGTAAATCTGAAAATCATACAGTAAACTACCCTGATTATACCATCACATATGTAATTGAACGTGATTTTAATAGTAAACTACAAATTTGTATAGTGACCATCTGTATGCAATAATTCCCTAGCAAAAAATCATGTGTTAAGGATACGGAGTTTTAAGTGCAGACAGCCCTGCTTGCAGATATATATTCAGCAAAGGCTCCAGAGTCATGCCATATAACTTGCAAAACTCTTGTTTGAATTGATCAATCAGGTAATCCCACTGTTTCGAATCAAATAAAACCTATAATAGAAACTGAAAACTGTCAAGTAACCTCCTGTTGGTGCATAATTATCGTGAACTGTTTGTATTCTACTCAAGTGTGATTCTTCATATAAAGCAGACAATCATCTCACAAGATCATGAAGAAACACAAGACCAATGAGGAAAAGTGAAAGCAAACTGACATAAGAATTTCCATACATGATATCTGAGAGTTGCAGAAGCAATACATAAAACATGCATACATTATTACATATAGTAGAATAGTCCATTTTTCTAGTAACTCATTGCTCTAATTTGTGCATATGCGACAAACTTACACTGCAATAAATAATGAGTTACTAGAAATATGGACTATATGTAATAATTCTTGAAAGCATAGATGGTGAAAGAGTCGAACCAGATTGAAGAAACTAATTAAGAATTCTAAACTCATGACATTCCGACAAAGAAGTGCAAATATACAGAAAACAAGTACAAAAGACCTTTACCTTGTAAGTTGTACATTCAGTATTACTCTTGAAAGCAAGTGTCGCCAAGACCCGCTGCAACTCTTTCATGTGGGTAGAACCCCAAGGTGAAAGATATTTCCGAGCATATGTAATGGCCCGCATCATGTTTTCAGATCTTACCAACTCTATGAACTCTTGCAGTCTCAACTGGAATTCAAATTTGCTCTGTCAACAATAGAAGCAATCAGCACCTTGCATTTGCAGCACAATGATCCAAAACGCAGTACTAATACCAAAATCCTTAGGGAACACTCAATCCAAAGATTAACTCCTAAATTGGAGTTGAAAAAAAATCCTCCCATCTTCAAATGCTTGACATGTTCTGCCTTTTCACCATTTTGAAATAAGAAAAATTGCAACTTATGCATCTTTTTGTATATCTTTGTACTATCTACATTTTAATCAAAAATAATTAATCAAGAGTGTAGTTTCAGAAAAGGGTCAAACTAATCATTGATATAGCAAAACATGTCAAATAAATTGGCACAGGTGGAGTAAATACACAGATACTTTACTCGGTTTTAGCTCAATGACATGTAAGTTTTGACAACGTTCTGCAGAAGCAATCCAACATCTATTCATGAACAGAGCCTAACTTAGAGACTCACAGGACCTAGTCAACTAACAAAATTACTTTCATGACCATTCATCCTTTTTATTTGACAAGTTTCATGATCATTTATCCTTCTGACATGTAAGACTTGAATGAAGCCTGGTATAAAGGGAAGAGCAAACTTTGTAGATACATCTGACTTCTCATCCCAAAGTATGCCACAAACAGAGATAAGAGACCACTGAGTGCATGACTGTCTGTAGCAACTTCATCCAACAAAAAGGGGATGGATTTCCGTATTACAAGCTCACAGCTCATACAACTTCATATCCAGGACAAATATAAACACAAATTCCAAGTAACCATCCAGTTACATCTCAATAAAATGAATTAAAACTATTTGAACCTACACCCTCTCTCATATTTATAAGGTAAAATATCATTGAAACAGGACCAAGAAGGTACACAGGGATACAAGAAACGTAACAAGACCCAACCAGACAATCTGCCCCTCCTCTCTACTCAACAACTCCAGAAAATCCTTACAGAAAAAGAATGTACTATGATTAACCATCTCAATCAAAACAACAACAGGATTCACAATTAGCCTCCACCAAAGTTGTTACGCCGCCAATATGCTTTGCACTACTAGTCTAAAGTGCAATGGCTATTGGTATTACTACTGTCGTTATGCCTTAACAACTCTGCTATCACTACTACAATCATCATCATTTAAAATCAAAAGGCATTGTATTGGAACAGCAATCAATGCATTTGATGAGCATCATCCAATGTCAGATACCATTTTTAAGCTTTGATCTCCTGAAGCAAGAAGTAAATCATAAAACTGTACCACGCATAAAACTGTTATATTGATAAGAGAAGATCAAGTGCTCTACCCATTGAGCCGCTGCTTTAAACACAAGACATTAACAAAATGACAAACCTAAAGCTTTACATCACGCAAGCAGTTCATGCCTATTCCAGAACTGTGTAAATGAGGTAATGCAAAAAGATAGTGATATACCCCCAAACCCTTTTTTATGCTATTTTTACATCAATATACCTACTATACCGACAAAAAAGGTTATAAACCCCAAACCATATCATTTTATCTGTGGATCTCATAACAATCTGATGGACTATGCTACACTCAAGAGGGCAGATGCAGAACTCATGTATGCTTTACCAAGTTAGAATTGAATCCCAACGCCATCATACCCTCAATATTGGTCAAAGATTACCCCCCACTCTAACTGACTTCACAATATCCAAGAATATGATAGCTCAATTCTGCTGGCATGCATGCTAATTTATGCTTCCATGCCATGTTTCACACTTGATGTATTATATTGGACAAGACTACCTCTGACTGACTTCAAAATATCCAAGAATATGAATACTTAATTTTCCTCGTGAGTATGCTTCACATCTGATGCAATGATCAAAAAGGAAACTGGAATCAGTGGCACCATGGATGGACTGCTGTTAGACAACTCTTAAAATCTATTCTACACACAATATACAATATACCAGGTCAAGAAGATCCATCTGCTTAAAGTATCACCGAACAGATAGTGACCCACCCAGGATTGCATTAAACTCTTTTGTCAATTACGCTCTCTCTCTCTCTCTCTCTCACACACACACACACACTATGTTGTTCAAGCCAAGGGGTTGGCAGTACAGATTGATGTTGCTTCAAGCTTCAAATAACACAACAAATGGATATCATTTCTTCAAATAACAGAACTTAAGATCCATTTAGATGCTCAATGCACAGCACATTGCACATTTTCTTGAGTTACAAGTCCCTTGAGTAAAAAAATCAAGTATCAATCAGGCATCGTCAGCTAGCTGCATACGACCTTTTGCATTGTCAGCTCAAAGTAGAAGAGACATTTTAAGACACTCCACAGAAAGGTGAAGAAGTATTATTCTCTTCGTCACTTTGATCTTTCTCAATGAACATATGGAAAAAGGTTGTTATTATGACTTCCACTAGCCCACTGAACTTTTTTTTTTGGTTCAGTACACAAGCACACTGCACATATCAACCGGGTTTAGATTTTGCGAGTTCAAGCTCAAGAATTTCTAATCAGTATGTTGATCGAGATGGCCCTTCCATGGACCCATGCATAGGGGAAACTTTGTGCACCAGGCTCCCCTTTTTCGTGTTAATCAAGAATGCAATGAGAAATTACAGATATATCAACACATCATTTGTGATTCCAATTGTCAATAAATTTTCCTCCCTTATCGGAGGAACTTCTACAAGAAACCCTTTTAGTAATTCATTCTTATTCCGTTGGTAAAAAGAAAACACATTTGACATTCCTCCCTTTTTCAGGACTTCCAGAGAATGTATTCTGATGATTATGTAGCTCCTCATCAGGCAATTGAGACATATGCATCCATTACTACATTCATCAATTCATCACGGTTTCCATCTTCGCAAAAGCATTACAGTGATTATTTAGCTTTCATGATTCAGAAATATACCCTACTAATAAAGAAAGAACAATATTTTCTGGTCTGAGTGACCACTCAATCTAAGAAGCAATTCATAGCCTTCCACAAGAGAACACTCTTCATCTACCTCTTTTCGCGACGTAAATTTCTGCAACTCAACTTAATGAAATTATTTGCCCACTGGCAGCTTTCTGACAGTCTTCCCTAACTATACCCATATTAAAGTTTCCATGATCTCAGCAGAGGAAGGATTTGAAAGAACAACCTAATCCATACAGCAAAAGCATGCATGACACAGCTGCCATTTATTCTGGAATCCATGACACATGAACAACCCAAGAGGTGATGGTCAAATCAAGGTTTCCTTTATCTCGCAGAAGATGCAGTCCAGAACGGACATCCCAATCTTTACAGCAAAGCAAGGATAGTACAATTAATCTCTGAAATCCATTGCAGATGAGAAAGGTGAAGAACGAAAATCTCAATTGATGTGCGTCCATCTTATAATCTTCCTACGGCATAAGCTAGACTGATTTGTCCAGAGAAATTTCCTCTTGATAAGGTTTTTATTAACAGTGGGATTTCCAGAGAAGTTTCTTTAACCCATGAAAAGCAACGCACAAAAGTTCAAAACTCATAATCCACTTTAAGCATATGATGCTCGAGATACCTTTTTTTTGCTGAAGGTGTGCTTGAGATTACCTTCATTCAAAAACCATGAAGTGAAACAAGTAGACCCAAGCAGAACTTCTGTTCACTCTATTGGTTTCAAAAAGGGATATCTGAAGCTTCACAAACGCTAAAAACCCATCAAACACAATGGGATGCCTTTCTCAATTGAAAAACCATCAGGCTTCACATAGGTTTTCACCCTTTCACTAACTTTTATCTATGTTCTGCACATTGGCAGCCCAAAATGTCTGCAGTCATCGAATGCTATCTGTGTCTAACATACACTAATTGAACTTTATGTCCATCAAATTAATCAGAAGGAGATCCACTCAACCCGGTAAACATGATAAGAGGCTGATCTGAGACTTTTTCATATTTTCTCACATTTGAGCTACAGAATTGAATAACATCTTCTTGAAACCAGAATTAGTGGTTAGCCACATGAAGAAAATATCACTTTTGTCGCTGATTACAATACAAACATAGAATTGTTAAAGCAGTAATAAGAATATTAAAGACAAGCTCAAAGAAACAGAAATAATCGTACCTTTGATTTCTTTAGCCTGGATTTGTTATCAGCACACCAGGCTAAAGCAGGAGTTACCTCCTTGTTTTGGAGAGCATCAATGACCTTTTTTGCTTCATGAAAGACATCAACGTCAACAAGATCCTAGAATAGAAAAGACCATACTTAATCACAACGGCTAAAAAATTTTGCAGCTAAAGAAATTCACAAGCACAATCGACTCTACAAAAAGAAGCATCAATTTGGGTAGCCGACATAGTTACTGCATTATTCAAGTAAACACATCATAAAGATAGATTAAACCAAGTGCAAGAACCAGCATCACCTAAAAGTTGTATTAAAATTTAACTACACGGCTTGAGCCTCCAGATCCTGTATGGATTAGGTTTTAAATGTCTATCTTAAATGTTATAATGAGGTCACATCAAAGTTCTCAACTATAGGAAATATTGCCTCACTGATGAAAACATGAAATTAACAGTTTGTTGAAGTGATGGGAGTAATCGTATACAAGGTGTACAACAAAGAGAGGTGAAATTGCAATCAAAATGATAGTTGATTCTCATCAGAAATTCATTTAAATACCAAAATGGAATATTGGTTGAAACCATACGACAATAACCCAAAATACTCTAAAAATATTATGGAAGCACGAATTACCAATTCTTGAGTAAAAAGTTCAAAAATAGTGGCTTCTAGTTTAGAAAATACATTTTTATATTTATGATGATTGAGTGGTAGAAATTGTCACAGTAAACACAACAAAGCAGGACTACGGGATTCTTTTTGGTAAAGAAAAAGCAGGACTAAATGGATTATGCATGCCAATCATGCTCACTTAATATCCTTGTGCACCCTACAGGCAAACAGATTATAGTTTGGCACCACGAACAAATTTTGTGAGTGCTATGAACCATTTGAAAAAGGTGTTGGCACCATTGCTATAATGTACTTTCTATAGGCAGAAAAACCAGAGAGCAAAACCACTCAACCACCCTATCGTTGAATTCCTTCTTTAGACCTTCCTAGTTGTGACCTCTCCCCAATGGATGAAATGTCCCCAGATCAACTCTGTTTTCTCATGACTTGCAAAAAGCATATTCCAGCTTGCCGTCCCAATTTCCCTATAAGTTTCGATCTTGGCAAGAAAGCCTCATTATTTCTATGTTTATTTTTTTAAAAAGGTTTTCCTTATACTTATAAATGTAGACTCGTACATGATATGTAGAAAGATAACAGATATATTACCACAAAATGGACATTTTTCAAAAAAACTATCTAACATATATAATGGGCAACTTAGAAAAATGAAATATACATGGAAATCCTTTTTCCTGAATCCTGATAAGCTAGGTCTGAATCTATTTTAATGCCTTAAATCTTCCACAGAGCTGGAATACTTTGGAAGAACAAGGCAACTACATCCAGAAACACTTGTCAGCGGTAATGTATCCGACCCAAAAAGACAAACATATTCAAGATAATTACTTAAGGTTGGGAGCAGAAGCAGCATCCTAACCTGAGAAAAGTAGTGCATATTGACAACAAAGAGAAGGAAAAAATGAATCAATGGAACATCATGTGCAAAATAACCTATGTCAACTTTTGTTCAATATCAAACACGCTACGGTTCTCGGAGAAGGAAAGATAAAAAAGCTTTTCCTTCTTCTTCGGTTGTTCCATAACAGATGAAGCAAAATATCAATCCTTCCAATGCAAAGTTGCATTGTTGTGCCTTCAATTTTTTTTGTCTTTCTCCTCTTTTCTTTCGTTAAATTATTACTCCAATTACTTTGGACTGAGATGGACTTAAATGGAGCTATACGGACAGTGAACATTCAAATAGCTGATCCTAACTCGCTTGGGATTGAGGCGTAGTTCTTGTATCATTACTATAATTTATAGGTAAGTAGGCACTTGTAGTCCTTCTGCCCGACATTAGTCAGTTAAATAAAAACAAGAGCTAGTATTGCCCTTCCCAAATCCACCTATCGCATCAATCGTCACCCAATAAGGGGAAAAGACGATACAAAACCACAGAAAAACAAGAAACTAAGAAAAGTACAATAAATTACATTTACTTATGAAAACCGGAGAAAGCCAGAAGGAATTCTTCCCTTCTCAAAAGTACTAAGAATTTTATTATTGTAACCCGAAGGGACTGCTCACAGAGAGAACTAGTAGAAACTAAACGTAAAATGTACAGAGATCAATGAAGAAACATTCGTATACATTCATGAAGAATGAACTTGTTTTCAAAATTATGTTTGGTAGATGTGAAAAGGAGAAAGATGAAGAAGAGGCAATACACATTGGTCTCCTGTTCGATAAGGAAGTAAATGTGAAGTTTGATACCCCTCCAGAAAAGATTTAAAGAGGATTTAATTTCTCAAAAATAGATCAAGAGGAACTTACATATCTATTCACTTCCTCCTAATCCCACCAAACATCCAAACATAAATGATAATCCTCCATCTAAGAAAAGTAATACAATATAGTTCTATTTCTTTACCAGTCCTATTCCCTTGATGGTTGGCAAACACACTTCTAAATTGTACCTCCTAAACAACAAACAACCATTGAAAGTTAAGATAAAAAAACGAAATATAGTTGTTGTTTTTTTTAATCAGGGAAACAATTCATAAATCAAAAGACCAAAATCAGCCATATACTAAGACGTACACCAAACATTAAACAACCGACGTCTTAAGTATAGTTATATGCTAGATCCAAGAAACTTGTCAAACAAGGGGAGCTTGTGTGACTCAAAAAACTGGAACAACATGACCCTTTAACCATGATAAATAATACCACATAATAAACGGTAAACGAACAAAGAAAACCCACCTGGATATTGCTGCTTTCAGCAAGCTTTACAGCAGTGTTATAATATGACATCCGCAGCATGTAATCCACCAGTATCCGCTTCAAACGGGTGTTATGCCAGTCTGATAAATTTTCTGGATCAGCAGATTCTAGATGATCTAGCCGTGCTCTGCATCTTTGCGCTTGCAGGTTCTCTGTTCGACTCCCCTCTTCCGACTAATTGTTCTCACAATACAAAACCATTATGATACATCATTTTTAACTGATTAAAAGGATTACTGAAGCTTTCAAAAAGCTTCGTGTTGGGTTGTTTTAGCTTTTCAAACATATTAGTCACCAACCGACTAACTAAATGAGTAAGTGGGATACATTTTAGGAACCAAAATTCAACAAAGAACATATAAATCAAACACACACATACACACCTATAGAAGCTTCGTTTAATTTATCCAATCTTATACAATAAAATGATTGTTCTCACAATATAAACCCACCTTTACCTAATTTGAACTGGTCAAAAATCACATCTGAAGAATTTCAAAGCTACATGTTGGAATGTAATCAACTTTACAAGATTTATCACTTCATGCTCTCTCTCTCTTACACACGCACACAAAATATATAGAGGAAAGTTTTGATTCCGTCATCCAATATCCAATCTTATACAGTCAAAGTGTGATAAACAGTTACAGACACATTTTTGGGTACTTCCTTCATTATTCACTAATTGAATATGATATATACACAATGGATAGGGGAAATTTCGATACCTTTCAATCCTACACAGTAACTGAACAGAATACCACACCTAATTATAGAAGTCTAGCTTCCATAATCAAAACTTACACAGTAAACAAACAGAATATCGTAATTGATCTACTCTAAGTACCTTTCTTTTGAGGCCTTGCAATCTGGATACAAGTGAATTAAGGTGATGTACAGCATCATCACGGGACATTTCAGATTCAGCAGCATCTGAAACTCCATTAATAACAGCGGAGAGTTCCTTCTCAACAATACGATGATTAGCGCGGATCGCCTTCTTGTAATGCTCAAAGGGAACACGAAGGAACTGGTGCTCCAATTTGAGCGATTCGGACAGCTGGTTCAGTTTTGACGAAGGTGCGTTAGGTGAGATGGCAGCAGCCACCGCCGCTGCGGATGCGGCGTTTGTAGTGACGGCAGCGCTGGTAGTGGTGGTGGTGGATGACGGCGAACTGCCGTTGGGAACCGTTTCCATCTCCATTAATGGAAGAAATCAAGCTAGATCGATTTTATGAAAGAAGGATGAGTTGCTTCGTTTCCAAATAGATACAACATCCAAAGTCCAAAAGGTACAGTACTACGGCGTCGTTTTGATTTAGGTAAATTATTGTATCTTTTAATTTTAGAGTAGGTGGGATAATTTCATTCTGATTCTCGAATTATTACATATCTTAATTTTGCGTCTAAAAGCATGATAATTTAATCTAAAGATATTATTTATTAGATATTTTCAATTCAATTTTATATAAAAGAAACTTTTGTTTGCATTTTTAAACATTCGTTGCATAAATAAATAACGAAAAATAACATTTTTATTTCTTGAGCTATTGTAATATTTCTAGTTTAATACTTTTGGTATGTGACTTTTCATCTTTAATTGAAAAGAAATCTAAATTTAACATCTAAAAGACATTATAATGTATGTCAATCATACTCACTTAAAATTTCCGTACACCCAACAGGCAAACAAATCATAGTTTACACTATTGCTGAATTCCATCTTAACTTGCAAAAAGCATATTTCGATGGATCGTTTAAATTTTACTACAAGTTTCGATCATGGCAAAGAAGTCTCATTAATTTCTCAAAATAAATATAATTTATATGTATTTGCATTAACTAAGGAGCGTGTATAATTAAATAGTATAATTGAAAGTTAATAATTAACGAGAAAATCATGCTTATAACAATTATAATGGATCTGACATATCACAACTTCTTCTAAGAAAATAAACAAAACAATCAACATTCTCTTTTTTTTTTTACGATTCACCGATATTTAGATTTTTAACATACAAACTTGTACACTTTTATCAGATACATATGTATATTTATACATGCGTATATTTTATTTGATGCATATACACATAGTAAGATACAATGATAAAAATTAAATAATGTGTCAGATGATACATGTTAGCAACATGTATTGTCATATATAGCTTAGGTTTCATTTGTTTTCATTAAGATTAACATGTCTAAATTTTAATACACAATTGAGTGATTACGATTTTGTCTCTAGATTTGAACAGTAAATGATCAAGACTATTTATTATTAAACATCTGAATATAAGAAAAAAAATGTCAGTCTTTGATAAATGTTAAGATATTTAAATTATAAATTAATATTTTAACTTTGATAAAATAAAATGAAACTACATGGACTATACAGATACATTATAATAATAAAAGTAATTGTTAGAGAATAATATAGATTTTTTTTTTTAATTTCAAAAACACATATTTATGAAGTTGTTTTGCACTTTAGTCAAAAAAATTATTTACAATAAATTTCAATATATTTTGTCAATTATTGGTCAACAAGCCGCAAGAATCTTATTATATTATAAGTGGAAAAATTCAAAGTACAAAAGCTGAATTACCATTTTATTCCTACAATAAATCAACATAATATAAAACAATAAATAATACATATCATCCTTTAAAAGTTAATTAATCGTTTTAAAAAAAGATAAAAAAAAGATTAACTTCTATTTGTCATTCCTTTTACGCCCATTTAATTCTCTTCCAGATGTTATTCAATTTATTTGATTAATTATATCAGTTTCACCAATTGATGTGTGTGACCATCAAACTTCTCTCCAATAAGTATTGATTCTCTTAATGTCCTGTCATGTACTAATTAATGTGACCCTCAACTTCTTCGTTAACTATCAATGTAATTTATTAATTTGCAAGATATATAACAGCGAGTCATTCTAATAACATTTCATTGCTTTAATAGGGAAAGCATGACAAAGAGATCATATATTATTACAATAACAATATTAATTATATGTAGGTTGTGACAAAGGATTGTTGGAGTTACGTTGATACTTCCATTATATTGTCATATGTTAATATCAAGTTTCTTCTTCTCTATATCTATATTTATATTTTCATTTACAAGTTACATGCCTTTTCTATATCTATATATATATTTACATTTACAAGTTACATCCTAGAAGTAAGGATGCATATGTATAATTTTTTTAAGACCTCACTTATATAATTACATTAAAAAGAAATTCAAAAATCATCGAAAAAGAACTATATAAAGATTGGAAAGGGTTTTCATTTTCCAAAGACACTTTATAGTAGCAATTTCTTTTATTTTTCAAAATAATTTGACATGAATAACTACCAATAGGAAGTCTATCAAGTACAAATTTTATAAAATAGTTAAGAGATAAACGTGCAACGCACGTTCCTGAAACTCCTAAAAATGAAAAGTATGAAGAAAATAATTTGGATAATTAATGAAGTCGGAGAACCAGAGAAGCTTGGATATTTTTTTTGAAGAAAAAAAATATGGATTTCAATTTTTTTTAAAAAATAAAAGTGTCTTTGAAAGAGTTTAAATGAGAATAAGATATTTGATTTATTCACACCCATTAAGAGTTTTTTTAGTTAAAAAAAAACAAATGCACTCAAATATCTTAATCTCTGAACCATTCAGATTCACACTTCCATTAAGTGCAAACAAATGAGCCCTTAGATATAAGCATATATTTCGTCATATACATGTTCAATTAGTCATATACATTGATAAAAGCTGAATACATTATGTCTTACATCAGCTCACATGTACACTTTATTATATTCATGAGCTCTTATTCAGACGCACGTGTATATTTTATCAAATACATATACAGTTAATTAAATACATTAACAAATATCAGATACATATAATATTAACCCAAAAATGTACCAGGTACATAAATAATGTGTCAGATACAAGCGTAAGTTATGTTTCCACAAACAATTTTTTTGACAAAATATATTCATAATTTTTAACTTTATGCAAACTGTAGAATATTTTTTGTTTCGTCAACACTGACATCAAAATCATAATCAATAAACTGTGGAAAATAATAGATAGTGCAATTTTTGTGTTGTTTTTATAAGACATAATACATAAACATGATCCTTAAGTTGGCGTCAACGAACAACTATGCCCTTCAACTTTCAATGTGCACAAGTAGAAACTTAAAATATTATCAAATGGAACAAGTAGACATAAGTGTCTTACATGACATCATACACGTAGGATGCCATGTAGTATACAAAATTGTCATGTAGTGTGCCATGTAGGACGAATATGTTCATTTGCTCAAAATTTCATACAAATTTAAGTGTTTACTTATGCACACTCAAAATTAAAGGTCATAATTATTAATTTAACACCAAATAAGAGTTATGTTTATGTATTATGCCATTTTATAATATAATAATAAAATACTAAGCCTGAGTAAAAATGATCCACAAGGGTAATCCTTCAAAGGCATTGAAGAATCTAAAAGGCTCGTGTCTTTTGATGCTTCTATAATATTCATCAATCTAATTAAATTGATCTTCAAAATACACTATATATATATATATATAAATAAATAATAAATTTATGCAGAAAATTAGTGAAAGGAGAAAGAAAAATAATATTAGTCTCTTTCTTCGTACTGAATATGCAATAATAAACACAAGGGAGAAGGATGGAGAATGCTGAATAAAATGTGGGAGAGAAAATGTAGAAGAAAATGTGAATTAATTTTTAGTGAATGCATAAATTATGAAGAGAATCGATGGAATAAAATCATTAAATTAATTCTAAAGAATAAAGTATCTTAATGTTATTAACTTCAAATATGATATGAAATTTTTAATTAATGAAAATATATATATATTTATTTCCCTATAATTAGTTGAAAGTATAAGCAAAATAAGTACATATGGTATCAACATGTAATTTTTTCTTGAGAAAAAGGATCTTTGAACCAAAAAAAGAAAAATTACTAAAGAAAAAAGGAAGTAAAAATTGCCATTAATAAAAAAGGGAAAAGAAATTGAGATGAAAGATAAATAAAGGGCATAAATAAGAGAACTTTTGCAATTATTGAAAAATCCACAAACCCTAACTAAGATTTATATATATATGCAAATGTAAATGAGAATAAGAATTATCTCACATTATACTTTCTCCTCCTTTTTTTATCTTTGTTTTTTTTTCACTCATTTTTTCCTCATTCAATACGCTTTTTGCTGTTCAAGAACAATGGAGAAGGTTCTCATTTGCTTCCTATACATATATATGTATCTGTAGGTATGTAATTGATCCTTTTTTTGTTATTTTCAGGTAAAGGTTTGTTTTTTATTGTTGAATTTTTGTGTTTTCGTCTTTTTTTTTTTATTTGAAACAGTATTTGATGAGTGATAAAATTGGTTTTGTTGTAATATGTGGAGGTTTTTTCGATATGGGGTTTTATGGAAATTGATTAGTTATTGGACTATTTGATTGTCTTTATATCGTGTCGAAACCAATTAGTTGTTAATAGTAAATTAGTTTGTTTGATTTGTTGTTTTTGGAGGGCTTTTACCCTTTGTATTGTATTGCATTGTTAGATGCAACATTTGTTTTGATTATTTTATGATTTTTTGCTCTCTTCTTTTGAATTGTATTGATATTTTGGCATATCTGGTTGCAGGGTGCTACTAGAGGAGTGTGATTTATTGTTTGAGTTGTGTTTTATTACTTGATTGTAGCTTAAGCTTTAACTGATTCTAGAATTATGCCAGTTTTTGGGAACAAAGAGGTTTTAAATCTGATTTCTTATTTGCAGGTGAAAATAGGTTTAACTGTTGCTTTTTTTTTTCTCCTTTACATCATGTTTTTTTTAGCCTGGGGCTCTTGCCTGACAGTCTAGTAACTCTTCTTCTGTTCTTCCTTATAAGAAGAGGTTGTGCTCTATATTCTATCTGCGTGCACCTATCCATCCTGAACCCTATTGTTCTAATGAAAATAAATCCAAGACCAAAGATTCCGGGTACGGACAAAGATCGACCTTGAATTATTGTGATAGTACAGGTAAATCTGATACTCCCAGTAAGTCTGTTCTAGAGGTAAAAAAAGAAAGGCCTTTGGGTGTGAAAGTTGACTCTCAGCCTACCATGCGATCAATTTTCCCGGTATCTACGGAAACGAATCCTTATACTAGTTTCGATCCTTCAAGAAATATTGAAGGTCTTGTGAAACTAGATTTGACCAAAAAATAGCTGGCCAGTAAGCTATAGGTATAACAAAAGTTTCTCTCAAGAAAGAAGTCATTCTCAAACAAGAGGAAAGCCATAGTGAACTTGAACTTCCTGCCCATTCAGGGCAAGTTGAACTGTCATTAGGCCCAAAAAAAACCTCATGTTTCTTCTTTGGATGATCCAGATACTAAGGAGAGTTGTCTGATGCGTGGAACTGTAAATCCTTCAATTCTTTCTCTTTCCTCGAATAAAAGGGAGGACATGTTCAAGGAAGGAAGTTGCAAAGTGGATTGAATTACAATGATGTTGATGATATTGCACACACTGATAGATCTAACTAGGATCTGAATACCCCCATGGATTCATGAGAGAGCTCTGGCGATGTTGTTCTTGTTCATGATAATACAAGTCAAATCGATCTGTTAGGTTAGACATCTAGTTCACTAGACAGAAAGGCACCTATTAGTTCTGCTTCTGTTATTGGTTTTGATGGTGATGGGAAGCAAGTTGTTGGAGCTAGTGAGCAGGAATTTAATTTTCCTATTTCATCAATACATCCTAGGTTACCACATAAGTCTGCAGATGGGCTTCGTCTTAGTCTTGGTAGTACTTTACGAGGGTTTGATTCCTCAGCATTGCAGTCATTATCTAAAGTAGATTCCTCAGCACTGCAGTAATTATCTAAAGTAGACTCCAACAGGGTTAGTCTAAACTCGAGTTTGCTGAAAAATCTAGCATAGGATAGAAACATGAATTCCCCTACTTGTAAAACTGTTAAGTCAGAACCTGTTGTAGAAGCCTAGGTACAAGCTAATGCTAGAATTGCGGTTCATATAGTTGGAACATTCATGGCTAATGTTGTAAAATGTGAGGTTGTGAGGAAGAATCTGCAGTCTATTGAGTTATCAACTAAGGGCCCTACGGAATTACTTGAGCAAGAACCAATGAAATGTGAACCACTCTAGGAAATATCCATGAATCAGATGTTATTGCGCCCCAATCAGTTGGAAGGGTTTTACAGCTTCAGAAGAGTTCTTCTTCTTCTTCTACACCGCCAATGCCTTTGACCCCTCAACAGGGATGCACTTCTAGATTGTCTAACTATTCAGATTTGTCTGTGAGTGGCGGGAACTTGTCTACTCCATCTAGGTACTCTGTTCATACTAATAAAGCTAATAGGAGTAAAAATACTCTCGATCAGGCAAATGATGATGTTGCTGCTCAAACTGCAAACTTGGACCTCAAAGAACTAAATGTATGCAGGGATAAAGTGGAGGCATCTGTTTCCGTGAGCATGAATATTGAAGATCACACGGTATACAAAAAGACAGAAGACACACATAATTTGGTTGCAAGTGGTAAGGGGTCGGCAAATGATGGTTCTGATTATGAATCTGATGGTCATCAGGCTTTTGCTGGACATGTTGACATTGAGAGTGTGGGGTGTGTCAGAGAGGATGAGGAATATGAAAATGGTGAGATCCGAGAACCAATGATGCAGACAATTGTAGAAGACCCAGTTGCTGAGGGGATGGATTCAAAAAAGAATAAAAATGATAATAAAGGCATTAATCTGGGAAGTCCATTATTAGATAAAGAGGAAACAAGCAGAGATGATGAGCAAAGTCCTATTGGTGTTATTTACCAAGGATCACCTGATCAATCAGGACTAGCAGATGTACAAGAGGGATGTGAAAAGGATGTCTTATGTGTCGGACCATCTGCTGGGAGAAGAGGAGCTGTCAGGAATGTTGGTGAGGCTAATAATGAGTATATTGGAAGATCTGATATGTCAGCAAAAGCCCTTTCATCTTTTCAAAATGCAGAAACACCTGTTAATACTACCTGTAGTAAAGATTTGTCAGGCAAGAGTCGGATCATCAATTTACCCCGTGCATCAAATGTGACATCTTCTAGTAATTTCAGACCTGTAACGGGTAGGTCACTGTCTTCAAGAAGTAAAAGAAAGATATTCTTATATGGAGGAGGAGAAATTCCATCTACGAAGGAATCGGTAAAGTTTTTTTTATTGCTTTGTTTGATTTTTAATTTTTTAATAATGCTGCTCAACTCTCGACTGTTTCTTACTGTGCTTTTTCTAGAGATGAAATCTATGATAATGGTTCTAAATTTGTGTGAGATAGGTCTCTAGATCGTTCATTCGGTAGATCAAGGGGGAACTTCATGTATGGAAGAGGGAGAGGCTCATACCGATTTCATAGATCACGTAGAGATGGGGATTCTGGGCGTGATTTTGAAAGCTATAGAGGTGCAGCTGATTATCGCTTTAGGCATAAATGTACAGTTACTGTTGGGGAGTATGAAAATGAACGTAATGCCTATGACAGTAGACTAGATGGTGCTGCCTCTGGTAGTAATAGGAAGAGGAAGCCATTAAATGATGACTTGCTTTCATTTCAACATCTACCTGCACGTCTACTATCCCCCAATGGAAGAGAAGATGCTGCAGCAATGGGCATTAAAATTCTTCGTAGAGCTCCTGGGAAATATCAGCCTAGGCAGATGCACTGGTGAAGATGGCTCTGAGTATGTTGGTCCTCGGCATAGCGAGAAGTTTGACAGAAACTTTCCATCAAATATTAGTGATCCCGTTTACAGTCACTGGCAATCTATGTATGATAGACTTGATGCTCATTTTGTTCAGGGTAATACACGGTTTACTGCGATACAGAGAAGTGATTTCCCTCGAACTCAATCTAAATCTCTTGGTAGATCCCGTACTTGTTCGTCTCCTCATAGGATATTGACGGAAGGATTGAATGGCCATCAAGATTCATCTCAGCACAGGTTACGGGTTATGTATAGGGAAGATAGAATGAGGTTTGGTCCACAAACTTCTTTTACTGATGAAGAAATAGTTCCTCAAAGGCTATACTTCTCGTCGTCTGAATGATATGAGGGATATGGATGCTATATAGAAGCACAAGCATCCCAGGTCTCTCTTTCTAACAGAAGATGTCCACCTGATCAGGTATTTACTAGTACCAATACGAGAGTTGAGATTTTAGATCATCGGGAAAGGGCTGATGGTGATGCGTACTTAGATGGGTCGATACGCACTGGTAGGTTTCCTGAGCTTCACAGTGGTGAAAGTACTAATAAAAGAAGGAAGGTGAGAGGCAAGGAGGACGTAAGCAAATAAGAAATTCTGAAGAGCAAGATGGTGGTAACTTTAGGCAGAGTAAACAACTTTGGCATGAAGACAAATTTGATGTCTCCAAATTGAAGAAAAGAAGCAAAAACATGTATGAATGCATAGTTTCCCATAGATTGAAGGTTTGATGAGCTATTAATCCAATAAGTGCTTTCAATCAGGAGATATTCCGTGTTTTAGTCACGCTCTCTCTTCCACAATTATTATTCATCTAGATAAATTCAGAAGTCTGCCTCCCTTCTATAATATGAAAGCATGCTGCTGTTACCCTTCTCTGTCTGCAAGGAACATTGAGATATCTTCTTTTCTTCAATCTGGAGCCATCAAATTCTTATTCATGCCAAAGTCGTTCATTCGGTCTCAGATTACCATCTTCTTGCTCTTTGACATTTCTCATTTGCCTAAGTCAACCTTGCCTCTCACCATACTTCCTTCTTTCATCACTACTTTCACCACTGTGAAGCTCAGGAAATCTACCTGTGTGTATTGGCTCATCAAAGTACACATCACCATCATCCCTTTTCTAATGATCTAAAATTTCTACTCTCGGCCTATTAGTTCTAGTAAATACCTGATCAGGTGAACTTCCTCTACTAGAAAGAGACCTTGTATGCCCGTGCTCCAGTATAGAATTTACGTCCCTCATATCATTCAGACGATGAGCAGTATAAGATGGAGAGTCACGCCTTTGAGGAGCTATTGCTTCTTCAGTAAAAGAAGTTCGTGAAGACGACCTCATTCTATCTTTTATGTACATAATAGGAGACCTGTGGTAAGATAAACCTTGACGACCATTTAATCCTTCCGTCAATATCCTCGGAGGAGAGGATCAAGTACGGGATCTAACAGGAGATTTCGACCATATTTGAGGGAAACCACTTCTCTGCATCGCAGTAAACTTTGTTTTACCCTGACCGAAATAATGATCAGGTCCATCGTACATAGACTGTTGGTGACTATAAACAGGATTACTAATATCAACTGGAAAGTCTCTATTAAACTTCCCACCATGCCAACTACCAGTATACACAGAGCCATGTTCACCAGCGCATCTGGTTGGGCTAATATTCTTGGGAGCGCTATGAAGCATTTGAATGCCCATCATGGCAACATCTTCTCTTACATTAGGGATAGTCGATGTGCAGGTGGATCCCGAAATGAATGCAAGGCATCATTTAATGGATTCCTCCTCCTATTACTAGCAAAGGCACCACCATCTAGTCTAGCTACTATCATAGTCATTATGTTCATTTGTAGATTCCCAAGCAGTAGCTGTATGATTATGTCTAAAGCAATAATCAGTTATACCTCCATAGTTTTCAAAATACACCCAGAAAACCAATCTCTACGTAATATGTGAAACCGGCCCCAGCCCCTCCTTCTTCCATGTATGAAGTTCCCCCTTAGCTACCAAATGAACGGTCCTGAAACCTATCTCACATAAATTTAGGACCATAACCATAGATTGTTGCGGAAATAGATGCCTCCACTTTATCACTGGATACATTTAGTTCTTTGAGGTCAAAGTTTGAATTTTTAGTAGCAATATCAGAGTATTCAGATGGAGTAGACAAGTCCGCACCACTCAGTTTTTACAACATTAGCCTCAAATGTTCCAGCTGAACGAACCGAAGTTCCAGCATTTGCTTGTACCAACGTTTCCACAACTAGTTCTGACTCAACAATTTTAAAAGTAGGGGAATTCATGTTTCTTTCCAATGTCCTATTTTTCAGCAAACTTGAATTTGGACCAAAACGATTGGGTGTCTACTTTAGCCAATGAGTTAAAACCTTGAAAAGTACTACCAAGACTAAGACAAAGCACATCTCTAGACTTGTGTCGTAGAGCAAGATGTATTGATGAGATGGGAAAATTAAATTCCTGCACACGAGCTCCAACAATTTGCTTCCCTTGTTTGGTAATAACATCCTCCGTGACAGAAACTTTTGTCGTACCTAAAGCTTCCTGGTTAGATAATGATTGTTTCACTGGATCGCCAAAATTTCTTGATGGCACGGAACTAGTATTAAGATGGATAGGCGCATTGGTCTTGCATCATTTTCATTAAAAAAGAGCATTCAGGATGGATAGGTGCACATAGATTAAACATAGAGGACAACCTCTTCTTAATATGAAGAAAACACGAAGACTTACTAGATTGCCGTGCAAGAATTCCAGCAATAGTTTTACAAGTAGGGGAATTCATGTTCCTATTTAATGCCAAATTTTTCAGCAAATTCGGACCAACACTGTTGGAGTCTACTTTAGCTTATGGCTTCAGTACTTAGGAGTCAAACCCTCGTAAAGTACTACCAAGACTAGGACGAAGCACATTTGTAGAATTTTGTCACATGGAAGGATGTATTGATGAGATGAGAAAATTAAATTTATGCTCAATAGCTCCAAGAACTTGCTTTCCTTTATCACCCTTAGAACCAATAACAGAAGCAGAACTAATACGTGGATTGCTGTCTAGTGAACTAAATGTCTTTCGGAAAAAATCAATTTGACTTGCATCTTCAACATGAACTACAACTTTTGTCTTGGATTCATTTTCATCTGAAAAATACTGTTCAGGACGGGTAGGTCCATGAGGATCGATCATAGAGTACCACCTCTTCTTAATAGGAAGAACATGCAAAGAGTTACTAGACTGCTGGGCAACAACTCCACGCTGCAAATATGTTGTGAACCGAGAGGGACATGTAAGGGACTATGGACTAGAATTGGTGGAGACTAATTTAGTTGGGATTATTGGGCCGAGTAAAATGTTGGAGTGTTATTTGGGATCCCATCCCAATTATCATTTGGTTAAAATGGCAAATGAGTTGGAAATAAGGGTTTATGCATATTGTGAAACAAATTGTCAGATCCTCTCGTCTCTTTCTAAAGTCTAATGTTCTCATCCCCATTCTTATCTCTATCTTTAGTTACTTGTTATTTCAGTATTTTGCGTTGTTATTCAATAGTTGAACTGTTGTCGTTGTAATTTGGATATTAGTAATTATATAATACTTTAGTATTTTAGTTGAGAATTCAGGTTAACTACAAAATACATGATGAAATAGAGTAATATTAAAAAACAAAGCAAGTATTACACAGTTAGGCCAATTTTCAATAGCAAATAAGAAATCAGATTGAGGCCTCTTTGTTCCCGGAAACTTGCATAATTCCAGAATCAGCTAAAGCTAAAGCTTTTCTTTTCATCTCGAGATGATATCAATCATGTCATAGAACACAATTGAAACCAAATAAGCCAAAATATAAGTACAACACAAAAGAAGAGAAACAGAACACTCATACTCATTTCAATCTCAGCTGCTCATTTAAAAAAAACGAATTTAGTCTCCCTTACTTTACTCGACTTCAACCTCTACAACTAGTTTGTTTTTCAGCTCCCATGAATTCATCCTTGACCTTAAGGATCAACAATCAAACCCCGGAAACTTTGCCTTAAGGAACTAGTAGTCTTCCCAAGTTGACTTCTCAGATCATAACATTCCATCTCCCAATGAGTATGAATGTTTTGTTTCTCTTCTTTTGTACTAAACTGATATTTTTGGATTATCTGGGTTCAATTCTGTTCTACGACTTGATTGATATTGTCTCGAGATGAAAAGAAAAGCTTTAGATTTAGCTGATTCTAGAATCATGCTAGTTTCTGGGAAAGAAGAGGTCTTAATCTGATTTCTTATTTGCTATTGAAAAATTGGTCTAACTGTGTAATAATTTCTTTGTTTTTTAATATTACTCTATTTCATCATGTATTTGCAGCTTGGAGTTCTTTCTCGACACTATAGTAACTCTTCATCTTTTGTTCCTTTTAAGAAGAGGTTGTATCTTCATGCACCTATCCATTCTGAATGCTCTTGTTCTTATAAATATGAATCCAAGACCAAAGATGTTTTTTCCGTTGAAGATGCAAGTCAAACTGATCTGTTACGTAAGACATCTAGTTCACTAGACATCAAGCCACTAATTAGTTCTGCTTCTATTATTGGTTCTAACGGTGATAAAGAAAAGAATGTTATTGGAACTAGTGAGCAGGAATTTTAATTTTCCCATCTCATTAATACATCCCGCCATATGACACAAAGTCCTTGGAAGTGCTTCGTCTTAGTCTTGGTAGTACTTTTCAAAGGCGTGACTCCTCAGTACTGCAGCCATTGACTAAAGTATACACCAACAATGTTAGTCCAAGTGGAACATTTGAGATTAATGTTGTAAAAACTGAGGTTGCGAGGTAGAATCTGCAGTCTATTGAGTTGTCAACTGAAGATCCAACCCAATAAGTTAGCCTGGAAATATCCATGACATCATATGTGATTGCTCACCGTTCAGTTGGAAAGATTTTGCCAGTTTAGGAGAGTTCTTCTTCTTCTTCTACGTTGATAATGCCTTTGGCCTCTCATAAATGATGCACTTTCTAGATTGTCTGTGAGTGGTGCGGAAGCTGATATTGCTGCTAACAATGCTCTAGGTCAGGCAAATGCTAATACTGCTGCTGAAAATGCTAAATTTTGACCTCAAATAACTAAATGTATCCAGTGATAAAGGGGAGGCATCTTTTTCCGTGAGTATTAATATGGAAGATCACACGGTATACAAAAAACCACAAGGCATACATAATTTAGTTGCAAGTGGTGAGGGGTCAGCAAATGATGGGGAAAAGATAAGTATATCAGCTGGTACAGAAGAAGAATGTTATGCTTCTGCTTATGAATCTGATGGTTATCAGAATTTTGCAAGACATGTTGACACTGAGAGTGTGGGTTTTTTCCAGAGAGGATGGCATATACGAAGACGGTAAGATCTGAGAACTAAAGATGTAGTCAATTGCAGAAGACCCAATGGCTGCGGAGATGGATTCAGGAAAAAATAATGAATCTTCAAGTAAAAATGTTCATTCTTCTCTTTGGAAATAGATACATGACTAGTAACTTGCTTCATTCATGAAGTGTGAGTTATAGGATAAGGGGTGATGTAATTCTTGAATGAATAAGAGTTACAAATCTAAACCTTGTCCTATAAAAGGGAGGACTTGGGGTCATCCAAACAACACAAACAACACAAGAAAGGAGTTTCTTAGATAAAGAGTGTAGTTGTTGTGGAAACCAATATCAGACTCCATAGTGATCTTGTAAGAAACCACTTAGGCAGTTGGGGGTGATAGCACTTTATCCTACTACTAAAAGGTATGTATAATTCTGCATAAATCTCCGAGATTAAATCCTTCAAAAGGAATAGGTGATTTTTCTTTTATTTATTATTGTTTGATTTGTAATTTGTATTTGTAATGCTGCTTGACTTTTTATTACTGTGCTTTTTGCAGAGATGAAGGTTTAGCTGATTATCGCTTCAGACATAAACGTAATGACTATGATAGTTGACTAGATGGTGCTGCCTTTGCTAGTAATAGGAGTAGGATTCTATTAAATGATGACTCCCCTTCATTTATTTATCCACCTTCACGTCGCTGCTGTCATGCTGTAGGGCATTCAAATGAATATAAGCCCAAGCTTTCGCACTGGTGAAGATGACTGCGAGTATGTCGGTGTTCAGCATAGTGAGAAGTTTAATAGATTCTTTCTAGTTGTTTATAGTCATCAACAATCTATGTACGATGGACCTGATTTTCAATCCGTTCAGAGTAATACAAAGTTTCCGTGATCAAGAGAAGTTGTTTCCTCGAATGCAATCTAAATCTCCTGTTAGATCCCGTACTTGTTCCTCTCGTCGGAGGAGATTGATGGAAGGATTCAATGGTCATAAAGATTCATCTCATCTCAGGTCTCCAGTTATGTACAGGGGATAGAACGAGGTCTGAAGAATCAATAGCTCCTCAAATGCGTGACTCTCTATCTTATAGAGCTCGTCGTCTGAATGACATGAGGGATGTGAATACTGTAAAGTAGCACGTGCATACGAGGTCTCTTTTTAGCAGAGGAAGTCCAACTGATCATGCATTTATTAGAACCAATAGGAGAGTTGAGATTTTATATCATCAGGAGAGGGCTGATGGTAGATATCCTGAACTTCATAGTGGTGAAAGTACTGACAAATAAAGGAAGTATGGCAAAGGGAGAGGAGAACCGCGCTATGCAAATGAGTAACATCGAAGAGTAATAAAGAGGTATTATAAGACAGAAAAAACAACTTTGGTTGAAGATAATAAGATTTTGCCATGGGAAACACTGTTTTATAGACTAATGTGTGGCTAAGATAAGATGAAATTAAGAACTAACAAGTAATAGTTGTATATAATATGTTTGAAACATAACACCTCGCATTATTGCATGAACGAATTATATAGTTTAAACATATCTTTAGCATCCTATATGATCAAACCTCTCAATAGATTTTCTTTAACAATAAGATTGAACATCTAGCGAAATTATCAGTTATTGTGTTCAAACACCTAGGAATATATATAATTTCGACATGATTAAACATTCTTGAAAGCTTCAAAATATCTTCAAACATTACTTCTATGTCTCAGCTTCTGAATCATATCAGCAAACATTTTTGGCATTTGATGAAATCTTTACTAACTTCTGTCCCGTGCTGATAGCGTATTCAAGAGTTTTTCCAAAAGCAGTTGTTTCAACCGTCAAGACTTTTTCAATATATTCGATTGGGGATCCTTGTGCATGAAGAAGTTTTCCAAGGCTATCAAAAAGGCATAATACCGATACTTCCCCTTCTACCATCATTTTACATTTTTGCATCTGTAAACAATAAAATACCATCTTGCAAATTTGTTAGTTTAATCACATGATGATTTCTAGAGGAGCAAGAAGAAAGAATTTTTGTTAGTAAATCTTTATATTCCTCGCACTCAAAAATATTATCTTAGAATCTTTCCTGATTAACAAGTCCGTAGATTCAGGAAAAGATATGACGATCACATTGCACATTCACAAAAGAATCTATAATATTATTTTTTGCTAAGTTTAATTTATTGTTCAAATCTTTGCATAAATAAGCAATACTATTTACTATAACATATATCTTTGAAATTGATAATCACGTGTAATGCACGTGTCATAAAACTAATCATCATATTAAAAAGTTGAATTACCATTTTTTCCTTTTACTAAATTAAAATTGGATTAATCATTTAACTAATACAAATATTTTAATTACATAATGGCAGAATTTAAGTCCTTTAGCCCTTTAATAATTAAATTATTATTTTCTTGATAAATGAGTACATAAATATTTTTTTTAATCTAAATCATAATTCTCATAATAGAAGAATTTCAAAAGTTATGATAAATAAAAATAAGAGAAAAGACATAAAGTCAACACAAAAGTTGTCCCGAATTTTCAAAAAGATACCTTAACTTTGCAACCGTCCTATTACCCCACTAAACAATTTTAAATAGATATAATTATATCATTTTTCGCCCACCTGACATAGACTGTGGTGCACTCTCTAAAAGAGAGTGAGCAACCTATAATAAATAATATAATTTTATTTTTGATAAGTACTTTATTATAAAATATATTTTCTTATTTCCATGTTATTTTAACTTGTTTTCCTTTTTATTTTTTCTTTCTCTTTCTTCTTTCTTCTTTTTCTTTCTTTTTTCAAAAATTCATTTGATCTCCATCCATTAAAGCTCCTTACTTTCAACGTCATCATTTTTATCGCAACTTCATCTTCCTTTTTTATTACTATTAATTTTACTCTCTTTTATCTAAATATTTTCTTAAAGTTCGAACAATTTGATAACTCATTAGATTTCAAAATGATTAGGAAATATCACATAGTTTTTTTCAATCTGATTTCAGTTATGTTCTTTCAATTTTTGGGAATTAATTGATTCTTTTAAAATTATCATTTCTAGTTTTGAATTTATATGAAAATGAGTAGTTTATGATACTTTCTAAATTTTCTTAGAAAAATAATTAATTTTGCTATCAATAATTCAATAAATTCTAAAAAAATAATATGAATTTTATAAAGAATTTACCCAGAAAAAGAAAAAGAAAATAAAAATATGGGAGTAGGGCTCAATTTGACATGGGGAGTAGGAGGTGAAGAAAGAAAAGACAATGGAGGAATGAATCACCTGAAAGTGGGAGGTGGGAGATGATGTGAAATTTAAGATAGATCAAAATTAAAAGTCAAAAAGTAAGAGAGCGAGAAATAATTTTTTTTTAAAAAGAAAAAACTTAAGATAAAAAAATTACATTTTAAATTGAATTAACACGTGTCATATAATGATTGGTGTGTGAATTCACTTGCTTCTTAAAACTTGGGTTTGATAAAAAAAAAAGGCATAATAATATATGTTCAAAATTGTTTAATGAGGTAATAAGACAGTTACAAAGTTAAGGTATCTTTTTGCGAAGCCGAGATAACATTAGTGGTGACTTTATGTCTTTTCTCTAAAAATACTGTATCCATCATCATGTCATATACCATCCATATACTATATTATTATTATGTTATTTTTTATTATCATATATCATCATATCATATTATATAATTGTTATTATGTTTTATACTATAAGTGGGAAGATGTTGTCTAAAGTTGGATTAAGAATATAATAATTAATTATTATTCTATAAGTGTGAAACTCTTAAAGTTGAATGACTCTTTAACTCTTCAAGAAATCACAATTAAAGTTGAATAACTTTTTAATTTTACAAGAAATCACCATTAAATTTGAATGACTTTTTAATTCTTCAAGAAATCACTATAAAAAAAGTCTCTTAAAGGTTATCTTCTAATGACAATATTGTACATTTGAATTTGAATTTGGTTTAGAGAGCATAAAGCTCTTATCATACTATATTTTTTCAAGTCTTTCGTTACATTTAAATTTTTTAATTTTTGCTATCATTCAATTTATATTCTTAAATTGATATATAAATGTTTGATCCCTCATATGAAAATATACTGCTAATATTTTGTTTTATGAACTTATGATGTAATATTTTTCTCAGGTATAAATCAGAGGTGATTTTTTTTGCAGACCATTGAATAGAACTTTTAATAGAAATTGCGCTTATACAAATGAGGTATGCGGCATGTCTCTCCAACAATTTTGTATTTTTTTGCATGATTACTTTTTTTATAAATTTGACGTACATATGATTATTGTATTTTTAATTAGATTTTAATAACTTAATGCATGTGTATTTTACAAAGTAGAGCCTCCTTGATAACTTTAGTTTAAAACATTGACTTATTGAAGTTTATTTTTCTTCTTTTTTCTTCAATCTCCTAGCTCCCGAGGTAAAAAGGATAACTAATGTTTCTTCCTCAATTACAAATCAGCATAAGAAATCGAGAAAATCTATGAAGAAGACATATTCTAACAAATGAGCTAATTTAATTTAATATGAAGGAGTACTTAAAACTCAAATATGAATAATAAAGTAAGAGAAAAAAGGATAAAAAACTTAAAATATGATAGGAAGTATGAAAAATAACCATGAACAAACTATTGGAATTATATGGTCATGCTACAAAGGAGAATAAACACACTATGTCATTTGAATGTAATATGGAGACAACATATTACTTGTTACAAGTACATATGGTAATTCAAATTTTGGTACAAATTGAGAAGGTGTCTTGTGTGTGTATCTTTTTTAGAAAGTAACAAACTAATATACTGTAGGTTTCGACCTAATAATATAAAAAGGTAAATTATTTTTCACATTAAATTTTGTTGTCCAAATTTGATATCTTATCTGAATATCTAATTATTTGGCTTTTACATTTTACAATAAAGAAGCCATTTATATAGATTGATTGTTCATTTATTTCATTTATATTTTTCATTAAATCATTTTTGAAATTCTTCATAATGTGATTTTAATAGTTTTTGTTAAAAACTCATTTTTGTTTGATGTAATTTTAATATAACTTCTACCATATATAATAATTTTGTGAGACTCACGTGCAAAACACGTGTTCAGGACTAGTATGATTATAAGTGGGAAGCTCCAAATTAAAAAAATTGAATTACCATTTTGCCCTTATATTAAATTCAAATGTTATTAAATATTTAATTAATTGAACACCGAATTGTAGAATTTCTATAATATTTTTAGTTGGTATACATGTGAGTAAATTAAATAGAAAAAAATAGAAATAAAAGTTATCCCTTTAAATAGATACATGTATATGGGTTATCTTCCAAATTAATTTATGTTTTTAATTAGTATTTATTTTAATTTTTTGTATACTTGACCTTTCAACTTTGTAAGTGAATCTTCATATTCCAAAGCTATATTTTTTTCCCTATACATACAAGTTTTTCAATTACTACTTTTAGAGAAAGATTTATATATAATACAATATTTGTTTATGGAAGATTAGAGAAGCTTTAATCAAGTGAAAAAAAAAATTTAAGGTAGAAAAGTTGAATAATCATTTTAATCTTATGCTGAATTCAAATGTTATTAAAATATTTAATTAATTAAATAGTAAATAGTAGAATTTCTATAATATTTTTAGTTGGTATACATGTGAGTAAATTAAATAAAAATAAAAATTATCCCTTTAAATTGATACATGTATGTGTTTCATCTTCCGAATTAATTTATTTTCTTAATTAATATTTGTCTTTAATTTTTGTAACACTTGACCTTTCAACTTTGTGAGTGAATCTACAAACTCCAAAGCTATATCTTTTCCTATAAATACAAATCTTATACAGAATTCTCATAGAAAGATTTATATGCGATACAATTTTTGTGTGTGGCAGACTAGAGAAGTTTTAATCAAGTGAAGAAAATTTCAAGGCAAGAGGATTTGTGTCAAGATTACATGGCATAATAGAAAAGTTGAATTATCATTTTACCCATATGCTAAATTCAAATGTTATTAAAATATTAATTAATTAAATAGTAAATAGTAGAATTTCTATAATATTTTTAGTTGGTATACATGTGAGTAATTAAATAAAAATAACATTATCCCTTTAAATAGATACATGTATGTGTTTCATCTTCCAAATAAATTTATGTTCTTAATTAATATTTGTCTTTAATTTTTGTCCTTGACCTTTCAACTTTGTGAGTGAATCTACAAATTTCAAAGATATAGTTTTTCCTATAAATGCAAATCTTTTAGATGTATTTCTATAGAAAGATTTATATGCGATACAATTTTCGTGTGTGGAAGACTAGAAAAGCTTTAATCAAGTGAAGAAAATTTCAACACAAGAAGATTTGTGTCAAGATCACAAGGCCTAATAGAAAAGTTGAATTATCATTTTACCCTTATGCTAAAATCAAATGTTATTAAAATATTTAATTAATTAAATAGTAACTAGTAGAATTTCTATAATATTTTTAGTTGGTATACATGTGAGTAAATTAAATAAAAATAACAATTATCCCTTTAAATAGATACATGTATGTGTTTCATCTTCTAAATTAATTTATGTTCTTAATTAATATTTGTCTTTAATTTTTGTCCTTGACCTTTCAACTTGGTGAGTGAATCTACAAATTCCAAAGCTATAGTTTTTCCTATCAATACAAATCTTTTAGCAGTATTTCCACAGAAAGATTTATATGCGATACAATTTTCGTGTGTGGAAGACTAAAAAAGCTTTAATCAAGTGAAGAAAATTTCAAGGCAAGATGATTTGTGTCAAGATTACAAGGCCTAATAGAAAAGTTGAATTATCATTTTACCCTTATGCTAAATTCAAATGTTATTAAAATATTTAATTAATTAAATAGTAACTAGTAGAATTTCTATAGTATTTTTAGTTGATATACGGTGAGTAAATTAAATAAAAATAACAATTATCCCTTTAAATAGATACATGTATGTGTTTCGTCTTCCAAATTAATTTATGTTCTTAATTAATATTTGTCTTTAATTTTTGTAACATTTACGTTTTAACTTTGTGAGTGAATCTACAAATAAAGCTATTATTTTTCCTATAAATACAAATCTTTTAGCAGTATTTTCATAGAAAGATTTGTATGCGATACAATTTTTGTGTGTGGAAGACCAGAGAAACTTTAATCAAGTGAATAGAATTTCAAGGCAAGAGGATTTGTGTCAAGATTACAAGCCATAATGTGATTATAGGGATGAATAACATTTTAATTACTAGAATATCAAATCTTGCTGTATTTATTTTTTCACTTATTTGTCGAGATCAGAATTATGATAAGACCCCTCCATTTATGTGGTTAAATATCACTTCCATTAACTTGTCTTCCAAAGATTTTAACTCTTTTTATGGTAAAAAATTGAATGTTTATTACTATAATTTTTTTTTCAATTTGCATTATCAATAAAAAACAGGGAAAAGATTGTCTTAGAATTTTTCTATTTTTTGTTGGTAGCCTTGTGCTAAACTTGCTCCTACATGTGATACTTTTTCTTTGTATTTGTATTTTTGTTTTAAGAATATATTTGACTGAAGGATGTATTTTTTGCTTTAGAAAATGAGACAAATACAATCATAAAAATAGTGTATATGACATGTAAAACAATTAATGCCTACAAGATATTATAATTTCAAATTATTAATAATTATATTTTTGCATCTTAAATTTTAAATATTTGTAAAGTAGTTGTGGATAAAATCTATAATTTTAGACAATCTTTATTAAAATTATCGTGAGATTCAAATCCCAAAGTCAAAAAAATAATACACCAAAATGCTTAAAAAGTTAGAAGAACTCTTATCCTTTGACCAAATATTGCTCCTATTAACTTTTTTAACAAAAAAAAATTAAGATATATTTTAACAAACTTTTAATTGTAAGAATATTAATATCGTCATTCTGGCTCTCCACTAAATTTAAATCTGATTTATTTAATTAAATATTTCCTTCTAATAAGTTTTCTTATATATAAATTTGAGTTACTTAATTGCATTCTACTCAATGAGAAGGAGAATTTCATCTTTTATTAATTAGTGTCAAACATTTTATCTTCTTGAAATGATAGTGTGCCTTCATGTTTGTTTTTGCTACTTTATTTTGTCTTTTAAAACAAATATAACATTACGATATCACTTGAAAACGTTTATCATTTTACTTTTCATATTTTTATTGTAACACAAATACTATTTTTTAAAAAATTTATGCGATTTTTTAATAGTTCATATTCACCGTTATGAAGTAAACGTGAAATACACGTGCCCATATACTATACTAGTATTATTATAAGTGGGGAGCTCTTAACTTAAAAGTTGAATTACCATTCTGACCTTATTTTATGCCTAAACTAAACTAAATATTAATATATAATTATTTTAATATTAAATAATAATTTTACTTAAATTCATGCATCTAGACACAATGGTTCAAATTCTTTGGGATATTAAATTTTCTATCTCATCGTTTTTCTACTTATATAATTTTAATCAGAAACGAGTAAATATACCCTTCTAATTACTGCATTCTAACTTATAAATATAAATTTAAATTCAACAAATGTTATAATAAAATGGATTAGATACGCCTATTAGTTTTGTGTAGTAGTTGTTTGGAGAAATTATTCATGTACCAAATGTGGATAATGAAGAGTTACAAATAACTTTTAGTTTTAATTTTAATTTATAATAAGTGGGGGTAATGAAGAGCCTATCAAACACACTCACTAACAACATTGTATATATTCTCTTCTTTCATCCAAATTTGCGATCATCTTGCTTTCTGTAGATTAATATGCACCATTTGTTAAAAAATGATTATCAATTTGTAATTGTAAGAATCCTTTTTAATTCTTGTATTTGTGTTCTTTATAATTTTATTCCTATATATTTATTTTCTTTTTGTTAAGAAATATGTGAATTGGAATGATTACAAGATGGATGTTCATCAAATACAAAATTGTAAGTTAATTTTGGTTCTTCATATTTCCATCTTTTTGAATTTTCAAATATAACTTTGTTATTGGTTATTATACTTCTGTATCTTTATTTCTTTTTATCTTTAGGATACAAGTATAATAAAACTAATCCCAATTTATATTTATTACTAACTATTTTGGGGATAAGCTAATCATGTTGAATCTCTCAGAACATTTTGGTAGTCTCAATCGTTTCTGATTAAAGTAGCTATCTTAAACCGTAACTAAAACAAATAACGGTCGCTGCTAAATATAGGTATTCGTGGCAACTAAAATCACCACTAAAACAATAACAAAAAGGTAATTATTAGTGGCAACTAAAACCAATAAGAGTCACCGCTAAAAGTCAATTTTAGTGGCAATTTAAATCACCACTAAATCCAATAAGAGCCGCCACTAAAGGTCCAATTTAGAGGCAACTTAAACCGCCACTAAAACCAATAACAATCGCCGCTAAAGTTATATTTTAGTAACAACGAAATCTGCCACTAAAACAAATAAAAGTCGCCACTAAAGATAAGTAAACAACCACAAAAACAAATAAAAGTACTAAAGATAAGAATTCATGGAAACTAAAACCGCCCCTAATAAAATATAAGACGCTGCTAAAGGTCAGTATTCATGGCAACTAAAGCTGCCACAAAATCAATAACAGTCGCCATTAAAGGTCAGTAGCTAAATCAATCAAAGTCAAATAAAAGTCGCCGCTAAAGATAGATATTCATGACAAATGAAACCGCCACTAAACTACATTTGAATAGAGGTGTGTGTTCTTGTGTTCTACGACTTGGTATAACTGTGTAATACCTTCTTTATTTTTAATATTGCTCGATTTCATCATGTATTTGCAGTTTGGAGTTCTTGCCCCTGGCAATCTAGTAACTTTTCCTCTGCTCTTCCTTTTAAGAAGAGGTTGTATTTTCGTGAACCCATCCATTTCGGATGCTCTTTTTCAAATGAAATAAATTCAAGACCAAAGATGTTCCTGTTGAAGATGCAAGTAAAATTGATTGATTACGTAAGACATTTAGCTCATTCGAAAACAAACCACCTATTAGTTCTGCTTCTGTTATTGGTTCTAATGGTGATAAGGGAAAGCAAGTTGTCGGAGCTAGTTACCAGGAATTTAATTTTCCTATCTCATCAATACACCCTGCCCTATGACACAAGTCTGCAAATGTGCTTCGTCATAGTCTTGGTAGTACTTTACGAGGGTTTGACTCCTCAATACTGCAGTCACCGGCTAAACTAGACTCCAACAGTGTTGATCCAAATTTGAGCTTGTGAATCGGAACATGAATTCCCCACTTGTAAAACTGTTGCTGGAGTTCTAGCCCGACAGTCTAGTAACTCTTTGTGTATTCTTCCTACTAAGAAGAGGTTGTCCTCTATTTTTGATGTCTACAAATGTTCTATGCTTGAAGGCTTGTTTGAGTTGTTGTATGGGTCCATGTTAACCAATCATTATAACCTGTAATAGAAATCTGGATACACAATACAGCATCAAAATCTTCAGCTTAGAAAAATCATGTTTAACTCTTGTATTTTTCATGAGTGAATATTTCTTGGGCTTTAAAAGGTGTGAATGGAAAAAGAAGAGCTATAACTTTTATAAAGAGTTGTGACTTTAATGAAAAGTTGCGACTTTTACGAAGAGCTGTGACTTTTAATGAAAAGTAGCAACTTTTACGAAGAGTTGTGACTTTTTTGAAAAGTTGGATATTTCCAAAGGGTTGTGACCGTTCTGATAAGACACGATAAGCGCCCATTCACACTATCCTTTGTTATCTATAAATAGAGGTTTTCTCTTATTTTTCAACAATGAATTTCTCATCTACTAAATCTTCTATTCTAAGAGTATTTTTCTACCGTTGAGTGGTTAGCTGACATCGTGATTTTTTAGATATTGATACACCGGTGAGTAAGATCGTTTTACATTTGATGGATGTATTTCGTTAACTTCGGGGACTTGCGGGAATGATTTTCTTGAGAACATACTGTGCATTCAGTGAACTCAATTTTCTTCTTTGAGAAAAATATCCTCAAAATGCATCTTTCTTTTCTCCTTTATTTGTCCCCACTGGTAATTTAAAAAGAGGGATGTAAAATCTCTATACTGACTATCCCTGAGTTTGAAACAAGACAAAGCATACGTAGGAATCACTGCTAGTACATACTTAAAAGGCATAATACATAAATATGCCCTTTGACTTGGCTTCAAATCACATTTATACTTTTCAACTTTGGGTATGCACAAGTAGACACTTAAAAAGTTGGATAGTTAAAGTGTCTGTTTTTGCATTATGAAAGTTGGAGGTCAAAGTTAAAATTTGAAGCCAAGTTTAAGGTCCAATATATGTATTATGGCTACTTGAAAGCACAATCTCTTTTCCCGCAATATTTGAAAAATTTAGCCTTCCATCCTTTTATTTTTGTCTTGACCCTCTCCTTTATAAACTCTAGCATCTTTTCTTGAAACGTCCAACAAAAGCCGGTAAACACAAATACATAGCCATGTTATTTATTTGTCGTTTCCCAAGAAACAACGATATCTCAACTTTCTCCTCCTCTGTCACATTTTTAGTACAACAGATATGATTTATGTAGATTAACCAATTTCCTTAAAATATTTGCTACATAACTCGCATTTTGGTTGTTAATAAAATTTTTACCTTATATACGATTTGATGAGTAATAAATATTGGTTTTGTTGTTACCTGATTTAAGATCTAGATATGATTTACTGGTAATGTTAAGATTTTTCTGTCTATTTTGCAGAATCTGATTATTTTCTCTGATTTTCCAGTAATTTAGATCAAGTGTTTTGAGGTTTGATACCTGTTAGTTGTTATTAGTAAATTAGTCTATTTGATTTGTTTACTTTATTAGTAAATTAGTCTGTCTGATTTGCTTACCATTGGATGATTGTTACTCATTAGCCATTGTCTTGTACTGCGTTGTTAGATACAATTTTGTTTTTAGATATATATTTGTTTTACTTCTTTTATGTTTCTTTTTGCGAGTATGAATGTTCTGTATCTCTCTTTTGGATTGTATTTGATTTTTTCCCATATCTGGTTGCAGGGTGCTACTAGAGGAGTGTGATCTTGTGTTTGAGTTGTGTTCTACGACTTGGTTGTGCTCGATTGATATCGTCTCGAGATGGAAAGAAAAGCTTTAGCTTTAGCTGATTCTGGAATCATGCCAGTTTCCAAGAACAAAGAGGTCTTAATCTAATTTCTTATGCTATTGAAAATCAATCTAGCTGTGTATTACTTGTTTAGTTTTTTTTAATATTACTCTACTTGGTCATGTATTTGCAGCCTAAAGTTGTTGTTCGGAAGTTAAGTATTTCTTCATATCCTCTTCCTTATAAGAAGAGGTACTCTGTGCTCTATCCACATGCACCTATCCAACCTTCAAGATATGTTGACCTGGAGTCATGCCAGTTTCAGGGAACGAGGAGGTCTCAATCTGATTTCATATTTGCTGTTGAAAAATTGTCTAAATGTGTAATACGTGTGTTTTGTTTTAATATTACTCTATTTTATCATGTATTTGCAGCCTGGAGTTGCTGCCCGGCAGTCTAGTAACTCTCTTCTACTCTTTACTATATCCTCATACAACTATACTTCCTTCAAGAAATGTTGACGATCTAGTCAAACCAGCATTGGCTGAAAAATTAGCTGTCAAGAAGGAAGTTGTTTCCAAACAAGGGGAAAGCCACGGTAAACTTGAACTTCCTGCCGATTCAGGGCACAATGAACTGTCATTAGGCTTGAAGAAGCTTTACGTTTCTTCTTTGGTTGATTGAAAAACTATGCGAAGCTGTTTGATGCGTGGAACAGTAAATCCTTCATTGCTTTCTCCGTCTTCGAATGACAATGATGCTGATGATACTGCACGCACTAAAAGATTTAATTGGGATCTAAATATTCCCATGGATTTATGGGAGGCTTCTGGTGATGATTTGGTTGCAAGTGGCAAGGGGTCGGCAAATGATGGGGAAAAGATAAGTACAGAGGAAGAATGTTATGCTTCTGATGCTTTTGCGGGATGTGTTGACACTGATAATGTGGGTTGTGTCAGTGAGGGTGACATATATGAAGACGGTGAGATCTGAGACCCATTGATGCAGTCATTTGCAGAAGACTCCAATGCTGAGGGGATGGATTCAGGAAAAAAATCTCGCTGTCTTCAGACCTGTAACGGGTAGGTCGCTGCCTTCGAGAAGTGGAAGAGAGAGGTATTCTTATATGGAGGAGAAATTCCATCTACAAAGGAATAGGTGATTTTTTTTAATAATGCTTCTCAACTCTTGACGTTTTTATTACTATGCTTTTTCCAGAGATGAAATCTATGGTTATGGTCCCAAATTTGCTCGAGATAGGTTTCAGGAACGCTCACTTGGTAGGTCAAGGGGCCAGTATTCTGGGCATGATTTTGAAACCTATGGAGGTGCAGCTGATTATCCCTTTAGACATAAATGTACAGCTCCTGCTTGGGCGTCTGCAAATGAACGTAATGACCATAATGGGGCTGCCTTTGGTACTAATAGGAGAAGGAAGCCACCTGCACGTCGACAGTCCCCCAGTGGAAGAGAAGATGTTTCCATGATGGGTACTCAAATGCTTCGTAGAGCTCCCAGATATATCAGCCCAGGAAGATGCACTGGTGAAGGTGGCTGTGCGTACGATGGACCTGATAGTCATTTCACTCAGGGTCAAACAGAGTTTACTGAAGAAGCAATAGCCCCTCAAAGGTGTGACCCTCCACCTTATACTGCTTCCCGTCTGAATGATATTAGGGATGTTGATTGTGCACAGGAGTACGGGAAACGAGGTCTCTTTCTAGCAGAAGAAGTCCACCTGACCAGGTATTTACTAGAACCAAAAGGCCGAGAGTTGAAATTTCAGATCACCACAAGAGGGCTGATGGTGTTGGGTACTTTGATGGGCCGATATTTCCTGAGCATCACGGTGGCAGAAGAAGCAAGTATGGCGAGAGGCAAGGAAGACCTAGGCAGACGAGAAATGTCGATGAGCAAGAAGGTAGTAATCCTAGACTGAGGCATGACGAAGAATTTGATGGCTTCAGATTGAAGAAAAGAAGATTTTGAGTTGATAGCTCACTGAACCTGTAATATTAGCAATTACCATGGGTAAGAGCAACATGCTCTTGTATCATAATTGTCGAAGCGAAAGGACTTTACTTATTGATAGCACTTTTTGGCTTAATTTATACATGTTTACATTAAAAGGTTCTCATTCGTTTCCTACATCTACATGTTGTGTGCTATTCAATTGTTTTTTTTTTCTGGGTGTTATATATGTTTTTTGTTATTATTAATCTTCGATTTTCAAATCCCTTCTTAGAATGATAAATAATATTTGTGTATAATAAGTTTGATGTCTATCGTCCTGGCTCACCTCATTGACATACCTAATTGTATATATCAAGTTAGAGTCTTTTCAAATCAATAATTTATTTGTTTTTGCTTGCTTCAGTCAAACTGTTTGTGACATGAACACTTTGTGATATGAAGTCAACACCATATCGTGGTGGGAAAAAAATATCTCATAACTTTTATTGGCCATAGCATTTTCTATTTCTATATGTTGAATAGTCAGGATGAAAACAATAGAAACGTCTATAATTTTGAAGTTGAAAATCAGTTGGAAAAGATAAAAATTGATAGGGATGGAGACTATAAATTTCATTTCGCAGAAGTATGTTTAGAAAGTGGGATCATCCATCAAACTACGTACTACCATATCAACCTTAATCAAACGGAGTTGCAGAACGAAAAAAAAAGAACTTTGAAGGAAATGATGGCTAAATTTCTATAAGTTTAGGTTTACCATAAAGCTTGTGTGGAGAAGCTATCCTTACAACAAATCACTTTATGGGTGCAATCAAACACCCAAATATTGAAAATGGATTCAAGATCAACGAGTGTGATAAATGTGTCTACATTAAAAATATTCGCACGTGTCCAGAGACTAATATTATTATAAGTGAGAAGTTCCCAACTTAAAAGTTGAATTACCATTCTGACCTTATTTTATCCCTAAACTAAATTAAATATTAATATATAATTAATTAATTTATTATTAAATAGTATTTTTATTTAAATTCGTGCATCTAGACACAATGGTTCAATTCTTTGGGATATTTAATTTTCTATCTCATCGTTTTTCTAATTGTATAATTTTTAATAAAAAAGAGTAAACATACCCTTCTAGTTACTGCATTCTAACTAATAAAATATATTCATGTACAAAATGTGGACAACGAAGAGTCAAAAAATAACTTTCAATTTTAACTTATAATAAGTGAGGGTAATGAAGAGTATATATATATATATATATATATATATATCTTCTTTCGTCCAATTTTTTTTCCATCATCTTGCTTTTTCTAGATTAATGTGGCACCATTTGTAAAAAAAATGATTAACAATTTATAATTTGTAAGAATTCTTACTAGTTCTTATATTTGTTTTCTTTATTTATAATTTTATTCATATATATTTATTTTTTTGTTTGTTGAGAAATATGTGAATTGGAATGATTACAAGATGAATGTTCATCAAATACAAAATTGTATTTTGATTTTTCATATCTCCATCTTTTTGAATTCTCAAATATAACTTTGTTATTGGTTATTATACTTTTGTATTATTTATTTCTTTTATCTTTAGGATATAAATATAATAAAACTAATCCAATTTTAATTTATTATTAACTATTTTAAGGAAAAGCTAATCATGTTGAATCTCTCGAAACATTTGGTAGTCTCAATCATTCCCTTTTTTTAATAATGGTCGCCGCAAGATATAGGTATTTGTGGCAACTAAAACCACCATTAAAACAAATAACAGTCGTTTCTAAAGGTAAGTATTAATGGCAACAAAAACCAAAAACTGTCGCCGCTAAAGGTCAACTTTAGTGGCAACTTAAATCGCCACTAAAGCCAATAACAGTCGCCGCTTAAGGTCAATTTATTGCCACTAAACCAATAACAGTCGCCGTAAAGATCATTTTTAGTGGCAACTTAAACCTCCACTAAAATCAATAACAGTCGTCGCAAAAAATAAGTTTTAGTAGCAACTAAAACCGCCACTAAAACAAATAAAACAAATAACAGTTGCCCTAAAGATAAGTATCATGGCAACTAAAGCTGCCACAAAATCTCATCAATACATCTTGCCCTGTGACACAAGTCCGCAAATGTTCTTCGTCTAGGGTTTGACTCCTCAATACTGCAGTCACTGGCTAAAGTAGACTCCAACAGTGTTGATCCAAATTTGAGTTTGCTGAAAAATCTGGCGTTGAATAGGAACATAAATTCCCCCACTTGTAAAACAGTTGCCGGAGTTCTAGCCTGACAGTCTAGTAAATCTTCGTGTGTTCTTCCTATTAAGAAGAGGCTGTCCTCCATTTTTTAATATCTACAAATGTTCTGAAGTTTAAGGCTTGTTGGAGTTGTTGTATGTTCCATATTAACCAATCGTTATAACTTGTAATAGAAATCTGGATAGACAATATAGCATTGACATCTTTAAACTCTAGCATCTTTTCTTGAAACATCCCACAAAAGCCGGTAAACACAAATACATAGCCATGTCATTAATTTATCCTTTCCCAAGCAACAACGATATCTCAACTTTTTCCTCCTCTCTCACATTTTTAGTGAAACAGATATATGATTTATGTAGATAAACCAATTTCCTTTAAATATTTGCTACATAACTTGCATTTTGATCGTTAGTTGAACAAAATATAAAGGAGTCATCGACAAAAAATAAATGAATTATGCTTAGCCCTTGGATTTCATTTGTTAAATAAGCATCGACAAAATTAATATTTGCTAAAAAAGACTTATCTGGATGTTTAATTAATGTTCGATGATAAATTTGGTAAGAATATCGTTTAGATTCTCTAGACGCCCTAACTAGGATTTATATATAAGATAAGAAGAATTATTTGACATTATACTTAAAGGAAACATCAAACAAAATTCAGCAAGTAAAGCCTCTTCTCCCCTTTTTTGTCTATGTTTTCTTTTACTATTTTTGCTGTTCAACAACTGAGAAAATGTTTTCATTTGATTCCTATATATATGTGTGCGCGTGTGGCGTTTACTTGTTCCTTTTTATTTGTGCTGTTTTTAATGTTTTGTTTCAGGTTAAGTTTTGTTTTTCTGTTCATGAATTTTTGAATTTTTACCTGATACACGATTTGATGAGTGATAAATATTGGTTTTGTTGTACCTGATATAAGATACATATATGTTCATTCAATCTGAACCTAGTTGGATTTACTGGAAATGTTAAGATTTTTCTGTCTATTTTGCAGAATTCTGATGATTTTCCAGTAATTTAGATCAAGTGTCTTGAGGTTTAATACATGTTTTTATGTTTTGTTTTTGCTAGTATTAATGTTCTGCATGTGTTCTGTATCTCTTCTTTTGTATTGTATTTGATATTTGCCCATATCTGGTTGCAGGATGCTACTAGAGGAGTGTGATCTTGTGTTTGAATTTGTTCTACGACTTGGTTGTGCTTGATTGGTATCGTCTCGAGATGGAAAGAGAAGCTTTTGCTTTAGCTGATTCCGGAATCATGCCAGTTTCCAAGAACGAAGAGGTCTAAGTCTAATTTCTTCTTTGCTATTGAAAATCGATCTAACTGTGGAATACTTGTTTAGTTTTTTTAATATTACTCTATTTCATCATGCATTTGCAGCCTAAAGTTGTTGTTAGGAAGTCCAGTATTTCTTCGTCTCTTCTTCCTTATAAGAAGAGGTACTCTGTGCTCTCCGTCTTTGAATAACAATGATGCTGATGATACTGCACGCACTAATAGATATAATTGGGATCTGAATATTCCCATAAATTTATGGGAGGCTTTTGGTGATGTTTTGGTTGCAAGTGGTGAGGGGTCGGCAAATGATGGGGAAAAGATAAGTACAGAGGAAGAATTTTATGCTTCTGATGCTTTCAAGGGACGTGTTGACACTGAGAGTGTGGGATGTGTCATAGAGGATGACATATATGAAGACGGTGAGATCCGAGAACCATTGATGTAGTCAATTGCAGTAGACCCGATGGATGAGGGGATGGATTCAGGAAAAATTAAGTCTTATGATGATTATGTTAATGGCTTTGATGAGAAAGCTGAAAAAATTCTTCGTAAAGACATTAATCTGCGAAGTCCAATATTAGATAAAGAGGAAACAACCGGTGATGATGAGCAGAGGCCTATTGGGGCAGGTAGGTCGCTGTCTTCAAGAAGTGGAAGAGAGAGGTATTCTTATTCGGAGGAGGAGAAATTCCATCTATGAAGGAATAGGTGATTTTTCTTTTTACTACTGTTTCTTCTTTTTTTTTTTATAATCATGCTGCGCAACTCTTGACTTTTTATTACTGTGCTTTTTCCAGAGATGAAATCTATGGTTATGGTCCCAAATTTGCTCGAGATAGGTTTTAGGACCGTTCATTTGATAGCCCAAGGGGGAACTTCATGCGTGGAAGAGGGAGGGGCTGGGGCCAGGGCCGTGGCGGGTATTATGGGAGTCATTTTGAAAGCTATGGAGGTGTAGCTGATTATCACTTTAGACATAAACGTACCGCTGCAGTTTGGGAATCTGAATGATAATTAGCTACCTCCATAGTGACCTCATATCATTAGATATGGAGGTGTAGCTGACCCTCCATCTTATACTGCTTGTCATCTGAATGATATGAGGGATGTGGATGGTGTACAGGAGTACGGGCATCCGAGGTCTCTTTCTAGCAGAAGAAGTCCACCTGATCAGGTATTTACTAGAATCAATAGGCAGAGAGTTGAGATTTTAGATTATCACGAGAGGATTGATGGTGTTGGATACTTTGATGGGCCGATACACACTGGTAGATTTTCTGAGCATCACAGCAGTGAAAGAAGGAAGTATGGCGAGAGGCAAGGAGGACCTAGGGAAATGAGAAATGTCAAAGAGCAAGGAGGTGGTAATCATAGACCTAGGCATGACGAAGAATTTGATGGCTCCAAATCGAAGAAAAGAAGATTTTGAGTTGATGGCTCTATTGTGGTGGCTTGTGTATTGTTTTTATTTAGGTTTTTTTTACTCATTCACTTATTTGTTTCCTACATCTATATACTTGTGTGCTATGTAATTGTTACTTTTTTGGGGTGTTTTTTGATGTTTTATTAAATTTTATATTCTTGGATTGTCAAACTAATAAAATGAATTTACCATTCTTTATTAGAAGGGAAAAGGATCTGATATACCCCTCAACTTTGTTATTTAGAGCTGATATACCCCTCGTTATAAAAGTGACTCATATATGCCCTTACCGTTATACAAACGGCTCACATATACCCCTGCCGTTACAAAATGACTCACATATACCCTTCATTTAACGGAATTTAAAAAATTAGTTTTAAATTTATATTTGTTACTTCTAATTTTTTTTTAAAATTATTTAGGGGTATATATGATTTTTCTATCAAAGTTCAAGGTATATTTTAATTTTTTTCATACAAAAATTATTTTTTGACTTCTTTTATTATAATTATTTGAGTTTCTTATTCTATTTTGTTTTTTTTCTTTCATTCCTTACTTTAAAGAAATTTTTTTTTAACTCTTTCTTTTGTGTATTGTAATTTAATTTCGTATTCGAAGAAAAAATTTGGTCATCTATAATAAGTTTTACAAGAATATTAGTGAAACATAAATAAATTTGATTATCAAAATAATAATATAATTTAGTCATTGAAACAAAAAAAAGTCAAAAAAAATATGTTTGACGAGGATTAAATTTACTCATATGGGATTATATTTTTTAGAAAAAAATAATAAAAATTTAGATTAAAATTATTTTTTTTTTCATTTCCGTTAGAGGAAAAGAGTATATGTGAGCCATTTGTTTGCAAGTAGGGGTATATATGGGCCACTTTTATAACGAGGGGTATATCAGCTCTAAATGATAAAGTTGAGGGGTATATCAGACCCTTTTCCCTTATTAGAATGATAAATAATCTTAGTATATAATAAATTCGACTATATCTTCGTTGCTCACCTTCTTGATATACCTCATTGTATATAGTACTGTTTGTGACAACAACACTTGTTACATGTCAACTACAAAAACTTTGTGTGCAATAAATATAAATGTCAAGTTTGTATTGAATCAAAGTGTACTAACATTCGTATAAATTTGTTGAAAGAAATTTTAACCCCTTGAGTTGATTTACAGTGATATTTATGATATGAAACCAACACCATCTCGTGGTAGAAAACGTATCTCATAAACTTTATCTACAACTGCATTAGATATGGTCATGACTATTTGCTGAATGGTAACAATAGAAATGTCTAGGCAATGTAATTTTGAAAATAAAAATCAGTTGGGAAAAAGATAAAAAGTGAATGGAGAGTACAAATCTCGTTTTGCAGGAATATATTTAGAAAAAGGGATTATCCATCATACTAGTGCCATATTCACCTCCATCTAATGGAGTTGAAGAATGGGAAAAAAATCCAAAAGTGTGGGGGTGTCTAGTCAAAGTCGAAGTTCCTATTCCCAAAAAGATCAAAATAGGACCTAAGACCGTGGACTATAGAATTAAACTTGAGTAGTCTAGTGAAGGGTCTAAAATACCTTGGAAAGAACCAAAGGATAATTTACTGAATAAAGAAATACAGAGGTGTAGTAAATATAAAAGGACATCTACTTCATTCGGATATGATTTTGTAATATTTCCTATGTTGTTTCTGGGGACATCCTTTTGGAAATTGTATCATTTTGATACGTAGATTTCACGAGTTATTAGTTGTGAAGATATCATGTAATATTTGTTAGAACAAATGGACAAGAATGATAAAATTACAAGAGATACAAAATAAAACTTGCTTGGTTTAGAGGCACGTTAATACGTTTCTTGAAGATAGTTGGAGTCTCTCCCACGAGCAATCGGAAGAATAAATAACAACTCTATCTTCGGAATTCAACTAAGCCACAAAACAAGTAGCATTCAAGAATTTTGCTCTTCTATTCTTGAATTGGTGATTTCACCTTTTGATCAATGTCTCACAAGTGTTTTCAAGGGAAAGTACTTTTTGTTTGAATGCTTCTCTTTTTCAACCAAAGGAAACTCAATTTATAGGATAAAAAGTTTTGCAAGAAAAAGATTTTTAATTAATAGAATTTATTAGGTTCATCAATTGGAAACAAAAATTTGTCTTTCAAAAACCCATAACGTAGAATTAAAAAAAACTTATTGCAAAAGTTTATAACAAAGAATTAAAATAAATGAATATTACAACTCACATTCATGAATTTTTTATTTCAAAACAGATGAATTTGTTTCAAAATTAATTGAAACACTAACTCTAAAAAATCCTCCGTTCTCACTTTTTTACTGAAGCAGATTGTTGATTTATCTAGATTAAGCATTTTCGAAGAGCTTTGATTATATTTCCTTAAAATATTGACAACACAATCTGCATTTTAATAGTTAATTAAACATACTATAAAGGAGTTATCAACAAAAAAATAAATGAATTACGCATAGCGGCCATATCTATTAAACTTTAGCCCTTGGATTTCATTCAATTGTTATTCAATATAGATTTCTACACCTCTTACCATAAACTAAATAATCATTTTACAATGATAAATTTGGTAAGTATATCTAAAGATTCTTTACAAACCCTAACTAGGATTTATGTATAAGAAGAATTATCTTACATTATACTAAAAACCAAAAGGAAATATCAAACAGAATTCAGAAAACCCAAAAGGAAAAATCAAAATCAAAATTTAGCAAGTAAAGTCTTTTCTCTCCTTTTTTTCACTCATTTTTTGTTCATTCAATACTTTTTTTACTGTTTAAGAACATGGAAAAGGTTTTCATTTGATTCCTATATATATGCATATATCTGTGTGCCATTTAATTGTTCCTTTTTATTTGGGGTGTTTTTGATACTTTGTTTCAGGTGAAGTTTTTTTTATTATTCTTCACTTTATGGATTTTTACTTGATATACGATTTGATGAGTGATAAATATTGATTTTGTTGTTACCTGATATTGGATCTATATATGTTCAACAAGTAAGCTCTTTTCTTCCCTTTTTGGTCTAGGGTTTTTCACTCATTTGTTGCTCATTCAATTCTCTTTTTGTTAATCATGAACTGAGAAAAAGGTTTCATTTGATTCCTATATATGTGTGTGTGTGACATTTAATTGTTTCTTTTTATTTGGGTTTTTTTGATGTTTTGTTTCAGGTGAAGTTTTGTTTTTTGTTCTTCAATTTTTGGATCTTTACCTAATATACGATCTGATGAGTGATAAATATTGATTTTGTTGTTACCTGATATCGGATCTATATATGTTCAACAAGTAAACTCTTTTCTTTCCTTTTTTTGTCTAGGTTTTTTTACTCATTTGTTGCTCATTCAATACTCTTTTTGCTAATCAAGAATTCAAAAAAAGGTTCTCATATGTTTTTTCTCTCTCTCTCTCTCTCTCTATATATATATATATATATATATATACACACACACACGTGTGTGTGTGTGTGACATTTAATTGTTCCTTTTTATTGGGGTTGTTTTTGATGTTTTGTTTTAGGTGAAGTTTTGTTTTTTGTTCTTTATTTTTGGATCTTTATATATGATTTAATGAGTGATAAATATTAGTATTGTGTTACCTGATACATATATATATATATAAATATATATATATATATATAACTATGACAATGCATATTTATATCTTATCTAGATATTTTGAGGATTCCATGCTTTATATTATTATTAAATTTCTGTAGGTTCTTGGTGATTATTGTTTCAAATGCTCCTTGTGTTGATTTGACAGTGTGAATAGTAATTCCGTCCAGATTATTTGGATATTGTTTTGAGTATTGTCCAATTAGCTTAGAGATTTCTTACCTCATATTATTGTTTATTTATACAGGTCCTTAGTGGTTTATGATGCCCGACATCATTAGCAATCTTCCCCATAATGTAATCGACGTCATTCTGATACGTATGCCTTGCAAAGATGCTGTGAGGACAAGTGTTTTATCAAAGAAATGGAGGTATCACTGGTGTAGACGTACGGAGTTGACCCTTGATGAGTCTCTATGGAATAGAGAGGATTTAAACCCTACAGTTAGATTTAGGGAGATCATCAACCAGATCTTGACCCTTCACGAAGGGCCCATTACTAAGTTTACCCTCGACATCGTTCATCTAAAAAGGTCTCCTGAAATTGACAACTTCATATTATTCCTGAGGAATCACATTCAACATCTTGTTCTGCACCTTCCATTGGGAATTCAATACACAGTGCCATCTACCCTTTTCACATGTTCGCAACTGAGGCATCTAAATCTTCATTTTTGTTCAATTTCTCATCCATCGGCCTTTGAAGGATTTGATAAGTTAATCAGCCTGGAACTATGTGGAGTCTCAACTTCTTCTGAATTGCTGGAAAGTTTGATATCTCATTGCCCCTTGCTTGAGAAATTGGAGATGTCTATTTTAGAAGATTTAGACATGATTGAAATTAATGCTCCTATGCTAAAATTGTTCAGTTTCTCAGGCGATATAAGTTCTATTTGCCTAAAGAATGTCCCTCGTCTAGTTGAAGCATCTCTGATAGGTGACATTGAGCAGACAGAGAGTCTTGATTTTGCAAAGATTTTCGAGTCTTGTTCTGCTCTCGAGCAACTCAGCTTGAACTTCTTAAATTCGGAGGTAAATGTTTCTCCCTGTCTTTATTGTTATACACTTCAATGGATTGAATATCTTTTGGGCTGACTTAATCTTGAATTTATGTAATTTTTTCTTAGTTCGTTGCTGAAGAAGGATATAGAGTACCAAGAAGACTTCCAGTTAACCTTAACAATGTCAGGCGATTTGACGTGCCTGACATTTTGCTTGTGGAATCATATAAACTATCGTATATCATGTGCTTACTAAGAAGCTTCCCGAATCTTGAATATCTTGAACTGCAGGTTTGTAGTGCTTTGATATTTTTTTAATTTTATTTAGTGGTTCTTTGTTGTGCTTCTTTTATCTTTAATAATCTGATAGTTGTTTTCTTTCTTAGGTTGTTGATGAAGATGATAGTGATACTGATGAAGATGAAGATGAAGAATCTCTTCAACCTGAGACTTTGTCAAACCTGACATTTAATCACCTTGTGGAATTTCAGCTCGGAAGCTTTATAGGAGGTACATCCGAGATGCAGTTTATCAAGCATTTGTTAGCCAACTCCCCGGTGTTAGAGATAATGGTAATCAATCGACAATTTCTAGATGAGGAGCCTCTCGATACAAGAGAAGAAATATTCACTGAGATCTCAAATTTTCCGCGTTCATCACCTAAAGCAGAAATCGTCTACAAAGATTTTAGTTGATCTTGATCTTTGTCTTAGAAGAATCAAATTGACAAGCGAGAAAGAAACAATTATGTGGTATTATAACTCTCTATTTTACCTTTGCTATAACGTCTATTTCAGGACGTGATCATTGCTTGGATGGATGTTTTGATTATGTTTTTATTACATTTAAGGATTTCTACATTTACTTTTGTTCAAGAATGAGTTATATTTCCAGGAATATTTGTTTCCTTCTGTTTTTGGGGGGACTGAATCAGTCTCCATATTTACTTAATCAAACAAAAATAATGTTGTTTATACACCATTTCGTAAGAAAAACTTTACCTGCACCATATGTTTTATATCAAATCAATAAGTGTAGTAGAATGAGGGAAGGTTTTATACACAAGCCTTTGTTCATAGGTGTAAATTTTTTGTAGCAAACTATTGAGCAAATAGTCTGACATTGTTGGGGGATTTTAGAGCATCGAAATAGTACTCATGAGTTAATTTCTTGAATGATCGCTAAACATTTTAGTATATTTTGTTATTTGTTAAAGTTATTTTTGTTTTTCTTTCGGGGAAAAATTTAAACATCAAATCGTATTCGATTCTTCATTTCATAATAAAAGTGTATGAATTATCTATTTGAGATATGGTAATTAATTGGAGGACAACACAAAATAATTTGGTCTTTCAAAGGGATTTTTCAAAAAACTAATTCATTCTTCTAATTATCATGCAGTTTCTGTTTATATACTAATAATATTAATAATTATATACTATAGTTTTAAATTCATTCCATTATCTTTTCCTCTTTAGCCATCATCTTTTTTTGTTACACATATTCTTAAAATGGTTATCAATAAACTATATATATATATATACATATATATATACACACTAGTCTCTGAGCACATGTGTTACATGTGAATCCCATGCTGGTTAGTTCAATATCTTAAAATTATATAATTAATGTGGTAATATGTTTGTGATGAGTAAAACTAAAATTGAACTGATGAAACATACAAAACACACAATGGATTGTTTGAACACCTAAATTTAGTTATGTAAATCAATTAGCATACAGAACATTCAACTTCATTTTCTAGTTTCTTTTACATTTTAGCAACATTGTCTACATGTGAATATGATCAATGTCGGATCAAAGTGCAAATAATTCATGCCTATTTGATTTCTTCTATAGCCTCAACTATATTAAAAAGATTTATCAAATGAAAGTAATATTATCGAACTAATGTAGCTATGTGATCAATATATGTTTTTCTTTAAATGATCATTATCAATTCATGATGTAAAGCTACAAAAAAGTAAAGTTATTTGTAATAGATATATTTAAAATATATAGGCCCATTAAAAAGTTATAGGGATATCATTTATGCACATACACACACCCTTTGTCAGATTTAAAGTTACAACCTCTTTTATTAGTAAATGTAAAAACAAAATTTTGGCATTGTTCAAAATTTAATTATATATCAATGAAATATAACACAATAATCATATCCCAATAGGTACAACATTAGGCAATCAAACAATCTTTGTAATTAGGATGACCAAAGTAAAGTATTTAAACAATTTCTACGAGTATATGTTATATCATCAAAAAAAAATCATCTACCAGACTCTAGTACAAGTATATCATAAATATTTTCTTGGGGATAGTTTAATATATATAGGTTGTAGACTACTGAATGTGAATATAATCGAAGACATCTATAAAAGTATTCTAAAATTGAAATTTTCTTGTACTTGTAATATGTGAATTAAAAAATAAAAATAAATTACAAATAAACCTTAAATGGAAGTATAATTAACCAAACAATTTATCTTTTTCAACACGTCGCATTAGTACCAATTTATACTCTATCAATAGTTATTTCTCCAAACTCAAAAGACAATTTAAGAAAATTATAAAAATATTGAACCAAGTATTAAGAGAATGATTTCTATAATATGGCCATGTACAAAATTACACTAACTACTTATTTTTTAAGTCTAGCAGGGTGTTCTTATAATCAAAGGTTCTGATACCATCATCCCGCTATCGAAAAAGAAAAGCATATCAAAGAAATCATAAGAGTTTTCAGAATGTTCATCTATGTAAATTCATTTGATAAGATATGACATATAACATGATCAATCATTGTGTGTACCGAACTAAATAGTTTGATAATGTCATTTTTCTTTGTACCTACAAAATTAGAATGTGCAAAGATGAAACAAAAAAAAAGAAGAAAGAATACATACTTATTGGAGTATCTCCAATGAGCATATGAAATTAGAAAGATGGTAGATTAGATTTTTGAATGATTAACATAGAATACACACAATATATTATAGTAAATGAGACTCTTTGTTTCCCTCATTTGTTATGCCTTTTCAGTTGCATCATTTAAATATGTCTTCATTATTATACGATAGAATTACTGAAGGCTGAAACTAAATAATTATACATTGTAATTAAGATACTATTAATCAAAAGTTTTATATTTAATATTAAAAAATAAGTCCAAGAAATTGAACAAATTACAAAAAAATAAATTTCTCATTAAAATAATTTTCTCACCTATTAGAGCATCAAAATAAGAATTAAGGAGACATAAATCAACACATGTAAACAAATTAACAATTAATTAATTTATAAATAGGGCTAAGCGATAAACTTTTCAAAAATTTTAAACTATTTTTAAAAAAAATAATAATAGGAAAACGTGTCTTTAAGATAATTAAACTTTAGTACATACTTTATATACTAATATTTTACTAATAACCAATTAGATGATTTTTACAATTTCAATGTAAGGATAGGGGTAAGACTTTTCAAATTTAAAAATTAAGAGTAATTAAGATTGTAAAATAATTAGCAATTTATTTACTAATACTTAATTACTTTGATAATGATTTAGTATAGGGGAAAAATGATAATTTAACTTTTGCCTAACATTCTTCCCACTTATAATAATATATGATGATATGATATGATAATATGATGATATATGTTCAATCAATCAATCAACTATGCAAGACAAAGCATATGTAGGGATCGCAGCTAGTACAGACTTAAGCACAACCTAATTTCTCACACTACTTGAAAATTTTGGCCTTCCATCATTTTATTTTTGTCTTACTCTCTCCTTTATAAACTCTAGCTTCTTTTCTTGAAACGTCCCACAAACACCGGTGAACACAATACATAACCATGTCATTTGTTTATCCTTGTCCAAGCAATAACGGTTTCTCAACTTTCTCCTCCGCTCTCACTTTTAAACTGAAGCAGATTGTTGATTTATCTAGATTAAGTATTTGCTAAGAGATTTGATTAAATTTCCTTAAAATATCGGGTTACACAACCTGCACTTTGATCGTTAACTGAACATAATTTAAAGGAGTTATCGACAAAAAATAAATGAATTACGCTTAGCCAATATCTATTCAACTTTAGCCCTTGGATTCCATTCAATTGTCGATTCAGTATAGATTGATCCACCTCTTACCATAAACTAAATAATCATTTTAATGCTCAATGATAAATTTGGTAATTATATTTTAAGATTCTCTACAAACCCTAACTATGATTTATTTTTAAGAAGAATTATCTTACATTATACTAAAAACCAAAAGGAAAAATCAAACAGAATTCAGAAAATACCTAACTAGCAAGTAAAGTCTTTTCTCTACCTTTTTCACTTATTTTTTGCTCATTCAATACTCTTTTTACTGTTTAAGAACCGAGAAATTGTTCCTTTTTAGTTGGGGTGTTTTTGATATTTTGTATCAGGTGAAGTTCTATTTTTTGATATACGATTTGATGAGTGATAAATCTTGGTTTTGTTGTTACCTGATATCGGATCTATATATGTTCAATCAATCAATTATGCCTCAATCCGATCCTAGTTGAATTTACTCATTAGCTATTGTATTGTACTGAATTGTTAGATAAAATATTTGTTTTACTTCTTTCATGTCTTTTATTGCGAGTATGAATGTTTTGTTTCTCTTCTTGCGTATTATATTTGATAGTTTCACATTTTTGGTTGTAGGGTGGTACTAGAGGAATGTTATCTTGTGTTTGAGTTGTGTTCTGCGACTTAGTTGTGCTTTAATTGATTTCGAGATGGAAAGAAAGACTTTAACTTTAGCTGATTCTGGAATCATGCCAGTTTCCAAGAACAAAGAGGTCATCTAATATCTTTGAAAATCGATCTAACTGTGTAATACTTCCTTAGTTTTTTTAATATTACTCTATTTCATCGTGTATTGCATCCTGGAGTTGTTGTTCGCAAGTCTAGTATTTCTTCGTCTCTTCCTTATAAAAAGAGGTACTCTTTGCTCTATCATGTGAAAAATTATAAAGTTGATTTTTGGAATATCATAGATTTTTTTCCTAGTATAGTTTCTAGAATGGTCTAGTGTAGTACTTAGAATAACTACCTTGAAGATATATCTAGATATTCTAGAGAAAGTGCTAGAAGATAATTTCACTAGATCTTTCTTGTAGATATTCTAGAGAAGATATTTTTGTAGTAAATGATAGAATAGTCTAGAGCTTGTAGTAGCTAGAACAATCCATAGGTTAGAATAAATATGGAATGATATTGTACATTTGTAATCAACCCAAGCAAACCAAGAATAACCTAATAAAAGAGTATTCTTCTTAAACAAGTTCTCATTTCTATCTTCCTCTTTTTTAGTTGAATCTTCCGATCTTAGTTGACGATCTTGGGCTAGCAGAATGCTTCTCGAATTATACTTTTTTCTGTTATTCTCTACATGGCATGAGAGCCATAACCATACGTTGGCTTTTGGGTATTATTTCAATATCGGATTAGAGGTAGATTCAACTGGTTTGACTATATGAATTTTAGCGGCCGTGTTAATGAACCTGGGATGGAGTTGTTGAAGGCTTCTTGAATTATACTTTTCTTCTGCTATTCTCTACATATCATTCGAGAAATGTTGATTCTAGAATCATGCCAGTTTCAGGGAACGAAGAGGTCTCAATCTGATCTCTTATTTGCTGTTGAAATTGGTCGTACTGTGTAATACTTGCTTTGTAATTTAATTTTACTCTATTTTGATCATGTATTTGCAGCCTGGAGTTGTTGCCACGCAGTCTAGTAACTTGTCATCTCTTCTTCCTTATAAGAAGAAGTTGTATCTTCGTGCATCTATCACTCATGAAGAAGGAAATATGGCAAGAGGCATGGAGGACCCAAGCAAAGGAGAAATGTCAGAGCAAGAAGGTGGTAATTGTAGACGGAGGCATGAAGAATAAATTGATGGCTCTGAAGATTGAAGAATAGAAGATTTTGAGTTGATAGCTCACTGAACCTGTAATATTAGCAATTGCCATGGGAAACTTGTTCTGCAGATTTCTGAGTCCATTTATACTTGGATGAATGATAATTTTCAAAGAGACAGAACGCGACTTAGACACAAAATGCATTTATATCTGTGTTTGCTTAATAATGCTGCCTGAATTTATCTGTGCTGGTTTGAAAATAACTTCCTTGGCATGAATGCCGGTAGTTTAAGTTTCTAATGTGCATGCTGGCTTTGTGTATTGTTTTAAGGCCTTAAACGCAGCTTTTAGCCGTCCTTAACATACTTGGGATGGAGTAGAGAGACCATTAACACTACCTTGAAAGGTTGCGGGACTATGTCTGATAGTGTTTATGCAGACTGTACCCTTATTTGATTTTTTAAGATTAAGGGACTATAGATGATAACCGGGGCAAACAATCACGCGAAATAAACAGTAGCAGAATTACAACATAAGAGCATTGAAAGAATTAGAAACAAAAAAGGGGAATTGTTGTGGTTACCGGCACATGCTTGAATTTGTACACAATTTCGTAGTTCTAATTTTTTATATCTATCATCATCTGTTTCGGCTACTGCACTATTTAGTTGTTGTTAGTAATTCTTTTTATAGGCTTTACAATGCTTCTCTTATAAGTTGTTATGTTTTCGCTACTCTTTTCTTCTTCTTTATACCTGAAATTGCTGCACTTGAGCTACGATTCTTTCAAAAACAGCCCCTCTACCTATACGAGGATACCTGATAATTAGTGGAGTTCATCTAACTAACTTTGAGATCAGATTGTCTCTTTTAACTTCTTAATCTGATAACGAGCCCATTGTGATCCTACAACCCTTTTCGTAAACAAACTCATATTTATGGAATTTTATTAAAAAAAAATCCTAGAATCAACTTTTTAATTACAAACGTGGGACTTATTTCTCAATTGAAAAATAGAATGAATTTATAAAAAAAATATAATCTAAATAGAACGGCACAAAATGAAACTTTACCTAACAAATTTATTTGAAACTAAAAGTAAAATATTGTTGCAATTTCTTTGTGATTGACTGATCATGATGACTAGACTTCATTGCATTGAAGATAAATAATCAGTCAAAAAGCAATAATGTATACCGTAATAGAAGTACGTTGAATTATAATGGAGATTTGGAGTCTTTGAAGGAATTTTTATTTCCTTCTATTAAATTAGGATGAGAAGTTAATACTAAGCAAATTGATTCTTTTGCTATCACTTTCTACCTGTTCAAAAAAGTGGTGCATATGGAGTCTTTGTATATTAAACTAAACAAAGAAACAGACAATATAATTTTTATTTTATTTTAAAATACCTATAATAATTTTATTATCTCTAAAAAATGATTTCGGGGCCTATAGCAAGTGCCTTATTTTGTAAGTCATAGAGCTAACCCTGTCTATGAGAACTAATCATGAATTTTTTCGTAGGTTCACTAAATATGTTTAGAAAGTATAGTATCACGAGCCGAGCCTACATTCTGGATGTGATCGGCACTCGAGAACTATTGCTAGTCCTCAAGCGAATCCTCTTGTTGGTTGACTACAAGCGAAAGACTAATTCAAGCATACACAAACATCAAACTGAAAAAATGTTTAACAATAGTTTACTGATTCTCACAACTCTTTTAATATATATATTGAGAATAAAACATCTAAAACCGAAAGACTCTGCAAAATTGTCTATCTATAGAGCCTCTATAAAGACGAATATCGAGACAAGACACGACACTTTAAAAACCTACTACTAACAACTCATAAAAGATAGAGTCATTCGGAAGAGAGGAGGCCTCACTCAAAAGCTAACAAACATATAAAGTGATCTCAATAAAACTCCAGTTGAAGATCCTAAATACCTGAATCTGCATCATAAAAGATGCAAGTCAAATGATATCAATACATTGAATGTATGAGTATATAAAAATAACATAGTTGGATAACAAATAACTGAACTGAAAGGATTGCAATATATAAAAATACATACCCAAATGAATGTAAAGAAATAAGGAGGTGAAAACATTTAAACATTACAAAATACTTACTCGCATCTGAACATTACAAAATACTTATTCATATCTGAACACAACATATGAAGTGATATGATAAAAAAAGAATACGCCACTTTGACTCTATTTGGAGATTTTCTAACCTGACACCAGCATATTCAAGAGTTATTCTAATAGCAATCGCTTCAACAATCATGATTATTTCAACATATTGCTAGAGTATATCATAAACTAAATAATCATTGCTAGAAAAGACTATCAAAGATGAACTTAAAAAATAACCATCTCTACAGAAATTGTTCCTTATCTGGAAAATTAATTAGTGATATTTAACTGTACCCAAAAAGGGAACCTATTTACAAACGGCCACCTCTTTGCTTTCATATCCCTATTTTTAATTACTAATTCTCGTTTATTGCTTGATACCATCAACGTACATATATAATTTGATGATATTAAAGAGAAAGAAGAGTGATCTATTAACTAGTGTTTTAGTTGTGTGTTACGACTTGATTGATATTGTTTTGAGATGAAAAATAAAGCTTTAGCTTTATCTAATTCTCGAGTCATGCCAGTTTCCGGGAATGAAGATGCCTCAACCTGATTTTATATTTGTTGTTTAAAATTGATCTCACAGTGTAATACTTGCTATGTTTTTTTAATATTACTCTATTTCATTATGTATTTGCAGCCTAGAGTTTTTTCCCAACAATTTTATGACTCTTCATATGTTCTTCCTATTAATAAGAGGTTGTGTCTTTGTGCACCTATTACTCATGAATATTCTTTTACTAATGAAAATGAATCCAAGACCAAAGATGTTGAGACCGTGGATATCTTTAGATATAAAAATCATATTTAACTCTTGTATTTTTCATGTGAATATTTGTGGGATTTTAAAAAGTGTGAGTGGAAAATGAAGAGTTGTGACTTTTATGAAGAGTCGTGACTTTTCCCAAGAGTTGTGACTTTTATGAAAAGTTGCGACTTTTTTGAAGATTTTTGACTTTTTTGAAGAGTTGCAACTTTTCTGTAAGATAGTGATTTTTTTCAAAAGGTTGTGATCTTTATAAGGCACAATAAGCACTCATTCACATATCCTTTTGTTGTCTATAAATATGGGGTTTCCTCTTATTTTTTAACAATGAATTTCTTGACCTCTGCTGCTAATAAATCTAGCATTCTAAGTATATTTTATTTTTGTTGGGTGGTTCCCTGACACCGTGAATTTAAATATTGATACACCGGTGAGTAAGATCATTCTATCCTAAAGGATATATTCCATCAACTTCAAAAACTTGAGGGGAATAATCTCATGTGTAATTTGTGGACTCATTTTTTTCTTTGAATTTTTTTTTTGCTTGTTGTTTCGAATCTATTTTAAGTTTTATTTCTTTACTTGTTTTAAAGTTGTAACTTTGAAATTCTCTTTAAACTTTATTGTTTCTTACCAATTTCTCAAAAGTTTTTGTTTTAAAGTATCTTACGAATACATGATGAACAATAATATTATCATTTATGTGTCCCACCGGTAATTTTGAAAGAGGAACGTAAATTCCTTATACAGACCATCACGGAATTGGAAACAAGACAACGCATATATAGGGATCGCTGCTAGTACATACTTAAGCATATTCTCTTTTCCCGCGATACTTGAAAATTTTAGTCTTCCATCTTTTTATTTTTGTCTTGACTCTCTCCTTTATTAACTCTAGCTTCTTTTTTTAAAATATCCCACAACAACCGGTAAACACAAATACATAGCGGTGTCATTTATTTATCGTTGTCCAAGCAACAATAATATCTCAAAATTCTGCTCCGCTCTCACTTTTTTACTGAAGCAAATTACTGATTTTTCTAGATTAACCATTTGCCAAGAGCTTTGATTAAATTTCCTTAAAATATCGGCTACACAACCTGCATTTTGATCGTTAATTGAACATAATTTAAAGGATTTGTCGACAAAAAATAAATGAATTACGCTTAGCCCATATCTATTCAACTTTAGCACTTGAATTTCATTCAATTGTTGATTAAATATAGATTGCTACAACTCCTATCATCAAATACATAATCATTTTAATGCTCAATGATAAATTAGGTGAGATTTTAAGATTCTCTACAAACCCTAACTAGAATTTATATATAAGAAGAATTATTTTACATTATCCTAAAAACCAAAAGGAAAAACATCAAACAAAATTCAGCAGGTAAAGTCTTTTCTCCCCTTTCTTTCACTCATTTTTTGCTAATTCGATACTCTTTTTACTGTTTAAGAACAGCGAAAAAGGTTCTCGTTTGATTCCTATGTGTATATATATATTTATATCTATGTGTCATTCAATTGTTCCTTTTTATTTGGGGTGTTTTTGATGTTTCTTTTCAGGTGAAGTTTTGCTTTTTGTTCTTGAATTTTCGGATTTTTACCTGATATAGGATCTGATGAGTGAAAATTACGGGTTTTGTAGTTACCTGAAATAGGATTTATATATGTTCAATCAATTAATCAACTATGCCTCAATCCGAACCTAGTTGAATTTACTGGTAATGGTAAGATTTTTATGTCTATTTTGCAGAACTCTGATGATTTTCTCCGAATTCCAGTAATTTAGATCGGCTGTTTTGAGGTTTGATTATAATTCTTTCATGTTTTTTTCTTGTGAGTATGAATGTGAATTTTGTTTTTCTCTACTTTCGTATTGTATTAATATTTTTGCGAATTTGGTTGCAAGGTGCTACTAGAGGAGTGTGATCTTGTGTTCAAGTTGTGTTCTACGACTTGGTTGTGCTTGATTTATATCATCATCGAGATGAAAAGAAAAGCTTCAGCAGATTCTGGAACCATGCCAATTTCTGGGAAAGAACAGGTTTCAATCTAATTTCTTATTTTGATAATTGATCTAATGGTTCAAATCTTGAACAAAATATTTCTTTTATGTATTCTGTTATTTTTTTAATGGAGGCATGTACATGATTATATAACTACAACTAAGTTACAATATACGGAAAGAACTAATATCTTCCTATTTTACAAAGATTACCAAAATCGAGTTCCTATATTAAAAGATAACAGAATATCTCTATAAGTCCTAAAAATATCTCTACACTCCCCCTCAATTAGTTGGTGCATAGATGTCAAACATGCCCAACTTGCTCCGAGACTTGGAGAACATTTTACTCGAAACTGCTTTAGTAAGAAGATCAGTCAATTGGTCCTCCGATCGAATCTTGGGTAACTCTAATATCTTTCAAATTTTCCTTGATGAAAAACCTGTCTACTTCTACATGTGTTTGGTACAATCGTGTTGTACCGGATTGTGTGCAATATCACGTGCAGCCTTATTATCACAATATAGTTGGATTGGTGCCTTAGGTGGATAACCCAAAACTGTTAAGAGAAGTCTCAACCATAATGCTTCACATATTCCAAGTGTCATTCCTCTGAATTTCGCCTCTGCACTAGAGCAACAACTAACATTTTGTTTTTTGCTTCTCCGTGTAACAATATTTCCTCCCACAAAAGTGAAATATCTGAAGTAGACTGTGTGTCATCAATATCACCAGCCCAGTCAGCATCCGTATATACATTTATTACTAGAGTATATCTACATTTTGTGAGCAAAATTCCCTTTGCTGGACCAGACTTCTAATATTTCAAGATGCACAAAATTGTGTCCATATGTTGGTCTCCTGGATTATGCATAAATTGACTTACCACACTTAAAGAATTAGCAAGCTGTGGTCTTGTGCGTGCTAGGTACATCAATCTTCCTACAAATCTCTGATATCTTCCTTTATCAACTGGGATTTCATCATGTTCAACACTTAATTTCAAGCCTTCTTCAACATGTGTATCAGCTGGTTGACAAGTTGTCATGCGAGTTTCCTTTAACAAATCTAAACTGTACTTTCTTTGGGATAAGAAAATTCATTTAGATGATCTAGACACTTCAATTCCAAGGAAAAACTTTAATGGACCAAGGTCCTGTCATCAACATATACAATAAGGGCAGTAATTTTACCTTGTTGTCTCTTCAAGAACAAAGTGTGATTGGTGTTTCTTTGAGTATAGCCAAATGCCTTCATAGATTTGGTAAATTTTCCAAACCACGCTCTTGATGATTGTTTCAGTCCATAAAGTGATTTCTTCAATATGCATATACTTTATGATCATGTGATCTAGGTATCCCGTACCCTGAATGACAGTCCATATATACTTCTTCAGACAACTCACCATGTATAAAAGCATTTTTCCCATCAAGTTGTTGTAGTGGCCAATCAAAATTTGCAGCCAAGGATAATAGCACTCAAACTGTGTTGATTTTTGCAATAGGTGCAAATGTTTCGGTATAGTCGATTTCATAAGTCTGAGTATATTCCTTAGCCACCAACCTCGTTTTGAATCGTTCTATTATACCATCTGCTTTATACTTGACTGTATACACACATCGACATCCAACTATTTTCTTTCCTGGTGGACAATCGACAAGTTCCCATGTATCATTTATTTCCAATGATTTCATCTCTTCATCCATAGATGCTTTCCACTTGCGATCAGTTAAGGCTTCCTGCACATTGTTAGAAATAGATACAACAGATAATTGATTTACAAATGACTTATTCTATCCCAACAAATGATTATTAGACAAAAAAAATGGCTCAATGGGTATCTAGTCCTACCAAAAAATCACCTCTTAACCTTTTGATTGTCTTTGTACCATTTCTCATATCGTTCATCTTTTTCAGTAGGTGGTTGTGTATTCCCACGAAGAAACGAAAGTTTCTCTGTTTTATCTATATTCATCTCTATTATTTGAGACTACACATCATAATTTGTTCTATTTAGAATAATTCTTGCATTCAAAGAGGAATTTTCATATTGAATGATAATCGGGGTAGAGTTAGAAGCATCTGATTTGCCGATGGCTCTGATACCAAGTTCAAATATTGAGAACCCTAAATCCAAAAACTCTCTTCTCTCTCTTTATTTTTCAAGCGATATATGGCGTGAATAGCAACCATGGTTGCTTCTGTTAAATTTGACAAGATTCAAAAATGGATTAATGAGAAAATATGGTAGTTAGGAGGATAATTCTTTTTTAATAGAAAAGTCAAGATAGCACTTTTTGTAGGTGAAATTTAGGTGAACCATAAATTGGTATCACAAGGTAAATTTTGACATTTTGACATATTGTGATGACATCAATAGGAAGGATTCACTCCTATAAATAGGTAGCTCCTAATTTATTTGTAACACATCTCTCACTTGCCTTGTTATCTCCTAAGACATTTCTTCTTCTTTCTCTCTTGTAGTATTTCACTTATACTCTTTTGGAGTGAAATAAATATTGGTTGGTTGTGTCCGAGGAGTAGGCAAAAGAAAAGAAAAGTTTGTCGAATCTCGTTAATTCCTGGTGATTCTTTTTTTTGTCTCATTTACTATTAATAATCTACCTTAAGATATAGCAGTTGTGATTCCATCACTCTATATATTCGGCTTCCGCAAAAGTTGGTATCAGAGCCAAAGTATTATCTGAGTATGCTCTGTGGTTGCTCAAAAAAAGATTTACTTTGGTTCTTGCATTGTTAGCTAGTAAATAGTATTTGTAGTAAAATGGGAGACAAGAAAATGATGAGTCCACATCGAGTGTCAACAATACGCATCATTGGCATCTTCGCTTATGATAGGAATTGTGTCAAATGCGAAATTTGCAATTGAAATTTTTGACGGGTCAGGACATTTTGGAATGTGGCAAGGCGAGGTCCTTGATGTTCTTTTTCAACAAGGACTAGATATTTCCATAGAAGAAAAGAAACTAGATGGTGTAGGAGAAAAATATTGGAAGATTATCAACCGTGTTGCTTGCGGTACCATTCAATCTTACCTTGCAAGAGAACAAAAGTATCCATACACGAAGAAAACATCTGCGAATAAATTATGAAATTCATTGGAGGAGAAATTCTTGAAGAAAAACAATCAAAATAAGTTTTACATGAAAAGAAGATAGCTACGCTTCACTTATATTCCTGGTAGAACAATGAATGATCATATCACCAGCTTTAATAAGTTGGCAACATATTTGTGGAATATGGACGTGACTTTTACGAATGGAGATATGGCCTTAATGTTGTTAAGTTCACTTCCCTATGAGTTTGGGCATCTTGAAATGACTCTAGTGCATGGGAATGATGAATTATCTCTCAAAGAAGTTTGTTCTGCCTTATATAGTTATGAACAAAGAAAGAGAAAAAAACAAAAAGGCGGAGAAGCAGAAGCACTGACTGTGAGAGGTCGTTCTCAAAATCATATGAGAAAGAAGAAAAGGATATCCAAGTCAAGATCCAGACTCGGCAAAGATGAATTTGTCTTTTGCCGAGAAAAAGAGCATTGGAAGAAAGACTGCCCAAAGTTGAACAGCAAAGCCAAACCAAATAATGGGAAGGCTTTCATGGATCCAAATATGGTTGATTGTGATGACTCTGATTATTCACTAGTTACAACAGATCTATCCAAATCATTTGATGTATAGTTGATGGACTCAACTTGTAGCCATCATATGTGTCCGAATCGGTACTGGTTTATTTATTTACAAGAAGGAGAATGTGGAGTTATTCACACTGCAAAAAAATAATCCTCTTACCGCACATGGTGTTGGTTCAATCCGATTAAGGAGCCATGATGGATTAATTAGAACATTAACAAATGTTCGATATGTACAAATTTGAAGAAAAATCTCATTTCTGTTGGAGCCTTAGAGTCAAAGAGGTTCAAAGTCATTGCAGATAATGGCGTGATGAGAATATGCTTTGGTGCACTCGTGGTAATGAAGGAAATTAGGTGAAATAACAACATGTGCCATTATCAAGGTAGTACAGTTATTGGGACAACGGAAACAACATCAATGACGACAAGAGGCGGAAATGACCAAGCTGTGGCATATGCGCTTGGGACATGCTGGAGGAAAATCCTTGAAAACTTTATCAGATCAAGGATTGCTAAAAGGAGTAAAAACTTTCAACTTGGAGTTTCGCGAGCATTTTGTCAAGGGAAAGCAAACAAGGGTTAAACGTGGAATAGCTATCCATAATACTAAAGGTATTTTGGATAATGTTCATTCAAATGTTTGGGGTGCTTACAAAACACCTTTATTAGGTGGGAACACTATTTTGTAACCTTTGTTGATGACTTTTCTCGAAGATTGTGGGTGTTTACGATGAAAAAAATGAAATATTGGGAATTTTTCTCAAATGCAAGGTGATGATAGAAACTCAAAGTGGCATAAAGATCAAGTGTCTTTGCACAGACAATGGTGGAGAATACAAGAATGATCTTTTTCATAAAAATTATGAGGAAAATGGCATCGTCAGACATTTCACCGTCAGAAATACACCACAACAGAATGGAGTGGCAGAACACATGAACCGAACTTTGCTGGAGAAGGTTCGGTGTATGTTGTCCAATGCTGGCATGGGCAAAGAATTTTGGGCTGAGGCAATAACATATGCATGCCACCTCACTAATCCTCTACCATTTGCTGCTATTGGTGGAAAAACACCATTTGACAAATGGTATGGAAAAGCTGCTGAAGATTATGGTTCTTTATATGTATTTGGCTCAATTGCATATTATCATGTAAGAGAGTCCAAATTGGACCCAAGAGCAAAGAAAGCTTTATTTATGGGAATCACTTCTGGAGTCAAAGGATACCGTTTATGGTGTCCAGAGACAAGAAAAGTTATTTTCAGCAGGGATATTACCTTTGATGAATCTGCCTTGACAAATAAGGTAATAGTTGAAGAAGTCAAACAAATTGATGGTGCTTCAAAGAAGGTGGAGTTTGAGGGAAAGATAATTTTTCCAACACAGGGATCAACAAGGAAACAACAGAAGATTTTCCTCTTGAGGAGAGCCAGTTGAAGAGGAGGTTCCATATCAAGAACCTCAACCATAACTTGAATCAATAGCAACCACCAAGCCGAAAAAAAACAATAAGAAAACCTGCTCGACTCACAAATATGGTGACTTGTGCTAACTCAATTGCAGCCGATGACATTTCTACCTCTTATAAAAATGAAGTCCAAAGTTCACAAGAACATAAGTGGAGGAATGTCATGGATGAAGAAATGTAGTCCCTTCATCAGAATCATACATGGAGATTGGTCAATCTCCCAGAGGGCAAGAAAACAATTGGGTGCGAATGGGGATTTGCAAAGAAAGAAGGATTTCCTAACCAAGAAGATTTTCTCTACAAAGCAAGATTGGTGGCCAAAGGATATGCTCAAAAGGAGGGAATTGATTATAATGAGGTATTTTCTCCAGTTGTGAAACACTCTTCCATTAGAGTTTTGTTGGCTTTGGTAGCACAGTTGAATTTGGAACTAGTTCAGTTCGATGTAAAAACTGCATTTTTACATGGAGACTTGGAAGATGAAATCTACATGACTCATCCAGAAGGATTAAAAGTTGATGGAAAATAAAATATGGTGTGCAAACTTGAAAAATCGTTATATGAATTGAAACAATCTTCTAGACAATGGTACAAACGATTTGACAAGTTTATGTTACAGCAGAAGTACATAAGAAGCAAATATGATCATTGTGTATATTTGCGAAAGCTTAAAGATAATTCCTTTATATATATTCTCCTATATATTGATGATATGTTGATAGCTTCTACAAGTCAAGAGGAAATTGAGAAGCTAAAGATTCAACTAAGAAAGGAGTTTGAGATGAAGGATTTGGGTAAGGCAAAGGAGATTCTTGGCATGGAGATAAAAAGAGATAAACATTCAAAGAAACTCTATTTATCTCAGAAAGAATATTTGAAGAGAGTACTGAATCGATTCAGTATGAATGAAAAATGAAGTTGGTTAGCACTCCGCTTGCTCCTCATTTTAAGCTTAGTGATGCTATGTCACCTAAGAATGAAGCTGACGAGAATATATGTCAAGATTACCATACGCTAATGCTATTGGTAGCTTGACGTATACAATGGTTTGCAGAAGGCCAGATATTTCACACGTTGTTGAAGTTATAAGCAGGTACATGCACAATCCTGGAAAGGATCATTGGCAGGCTGTAAATTGGATTCTACGGTATATTCATAACACTGTCGATGTTGGTTTGGTTTTCGAGCAGAAAGATAGTCAATATCTTGTTGGATATTGTGATTCAGATTACGGAGGTGATTTGGACAAACGAAGATCAACTACTGGTTATGTTTTCACTATTGCAAATGCACCAGTTAGTTGGAAGTCTACTTTGCAGTCAACAGTTGTTTTGTCTACCACTGAGGCAGAGTACATGACAATTACAGAGGTTGCGAAGGAAGCAATATGACTTCAAGGATTGCTTAGAGAGCTTGGTATTGGACAAGAAGGAATCACAATATTTTGTGATAGTTAGAGTGCTATTCAATTAGCAAAGAACCAAGTTTATCATGCAAGGACGAAGCACATTGACGTCCGATATCACTTCATACGAGACATCATAGATGATGGTGGAGTCATAAAGCAGAAAATTTATACTACGGATAATCCTGCCGATATGTTAACAAAAGTAGTGACTGTGGTCAAGTTTCAACATTGTTTGAACTAGATCAACATTGTTAAACATTGAAGATTGAGGTTGAAGACACAATCAAAATTGTTGTTGAGAGAAAGTTGAAAATGGAGAATCTTGCCAAGGTGGAGATTTGCTAAATTTGACAAGATTCAAAAATGGATTAATGAGAAGATATGGTAGTTAGGAGGATAATTCTTCTTTGGTAGAAAACTCAAGATAGCACCTTTTGTAGGTAAAATTTAGGTGAACCATAAATTGATTTCACAAGGTAAATCTTGACATTTTGACATATTGTTATGTCATAAATGACATCAATAGGAAGAATTCACTCCTATATAAATAGGTAGCTCCTAATTCATTCGTAACACATCTCTCACTTGCCTTGTCATCTCCTAAGATATTTGTTCTTCTTTCTCTCTTGTAGTATTTCACTTGTACTCCTTTGGAATGAAATAAATATTGGTTGGTTGTGTCTGAGGAGTAGGCAAAAGAAAACAAAAGTTTGCCGAACCTCGTTAATTCTCGGTGTTCCTTTTTTTGTTGTCTCATTTACTATTAATTAGCTACCTTAAGATATAGCAGTTGTGATTCCATCACTCTCTATATATTCGGCTTCCGCAGCAACTTCTCCCTCTCCCCAGACATTCTTTTACATGGAAAACCCACAATGGTGTTTGACTCCAAAGACATAGAAACGTTTATCACGGAAGAGAATTTAAATTACACTCTCATTGTCAAATTCTCACGTGGAAGGCCTGAACTTTCAGATTTACGGAAAATTTATCCTCAACAATTAGGATTTAAGGGTGAATGTAACATTGGGTTATTAGAAAGTCGGTATGATGTGCTGCTGTTCACTTTAAAGGAAGATTATATTGCAATCTTTTCAAAAACTAGTAGGTCAATTAAGTTCGTTGGTACTGTTATACCGTTCAGAATCCAAAAGTGGACTCCCTCTTTTAGTCCTAGGGAAGAAACCTCCATTGCAATGGCATGAATTTCTTTCCCAAGTTTACCCTGTCAATATTTTGCTCGTACTGTTCTATTTTCAATGGATTAAAAGTCGAGGTGAATCTTTTAAAGATTCTTCCAAAAAGTATTCGAGTTCAATTCAATGATTTAGTCACTGGTGAAATCACAAACATATGGCAAAAAATCAGGTATGATTATTGTAAGAGATGTAAGCATCAGGGGCATGGAGAAACTAATTGTCGAACTCTCACCGATGGTCAAGTTGATGCCATGGTCAGTGAAAATCATATTGAAGGAGAAAATTTTCAAGGAGATCTTTGTGATCATCTCAATGCTAAAAAAAAAACTGATTTAAATAGGCTGAAACTTGGTGAAAAAGATGTAACTGTTAAAGATTTAGATGTAGAGCTGAAAAGAGTTGTGTTCAAGATCAAAATTTGGTGCGCCAAAATTCTGGCCAGCGCCTAAGCAAACTCAATGTTGGACGACTATTCTTCAAGGAATCAAATGTTATCCTTAATTCCTCAAACTGGTGAGTCTTCGCGGCAAAGTTGTAATTCAGATGATCGTGTTGGAGTTGAAGAGCAACTCGTTGTGCATTCACATCAGCAAAATAACAAATTCAAGGATGCAGAATTTGCACAAAAAATTAATGAGGTAAACGAAAATGAAATTGTTGCTGAAAATTTAAGTATGAGGCAAAGTGATAAGCACACTCCTGGGGAACTTCATGATGCTATACAGACGATAAAATCTGATGCACGACTTGAGAATTTGGCAATTTGATGGGAAGGAAAAAATTGCAGAATCTAAGCATGGTAATTTGAAACCTTTGGAAGCTATCTATTTGCAAGTTGAAATTTCTAGTCGTGCTGAGAATGCAACTGGGAATTGGAACACAGTTGCACAAAGAAAAAACAATTTCTAAGTGTATTGGTTCCTCAGAAAGTCAAAGTAAACATCCACGAAATAAGAATCAGGTAACTACTAATCTAGTTGTTCAATCTAATGGATCAAAGGACATTGTTTGTACAAATACGTTTGAAGCATTCAGGGTGGAGAAGGAATTAGAGTTAATTGATTCTAATCCCTCGAAGTAGACAATTTTGGTTCGAGTAGATCCTGATAGTAATATACAATCTAACAGTTAGCACACCAATTGGAGTATGTAGCATGCAAACCGAAAAATATGGTAATGTTATGAGTTCTACAGTAGCTAAGGCTATACAAAAAAGTCAGGCTGTCGTGTTACTCAAACCCAATTCAGCGATCAAGCCACCTATGGTCACATTGAGCATCTCAGCTCATGAGGTCACTTCCCAAAATTTGGATTCACCCGATGAATATCAAGGCGAATTTGGACAGCTCTTATCACCCACAGGGAATGATAAAATTTTGGCGGAAGGTATATCACCACTCCCTCTCAAGCTAATTTTACAAATGATTTGTTAATTTCAAAAGAAAAACAACAAGGGGAGATGAGAACTCCGAGGTGGGCTGATTTGGTTGATGAAGAAGAGCATGTTTCACCTCCTCTTTTAAATAGAAAATTGAGTCCACATGCTCTAGGATTTGTACCTAAAAGTACAATCGCAAAGAAGAATGAACAAGAGTCTTTAGCATCAGGATTTAGTCGAATTAATGCTTATGCTAGTGATTTGGGCGATGATTCTTTTGACGAGGATGAGGAAGATAATATGTTGGACATATTCTTTGATAAAGTGATTAGAGATGGGGATATCTCACCTAGGCATCAAAGAAGTGGAAGCAACAAAAAAGAAAAAAAAGACACATGGAAGACAACACCGTTGGGATGGTAAAGTGACAGGAGAGTTTGTTCCAAGGCACTTGCTGATGCAACTTGCAAAGCAAAATCATATGACGGTGTCAATAGCTTCAAGAAGATTCAATACATTCAAAAAGCAATGATGAAGCATCAAATTTTGTTGGGCATATTTGAAGAAGAAAAAAAGAGAAAAATACTTCAAGTTACTTTAGATGGGCTATCTATCATTATAAATTCACACATTTGTAAAAGTAAGTTTGAGGTTGAAAGGACTTCAAAGACAACCCTAGACCCCACTCTTTCCTTTCCCTCTCTCTATGGTCACTTGAATAGCAGCCATAGTTGCTTCGCCCTCTCCCCAGCCTCCGGCTGCGGGAGAGACAAACGTCAACCTTAATACAAAAGCATCCAATGCAGCGATCCTTAAACCACAACAAACGACCCAAAACCTGTTAAAACGCATACTAAAGCCCATTGAGTTTCTTTATGGAGAACCCACTGTGAGATTTTCAATGGAAGAAAGAGAGCAGTTTCCTAGGGAAGAAAGTTTACATCAAGCCATGATTATCAAATTTGCTTATGGAAAACCGGTGTTATCCGAGTTGCGAAAGCTTTTGCTAAAGTAATTTGATGTTAAAGGAAATTGTAACATTGGACAACTTGATTTTTGTCATTTTTTGGTTAGGTTTGATTTATATGAGGACTTTGCACAGGTTCTGTCAAATTCTTATGGATATTTTAAGTTTGATGGTGAAGAGTATTTCTTCAGAATTTTTCTGGACACCATCATTCAACCCTAAAGAGGAAACACCTAAAGCCTGAATATGGAATTCATTGTCAGAGTTACCTACAGATCTCTTTGCAAGAAGGTCCTTATTATCGATAGTGACAGCGGCAGGAAAGCCTATTGCGGTGGATAAAGCAACACAAGATCGAACCAGGCCAAGTACTGGTAGGGTTAAGATAATCCTAGACTTATTAGATAAGCATCCAAATCCTGTCAAACTACAGTTTTTGGAGAAAGAATTGGGTAAAATTATTGAACATTATCAGAAAATTGTCTATGATTATCTTCCACTGTATTGCACTCGTTGTAAACATCGAGGACATGAACAAAATAATTGTCGCTTGTTGATGAGGAAAACAGTGCAGCCTGATTCTGAGGCTAACAATACGGAACAATTAAAGGGAGATGCACGTGATTTTTTGAATGATAAGAGAGCTGGACAAGAAGATATTGAAAAACAGCAATTACCTTAGAAAATTAATTCGAACAAGGACAATTCTTTGGCTATTTCTGCGGGGGTAGCAGGTGGAAATCAAATAGCCAGACCTACGGAAATTAGAACTTCAGAACTAAATGTCTCTGTTGTAGCGACAACAGAGAATCAAATCCTTGTTCCCAGTAGAGAGATAGTACAACACCAAATAGATGTTTCGGGTGGCTGCAATAATCAACAAGGTGTGGCTATTGGTGATATAGTTGATCATGTTGGAGTTCAAGAGCACAACAGTGAAACAATTGCAAAAGCTTTGGTCACAACATCGCAATGGCGATTATGGGCAGCAACTAAATGGCAATGATGTTGGAAATTGAGGTGTTACTGATGCGCGGCTTAATATTGAAATTACCGCAGCTTCAAAACTTATTGACTTGCAAGCTGAAAATTCTAATAGAGAAGAGAGTGCATCTGGAAATTGGACTGTTATTGCACACAAAAATTCAGTTGGTAGTCGTATTGGTTCCTCGACAAGTCGAAGTAATTTTTCAAGTCAAGAGTAAGGGGTGACTGAGTGCGTTGATCCTAATTTAACTTTACCAACTCAAAATGTGTTTGAACCAATATCGGCTACTAGAAAAAATCAACTAGAGCATTGTATAGAGAACGGTATGTCATCTCTCTCATGCTAAATCGACAAACGATTTTATTATCTCTAAGGAAAAACAAGGAGAGATAAGTGTTTCTAGATGGGATCATTTGTTTGATGAAGAAGAACAAGGTACGCCTCCTCCTTTGAATAGCAAGCTAAGCCCATAGGCTCCAATATTTGTACCTAAAAGTGTGATCGAAGAAGAATGAGTCAGGAGCCATAGCATCAGGAGTTAGCCAATGTATTTATTTGGGAGAGAAATTATTTGAAGAGGATGAAGAAGAGTTAGATATATGTTTGATAAAGTGGCTAGGGATGCGGATCTTTCACCTAGGCAACAAAGAAGCGGAAACAACAAAAACAAGAAAAAGACACATGGAAGACAACATAGTTGGGATGGTAAGGTGATAGAGGAATTTGTCTCAAGGCAAAGCGGAATTTTATGACAGTTTCAACAACTTTGACAAGATCCAATAAGTCCAAGAAGAAGTGATGAACTATCAAGTGTTATTGGATGAATATGAAGAAGAGGATAAGAAGAAAATATTTAGTTTTAGAAATATCTTTTTTAGTTCATACATATATAAAAAGAAGTTTGAGGTTGATAACTCAACCTTCTTCTTTACGTATATATTTTTGCATTATTTAAGTATCTTCATTCGTCATATCATCATAGAGTGTATAATAAACTTTGTAATGATCATAAATACTTAGTTTTGTCTAACTCTTATTTTCTTCATGCTTGTTAATTTGTAGAGGTTTGTTACCTCATTAGGATTGGTAACGTAAGGCCTAGCCCCCCTTGCTTGTACTTATTCACGTTGAGGATCTTATTATTAATTGAAGGCTACTAGACGCCCTGTCTAGTGGTATAAATTTGTTTTAAAAAAAAGTTTGAGGTTGATAACTCAACTTTCTTCTTGGATTTTATATTTGTGCATTATTTAAGAATTCTCATTTGTAATATCATCATAGAGTGTATTACGAATTCTGTGATTATCATAGAATATCAAGTTCTCTCTAGCTCTTATTTTTCTTCATGCTTGTTAATTAATAGAGGTATGTTACCTAATAGGTTTGACAAGGTAAGGCCTAGCCCCCCTTGCTTGTACTTATTTATGTTGATGATTTTTGTTTTGATAAACACTGCTAGACTCTCTGTCTAGTAGTAGTACTACTAGTTTTGTGTGTGTGTGTGTGTATATGTATAAAAGAAAGAGAGTACATGATTATATAACTACAACTGAGTTATAGTATATGGAAAGACTAATATATTCCTATTTTACAAAGATTACCATAATCGAGTTCCTATTTTAAAAGATTACACAATATCTCTACAAGTCCTAAAAGTATCGCTACACTAACTGTGTAACACTTATCAGTTTTCTGCTGAAGGCCTCTCAAAGTGAGAGAGTCTTTCCATTATATAGAGGAAATAAAGATTACATCACTACGAATGACATTAAAATATTTTATAGCACGACTACCAAAATTAGAAAAATGAAGAGTTTTACTTTTACCTAATTTACAAATAGAACAATCAATGGAAGCAACTGAAAATTGGTTTTTATTTCTTAATAAACCAGAATTTGATAAATGAGACAACACAACAGAATTTGAATGTCCTAGACGCTTATGTCAAACCTTAGTCTTACTAGCAGTAGAAGTACAAGCAAAAGATAGAACGGGAAGAATGGAAAGTGTATAGCAAACAATCGTCCAACTTTAGGCCCCTTTCGATTATCCTTCCCGACACCTGATCTTGCACAAGACAACCATTACGAGAAAAATTTACATCACAATTGTTATCTACCAATTGTCCAACTAAAATAAGACTAGTTGAGAGCTTTCGTGAAACAAAAACATTATTGAAAGTTGGATTAATGTCCCAAACATTAGTAATGGGTAAATTACTACCATTGGCAATCTATAATTGTGATGAACCTTGATACTTATGAACCTTTTTTAGGATGGTCGTTGAGTTGGTCATATAATTGGAAGCACCTAAATAAACAATTCAAAAATTAGATATAACATCATTACCTTGTAATCCAATGTTGAAAAGGCTGACACAACCATTTGTTGTACCATTTTAGGAGTAAGAACTTGTCCTGAAGATGAGTTATCATTAGTGGAATAATTTATATTAGCCTGAAAAGCATTGATCCTACGATTTTGAGGACTCGTGGGACACTCTTTGATAATATGTCCTTGTTGTTTACAATAATTACAAAACTTATAGTTACAATTGCTAGCAATGTGACCATATTCCTTGCAACTTTAACATTGAGTTCTACTCACATCCCTACCATTTCCTTTGCCTTGAGCAGCAAATGCAACAGTGACATCATTTTCTATCTTAAAAACATTTTGTGTGACAAGACGTTGCTCTTCACGAAGTAATCCCTAAAGCAAAATCTAAAGAGGGAGACGAGTCACGATTCATCGAGTTAGAACGAACACTCTCAAAGTTGGAGCATAATTTCATAAAAAAATTGTCTCGCTTGCTTTGCTCATAAACTGCCTGAATCATTAATAGAGATTCAGTAGGTATTTGACATAGACAATATTTTGTAAATTCAGCCCATAAGTTCTGAAATCCAGAAAAATAATCATGAACAGAAAGACCTCCTTGAGAGTAATTAGCTCATACTTTAACAGAAAGCGTTTTGCGCTATTATCTTCGTTGTAAACCTTTTGTAAGTAATCTCATATGGCCTTAGATGTCTTGTATACGGTTGAGATTAAGAACAATAAGAGGATCAATTGACCCTAGAATCCATGTCATCACCCGAGCATCTTTAATCTTCCATTCACCTAGGTTTGTTGCGCATTAGTATGAGCAAGATCGCTTCCATCTATATAGACCCGTAGTTCTTTTGCCGGAGACAAACAACTGAAACTGAAACTCCCTAGAAGAATATCTTTTTCTAGCAAAACGATCACTGAAGGATTCAAAGTGATGTGAATTCATACTTTTAAATAGTTGTGATAACTACAAAGACCTCAACTAGAGCGTGAACACTTCTAAATGGAGGCCCAACATCGGTGAACAATAAATTGGGATGGGTATGGCTCTAATACCATGTCAATTTTTCTGCTGAATGTCTCTCAAAGTGAAAGAGTCATTCCATTATATAGAGAAAATAAAGATTACATCCCTAAAGATCCGTCATTCCTATCCCTAAAGATCAGTTATTCTATCTCTACAAATCTGCTATTCAATCCCTCTAAATTTGTCTTGCTATCCCTCCAAATCAACTATTCTATCACAATATTTATTCCTTTGATTCTACAACAAATGTATATGATCGTGCTAATTTATGTATCGATATAGTTACATTGATATATACAATCATTTAGTTGTCATCATGCTAACAACACTTGCTTTCATCATGTATTTGCAGCCTGGAGCTCTTGCCCGACAGTCTAATAACTCTTCTTCTGTTCTTCCTTGTAAGAAGAGGTGGTACTCTTTGCTCTATCCTCGTGCACCAATCCATGCTTCAAGAAATGTTGAGGATCTAGTGAAACCAGCATTGGCCAAAAAATTAGCTGGCCGGGAAGCTTTAGGTACGGAAAAAGTTTCTGTCAAGAAGAAAGTTGTTCCCAAACAAGGGGAAAGCCACAGTAAACTTGAACTTCCTGCCGATTCAGGGCACAGTGATAAAGGGAAGCATGTTGTTGGAGCTAGTGAGCAGGAATTTAATTTTCCCATCTCATCAATTCATCCTTCTCTGCGTCACAAGTCTGCAAATGTGATTTGTGTTAGTCTTGGTAGTACTTTTCGAGGGTTTGACTTATCAGTACTGCAGTCAAAGTCAGAACCTGTAGAAGAAGCCTTGCTACAAGCTAATGAAGTTGATATTGCTGCTAAAGAGCTAAATGTATGCAGTGATAAAGTGGAGGCATCTGTTCCCGCGAGCATGAATGAAGATCACAAGGTATACAAAAAGACACAAGACACATATAATTTGGTTGCAAGTGGTGAGGGGTCGGCAAATGATGGGGAAAAGATAACTAAATCAGTTGGTACTGAGAGATTGGGGTGTGTCGGACAGGATGAGGAATGTGAAGAAGGTGAGATCCGAGAATACATGATGCAGTCGATTGTAGAAGACCGAATGACCAAGGGAATTGATTCAGGCAAAAATAGTGAACCTTCAAGTAAAAATGTTCATTCTTCTCTTTGCTTCACTAATGCAGAGTCTCATGAGGACTTTGTGAAAGCCTGTGATGAGAAAGCTGAAAAAGATCTTCAGAATGTCGCTGTATTCAGACCTGAAACGGGTAGGCCGCTGCCTTCAAGAAGTGGAAGAGAGAGGTATTCTTATATGGAGGAGGAGATATTCCATCTACAAAGGAATAGGTGATTTTTCTTTTTATTGCTGTTTCATTTATAGTTATTTTCTTTTTTATAATGCTGCTCAACTCTTGACTTTTTATTACTGTGCTTTTTCCAGAGATGAAATCTATGGCTATGGTCCTAAATTTGTGCGAGATAGGTTTCAGGACCGTTCATTTGGTAGCTCAAGGGGGGACTTCATGCATGGAAGAGGAAGGGGCTGGGGCCGTGGCCGGTATTCTGGGCCTGATTTTGAAAGGTTTGGAGGTGTTGCTGATTATCCCTTTAGACATAAACGTACAGCTCCTGCTTGGGAATCTGCAGATGAGCGTAATGACTATGATGGTGCTGCCTTTGGTACTAATAGGAGGAGGAAGCCATTAAATGATGACTTGCCTTCATTACGACATCCACCTGCACGTCGACAGTCCCCGAATGGAAGAGAAGATGCTGCAATGATGGGCACTCAAAGGTTTCGTAGAGCTCCCAGCAATATCAGCCCAAGAAGAGGCACTGATAAAGATGGCTTTGCGTATGTTGGTATTCGACATGGTGAGAAGTTCGATAGACACTTTCCAGCTGATCGGAACGAGCAGTCTATGTATGATGGATCTGATAGTCATTTGGCTCAGGGTGATACAGAGTTTACAGCGATGCAGAGAGGCGGTTTACCTCGAATGAGGTCAAAATCTCCTATTAGGTCCCGTACATGGTCCCATCCTCCGAGGAGATTGACGGAAGAATTGTATGGTCGTCAGCACAGGTCTCCGGTTAAGTACAGGGAAGATAGAACGAGGCCTTCTTCACGGACTTCTTTTACTGAAGAAGCAATAGCCCCTCAAAGGCGAGACCGTCCATCTTATAGTGCTCATCGTCAGAGTGATAGGTGGGATATGGATGGTGTACAGGAGTACGGGAATCCGAGGTCTCATTATAACAGAGGGAGTGCACCTGATCGGGAGAGGGCTGATGGCGAGAGGCAAATGAGAAATGTGAAAGAGCAAGAAGGCGGTGGTAATCGTAGACGGAGGCATGAAGAAGAATTTGATGGCTCCAGATTGAAGAAAAGAAGATTTTGAGCTGTTAGCTTACTGAACCTGTAATATTAACCATGGGAAAAACTTTTTTTTGCTTTAAACTTGTTTCCGATAGACTGTCCATTGAACGCGCTTTTTAATATTCTCAACTGTGACTTTTAAGACATGAATGCTGGTAGTTTAAGTTACTCTTTGTGTATTGTTTTAGGCCTTAAACGCAGCTTTTAGCCGTCCTTTCTGAACATAACAGAGAGAACATTAACACTACCTTGGAAGGTAGAGGGACTGTTTCGGATAGTGTGTATGTAGACCGTATTCCCACCTTTCCTAGCTAGAGAGACTATTTTTGATAGACTCAGGTCAAGAAAAAACATAATAAAGTATAGTTCAAGAAAAAGGAAGAAATAGTAAAGTATTAGTAAAACATGAGAACATCCTCAAAATAATTCTCATACACATTGAATGCCGAATTTGAAAACTTCTCTGAAAGAGTAAGTGCAGCAATACATACCTGAATCGGACATATTAATAAAAAGGTGGAAGGATCTGATAGACGTCTATACTTGGCTCCGTTTTTCACTTGGACCCTTCAATTCACGTCTTTGTCAATTGAACACTTAAAGTTATTACAGCAGACTATTTTAAACCCCACTGACCATATGTGTCTTTCAATCACGCGCTGAGGTGGATAACACGTCACTATCCACATTAGATAGAAATTGTCACATCAAATTTTTAATTACAAATAATATTTTGTAAAAGAAATCTCGAACTCACTAAATTTCTTTCCGTTCTTTCTTCTCTTTCCATATCTTTCATCTATTTTGCTATTTAGATTTTGTATATCTTTTTTTTTCTTTTTTCCTAGTAAATTTTTCACATTGAAGAGGAATTAGCGACAAGGAAAGCTCTATGGTATTTTATTATAAAATTGACTTCAATATCGGGAGTAGGCACAATAGATTTAAGCAATATATCACTCCTTAAATTTAGGGGCCGATAGCAAGTATCTAATTTGCAAGTCATAGAGTCGCACGATCTATCATGAGAACCAATATCATTGAGAATTAATCTTGATTTGCATCGTGTAGGTTCACTAAAGGGTTTAGAGAATATGGTGTGTATGCATATCGTACTCCTGTCTTGATAGATAGAAAAACTATTTCTGATAGACTTGGCTCAGGAAAAAGGATAGTCAATATTAAAAACATAATATAACATTCTCAAAGGAACAATAACTACAAAAATATTCTATTCTAATTTGTGTCTTCAGATCTAAGGTACGTTAAACGATATCTGTATAATGAATACCTCTTCTGAGTGGTTTGGTTAATTTGTATCATGCATTAGAGGTTGGAATATTATAAAGATGTCAATTTCTTTGCATACCCAAAATACATTTATGCATTGTTTCCACAACTTATATTGTTATTTTATTTATTATAATCACGGTGTTCAGAGTAATTTGCGTGTAGATAAGGAGCTTGGATTAATTGAAATTTTATAGTTTGGAATCTAGTTCTTTTAAGTTACTAGATTCTAAATTAATAATTTATACATATCTAATGAATTTCTTAAAACAATATAAAATTGGACTAAAACTATTAAGTTTGATCAAACTCGTAACCTATACTTTAACTCCATCTCAATTTGCATGCATGTCGATTAATTCAACGGGTATCCTATCTCTCATTAATTGAGAAACTGAATTATTTTGTTTATTAAAGCTTGAACACGTTGAAAAATATGCATATTTTTAAATATATACCAAGAATATTCCTTAACAGTATATCACTACTACCTGGAATAATTATTACAATGGGAATGTATAAATATAAGTTATGTTATCTCTTCCATTACTCCATTATTTGCTACTCTCAAAGTTTCAAGAAGATGAAGATTTGTAGACAAAAAAAAAAAGTTTATTGAGACACAAAATATGATGAGCGACCTACTTTGGCTTCTTTTCCTAATTCTCCAACTTTAGGCTTCTAGGAATCCTAATTGATATGCATGCTCAAAAAGGCGAGATCTCAACAACAACGCGAACAACAAAAGGAAAGTCAAAATAACACAATAAAAGTATAAATACATAATTAATATGCATGCTCAAAAAAGCGAGATGTCAACAACAACACGAACAACAAAAAGAAAGTCAAAATAACACAATAAAAGTATAAACAAAAACAATGGTAAGGTCATCTAATTCATAAAAAAGTTAATTATTGTGCAAAATTTCAAATTAGATTTACGGAAAAAAAATTGTCAAATACCTCGAAGACTGAAATTTGATTCTAATAATTTCTCTAAAAGCGCGTGGTGGGTTGTAAAATATAGAAAGTAAGTTAAAACATATAAGAAATTTTAGTGACCTTTTAGATGGCACAAGTAGTTATTGCCTATCTTCTAGATTCCCTACATATGTATAATTGTTAACATTATAATTGAAAAAATGGAAAATATTCATATATAATAAGCTCAACATTTTCTTTATCATTCACCTCATCAATATTTGGAGGAAGAATCTAAGAAGAGACTTAAACAAGATGAAATTGAAATTTTTTCATTATCCTCTGCAATTGTTGTCTTCATGCAGATTGTGGTAGACTATATATCTTAAACGCTTATCTCATTGGTTTTTGTAGTTTTAGGGATGCATACCAGTTGATTAGGTTCGATTTTGAAGTTTATTGCTGTGTAGAATACTAAACTATTACAAAATCATTAAGATGTTAATTTATCAGTTTGACCATTAAGATTTTCACATTAAAAGAATCATTGAGAATCGCTTAGAAACAAGGTGACAAACTAAGTGAACCATGCACATAACAGATTGCATCTTACTCAAAAGCAAATACATCTTCCACCGACACTTGGGCCCACCTTATAATGTGTCTACTTGTACTGCTCCGGTTCTAGAAGGTATAGCTCTCGCCTCCGTTCCTTCTTCTGGTGCACTCACGAACTCTGGTGAGCAGCAAGCACAACTAGGGACGTTCCTGCCCAGGCCCTTATATTCTCACAAAAATGTGAATATTTTTCTGATTCGGAGAAAATTTTCAAGGCATTTGAGTCCAATTTTCAAAGAATTTTTTGAAGTAACTTATAGTAACTTTTCCTGACATTTATTTTGCAGCTACCAGACTTCTCAATACATAAAATACAACTATTGATCAATTAAAATATGTCATGCCTTAATAATCACTCCTAGTCTTGTCCGGAAGGTACGAGTTAATTTAAACATTCCGAAAGGGCGGAGTGTTAATTTAGTTATTTGTTAACCTGTTAAAAACCCCTCAAACCATTAAATATCTATAATCCAATATGAAAATTGATTAGGATTATTATCGAAACCGCTAAATCAATAAGTCATTACTGATAAATTAATGACTTTCTTTAGTTTGGATTATTGTTTTCAGTTAGATTTTAAACAACCCTAATTTAGAGGGAAGTACTCAAGGAGGAGCATTTTAGACAAAACAAAGTAAATGATTTGTTATTGTGATGATAAATTTGAGACAAACCCTAAACGATCATTGCTAGAAAGGACTATCAGACTAATCTTAAAAAATAAGTACCACTTGAGAAATCGCTTCCTTATATGTAAAATTAATGTTCGATGATAAATTTGAGAGCAATCTCTTCCAAATTCTCTATATATGTATGTTGGTTAACACTATTAAATTCTTTAATAGAATGATAAGAATATTCATATATTATAAGTTTGGAATCTAGTTCTTTTAAGTTACTAGATTCTAAATAAATAATTTATATATATGTAATATATATATATATATATATATATATATATTATAACCATTGACACCCCTTATTTTTATATATTTTTTATGACCATTGACACCCCTTAATGAAAATCATGTGCCCGCCACTGCGTGTATGTCCATTAGTATAAATGTTATATATGCTCAAGCTTTTGGCTCCAATGTCCCAAAAGAATGACTGAAGGTATCTGCATATCATTTACGATAGTTCGGAGGTATATTTTTTCTTTTCCCCTAAAATTAACTTGATAATGAATTTGTAAGCAATCTTTTCTTCCAAATTCTTTTACAACATTATAAATTCTTTATTAGAATGACAAGTAATATTGGTATATACAATAAGTTTGACATTGGAGATGATGTCACATGTCGCATTGGGACAACATCGATGAAATGGAGGCTTGCCTCTGGAGTCTTGTGTGTTAAGAAGCTACCTCCTAAACTTAAAGGTAAGTTCTACAGAGTGATAGTTAGACCGTCCTTGTTGTATGGAGTAGAGTGTTGACCAATCAAGAACTCACATGTTTAGAAGATGCAATTTGCAAATATAAGGATATTGTTGACATGGATGTGTGGACATACTAGGAGTGACAAGATCAGAAATGAGGTTATCCGGGAGAAGGTGGGAGTGACCTCTCTATGGCGGACAAAATGAGGTAAACAAGACTGAGATGGTTTGGGCATGTGCAGACGAGGGAAGTTGACGCCCCTGTGAGGAGGTGCGAGAGGCAAATTGGTAAAAATATTGATTTCTACTCTTTCTTACACCTTATTAGATATCTAGAGGGAAGCATCATAGACAAAATAAAAACAATATTTGTTGTTATTTCATTTAATTGTTACCATAACTAAACAATCATTGCTAACCTTAAAACTAATGCTCAATGAAAAATTTGGTAAGTATATCTTTTAAATTCACAACAAACCCTAACTAGGATTTTTATATATAATTATATGTAAGAAGAATTATCAAGTAAAGTTTTTTCACTCATTCAATACTCTTTTTGCTGTCTAAGAACAGAGAAAAAGGTTCTCATTTGTTCCTACATCTATATCTGTGTGCTATTTAATTGTTCCTAATTTTGGTGTGTTCTTGAGGTTTTTTTTCAAGTCAAGTTTTGTTTTTATATCATGTGTGTTGATCAATTCTGTTTCCTTTATGCAGAGAGAAGAATTGGATGGTTGGTAGGATTTTCAATCAATCAACGGTGCCTCAATCCGAAACGAGTGAATTTACTGGTAAAGGTAGGATTTATCTGTCTATTTTGCAGAATTCTGATGATTTTTCAGTAATTTATGTCAAGTGGTTTGATGATTGAAACCTGTTAGTTGTTGATATAAACTAGTCTTGTTGATTGTTCCTTTTTTTTAGGGGGTGGGGATTTTTTGATTTTTTTCAGGTGAGTTTTGTTTTTTGTTCTTGATTTTACCTAATATAGGATCTCATAACTGATAAATATTGGTTTTGTTGTAACCCGATACAGGGTCTGATGAGTGATAAATATTGAATTCTTGATATGGAGTTTTATAGAAAATGATTAGATTTTGTATCACTTGACTGTCTTCCTATATATTGGGGGGGGGGGGGGGGAGTCATGTGTGGGTGTAGGGGGTCACTATTTGAATGTTTTGTTTCTCTTCTTTATGAAATTTTTGAAAGATGTCTTTGACTTCACTTTTTTTGTTAATGTGTAGAGCCAAGTGTATTTCGCATAATTAATTTGTCAATATTGATCAACCTATCAATACATCAATACAGTCCTTGATTTTCTTTACGTGAGATTTCTACATGAATTTTTAAACCTCCATCTTTAGTTATATTCATAACATTTTAAGTACTCTATACTATTTAGTTCAATCATTTGCTCAATTCGATTGAGTCAGAACTCTAGTGTACTACACTCCATAATTTGATATCACGTGTTTTTCCAATCATGCAAACTCGAAAAAAATAAAAAGAAGTGTGTGAAAGTACTCCTATTTTACGGCAATGTCATGAACATGCACGTTTACATGGTGCAAAGGCAGAATCAGAATTTTAAGTTTATGAAAATTACTAGGTTTTTAATAAATTATTCGTATTTGTAAATTTTGCATTTTGTTGGAAAAAAAAGTGTATTTCGCATATTGGTTTACAACGATACAATAATACATTTTCTTGTCAAGAGATAATGGCCCCTATAAATCACTAAATATAATTTGAAGCAGTTTAGAGCTACACAATGATTATTGAGTAAAAGGATGCCGATGGGCTTTATTAGATAAACAAGAATTAAAATGGAGGAGTTTGTCTCGTTCATGAAATAGTAGCGAGAATTTATTTAACCTAAGAACTCTAGAGTGAGGCTGACCAAGACGTTGATGCCAAGTAGTGAGAGGAATGGATGGTGCAGTCATGTGAGCTTGAGGATGTGAGACAGGCCACTCATACAGTCTATTGTTGGTCTGGTCGTGCACCAGCGGTTTCCGCATTTTCAAATCCTTCACAACAAAGTCAAAAGAAAAAAATTCAATAGACTTTAGATTGTCTTGACAAATTTAGAAACAGATAGAAGTTTGTGTTTAATGGAAGGGGCACATGGAGTGTGGGTTAGCTTGAAAATATTGTTTGATGCATTTAATTGAGTAGAACCAGTGTGAGAGATGGGAATTTTGTTACCATCACCATGGAAACATCCTCGTTACCATGGTAACGTTGTAGATTGTGTGACTCTGTTGTGATGTGATGAGTGGCTCCTGAATCAACTATCCAAGGGTCATTTGCGGTAGTAAACCCAGCAGCATAGGTGGCTTTGGCTTCAAATTGATTGTGAGACTTCGAACGGCAGACATTGGCGGTGTGGCCAATCCTATTACATAGTTGGCATCAAGTAACACCGTTTGGATTTGAGTTCGACTGCCATTGTGGTGGAGTATTTGGACGTGAGTTGGACTGCCATTGAGGTGGAGTATTTGTACGTCAGTTCTGGCGCCATTGTTGCGAATTGTTGGTCTGCCTGCGACTGTTGCAATTATTGCTGTTGGATTTGGTGGGAGTAGCAACTGCAGCAGTGATAGAACTAGACAGTTTCTTAGCATCCTCATGATGGCGAAGGAAAAGTCTATAGTCCAGTAGTTTTTCAAACAGTTCCTCATAGGAGATAGTCGTATCACGTGCACGAATGGCAGCAGAGATCTCACGAAACTCAGAACCTAGATCACTGAGTATTTTGACAATGCGTTCAGTATTTGACATAGGAGCACCAGCAGTGGCTAACTCATCCGAAAGAGACAGAAGAGTGTGAAGATAATCAGTAATGGAGTGAGATTCTTTAGTGATACCGGCAAGCTGATCATGCAAACTAAATACCCGAGTTTGAGATCTGTACGCATAAGTGATATGTAAAGCATCAAGCTGATTTAGCCGAGTCAGCGGCAGCAACAGTAGGAGCAGTGGTGGGTTCGACAGAAGCCATGAGGGCATTCTGGATGAGTTTGTCCTGACGGAAAGAAGTTAAGCATGTAGGATTAGGAGATGTGTTTGTGCCTAGGGTAATCATGCGACTGGAGGACAGAGTGGTGCCATCAGTGGCCAAAGAGGTTGTAGCCGTACATAAGCATGGAGAATTGGGCTTTCCAGGTGGCAACGTTGTGACCACCGCTTAGTTTGAGGGGTAATTGAGACGCAGGATTGAACTGAATGATAGTGTTGGTAGCCATCGTGTTATCAGTATTGACAACTCTAGGATTGTTGCCATTGTGATTGGTCATGTTTCTGATCTGCGTGAGGAGAAGGAAGGGAAAAAAATTAGATCGTTCTCGTTAGAGCGTGAAGAGCCCTGATACCATGTATACTCAATAGGTTCTGGAAAACGAATATTTATTAAAGAAGGCTGAAAGGTGTTAAATAGAGTTATAAAGAACTAATACGACTCCTCAACTAACTGAAATACATAAATAATATCTGCTGATATAGCTAATGCAGATTCCTAAATAAGCAAGGGCTATGAAACACTACCGACTTAATTATTAACTATTGTTTTAATTGACTTCTGATGCTCCAATAATGATGTACTGATATTTTGGCATATCTGGTTTCAGGGTGCTACTAGTGGAGTGTGATCTTGTGTTTCAGCTGTATTCTATGCCTTGATTCTAAAATCGTCTCGAGATGAAAAGAAAAGCGGCTGATTCTAAAATCAGTCCAGTTTCCGGGAACAAAGAGGTCTGAATCTGATTTCTTACTTTTGCTAACTGTGTAATACTTATTTTGTTTTTTAATAACACTATTTCATCATATATTTGCAGCCTCCTGTTAGTTCTGCTTCTGTTATTGGAGCTAGTGAGCAAGAACTTAACCCTCCCATCTCATCAATACATCCTAGACTACGATACAAGTCTGCAAATGTGCTTCGTCATAGTCTTGGTAGTACTTTGCGAGACTCCAACAGTGTTAGTCCAAATTCAAGTTTGTTGATAAATCGGGCATTGGATAGAAACATGATTTCCCCTACTCAGAGAACTGTTGAGTCGGAACCTGTTGTAGAAACCTTGGTACAAGCTAATGCTGGAACTGCGGTTCGTCCAGCTGGAACATTTGAGGCTAATGTAGATCTGCAGCCTATTGAGTTGTCAACTAAGGAATTACTTGAGCTAAAACCAATGAAATGTGAACCAATCCAAGATATATCCGTGACATCCGATGTGACTGGTCGGGACTTATCTACTCTGTCTGATGTTGCTGCTAAAAATTCTCAAGATCAGGCAAATGCTGATATTGCTGCTAAAGAATGTTATGGTTATGATTATGAATTTGATGGTCATTATGCTTTTGCGGGACGTGTTAGTGAGGACGATGTATATGAAGATGGTGAGATCCGAGAACCAATGATGCAGTCGATTGCAGAAGACCTAATTGCTGATGAGCAGATACCTATTGCCGCTATTTACCAAGGATCAGTTGATCAATCAGGAATAGCAAATGTGCAGGAGGGACGTGAAAAGGATGTCTTACGTGTCGGACCATCTGCTGGGAGGAGAGGAGCTGTCAGGTATGCTAACGAGTCTAATAACGAGTGTATTGGAAGATCTGATATGTCACCAATAGCCCTTTCATCTTTGCGAAATGCTGAAACACCTGCTTACCTCAGGCATCGATATATGGAGGAAGAGGAATTCCATCTACGAAGGAATAGGTGATTTTTTTTTTTAATTCTATTGTTGTTTGATTTGTAATTTTTTTAATAATGTTGCTTAACTCCTAACTTCTTCTTACCGCGGTTTTTCCAGAGATGAAAGAGAGAACATCAAGGATGTGAGAGATCGGTTTCAGGACCGTTCATTTCGTAGCTCAAGGGGAAATTTCATGCCTGGAAGAGAGAGGGGCAGGGGCTGGGGCAGTGACCGTGGCCAATTTCAAAGATCACGTAGCGGTAGGTATTCTGGGCGTGATTTTGAAAGGTATCGGGGTGTAGCTGATTATCACTATAGACAGAATCATACAGCTACTGTTTGGGAATCTGCAAAAGAACACGACTATGATAGTAGACACTACGGTGCTGCATTTGCAAGTAATAGGAGGAGGAATGCCTTACATTCACTTCGACATCCACCTGCACCTCCTATTAGATCCCGTACATGGTCCCCTCCTTGGATGAGACAGACGGAACGATTCAATGTTCATCACGATTCATCTCAGAACAGGCTTCCGGTTATGTACAGAGAAGAGAGAATGAGGTCTTCTCCACGAACGTCTTTTACTGAAGAAGCAAGAGCTCTTCAAAGGCGTGAGCACTCTCCAACTTATACTGCTCGTCATCTGAACGACACGAGAGATGTGGATGCTGTACAAGAGCACAGGCATCCAAGGTCTCTTTCTAGCAGACGAAGTCCACCTTATAGGACGAGAGTTGAGATTTCAGATCATCAGGAGAGGGCTGATGGTAGATTTCCCGAGCATCAAAGTGGTGAAAGTACTGACAAAAAAAAGGAAGTCTCGCTAAGGGAGAGGAGAAGCTACGCAAATGAAAAATGCCGAAGATGAATCTGATATCTCCAGATTGAAGAAAAGAAGAGTTTAAGCTTGCAATTTTAGCAGTTTATATGAAAAACACTGTTTCATACATCTTTTTTTGTTGTTGAAAAACATTTATTAACCTTGAATCTATGCACTAATACATGTTTTTGCTACAATCTTGTTGTTAGTAGGCTGTCCAAAAAACGCGATTCTTATCATTATTGACTGAAATTTGTTGTTTATTTGAAACGGTAAGGTAATATCGTTGCAATTTCTTTGTGACTGACAAAACATGAAGACTAGACTTGCAATAATATGTATCGTAACATAAGTAGGAAATTTCTTGGAAATTCTAGTTGATTAAAGATAACAACTTTTTTTCTAATTAGGTCCATCTAATTCACTTTTTTCTTTCCTTTTATCTAATTTGTAGCTTCACAGGCTTGTACTTTTAGCTGTCCATCGTGTACTTCTTACAGGGGAGTTTTAAACTATGCTACCTTTGTTTTTGGGAAGCCTGGGATTTGTCTCTGAATTTTCTACGACTTAATAAAACTATTCGATTAAATTACGACAACTATAACATATCCAGCGTAGTTCCATATGAGGAGGATAGTGTGTAGTAGATCGCATCGATGTTATTTTCGATAGACCGGATTGGTAAAAAGCACAACAAAACAATTCAATAAAATGAAAAAATACATCTTAAAATATAATCAAAATTTATAGGGAAAATGCATAATTACCCCCAACCTATGTCCGAAATCTCAGAGAGAATTATATTATACTAAGGTCCTATTACCCCTGAACTTATTTTATAGATAAATTTGGATTAATTACGTGGGTGGATTCCTTTTGAAAAAATAATTACTTATTTTAAATGTACTTTTTAATTATTATTATTTATAGCAACTTCTTTAATTTTTCTCTTTTATATGTCTCGTTCTTTCTTTCTCCTTTTCTATGTTTCGCTCCCTCTTTTTTTCTTTCTTTGTTTCTTTCTTTCTCCCTTTCATTCTTTGTTGCTTTTTTTGTTGTTGCTCTTTTCCCTTCTTTTTTCGTAGAATAGTCAATGATTCTAGATTATCTGAAACTTGTATCAATAGTTAGTTAGACAAGTAATATAATCGTAACAAATGAAGAGACATAAAAATTGCAAAATGAATTAAATATTAATTAAAAATGTATTACAAACATATTAAAGTTGAACTATTAGAAGAGAAGTAGTATAATCGTAACAAATGAAGAGGCATACGAAACTGCAAAATGAATTAAACTTGAATTAAAAAGTGTATTACAAACATATTAAAGTTGAATTATTAGAAGAGAATCAAATATGAATGGAGAATGTGAAAAACAACAGAATATTCTTTGATCTGCATGTAAAAAATGAATAAAACTTGTATCAATAATGAATTAAACAAGTAATAATCGTAACAAATCAATCAATTAATTGCAAAATGAATTAAACTTATATTTAAAATGTATTACACAAATATTAAAGTTAAGGTAGAAGAGAAATTAAGCATGAATAAAAAATGTAACAAATGAAATATTAGACAGTGATTCATAACCTTAGTTCATTAGTTGAAGAAATTGTTCACTTGCTAGACGTAAGTTATTCACAATTATTTGTGTAAAACACTTGACGCGTGTTTGAGTCTCGAGTGTTCAACTTTGTGTGTTTTTGAACTTTTACTTTAGGTTACGATTCAAGATTTGTCAAATAATGCAATTATATATTTCGGTGTTTAAAATTTAGCAGGTTCGCAACAGACTTCAGTTATTTCATCCTCAAAAGTTCTTGATCACTGAACTACAAAAGGCATTTATCTTTGAAGATTTGTTTACTTTCTAGTAAGGATATTTGGGATACCTGTACTTTGTATATGTTGCTACAATTCAGTCAATAGAAAAATTGTAAATCTTTTTATTACAAAAATTTTATCCAAGTTGAATAAAATTAATCAATCAAATTATATATAATGTTTTGTAACCTAAGATCACATATCGGTCATCTTATACTTATATGACCATCCTTTCAATTCCATGATTTTTCATTATTAGGAGCATCATAACAATAAACATGTTAAGTTATTGATTCCAACTATCCTACGAAAAAACCCTAAATAATAATCAATTCAGATAAATATCCGATTCACTGCAAGAACTTAATTTAGAGATGATGTGTTCACTAAGGACCCGTTTGGCCATAGATTTTGCAAGTAAAACTTGCGAAAGAACTTGGCAAATTTTGTTTGTCCATACACTTTTTCATTATTTGACAAATTTTTTTGGCAAATAACTACTAGAAAAAACTAGTATGTGGGCCAAATTTCATTATTTGGAAAGTTTTAGAAATTCAAATTTTACACCTAACTTATATATTTTACAAAAATAATCTATTTATTGACATCAACCAATTCAATTAGCTCCCCATCTGCCAACTAACTCAATTAATACGCTTTTCTGTTATATAGTTTATATACGTACATGGACTTTTATATCAAAAAAACTAGTTGAACAACTATAGTAAAAGCTCTGTGGCAGTCCTCTCTGGAAAAACAAATTGAAGGCAATTTGTAAAAATCTACATATTTTTTCTTATAGTGAATTTTGTTTAGATTGAACTTGCTTGAATTGATTTGTATGAATATATTCTCTTGTCTAGCTAGGTTTAAGAGTTATGAATAATAAGAATCTTTTCTCCTTGTGTTTTATTTTTTCATTCGACTGGCGCAACTAATTTTTCGGGCTTGTTTGTTAAGTTTTGTAATGTACATTATTCCTGAAGCTGGTTTTGAGATTTCCGAAGAGAACTCTATGACTTGACCTTTTCCCGTTAATAGGGTAATATACTTTCAATCGTGTTCGTACGTCTTTCATTTTTAGTAAAGACATGCTTTCAGATTTTGTGCACTCTAAAAAAAATTAAGTTATGCATATGATGTGTTGTCATGTTGATGTTGTATTGTAGAAACGTAAAAAAATGAATAAATCACGTGGTTCAGCGGCTGATAAATGGACTGATGAAGAAACATCAATCCTTATAAGTGTCTTGCATGATGATGCGAGGAAGTTCGGATTTAAAGGTTATGCCATCAGCGGTCCACGATTAATAGAAGTTAGGAATGAGTTTTTTGAGAAAATTGGAAATCGAGATTTCTATATTGCTATGCAATACAAATTTATGGTTAGTTTTGATAGTTTCAAAACTTATGGGTATAAATTATATTTCTTAAAAAAATGAAATATGTTTCCAAATTCTATGGCCAAACACATGGTGAAATTTCACCCAAATTTTCATCCAAATAATATTTGAATATCTATGGCCAAACTCTAGCTAAGTTTCGTGTTCCGATATTACAATCACAACTTTTATCCAATCCAAGAACAACCACCTACGACAAAAATAATTATTAGTTGCCGCTAAATATGTATTTTTAGCGCCAATTGATACTCTTTGTATATGTCCCTAAAGCCTTTAGCGACATTGGTTGCAACGGCACTTAACTAATGCCGGTAAAGACTACAACACTCTTTATTAATATCAATATTTTAATACCGCTAAAAGTTGCTTTTGTTACAGCACTCAATACAAACACATCACCAACATCGGTCATTGTTCATTATCAATACATAACTTTGAGAATTGATTTTCGATTAATGACTCTTGTACTACACATGTTCTTTCTCTACTACATATATTAGAACATGAAAAGACACAGTCTTTTTCGAACTTGTCTTATTTAAGTTTGATTCATGCCAAAACAAAAGATGTATGATGGAACTACCTACTCCAAATCGTGCCAAGAAAGAAATATAAGAGAAAAATATACTTCTTCAATAGTTTTATAAGTTATGGGCGAATCTTTTATGACTCAAAAGCATTTGGCCTCAAAATCTCACTTGTTACATGTACCAAAATATGTAGTACTTCTCAACTTCATATCTTGCAAAATCATAGAGTACCTACTTCAATTTAAGTTACTTAGAGATTCTCATCGATTCAATCACTTCTAGCAAGATTTACTCCGTTCTTCTTACTGTTTACAAACACTAAATAGTCAAGAGATGAAGTAATTTCACGATCCCTTGCTTTTTAATCTCAATCTTGTGCGAAAACAAAAGAGATTCAAAGATTCTCATATAACAATGGTTTTGAAAGTCAAAATTTTATCTCGACGTACCAAAATGGTTTCCTCCAAATGTATCTTAACTTTCTCTTTCAAGTTTGAAATTGGCAAGTCTTTTTTACACTTTTTTCGATATATGTTAATCCTCTTCAATGATTTATGTTTATTGTATCTGATGATCTTAAATATACCTAATTTTATGATTTAATTCCTAACGAGTATTTGTTTTCAGTTCTTGGGGGTGGTGTTTATTAAATTTTCTGATTTTTGTAGGATTTTGTTCTTGTATGTTCCTAATTTGGTTTGATTTACTCATAGATGCTTGAAAATTGGTGTTCCCCTTCTTATTGTTCTCACTTCTCTTTTTTTTTTCATGGGAAAAGGGTCTGATATACCCTTCAACTTTGTCATTTGGAGCTGATATAACTTTTGTTATAAAAGTGGCTCATATATGTCCTTACCGTTATACAAACGGCTCACATATACCCCTGCCATTACAAAATAGCTCACATATACCCTTCATTTAATGAAAGTTAAAAAATTAGTTTTAAATTTATATATGTTGCTTCTAAATTTTTAAAAAAAAATTATTTAAGGGTATATATGATTCTTCTATCAAAGTTCAAGGTATATTTTAATTTTTTTTCATACATAAATTAATTTTTTACTTCTTTTATTATAACTATTTGAGTTTCTTATTCTTATTTTATTTTTTTCTTTCATTCCTTAGTTTAAAGAAAAAAATTTAAACTATTTTTTTGTGTGTATTGAAATTTAATTTCGTATTCGAAGAAAAAATTTGGTAATCTATAATAAGTTTACAAGAATATTAGTGAAACATAAATAAATTTGATTATTAAATAATAATTATAAATTAGTCATTGAAACAAAAAAAGTCAAAAAAAATATGTTTGACGAGGATTAAATTTATTCATATGAGATTATATATTTTAGAAAAAAATAATAAAAATTTAGATTAAAATTATTTTTTTTAATTTTCGTTAGAGGAAAAGGGTATATGTGAGTCATTTGTTTACAAGTAGGGGTACATATGAGTCACTTTCATAACAAGGGGTATATCAGCTCTAAATGACAAAATTGAGGGGTATATCAGACCCTTTTCCCTTTTTCACTAGCAGGTTCACATTTTTGATAGTCACAATTTGTTTTACTTCTTTTATTGTGTATTTTCTGCTTTTTGAATAGTTTATTGTAGAATTTTGTAATTTCAAGTTCCTAATTACGCTTTATTTACTCAGGCATGTTTGGAAATTGTTTTTTGCCCTTGGTATTCCGCTCACTATTTTCGTCACTAGCAGGGGCTTCTCACAAGTGATTAGTTCTTTTACATAATTTTAGATTTTAGTGTTTTTATCCTTTTTTTCTTCATTTCAGATACCTCTAATTTTTTTGAGCTTTTCTTTTTCCTTAATGTGAATCTTGAGATGTTATTGATGATGGTATTTTTTTGGGGGGAGGGGGGGGGGGGGATTGGGGAAACTGGATAAAGAAAATGAAGGGACCTATACATGTTTTTCTCGGAGCATTGACTGACAATAAACTATATGTTATAATTAAATATGCAGAATATATTATACACATTCACATAGAGAACTCCAAATTTTTATAGGACCTATATGAAAGAGACGAGAAGGGTGAAGATATATGAAAAGGATTTTATAGGATGGTTAAGATTCAAGATTCAAATGATGTAATGTGGGAACATATTTATTCTAGAGTTGAGAAGAGCAGTGTAAAGAGTCTCATGATGCTCGTGAGGGATAGCCAAGATTTGCTAGAGTTGAGAAGAGCAGTGTATATGAAAAAATGCACACTTCTCATGATCTTCTGTTCCCTAGAATTGATTTTGAATATTTAGAAATGTTTACAAATATGATATAATGTATAGTGGACATTCCTATAATCAAGGCACTAAGAAGTTGTAATATTTAGGCGTAAAGTAGGGGTGTAATTATGTCAACCTAAAGAAAGCACAAGAGTGAACAAGCTGAAGGTAAAAAGCAACATGTTCTCTATATCACTAGAAACCTTGTGTCTACTTCAGCTGGATGATGCACAAAATTAAATAGTCCTGAGTACATTCAAGGTGTTTGATGATGTATCCAAGTTATTTGGAATAGTCTTTCTCTATTTTAGATCATTACCAGGAAAATTTCTAAAACATCTAATGATCGCAACCCGAGTCAATACCCCGAGTGAATGACTGGGGCTATTGTCTCATGTGAGCACTGTCCTTACGAATCTCAAATGCAATGTGGTTAATGCTAAGGTGTAAACTCATAACACCCAACAACAACTATAATGCAAGTTACTGGTGAAGAAATTAGAGGTACAGTTAACAATTCGAAAAGGTCGTATATGATTAAAAAGAAAAAAGGAATTATCGCGAAGGAAAAAGAGAAGCTACACAAATGAAAAATGTTGAAGATGAATCTGCTATCTTCAGATTGAAGAAAAGAAGATTTTAAACTTGCAATATTAGCAATTGTTATGAAAAACAATGTTTCATACATTTTTTTTTTGTTGTTGAAAAAGATTTATTAATTAGCTCAATCAAACCTTGAATCGATGCACTAATGCATGTTTTTGCTACAATCTTTTTGTTAGTAGGCTGTCCAAAGGAACGCGATTCTTACCATCGTTGCCTGAAATTTGTTGTTTATTTGAAACTATAAGGTAAATACCTTAGCAATTTCTTTGTGACTGACAAAGTATCAAGACTAGACTTTATTGCATTAAAGATAAATAATCAGTCAAAATGACAATAATATGTACCGTAACATACATAAGTAGGAAATTTCATCCATTCATTTTGATTAAAGATAACAACTTTTTTTTCTAATTAGGTCCATCTAATTCACTTTTTTCTTTCCTTCTATCAAATTTGTAGCTTGACGGGCTTGTACTTTTAGCTGTCCATCGTGTACTTCTTTACAGGGGATTTTGGAAGTCTTTGAAGGAAATTCTTACTTCCTGGACTTTATAAAATTATTTGTCTAAATTAAAACAAATATAACATATCCGGCGTATTTCCATAAGGAGGATAGTCTTGTAGTAGACCGCACCGATGCTATTTTGAAAGAAAACTCAATAAAGTAAAATATATCTTAAAATATTAATTAAAATTCATATCGTTTAACTCTCAAAATATAACAACTAAAATAAGGACGAAGAATTATCTCATAGGAAATACTAATAAATAACAATTATAGTGAATCCACTAAGTTTTTTTCTTCTTTTAATAATATGTATATTATTAACATTATAAATTTTTAATTCAAAGGACAATTAAAATTCATATATAAAAAATTGGCTTTATCCTTATTAATTAATATATAGAGGGAAGAATCCAATTAGGGGCATCTTAGAGATGACCTCTTTTTTTGGCTTTCTTATTATTAATAATAATAATTAGATGATAAATTTGGAACTAATCCTTCCTATTAGATTCTTTACATAATTATACACATATACATTTGTCAATAGTATAACTTTCTTATTAAATTTAGAGGAAAGGATCAAAATAGTCCATTCTTCTTTGGGTTAAGGCTCAAAGTGATCCTTGATTTTTCATATAGAGCAGTAATAGTCTCTCGTGTTTGCAATATTAGTGTACTTTTGGTTCTCATCCAAAAATTTATCTATTTTTTAGCATTGATTTTATCCATAACCTATATATGAAATGTGCAATCTTCATTTTATATATTTAGTAGAAATAACAACTCCATATGAAAGTATGTGAGAAGAAAAATATTTTGTTTTGTTTAGTAGAAATCATATTGCAGGTAAAGTCAAGAGGCTCATCACGATAATAGTACAATTTTTTCTTTTTCTGCAAAGTCATATGTTAAGATGTTCTTAGTTTAGCTACAGTAATATTTCTAGTGAACAAAACAAGGTGTTTTTCTCATGACCTTCTCTCAGATAGACTTATTATTTCTACTAAATATATAAAAAGACGATCGAACATTTCTTATATAAAATTTTAGGAGGCAAAATTTTAGGGGAGGACCAAAAGTGCACCAATATTGCAAACATGAAGGACTATTAGTGCTCTATATGAAAAATCAAGGATCACTTTCAGCCTTAACCCAAAGATGAGGGACTATTTTGAACCTTTCGGAAGAAATATTTATATATAATTAATTAATTTATTTTTAGTGTTAACTTCATAACTTTATTGATATTCAAAGAGAAGAATATTATTTTAAACAAAATAATTTAATGATTTGTTATTATTGCATCCTATTATTGGCTCTATGCAGATTGATGAAGTATACCATAAACTAAAATTTAAGATCAATCTCTTTTAAATACTCAGCATATTTATATTGTTATCATTTATAAATTCTTGATTAGAATGATAAAAAGTAATTGTATATATAGCCATATTAATATTGAATGAAAAAATATGTGAGATTAGAATATTTTAAACAAGATAGATTGAAAATTTTTCTGTCTTCTTTCCATATAGATTATTGTGATAAATTATGAACCAAACAATCATTTCTTCTATTTATTTTTATATAAATAAAATTAACCCTAATAAATGACTTATCACTTGAAAAATTGACCCCTTTGTGCCTTTCTTAAAATTTAAGCTAGATGATAAATTTTAAAAGCAATCTTTATTCTAGATTCTTGTTTTGTTTTCAAGCAATGTAAAAGATAAGATTATGGAACATATGGTATGCCACCTAACCAACACAAAATTACAACTTGTGCAATTATCTTCACATATAAGAAGAAAAAAAACAAGAACAAGTCAAAAGTGTCACTAATAAAAAAGGAAAAATATGTTAGAAATATTTTAATTTTGGCCAAAATCGTTGTTACGATATCAAACTTTGAAAATGATCTTTTACTCTCGTACTATTTTATTTAATAGTACATTTTAAAAGTAAATATGTGTCCACTTGAACATCATATATATTTGCATCATTATAAATAGTAATATGTCCACGTGAGTATACATATATCTTTAAAATACACTATTAACATTTTGTTTGGATCATTGTTACACATTGTTTCATAATGTATTGTATTGTATTATACTTTATTGTATTGTATTGTATAATAGATACAATATTTGGCTAGACTGTATTGTTTGTTATTGTTTAATAACAATTTAATTGTTTGGTTTGATCATATCAAACTGTATTGTAATTTATAAATTTATTAAAATATCCTAGTTATTTTAGGATAGGAGGTTTGACTAGATTTAAATAATCAAGATAAATGGTAAAATAATATTTTGAAATATTATATAATATCTAATTGAAAAAAGAAATTAAGTAACAGTGGGAACACACCAAATTGGTTGTTCCATAAAATAAGGATTTTCATTGTTACGTAAGAACGAAATTTAACAATACAATACATTTTAAGTAACAATCAAAACAAATATTGTAGGTAAAGTAACGATACAATACAATACAATGAATAACAATGATCCAAACATAGTGTAAATAGTGCAGGATAAAATGTTCTTCATAAAGTTTAGTATCATAACAATAATTTCAATCAAAATTAAAGTATTTTTTAGACTGTTTTCTTAATAAAAAAAATAAGAAATTAAAATTGGCTCTTTTCTTAATTAGAGATTTCCGAAGTGTGAATCTAAATTAATCGAATTACGATATGGAGACCAAAATGGAACAACCAAAAAAAAAATAAAAAATTGGTATGGTGGGTAGATAGGCAATAAAGGGCCTTGAATAAAGGAAAGTATGCAATTATTGAAAAGTCCACAAACCCTAACCAAAACACCAATTTCCATCACATATACCAAAAGGAAACCACCAAGAAAATTCATAACCAAAGTCTTTCTGCCCTCTTCTTCTTCTTCTCTGTTTATCACTCTTTTTTTTTTTTTTTGGTAAAAAAAATTATTTTTTTGCCTCATTCAATACTCTTTGCTGTCTGAGAACAAAGAAAGGTTCTCACTTTTCTTCTTGTAATGCTAGATTTGTGTATTTTCTACATGTTTAATTGTTGCTCTGTATTGGGTATGTGGTTTTTTGTCAGGTAAAGTTTTGTGTTTTTTTGATTTTTGAATGTTTGGGGTTTTACCTGAAATAGGGATCTGATGAGTGACTAATTTTGTATGTATTGATTTTTTGTCAGGTAAAGGTATGTTTTTTGATTCTTGATTATCTGGGGTTTACCTGAAATATGATCTGATGAGTGATGATTTTGCTTTTTTTTTTTTTTTTTTACCCATGGAGGTTTTTAGAGATGGGGTTTCGTGGAAATCGAATAGATTTGGACTATTTGACTGTTGTGAATTGTGATTGGTGGTGGGTATTGTGTTTGTTGATCGATTGTTTTCTTTATAGTCTGCTTAATTTTGATAGAACTCGACAATCGCCTAAATTTTATAGAGACGGTGGGTGGGTGGAGGTGTTTCTGGGTTTTTCCCCCTTTTGTGTTTGGTGGGGGTGTTGCGGAGGACGTTGACCAAGTATAAGTCCGGTGGATCGTCTTAACTGCTTCGTATATCTGCAATCAATCAACTGTGACTCGATCCGAAGCTAGTTTGGGTTTAGAAGATTCATGATTTTTGACTATTGTAGTTTCGCATTTACAGGCAATGGTTGGAGTTTTTGTGAATTTTGCTGTAATCTGGTGATTTGCTAGTTGTTAGTAGGAAATTAGATTGTTACATTATTTTATTCTCTAGTCATTTATGATTTGACTTCTTATTGTTTATGAGGTTTAGATGCTTAGATTTTGAACTCATTATCTGGATCTGCTCTTGATATCTCCAAAAATAGCTGTCTTTTTTTGTTTTATGTGTGTATGTGTGTGGTAGTGAGGTGGGGTGGTTTTTTCTTCTTTTTGTCATCATGAATGTCTCTTTCTCTTCTTTTGTGTTGTAATGTTTTGGCATATCTGATTGCAGGGTGATATTAGAGGACTGTGATCTAGTTTTTCAGATGTGTTGAACTTCTTCGTTGTAGTAGAGTGATATTTTCTGGAGATAAAAAGCTTTAGAACCATGCCGGTTTCCGGGAACGAAGAGGTCTCAATCTGATCTCTGATTTGCCGCTGAATTGGTCTAATCTGTTATACTTTCTTTGTTTTAATGTCACTCTATTTCATCATGTATTTGCAGCCTGGTGTTCTTGCTCGGCAGTCTAGTAACTCTTCGTCAGGTATCCCTATTAAGAAGAGGTGGAACTCTATGTTCCAACCTCCTTCACCTATCTGTGCTGAGCCATCATCTTTATCTAATGAAAATGAATCCAAAACCAAATGTTCTGGGTTGAGCCAGAAATCGATCTTGAATTCGTCTGATAGTACTGGTAAAACTGACACTTCCAAGAACTCTCTTCTAGAGGTAAAAGAAGAAACACCTTCTGGTGTGAAAGTTGGCTCTAAGCCTACTATGCTACCATTTTTATCCATATCTTCGGAAACAAACCCTAATGCTACCTCTGGAACTTCAAGAAATGTTGACAATATTGTGAAACCAGCATTGACCCAAAAGCTAGCTAGCCAGGAAGCTATAGGTATAACAGTAGTTACTGCTGTCAAGAAGGAAGTTATTGCCAAACAAGGGGAAAACCACAGTGAACTTGAACTTCCTGCCGGTTCAGGACATGTTGAACTGTCATTAGGCCCAAAGAAACCTCATGTTTCTTCTTTGGTTGATCCGAATTCAGCAGGGAGTTGCCTGATGCGTGGAACTGTACATCCTTCGTTGCTTTCTCTGTCTTTGAACAAAGGGAAGGACATTTCCCAGGACGGAAGTTGCAACAATGGATTGAATAACAATGATGCTGATGATACCGCATGCACAAATAGATCTAACTGGGATCTGAATACTCCCATGGATTCATGGGATTCTGGTGAAGATTTTCCTGTTCAAGATGCAAGTCAAGTTGATCTGTTACGTAAGACATCTAGTTTACCAGACATAAAGCTGCCTATTAGTTCTGCTTCTGTTACGGGTTCTAATGGTGATAAAGGGAAGCAAGTTGTTGGATCTAGTGAGCAGGAATTTAATATTCCCTTCTCAATACATCCTAGCCTACCATACAAGCCTGTGGATGGGCTTCATCTTAGTCTTGGTAGTACTTTACTGCGAGGGTTTGACTCCTCTGTACTTCAGTCATTAGCTAAAGTAGACTCCAGCAGGGTTAGTCCACACTCTAGTTTACTGAAAAATCTGGCATTGAGTAGAAATATGAATTCCACTACTTGTAAAACTGTTAAGTCAGAACCTGTAGAAGAAGCCTTGGTACAAGCTAATGCTAGAACATTGGAGGCGAAGGTAGGAAAACCTGAAGTTGTGAGGCAGAATCTGCAGTCTATTGAGTTGTCAACTAAAGGTCCTCAGGAATTACTTCAGGAAAAACCAATGAAATGTGAACCACTCCATGAAGTTAGCCAGGAAATATCCATGACAGCAAATGTGATTGCTCACCAATCAGTTGCAAGGGTTTTGCAGCTTCAGGAGAGTTCCTCTTGTTCCTCTTCTTCTTCGACATTGCCAATGCCTTTGACCCCTCCACTGGGATGCCCTTCTAGATTGTCTACCTGTTCAGATTTGTCTGTGAGTGGTGGAGACTTGTCTACTCCGTCTGAGTACTCTGCTCATACTAATGAAGCTACTAGGATTAAAAATGCTCTAGATCAGGCAAATGCTGATATGGCTGCTCTAAATGCAAACTTTGAACTCAAAGAATCAAATGTATCCAGTGATAAAGTAGAGGCATCTGTTTCAGCGGGCATGAATATTGAAGATCACATGGTGCGCAAAAAGATACAAGACCCACATAATGTGTTTGCAAGTGTTGAAGGATCGGCAAATGATGAGGAAAAGATAAGTATATCAGCTGGTACAGAAGAAGAATGTTATGGTTCTGATTATGAATCTGATGGTCATCATGCTTTTGCTGGACATGTTGACTCTGAGAATGTGGGGTGTGGCAGAGAGGATGAGGAATATGAAGACGGTGAGGTCCGAGAACCAATGATGCCATCGATTGAAGAAGACCCAATTGCTGAGGGGATGGAATCAGAGAAAAATAATGTATCTTCCAGCAAAAATGCTCGTTCTTCTGGCATTGGGGAATCTCATTGCTTCAATAATGATGACAAAGGTTACAGTATACCTGTTCATACGGATAATGATGACCTTGTGAAAGGCTGTGATGAAAAAACTGTCCAAATTGATCATAAAGATGGTAAGTTGCAGAGTCCATTATTAGGTAAGGAGGAAACAACAGGAGATGATGAGGAGAGGCCAATTGGCGCTGTTCACCAAGGATCAGTTGATCAATCAGGAATAGCAGATGATCAGGAGAGATGTGAAAAGGACGTCTTTTGTGACGTAACACCTGTTGGAAGCAGTGGGGCTGGAAGAAATGCTGGTGAGGCTAATAACGAGTATATTGGAAGATCTGATATGTCATCGACAGCTGTGTCATCTTTGCAAAATGCCGAAACACCTGTTAATGCTGCCTCTAGTAAAGATATGACAAATTTTGGAAGCAAGAGCCGTATAATCAGCTTACCTCGTGCATCCAATGTGACACCACCTAGTAATTTCAGACCTGTTACAGGTAGATCACTGCCTTCAAGAAGTGGAAGAGAAAGGTATTCAGATATGGAGGAGGAGAAATTTCATCTACGAAGGAATAGGTGATTTTTCTTTTCTTTTTATTGCTGTTTGATTCATAATTTTTTTTATATTTGAATGCTGCTCAACTATGACTTTTCTTTCTGTGTTTTTTTCAGGGAAGAAACTTGTGCTGATGGTCCTAAATTTGTGCGAGATAGGATTCAGGACCGGTCATTTGGCAGCTCAAGGGGGAACTTCATGCGGGGAAGAGGGAGGGGCTCAGCCCGATTTGACAGTTTACGTAGAGAATGGGATTCTGGGCATGATTTTGATAGCTATGGAGGTGTAGCTGATTATCGCTTTAGACCTAAACGTAGACCTACTGTCGGGGAATCTGAAATTGAACGTAACGATGGACCGGATGGTCATTTTGTTCGGGGCAATACAAAGTTTACCACAATGCAGAGAAGAGGTTTCCCTCGAATGCGGTCTAAATCTCCTGTTAGATCTCGTACACGGTCCCCTGGCCCTTGGTCATCTCCTCGGAGGAGATTGAATGAAGGATATAATAATGGTCCCCCAGATTCATCTCATCACAGGTCACCAGCTATGTACAGGGAAGATAGGATGAGGTCTTCTCCACGGACTTCTTTCACTGAAGAGATAGTTCTCCGAAGACGTGATTCCCCCTCATATACTACTCGGCGTCTGAATGATTTACGGGACGTGGATGCTGTACAGGAGCACAGTCATCCGAGGTCTCTTTCTAGCAGAAGAAGTCCACCTGATCGGGTATTTACTAGAAGCAATAGGAGACTTGAGGTTTTAGATCGTCGGGAGAGGGCTGATGGGGATGAGTACTTTGATGGGCCGATACACACTGCTAGATTTCATGATCTTCGTGGTGGTGGAAGTACCGATGAGAGAAGGAAGTATGGTGAGAGGCGTGGAGGACCCATTCGTTCTTTTCGTCCTTCTTATAACAGTGAAAATGACAATTTCCGTTTGCACCCAAGTGGTGGTCCTAGGCCTTTTAGGTTCTATCAAGAAGCTGATGCAGAATTTGTTGAAAGAAGTAATACTAGAGACAGAGAATTTGATGATACTATCAAGGATCGACCTTTACCTAGACGAATGAGAAACGTCGAAGAGCAAGAAGGTGGTAATTTTAGACAGAGTGGGCAGCTTTGGCACGACGAGGAATTTGATGTCTCCAGATTGAAGAGAAGAAGATTTTGACTTGATAAACCTGAAATATCAACAGCTGCACCATGGGAAACACTGTTTCAGCATCTGTTTGTTCCCGAAAGTGAATTGTTGTTCCTTGCTGACGTGTACAGGTGATATGCTGCGTGTAACTGAGGAACAGAGACAGACTTTTGAATGCATCTTGACAAATGTTAAATGTTGAAGAGAAAGAAGGCGACGGTCAAAATAGGGTTCTTGCCTGAAGAGGGTTGATGTCTCCTCTATAAAAAAGAAGCAGTTCTTGACTTGATATCTCCATTGAACCTCGAATCTTTGGGGAGAATGCACTGATGCATGTCTTTATTTCAGTAAAAAAAGAAGGCTTGTTGCTAGTAGGCCGTCCAAGGAACGTGCTTTTACCATTGCTTTCTTTTGGAGGAGAAAACTACTAGTTTAATATGCTCTACTATGCTGGCTTGAATGCTATTTTTACTAGTTTTAAGTTGCTAATATGCATGCTGGCTTTGTGTAAAGCTTCTGGGTTCAGTGGTTCTAACCAGCTTGTGTTGGCCAGTTAGAGAAACAGGCCAGTGATGGGAACTTATCCAAGGTTAAATTATGCAGGTTAAGTATGATATTTAACAATAACACCATCTGTGACACCTTTATCATTGATGAGATGGATGTACATACTACCTCATTTGCATCTCTTGAGACGTTGTTCCCGTTCTCTTAAGTTCTTTTTTGGTTTAACTGTTCGGAATTTGAAGCCACTGGTTTAACTAAACCACGTTTGCTCTGAGTAGGCTCACGAAAGGACCAAAAAGTTTTCCTGATTGAGATGGTTGTACATACTAGCTCACTGAGACCTGCCCTGTCCTTCTTAATGTTTTTCTGGTTTTAACTATTCGGTATTTGAAGCCAGTTGAACTAATCCGGGTTTGCTTAGGCTCTTGCTAAAGGAGTAAGTAAGGTGCGATGCATAAAAAGTTGTCCATTCTCAAGACTCCAAGTTCAGTCTTTGGGTCTGAATTCTCCAACTTCATATTATTTACCTTTTCTCATCCAAGGGGTGTTATGCATTAAAAAGGTACCCATTCTCAGAGTTTGTATTCTCGTTGATGGGGGTGCCATGCGTAAAAAAGTTACCCTTTCTCAAGGCTTGAAGTTTGACTTCTCGACTTCCTATTATTTACCCTTTCTCATTGAAGGGTGTTGATGCACAAAAAAAACTTGTCCATTCTCAAGGTTCCAAGTTCAATCTATGGGTTTGAATTCTCGACTTAATATTATTTACCCTTTCTCATCCAAGGGGTGCTATGCATTAAAAAGTTGTCCATTCTTAGGGTTTGAAGTTCAATCTCAGGGTTTGAATTCTCGACTTGGGGAGATATCCATCATAAAGTTGTCCATTTTTAGGGTTCGAATCCCTAACCACCATTATTGAAAGGGTTACATGATCAAAAGTTCTACATTTTTAGGATTTGAATTCGAGAGATCTCTATTAATCCACCGTCAAGTCTCGACGGTTTGACGTTTCTTTATTAACCGGTCGATTCAGTTTCAATTAACTAATGAGAACTTGTAAACAAATAGCTAAATTTGATTTTTGAATAAACTATTATTAACTTTGCGAAAAGTCACAATCTATAAATAATAGAAGCAATCTCTTTGCTTTATTTCGAAAACATTTAAGAATCTAATTATATAATCTATTTGTAATCTATATGATTAGTGTACGATGAGAATAGTACTCTTAGGTGAAATAAAAAAATTATTCATTTTTTATATGCTACTAAAACTTGCTATAATTATTCTATCAGATATAAAAAGTTATGAAACTTATTTTCTCCTATTTCTATTATAGAGGTCATTTACCTAATTTAAATCGATTGAGGTCAAAAAAACATCTTATTAAATTCAGCATCAATACAATAATTGAAATAGGTTATAATACAAATACACAAAAAATGAAGGGTAAAATAATATGTTAGAGCAAATATGAGAAAATCTCAAAGAGCTCAACTTGATGTCTGATATGTATCTGCTTTGGAATTTGACTAATCAGATATGAATCGAGAAAATCACAAAATACTTCCTACTAAAGACATTACTCCATACTCAGAATTTGAACACATAACAAATCGTTGAACTATATATATATAATTGTTATATAAATGAAAAAAGCATATATGTATATGACGGATGTTTTAGTACTTTCTAAATATGATAAAAACTTAAAAATGTGACTTAATCGTCAATGCTTTCATGAAGATCAAGGTTCAAATTCTAATCGAAACAAAAATATGAGTTGATCTTTTTCTTATTTACCTTGACTTAAAATGAAAGTTACCTAATATTTTCACCGACAAAAAGTGATAAAAACTCGATAAAATAATCTAGACGCACACAAGATGACTCAAGTAACATATTAATAAATGGATTTAGAGGACAGCTCGATGTAAGAATCATACACAAAATCCAAGGAAGGGTTGTATCCCATAGGCAGAGGTGGAACCAAGATTTCTATTTTATTGATTTCCGATTATAATTTTTGGATTTTGAATATTATCATTTATATGCCGAACATAGTATTTGAGCTAAAGCTACTAAGCTCCGCCCTTGCATGTAGGGCATGGAAGTATTAAATTTTACAACTCAAACTCGTAATTTATAAATGATAAAAGGAGTAAATTTTACTGTTGCTTCGAGACAATAAGATATATACTAAAATAAAACAAGCTGTGAGAAGTTTATCATACAGACATCCAATTCAAAAAAAAATCTCAGAGAATTCAACAATGGCAGCTCAACTATTTAGGCCAAACGCTAACTTTCTCTTTCTCATTCTTCAAATACACCGCCGCTACGGCGGCGACAAAATAAACCTGAATGAACACAATCGCCGGCGTATGATAATTAATTACACTCTTACCTGTTGCAAGCTCCACCAACAGCAATGCGGATAATCCAAGCATGGCGATCCGTCCATTGACCCGTTCCGAAAACGGACTAAACCCGAATTCAACGGGTAAACCTTCGGAAACAGGTTCCTTTAGAGGAATTGGTGGGAGAAACACGCTCGACCCGGATCCGGATCCAGATGAACCTTTTTTGCCCTTTCGAGTTTTTCGCACCTCCGCTTTCTTCCCTGTTCCACTACGGTACCGGAGACGGACTTGGGAGAGCCGATTCTCGAAACTGTCGGGATCGGAGGATGAATCGACGGTGGTTTGTTCGTCTGTGTCGGAAGGTGAAGATTCTTCAGTGGTGGCGCGTACAGTGAAGGAAGAGTACGACGGCGCGTGGAATTTGAGAGGAGATTTTGAGAAGAAAGGGTTTGATTTTGTGAGTTGCAGAGTAGAAGAAGTTAAGGTCGCCATTTTTTTTATTTTTTATGAAGCTTTCAGTGCCTCTGGTTATTGCTTAGTTAGATAAGAAGCTTTTTTTTTTTTTTTTTTAATTTTTTTATTTAAAAGAAAAGATGAAAAAATATTAGAATATTTATTTTTTGTGAAATTTGTGGTTGGTATTTTTTTTTTTTTTTTTTTTGCTAGAATTAATTTTGAGAAATTTTTATTAAAAAAAAAAGCAAGAGGGGGGGGGGAGGGGGGAGGGGGATGTGTCGACACATCAACCACAAAAATCCTACTCTATAGATCAATGATACTTCATTTTTAATTTTCTTAATTCTATGGTTTTATATGTGATAAATTTGTATTCAATAAAAATGAATAATAAATACTAATAAAACAAATAGTAGAAATGAGATTAAAAAGAAAATCGACGATTGAAATTATAATGTGTTCTTACGCATTTGAATTTCTGAAATATATTCTTTCAATAATTAACTTTAGGTAAATAGTGATATCTCACATTGGCTCAACAAACTATAAATTATGCGGATATTTTTAAGAAAGAAAAGTAAAAATCATTAAAAAATCTAATTATTTTTAAATTTGAAGTCAAGCGAGCAATGACAAACTCTAAACTTGTTTTCTTCTAAGGCCTTCAACAATACGACGATGTGCTTTTATTTAAACACTTGAAAGTTTTTTTCTGTCGTCATTTACTTCCTCAAAAAAGTAAAGTAACATTTTCACTCTTCGTCAAAAAATTCATTCCATTTAACTTTATTTATTTTATGGACCGAAATTTAAATTTAATGAATGAAGATTTGCTCATAAGTAAATTAAATCTTCTTTTTTTTTAATGAAACTTCATTTATAAGATCATTGAGTGTGATCCATAGCTTCAATAGTACAAACATTTGAATAATCCTTTTCACGTTGCGCTAGTTTTTAGTATTAATTAATTAGGAGATTTTTAAATAATAATAATAATTTAAAAGGTAATGTTAAAAAAGTAATATTTAAAAAGTTAAATTAATTTTAAAATTATATTAAATATATCATTATTGAATTATTGTTAAATCAGTATGTGCAAGTTTATTGACTTGTTAGGAGCTAATATGAATCAGATAAACAAGTTTTATCATAGCATTGTTGAATAACTATTGAAGGTATTAAAAGAAAATGAGGTAGATATAAAATTGTATTTTCAAAAGTTTTTTTTTTTTAAAAAAAAAAAGTTGATATAGACATAATTAAAGATATTACACAATAAATGAAAAAAAGAATCATATTATCGATATTATTAATTGAAAATTTGTTTTATTGGCTTGGAACCTATTATTTATCTTTTAGAAGATTGTGATCGTCTGAAAAATTTGGAGGACTTTTTATTGTTCATCGTATATTCTTAAGATGCTTAAAATAAAATATTTAAAGAATTTGATAAAAAATAATAAATTTTAAAGAGTATTTTTCAAACTAGAAAATCAAAATTAGTAGAGAAAATAGAATCAGAAAAATAATATATAAAATATTTTTCTCAAAGAAGAAAATCGAGTTAATTTAATGCACAGTGTGTCCTTAAGAAAATTATTCCGCTCAAGTACACGACGTTAACGGAATATATATTCTCAAGATAGAACGATCTTACTCACCGGTGCATCAATACTTATACCCACGATGTCACCGAACCACTCAACTATAATAAAGTACACTTAAAATACTAGATTTAGTGATAGAAGAAGAAGTCCATAAAATTGGTTATCATAAATTGAGTGGAAATACCTCTATTTCTAGACAACAAAGGGCAGTGTGAACAAATGTTTATTGTGTCTTATCAGATAAAAAAGGGTCATAATCCTATTAAAAGTTACAACCTGCGAAAAGGTCAAAAACTTTTTCATTGAAATCACAACATTTTATAAAAGTCACAACTCTTCATATAAGTTTTAACTTTACATTAAAATCGCAACTCTTAATTTTTCATTTCACGCCTTTTAAAGCCCAAACACTTTTAATATCTATATTTGACATTGAGGTATACAAATAAAGTTGAATTTATCATTGACAACTTTCACTATCCTATAATGTTTCATTATATATATGTGACATGAGCTTGTTGTATGCTTATTTAAAGTAATTTTGGATAATAGATAGATCTTATACCTGATTAATCCACAAGACCAGCTTCATCATGACCAAATTAGTTTAGACAATCATCTTTTTATAATTAATGAACCAAATCAAACTCCAATATGAAGTAACCATTACCTAACTAGACTCGACAATCGTTAGCAAAGAGACGAATTCAGAATATAAGTTAAAAGAAAATGTAGAACATCATTAGGTTCACATACTATTTATGATAATATTATGTGTATGTGTTTGGTATAATAGAGAGAGGGTTCATACTAAGAGTAGACAATAGTTATTAATTATCGAAAATGTAAACATTTATATCAATATAGATTGTTATGAAATGATTGAGATCAATTCATTGTGAATCAGAAGTCTCGAATTTAAATTCTATATAAATAAAAATAAATCACACTGAACAAAGTGCAAACCCGAATTAATCAGATTCAAAAACAACAATTAAGATAGGATGGGGGAGTACTATATAATTTTTATGGATATATCTTTGAGTTTTTATTTCAAACCAAAATGCTTTATGATCTAAATTTTTATTTACTTACACTACTCTGGATATTAATTCCCATCTAGGGAAAGTAAATATTTAGTTGTATTGGGTGTTATATTTTTATAAATGTGAACTAATCAAAATAAATATTTATAGTATTATTTGACCATGACTAACTAAGAGTTAGACTGCATATACAAGATCAAATATCTTATATTTATTAATTCACTTGATATAAATATCTAATAATAATATATTAATTGATGTAATCTAACATCTTACATGTAGAGTTTGTGAAGGATAAAATGTACGTAGAATGTGGATTCTCTTGGACTATGCTATTTATGAATGATCTTTTTTATTTCATAGGGAATTCCGCATTAACCGGTATGGAATTAGGTGTAGATATATCACGAGCTCATGTTTCTACGTAGACAGAATTCCTTCCTCGTTGAGGTAAAGTTTTATATCTTGAAGAACCTCATACTTGGTGTAAACACCCAATATAAATAAATGTTTACCTTATCTATTCTTGAAAATAAAAATAAATGTTGTGTGTGTTGTAGGGGTGGAGTGGGTGAGGTAGGCGGGGTGGTCACGAGTTTTAAAGAAGGCAACTTAAAAGTGATGATTTTTTAATATTCAGTGCTCGATATCAATACTGGGTTATTGATTAATTCAGACCTGCATTATGTAAAGTCCTTTTAAGAAGAGAAAAATTCATATCAGGAATGATTGTTTTTTATACATTAAGTTCAAACTCGAACTTCTGATTAAAACTTGAGAGATCCTAACCATTCCGTTATTATTTTTTTGTGATGTTTAGAATTGAATACATAATTTATCAGACAAAGATTGGTAACCACAATAGCCAAACCCTAATTAGGAAAATTTTTAGAAGTTGGTGAGAAATAGAGCATGGTAAGGAAGACTTTAGACCTAAAGATTTTTTTGTTTTGTTTCGTTTTTGCATTCATGCATATATAATGTTGAATTAAGTCATTCCCATGCATGTGATTGAGATTCGAATTTTGATAACATGTGATATTGTAAAATTGAATTTATTTTTCGATCAGTATATTTCAAAAAGATAAAAAGAAAATTTTAAAATCTTCACATGCACGCACATGATAAGATTTAAATTTGTTAGGTGAAGAAACTTCATATATTTGAACACATTTTCTTAGATTAATAAATTTTCTTTATGTTTGCGTTCTTCGTTTATAAGAAACCCGTCGATTGATATGTTAGAGGTAGTATGTTTGATACAAAAGAAATGTATTTTAGAATATAAAAAGAATTTCTTTTTAGTTATTTTAATCGTATTCGATACGTAAATAAAACAAAAGATATCTCTATATAATATATAGTCAAATACTAAATGAAAATATACGAGGGCGGAAATGAAGATGAGATAAAAATATTACAAGGAATATATTTGAATTAATTCCTTTTCTTTTTTGTTTAAAAAGTGATCAACCTTTTTAACATTAGTAAACCATCTAATTATATCCTTTTTCTTTTTGCCTAATTTTGTACAAATGTCAATGGTTACATGTTTATTAGCACATTAATATTTTTTTAAAACATGGATTTGGTAGATTAGGGGAGCTAGCAGTTTGGTTTGGGAAAGATACAACTACCGGTAGCTTCTTAAATATTGACCAAACTAATTCCAAAGGCTTCGTACTTATCGTTTCCGTCTACTTTTAATTGTTATGTTATATTTTTTTAAATTTAATTTGATTGATTTTGAAAGTTAAATTAGATTAAATTAATTTAATATTTTAAACAAATAAAAAGATAAATATTCAAAAATTATACGAAAAGTGCTATAAATTATAATTATTTATATCACTATGGTAAAAATACATCATACAATGGCAATATCTAATTTATTTTTTGGTCAGAATTTGGCCAGAAATTTTAAAAAATTACAATAGCTTTTTTAGTTTAATATAAACTGATCTTTCTTCCATTTTTAGTTAATATGTATTAAAGATAAAAAGGGTAAAAATGTTTTGCAAAATAATATAGGTAAAATGTTATTCTGATTAAATTTTCTGGTCAATTTTTTTTTCCTTTTAGTAATTCAAATTTAAAACTTCTTATTAAAATTAAGAAATTACAATCATCCTATCACACGATATTAATTTTTTTACTTGAAAATTATATAGGTTCAAAATCCATGACATTTATTATAATTTTTTCACATCAAAAGTGGTTACTTTTTCAAACATTGGTTATTTAATCTTTTAATTAATTGGTCTTAAAGTGACCAACAGGCAACATATACAAGTTCATCCAAGAAAGCGCGTTTGATAAGAATTTTTTTTTATTTTAAAACTTGAAATTGAGATCTTTAATTAAAGCAGGTGGATAATTTTATTTAATTATTTCACTATATATTTGATCGTACTTTTTTGATTTAACAATATTTTCTTTATTGACTTGACACACATAAAATAATAAATAATAGGAATGATATTATTATATAACCCTTCGAAATTCAATGTTTTAAAAAGTATATTAGATATTTGAATTGTATTTAATACTAAGGATAAAATAGATATAACATTGTAAATTATCTCTTGATTTTCTAAATTAAACAAATAATAATCCCCTCATTTCAAAATAATTAAATTATTGAGTGTTTCACACCCTTTTAAAAAAAAAAGAAAATTATGACATAAATTAGGCATTATTTTTCAGTTCTGTCCGTGTTAATTATTGTAGAATTAATCTGTAGAATTATTCAAAGCAACTAAAGTTTCTTGAACTCATCATATAGAAAATCTAAATAAAAGATAAAAAAAAATTATTTTTAATAGTCTTGAAGATTGAAAAATTAAATAAATTTAAAATATGAAAAATGTCTCAACAACTTAGTTATTTTAAAATTAAAAAAATAAACAACTATTTTTTTAATATGATAGATAAATAAAAATAGAGAGAGAAGGTATTTTAAAGCGCGTCCTAAATGGAGAAATATATTTAGAGCTGGCTATAAATTGAGCAAAAGCAACATTAATTTTTAGAGCTGGCTAGTTAACAAAAAATTTGTGTTCTTGCTAGATATTACTGTTCATTGTGTTTATTTTTATTAATCATTTTATTAAATAATGTTTAGTATTAGTCTATGAAAAATAAATGTGTTTTATTGAGGGTAAAATATGGAGAAAATTGATTTTTTTTTCTTTGATATGTCAATGGTTATAAATAAAAAATCAAAATTTATTTTAGAAATAAATGACAAGTAAAAGTGAACGGAGAGATGTTTTTATTCGACCAAACTCTAATCTAGATCATAAATATTTATTTTAGGAATAAATGACAAGTAAATGCGAACGGAAAAATGTTTTCATTCGGCCAAACTCTAATCTAGATCATAAATATCATTTAATATATGTTCAATAATAGTTGTTCATTATTTACTTGACATAGAGATTAAGAAATCGTAACTGGTAGAAATATTTTACCAAATCACCTTTATTAAATATAAGTAATCAAAAAAAATAAATAATATGTAATAATAATGATAAAATACACATAAAATGATAAATATTTATTTATTTTTATAATTAGACAAGTATTATTGGACATTTAAAATAATATAATGAACAAGTAAAAATTCTTCTCGAATACTTATGGAAAGATTTTACGTATAAGAATAAAATAACAGATGAAGTCAACAAAAAGACAACGCATATATAAAAATTTATCAACTTCGACCAACATGAACAATTGAAAATAATTAGCTATAGACAAATTCTCACACATCTTTATAATGTGTAATTAATCTAAATTCATATCGTGTAAAATTTATTTAATATCATATTAATGATAGTTAGATGGGTATGGATAGTCACTAATAATGAAAAAAATGTGGGAATTCACAGTGGTTAAATTGTTTTGCAATGCTCACTTCATTTCAAAATAAATTATATTTTACATAATCAAGCAGAACTATTTTTCTTATTTCAAAATTATATTTATTTAATACATGGAGTTTTAAATCATTAAAAAGATACTTAAAAAATAAAAAAAAACATTTAATTAGGAGTGAAATAATAAACTATTTTTTCTTTTCTAGAAGTAAGTATCTTTTTAAAGTCGTATAAAAATTAAAAACATTATTTATTTTAAAACATAAAAAGTGGTTAAGAGGTTGTTAGGTTTATTAATGAGGAGGGGCTGCCTAACTTGCAAAGTAAAACTTAATTACTTGTTCAACATCATTTAATAGCATCATAAATTCTTTTAGTCAACTACTATTATTATTATTATGAACAACAATAAATTGCCTATAATGTTCAATTTATTCACAAATAAAATAAAGAAGAAAACAATTAAAGCGTGATAATTAAAATTAAATATAAGTTTAGAAATCAGGTTCCATTAACCTGTCAAAAAATGTATTCCTCTTAGTCTCAAATTATTAATTATATTTTACTAATTTTATTTTATATTAATTGAATTTGTAAGGCAATAAACAATTATTAAGAAAAATATTTCAAGACATACTTTAAACCATTTTCACTATCGCTCTTTTGTGAAAATATAAATATAACTTTGTGCATAGTGCAAGTCATTTATTTTAATATATAGAACTCCAATAAATAAAAGGGTAAATATGAAAATAATTTCAAACATTTATCTTGAATATTAAACAGTTTTCAATTATTTTTAATAATGAAAAAAATCTTTAAAAAATTAATTGATATAAAATAAAGGAAGTATATAATAATTATCCTAAATTATTTATTATTTTAAAGATATAAAGATTATTTTTTAAAATTATACATGTCTCAATAAGATATAAATATTTGATGAAGAGAAATTATTCTTTAAGATGCATATTTAAAAAAAATAATCTAACTAATGTATTGGAATGTGTAAAAACAATAAGAAGAAATAATCACGCATGTTGATATCAGTGGCGGAGTCAGGACTTTCAGTAAGAGGGTTCAAAATTTATGAAAATAAAATCACGAAGTAGTTGAAGGGAGTTCGACATATACTATATATACATAAATAATATAAATTTTCGTTGAACCCTCTTATTCTAAGATAACTTCGCCCCTGATTGATATAACTAGATTGAACAAACAAGTATAACGTATCTCATAAATATAAAGCAAATTGATCGATACCATATCGAATTTGAGCAAACAAATACAATGAATTTGAACAAACAGGTACAACTCCAAAATAGTAGTTATGTATGTTTAAATAGTTTCTAATATAATTATTGTAGATACTCAGCAAATATTTAGCCATAAATTTCAAATATCTATTTAACTTTATTTAGAATTTATAATTTCAAATATCTATTTAACTTTATTTAGAATTTATTGAGTTAGTTGGGTTTGGTATACTTTTTAGGATATTTAAAATAATATTCATGTTTAAACGTTTTTAAATACTTAGTCAAAAACAAATTATAAGTTATTGTTTTAATTCTATATTTTTCTTAGCCGAATAGAATAATTATTTTCAAGTAAGTTTAAAAAGATATTTTAATAATAATAATAATAAGTAATTTTTATGACCGAATAATAATAATAATAATAAGTAATTTTTATGACCAAATCTATGAAACTCTTTGATGCATTTTTCCCCTTATATTCTTGCGCAGACAATAGTCTGCTTATCAGTAGATTACCATCCATACCTAAAATAACTTATAATAAATCTACATAATTAAAAATATCATCATTTCCAATCCGCTACTAAAATAGTGAAATAGATGAAATTGCTTCTTCATTAACTAGAAATTTCAGGTTCGAGCTTGGGATATAAAAATAATCTTTAGTAAGGAGTGCTTTTCCCTGAATGGGGTTTTATGTCACACAAATTCGAAATAGTTGGACCTCAATACAAATACAAGACATCTAACGAAAAACGATATAAAACCATCCTTAATGCCTACAGAAATTTCAAGTTCGAGCTCTAAGTATAAAAAAAATCCTTAGTAATGAGTGCTTCCCCCTGGATGGGGTCTTAGATGGCGCGACTTCATGATAATCGGGTCTTAATGCAGATACTAGACACCTAACGAAAAACTAAAAGAAAAAACCATCATTACCACCTACAGATGTGGTGGTGCAGCGGATGAGACTGCTTCTTTATTAACCACAAATTCCAGGTTCAAGCTCTGGTATAAAAAATACTTAGTAAGGAGCGCTTCCCTGAATGGGCCCTACTTAATGCGAATTTGAAATAGACAGACTTCAATACAGATACCAAACACCAAAGAGAAAACTAAAAATGACCATCCTTACACTACAACAAAAATAACTTTTAGCGGCATTATAAATTGACATTAATAAAGTGTGTTAAAAGTCTTTATCGACATTAGTTAAGTGTCATTAAAACCGATGTCACTAAAAGTTTTAGAAACATATATAAAAAGTGACAATTGCATACATATTTAGCGACCAATTAAGAATTAATTGCCGCTAATGATCATTTTTATTATAGTGTTACTGCCTACGAATGGTACTACGATCCATTATTAACTAGAAATTTTAAATTCGAACTCTACGCATATAAAAATCCTTAGTAAAAAGTGTTTCCTCTTTATCTGAGTCCTCCTATATAACGCAAATTCAAAATAATTGGACCCCGATATGATATACTTAAAAAAAGACATCCTTTGCGACCACATAACCTCAATTTTTTCCAAGTTACAAACTACCCATGTGTCCCTACCCATACCCCTTACCACCCCCTCTCCCCAGTAAAACCAGACGTGTAGATAAAAAAAATTTAGGAAATTTAGGTCATCTCCACACCTTATGGTATTAAAATTCTTCCAAAGATATTTTATAATATGTATTTATAATAAAATTAAAGAGATTACAATTTTTTGTATTAGTTAGTTCAATTTTCGCATTTTTAATACATATATTCTTATTTTATATGAAATGCTTTGACTTTCAATTCAAATTAAATAAATTTTTAACATTTTTATTTCATTAACGATCTAAAATAAATAATTTATTTAAAGCTCAATAAGTTCTTTTTCGAAGTTACATTTTCATATTAACGTTTTTTTCGTTTCAAATTCTAACTTTACTATGGAAAACTAAAAGGTTAATCATATTAAATGATTATTTGATTAGTGAACTAATTAACTCTATTACGAAGAGCGTTAAATAAAAAAAATTAAATTATTTCGAATCGAAAGAATTTGAACATAAATTGTACTCACTCCATTTCAAATTAATTAAATTGTTAAGACATTTTTCATTTTTCAAATTAAACTTAATTGTTCATTATTCGCGACTATCTTTAGAATATTCTTTCAATTTACCCTTCTTTAGTTATTATAATTAATGTTAAGTTATACTCGATTAATCATAAACTTGACAATAATTAATAATAGAAAAAATGAAAAATTATGCTTAATTTTTTCTTTAAAGATGTGAAATACCTCAACAATTTAATTAATTTAAAACAAAAAGAGTATTCGATTTGTTCAATATTTTAAATTTAAACGTTCAAAAATTATATTAAAAATGTTATAAGTTGCAATTGTCTTTCTCATATTAATATGATGATCAATAAATGCATTTAATTAATACATTAATTGAACTCCATACAATATTTTGACTTTCGAAAATAAAATAAAACAAGTAAAAGTAAATAGAAAAAGTATTATTTACAACCGCCAAGCCACCCCCCTAAGTATTATCAGAACACACGTAAATGAAAGGGCGACAGATATTTCATGAAATTAGTTGAGTTATCCAAGTTAACTCGTATACTATCACCGTCATATTAAATGAAAAGAACACATGCATGCATGAATGCAACAATTAATCTATTTTGGCCTAAGTCATATACAACCCCCTAAACTTGTCCACATATTTCATTTAGACACCTCAATTCAACTGTATACCAATTGAACATTTATATTGTAAGATATTTTTACCTATTAAACATTTTGTGCTGACATGGCAGCATGTGTGTAGTACACACATGAAAAGAGCGTGAAAGGGCATCATTTAACCAAAAAAAATAATTTTCTTTTTTTAAAAAAAAATAAAATAAAATTAGCATCTCTTCATCTTCTTCTTTGACTCAACCACCATTAGAACCACCTTCTCACCACCGTAATCACCGGTGTCCCACCATTAAAGTATATTCCTTTTTTTCTCGAGCTGTAATCATTCTTCTTCTCTATACCACCTTGTTTTTTAATTAAATGTGCGTCACCATATCCACAGTGCTCTTTCCCTTTATTTTTTCGGTCATCTTCTTCTCTTTTTTTTTCAGACCATCATCTTTTTTCTCCTTTTTTATCAGTCATCAAACACCACCTCATTTTTCTCCAAATTTATCATCGTAAATATCTTTTTTTATTTTTAGCTTTTCATACAATCAATTACAAATTTTAATTTGTTCATTAGAAAACAATGCCACCAATCATCTTTTTCTTTATGCCAAATCAACTCAAACATGAATTGAATCGAAGCTTAAAAATAAAACATTAATTAGATAAAAAGAAGTAGAAAAACTTAGGTGATTTAAGTGTTTTTTTTTGGGAAAAAAAGGGAGGAAGAAGATGAAGTTGGGGTGGGGTGGGGGGAGGGAGGAGCAGGTCTGAGCGGAGACAGGAACATACATACTTTAGGATTTTATTTTTTTAATTATAATTATTTTTTAGCATAAAAAACAAATTTAAGACACGTGGCTTCTTTTAATTAATTAGTTTGCCATGTCATGGCAAGTGCATCACACACACTTGACATTTTTTGTTGATTATCAAAATGTGTCTAATAGAAAAATTTTTATATAAGTAAAAGTGTTCAATAGCTAAAAGGTTAAATTGATGTGTCTAAATGAATAATGAGGACAACTTTAAGGGCCACAGATGACTTTGGCCATTTATTTTCATAACCAACCCTTCATTAATTAGTGTAGTAGTACTAATTATGATCATAATCTAACTGTAGTAGGGTGTCTGCTCTTTTTAAAATTTTCTCTTTTATAGAGATGAGTAGCTTCACTAGTTTAAATTGGAGGCTAACTTTTAATTATTTTCTTCTTTTCATAGACAAACTTCTCATCATATAAAAAAATAAAAAATGAGTAGAATTGTTGCTCAAAATGTATCACCAGTAAGAGATTGCGTACCTCTTTATGATCGGAGACAAACGGTAGAAATGTCATCGCCGACGTTTGCTCAGTTGTTGAACAACGTCGGAGATGATGTCACCGGCGACGAAACTGGAGGTTCAGTTCACCAAATTCTGACAATGGAACTGCCTCTGCAGCAATCGATTCCATTTGTATTGTCATTCAGTAACCTCACATACAGCGTGAGAGTCCGCCGGAAAAATATTTTTCCGGCGATGTCCGGCCGCCGGAACCGGACAGATGAACCGCGGTGCACGAGGACGAAGGTGCTTTTGAATGATATATCAGGAGAGGCGCGTGACGGAGAACTACTCGCGGTGCTCGGCGCGTCTGGTTCGGGGAAATCGACCTTGATCGATGCTTTAGCTAATCGAATTTCGAAAGATAGCTTGAAAGGGGAGATGAAATTGAACGGCGAGCCATTGCATTCGAAGTTGCTGAAAGTGATATCGGCGTACGTAATGCAAGACGATCTCCTTTATCCGATGCTTACAGTTGAAGAAACTTTAATGTTCTCAGCAGAGTTTCGCCTTCCACGAACTCTATCGAAATCGAAGAAGAAGAGTAGAGTTCAAGCATTAATCGATCAATTAGGACTCCGAAACGCCGCCAAAACTATAATCGGCGATGAAGGCCACCGAGGAGTCTCCGGCGGTGAAAGACGGAGAGTTTCCATCGGAATCGACATCATCCATGATCCGATCATCTTATTCCTCGATGAACCTACCTCCGGTCTCGATTCCACCAGTGCTTTTATGATGGTTAAAGTTCTTCAACGAATCGCACAGAGCGGAAGTATTGTGATAATGTCGATTCATCAACCAAGTTATCGAATTCTCGGTTTACTTGATCGATTAATCTTCTTATCACGCGGACAGACTGTTTACAGTGGTTCACCGTTCAATTTGCCCCAATTTTTCGCTGATTTTGGTCATCCAATTCCAGAAAACGAGAATAAAACAGAGTTCGCGCTTGATTTAATCCGCGAACTCGAAGGTTCACCTAATGGAACAAGTAGTTTAGTTGAATTCAATCGAAAATGGAAAAATTCTTCAACAACATCGACAATATATGATCTATCACTAAAGGAAGCAATAAGTGCAAGCATTTCCAGAGGAAAGTTGGTTTCTGGTGCTGCTAATCCTACCTCTATGGTTCCTACTTTTGCAAATCCAATATGGATCGAAATGGCAGTACTGTCAAACCGATCATTCACAAACTCATGGCGTATGCCGGAGATTTTCGCTGTACGTTTTGGTGCAGTAATGGTCACGGGTTTCATCCTCGCCACCTTGTTCTGGCGGCTCGATGATTCCCCTAGAGGCGTAAGGGAACGGATTGGGTTTTTCGCGTTTGCCATGTCTACAACTTACTATACATGCGCGGAGGCATTGCCCGTTTTCATTCACGAGAGGTTCATTTTCATGAGGGAAACGGCTTACAATGCTTATCGGAGATCATCATATTGCCTCTCTCACGCTTTGGTTTCGATACCATCATTGATATTCCTCTCTCTATCGTTCGCAGCTCTGACTTTCTGGGCTGTTGGCCTAGACGGTGGAGCTTCGAGCTTTCTCTTCTATTTATCTGTCGTCCTTGCTTCCTTTTGGGCTGGTAACTCATTCGTCACGTTCCTCTCTTGTGTCATTCCTCATGTCATGATTGGATACGTAATCGTTGTAGCAATTTTCGCGTATTACCTTCTCTTCAGTGGTTTCTTCTTGAATCGCGATAGGATCCCGTCTTACTGGATATGGTTTCATTACATCTCGCTCGTGAAATACCCATATGAAGCAGTGTTGCAGAACGAATTCAAAGATCCCATGAAATGCTTCGTTCGTGGGATTCAATTGTTCGATAACAGCCCACTCGGGGATGTTCCGATTTCGTTGAAGGAGAAATTGTTGGACAGTATAAGCAATACGTTGAACGTAAGGATAACAAGTTCGACATGTGTGGTGACTGGTGCAGATATATTGGTGCAACAAGGGATAACTCAACTGAACAAATGGAATTGCTTGTGGGTAACAATTGCATGGGGATTTTTCTTTAGGATTTTGTTTTATTTCACTTTGTTATTGGGAAGTAAAAATAAAAGAAGGTAATAATAAGTTAGGTATAAATATTATAATAATGTTATTGAAGATAACTTTTTAATACTACTTTTTTTTTGTTGTTGTTGTTGGTAATATTCATTGTTAGTTGGTTTTATAAATTTGGGTTTTAGGTGTAAAGGTGTTATTGCAATTTGAAAATTTAATAGAAGGCTATAATTTCATGGCTTGATGAATGGGCTTTTAATTCTTTTGCCCCCACATTTCCTAAGATATGTTATATGACTATATATTGTATACTTAAAACAATAATATTTTTATGAATTTTATGTTTTAACTATTCATTATTTTATTTATCTGTCTTATAAATCAGCTCAATAGAATTTGTCGTATAAAAGTCAAATTTCAATAAAAGACCTCAAGTATATTTAATAAAACTAGCTTTTGCATGCATTACATGTGCCTATTGTGTGATCCGCGTATATTTCGTGCACCATGCGTGTATCCCTAGTTACTTGAGTAAAAAAAATATTTCAAATTCACAAATATATTGTTGTTAAGCATGTGTTAAGTTAGTTACTTAGTAAAAAAAAACATTTCAAATTAACAAATATATTGTTGTTAAGCATGTGTTAAGTTAATATATACATCTAGTTTTAAAAAAAAGGTGGGTGCAAGCTCAAAAAATGATCATATTAATTTCAACAAAATTGATAGTTAAATTCAAAAATGTTGGGCATTATTTGAACTTAGAAAAGTTTGTTTAAGAGACAATTACTATGAATTTTCTAAGAAAAAAAAGGATTATTTATATACCTATATTTACTTTTAGTAACTTTTGAAAAAAGGATGTATATTGTCGAATTCATTCATTAAGGAAAAGTTTTGGGAGTCTGGAACCTAAAGGGTATAGAATGTTAATAAAAATTTCAAAACGATATATGAATTTTTATTTTAACCAAAAGGGCGAAAACAGCGATGTCGTTCGCCGGAAAAAGTAAAATCGCTGCAATAGCAGTAATTTACAAAATTTGATTCTTTTTTTTAAAGAGCAATTTCCGAAATAAGCAGCGATTTCTTTAACTTTTTTTTTTTAATTTGAAATTAAAGAAAAAAAATTAAGAGCAAATCGTGCAAGTGCAATTTTTTGTTTTATATTTTTTAAAAAATTTTGTACTACTTATTTTAAAAAATCATTAAAAAGTTTTTATTTTGGAATAAGTAGTAGAAAAATTTAAAATTAAAATTTCTAAAAAAAAATTAAAATTTTATTTTAAAAGTTTTAAAAATAATATGTTTTTTTGAATTAATTTTTTTTAAAAAAATTGATTTAAAAAAAATACAAAAAGAATTTGGAGATAAATCGCTGCACTTGCAGCGATTTGCTCTTAATTTCTCATTTTTTTTAATTTCAAATAAAAAATAAAAAAATTAAAGAAATCGCTGCTTAGGCAGTGATTTATTAAAAAATATTAATTTTTTTTTAAAAAAAAATTAAATTTTGCAAATCACTGCTATTGCAGCGATTTTGCTTTTTCCGGCGAGCGAAATCGCTACTCTTCTAGCGATTTTACCCTTTTGGTTAAAATAAAAGTTCATATACCGTTTTGAAATTTTTTTAACATTTTATACCCTTTAGGCTCCGGACTCGAAGTTTTAAACAGTATAAGCAATATGTCGAATGTAAAAATAATGAATACTACATTTTTCTTTTAAGATTTTTTTGCTTGTTATGGGAAGTAAACAAGAAAAGGTAATAATAAGCTAGAGATAATATCATAGTAATGTACTCAAAGATAATTTCAGTACTTAATTTTTCTTTTTGTAATTTATTACATATTATTGATTTTTGGTATGTAAATTAAATAAGTGGAAAGTATTTCCTATGTTCTATTTATACAATTAAGAATACCAAAAAATATTTTTTTCTCTTAATTAAGAGTGATATAATAATTTGTTGCAATTATACCTTTATCATTTTGTAACTATTTTAAAAACTTATTAATGGAGTACTGTTTATACAATGTATAATATACTGTCAAATGTCAATGTATAAAACTTAAGGGGCTATTTAATTGATGAGATTATAAAGATAATAACTTTGAAATAAAATATGATATATATATATATATATAAATTATTAGAAGAAAATATGATATCTACATTAATTTTGTTAATAGTTCACCAATTATGTTCTTTCTTATTCAAAAGTTTCCAATTCTACACCTCATTAATTATTATCATTAGAGATGGTAGTGGAGTTACAAATACTTTTTCATCACTAATAAGATATCTCGAATTCGAGTTGCGTTACTGCTTCCCCTCATATTGGAACTTACCGAGAGCGAATTCAAATTTATTCAACATTATATCGAAAGCAAAATTTCTATTCCTTCCCTATAATTGAAAGAATTTTCTTGTTCATTATGTTTATCTATGTTCATACTACACAATTTGAATTATCATGGACAGCTTTCACTTTCCAATAGCTTATTTATGTTTCAACATATGTGACCTTTGCTTGTTGAATGTGCGAAATTAGGTCTTAGGTCTAAACTTACATCTTATAAAGAGTCCACCCATCTCATTAATCACCGAAGGTGGGACTTTTGTCATTCTTTAATACCCCACCTCACGCCCAGTGCTTAGAATCTGGTGCGTGGACAATTTGATTTTGGGGGTCCCAACATCAGGTGAGATTGACCCTGCTCTAATACCATGTGAAATTAGGTCTTAAGTCCAACTCACACCTCAAAAGCTAGCTCAAAGGGAGGATGATTGTCCAAGCCTTATAAGGAGTCCACCCATCTCATTAATCACCGATGTGAGACTTTTGTTATTCCTTAACAGAATGTTTAATTGTAAATAATTTCTGGATCAAAGATTACATAAACCCAATTAATTAGCCCACAGGACCAGCTTTACCATGACCTAATTTAATTAATTAGACGATCATCTTAAATATAATTAAAGAACCAATTAATCAAACCAAACTCTAACAAATCAACAACATATGCATGTTGAAATATTTGAAATTTAGTTGGACAAGAGTGGAGTACTAGTCATGTGGAGAAAGAGTGCAAGTTTAAAACATATATGCATGTTGACACCCTAGATGAAAGATTTTGTGTTCAAGTCCAGCTTGAGATAAAATTCGTGAAAATACAATATTCAAAAGTATCTTCGAATACATTATTATAATATTATGTCTAGCTTATTTATTACCTCCTTTTATTTTTACTTCCCAATAACAAAGTGAAATAAAATAAAATCCTATAGGAAAATCCCCATGCAATTGTTACCCACAAACAAATCCATTTGTTCAGTTGAGTTATCCCTTGTTGCACCAATATATCTGCGCCACTCGTGAAACAAGTGGAACTTGTTATCGTTACGTTCAATGTTTCGCTTATATTGTCCAATAATTTCTCCTTTATTGAATTCGGTAAATCCCCCAATTGGCTGTTATCGAACAACTGAACCCCACGAACGAAGCATTTCGTGGGGTCTTTGAATTCGTTCAGCAACACTGCTTCATATGGGTATTTCACGAGGGAGAGGTAATGAAACCATATCCAGTACGATGGGATCCTATCGCGATTCATGTAGAATCCACTGAAGAGGAGGAAGTATCCGAGTAATGCAACTACGATTGTGTAACCGATCATGACATGAGGAACGACACTAGAGAGGAAAGTGACGAATGAATTCCCCGCCCAGATTGAAGCTAGAACGACAGAGAAGTAGAACAAAAAGCCCGAAGCTCCACCGTCTAGGCCAACAGCCCAGAAAGTCAGGGCTGCGAACGATAGGGAGAGGATTATCAATGATGGTAGCGAAACCAAAGCGTGAGAGAGGCAATACGATGATCTCCGATAAGCATTGTAAGCTGTTTCCCTCATGAAAATGTACCTCTCGTGAATGAAAACGGGCAACGCCTCCGCGCATATATAGTAAGTTGTTGACACTGCGAATGCTATAAACCCAAGGCGTTCCCATATGCCTTTAGGGGAATTGTCGAGCCGCCAGAAAATGGTTGAGAGGATAAAACCCGTAACCATTACTGCACTGAAACGGACGAAGAAAATCTCCGGCATACGCCATGAGTTTGTGAATGAACGCTTTGACAGTACTGCCATTTCGGTCCATATTGGATTTGCAAAAGTAGGAACCATAGACGTAGGATTAGTAGCACCAGAAACCAATTTTCCTCTGGAAATGCTCGCACTTATTGCTTCCTTTAGTGATAGATCATATATTGTCGATGTTGTTGAACAACTTTTCCATTTTCGGTTGAATTCAACTAAATTATTTGTTCCATCAGGTGTGCCATCGAGTTCGCGGATTAAATCAAGGGCAAACTCTGTTCTGTTCTCGTTTTCTGGAATTGGATGACCAAAATCAGTGAAAAATTGGGGCAAATTGAACGGTGAATCACTGTAAACAGTTTGTCCATGTGATAAGAAGATCAATCGATCAAGTAAACTGAGAATCCGATTACTTGGCTGATGAATCGACATTATCACAATACTTCCGCTCTGTGCGATTCGTTGAAGGACTTTAACCACCATGAAAGCACTGGTGGAATCGAGACCGGAAGTAGGTTCATCGAGAAATAAGATGATCGGATCATGGATGATGTCGATTCCGATCGAAACTCTCCGTCTTTCACCACCGGAGACTCCTCGGTGGCCTTCATCGCCGATTATAGTTTTGGCGGCGTTTCGGAGTCCTAATTGATCGATTAATGCTTGAACTCTACTCTTCTTCTTCGATTTCGATAGAGTTCGTGGAAGGCGAAACTCTGCTGAGAACATTAAAGTTTCTTCAACTGTAAGCATCGGATAAAGGAGATCGTCTTGCATTACGTACGCCGATATCACTTTCAGCAACTTCGTATGCAATTTCTCACCGTTCAATTTCATCTCCCCTTTCAAGCTCTCCTTCGCAATTCGATTAGCTAAAGCATCGATCAACGTCGATTTCCCCGAACCAGACGCGCCGAGCACCGCGAGTAGCTCTCCATCACGCGCCTCCCCTGATATATCGTGTAAAAGCACTTTCGTCCTCGTGACCGGCGCTTCCTCTGTCAAGCCCCTAGACATTGCCGGAAAAATGTTTTTCCGGCGAACTGTCACGCTGTATGTGAGGTTGCTGAATGACAGTACAAACGGAATAGAGTTCGGCGGCTGCATCGTCAGAACTCGGTGAACTGGAGTTTCAGTTTCGCCGCCGGCGACGTGATCTCCGACGTTGTTCAACAACTGAGCAAACGTCGGCGACGACATTTCTACCGTCTGTCTCCGATCATAAAGAGGTACACAATCTCTTAAAGGTGAAACATTTTGAGCTACAATTTTTGACATTTTATATATATATCAAATCTCTATATGTTTTTTTTTCTTCTTTCAAGAGCTTTCACGGTTTGAATGATAAAATGTTGTGCATGGAACAAGAAAAGAAAAAGCATAGTTATATACGTAAAAAAAACTTATCACTACTATTTAGTTAAACCAAATAAAAAATTGAACCCGTCAAATTTATTTCTTGTATTTATCTTTTCGTAATAGTGTATGTATCCATCTCTCCAAAATTCCCAAATCTGTGAACGTCTCTTTATGCATCAAACTAAACTTAAATCCTAGACGCAACATAATATGCATGTTTTTTTCCGGTATTTTAATATTCATATTGAAGTCTTGTATAATTTAAATTTGTGCGATATAAAAGCCATTTTTTCTAATATAAATACAAAATCAAACTCAAAATTTAAATTTAAATTTTTTAATTAAGAACGAAAAGATCCTAGCGAGTAAATCCAATCACCTGAATTTAAGATGATAAGAAATTCTCCATTGGTAACAAATGGTTATCCATTAAGCGGAGGTGTTTTAAACTTAACACGCTTTCTCTAACATGCATGTGTTGTGGAAGTGTTAGTTTTAATTTGCCTATATTGAAATAGATCGGTTGTTAGCAAAGAAACTATTGTTTCTCACCGATCACCTCTTTTATTAAAAAAAAAAAAAATTACTCATTTCTGATATATTTGTATCAATTCAATAATATGATATATATATATATATATATATATATATATATATATATATATTATTTTCTCCGTCTCATTTTATGTGATATTTTTTGTATTTTGAGATTTAAACAAATTTATCTTTGACTGTAAGGTTTTCAAAGATTCTTTTAACATTTTAAATTATCAATTATTGTGACTTACAGTATTCTTATACATAGTTGACAAATATATAAATTTCGTTTCAAAAAATTTGAAGATTTTCATATGCAAATGTCTTGTTAAAATAAAACTGTTTGACTCTGAAAAAATGAAAAATTTCACATAAAATTGGACAGAGTATAATTTCATTTTAACTGATGTGAGTTTTTACTTTTTGATTCATATGAGCTTCACAATTATTGGTGTGTTCTTTTAATGTTTCCATACGCTTTGGGGAATGCTTTTATTTGAGTGGGTGATTTGTGTTCCAAAAGTTTTTGAAGACCAGATTTTTTTGATTTGTTTGCTTGGAAACTTCTAATTAGACTTTAGACTTGTAATTCTTATATAACGTGAATCTGAATTAGATGATTCGATGAGTTTTGATAATTTAATTGGTTTAAAGAGAAGTATTGGGTGCATGTGATCAAAATTGTTTTCATAGACACGTTATACATGTGATCTATGTGCCAGAAGATTATCTTCTACTTTGACATGAATCTTATTACTTGAATTAGTGACTTCTAACTACGTGATTGGTGCAAAAAATTATATATTTGGTGCATGTTCATTATTATTTATTTGACGTGAATTTAAATTAATATAGTTAATTAATTTTGATAGCTTGTTACATGTAGTTAGAGCCGTCAAAGTGGGCTTACTCTATGAAGTTGTCCCAACCTAACTCTTTATTGGGGTAGAGTTGGAATAAAGTTTTTCAAGTCCATTTGAAATTAGGGTTCATAAGACGAACTCATATAAATATTTGGCCCTTGAGACTTGATGAGGGTCGGGCCGGGATCGACCCATGGACCAAAACTATTTATTTAAGGGTAACTTGCATCATCTCACTAGCATATAACTTGATTACGTAAATGCACATTACATTGTAAAATTACGAATCTTACCATATTTTGGTACCTCCAAATACATGTACAAAATTATGTTAATTTGTTCTAGTTATACGATATCTTAGTAGATTCGCATGTATCTAGAATACATAGACAAATCTCGCACCTTCACCTCCCCGTCATCTCTCTGCGTATTTGAAATGCATCACAGTAGATACATGTATCTCGCGTATCTAGTTTCTTGATACATGTTAATCACACTAGATTTTTTTGTTAGTATTAATGAAACAACACCATTGTTTGTCGATTTAAATTAAAATCTTTAAATATATATATATATGTATATATATATATATATTAACTGGCAGCCAGCTTTGAGAGCATTTTCAGGGTTCAGTACCCTATCCCATGTGGTTATGAATGAAATGTGAAGTATAGGATTTGTTATAAATAATAAAGCTTAGAGAAAGGAAAATATGGGGAAAATTTGAATTATTTTATTGTAAATTTTAAATGGTAACTTGGGTACCACTTCTTTGTCCTTAAAGGATGCATAATTAGGATTATACTAAAGTAATATGATTTAATTTGTTTAAACAAGTCAAATCACCCCAATTCAAGTAAATGATTTAATTTGTTCAAACAAGTCACAGATCACCCCAATTTAATTAATTATTACTCCATAAATTATTATTTTTTCATGCATTATGGTTGAGTAATTAAGAAAAAAATCACCAATAAAAATATAGTGAAGTAATAAATACTTCATTCTTAACCAAAGCTTCTTGGATTCAAATTTCTTTGGTTCTACACAACACATTAAAGTCCCTATGAATATGTATTTTGAATAACATGTTTTGGTTGCACTTTGAACAATATTTAAGATATTATCTTTTGGTGTAACTAAAAAAAAACACATAACCACTCATTTATGGTTGGATAATATTGACTTAAAAAGGTTGTTGAGTATGTTAGGATTGACTTAAAAGTTGGTCAAATGTAATTTTAAGTCATTTTTAGTTTTTCAGAATGTATGATAAAATTAAAAATAACTTAAAATAAATTTAAAAGGACTTTAAAAAGTTAAGAGGAAACTAAGCAAATACCCCATAAAAGTTAAATGATTACAAATTGAAAGATTTCAAAGAATTATTTGGGAAATTTTCTGTATTTTTTCACTCTAGAAAGAAAAACTGTACAAGAGTTGTTTACTTATCCAAAGATAGGATGAAACCCAAAAATAAAATATCAGGCCTGTTGACATCCAAATTTTGATCATTTCCGATAATAATTAATTTACGAGTTTCTCAAATTCCTAACGAGTTGAAATAGTCGACTTTATAAGATTCAAACGTTTTTCAAGTTATTTTAAGGTAGTTTTAGTTGATTTTTATAGTTTTGAAGTGATATATTTTTTTCTCTTATGTTTTTGTATAGTTAATTTATTTTAGGAAATATTCAAAAATCATCTCAAAAGATTTTAATTTTATTTAACGACTTATTAAATTAGTTTTAGTAACTTGTAGTTCGAACCCTTAGTTTATAGTTAAATTTATTAGTTTATCTTGTTATGGTTTAACTAATATATATTTCTTATATAATTCTATATATAGTTAGTTTACTCTAAATATCCGAAAATCGTCTCAAAAGAATTTCGTTTTTACTTAACACTTTATTAAAATTAAGTTTGTCTAAATTGTTAGTTCACGTTTTCTAGTCTTTAGCTTATATTTATTATGTTAACTACTTCATCTCGTTAAATTTTGAAAGCTCGTATTTTAGTTTTAATTAATTCGTCTCGTAAATCTTGCCTTAGTGAATTAATTTTCTTTAGCTTTGACTCATTTTAATTCCATCAAGGGAATATTACTGCTGAAAATTCATTTCTCACCCCCCAAAAAAGCCTAAAACAATTGATATACCAGATATATTCACTGGTATATAGATTAAATATACCAAAAATAGGTGCAAAAACGTGAAAATGCAGATCATAAAATACAGCATACAAAATTAGATATGATACAGGTTTCGGAAGGTTCAAAACAGGCTGGATACGCGTCATATACAGCGGTATATCGTAAGTGTATATCAGATTTTTTAAAGAGAAATGGGGCCAAAGCCCATTTGAGTTCCCTGCAGAATTTTGTGAGACATGGGCCAAGGCCCAAAAGAGAAAAGCAGGAAAATGAAGGAAAATATGGGCCAAAGTCCAAGTTTAACTGACTTCCTCTCTCTCTATTTTTACTATATTGATTGGCTAACGTTATTGAATTTTGATTTTAATTTAATTAATTCCCAGCTATAGCTATTTTTCTTTACTTTATATGTCCAAAAGTTAACGTATATATATATATATATATATATATATATATATATATATATATATATATATATATATATATATATATATATATATATATATATATATATATATATACATACATAATCTTTTAATTGGTCTTATGTTATTTAACACTTGAATCTATTACCTTAAGGATGATTTTCCTCTAGTTATTTCACCTTAGCAAAATGATTAGAGAAATAAAAATAAATAGATATAATCAAATAGATAGTAGTAAGTAAAATAATAATAAAAATTAAATTTTCTTTAATTAATTAAAATTTGAAATTTTTCAAAAGGTCTTTTAGTCAAATCGTCGGTCAACCGTGAGTCAACGCGTATTCTGAGGGTCAACACCTTCTCGAAATGTACATGTGAAATTCGAACCATTTTTGATTGATTTTTATCTGTTTTAAATCTTTTGAAAGAATAATTTTAAGTTTTCTTGATTTTACTAAAAATTAAGTGGTGACTCTGTGATTTGGAAAGTCGATTTCTATTAAATCATAAAATTAATCAATTTTTTGAAACTTAGTTATTTTTACTTTATATATTTTTTTCGTAAAACAGAAATGGCGACTCTGCTGGGGATTTATTAAGTTCTAACCAAAAGGATTTGACTATTTTGACTAACTGTTATTATTAAATTGTTTATATATGCTTAAATTATAAACTGCATTGCATATCATGGCATATTACTGATGTATGTGTAGTATATTAAAGTATGATTAGCGAAATCGCAACCGGACTTTTTTATACTCACCCTTTTACAGAATTAGCGGTAATTTATTGATTCATCAGCGTCCAATGCTTGTCGCGAGTTCCAGCCCAAATTGTCCGTTTGGGTTTCCATTTTTTTCAAAAGCCACTTCTAGTAAACTAACGTAGAGCCGAGCCAAATATCGAATTTAGGAGCATTTAAACTAAGATGACCCAACGCCCAAGGCATGTTGGGCCCACTAGAAGCCCACCTTGTGTCTACTTGGCCCAAATTGCCAAAAATAGACAACTATGATTACGTGTTAATTGAAGGATGTATATGTGTTTTTAAATAATTTATTGTTTGTAGGGGTAAGGGTTAACTAATCTTTGTCTGCTACTTTTGTAGGATGGATCCGACACACGAGCCTTTGAAAATAAAAATGGTTACCGTTCCCTATCCCTTCCTCAAAGTATGGTAGAGATTCATGAATAATGATGACAAGATGATAGTTCAGAAACACATAGGCTATCTTCTGTCGCTGTTAGAAATGAATGCTTGGCCAGGTTTAATCGGAACGATGGTGAAATTTTGGAATGCCCCGGCCAAGGAACTTATTGATCGGTTTGCTTACAACATGGAAATCGTTCCCGATTGATACTCCTTGGAAAAGATGAAACAAAAATCCACTGAAAGCTATAGAGAGTTCGCCTACAGGTGTAGAAAGGAAGCAGCTAAGGTAAGGCCGCCTATGTCTGAGAAAGAAATAGTGAAAGTGTTTGTGCGGGTGCAAGAACCTGAATATTATGATGGAATCATGTTGCTCGTTCGAGTGAAATTTGCTGAGATAGTCAAGATTGGTGAGATTAACGAAGATGATTTTAAGACAGGGAAAATAGCTTGCATTGCCGCGTCACCCGGATCGTCGGGATTATTAAAAAAGAGAGAAAAGATATTGTTGATATCTCTTATGAGGCGAAGAAGACCCCAGAAGATCATCATCCTTGACCTTTCCATAACTCCTACCAAGCTTACTACAGGCAAGCTAGTCATCCAAACAATCCTCCTCCATTCTACCAAAATACCCTCTAAGTTATCAAAATTCACCTCATGTTTACCAAAGTCCTCCTCCGCTTTACCAAATTCCATCACCAGTCTACCAAAATATTGCTCCCAACTGTGTCAATGTGCAGTTGAGCTATAAAGCACCCCCTTCAGTCTATCAAGTACAAGCTTCAGTATACCAAAATGCCCCCACGAACTACCAAGCTCAATCACCAAATTACCAAACAAATTCATATCCCAGAGGCCAAGCTCCCCGTATAAATACCAGAAGTTATAAACAGGTGTCTCCTCCCCAACAAGGAAGTTATGATCCACCTCGACCCAGATTCGAGAAGAGCCTCTCATGAACATTACTGCACTCGCCGAAAGCCGAACAAAATTGTACGAGCGACTGGCTGCGGCCGGATATATCCTCCCAGTGGGGCCCAAGCGGGTGGATACCAGTTCTAAAGTGTATAAGCCTGATCAAAAGTGTGCATATCATTCCAACAGTGTTGGGCATGATACTGAGGACTGTATCAACCTCAAGCACGAGATTCAAGATCTGATCTACCAAGAGGTGGTCTCTCTTTAAGCAGCTGCGCCTAATGTCAACACCAACCCTTTGTCGAATCATGGAGGCGTCAATATCAATATGATAGAGACGGACTATAATTGGTGTGTGACCAAGATGATAACTCCAGTTATTCATGACGAGTTAGAAAGGGTCGTGGCCTCATTGAGTGTCAAAGAGAAGAAATAGTTCGTCATCCTGACACCCGCAAAGGTTGTTGCCATCAGAAACTCTCATCAGGCCGCTCAGGGTATGACCCATTCTAGGAGGTGTTATACTCCTGAAAAGTTGGCTCTTGAAGGACAAAAGAAGGATCAGGGTAAAAGGCCGATAAGCGAAGGCGAAGCGGAGGAATTCTAGAGAAAGATGCAACAAAAGGATTATTTTTTTGCTAAGCATTTGGAGAAGACTCCAGCCCAGATTTTTGTGTGGTCCCTACTGATGAGCTCTCAATTGCATAGACATGCCTTGATGAAGGCTCTTGATGATACGTATGTGCCCGTCGGCACAAGCAGCGATAATGTGGCCGCAATGATAAACCAAGTTATCTGAGTACATCGGATTAATGTGGCCGCCATGAAGGTAGGTCACACAAAAGGCATTGCACATCACTGTCGTATGTCGCGAAGTCATAAATTGCATCTTGGTGGACGATGGATTCAGTATGAACATTTGCCCGTTGTCGACATTAAGGCAGTTACATTTTGATTTGGGAAAGTTGGAACAAAACCAAGTCAATGTAAAAGCTTTTGATGGGGTTCAAAGAGATACGTTGGGAGCGGTGAATCTGGTCATTCAAATGGGTCCGGCGGAATTCAGCGCATTAATTTCAAGTCTTGGACATTGACACCAGCTATAACCTTCTTTTGAGAAGGCCTTTCATCTATATCGCTGGAGCAATGCCTTCTACTCTGCATCAGATGATGAAACTTGTTTGGAAGGACGAAAAGCTAGCTATTCATGGCGAAGGGAGTCACTCCGGCAAACAGGCACGCCAATTATTGACGAGGTATCGCGAGGTACAGATTTTTACACAATGGAGCTGGTAAATGCCATCGGTGAGGACTTGTCCCCACAGACTCCCATGTCTGCCTGTACAGGATGATAGCCATTGTGGTGCTGCAGAATGGCTTTAAACCAAGTTTCCGATTGGGAAGAAATTTCCAAGGAATTATTGAGCCTATTCCGATTCCCATCAAAGGAGCTAGATATAGTTTGGGGTACATTCTCACAGATGATGATATGAAGACGAAGAATGATTAATCATTGGCTACACCAATCCCTCATCTGTATCAATCATTCCCGGTCTTGGAGTATGCCGAGCATGACGCTTTTGGGGAAGGAATTTGCGGCCTCTTCGAAGAGATCGATGTTGTTATTGAGGAAAAGGTCGAGCTAACAGGATTCCGCGATGCTGATGCTTGAAACATATGAAGCAATAAAAAAAAATAGGCTCAAACGCTATAGCATATATACTCTTATGTCCAAGTAAGACAATATAAATAACTCAATTGTTACTACGAAAAACAAGTTAGAAAAATACTAGTTACATTTGTTAGTTTCTCTTCATTTACTTTTTTTTTGTTATTTTAGTGTTCTACTTGTTTTATAACGTGTCATCGACATAAGCTTATGTCATTGCAAATACTTCAAAAGTATCAAAGTCATTTTTTTTTGTTTATTTTTGTCTAATTATTTTTCTTTCACTAATTAGTTAAAGGTCAAATATATTTAGTCAAACTTCAAAAGATAATTATTAACAAAAATTCCCCCCAAAAAAGGCAAAATACATAAATAAACATTTACATTCAATCTCAATCAACATTTAAACACTTAAACTTTGACTATTCACATCTAAACATCACAGTTAGTATAAATTATATCAGTTGAACATTTTAATCAACATGATATGTCTAGACGTACACTCTCAAAAATTAAAATACATACTTACCGAACGAGGTCAAAATTAAAAGTTTGTTTACACCGATTTCGAAACCACAAAAGAAATGAGAGGGAAAAAAAAATCTTATGTGGTCTAAATGTAATTTACAAAAGTTTGTACTTTCATGGTGGTGGACTATGAATATGTCAACAACAGTGCACTTCGCACGCAATTCTCACACAAAATCTCAACTTTGTTAACAGCACAAACACTTTTGCACCATCTCTATGCACGATCTTCCTATTCACTATAAATAACAATAATAATCGCCGAATCAACGCCATTTTTATAACTTCGTTTGATTCATCTTCTTCATCGGTGTTGCGGAAAACCCTAATTTGAAATTGGAGAAATACGAAAATGTCGTGGTTAAGATCAGCTATGAACAAAGCAGTAGAGGTTGGAAATAGCAACCTTACACGCACTGTCAGAAATTACGCCGATTCCGTTGGTCACGCAGTCGCTGAAGGAGCCAAAATTTTACAGGATCGCATTGTAAAATCTCCTTACTAATTAATGTTCATTTCAGTTTTTTTTCCTGATTTTTGAGCTTAAATTTGTGCTGGAATCAAATTTAGAAAATATAGTGCAGTTTCCTTTTTGGTTTTCTTCCCATTAATGGATACGAATTGGTGCTCTGCGGTTTAAAATGTGTAGTCTTAGTTACTAGACTGTTAAGCGGAGAAAATTTGCTGTAACAGTTGCCGAGGGCGTCAAAATGTTCCGGGATCACATTGCAGATATCCTTACTAATCAATGTTTATTCATTTAAGTGATATCAGTAATTAATAGTTGTCCAAGTGTGGACGGTGAGAAATTTGCTGCATTTTTACAAAGTGCATTTCAGCATTTGTATAGGAGAATTAGAAGGAGAAGCTGGTAAAGTAGTATGATGAGGATTGAAACGATCTGCTGGTTGCAATTCATTTTATTAGGAGTCGAGCCATTAAATTTGAATGAGATAGATTTTGTAGAAGAATGGATTGGTTTGGAGAAATGATTTGATGATTATTGAGAGGGATGGTAGAGGGCTGGGTGTTAAATTCTTCTTATAAAAGAGTCAGCTTTATGATAAATTGAATTGCAGAAGAACAAGGAAAAAGGAAGAGACAGTTTGCATGAGGCTTGTCCTCAGCAGAGTTCAGCAATAGCAGAGTACAGAAACTAATAACTGAATGCAAGTATTAATATCAATCAAGAAAATAAACAAATGCATCTAATTAAAAATTTGTTTGCTTTGATGATACATCAATTGTAAAAGAGTTAAAAAAATATTTGGCTGGAAAAAAGTAAGAAATGCTACACGGCTATCACATATAGAACAGAGCTCAAATAGTGCTCAACTAATAAAATCTTGTGAACTGAAGGAACTATCCATTCTATGTCTAGGAACCCTTGTGATTGTACTACATTTCTTTAAGTGAAGTAAAAAAATCATTGCTAATAGGTTTGTTTACGACAGGGGAATAGGAACTTCAAAAGCTTTAAACAGACGGTGCAAAGATTGGAAGAAGCTTCTATTTCCTGCAAGGGACCAGAGAGAGTTCAGTTAATGAAAAGGTGGTTAGCTGCACTTAAAGCAATTGATAACATGTCAGAGGTTTCTGTTGAAGATAAAGAGAAGAACAATGAGCAGCAGCATCCTTCCGAGGAAGTAAGAAAACAACCACTGGTGAGTAGCTTGATCTCGACTGCTGTTGCTCTGTTATCTTTCTCCTATTACCATGAAACAGGATTGAATTTGTTCCTTGTAGACACAATTTCTCTATTTTTGTCTTTTAATTGCACATGAGAGAAGACGGTCTGAGTAAACTAGTTTTTTCTTCCTTTAAGATTACTGTCTTGTACACCTTGCAGTTTGGATGCTTTTTTCACCACTCGATATTCAGATGAGGTGAAAATAAAATGTTCTAACAGTTTGTGTTCATTGATTTTCTTTGCCGTTGTTTCATCGTATTGAATTGTCTTTTGAATGTTGATCTCAGTGTCTGTTATTCTCCTTCATCATGGTTCTTTTGCTGCTTTTGAGATCTTTGCTCTTTCATCCATCTCTATCTGTTGTTTTAAAATCAGTAAAGCAGCCTCTGACTTCACTTTGTCCTGTATCCTTCTGTGATGGCTATTACCTTCCTATTGAACTAACTTGTGCATAGTATCGGATTAATGCCCCTTGATTATGTATGCCTCATGCACCAACTAGATTCATAGACTTAGCTGTTGCCTGTTGCAGCATCAAGACACACTATAAGGAATCATCCTGTGAGTCACTGGTGAAGCAGTAAATATTTGAGTGTGGCCTCATTATGTGCAAAATTTAACTTTAGAAGAAAATGCGGATCAGGGATTAGATTTTACTTTGAGAGGTTTTTGTCTTGACAAGCTTTATATGAGTTTTGCTGCTTCTAATGTGAGGATTCTTGCTACCTATTCATGAGCAGTGTATGGAATAATTTTTTTTGCCTTTAACTAGCATTATGTACTTGTTGTGAATATAATCCTCTCAAATCATTGCTGATTTTTAGATTGGACAAGGAAGAGATAGCACAGTGATAAATACCCTCCACTTCAAATGATAAGATTGGAGAGTTTGAGTCATTGAGGGAGTAAAAGTAGGAATTGGCCACTGTAGGGCTCTTGTATAGGGGTTCTTTTGCATGAAGTTCACCATATCAGAATAAACAATCTGATTATTTAGATTGTTGTCTCCCTCTTATTTATTTTAGTTACAGGTCATTTCTTTATACTTTTGTTACTTAGACATGAGGAAAACACAATCTGGAATTTTGGTGTTCTTTTGTCTTTCGCATACCTCTTCTTTGCTTGTTGATGCCATTGCCGTTCATCCTTCAAAAATTGCATTCACAATATTTGGTTTCATGCAGATTGACTTAACCCATATTTATAATGTTATAGGTTCTCTATTATGATTCTGAGATGGGCGGTGAGCCACTGAACTTTCGCGATGTCTTTCTCTATAGTAAAGGTTTGGAGGGCATGGTGATATGTATGGTATGCTACGTTTCTAAGTCCTGCTTGCTTTCGGCAAAGAAGTTGCAGTTATTTTTGGCTTTTCCTGTTTCACTTTGGCTCAATTTTGATCTTCATGATTGCTTTAATCTTTTCAAGAAATGTTACAATTATTGTCTCATTTGAGCAAAGACACCTATGGAGTGTTTTATTTATACATTATTTTAAAAAAATGTTGTATTTGGCTGACTGTACCTCTGGAGAAAAGTTGGTGCTTTATTATTGTCCGCCAGGTCATCTAATATCTTTTGGTCTTGAACATTTCACATGTACTTTGCTTGTCATGTGGATCTCAAATTGCTTATCACGCATGTTCACTCTTTTCTGTGATTCAGATTCTTGAAGCGCCAAACGAAGAGGAAATCTCTCTCCTTCTTGAATTATTTGAGTGAGTTCTTTTACTATAATGTCCATGAGTATATGATTTTCATAGCATGCAATGTGATTTTGATAACATGTAATTAAAGCGTTCTTCCAGTGCGTGGCATGTGGGGAGTGGGTACAGTTATTGACTGAAACTTTACTGTGTTTGGTCACATGCAGACTCTGTCTCACAGGGGGAAAAGCGGTTCACAGTGCAATAATCAGCAGCATCCAAGATTTGTCAAATGCTTTCTCAAACTACCAAGACGAAGTATTGGTAAGGGGACAATCTTTCCATTTTAATAAACATATGCCATAACTGATAAGGTATTGATTTTGGCGCGGCTCTCTATTCAATCCATTGGCAGGTAAAACGTGAGGAGCTATTGCAGTTCGCAGAAAGTGCCATCACAGGGTTGAAATCTAATGCAGATCTCGGAAGGTATTACTTCTTATAACACCTAAAATTTTGACATCTTTTTTATATGAACCCCAGGGTTGGAGCGAATTATTTTGAAGTGGAATTTCCTTCTTGTTTTCAGAGCTTTTGGTGCTTAGTTTCCTTTTTCTTAGTGGACGAGTAACTGCATATTATCTTATGATAAGTAAGTGCATCTTATTAAGTCGAGTGACAGGAAAGCTCCTGCTAACTTAATTAATTTAGGATGGGAAGAAACAACAATAAATTTAAACATGACGTTTGTCACCTTTGAAAGAAATGTATTTTTAAACATGAGCTATCTTATTTCCTTCTGATTCCTTCTATGTAAATGAAATGATAGTTGTAGAGCCTTCCAAGAGTGAAAAAAGGGATTCATATATTATCAAAAGACATATCCCTTTAGTGTTAAGTTTTGGAGCCTTTCACTTTGTTTTTTTTTAAAAAAGAAAATTATGATATGGTAGGTATAGCAGAGGTAGCCAGTCCTTGAAACCTGATCTAGAAATCATTTGAGACTTTTGTGATCTTAAATTTGTTTATGATCTAATTTTTTCCTAGACATGCCATTTATGTAAAAGACAGCTCATTTCAAGGACCTTCTTATCAAGCAAAGAATTCATTTTGACCAGTTTAAAACAATTATTAATGATGGTAAAATACAGGTCACATGTTTGATATTCTACCATTTTAAAAAAATATGCTTTTGTTACGTGGGGGAAGGGGATGCCACTTGTGATGTTCGAATCTTTCACTTACTTTTGAAGTTGAGGGTGCTTGCAAGTTAGCTACCACTCAACCCCTTGATATTGTTCCATCGATATCTGCTTTTGGCCTAAGGTTTTTGTTTTGGTTGTAATAAATGCTTTCCACCTGCAGAATTGATGCCGAAGTCTCTACATTGAATAAACAACTTGATGAAATAAAAGCAGTAAAGGACGCAAGTGGGGATCATGAAACAATATCCAAAGAGACTGCGGCTTCAATAGAGGTGAACCAGATTGGTGCTATATTTTTTCCTTTTGTTGCTCCATCTACTGTATTTTATTAGGCACAATCAATCTGGCTTGGGACTAAGAAGTTGAATTTGAACACATGTTATATAAGAGGTAGAATGAGAAACATTTTAGTGGTTAAAGCTAAAGTTATCGATGAATTACGCATCATGATTTAACCTTAAATTGTTAAATGAATTTTGATGAAAGTCTTATTAGATGTTGTTACACAGAAATGCAACCTCCTCTCTAGGAGGTGTGCTCTCTTGGCTAGCTGCTAGAGGGGTGATTTTGGCAGCGCATAATCTGAGAAATGCAAGGTTGGTGTTATATGTGCAAGGAGGTGGGTGAGGACATGCATCTTCTTATACATAGCGAACTTACCATGAGGTTATTGTGGGGGACACGGTTCAGCGGTTTAGGATTTCTTGGGCAATGCCAAAAACTGTGAAAGATTTGATGTCTTTGTTGGAGGAGCTGGAGGAGGAGACGTAGGGCATGGAACGTGGTTCCTCTAACGATGATGTGGGTTGTTTGGACTTTGGAGAGAGAGAGAAATAGGAGAGCTTCTGAGTGGATAGAGTCGAGTTTTATTCAGTTGAGGAGTAGTCTCTAGTCACTTATTTTCTTTTGGTGCACCCATAAAGTTCTATGTGGTGGGAGTTTGTAGAGAATCACGTCTTTTTGTAGATCATTTGCTTTTTGGTATACCCATTGTAGACGGACAGATTTTTGGCCATTATGAATGAATTGCAGTTACCTGATGAAAATAATAAAAGAAAATGTTGTTTCTTGAATGAAAAAACCGGAATGGATCTGGTAAAGTGGTGCTTTACATATGTTAGTATTTACATAATTGGTTCATTTATAAAATGGAAATGTTCTTCAGGCAATCCTCTCCATTTATATCCATATCATAAATCTGATCAGTCGTTCAGAATTTCCAAAAGTTTACATGTTTTTATTTTTCATTGTAGTGTTTGGTCATGGCAAGTGATACATGAAGTTACTGCATGAGACTCATTTTCCATTGCATCAGGAATGGACTTCTATACTTGAAATAATTTATACATAAGTGTATTAAACTTACCACAAACATATATTTCTCAAAACCTTGTTATTTTATGAATTAGCTTTTTGAAGATGGATGTTGCATTAGGGACTTTCATTAATCTAGCATGATAAGAGACCAAAATGAATGAAATTTTCCTAACACTGCATATATTAGGCCAACCTACTTGTCTTTTGTAATTAGAAGTTTATGACATAGTTGAATGACCATTGTATTTTTCCAATAGGCACTGAAAGTAGCACTTGCTCATATTCGGGTCTGTTCCAGATTAGAAGGGCTTCTACTGAAGAAAAAATCTCTTAAATACGGGGACTCTCCGGAAGTCCATTCTCAAAAGGTATATTATCCCGTTAAGTTTGATCTGATCATGTTTATTTTCTGAAAAAAAGGCCTGATCTCCCTTTTTGGGGTGAATCATACTTCTTTTTTGCTTCATATGTTGCCTGTCAAAAACTCGATATATCATATATGTGATGTGCATTAGTGTTTTCAAGTCTCTGAAGTATTTGCCCCAAGGTGATATTGTCTGCCTGCTTATTTTTATGCCTTGGGTTGTCCGTCTCGTATGTTTTGAAATATTTCTTCTTAAATTTTCTTTTGAATATTTGATTAGTACTTAATTTTTTTTCTAATTTAGTGTTCATTGGCTTCGATATTGTATGGACCTAGATATCTTTAAGCTCAAACTCACGATCGACTCTTTTGTAAAGCATGCCATTGTCCGACTTGGCGGAGTTTACCATATTTCAAATTCTTACTACGAGTTTCTGGTTTCATTGAATCTTTCCTTTTCTTTTCCTTTGGGATTAGTGTTCTACACTTTTTTGATGAAGAGCGTAGTATTCTACTGAGTCTGTGCTACTCCTACAACTATATTTTGTGAAATAGCTGCTTTGCTTCTTCCCTTACTACTTGTTGGGATAGAGTATGGTGGATATCAAGACAGATCTTTTCAGTTGTTAAATCAATCTTTTCACTTTGTTTTATGTGCCAATATGCTTGAAAGTGTAAGGTCGGCATGTCCCAGTTCCTTTAGTTCTCTGAAAGCATTATTCTTCTGATAATTTGTTTTTAACTAAATTTTATCAACACAAAGATCAGTGGACCTTATTAAAAAAAGACCAGTGTAATTGATGAGGCTAGCAAATATCCATCCCTCTACACAAATACTAGGTGCTTTGCATCTTCCACAAGATTCAAGCAATATTCAACTATTGCAGGTTGATAAGTTGAAACTCCTATCCGAATCTCTTGTTAGATCCGCCAACAAAGCTGAAAAGGAGATCTCAGATGACAGGTTAAAACTGCACATTTCAATCTCTGTCTGTGACTTGTTTAAAGTTGACAAAGCTGCAAGTTATTTGATTAGTCACTTACAAGGCCAAGACCTTGGCCTCATATATGTTTCTTTTATAATTTTTCATCTTTTATTTACTCAAAATTTGTTATGATGGTGGTGTCTTGGCCAGCTTGCGTGCACACTTCCGATCAGCATAGGTACCAAACAACTCTGTCCACCAAGGCTTAGGCATATGAGAATAAAAACCCCAATTACTTTTTGCCTCCACTGGGTTGGAACCTGCGACCTCATTGTTCTCTTCCCATTCCATTGATCACTTGGCCATACCCTTGGCGCAAACCTTTTTTATCTTTTATTTGTATTGCATTGGGTATAATTGCAGGGGCAACTCTCCCTGAAGTACATGGGAGGTGAATGGAAAGTGCTTGATTCTTGAGTACAATTTAGATCCTTTATACCCCTAAAAAGAACCTTTGTATCACCATCTCTGATACATTTATAGATAAAGCGCAATGGCCTCATTTTTGTGAAATTTCTTGGGTTTTCTGCTTGGGGAATTGATATCAAGTTAGCATGGTTCTGTTTAAGTTTATTTAATAATTTGGAACGACCACTTTCAGTAAGCATGACTAATAACATCATTTATACTGGGGAAATATCTGCATCTTGGTTAAAACATTTATTTACTTTTCTGAGGCTGGAACTGAATTTAGAGTTTGATTATCCCCCATGTGATTAGTTCTGTTTTTTATGCGTTTATGATGGAAACTCACCTTAGAAAGGCTTGAAAGAAGAGTTTTTGCTTTTTGAGAAGTTTTCATCCAATATATTGCTAGATTATTCTTTTTAAACATATCTTACTAGATTACTATGCCTCTTTCCAAAAAAAAATGTTTGGCTCAGAGAAGCAGGACCTACTCGTGTTGAGAAAAGCATTGAAATTACTGGGCTTGTCATAAACCACAGAAGCTGGATCTACCAGTGTAGCATGAATATTAAGTTGTTAATAAGACAGCTGGGCTGGCTACTTGTACTTGGACCTGATGAATCTAATTTGTTGGTCCTTGTGCAAAGGATGTTGGACAATTGAAACTGCTTCTCTTTAATATAAGTTTTGTCTTCTATGACGATTCAAAGCATCTTAATTGAGTTGGTTTTATATAATTACTCTGTGTTTACTTGTAGGGGTTATTAGCATGAAATATCTGATGATTTCATTTCAGTTATATTGTAACACCTTATTCCTTCTATACAATGATGGCTCGTATCAAGTGTTTTATGCGCTTCTTATTGAAAAATTGCTAAATGTGTATCGACATATCTAATCTTTCTATTGCCACTTCTAACTGTGGCAGAATTCAGAAAGAGGAGGCACTAAAATTTCGTGTTGCCAAGACCAGTGAAGTGGGTGAAATAGAAAAGGTAATGCACTTGTAGGACATTACATTGTTGTTGGAATGCTTCATATGTTCCAAATGTAGTTACATAAAAGACATGGGTTTTCCATGCATTTGTTGAAATTTCCTGATGTGGCTGCTTTTTATTTGTAGTTAACACTTATACTTTTAGTTTAAATAAATAAAGAATTTCTAAGAAGAGAATAAGAAGATGAAATACCCCTTTACACTGTGTCTACCTGTGCTTTATTCTTCTTTAACATTGTTTTTTGTAATATTTCCTTGTATTTGCCGCATTAACCTTGACAAGTTAGTGAAACCAGTTTGATTTTCTGCCTGGACTAAAATTTTTTAGGTTATGGCTCCTTTGCTTGTGTTTTCAGGAATTAGCAGCTGAGATCTCAGCTCTTGAGAAACAAAGGAATGAAATTGAAGCTCAACTGAAGCAGGTAAGCAGTTGGTGGAAGTCATCTCCCGTACCTTGTTTTTTAGTATTTTAATCATTTACATATAAAAATAGAACGAAGCCCCTCCTTCATACAGTTTACAACTACACATACAAGTTGGACGTTTAAGATGTGTTCTCGGAACATATGTGCCTACCTTTAAAATCTCTCTTTGTCATATGAACTTCAAGTTCTATCTTGACTCGAGGGTCTATTTGGAAACAACATCTCTACCCAAACAAGGTGGGGTAAGACTGCGTACACACCACCCTCCTTAGACCCTATTTGTTGGATTTTATTGGGTATGCTTTTCTTGGCTTTCAAGTTGTGCAAAATTTCATGCTTGTATTTTAAAGGAGAATGCTAGGCACTATATTTAAGTTAGATTGATGAAGGCCAGAGACAGATCTACGGGTTTAATATGTTAGATGAAGACAAGGTGTTATGATACCTTTGCCTCTCCCTAATTCTGCAATAATTTTTCATAAAATTCATACAAGTATGATTACATAAATTGCCTTAATGATATGGGGCCGGCATGACTGAGAGACAAGGTCTCTACAAGAAAATTATCATCTAAGAAAAGCTTCTAACGTTTTGGAACTCAGAAAATGTTGACTAAGTAAGGTTCCTTCCCTTCTTTAAGCTTTACTGTTTTCTTTAGGGTACACCGAGAATCTTCAATGCCAAACTGATTTTGATTTAAACCCCTTCATTTTATTAAGCAATTTTATAATAAGATATTATTTTAGGGTGAAGCATTAACTATGTTTTTATTATAATCTGCTTTATCAATCATCCTTCTCTATCTCTCTTTGGAAAAAAGGATAATAGAAGATAATGATGACATTTCACATTTTGCTCTCTTCTAAGTGTTTCCAGCATAGTAGGCATATGTTTTAGTTAGTTTAAGAAGAGAAAAACTTTTAGTGTTTTCTTGCTCTGAAAATGGTGGTGGTAAATACTAAATACTCACTGGATGTGTAGGTTCTGGTGGCATAACCTAAATGTCAATGTGATAGGGATGTGGATAAGTGAAATACATAGTTTTTGAGGTTAAATCTTAATGCATTCTTCACTCAACTATACTACCTAACAACTTACATGATTATTGACTTGCACTACCTGTTTCCGCACAATTTTTCCATTATCTCTCAGTTATACCTGTCAAATTGAGATAGTAAAGAAGGTATCCATGATAAGTCTTCACCAACTGAAAAGAGTTTGAAATAGTTCTAATTTTTTCCATTTAAATTGTGCTAATTTGCCATGTCACTGTCCTGACTAAACTGGGTTCTTTTAGGTCAATATCTCCTTGGCAGCAGCTAGTGCACGCCTTCATAATGCCCGAGAAGAGAGGGACCAATTCTATGACGCTAATGATCAGATTGTTGCTCATTTAAAAACTAGAGTATGTCTTTTATTTTCTTTTGACAATCAATTCTTCTTTTGCTTAGCTTCTTCTACCTTCAGTTCCAAAGTTGTATCCGATATGGATGTCTATTCTTCTCCTTTACATTTCGCCATGAGTTCTCTATATTGTTGTAGGAAGGCGAGCTATCTAAGACCATTGGCTCATGTAGAGTGGAAGAACACGTCGTTAGTTCATGGATCAAATTTTTGGAGGATGCTTGGGTTCTTCAGTCTTCCTATACAGAGACCAAAGACAAGGAGGCCAAGTATGTTACAGGATTTACCACATGATCATTCTTCCAAATTTCAGAAAAGAACCTTTTTACTTCACCTAATATTATAGTTTGTCTAAATGGTGACACTTGGAACTTGGTAGTTTTTCTTTTTGGTAATTGTTGCTGTCTTGTGTTCTTCTAGAGTTGAATTGGAAAAGCATGAGGATTATTTTGTGAACTTGGTCTTGCAACTTCTCTCTGATTACGAGGTACTTGTTTGAGAAAGTATTTTATGTCGTCCTTTTTTCTGAAAAAATATTTGGAGCAACTCTTTATCTATTATGTGTTGCTTGCACAGAAAGAGTTGAGGCCTTCAATTGACCGTATTAGAAAATATGTGGAAAATTTGAAGAGTTTAGGTGAAGGGTAAGGCCTTTCTTTGGATTCATAAGCCTGCACATTTTTCTGCTCACGTTCTTAATTGTCTATTTTGTTTTCATATAGCAGCTCAGCAAAAGAAGCTGGTCTGTCTTCCGGTGAATCAAAAGCATTGAGCCCTAGGAAAAGTCTGGAGTTGGAGTACCTGGACTATGAAGCCAAGGTAAAAATTGACCGCTCAAAACCAATCTGATGAACATCATGAAATTGGTATTCCTTTTGAGTTACGAGCTTTAATGTGCCTCCACTCTTTCTGTCCAAGACCTAAACTTAGTGGAGGTCTTGCTCCTTAGTTTGTGATTAGTGTTGAATATTATAACAAGTGTCTTTCTAGTTTCGAGCAGCTAGACTTTATACTCAATTGATATTTTATGCTTGTGGTACCATCCTAATCTCTGAGGCTTGAAGCTGGTGATCTTCACCTTCCCCTCGTTTATGAGTTGGAAACCTTCTTTATCCTTCCAAATAACACTTAATCCTTTCTGCTTTTATGCTTCAATATCGAACTATTTAACGTTGAAAAGAACCCAGTACAGAGGCCAGTTGTTTGGTTCGGTCCCCCCTTTTACTTTCTTCCAATTGTCTTGCAATATCAAGCATGATTCCTAAGGTATATGTCTCATGGTAGTGCAGATTATAACCACCTTTAGCGTAGTCGACAACATGATGGAGCAGTTCTATGCTCAACACGGGAAAGTATCCAGGTTTGCTTGATGCTTTTACTGTTTCCGATAGCTTTTATTGGATACCAAGCTCCATCAAGTGATATATATACATGTTTTCTTTTCACTCAGGAAAGATGATCCAAAGATTAAAGGGCTGTTTGAGAACATTGAAAAATTACGAGAAGAATTTGAATCTATTGAGAGACCGGAACTGGAAATGGAGATCCCGGATGCCCCCACCCAAGAGGGAGATGCTTCATCTCATAATATTCCTGATGAAAATAAATCAGATCCCGCAAGGAAGGCAACAGAAGCCCCTGAAACTGGGACGAATGAGGAAAACAAACCACCTTCTACCAAAGCAGAGAATGTGTCTAACGCTGCACCCAATAAAGTGCCGGAGAATGTATCAAGTTCTGCGAGGAAGACAATAGAAGCCCCCACAGCTGGTGCAAAGGAGGAAAAGAAACCAGCAGCTACGAGTGCTGAGCAAATGTATGAAGCAGAGTTGGCGAAATTGGAATCCGAGTCTGGAAACATTAACCAGGATTTCACTGCAGAAGAGATTGGTGGCTGGGAATTTGATGAACTGGAAAATGAATTAAATTCTGGGACTCGCGCAATCCCTGAAAAGAGATAGAAATACCTAATGATAAAACTTTAAGAAATCTTCTATCCATGTCTAATAATGTTTGGATGTAGTTTCATGTATTTATTCTGTGTAAATTCGCGAACTTGCGGAACTGCATTTCATATCAGAATCATGTAGAAACTTTGCTAGGATGATTATATCCAAATTTGTAGTCGACTAGACCCGGTAAGCCAAAAAATATTAACTCACAGGTTAATTTTATTTGCGTTATTCTTAGATTTTACGTTATCAGTCTCCTATTTGATGACTTTATCTAAAAGTTATTATTTTGTCTGCATTTTTCCTCCTTTCTTTTTTCTTTTGATCTGGTGTGTTATTTTATGCCGTTTAGTAAGCATGCATATTTTGCTGCATCATATTATACAGAAAATGATGAGTAGGAGTAAATATCGAGGGTCTATCAGAAACAACCTCTCTACACCACAAAGGCAGGGTAAAGTTTGTGTATACTTTATCCTCGATACTTTTTTTGGATATGTTGTTGTGGTTGAGTAGGGATGAGTCATTTGGTAAGGAGACAATGCACCTTGTAGAAGTGGTAACTAGGAGTTTTCACCCCGAAAGGATGTGGTGTAGTGCAGTAGATGGGTTTCCTCGTCTCTTAACTAGAGATCTCAGTTTCAAGTCTTGGATAAGAAAAATTATTGATAAAATAATTATAATCGTATTGTAGTTTGATTATATTCGCATTTGTATTGTAGGTGTATTCTAAAGGCATCGTTTCTGACATGATTTTTTTCATATGCAGGGTTCAAACTCGAAAGTTCGAATTAAAACCACCCCAACGCAACCATGTTTGATAGCCAAGTATTTAAGGTAAGTGTATTTAAGGTAAGTAGTCTTGAACTTTCAACCATTATTATATGTATCCTATTAATGAGACCTTTCTTTAAAGTTGTTTAATTATGTTAGTTGTGCTACAATCGGGTGGCACATCCAAATTATTGAAGACAAAGTTTTAACTTTAATACTCAGATATTATTTACCAATAAAAAATATATTCTTAACTTCCTTAAATAATAATTATATTTAATCAATTATGACGAGTGATTTTAATAATCTAGCAAATAAGGTAGATTACCATTATAATAGGTTTAAGTAGATATTATTGTACTTTTGTAGGTCATACTTAACCTTAATATGTAAACAAATCTATATGATCTGCAAAATACTTATCTGGAATTGGGATATGACATGAAAAAAGTAGTAATATTTTACGTTGAATTTGAAGTTAAAGTTCTATTTGGTATATCAAATGCACCCTAAAGTTGTCCAAATAAGTCAAAAATATGATTCAACTAATTAGGCGATCTGTTACCTTCTACACATATCAGAAAGTCGAACATACTCCTTAACTAATTGGGCCTCTATTTTTTTTTAAAAAAAGAGATTTTACGAAAGAAATAAATCTCCACAGTTCTTAAAATCTGCTTTTTCAAATTCTATATTTGAAATTTGAAAGTTAAAATAATGGACCGATTTTGGTATACACATGTTTATTTGAAATAATATGTATTTGAGGATCATCAATATATCATTAATGAGTTGGTTAAATTTCAACTCTACAATTTAAGTGCAAGGAGATGAGCTAGTTATTTCATTGTCTCAGACATATAGGGTATACTTTTAACTCTTGTATAGGAATAAAAAATAGCATTAGGTGGGGGTCTGGAAATTATAAATTAGGACATTTAATATCATCAACATTTTTAAGTTGAAAATAAATTTTTGCCATTAATTTCTTGTTTTAAAATTTTCAAAAAAAAGAAAAAGAAAGTGTAAAATAACGGGGGATAAGCGAGGGATTACTTTTTGAATACTGAATAGTATACTTTACGTCTTAACAAATATTTAATTTCATATTCAAATATTAACTTAATTACTTTATAAATTATCTAACGAGTCCGGAACCTGAAGAAGCCATAAAAATACAAAAGAAATAGTTTCACTTTATCTAATTTTTTCTAAACGTTTTTCGTTAGTATCATAATGTGTATTTTAATATATAACGGAACTTTTTCTTCCACTTTACAAAGTGAAACTTTTTCTTACACTTTATAAAGTGGAAGAAAATCTTACACTTTATAAGAGGAATATTTTTCACGTTTTGAAGAAGTTTTTTCAGTGTTGTCATACAATTATATGATTTAACATATCATAAAAATGAAAAAAAAACAGTTTTATTATGTATTTTTATTTTTTTATTCTGAAAAATCTTTCAATCTCTATTTAAGGACATTTAAACATAGTTGATCGCACATACAACATAAAGTCTTCTATTTTTCTTCATTTCAATCTCAAAAAGAAAATGTCTTCTACACCTACCGTTAAAGTTTCAATTTATTGGGATAGCGAAATTATACATGACGGAAATACCGTTTATTATAATTGTCCTTCCAAACACAATGCTAAATATCCACTTAATTTTTTACAAGGCATATCGTTTAAAGTTTCAATTTTTTACAAAGTGAAAGATTATTTTCCACTTTATAAAGTGTAAGAAAAAGTTTCATTTTATATTAAAAATACACGTTATAACACTAAAGAAAAACATTTAAAAATTTGAATAAAGTGAAACTTTTTTTTCACTAAGCTTATTTTAGTTACATACTAAAATAATAACTTATTTTGATTACTTTTACATTTTTATAACTTATTTAGACTCTGAACTCTTATCTAATTATATAAATAGATGTTATACTTACATACTAAAATAGTAATTTATTTTAATTACTTTTACATTTTTATAACTTATTTAGATTCTAAACTTTTATCTAATTATATAAATAGGTGTTATATTGTTATATATATGATTTAAATCTTCTCAAAGTTAAAAAAGATTTTTGACCACTAGAATTGAATGAGGGAAGAGAATATGTATATAATTCTATTCACTGACCTCCGATTGTGTTCATAAAGAGACATGAGACATCCAATTTGCACTTAGTTCCACCTAAGTAAACAATTATTCTCTCCGTCTCAAAATAAATATCATTTTAATTTATTTTATGATAATTAAAAAAATTAGAAAATCTACTTATTAAGTAATCCTTATTATATAAAGAGATTAAAACAATCTATAGGCACACAATAGTACTTAACCATTATGACATTTGAAACTACTTGTTGCAAAAGTTCTACAACCATATAAATCTTATGACTATAAAAAAAAATTAAAAAAACAATTTATTCTTTATTAAACGTATAGCCCAGTCAAATAAGTTCACATAAATTGAAACTTAAAGCCACTATATATAACTTATATAATCCTCCTCTCTTTATAAATGATTCTCAAAGCTCAACTACACTTCTTACTATACACCACCCCCTCCCCTCATAGAGTGAGTGAGAGAGAATAATACAATGGAAGATGCACAAATATGTGGTCATTCAATATGTGACAACAACAACAACAATGGAGAAGAAGATTACATAGAATTAGAGGTAATTGGCTCATCAAATTCCTCCATTTCTTTATTCCATTTCAAGAAAATTTCTCCACTACCTCAACATGAAGTAGCTAGATCATCAGAATTTGAATTCCAAATGTTGTCTAACTTTATTGATAGAAACACAACAGCTGATGAACTTTTCTATAATGGTAAACTTCTCCCTCTTGATCATATCCCTCTTCACAATAATCCAATAACCAACAAATTTCTTCATGTTGGCAAAAATATTGTTGATTTTGAACAATCTTTTAGCACCCCTTATTTACAATCTTGCAATCTTAGTCAAGAAAACTACTTCTTTAACTACTCAACAAATCATGGAAGTTCAAAAAATTCAAGATTTCTTCATGTTAACCAAAAAAATGATGATTTTCAACAATCTTTTAGCACCCCTTTTTGTCAATTTTGTCATGTTAGTAGAAAACTCAATCAAGAGGATTACTCAACAAAAGATGAAAGTTCAAAAACATCAAACTTTCTTCATGTTGCCAAAGAAGTTGATTTTCTTGAACAATCTTTTAGCACCCCTTGTTGTCAACCTTGTCATATTAGTAGAAATCTCAACCAAGAAGATCACTCAACAAAAGATGAAAGTTCAAAAACATCAAAATTTCTTCATGTTGCCAAAAAAATTGATGATTTTGATCAATCTTTAGATACCCCTTTTTGTCAATCTTGTTATATTAGAAGAGTACTCATGAATCAAGAAGAGTACTACTCAACAAATGATGAAAGTTCAAAACTTTTTCATGTTAGCAAAAGTTTTAATGATTTTGATCAATCTTTAAACACCCCTTTTTGTCAATCTTGTCATGTTAGTAGAAAACTCAACAATCAAGAAGACTACTCCTCCTACTCAACAGATGATGATCAAAGTAGTTCAAAAACATCAAAAATTCTTCATGTTAGCAAAAGTTTTGATGATTCCAAACAATCTTTTAGCACCCCTTTTTTCCAATCTTGTCATGTTAGTGGTGAACTCAACAATCAAGAAGACTACTTTTTTGGCTACTCAACAGATTGTGAAACTAGTTCAAGAAAGTACTCAAAATGGCCAAAAGTGTCATTAACAAGAAAGCTAAGGCTTATCAAACAACTCTCATTTGATCATTCAAAAATCAAGTGTTTGATCAACAATAGTGTCAAATTAGTAGCCAAGAAAGATTTTTTTGGGAAAATTCATCATAAGAAGTCATCATTCTCTGGAGCTATCAAGAAGTTGTTAACAAAAAAAACTTGTTCTTCAAAGAATTCAACACATGGAAATAATATTCAAGAAATGCATTTGTTAGTGAGAAACAAAGATCATAATGTGTATACAGAAGTTGATCCAATTCAAGCTGCTATTGCTCATTGTAAAAATTCTCATCAAGTACAAAAGAAGTTTAATTCAAGAAAGAGTAATGTAAGTGATACTATTTTACTTGGAAGGTCATTATCAACATCAAGAATTATCTTTGAAGAACAAGAAAGAATAGACCTATGCAGGGGTTAGAAGTCCTTTTTTTTGAAGGGTATGTTTAAAGTATCTCGATTTTTTCAAGTTTGTTCCTAAATTATCAGTTGTGCGAGTTTTCTATATACCTCAAATTATCACCAATTATTTTATCAAAACACGTCTTAACTATCAATTGTTTCATTTTTTTTTCTATCTAAAAAATGGTGATATTTCAGGTAGGGAAAAGAAACAACTGATATTCGAAGTGTGTTTAATTTTGATAAATAATTGGTGATAATTCAGATAGAAAATCTGTAGTTTGGTTAATCAGAAAAACGAAATGCTTGAACATTGTATGTTTTTTCAAACTTATCTTGAACCGTGAGTCTAAGAGTCTATTGATAATAACCTCTCTGTCTCACAAGTAGGAGTAAGTATGTGTATACTCTACCCTTTTTTCCGCGTATGTTCTATTATTTGTTGCTTCTCTTGTTTTGTAAAACCACTTTCTTTTGTCTGATTTTTCTAAATGTTAATTGTGAAATTATGTTGAATATGTTATAATTAATATGATTTTGGTCTAAGATTAATTTTAGTTCGAGAAGTCCGATATCAAAACAAAGGGATAATGCGCAAGTACCCCCTCAACCTATGCCCGAAATCTCAGAGACACACTTATACTATATTAAAGTCCTATTACCCCCTGAACTTATTTTATTAATAATTTTTTACCCCTTTTTAGCTTACGTGGCACTATCTTGTGGGCCCAACGATGGTTGACTTTTTTTTTTCAAACTAGTGCCACGTAGGCTAAAAAGGGTAGAAAATTACTTATAAAATAAGTTCTGGGGGTAATAGGACATTAGTATAGTATAAATGTGTCTTTGCGATTTTGGACATAGGTTGAGGGGGTACTTGTGCATTTTCTCCAAAACAAACATTATTTTGACACAATTATGAAAATGAATCTTCTCCAAAAACCTACATCAAAATAGACGTTTTGCCCAAAATGAACGAACTATCTCTTACACCATTGATATTTGCCTTCTCGAAATGTAAAAACAAAATAAAATAAAAATTAGAATTTCCCCCATTTTTGGATGAACAACAATTCATAAAAAAGGGACAAACTTTAAAGAAAAAATTGTTTATAGCTTTTTATTTTTCTTTCTTATTATATTCACGTAATAGATATTTTCTACTTCTATTTTTATAAGATAGAAAATTATTTCTAATAAATTTATAACACAACAACGCATTACTAAAACAAGTTAAAAAGGAAGAAAACAACTACTAAAACACTATATATGTTTAATAAAAAAAAATCTATTTTACTGGCTAGTTGAATAGTTAAATGAACACGTAATACATAAATAAGCAATTTAACTTAATTTTAATTAATATTTATAATTGGTTCAATTTCTGAACGTGCATAAATAAATAAATAAATAAATGAAATCATTAAAGATACACAATAAAATGTTATATCTACTTTCTGAGACCATTAATGATTATAATAAATCAACAAGTAGGAAATAATTAAGAGGAATTTAATGAATAACTGTCTGCTCAAAATTAAATTAAATCATCTCTCCACGTTCTAAATTAATGTAAAAAATTTAATAAGCCACGTGAATCAAGGATGCTCAAATAAATATTCGTTTTGGAGAAAGATCAAAATACATGTTTTTTGGGTATAAATATATGAGTTTGTTTACTATAAAAAAAATATATATATTTTTTTTTATAAAATATTCTTTCGAAAAATAAGTGATGGAATAGAGAAGAGAGTATGAAACTGAGAGAAAAGATGAGTAGGGGTGGAATCATCGATGGTTAAGTTATTGATAAAGTCAAAAATTTTACGAAGAATTTTTAAAAATTATACAATAACAACTCTTTTTAAAAAGAAAAAAAATATTGTTAATGAAATTTAAACACACGAGTTCGAGGTGTTTGAAACTGTTAGGATACAATAAATTGTGTATATAACTTAAAGATAGATATGCTATATTAGTAAAAGAAGGTAAAAGATGAATGAGAGAAGGTAAAAAGAATGACCCTATTTTCTTTTTGTCTGTTGCAAAAAAATGATTTCTCTTTTTTTTTGTAATATTTTAACTTTAACTTTCCATGTGACATGTTTAAGACCACAAGATTAAAGGATATTTTACTACATTTGACATAACTTTAATTTAAGACTATAAAATTAAAAAGTCTTATTTCTTTTCTTAAATTCTGTTCCAAATTAAACTAGGTCATTCTTTTTAAAACAGATTTGAGTAACATATAACTCTTATTGAAAAAATCATTCACTTGTATTAAACTAGACTTGATGAAATATTTAAAAATTAATTTTTCAAGAATCTGAGAAAAGAAAATCATAAACAGAGATATTATCGGTGTGAGAGACAATTCATACATTTTTGGGCAAAGTATTCATTTTTTTATTTGTATTTTTACACAAAATCCCTTTTAATATGTTGTATTAAAAAGAATTAATTTTAAAATCGAATTCTTTAGTCGCAAAATAAGTCTTATTCATCAATTTTATTATTATTAATATTTTATTTTTCCATCTTTAATAATTTTTATTTTGAAAATAATTTTCAAATCTATTGAAATATAATCTCTTATTTATAAAAATATTGATATATGTTATTTTTATATTTTCTTGATGCAAATTTACCTTAAAGTTTGTTATTTTTTTTAAAAAAAAGATTTCCAATATAAAAGCTTTAACTAAACTCCAATATAAATATAGTTGAATTGATTCTTCCGGTTCAATTTCACCGGCCGGCGGCTAAAGTTTACCGGTTCAGCCCCCTTAACCCTAGAAGCTCAGTAAATTGCTGATCATGGCGGCGTTGCCATATGCTGATGTCGATTCGAGCTTAAAAGCTCTAGCCGGTCGAGCCGAAGGATTTGGCAGATTTGCAATCGGCGGTCTAAATGGTCCGGTCTATTCCGTCACAACATTGGCCGGTTTGTTCCTCTTCCTCCTGCTCCTTCCATTGTTTCATTTCCTTATTGATTGAATTTGTATTGTATAATATTGTGTTTTGGGGATTATTGCAAAAGTGGAGTGTATTTGTAACGGCTCAGTTCGCTAGTGATATTGTCCGTTTTGGCCTAGGCTAACATGGCTTTTAAAAGGCATCACTAGTGTGTAAGCATTGCTTACTTATATATTGAACATATTTACTCTGTTGTATTTTGTTGATGCGAGACTTGGTATCTTATGTTGAGAGTTTGTTTTCGATAGAAGCTTGCGGGGATTTAAGAGAGTAAAAGATTCAACAAAATATTAATGCACAAAACAAGTGTAGCAACAGATATTAATACACAACGGAGAGAGAAAAACAACGGGATATTTAAATCATATTACTTAAAGTATGAGAAAGCTTGATTATGTACTAACCTTCTATTATAATACTTGACTATTACGCTTTCCTATCTAGGGTCGTGTCCTCAGTCAGTTGAAATTGTCTTATAGCTTGTCTAATCTCCCCCTCCCGTTCTTTTTGACCTACCTAACCTTTCGTAACTTCTGCTATAGATAATCTCTCACACCTCCTCATAGGCGCATTATCTTACCTTCTCTTCATATGTACGAACGATCTAAGCTTTGCTTCCCTCATCTTATCAGCGATGGAGGTCATTCCGAACTTATCCCATGTAACTTCGTTCTTAATCATATCTATCCTAGTATGCACACACATTCATCTAAAAATGTGATTTTTGAAGAAAAAAAAGTGCTAGTATTTAAAGTTCACATGAATAAGTGTATTTGGATATTGGTGTTGCTTTTGGACATGCATTTAAGTTGAGCACTCGAGACTGGGAAGTATAGTTCACTTGAAAAACTAGTTATAACTATGTTCTCAAAATTTGGTGAAATGACTAAAACGTATTTTCTTGAAAAGGGAAAAAAATTATGGACAAATGGGTCCTAATGTATATATAGATACATGTAGAAGAAACCTTTTTTTGGCGATGCAGCCTCAAGGGTTCTGGTGTTCAAATGTGCTTGAAATTAAACAACTTATCAAAATCAAAAGATATGATTAGCACCTAAAGAAGCATATATTGCATTGTTATAGTTATAGTTATGGTAGTGTTCTGTATTTGGATTTAATGAAGTCTGTTTTTATTTATATGGATTGTCTGAACAATTTCATAATGTGCTCCAAAAGAGTTAATGTTCTAGATAAGGTTAAAGAAGTTGGATTGAAATTGTTCACTTTAGATAATTTTCCGCATGAATTTGTATAGGAACTATTATTCCACAAATCGCTCATCGTTCGTTTCAGTTGAGGGTCTATCGGAAACAACTTCCCTATCTGTTCAAGGCAGGGATAAAATATGTGTACACTCCGCCTAGACCCACTTGTGGGATTACATTGGATTCTTTGTTGTTGTTGGTTGTAGATTAACTTGGCTAGAATGTAGAAAATGTCATCTGAATAATAGGGAGTTCTTCCTCATCGGAAAACTTAATGGTGAGAACAGATCGGTTTGGGTAATTTTACCCTCTGCACTCCTCTCGAGCTGAAGTAGTTGGGCAGTCCAGCGAGAAACCAATTACCAAAAGCCTTGTACAGCATCCGGTTTGGTTGCAATAGGGGTGGTTCATTTCTGTATGTCTCTGCCTAACAAAGAAGTACGAATCGTATTTTACATTCTATCTAATGGTGTGTTGTTTTTCTATTCACTTCTTGTTTCTCCGAAGAAAGAAAAGATGACTTTAATTTAGTGGACGTAGAACTTAGTAATCTTAATAAAGAAGAAACAAAAATTAGAACTTAAATGTGTTGGTGTTTATTTTGCATAAACATGGCCTGCTGTTAAGAACTTAATTTGGGCATCCAAAGGATTGAGGCTTGTCAGTTTGAAGTTAAAACGCCGTGTGTTACTGATCTTAGTGTAGCACATAGCTACCGATTTCGAGCATGTTGCTAAACACCATACACTTTCTTCTTTGTAGATGATGGTCCGGGATCACTCCGTGATGGATGCCGTAAGAAAGAACCACTATGGATTGTTTTTGAAGTTTCAGGCACCATTCCTCTCACGTCTTACCTACGTGTGTCATCCCATAAAACTATTGATGGTCGTGGACAAAGGATAATACTCACTGGCAAAGGCTTACAGCTGAAGGATTGTGAGCACATAATCGTATGCAATTTGGAGTTTGAAGGTGGCAGAGGTCATGATGTTGACGGCATTCAGATAAAACCAAATTCCAGGCACATTTGGATAGACCGCTGTTCTCTTCGTGATTATGATGATGGGCTAATCGATATTACCAGACAAAGCACAGATATAACTATTTCTAGGTACTGGATGGTTGTTTCTCAGATTCTGTATATGGGTACTTTTATAGCATACTAATGATTCTGATGAATTTCTGCAGATGTTATTTTGCTCAGCATGATAAGACAATGCTTATTGGAGCAGACCCGTCTCATGTTGGTGATAGATGTATCAGAGTGACCATCCACCATTGCTTTTTCGATGGGACGAGGCAGAGGCAACCTCGTGTTAGATTTGGTAAAGTTCATCTGTACAACAATTACACTAGAAATTGGGGTATATATGCTATTTGTGCTAGTGTAGAATCACAGGTAAATTTCTTTTTCCTCGATGGTGTTTGATGCATCATGCATGTTGATAATGTATAACCAAGTATATTGTGTTTGTTACTGTTTATTCCAGATATATTCTCAATGCAACATATATGAAGCTTCACAGAAGAAAAAAGCTTTCGAATACTACACAGAGAAGGTAATGCAATGCCTTTTTAATTTGCACAGCATCACTATATTTGGGTTTTTTTTTCAGATGGTTTTCTTAGGCCCGTTTGGTCATGCGATATGAAATAATGAGATGAAGTTGAAGTTTTGTTTGGACATGTGATTTGAACGTCTTATATTGTATGTTTTCTCATAAACAGAAAACTTATAAGTCGTAAAACTATTAAAATTGTCTCAATTATTATACAATCTTACTAAATAAGCAAAAGTTCATAAAATCCAATTACACACTATCACAAAAATATTCTTGAAGAATATAATATTTATTGATCAAAGTTTAATTCAATAAAAAAAATTAAACATATATAAGTTGTGGTGTACTAGTCTTTAATACAGTCCTCTCACATTGAACTTGCATTTCTCGTTCATATGAATGAGAAGACGAACCAATATTGTTACTTTGAGCCATTTTTTGGTCAATTTGGTTGGTGAATAAATTTGGTTGAAAATAATGAATTTGGTGAATATAATTGGAAAGTAGAAATTGATTTGAAGCAATAATAAATTCTACGTTAGTGAAAATAATCATTATAAGAGATGTAAATGGTTTAGAAAATAATGATATGAATCATAAATTTTATTTACATATGAAATAAATGGTTTATAGCTATAAACATTGGTTGTTTTTACCAAATATATAAACTTATGAGTCAATTTTTTGTATTCAAAAAGTCCCAGATCTGATTTTTTGAAAAATTTGGGATTTCATCTCATGATATGAAATTATGAAATGAAATGAGTGAAATCGCATGTCCAAATACTGGTTTCATCTCATGATTGCATGTCTAGCCTACTTAGTGATTTTGCAACACTAGTTGATACAAGATTCACTTATACTGATACATCGGAAGTAGATTTTTCTTACTATTTTCCTTTCTAATAGTTTTCTAGTTGTTCGATATCTGCCTGTGAGTACTTCAGGAACTTACACTTTATTGTTAGAGCCTGTAGCATGCTCAATGATACTTTAACTTAGCGTCTGGAAAATCTTTATGTCCAAGCCGAGTAAGGTAAGTACACTCGATATTCCAGTTCTAGTCCTTGGAGGAGTTAATTGACTTCTGGGTAGAGAAGGAAGATATTTTATTCGGTAAAGTAACACCCGAGGTCGTGAAAGAATCATCATATAACCCCGGAAGATAGTTTGTTACGAGTTGTACTAACAAAAATAAACTTGTCTGAAACTACCTTATACGTAGCATGGATCGGATTACTAATGTGAGGTGGATCCAAAGAAGGGTGGTTCTAGTTATAATCCTGAAACATCATGTATATATTTCTTCCCACGTGTTCTAGCCTTGGTGGTGTGGATAGATGGAGGTGAGAGCAAGCTGGCCCGGACACCACGGGTATTAAAAAAATTACATGTGTTGGAGTGTTGGGGTTTCTAATGTGTCCAAAATAAAATATTGGTGTTTGTTTCTTACTGTTAATTCTGTTTCTCTTAACAACTTATTTGCCTCTCTATCTTTCACTTGATAGGGGTAAGGCTACCTACGCCACACATCGCCTTCCCTAGACTCCACCACGATTACACTGAGTATGTTGTTGTGTCATTATTACGAAGGGTCTTTATGTATCGTTTTTTTTTTTTTTGGTTATTTTAGGCAGCAGATAAGGAGGAAGCAAGAAGTGGTTTAATCAGATCAGAAGGGGACATGTTTCTGAATGGAGCTCAAGGGAGTTTGTTAACTGGTATTGGTGGAGAGTGTGTTTTTCATCCAAGTGAATTTTACCCTGTCTGGACACTGGAACCAGCCTCAGACTCTCTCAAAGGTATTCTCCACATTTGCACTGGTTGGCAATCTGTTTCCCTTCCACAGGAGGAGTGTGCTCGTCAACTGAAACCCGCACGCTAGTTTCCTCCCGAGACAGATCTAGTGCTCGTTACGGGTTTATCTGAACCTAGTAACTTTGGCTCAAACCTTGTATGTATTAAACAGTTCACTAAATAAGTACAAATAATATTATATCTTGAGATCCCGTATACAAAATAGGTTTTGGATAAATTTCCAATCTCAATCCCGTTCAAATCTTGGATCTACCTCGGGATTTCTTCTACAGACTGGCTCAATGTTCAAATCTTGGATCTACCTCTGTTTTCTTCTACCAACTGGCTCAATGTTCAAATCTTGGATCTACCTGGGTAGATAGAGGAAGGGAGATTTATTGAATGCTTTTTCGGACATTTATCGAGTTAGCAAGTTATTATTTTTGTAAGAATCGCTCTTTGATATAATAAACTTCAAAGTTCAAACCAAGTACTCTCTCTGCTTAATGTATGTTTTCATGTGTATATCTATGAAAAAAATGCAATAAGATTTCACCAAAAAATTTAAATTTATTTGATGAGCAACAAACCCAGAAGGTTACACAGCATTTCTATTTCGTTGAGATATGGCAATTCATAATGATCATAGCTGCAACAGCGACAGTAATTGGTAAAAATTAGAAACACACTTAATCTCATGCCACTGACGCTAAGACGACAAAAAGTACACAGATTTGGTACACAGTAAGCATAGAGATTACTAACAACAAATAAGACATTCAACATAAGAGTCATATTCCCAACACATTGATCATGTATCAAATGTCATCGACGAAACAAAGCAAAACAAAACTTGTATTGCTGATAAGTTCAACAAATAATTTTGATCCAAAGCAAAAATCTCAGCCAAAGTAGATCCTATCCCTACACTTTGATAGCATATTTCCTAATGGGGAAGTACATTTCCTTCTTCTTCTCTCTCTCTGTCTTCAAGGATGACTGCATCGATAGAAAAAAAAACAAGTTATCAAATTGTTGGCTTAGATTTCAAGTCGGATTTACAAACTTCACGCACTATGTTAGAAAAAAATGAATGTAAACATGATGAGAGCATGTAAGGTAGCTAGTCTAAAGTGAGCAACGATGGAATGGTATAGATGAAAGATACCTGGTGCTTAGTCAAACGTTTACGGATTGCTCTGGTTTTCTTGGGGCGAAGATCAAGAGGCAAGTACTTCTTGTTCTTGTAAACTTCCCTAAGAGCTGACTTTTGCTTCTGTGAGATGACAGTCAAAACCTGTGCAATTGACAACCTTACCACCTTGCTGCATCCACAAAATTCAGTAACGTCAATAAAAGTATAATAGATGGTAACAGTAAAACCATCAGTAAACTACTCAATTGAATGCTTCTCATGGTGTTATTTACTGCTCAAATTGGATACACATTCCACAAACCCTAAAAGGAAGAATTGTGTATCTCTAGGATAATCATCAATAGCAAGTTTGACCATAAAACTAGACAATGTTCAACTAGTATGCAAAATGTAAGAAGTTCGGTAAGCAGATATGTCAACAGATTCACAACAACCGGCCAGTAAACTTCTCAAATATTCATATAGCTACAGCCACCATGGCAGTCAAGATGACAGGTACCAAATTTAACCCTCTTCTTGGTACAATGTAGCTTCAATAAACAAAGCCTCAAAGAAACCCATCAGCGGTCTATGTCACAAATTAATATCAGTTCATATTTGTAGTTATGGCTTCCATTTTGCATTTGAAGATATGAACACCTTCTGGAGAAGACTTGACAAACACAGACAGGCTACAGCAGAGAGGGCAGGGTGGGCAGATCTTTGAAACTTTACATCCTAAGGTTCTTATAGAAATGTGAGATAGTAAACAATTACATTGGGTACTTGTCCTTATCTTACTGTAAAACTCCCTTAAGGTACTCTTCTCCTTATGATTTGCAGCCCCACACCCCAACCCCTTCAAAAAGAACAGATACAAAGTAACCTAAAGGTTTCGCAAGGATAATCACCAATAGCAACAATTAAGTATAAACAAGATGTCCTTCATTTAGATTAGCAAAATGTAAGAAGTTCGGTAAGCAGATATGTCAACAGATTTACAACAACCGGCCAGTAAACTCCTCAATTGTATTCCTATAGCTACAGCCGCCATGGCAGTCAAGATGATGGGTATCGTACTTAACCCTCGTCTTGGTACATGTAGCTTCTATCAATAAAGAGACGCTTCCCTCAAAGAAACTCATGTTCAACTTATACTAAACATTAGATAATTAAATATTTGTTTTTATGGTTTGAAACTAGCAGAAGAAGATATTCTGGAGAAAGACTTGAGAACAACAACAATGGTCTACTCAGGTATGGCAATGGGGTGGGCATCTTTGAGACTTCATACTAAGAGGTTCTTTTAGGAATGGTAACATAGTCAACAATCACAACTCCGCCATACTGGATACTTGTCATCAGTTCCAGTAATTCTTACTTAATATACTACTTATCATCTTACTAGCGACCCCACCTTCCCACACCCAAACACCATACAAAAGGAATTCTTAGGTGTGTGTCAAAGGACAATCACAACAGGAACCCTGATTAGAAACAAGAAAACCTTCAGCAAGTTTCACTGATGAAATGTAAGAAGTTCGGTAAGCAGATATGTCAACAGATTTACAACAACCGGCCAGTAAACTTCAGAATTATTTACATGTGGCTACAGCCGCCATGGCAGTCAAGATGAAGGACACCGAACTTAATCCTCCAATTGGTACATGTAGCTCTATAAACAAAGAAATCCTTCAAAGAAACCAATCAACAACCTACGTTTTAGATCAGTCACTATTTTGTTGTTATGGCCTCAGTTTTGCATTATAAGATACAAGCATATATTGGAGAAATATTTTAATTAAAAAAAAACAAACGCTACTGCAGTGATGGGAATAGAGTGGGTGGATATTTCAAACTTCAACATTGAAATTTTAGAAAAATGTATTAACAAAAATTCTAAAAAACAACTAAAATGATGGAAAAAGAGGTACGAAATAGCATTATACAATATATCAAAATTGTTACTAGCAACTAAATGGCACATGGAGCATAGTTAAACTACACACTTTATGCTAAAGCAATACTCCTTACTCCATATATACATAGCCTAAACAAAATCATATTGACCAGCAACAACATACTATAGGAAATACCACAACACAGACCTTACCACCAGCTCAAAGAGATAAAAAGGTTGTTTCCGATTGAAAAAACACAGTTTATAAAGGGAATACAATAATAAAATCATATTAACCAAAAAAATACAATAATCAATACCGAATAGACGAAGTTCACTATAAAACACTAACAAAAGAAAAGAAAAAATCGCTTACATTTTGGATAGCTTGTTAGGAGCACCACCGGTGACCTTTGCAACACGGAGAAGAGCAAGCTCCGCCTTCAGATCCTTCAACTGAGCCAAAAGGTCTGTCTTCGACTTGTTCCTCAACTCATGAACCTTTATTCTCGCTGCATTTCCACCACAACAACATTAATCTCAAACAACAAATACAGATTGAAAAATATCAAAAAAAAAAATACTTTCATAAATACTTCATTACGACGAAGATGAATCTAAAAAGCGAGAAAAAGTGAGTTTTGAGTATACGCACCCATGGCTGCTGCTCCTTTGAGGTTACTGCTCAGACGGCGATGGAGATTAGGGTTTTTTCAAGCTCACTGAGCTGATCCATGGATATATATAGTGTAGTTTTGATTGAGATTTATTCTTTGGGCTGGACTTCCATTCTGGAAATAAAAAGTATAGGCCCATTATGGTTTAGTGATGGCCCATTACTATATGTTGCAAATGGACGGGTTGGCTCGAATTCAGGGTCCGTTTGGCCAATCGATATGGTATCATGATATGGAATCATGAGATGAAATTGAAGTTTTGTTTGGACATGTGATATGGAAATATGTTGCAAATGGACGGGTTGGCTCGAATTTGAGATGGGGTGAGTTAGGGTCCGTTTGGCCAAGCGATATGGTATCATGATATGGAATCATGAGATGAAATTGAAGTTTTGTTTGGATATGCTATATGGAATTTTGGTGTGATATATTTTTTCATAAACATAAAAATCTCATAAATTATAAAACTATTAAAATAGCCCCAATTGTTTATTCAATATCATCAAATAACAAAAACTCATAAAATCGTATAATAAATTATTACAAAATTATTTGTTCTCAAATTAAGTAATTGTTTCATCAATATATTTGGGTAAAAATGAAACACATTTCACTTGCTCTTCAAGATTTTATTACTCAACAATTGTGAAGTGTGAGTTAAAGTGACTATATGTTAGTGAGAATAATAAATTTTAAAAAGTAATGATGTTATTATAAAAAAAATAACATGTGAAATAAATGGATAGTAGATATAAATATGGGGTTGTTTTGACAAAATATAAACTCGAGTATCAATTTTTATATTAAAATAACACAAATCATGATATGGTACTACCATATGATTTCATATCATGGTTTTTGAAGAATATGGTATCACATTTAATGATATGGAATCATGAGATGGAATCAGCGTAAAATCGCATGTCCAAATGCTGATTTCATCTCACGATACTATATCGTGATATGGTATCACATGGCCAAACACCTACTTAATAGAGTGTAAATTAGGTTTAGCAAATTAAAAATCATATTTGTATGATATAACTATGATTTGCATAATTGAGCTTCATAGCAAATTTTATTTTTATTATGGCTATTAATTTGTATATTTTGGATATTTATGCATAAAAATCAATTGTATAGGTATATATTTGGAATCAGTATACAGAAAAGAAACTAACTTAATTTTAAGTTGTATAAGTATATATATTTTCGTGTGGTGATTTTTAATCGCATATGTATATGTGTATGTAAATATATTTTTGTATACCGATGTAAGTTGTAGCTTTATATAAACAGAAATTATAATTTATATAATTTGTGTTTGTATAAAGCGAGAAAGAGAGAAAAAAACAAAAGAGAACTGGTAGGGGAAAATCTATTTATGTATAATTATAAGTGTACATGACGAAAATATATGTATTTGTATCTAAAAATATAGTTTTCTCTCGATTTATACAAACACTGTGTTTGTACAGTTGTGTTGTTAAGTGAGAAGACGAGGGAGAGTGGCAAGCGAGATCAAGAAGAGTCACGAGCGAGATTGTTGAGGAGAGAGACCAATGACAAAGTGTTTGAAACGGATTAGAACTATGGTTATAACATTTAATTTGAATTAATTGTATAAAATAGCAAACTATTAATTCAAATTAAATGCAATAACCATATTTTGATTTAATTGAAATCCCTAGCAAACTATTGAAATTTTGCCTCACTCCCTGGAATTCTCGCTCTCTACTCTCGTTTCTAGTCGACTCATCGTCTCTCTCACTTATATACAAATACAAATGTATAAAATGTGTTTGTGTTTGTATAAAGTGAGAGAAAACTGTATATATAAATCTATTTTTGTTAGTCTCGGATCTCATTCGCCAGTCTCACTCGACTCTCTCACTTTATACTAACACAAATGTATAAATTACGTTTGTGTTTGTTAAAGCGAGAGAAAATTATATATAAAATACATATATTTTCGTCATATATGCTTATAATTATACAAATACATATCTTTCGCTCCCAGTTCTCTTTATCTTGCTCTCTTATATTAGTTATATATATACAATCATCTAACCGATATACATATACAATTGACGCGCTTTTATACAAATGAGAAGCCAGTCGGGGAAATTATACAAATCTAAAGCCCCTGCCGAGTTATACAATCTGTTGCTCCATTGCATATAAATGATCTTTATACTTGCTAAACCTAAAATTTACTCGCTAATATATTTTCTCTTATATATTTGATGTAGTTTTATACGTATAACTTGAGAAAGTAAGAAATACATAGACTCAATTGAATTATGAGTTATTATACACCCCTCTTTGATGCATTTTGTGTAAATTAGAAGACAAAAAGAATCTTTAAGCATCATATTTTGACGTTGTCATTTAAATGGTTTTGGACGAAGGAAATATTTAGTTAGATATCACACATATTTTTTCACAAAATGGAATAACATATATATATATATATATATATATATATATATATATATAACGTATTTAATTTTGTGGAAAAATATTTGAATTTGGTTTATTAAGATCATAACTTCAGTTTAAAATATCTGAAGTCATGTCTAGCAATAACTTCATACAAAAATATGTTTGAAGTTGGTTGAATAAATCATATGTCTAAATTAATCTCCATAGCTATAGTTACAGTGAAATATATCTGAAGTTAATATTACCTAATCATACTAATTTTATATATGATGTTTAGTTTTCACAAAACCACACATCAAATAAAAATATTTAAATGAGACATATTTTCCAAACATCAATAGTCCAAAAAAAGAAAAAGAAAAAAAAAAGGAAAATCTCGTGTGTTTGGTTGAATATCATTAAAATTCATAACATTTTTTCTTAAAATATGAATTTAATATCAAGTCACATGACATCGTCGTTATATATCTTAATTAATAAGTTAAAATTATATATTTAATTTGTGTACATCACTTTTGTATTTTATTAAATTCATAAAATTATAATAAGAATACATCTAGAATAATCACTATTATTTATTACTAGTTCTACCTATTCATGATAGGGCAAAAATAACGTCATAGCCTTTTAATTTGTTAAGTATTTCAATTAATTAATGGCATTCGTATACCTAATTATTTGACTCAACCAAATATAATATTTTTAAAGTATGTGTTAGCAATAATACCATTGTTTGATCTCTTAAATGGAATTCTTTTATTTATGCTCTGTCTCAAATTATCTATTGAGTTTCTTTTATATATGTATCCTTTTTAAAAATATTATTTAGGACAATTTTAAAATTATCCTATTTTTACTTGAGATATTTAAAAAAAAAAATTTGCTCTTTTGAGGTGTACTTGTGTTGTAGAAGAATTAATATTAAGGATAAAATATCAAAGAAAAAGTAATGTTATCTTGTATTTCTAAGATGAAGAATAATTTGCGTTAATTACTTTTTGATAATTTACGATAGATAATTTGAGATGGAAAGGAGTATTATTAAGTAAGTAGTTTGCTTTTCAATACGTAGGTGGTCTCATATATGAATATACAATAATGCAAATAACATGATAATAATAATAATAACAATAATAATAATAATAATAATAAAATATATAACATAAAAATAAAAAAATAAATATATATATATATATATATATTATTGCCTTGTTAATATATAAACATTGAAGATTCATGCTACGATATTAATTAGGCAAAAAATAAGATAAATTGTCCTCACAAATATTTTATTAGATAAATTACTGTTAGAGAATTAAAGTTTTAATTTAGTCTATAATCAATCAACAAATGGAAAAAGTGATTGAGTTAGCAATAATAGATTGAAACTTGGCATATATGGGTGCAAGTAGGACAATATGACATGAATGCAAATTATGTCATTATTAATACAAGGGATGTGATAGATGGGATGTAATTATTTTATGTTTAATTAGATTTTTGGAGTCTAAGTTTTTTATAATGCAAATTTATATTATATAGGTTTAATAAGTTTATCACAATTTAAACTCATAATATATATAGTTTTTTTTTGCCTCAACGAATTTTATAATTTATTATTTAAATAAGCTACATCATCATCATCGAGCTCAATAATGTCTGTATAAGGTTATATTATATCTTATGTAACACTTTACTCTTTTCTCCTTTAGTGTGATATTCGTTTTATGACATGTGCACTATTCTACTAAAGTTTGTCAACCTATCAGATCGTTTTTCTTGCGAAATACTACATAATTTTGTGCTTTCGAAATGATTAAACTTCTAACATATATAGGAACATCCTCCCCCCCCCCCTCCTCCACTCACCCAGAAATATGTCTACCCGATGTAAATCTCGATTAGTTAAGATAGTAAATTCTTTGTAATCCAGATTCATGACATTATTGCTCGTTTTGACTCAACACACCTTATAAATTAATCCATTAATCATCATCGCACCCAACAATTCCTGTTTGTTTTATCTAACATGTACAAATTTTAATATAAAATCCGTTTAATACCAATATTATTTTCCGAAAACTTGTATATATATCATCATCATCTAAATTGACTTCATCAATTAATTAGTTTCGTTGTAGGCATGGTGAGGGTGATGTATGTTGCAATTAAACCAGCCATATGCAACATTGCAACTAGTAAACTCAACTTGGTAAGCTTCATTGTTTGAAGAAGCCGGACATTTAATGTAATACGTGCTCATTTTTTTCGATATTTGTTATCTGTTTTGAATACGAATCTCGACTAAATAGTGACATCGTTCCTAATAAAATTATCTTTTATATTTAAAAATTTAAATTCAAAATATCTAATAAAGAATAAAATCAAATTATAATCATACTATCACACTTTATATCGATCTAAAAGGATGCACCTTAATTATAGAGATAAGGACTTTAGCTCAATATTTATGATATATAATAGACAAGTCTATTTAGACGGCTTGCCTTTTTATTCCAAAGTAGCTTTCCTCACTATTTTTCTTCTTTGAAAATTGTTATAAAAATAAATGGATCTAAGGGCAATTATCAAATACTACTTTATAATGAATCGAGATAAATATTATTTTGTTATTCAATAAAGTCTTACAATAATCGAATAATTCAAAAAAGAACAAACGATAATTCAATAGTCATAAAAAAAATAAAAATTATTTACTACTTAATACTCATATACCTCGTTCATATTTTTATAAAAATAGTCATTAGTTATTTACTTTTTGACCATTTTTTATAAATAATATGACCATGGAGTTTCACGGGTAAATTTTAAAATATTATAGTGATTTACGTATAATTTTTAATAGTTATCCTTTAAACTCGCATCTTGTGAAATCTATTAAAAAGAAAAGAACACTCTCTATTAAAATATCATTTCAAAAGCCTAACTCTCACAGTGTAACTTTTTTACTGTCTTTTCAATTAGCGCCTGATATAAGACAAGTCAATATAAATTTTATTCAATAAATTTTATAAATGACCAAATAATTCAAAGAAAGGGTTAATTACTTTGTAACAAAGTTTTATTTCACAATGAATGTCCATGTCACATAAACAAAATTCTATAAATGAGAAAAGTAAAAGTGTATAACATGTGGACCATTTTAAATAGCTATATAATCAATTACTGGGTGAACAAATTAAATTCGTTGACAATGACATTATGTTATAACTAAAAAATAATCAAGACAAAGTCAATATTCATTTTTGGTCTTGCATCAAATATGTCTATATTTTAAATAATTTTTAAAAGTATATACGTAGAGAGTGTGTGTAACAATATTTAGTCCGATATATTTTTAAAGACTAAAATTAAATTTTAGCAATAATCAACGAATCACAAATGTTGTTAATCTTAGTTTTATAAAAACACATTGCTTTATATGACATCTGAATAAATAAAATATATTTTGTTCGATATTATTTTAACAAACAAAATTAAATCTTATCAATACTTAAAGAATAAAAAATGTTGTTAACCTTAATTCTAACATTTTGTTTATTCAAATGTCATATAAAAGCAAACTAAAATCTATTAATAATTGAGAATTATTTGTTTCTTTCGTTATTAGAAGGGTCCATGACACTTATTGATTGAAAATGAAGTAGGGTTAATGGGCCATTTTGATTCTCCCTTTTTTCTTTATCCTCCCTCGATTTGGTTCATAAAAAGATGAACACAAATATCTTATTCAAACAATAATTTTTAGAGTTTTCCCATATCCAAACGGACCTATTCAGCGTGTGATATACATGTATTTTATTTTTTATTTTGCTTCATAGTATATATGTATATTACCCATGAACACAATTTGACAACTAAGTCATTATCTTTTTTTTGGCATTACTATGACATCAACCTCAAGCTATCGAATATAAAGAGAAAATGCATGAGTATCCCCCTCAATTTATGCTCGAAATCTCAGAGATACAGTTATACTATACTAAGGTTATATTACCCCTTGAACTTATTTTATAAATAATTTTCTACTCCTTTTCGATCTATATGACACTGAGTTGAAAAAAACCTATTAACACGCGCTGAGACCACAATATAGTATTAATGGGCCATTTTGATTCCCCCTTTTTCTTTATCCTCACCCAATTTGGTTCATAAAACATGAACACAATAATTTCTAGAGTTTTCCCTTATTCGAATGGGATCTGTTTAGCGTGTGATATATATATATATATATATATATATATATATATAGCTTTATAGTATATGTATTTTACCCATAAACACAGTTTGACAATTATGTTATTATAATTTTTTTTGCATCACTATGACATCAACCTCAAGCTATCAAATATAATTTTTTTTTTATTGATAACCGTATCAAAGTTCGACTATTTTAAATCTGTATTGAGTAGAATTTCATTCAAGAGATATGGACTATTAAAAAAATTTTCATATTCGAGATTTAAATTTGAAACCTCCTATTAAAAGAGAAGCGACTTTATCCATCACATTTAAACTATTAAATATTATTTTTATTTCATACACCACAAGTAGTGCATAACATGATTAATATATTGCTCCAAAGGTCAAATAATTTGATTTTAATATAAATTTTTAGCTATTTAACAAATCAAATGAACAAACTGCCGTCCGCTAATTAATTAATCCTCACATATAGAATCTTTACTTACATTCTTTTTTATCCAACTGTCAAAAATGTCTCTTTTATTTAAATATATTTTGTATATGGACGTACAGTGTAAACGTATTTTATATAATAAAGTCACTAAAAGGTAACAGCAAATATACAAATTGCTTTAATATTGGTTGATAATAATCTGGAATAAATGTTGAGTAACCAGTTAAAATATATCACATCACAACTTTTTTGTTATATTATCAATTAATATATATATATATATATATATATATATATATATATATATATATATATATATATATATATATATATATATATATATATATATAAAATTCAGATTTTTTTTTATAACAAACATTATTTATAACAATATTACGCTATAATAACGAAGCTTTTCTAAAGTTAATTTTTCATGTTATGTTATGTTATATTATATGTTTATAACTATTCATATATATATATACATATATAGATATATATATATAACCAAAACTTATTCAGATAAACGATATCGTTATAAAGATATTATTTTACTTATTTTTGAGCTTGATTGAGATTAGCGTGAAAATAAGAATGTTAAATCCACATTTTTTGGAAACGAAAGTCCTTGTGCTTGCTGATTTTCTAAGAAGATTACTAGAGGAGAGTCGATATTGCGATAAAATAAACTCCTCTTTAACTTTATCCGAGCTGATGAATTACGTCTCGTACCCTCTTTATTTTATAAAAAGTTTTCTACCCCTTTTCGGTCTACGTGACACTAGATTGAAAAAAAATATTAATATACGCTGGATCCATAAGATAATGTCACGTAGACCGAAAAGGGGTAGAAAATTATTTATAAATAAGTTCACTGGATAATAGGATCTTAATATAATATAAATATATCTCTAAAATTTCGGACATAGATTGAGGGGTATTCGTGTATTTAAAATATATATATATATATATATATATATATATATATATATATATATAATCAATCCATGTGTTTTTGGTGTGATGAGAAAAAAACTTTTATTTTCCTTCCCTAAGGGACAATCTAGAAAGCCTAAACAGTACAGGAAATAAGCTATCACCTATTCATAGCAACCAAATATGACACAATTTAAAGATTTTTAAAAAAAAATTCAAAAATAAGTCAATTTTTTTTTTTTGTAGGATTGAAAAAGTGACTTCACTATTATATAGAAAAAATCACTAGTTAGGGGATGGGTTATTCTTGTATTGCTTTGACTGAAAATAAAATTTATTGGTATACCTTTGACTATTTCATTTTGTTACATTTGAAAAATGTTTAATTTTGTCCAAGAGATATTTAATGTTATGCTGACATATTCCTTTTTGGAGTCTATCAAATAAAAATAGAATGCATATGATAATAGTATAATATATTTATTATAAGCAAGTTGGAAAAATATAGTATTTTAATCGTGTAATACTGTCTTAATTTTAGTTACACAAGAAGGGAGGGGAAATAGTACTTGAATAATTTTAGTAAAAAATTGTTTCACTTTTTAACCAAATATTATACTCAACTTAACAATGAAGTCTGAAAAAAAAAAAGATATATATTGTTAAAGAATGATAAAAGTTTCACGTCGGTGGTTAATGAGATGGATGTGCTCCTTATAAAGCTTAAACAATTCTCTTCCTTTTGAGTTAACTTTTGAGGTGTGAGTTGGGTCTAAGACCTAATTTCACATAATATCAGAGCAGGCCCATCTCACCCGATGTTGGGGCCCCAAAAATCAAAATTGTACACGCACTAAATCTAAGCACTGGGCGTGAAGTGGGGTGTTAAAGAATGACAAAAGTCTCACGTCGGTGGTTAATGAGATGGGTGGATTCCTTATAAGGTTTGAGCAATCCTCCTCCCTTTGGGCTACCTTTTGGGGTGTGAGTTAGGCGTAAAACCTAATTTCACATATACAATATATTTCTATAGCGTCAAAAATAATATTTAAAAAAAAGTTATTTGGAGCAGAATTACAAAAAGAAAAATGAAATGATAACTAATTAAATATCAAATATATAGAGTAAAATGAAGCAAACTCTTAATTGAATGATATCTATTATCTATAGTATATAATAATTTACAAAAAATATTCATCAAAATTGATTGTTCATGAAAAGGTTATTGATATATATATATATATACTTTCAAGTAATTTGATATATAAATATATAAAATTATAAAACAAAATCTTAATTTGGTTTAAAAAATATTAGACGATAAATTTTATCATTTTTGAATTAGACCTTAGGAATATCAAGGTAAATTTTTTGGACCCCTATAATTTTACGTTTAAGAGGTTCGAAATTTTTATATGTACACAAATTTAAAAATTATCTTATATCTACCATGTAATATTTTAGCAAAGTAGTTTGAGTGACCCTTCAATACCTTAAATCCGCCTCTACTTGTAGCATTTTCATCAATTCAAAAATAAATATCTACAATATTTCGTCTACCTTATTACCAGCATGATAAAATTAAAACAAATATATCTTTACGAAAAATTATGGGGAAAAGGGAAAATATATCCCGAACTATTGTAAATGATATATAGATATCATTTGTCATATTTTTGGGATATTAATGCTCATGCCATCCAAAACTAGAACATATATACCCTCTATACTATCAGATATACACATGTCATAATCTTATTTATCGACATGACATTTATTAAATATCAGATCAAAGGATAAGATTGCGATACATGTCCTTATTTAGTCTTTCGTTATATTAAGTGAATATATGCTCTAATTTTTGAACGACAAAAATATCAATATCTAAAAAATATGACAAAAAAAATCTACACACTATTTATGTTGATTCAGGGATATATTTATCATTTTTCCCCCAAAGGTGATTAACTATTACTATATGTTTGTTATATGAATATAATATAGTTGTGTGTAAAAAGAAAAAGTCAAGAAAGTGATGCAAAAGACTAGTTGATTGACCATTAATTTGTAGCCAAAATATTAGGACCGTTGAAAACCGAATTGAAATCGATAAGTCGAATTGATAAAAAAGTTATTGGTTTATAATATTGAGTAATTGGTTTAGCGATTTTGATTTTTTCTGTTATCGGGTTATCGGTTCTTAACGGTTTAAAGTTTTTTGTTAATGGGTTAACCGATAACCCGATAGTTAATTAAATAATTATAATTATATTATTTTGTATATAAAATCCTTGACTTAAAGTTTGATTTCCTAATTTTATTTTTGGTTGTCTCAAACACTTGATTATTCTATATTGTAAAAGTGTTTGCTTTTGAGCAAGATGTAACTTATGAACCCAAGTGCATGGTTTATTTGATTTTCACCTTCTTTCTAAGTGATTTTCAATGCTGTTTTTTTTGTGTGTCAAATCTTAACGATTAATATCTTAATCGTTAAGATATTAATCGTTTTTTGTGTCAATAACCGATAAATCAATATCTTAATGGTTCTATAACGATTTAACATTTATACAAACAGATAATTAATAAGCCAACCCGATAAACTTTAAAATCGAACCAAATCGGTACGCAGCCCTACAAAATATCATCTCTTCTAGAGAAAGTGCATGTATAATTAATATCTTATCCTAATCTAGTCAACAAATATATATGAAAAGAAATTAAAATTTGGATATTACTTTATTGATGCATATCATATATAATAATTCCAAACTAATCCATGCATTTTAATTTTGCCATTGATAATTCAATTTCTGACTTTGTAAAGTCAAAATTCAGAAAAAAGAAACAATGTAATTTCAAAAAATTATTAATAATAATTTATTAAAAAATACTGAACAAATAAAACTAAAAAAATCGTCTAACCCTGAAAAAGTAATCCAATAGCTATTAATTGAAAGCCGTGGCCGTGTACATATAGTGTGAAATAATATAATTTAATATAATATAATATAATATAAGATATTACATTTATTAAATTGTTAGGTCTACTAGATAGGTGGGGTGTGATTAAATTAAAGTGCAAGTGTAGTTTGTTTGACTTGTTGCAAAAGTATAATTTTAATTTTTTGATAATGAATATTCAAAAAAAAAATGGTTCGAGATTTAATTACACATTTATAATATTTATATTCTATATTTAATAGTATTATATTTTTACAAATAGTCCAACTATATCACATTTCTTACCTAGTGAAATTAGAGGTGAAGTCAAAATTTTCAATAAGAGTATTTAAAATTTGTAGAAATAGATAGTCGAAAGTGGTTCGACATCTAATATATATATATATATATATATATATATATATATATAAACTTATTTTAACTATGTATAAATAATATGATTTTACATCGAAGGAGGCTCGGATGAACCCCGTATGAAGGTAGCTCCGCCCCTGTGAGGTTAAAAACATTTCATATTAATTACTAAAAGATTAAATATATAAAATCATATATTATACGAATCAAAATCAAAATTTACCAATAACAGAGAGACCAAAAGTGATATTCTCCATGTATACTAAATCCTGTCTTAAAAACTAAAACTAATAAGTACAAATTTTAACAAAACAATCGCCCTTTACAGATATAATCTAATACTTTTATATTTTAAAACAAGTTTAAACGTGTCATGTCTATAATTTTATTTTGTTTTTTGTCAGGTATTTTATATTCGTTTTGAGGTTCAACGAATTCGATTTTATATAGAAAAGTCTTATGTTGATAATTCGCAAAATTTTAATTAAAAATTAGAGATTACTTGCTATTTAACCACAATCTTAATGTTCATAAGTTTTAATATTAAATTTATGTAAATATTATTAAATGACATTGCCATAAATAATTTGCATGTTTTGCTATAATGCTTACGACATATGACATGTACATTCATTGACTAATTACCCAAAAAAAAAAAAGATTGATAAAAAAAAAATTACCAAAATTGTGGACTCATTTTTTTAAGAAAAAAAAATAATCAAGAAGAATGGCACTAGAATTTGGGATCAATCTCCAAATATGTAGTTGACTATTTAAAACGTAATTATTGGTTAATTGATCATATTGATTAGTATAATCTAGACTATTATTTAGATATTAATAATCTATTGCTCGAATTATTTATTTAAACATATTTAATATTCATTAAAAAAATATTTTTAAAAATTCTGAACAATACATATTAAAAATCACTTATAAGATTGAAGATCTCAGTCCCTTCATATCAATGAATTATATATAATTTTCATTTTTCCTTGATAAAATCAAGAATTATATATATATATAAATTCTACGAAATAAATATAATTGAACATTTTTATCACATGTATAAACATATGTTTATTTGTGTGGTTCTAAGGGTTTGAAAAAGAGATAAGGCAAATGGGGCCTAAAAATTAAAGTAGAATATATAGAATTTGATTTTTTTAATTAAAAAGAAAAATTTATTACAATGTTATTAACAGAACAATGAGATCTTTTCTACTTTTTTTTTTTACTGAAGTTTGTTATTTATTTTTAAAAAGTTTTAGTATAACTTATCAATTTATAATACAAATAAATATTTAATCATTTTTCTTCTTTAATATTTTGATATCAATTATTTAATCTAATTAAAACAATGGAAAAATATTTTAGAGAATATGGTGAAAGTAATGATTATTGGAGCAAGGTAAAGATCGTTGGCTATTTTGTTGACCTTTTCTTCTAGAAAAAAGGTAAATTCTGCTTAATTAGCAATTTCGATGCGATATATTTAAATATTAAGTAAAATTTTGTTATATTTTATAAAAGATAATGAAATTGTATATTTTTTCGAAATTTCTTACAAAAATTTATCACATCATTTCAAACTAAGTCGATCAAATGCAAGAAGAACCACCAATAGTTTCTCCTTGAGAAAAACTACTCTATATTTTTAACCTTTTTTTCCTAAAAATAAATACTCTAAAAATATTTTGATATAATTTAACGCGAAATTTAAATATATATCTTTGACTGAACACTGAATTTAAGGAGGTAAAGAAGATTTCTAAATCTTATATTTTAAAATTAAAGTATTATATAATCATTTAAATCTTATGATATTAATTTTATCATAAAAAAAATTGAAAAATTTATTAAATATAGAAACACATCGTTGTATAATGTACTTTAAAAACCACTTGTAAATAAAAAAACAGTATTATTTTTTTTTGGAAATATTTAAAAGCATTCCAACTAGTGCAAAAACTATATTAAAATATAAAAAGTAAAGAAAAAGACAATTATACCCTTACAACCCAAATTTGCCGTCTTTAAAATATAGATATATATGCTGACCTGGCTTTCCTTTTTATAAACTAAAATAGGATTATAATATTCTTTTTATTATTATAAATACCTCACTATCTCTTCACAATTTTTTCTCACACACTTCTTCTTCTACTACTAAATAAAACTTTTAATTTTCTTCTCCCTTTAGGATTTTCTATCTATATATTAAATATATTTTATATATATAGATAGAAATAGAATTTAGATATTATCTCTTCAAATAAATCCAAATATATATTACTTACCAAATATTCGATTCATATAATATTAATAAATTCATTCTTATTCTACCTTTGCTGAATTAATTCATCATGGTGAGTTTTTTTTTTTTTTTTGTTCTTTAATTTTTTGTTTTAATTTTTTTGTTGATTTTTAATGTATATGTTTTTTTTTTAATTTTTACGACAGGCTAATGAATATGAAACTGTTAGATATGAAGAGGTACGTTAAAATCTTTATTTGTTATTTTTTTTATAAATTATTGTAAGATTTTTTTTTAATAATTTTTTTTTTAAATTTAACAGGAATTTATATTGAATTCAAGAGGAATGAAATTATTTACATGTAGTTGGATCCCAAAAGATTGTGAACCAAAAGCTTTGATTTTCCTTTGTCATGGATATGCCATGGAATGCAGTATATCGATGAAAGGTAATAATTTTTATATTAAATCGAGAATTTATCTGAAATCATCTCTTTACCTTAGGGATAAACGTACAATTGTGTATACTCCGTCTTTTTCAGACTCGAGATTGTACGGAGTATATTGTTATTGTTATTGTTGTATTTATAGATCGGCGGTCTATCAGAAATAATTTGTAGAACTAACTATATACACTTTATTTTTTTAAGATCTTTTTTTTTATATTGATTATTGAAATTAATGGTTGATTTTTTTTTATTTTTTTAAAAAAATAGATGCTGGAACGCGATTGGCGAAATCAGGATTTGGAGTTTATGGAATTGATTATGAAGGACATGGAAAATCAGATGGACTTCAAGGATATGTTAATAGCTTTGATGCTCTTGTTGATGATTGTTTTGATCATTATTCCAAAATTTCTGGTAAATATTTTTTATTTTTTATTCGATTAAATCAGAGTCGTATTGAAAAAGTTGACTTTTACGAGAGAAATATTTCCTATGATCAAACGCAATTTTATTGTCAAGAATCGAATCAAATTTGAAATACTTGGTAAAATTATATACTAATTTACTATTTCATCGTGGTTTTTGATAATCTTATTATATTGGTACGTAATTTATTATAACAAGTTAAATTAAGTAAAGAATCTTGAAATAGTTTTTTTTTTTAAAAAAAAAAACTAAAATCCCATCAAATTGACTCTTTCTAGTAGAAGCCATGTATTTATGTATTTTCATTTTTATTTTGTTAGAATTTATTTTTATTTTTGATAAATTTAGAGTTTGACTTTTTATTTTTCGAATAAACGCAGAAAGGAAGGAAAATAAGAAAAAGATGAGAATATTAATGGGAGAATCGATGGGAGGAGCTGTGGCTCTACTTTTACACAGAAAAAAACCTGAATTTTGGGATGGTGCTGTTTTAATTGCTCCAATGTGTAAGGTACGTTTTTATTTACGAGTTTGATCGAATTTAATATTTTTAATTTAATTTTATTTTTATGTTAAACAATTATTTTGATATTATATAAAAAGTGATTATTCAAAATTCATTAAGTTGACTTTTCTAAATTTTAGAATTATAAAATTTTGAAATTCTGAATAAATCGCGGACCATCTCAAGATTCCTATTGTCCATTTTTTTTTATTTTCTAACTTGTGTTTTTTTAATAAATAAAAAAAATATTTTTTTTGTTTTTGACCAAATTAATTAGAACGTGCAAGCAGGCTTGTTTAACGGAAAAGCAAATTCTTTTACTCAGTATTTTGGTCAAAATTGATTAATATTTTATGAAAATAAAAAATGGTTGTTTTAGTTTTTTATTATATGGTCCCTTGCTAAGAAATGGTCATAGTTCCATCATACATGGAATTTCATTTATTTTTGGGTGGGGGTGGGGTAATAACACTTTATTTTATACAATATCATAATGAAATTAAACGAGTGAAAATGTATAATAAAAATTCATATAGCTGAGTCTGATTTGTTTATGATCGTTTATTTTTAGAAAATTGAAGAATATATTTTTACATGAATTTGGATGTTGCAACGTGGATATTGTTGCAACCATTTAGACACTTTACTAAGTTTATATGAAAACGATTTGATGTATATAATTTATCAAATTAGTACCAAAAACTTCAAAATTATTAATGATAGTTTTATTTTTATGACTATTTTTTTCTTTCTAAAAATGATTGTGGTATTTGGGTTGTGTTTATATGCATTGAATTAATTTATGTCACTTTTCACGATTAATAATTATTAGGTAACTCTGTTCACGAAAAATTTCGACAAATACTGATTTTCATTTGACAGTTTTACTAACTCTATGAAAACAAACTTGATTTGCATATAATAGTTGAATGAGTACTAAACCTTCAATTATTGTTAATATTCTTATTATTTAATATTTTGGTTTTAAATTGACATTTTACTAACTTTATGGAAACAAGCTTGATAATATCTACAATTATTGAAATTAGTTGAAAGTTTGTTTAGTTTGGTTAGGTTTTTTCTCCTAAGCAAAACTTTGTGGAAAATATCATAATGCGAATTAAATAAATTTTTTTCTCTCAAATAGCAAAAAATATTTATCACATGATGTGTAAATTAAACACACGTTAATATATATAACTATGACATAGATAATAATTTTGTATTTATTTAACCAAGAAAGAGTAAACGATAAGTTTATTATGGACTCAGTTTCAAATCACTGTATTCCATTAATTCTCGAGAGATATTTCGGTTATAGAAAAAGGTCAAAAAGGAAACACATTATGCTAGCACACATTTCAAAATGAATTCTCTTGTTATTTATGTATGAATTAGACGCACGTCATTGATCTGAACTTTATTATTGCATTATGCAAACAAAAATTTGAATAAATTTTTTCACTTTTTTTTTTCTTGAAATTTTTTTGCTAAGTTTGTTTTTATTGATTTTTCAAATTATTATTTTTTCAAACAGATTGCAGATGATCTGAGGCCACATCCAATGGTGATTAGTGTTTTGACCAAACTTTGCAACTTTATCCCAACTTGGAGAATAGTTCCAACTCAAGATATTGTTGATTCAGCATTTAGAGACCCTGAAGTTAGAAAAGAGGTACTAACTTCACACCATTTTATTTTACGCGATAAAATTAGTTTATGAAAATATAATTAGTTTGACTGATTTTATTTGTTAAAATTGGAAAATGACACATTTAAATCGTTAAGTTTCACATATAGTCACTCTTCGGTCCTTGTAACTGAAAAATAGTCATTGTCATAATCTGTCCTAGTTTTAGTGAACAAAGTTACCTGGTACCAGTAACGGAGTCAAGATTTTCAATAAGGGGGTTCAAAATTTGAAAAGATAAATACACAAAGTAGTCGAAGGAGGTTCATCGTCTACTATGTATACCTACAAATTTGTTCTAACCATGTATAACTTACATAATTTTTCGCACTATAACGTGGCTCCACCACTACTTGATACCTGTTGCTGGTGGGAGGTAGTAGGTATCCCGTGAAATTAGTGGAAGGTGCGAAATTTGGCTCGAACACCGCGGTCATAAAAAAAGAAGAAGTCAAAGCCATACAATTTCAAATTCATGAAACTCCATCATAATGTCATGGAGGTTCACCTCCTAAATTTGAAATTTCGCGATAATGACTATTTTTCAAAAAAACAAGGTCGAAAAGTGATCAGTGACCGCTATTTCATCTAAACTCATCCGAATCGCGTATTTTTTTGCATAGTTCATGTGAAGTAATACGAATAGTAAAGAATTCATATAACTGAACTCAACTTGTTTTGTGACCGCAGATTAGAAACAACCCTCATTGCTACAAGGGAAAGCCCAGGCTACAAACAGCTCACCAACTAATGACAGTCAGCATGGATTTAGAACAAAGACTTGAAGAAGTCACATTGCCATTTCTCATTGTTCATGGTGAAGAGGACACTGTGACTGATCCATCTGTAAGCAAACTCCTCCACGAAAAGGCATCGAGCATCGACAAGAGCTTCAAGCTGTACCCCGGGATGTGGCATTCCCTCTCCTACGGTGAATTCCCCGAGAACAGAGACATCGTGTTCTCGGACATTGTAGTGTGGCTCAAGGAGAGAATAAGCATGGGTAACTCAAGGCTAGAGAGGCAACAAAAGCTAGCAAATGATCAAATTTTACCAAAGATGACCACTTAGCTAAATGAACCTTCCTATGAGTTTGTGGTAGTAGTAAAGTATTTGATGTCTTGTAAAACAAAGAAAAAGAAGAAGAGGCGTGTTGAGTTTACAAACTTCACTAAAAATGTGTTGATTTGTAAAGTGGTTAATATGTTTATAAAAATGAATTTGCTACTGAAAATATTTGATTAGATACGGAGTTTCACTTTAAAATATATAATGATATTTCTCTGACTATATTAAATCCTATCAACAAAATTTCTTAATAACGAGATGACATATATGATTCATAAAAAAGACGAAAAAATCCACCTAGTAACTTGTTGAATAGCTTTGTTTAACAAGACTGTCATAAAGCAAGTCAAGTTCATAAACAACCCTAAAATGGGTTGGTTTTGATATATTTTTTCAGCCATAAGTTGTGTTTATTAATCTATTTTACCTACTTAATTCAGAATATTTCCAAGACAATAATCAACTCAATTGACTACAAAACAATCTCATAGGCAAAAATTGCAACAATATCAGACATAAGTTCTAGGGACACCATGTCTGATTTGCAACAACAGTTCGTCCGAACAATTCAACGAGGGTCACTGCACATCGTTTACTCGCCCTTAGAGACTACGAAAACTCATCAGTAGAACAGACGTTCACAAATATAAAGCAAGTATACAATCTCTGCATCGTGACTACATTTTTTCATGGACACAAACTGAAAATACATAATTCAGTTAACAGGCAATTTGCTAAAAAAATCATTTGAAAAGACTAGGCTACGCTACAGCATAATTACAACAGAGAAGCTGGGCGATAATTCACTCTGCTTCGTTTCTTCAAATACTTATATAGTGAGCAACAGCTTGGAGCGCATGCTGGTCTCTTTTCCTTGCATCTACAAAAACTCAAATCAAATGGAACATCCATAGCTCTCTACATCATGCCTTCTAATGCCACGCGAGTGTCCCTTGGCTTGGATACGACTAAAATCATTTAAAAAAATAATCAATTTTGAGTGGTTTGATCAATTACCATAAAAGAAGAAAACATGACACAGCTTCATAACACACATACTAGTCTCTTTGTGCTTCTAGGCAAATGGCATGTTAATGTGCCAAATAGAGAAACAAGACATTATTTGCCGTCACAGAGATGTGCTTGGGTATCTGTTAACAAAGGGCATACTGATGCACTACTTGATTGACAACAAAAATAAATTGATTGATCACAAAGGAAAAACTTGACCAGGTTTCCGAGCCATAAATTATGATAAGAAAGCTTCTAAATACCTAAACTCCCTCCTTGTTTTCCTTTTCAATATGTGTGGTGTTCAGAGCAAGCTTGTGTACACCTCTACAAATCTACTGAACAGCTTGTTTAATTCACAAATACAGCTTCCCAAGACAATCATGCCTACCAAGGTCGGGGGCAGACGAGCTCACACCAAGTGTTGTAAATTGAGATTTGAAAACTAAATTGTCGAATCTCTCCAAATCTGCTTTTCTTTTAGTAGACAATCGACAATATTAACTATGAGTAAAAACCCTTGAAGGTGCAGCTTAAGGGTTGAAGAGTTGGAATAACAACTTGGGGAAGAAGGTCCAAATTCTAGTACACTGGTGAATTCTTATAATCTGTCTGAAAAAGTTAACACATGATGATAGAAGGTAACAAGTACTTGGTGGATTAGTCAAAGCACATGAAAATTTACTTGGACACAATAGTTATCCCCAAAATATCAAATATGATTGACATGCAAAAGCTATATATGTAAAGACGGGAATCTACCTTCGTCTCAACATGTTCTCAAATAATTTTGTTTCTTATTTCTTCAAGCTTTTTCAGAATCTCGCCTGGTGTCCTATCCAATTCATCTGCAATTTTGCGCTGCATATCCATGGGCAAGGTTGGGAATTGTTCACATAAGTCTCCATCTATTACATCCTGCAAAATGGTCCCAACATCTCACTGTTATCTTCAAACACGAACTAAGAATTGCATAATCAAAGCTGATTTTAACTATATGAAATAGAAAGAGCATAGACTCTCAGCACTCCCCTGTAATTTAGTTGTAATTAGTCAAAACTGAAACTTGTAGCAGTTTCACTAGAACTCCGTAATTCAACAATAAAAAATGCAACTAGCAACAAAAACCAGCCTGGTAGACATAGAGACAGAATGTGACAACTTGGAACTCCCTTTTGTTCAAAAGCATGTACAACAGTTCCAAAAAAGTGAAATCAAGAAAAACAGGAACATACACAAGGCCACTAAATTGCTCATTGTCAAAAAATATAAGGCATATCCATGCATGAAAAAGTTACACTTATCAGGATATAGCCTGGATGATGCAAACACTTACAATCCATATAGTACAAGCACATTTGTCGTTCCTAAACTGCTCAAGGATTTGATGATCCAACTTTTTGTTCTAGAGCAATTAGATATTTTAATATGTGAAACATTTTAATTGTGACCTAGGGAAGATCAAGTCACCTTCGTACCAAAAAGTTTCGTAAAGTAGCTGAAGACAATTTAGCTTCAGCATCAAAGTTAGTTTCCCATGTAAAATCATTTGTATTCATTTACTACACTAGCGCATCTCTTAGATAGCACTTTTCACATTGGAACATCAAGGAAAATAGCTGATTGAGCAAGTACAACCCTACCTTAACAGGGAAGTAGGCAGATCTGTAGGCCATGTGATCCCTGCCACATAACGGTGGGAACTCCTGCCTCAAATGCATCTCCAAATGTGAGAAGAAGTCAACATCATCCCTCGAGGTAAATGGAAGCATTGCCCCAACACTCCCCATTACAGTCCCGTAGATTATACATTCACCCCCTCCTGGAATAAGTGACGCCTTTTGCAAGCAAGAGACCACATCACCAACATGAAATTGTACTATTTCCTCGAGCTTATTTGGGGCTCCATTCAGCTTCCCCTGCTCCCATTTTATTTTTCCACCAGTGGGATCTTCTTCAATCTCATCTGAAACGTCCTGAGATAATCGCGCAAAGTAGATATTCCCAAACTTATCAGCTCCTGCCACAGTGTCAAAATCTACATGCTGTGCTGCAGTTAGCCATCTTGGGACCGTGTCATCAGCAAATATGTACAGTTGATTTTCATCACGCCTATACTTACAGTAGTGGAATGACTGAAAGAAGTGAAAAAAAGGAGCAGATTAGTTGAAGCCAGAACTTCATAAATATGAAAACAAAGAAGACTTTTACAGAAAATACGAAGAAATGTTCCTTAAAAAATTATCTAACCTAACCATCAGTCCATATTCTATGGATTTGAAAGGCCAATTTAATCACTCTGGTAGTAAATTAGTATTATCCTAAGAAAAACCATAGGTAATTATGGTCGTGATTAGCAAGTTGACAAAACAACATACAATCATGCAACGAAGATTAGTTTTTCTATTCCAAGACGGAAGAAATCAAAAAAAAAATTCAAATAGTAATTCTATGTTGCAACTTCAATTTATGATTTAAAAAAACTTCACTCACTTAGCAGAAGGATATTAATATCAGAGTTATTTGAATCTATGAACTTCATTAGTTTGATGAGGTTACTCAATGTAATGCAAAGCTATATATCATTTCATACTTCGTAACATTTCTTCCAACCATTTTTATTGCCTCAATTTTTAATAATACTCATACAAAAACTTCCGAATGCAAAATCTCAGTATAACTCAATTCCCAATGCACAATCATTAGATTTTCCCACCTAGTCATTAGATTCAAAACTGTCTTTAGACTAGAAGGCAGAGCACAACTTCTCTGTCACAATTAACATCAAATAAATAGTATTCAGACAGAATTTAAATTACTACATTAAATCTTCTTACGTTTTAAAGTAGAATATTTTATAATAGCCATACCTCTTGCATGTCACCAACATAAATCCGATCACGATAGGTGTGGATAGCTGTGATCGAGTTGGGGAATAACTTGTTCTCACATTTTCGGAGCAGCCGTTTCTTCCCCAAATCATACAACCTAAGGACAGACCCAATACCAGCCAGCAGTCTACCTTGGAACTGACATAGTGCAAGAGGCACACCATCTACCTGTGTCTTATGCAAAAGCTCTAGGACCTTCCCATCCTCTTTAAATTTGTATATATGAATGTATGCTGCTTCAAACGATTTTTTGGGCCAAAACTGGAGGCCCTTGGCAGTACCAACAGCCAACAGAGCTCCATGCTCCTTGTCATGGAAATTAACAGTGCATATGCTAAATGCAGCCTCATTATCCTGAAGCTCTAGCAGACAAGTGGTTTGCATTGTCCTTGGATCAAGGACTCTGATGCAGGAAACCCATCTTCCTGACTCCGACTTAGGATAACCATATTGCTCATCAGATAGTGGATCACTATCATCCTCATCTTCACCATTCTCCATTTGTTCTGCATTTCCATTTTCACTATTCCCAGCTGCCTCAAAGCACTCTTTTTTGGCAGCTTCACGTTCTTCTGCAGTATATGCTCCCTGGTCACTCTCAATCATTATCACCATCTTTTTTTTGGGTTGAAGAACAAACCTTCTTGGTGTATACCTTAAGGGTATAGCTGTTTCATTGAAAGTCTCACCCAATCTCTCTATCGTGAAGACTCTCAACGCATCCCCTGCAACCGCTACCACACCTTCTGCACATTGATCAGATGAAAACGAGGCTGCGAATTCAAGACTCTCATATGATAAAGGTGTCAAAAGAAAATGCCCTTGGTGTATGTAACCTAACCATGGTCTACTTGATAGGCAGAGCATAGCACGCCGTCCTCTCACAACAATGGAGAAGAGCTTAGGGGCTCTAAGCCCCAAGAAACGTGAGCGTGCATCTGAAAGCTGCCCACCATTCATATCCACCACAGTCCTGAATAAAACACCATTTTGTAAACCAGCATTAAGAAAAAGGCTGGCAGGGTGATCTGCACCATCCTCTCCACCAACAGAGGCCTGAACTTCAAGAAAAAGGAGAGACTCTGGCGGTGAAGATACACTTTGCAGGCTCAGAACCTGCATACAGTCATCAGGGTCCAAAGACAAGATACGGATAGTGTTATCATATGATCCAACTGCAAGGAAACGGGACCTTTGTCTTCCCTCAGGAACAGGGGCAATGTCCAGACAAGCTACATCACCTGACATCTCATGCTTCTCAACTTCCATCAACTGGCCAGTCATATCAACTTCAAAATATATAAGCTCCCCTCCACTTAGTGCAATAACTACTTGAAGTCTATTAGATCCAACCTTGACAATAGTTCTCTTTCCAGGAGTTCTCCATTCATTAATACGGCCATCTTCTCTAATATGCCTTATTCCACTGGGATGAACTTGCATAAGCGAATCATCACCAATCAATGAAACAGAAAGAGATGGAGTAGTATCAAGAAACCCACTGTCGCTAACTTCTTCAACTGTCTCACCAATAGAAAGCACAAGAGTTGCATTCGCAAAAGAGACAACAATGTAGGCATCAAACTCATCATTAACATTCTTTTTCACAGTCCAGACAGCACTTGGAACACCAGGAAGCTGGGAGACAGCCATTTCACTAACAGCTAAACCAGGCCGAAGTATGCGCAATGAAGACCGAGGACCCCTCCCACAAAGTGAAAATATTTGTGGAGTTTCTTCCTCAAAAAGATTTACGATCTTCATGTCCATGATTGGCATCAAGCTCTCAATCTGATCAATCCTAACAAGATTCTTTAGCTTTCTTGGCTGGAAAAATACAGGCTGAAAGCCTTCTTCAGTTTCCATTAACGTTGATGATGAAGCTTCAACATCTGGATCATCTCCTATAGCCTGAAACTGATACAATGCATGATTCCCAAACTCCGACGAAGCAAAGAGGAACCCTGATTTCAACACACACAGAGAAGAAGTGACTGGAATCGTATCAAAATACTTGATCTTTAACTCGTTAACCCTGTCATTGTCGTGGTCCAATGTCACTTTAAAGATATCTCCATATTCAGTTTGCAAAAGAAAGAAAAACATTGTCTTCTGCTTATGCATAGCAGCCGAAACAATCAAAACTCCACGTTCTGCTGGCAAATCTACCCTCCTGGGAATAACAGCCCTAACATCAGGGTGTCCCTGATTCTTATATATCACAAAATTCTCCGCACAAACAAGCACACCACTAGGACCATCCCCACCTCCAGGAACAGTCACAAGTAAATTAGCACCATTATCGACTTGTTCAGACCACTTCCTCGAAACATGGTTAAGTCCTAAATCCAATTCATAAAATGTCAAATGCTTTTGAGCCTCATTTGCAGCTTGGCCTGTCGGATCCTGATCTGCCTCCGAATAATCCAATTCAATAGCAGCAAATATCGGGTTATCAAATCCACAGTCAACCCCACATATCGAAAATGTAATCGTATGGCTCTTATGAGCTTCTAAAGGCGACGAAATCGTTAACCTAGCTGCAGTATCCCTATTCAAAACATACACAAGCTTCTGCTTCTCACAAGCACCAATCATCACAGCCCTACCTTTTGGGTCAATAGCTAAATACTGACCCGGAACTATCCTCCTACAACCCGATTTACCAAAAGTCTCCTGATGTACTTTATCAAAACAGTTCTTCTCTTTATTATAATCCAATATCACTATTCTACCTGAATCCGACCCAACGACAATGTAATCCTTCTGAGCACCCGTTAACCGAAATTGTGCTAAGGAACGTATAGCCCCGAAAATTTCAACAGATAATAGAGTTTGAAGCTTACCATTATCATCAGGACGAAGGAGGTCAAGAACTTTTCCACGAGCGACGACGATTTCTTGTACTTTTCCGCCGGAAAAGCTGCCGTTGATAGCACAGATTATTCCGGTGGGTTGCTGCAGAGTGAGACTGTAGAGATACATACTGCTGAAACCCTAATTTGTGAGATTTAGGGTTTTGAGTGAGAAGAAAGAAAGGAGAAGTGAGATTCAGAAATGAAATTTTTTTAGCTAAACCCTAGGCGAGGGTTGTTAGAAATGGAGCTCCGATTTTTATTTTGGGCCGGGTTGACCCAAGAGGCGGTTCGTGAGAGATGGACCATGATAACCTATTACTTATTTGGTTGTTCGATCAAAAATATTTATGTTTATGGTGCGTTAGCTCATATATATATATATATATGTACTACTTGTCGATTATTTTATTTATCGATTTTTATTTTGTGGATGACTAATTATGTTTAAAAAAGTATTTTCATTGTTTCCTTTTTTAACTTTTGCTCGTTTTCTGTTCGATTAAATTGTTTAACTCGAATTATGAGAATTTTTGTGAATTTCCATATAAATAAGCATAAAAGTTTTTTAGTTATAATTTGATAGAAAATATGTTAATAGAGGTAAATATGTTATGGAAAAAGATGTTGTATTGACCATTTGGGTAGTCTAGTGGTTTGATCTTGGGACTTTTATTGGTGGTCTCAAGTTTGAACATTGGAATCCCTTGCCAGCAAAAGCAAAGGTTTGTTTTATGGGTCGAGCTCGTCGCACTTACCTAATGCAGTTTGTGAGCTATTGTATAAAAGCGGAAATTTTACTTTATACGCATCCAAAGAATAGCAACATCGAATTTCTGTTATCGTAACAAAGAAATGGTACAAATGATATTCCCATAAAGATTTCTAAATGTTTTGAAGAGGTTGGAGTAGCTTTGCTTATTGAATTTATTTTATTACACTAAGAAATATTGTAGAGAATAAATTAGTACAACAAAAATGAAGGTGAGGTGACATTATACTAGATGGGATTGTGGTAATATGATGGCGTTTAGCGTTACACACACACACACATATATATCAACGTAAAATATGAATCTTAACTGAACAATTATAAAATCGATAATGTTATGCGAGGATAATATGTTGTTAAAATTCTAACACATAAAAAGATGTTGAGTGTCGTAGAGATACAAATCCTAAGATGAGTGTGTTATGTTTCTTTTCCGTTTCAAAATAAGTGTTTAATTTTGAATATCTTAAAAATTCATGATAAAAAATAACATGTTTTTGCAACTATATGCTTATAAATTATACTCAATCTATTTAAAAAATTGTTCAAATTTTTAAGAGACATTTATTAAATAAAACTAATTTAATAAACTATATATTGAATTATTTATTTTTTAATGGTCATGATTTTTGCGAAGTAAGTCAAAAGATTTAAGAAGCACACATGGAAGATAAAATTAAAGTCAGCTAAATGTTTTGTTGAATTATGTAAAAAAATCCAAATTCATACACTTAAAATTAAATATTTCTTTGAATTAAAAATGCTTCTTTTAGAGACAATGATTAATTAATATAAGACAAATCCACAAGTAAACAACTTCATTAAGCCATTAACAACTCCAAGCCTGGACCAACTCATAAACCAGTAATTGTACCTTTTCATATATTATTAAACATATTCATATTTGATATTTATGTTAAATTAATAAATTTATCACTTAATTATCATAAATATAGTACGAATTATGATTTGATATAAATATTCGGGATGAATTGTTTTTTTTTTCCAATTACTAGTCCCTTCTTTACTAGCGATTGGAACATTTTTTTAGCACTAATATAAATTCTATGATCAATTAAAAGCATTAACAGGGTAGGTTCAACAAAACAAATGCCTTTAAACTTTTTAAATTAATTTTGTGTTTTGTAACTAAACCATTTCATCGGCTCCACTTAATAGGAAATAAACCTATTTATACTCAATTAGCCTAATCTCTTTTCTCATCAACAAAACATTCTGCTAATTAATTCTTAATTTGCTTCATCTCATCAATCATCATAGCAACAAAAAAATGGTCAAATTTACTCAATTTTGGTCTAAAACATTCAAAGCCACATTTTGCATTTTGCTATTAGCCCTCTCATTTGACTATGCTAATTCAGCAAGAATTCTTGACGAAGTGAGTTCAGATGAACCCGTTGTGGCTCCTGTGGTGGTGGGCCCGGTATCCTCATTGCCAAGTGGCCACTTTCCAGCCACAATCACCACTCCTGATTCGAACGTTACACCTATAGATGATGATTCTCCTGAGCCAACCCCTACTGTTCCAATAGCTCCTTCAGCTGATTTGCCAGCTGGACTTGAGCCTGATGTAGCTCCTACTGCTCCAGTGGCAACAAACACTGGAGCAGCACCACCTGTAGCCCCTGCTGCTCCAGTGGCAACAGACACTGGAATAACAGGGCCTGTAGCCCCTGCTGCTCCAGTTGTACCAGACACTGAAGCAGCAATACCTGTTACCAATGTGGCACCAGGAATTGGTTCCTCTGGTGCCACAGTGGCAAATCCTGTTTTGGACCACTCTAAGTTTTCATTCTTCATGCATGACATCCTTGGTGGTACACACCCTTCGGGGAGAGTAGTTACAGGGATCGTAGCTAGCACTGACGTTAACAACTTACCTTTCACCAAGGCTAACGACAACGTCTTCCCATTAGACGGTGGGGTTCCCCTCAACAACATCAACGACATTGTCAACAACAACAACTACCCTTTCCTAGCAGGCCTAAACGGACAACAGCCCAGCACCGTCCTACAAAACACAGGCAACAACGACATTGTCAACACCGGTGACAACCAACCTTTTGTTACAGCAGGACAACTTCCTAGTGGTATTACCCTTCAACAACTCATGTTTGGATCCATAACTGTCGTGGACAACGAAATAACAGAAGGACATGAGTTGGGATCATCTATTCTTGGTAGAGCACAGGGGTTTTACCTAACAAGTTCGTCCGATGGGACGAGCCATACACTAGCATTAACAACTCTGTTCCATGGTGAACATGGACATGAAGTTGATGACACTATTAGCTTCTTTGGGATCCATAGGACCGCGACGCCAATTTCACACATTGCAATCATTGGAGGTACTGGAAAATATGAAAATGCCAAAGGATATGCAACAATTGAGACTATGCCTCATGTTGATCAACATACAACTGATGGTCTTGAAACAATTACACACTTCACTGTGTACATTACCCCTTAAAACTAAGTATTTTTCATTTAATTTTCACTATGTTTGTTTTTCTCTTTTTAATTTGTGATTCTTCACTTGATGTACTTTATTGTAATGGCATGGTTAAACATTCTCATTAATGTTATTACATATGAATGATATTTTCTTTTTTAACTCTCGACAAGCGAAATATAATGAATATTTTTAAAGGGAAAAGAGTGCAATACTATGTATGGTGATCACAATTTTATATATTAGGGGGAAAGGTCAACATATATATTGTGGAATTGGTGTAGGTTATACGTGCAGTTGACTTGAATTTCCTTAAAGGAAGCGATATATTCGCGCCTCAGCCTGAATATTTTTTTTTTATTTATGTCATTTTATTTTTCTAACAGTAATTTATCATAATTTAAGGTATATTTACCGATCGATAGAAAGTTAATATTGTATATTCACAATCACACTTTTAGTTGCCAAGTTTTTGGACTTATATAGCCCATAGTAGAAAGAATTTCAAATTGGGCACCACTAGCCCTAGGAAACTAACTAAAATTGGACAATTAGTTGTCACAACAAACTAAAACACTATTTAGTATGTGATAAGTAATCACATATTTCCAAACAACATCATGCATGAACAAGTTTATAGAAAGTGATTAATAAATTGAACAATCAGACACACACATTTTTTAATAATAAAAATAGGCGCATCAAAATTTAATTGATTTGTGAAATGTTAGTAGATAATTTACTACAATAGGAGAATGACACATATATAGGTATTGTTTATTTTTGGGTTATTGATGATGATTGATCTAAATGGCACAATTGGACCCACTTATCACATTATGGGGTAGATAATATTCACATATACAAAATCTACTCTAATCTCCTCTCCACCATTTATTATTTATCTCTCACATGGGTTATATTACCTTGCACATGACCTCGTGTTTTTAATTTTTTATAAACTATATATTTTACATTACTTCAAATCGTAAATTCACTTCTGATCATAATATTATCTGTTTATATGTTATAGTGTCGAAGGAGTTAGAGAAAGAGAAAAAAGAATACTTTGAGTCATTCAAAGAATCACAAAGCAAAGATCATGTGACGGAGGAAGAGTTTAGATGCTATGATACAGAAAATGATATTAGATTTCAAATAATAATAATAATGATAATAAACATATATTATAATACAAGCTATCTAAACTTTGAATACTCATAAAATGTGTTATTTTTACACTATTAGTGCATTTTTAAGTTGGTCCAGTATATTGTGGTTTCGTAATATTATTTATAACCAACAATTACATAGTTTCTAATCTAACATGTTTTAACTTTTTTTTTTAATTCAAATAAAAAAATTAAATTTATATTTATGGCCATACACAAGTATCGTTATTTTTGAATATCATTTTTTACGTTAAAAATAAATTAATCACTCCACATAATCTAATGTGTTTTAACTTTTTCTTTTTCACTTCAAATTACTTGGAAAAAAAGGCTAATTTATATTTATGGCCAATTACAATTATCGTTATTTTCAAATATCTTTTTTTCACTTTAAAATAAAATTTTCAAATTTCATAATAAAATATACATAATCACGGAAGAACAAAGTTCAAAATACTCAAATAAAATCAAGAAAAAAAAAGACATACTTGTAAAACCTATTTAAGAATCAAGAATCAAAATCAAATAATCATCTCTAGAATATCCACTAATTAAAATCCTAGTCAATCCTCACACAACACCCAAATAAAACGATTTTACATACAACTATATTATAAAAGACAGTTGAATTGTCAAAGCAGGCGGCAGCAGGTAAACATGCCTGCTTTAACATTCTAAGGATATTTCAGTAATTTTATAGAATTGAAAAAATGGTATTGGTTGAAAAGTTATTTTACTGTAGCAAGCAGCAATATACATATTAGATTTACTTGATCACATTCTCCTTTACTCACCGCCAAGTTTTCTTGTTTATCGTTTCACATGTCGCCGTGAAACTACCAGGTGGATTTCATTCTTTGATATTATAAAAGATAGTTGAATTGTCAAAGCAGGCAGCAGGTCAACATGCCTACTTTGGCATTCTAAGGATATTTCAGTAATTTTATAAAATTGAAACAATGTTATTGGCTGAAAAATTATTTTACTGTAGCAGCAATATACATATTAGATTTACTTGACCATTTTCTCCTTTACTCACTGCCAAGTTTTCTTGTTTATCATTTCACATATATCACTGTGAAACCACCAGGTGGATTTCATTCTTTGATATTATAAAAGACAGTTGAATTGCCAAAGCAGACAGCAAGTGATCAACATGTCTGCTTTGACATTCTAAGGATATTTCAGTAATTTTATAGAATTGAAACAATGTATTGGCTGAAAAGTTATTTTAATGTAGCAGTAATATACATATTAAATTTACTTGACCACATTCTCCTTTACTCACCGTCAAGTTTTCTTGTTTATCATTTCACATGTGTCGCCGTGAAACTACCAGGTGGATTTCATTCTTTGTTCTTTTAATGATTTCTTTGACAATTTGTAAGAAAAATAGTAAATTAAGTATTTTTTTTGTGATTTCTTTGTTTTAATTTGTTTACTTTCTTTTTAATTTTTTTTATATATTTAAAAATTACATAAAAAATTATAGATTACATTAATTCAGAGATTATAAAAATTTATTTAATTTTAAAACTTTTAATCAGTGTCGCTTAAGTCAAGGAATGTATTATTTGAAAATGATGTAAAAAGTACTATAATTTTAATTATTAACAATTTGATTATATAAAAAAGTTGACTAACTCTTGAAATTCTATTTGTGTTACATAAACTGAAACAAAGAGATTGATATACATTGTTTGAAAATCACGTAAGAGATACCATAAATAATAATTAACAATTTAAATTAAAAAAATGATTAACTTTCAAAATTCTATTACTGTCACATAAATTGAAATAAAAAGTAACATATATTATTTAAAAATTACAGAAACGATATTATAAACACAAAAATTAACAACTTAACATTTTTAAAAGTCACGAAAACATTCCGTTGACTTTCAAATTATATTGATGTCGTATAAATTAGGATAAAGAAAGTAACATATATTATTTGAGACGACATTAACTATAATATGAATCACAATATTTATCTATTTAAAATATTTAAAAATTGAGATGACTCTCCAAATTTTATCTGTGCCACACAAAATTATGAGAAAATAATAATAATATGCATTGGGTCCGTGCTAGCACGGTCTCTTATATCTAGTTCTTCTTAGAAAAGATTTATTTTTCTAAAATTAGAACAAGATTTCAATTGTATATAATTTGCACATTAGTTGAGCTATATTTAGATTTCAATTGTATTTTGACAATTTTTAAAAAATTCCAAACCCGCCTTCACATTGTTTTTAAAAAATATTTAGAACTCACCTCATGCTCATCTTATTTTGTATAGCCTTAAATCTATCCCGCCTTATTATCATCTCTACGGAATATGTACGTTTTTTTTAAAGTCTATCAATAGGGACGTAAGCTAAATAGTCCCCACTTTATTAATTAGGCTTCATTTAATGCTATATATAAAAATAAAACATTGAATATTCATAAATCATACAGGTCACAAGACAGCTACACAGCCAAATTTATAAAAATGTAACAAACAAACAATCTGAGGCTAAAAGCAGACAAATTATATTGATGGATCATATTTTAAAATTTTTAATGTTTATATTTTAAAGTCGATATATATATATATATACACAAATTATATTGATGGACTATATTTTAAAAATTTTAATGTTTATATTTTAAACGCGATATATATATATATATTATTATTATTATTATTACTATATAGAAGCGTGATAGAGGATGACGACCAAGGCTATTTTGGTAATTCTGTACTATATACAAGGGCAAATTCGTCATTTGTTCTTTCCAACAATGAAGAATTTCCAGAAGACTTGTTTCATCCAAACTTAAATTTTTCAATTTCATAACTTAACTTCATCGATACCGTGGTAATTATTCTACCCACTCTATCTTCTATGTTCTCTTTGATTTTTCATCGGTACAAATTAGTTTTCTCTCTAAATATTTTCCTAATCTTGTTTTGGCAGTGTTCAAAATTTTCAGTAAGTAGCTTGTGCCATAGGCATACAAAGCGAGGTAAGTTTTTTCTCCTATATGGTTCAAAATTCACATCTACAAATGTTCATATGCTATTATTAAAATAAGTTTCAAGCTTTTTCTTTATAGATGTTTGAACTTATTGGACCATGACTTGCAGAGGTTGTATCTGCTAGCTCAAGCTAACATATTTCGCCAAAGTAGATAACATCAATTTTCCGAGTTGGGATTTCAAATACTGCTTTTCAAATCTCAAGAATGTTAAAATTATCGGCTGCCTTTATGACATGGTTGGAGGCGTGGTCTGAAGCAGAGTTTTGTAAGCTTTTCGAACCTTTGAGGTTTATATTAAAGAATACAGTGGTTTTGCAAAAGTTTGTTATCATAACAATTAAACAAGTGTGAGTTCCGGCATTCATAACGATTGACTAAGAAATTGTTAGATAGTCAAAAATCATCAACAAATTTCGTGATTGTTTATCAAGAGATTGCTTAGCCAACCATTATAAATAATCACGAAATTTGTCCTAGTGTTTCTGGCCGCTGCAACAAATACATATTTATTAACAAAATATAAGGTGTATCTAGCGATTCAGAGTTGTTTTTTGTAGTAGTGTTCTTATTAGGATCATTGTGTATGAACTACAACTGAATTAGAGTTGAGTTTTGATAAGAAAAGTTGGAAGCTGTGGGCATGCTAATTGAAAAACCGCAAGTATCGACTATCGTGAAACAAGCACTTGATAGTTGATCCTGATCTTGTGGGGTTGGTCTTAAATATCTCAGGGTACTTAGGCTATAATATGGATTCAATAGTTTTTTCTACTGTGGAAATATTGAGAACAGATTTATTCACAACTCTTTTTGGACTTGGATATTGGGCGTTTTATCCATAGTTTCTAGCACTATTTCAGTATCTGACTATCCAAATGGTTGCTGGATTATTCCAATCCTCTGGATGTCCTGCAGTAGTTGCAATGGTTGGGAATTAGTTTTGCAAAGAAGAGGTTATTTATAATGGGTATTTAGAATTCTCACACTTCTGTTGGGATATTACGGGGTCATTAGTCACATCAATATTATTGAAATACAAATGGGGTTGGTCGGTGATTGTTCCTGGTATCCTTATTGCTTTTATTGGCATGATAGTGTTCCTTTTGTTACCCGTTTATCCGAAATCCATTGAATGCAATAAAGATGAAGTGCTATCTCTAGGAAAAGAAGACGAGGAAGTGAATGAACCTCTCTCGAGATCAAACAGAGAAAGAAATCGGCCGTGGATTTTAGTGAAGCACGGAGGATTCCCGAAGTTGTGCCATCTGGTCTTTGACCTTTTTTTTGGTGGCTTACACATTTCTCTAATGTGGTTGTCGTACAACACTAACTGTTCCATGCTGCAGGAAAGGTCAAAAGTATGTTGCACTTGGCTGAACTGGTTGAGAAACATAATGATCAAATTGCAACGTTCGAGACTTGGGACACTGAGAAGCCATATGAACAGGCTGTTAAGATTGGAGTACGCTGGTTGTACATCCCCGTTATTATGCTGGTAAGTAATAAGTTCAACTAGAAAGAAAGTCTATCATCAATTATTTCTTCTCCCTGAAAAAAAATTATTTCTACAGGCTAGGTAGATAAAATTCTTGATATGACTATTCCTGCTGAAGGACCATATTGTATTCAAACGTTGCATGAACTGATTGAATTTGTTGGTTAGATTATCTCATGAAATTTTGCTCTCCTCGTGTTCTCTTGGAAGATGAGCCCTACTTTCACTTGTGGCAGAAATATCGTGTTAAAAATGCTGAGCAGACCCCTTTAACTACACTCTATGTAGAAAATCTGTTGCAGGAGGTAGCATCAAAATTTTCTCTTTTATTGCCCAAAAGAGTCGTTTTGCACAGTAAGTCAAGTTTCAGTTTTTCTGGTATCGTATCTGAGTGAAAGAATATGTTTTTTTCTTTTCAATTTTAGAAAAAATATTTCACAACAGTTGAAGTTTTTCATTGCTTCTTATCAAACAACAACATATTCAGTGTAATTTGATGAGTGGTGATTGGGGAGGATAGTGTATACGCAACCTTATCATATAAGTTCGATAATATGTTATTTGAAATTAATTCTTGATTCTTGAATATATGATTTAAGTATGAATTTAGAAGCAAAGAATCAATGCTAATTCAAGAGAAGGGAACTGTTAAATGAATAACTATTAAGTTGATGTGCCGGATTACTACTAAAAAGATATGCTGAAAATAAAAGGATCCTCTTTATCACTCAAGATCACAACTTTTTTCATCGGTTAATTTTAGCACTTTTTAAAAAGATATATAATGGATCTTTTAATACAATCTGTTTGTTCTTGTAAATATTGAACTAGATAACCCAAAGATAAATGGATTATCCCTCACCTCTTCCAATTCCATGGATATTTGCTGTCATTCCCATACCTTGAGAAGGTATATGAGCCTTATACTCATGGTTGTGTCCGTGAGCTTACAACTGTCTGAAGAAGTTTGCTTATGTCTGTTTCTTATAGAGCAACCATATTTGAGTAGATCTTATTGAATCCTGATGGTTGAGTTGTCAAGAGGCCACAGTTCATATTGATATGAGTTAGGTCTATTCATTTCTTCACCGTCGTCTACTCAAAACTCCTCTGCTCTTCTGGTATTTCTTTTTCAATAATAGATGTAGATATTGAAAATTCAAGTTCATTTATTTTCCACCTTTCTCTCTCTCTCGTTTATGGTATGTATGCATTTATCAACTTTATTTTTTCAAGTTTACCTATTCTAATTTACGATAGAGCTATCTTTTTTTTTTCTTCTTTACTCATTAATAATTAGAATTAAACTCAGTAAGAACTACATTGAGATACAATGTACCAGGTTTCTTGATTGACATACGACAAATGGAGAGCTCTGACTATGCATCGGTCTCTCACCAAAAGGTATGGTAACCTACAAAAAAAACTTTCCTTGAATCTGAAGACGAGAGTACTTCAATAAGGAAATTCGTGAGGAGCCTGTTGGCCAAGACCATTAATAGGTTTTGATTGAATAACCAATGTATAGTCATTCTTGATTATATCCATTAATTTCCTTATTTCGTATCATAGAATAAGAATCTATACTAAAAAAAATATTTGCGAGGTTATAGTTAGCAGATACTTTTAGTCATGGATACACTATAAGCTTCCACAAATGTTAAAAAAGACATCTAATATGTATGTGACAAAGGATCAATTGTACATGTAATGGTAAGTCCCAAATCTTACAAATTATATCAGAGACAATTAAATTTTGCCCTTAATTAGCTGTAAACACTCGAGAAAAGTTATTTTGATACCATCATCTTTATATTTGCATTTTGTGATAAAGCTTAATATCCAGTGGCACTATCATGATAGCTAATTTATGTCTTTCTTTCCTCATATTACTTGCCACTGGACTCGCTAATGGGTTCAAAGATTAATAGACAATTAAAATCCTCATTGTGGTCCATTTAGATCTAAAGATTATGCAAGAGTGTTATGGTTTGTGATGTTACTTTTTGAAAATTGTATCTTGATTAATGTGTTTTACTTTATTATTGTCCAGTTTGTTCAAGTTGTGTGATATATTTAGGTGGAATGCTTTCGATTTTTAGCCCTCAAAAAAGATGGTTGTGTTATTCTTCAATATATAGAATCAGATGTTGTTATCTTGAGTCAATTGAAGCAAGTTTCCAAGGTGGAAACTGGAAATAATCTGTCAAAACATGAGAAGGTTCAAAAACTTGTTATGTAACAGCGGTTAGAAGCTTTAAGTCGCACATATATTTTTGTCTAATATATGTAAAAAATATAATTAGATCCAAAGTGTATATGAACTTAAACAATTAATTGTTTAATCAAATATGCTGCATTAATATATTTATCAGATCAACAATAAAGTTGCCTAATGCATGTAATACTTTTAATCTTTATATTTGTATTGGTTGTCGTTGAATTAAATTAATTAGATTTCCTTTTGCTAAAGGGTTGTTGCACATGTAATTATATATATATATATATATATATATATATATATATATATATAGAGAGAGAGAGAGAGAGAGAGAGAGAGAGATAGAGAGAGAGAGAGAGAGAGATATTTTTTTAGGTTAGAAATAGGTATCTCTTTGTTGATATATTTATTATATTTCGAATATAATTTTTTGAATTTCAATTTTTATGATTTAAAGATGATGTAGATAGATACTTTTTTCGAAACCAGAAACAGTTACATCTTTGTCAGTTATCAACTTTATTTCAATTTTTTCAAATATCAATGTTTATTATGTAAAGGTGATATATATAAATATTTTTTTTGAGGCTAAAAATATGTACCTCTTTATCGATGTATCTACTTTATTTGAGTGTAATTTTTTTGTTTTCAATGTTTATTCTTTAAAGGTGATATATATAGATATTTTTTTCAAGGTTAGACGCAAGTATCTCTTTGTTGATATATTTATTATATTTCGAATGTAATTTTTTGAATTTTAATGTTTATGATTTAAAGATGATGTAGATAGATACTTTTTTCGAAGCCAGAAACAGTTACATCTTTGTCAATTATCAACTTTATTTCGATCTTTTCAAATTTCAATGTTTATTATGTAAAGGTGATACATAAAAATATTTTTTTGAGGCTAAAAATACGTACCTCTTTATCGATGTATCTATTTTATTTGAGTGTAATTTTTTTGTTTTCAATGTTTATTCTTTAAAGATGATATATATAGATATTTTTTATCAAGGTTAGACGCAAGTATCTATTCATCAATGTATCTACTTTATTTCAATTTTTTCAAATTTTAATGTTTATGATTTAAAGGTGATATATGTATACTTTTTTCGAGGCTAGAAAGATGTATCTACTTTATTCCGATTTTTTAAAATTTTAATGTTTATGCTTTAAAGTTGATATATATATATAGATACTTTTTTTTGAGTCTAGAAATAAGTATCTCTTCGTCGATGTATCTGTTTCATTTCAAGTGTAATTTTTCGAATTTCAAATGTTTATACTTTAAAAGTGATATATATAGAGACTTTTTTCAATTGGCTAGAAGCAGGTACCTGTTCGTCGATATATCTACTAATTCATCTCGAATATCATATTTTGAATTTCAATATTTATGCTTTAATGCTTTATATATATACACATATACATATAATACATTGGATACGCCTTGAATCAATCCACCAACAATTTAATTTCTTTTAAGGTTTTGGTGATTTATTTGGTCTTGTCAACACCAACTTGTGACACATACAAATATATTTGGTCAAGTGAGATGTTTGGAGCATAACCAACAAGTATATATCGTACACCACGAAAAGGACAGTACAATATAAAGAAATATATTTCGGACGTACGTAAAGAAATATATTTCTGACGTACGTAATTTAACTCCAAACAAATTCAACTAAAAAGACTATTGACGTATGACGTTTTTTATTCAAGAGAAAGTACTAAAAATATCTTTAAATTCAGTGTGAATTATTAGTTTCATACTTAAATTATTGACAATCTTGAAAGCATTTGTTTTTCTAACTTATAACTGAACTTAAACTTACCCCATCTTGCAACATATAAGTGAAATATATTCCTAAATTTCAACACTGTTCTTGATTTTATATTGATGCTTCTATAAGAATTTGGACTTCTTGATATGCCTTGTTGCAAATTGGGAGGGTATTTTATCAAGCAAATAAAGTGTTGTTTTTAAGGATGTCAATCATTTGGAAATACAAAACTTCAATACTTCTCTCTTTTTATTTTTTAACACACCCCCTTAAGCTCAAGAATGAAAATTTAAACCATACGTTAATTAACTCGAGGACCCAACATCAGATGAGATAAGTCTTGTTTTGATACTATAGTCATGTAATTAAAAAATGAACTACTGGCCTAAGTCAATTCCAAAACTACCATAACAACATAAAACTTTTTTCATTCTTCAACACATACTAGTACGACAAGCAACACATGCCACATTTTTCAATAAAGTTAAGTAGGGACCACAAATTTGTACGTGCAAACCTATCTCGCGAATCATTTTAAAAGATAATTTACAAGTAATTATTCATAATATTGTAATATATTATTAATAGATCGTAATATAAATAATATAGAAATGCTTTACACATTTTATGAGAACTTAAAGGTTAGATCGCTATCACGTACATAGTTATTATATATGTTATTATATATTTTTATTAATTATTCCTTGTCTGATTATTTGGAAGGACTTGGTTCTTTGGAATCTAATATCATTTTCTCTATCATAGCACTTGTCTCTTCCTCTGTCATGCGATCTTTGGTATTTTGTGATTCTTTGTATTCCTCGAAAAACTCTTTGTTCTCTTTCTCTAACTCTTTCCACACTGCAAAATCATGATCAGAATTGAATTCAGAATTCATAATATAAATTATATCAGAAGTGGACCTAGGATTTTTACAAAATGTCTACATCATTAATATGGTAATTGATTCTTGTTTTTTTGGATAAATAACTTTGTATTTAATCAAATATGATTATTTAGCTTTTTGAGTGTATGATAATATTATATTAATTTTAGAGAATATATTCATAAATAATTCAATTTAAGGTTCACGTGCAATGAAAATAAGTTAGTTATTGATCCACCTTTTTGGTATCATGAGATTCAGCATTTGAAGTAATTTGTGAATTCTAGATTCCAGTAGTTCGAAATTATCATGTTCTAAATTTATCTATTTTATGTCTCGATTTATGTGATTTATATTTCGTTTTAATCAGTCTCAAAAGAATGAGCATTTCTATATTAAATAACAATTTAACTTTAAAATACTTATTTATTTTTAGTGAAATGATTTATAGCCATACAAATATCTACTCCCTCTGTCCAACAATAATTATCCATTATACTATTTTGGGATGTCCAACAATACTCGTCTGCTTTAAGAAATCAAAATATAATTTTAAACTTTGCTCTTAATTTAACCTTATTATTAATTATAGTCATTTTTCTATTACGTTTTTCAAGGCATTATATTAATTTATATTTAAAGGGTGACATGGTAAAATTATCCTTCTATTTATAGTTTCTTAACAAGTTACAAAGTCAATAATGAACAACTATTGTTGGACGGAAGGAATATCACTTATTTTATACCACAAATTTTAAAAGTTTTTTCTTTTAAAACTTCGTATCAAGTCAAATTAACTCACATAAAATGAGAGGGATTAGAAAGCAATTTGTACATATTAAATGAATTTTGTTAAAACAAATACATAATTTGAGTAGTCATTCAGCTTCTTTATGGGTTTATGCATATTTTGAGTAGTCCTTCGGCTAATTTTATGTGTTTACTTCTTCATATATTGAACTTCTAAGTGAAAATTTTGGCTCTGCCATAGCTGATCATAACGATGCGATCAGTCGTTCACATTGAAGATGACTCGATCATGTATGAATCTAAAGTCAGTAGATTCAACGTGTTTAATTGTATATGTGTGTGTTTTAAAACCTTCAAACGGAAATTCGCATGCATGCATAAGTTAATTAACGAATACCATAGTAATTATTTAACTAGTTATAGTAATAGGTTATTTACTCTATTTTAATCTGATCGTGTAAATATATTATATATCGTTAGTATATAGAATTCAAAATTCTAATAAAACTTAAAAAGAGTATAACTAACCAGTAGCAGTGATAACAGGTTTGATGTTTGCATGCTTGGATAGTGCCTCCATGCACTCTTCTTTTGTCATTTTGTAAATCAAACACTTCTCTATCAGGTGTTGCACCTAAATTAGGGTTAACAGGTTAGTAACCCTTTATTTTGTAGTTCTCATCGAGAATTGTGATAAAGTGAATAAGAATTTATCATCTTTTAAGACCTAATAATTAAGAGTGAGATAAATCTTAATAGCAATCATGCCACACGATACACATTCAAATTAGTATTTGATCATGACCCCTAAAATTACTGAAAATATTGAACATGAACTTAAAACTCAAACAAGGTGATGAGTTCAGTGGTCAGAATTCGAGCGATGCATTCATAAAGTTAAAATCTTGAAATTAGTTATATTAGTTGGGCCCCAAAGCATATACTGAACGTTGAATAAATGAGAATAAGAAAAAAAAAGATATATTTAATTTGATATGATAGTGCTCTAAATTACACACAAGTTGTTTGAACTATACATGCATCACAAAATAAATTTTTTAAAAATAGATTTTTCGTCAGATATTCGTACTGAAGCCCAACTAATTCATACTCACCTAACCTAGGGCTCCAACCAAAAGAAGCGCTCCCTATACAATTCCCATACCTAGCTAAGAGCTCAAATCAAAAAACTTCATTTAAGAGATCAAAAATAACCTCATTCACTACATTATTTTATTTTTTAACGATCATCGATCATAAAATAAATAATAAGTCGATCATAGATATTTTAGTTTACATACCATATGGATATACGAAGCTGATGAATGATCGTTACACATGATAAAACATTCCGTTGGCTTTCAAAATTATATCGATGTCGTATAAATTAGGATAAAGAAAGTAACATATATCATTTGAGACGACATTAACTATAATATGAATTACAATATTTAACAATTTAAAATACTTAAAAATTGAGATGACTCTCTAAATTTCATCTGTGCCACACAAAATTATGAGAAAAATAATAATATGCATTGAGCGGGCCCATGCTAACTCGAGCTCTTATATCTAGTTTTTCTTAGAAAAGATTTATTTTTCTAAAATTAGAACAAGATTTCAATTGTATATAATTTGCACGTTAGTTGAGCTATCATTAGATTTATTTTTCTATTGTAATTTTACAATTTTTATTTTTTTAAAAAAAATTCGAACCCACCTTCACATTATTTTTGAAAAATATTCAGAACTCACCTCACGCCCTATTATCATCTCTACGGAATATGTACGTTTTTTTTTTTGAAGTCCATCGATAGGGACGTAAGCTAAATAGTCCCCACTTTATTAATTAGGCTTCATTTAATGCTATATATAAAAATAAAACATTGAATATTCATAAATCATACAGGCCACAAGACAGCTACACAGCCAAATTTATAAAAATGTAACAAACAAACATAAGAGGCTTAAAGCAGACAAATTATATCGATTGATGATATTTTAAAATTTTTAATGTTTATATTTTAAAGGCGATAAATATATATATAGATATTTTTTAGGTTAGTTATAGGTATCTCTTTGTTGATATATTTATTATATTTCGAATGTAATTTTTGATTTTCAATGTTTATGACTTAAAGATGATATAGATAGATACTTTTTTCGATGCCATAAACAGTTATCTCTTTGTAAATTATCTACTTTATTTCTATTTTTTTAAATTTCAATGTTTATGATTTAAAGATGATATAGATATACTCTTTTCGAGGCCACAAACAGTTATCTCTTTGTCAATTATCTACTGTATTTCTATTTTTTTAAATTTCAATGTTTATGATTTAAAGATGATATAGATATACTTTTTTCGAGGCCACAAACAGTTATCTCTTTGTCAATTATCTACTTTATTTCTATTTTTTTAAATTTCAATGTTTATGATTTAAAGGTGATATATATAAATTATTTTTTTTCGAGGCTAAAAATATGTACCTCTTCATTTGAGTGTAATTTTTTTTTTCAATGTTTTTTCTTTAAAGATGATATATATAGATATTTTTTTCAAGGTTAGAAGCAAGTATCAATTCATCAACGTATTTACTTTATTTCAATTTTTTCAAATTTTAATGTTTATGCTTTAAAGGTGATATATGTATACTTTTTTCGAGGCTAGAAAGATGTATCTACTTCATTCCGATTTTTTTAAATTTTAATTTTTATGTTTTAAAGTTGATATATATATAGAGATACTTTTTTTTGAGGCTAGAAACAAGTACCTCTTCATCGATGTATCTACTTCATTCCAAGTGTAATTTTTCGAATTTCAATGTTTATACTTTAAAAGTGATATATGCATAAATACTTTTTTCCAAGAGGCTAGAAGCAGGTACCTCTTCATCGATATATCTACTAATTCGTCCCGAATATCATATTTTGAATTTCAATATTTATGCTTTAATGCTTTATATATATACACATATACATATAATACATTGGATACGCCTTGAATCAATTTACCAACAATTTAATTTCTTTTAAGGTTTTGGTGATTTATTTGGTCTTGTCAACACCAACTTGTGACACATACAAATATATTTGGTCAAGTGGGATGTTTGGAGCATAACCAACAAGTATATATTGTACACCACGAAAAGGACAGTACAGTGTAAAGAAATATATTTCGGACGTACTTAATTCAATTTCAAAAATTAGTTTATGAGATGACAATTCTTTGAGTCCATATAAAAAGACTATTGATGTATGACGTTTTCTATTCGAGAGAAATATTGAAAATACTTTTAAATTCAGTGTGAATTATTAGTTTCATACTTAAATTATTGACAATCTTAAAAACACTTGTTTAGGATATTTTCAACACAGTTCATGATTTTATATTAATGCTTCTATAAGAATTTGTGACTTCTTGATATGCCTTGTTGCAAATTGGGAGGGTATTTTATTAAGCAAATAAAGTGTTGTTTTTAAGGATGTCAATCATTTGGAAATACGAAACTTCAATACTTCTCTCTTTTTATTTTTTAACACACCCCCTTAAGCTCAAGAATGAAAATTTAAACCGTACGTTAATTAACTCGAGGACCCAACATCAGATGAGATAAGTCTTGTTTTGATACTATAGTCATGTAATTAAAAAATGAACTACTGGCCTAAGTCAATTCCAAAACTACCATAACAACATAAAACTTTTTTCATTCTTCAACACATACTAGTACGACAAGCAACACATGCCACATTTTTCAATAAAGTTAAGTAGGGACCACAAATTTGTACATGCAAACCTATCTCGCGAATCATTTTAAAAGATAATTTACAAGTAATTATTCATAATATGTAATATATTATTAATAGATCGTAATATAAATAATATAGAAATGCTTTACACATTTTATGAGAACTTAAAGGTTAGATCGCTATCACGTACATAGTTATTATATATGTTATTATATATTTTATTAATTATTCCTTGTCTCATTATTTGGAAGGACCCGGTTCTTTGGAATCTAATATCATTTTCTCTATCATAGCACTTGTCTCTTCCTCTGTCATACGATCTTTGGTATTTTGTGATTCTTTGTATTCCTCGAAAAACTCTTTGTTCTCTTTCTCTAACTCTTTCCACACTGCAAAGAATTCAGAATTCATAATATAAATTATATCAGAAGTGGACCTAGGATTTTTACAAAATGTCTACATCATTAATATGGTAATTGATTCTTGTTTTTTGGGGTAAATAACTTTGTATTTAATCAAATATGATTATTTAGCTTTTTGAGTGTATGATAATATTATATCAATTTTAGAGAATATATTCATAAATAATTCAATTTAAGGTTCACGTGCAATGAAAATAAGTTAGTTATTGATCCACCTTTTTGGTATCATGAGATTCAGCATTTGAAGTAATTTGTGAATTCTAGATTCCAGTAGTTCGAAATTATCATGTTCTAAATTTATCTATTTTATGTCTCGATTTATGTGATTTATATTTCGTTTTAATCAGTCGCAAAAGAATGAGTATTTCTATATTAAATAACAATTTAACTTTAAAATACTTATTTATTTTTAGTGAAATGATTTATAGCCATACAAATATCTACTCCCTCTGTCCAATAATAATTATCCATTATACTATTTTGGGATGTCCAACAATACTCTGCTTTAAGAAATCAATATATAATTTTAAACTTTGCTCTTAATTTAACCTTATTATTAATTATAGTCATTTTTCTATTACGTTTTTCAAGGCATTATATTAATTATATTTAAAGGGTGACATGGTAAAATTATCCTTCTATTTATAGTTTCTTAACAAGTTACAAAGTCAATAATGAACAACTATTGTTGGACGGAAGGAATATCACTTATTTTATACCACAAATTTTAAAAGTTTTTTTTTTAAAACTTCGTATCAAGTCAAATTAACTCACATAAAATGAGATGGATTAGAAAGCAATTTGTACATATTAAATGAATTTTGTTAAAACAAATACATAATTTGAGTAGTCATTCAGCTTCTTTATGGGTTTATGCATATTTTGAGTAGTCCTTCGGCTAATTTTATGTGTTTACTTCTTCATATATTGAACTTCTAAGTGAAAATTTTGACTCTGCCATAGCTGATCATAATGATGCGATTAGTCGTTCACATTGAAGATGACTCGATTATGTATGAATCTAAAGTCAGTGGATTCAACGTGATTGATTGTGTGTGTGTTTTTAAAACCTTCAAACGGAAATTCGCATGCATGCATAAGCTAATTAATGAACACCATAGTAATTATTTAACTAGTTATAGTAATAGGCTATTTACTCTATTTTAATCTGATCGTGTAAATGTATTATATATCGTTAGTATATAGAACTTAAAACTCTAATAAAACGTGAAAGAGTATAACTAACCAGTAGCAGTGATAACAGGTTTGATGTTTGCATGCTTGGATAGTGCCTCCATGCACTCTTCTTTTGTCATTTTGTAAATCAAACACTTCTCTATCAGGTGTTGCACCTAAATTAGGGTTAACAGGTTAGTAACCCTTTATTTTGTAGTTCTCATCGAGAATTGTGATAAAGTGAATAAGAATTTATCATATTTAAGACCTAATAATTAAGAGTGAAAAAAATCCTAATAGAAATCACGCTACACGATACACATTGAAATTAGTATTTGATCATGAGCTCTAAAATTATTGAAAATATTGAACAATGAATTTAAAACTCAAACAAGGTGATGAGTTCAGTGGTCAGAATCCGAGCGATGAATTCATAAAGTTAAAATCTTGAAATTAGTTATATTAGTTGGGCCCCAAAGCATATAATGAACGTTGAATAAATGAGAATAAGAAAAAAAAAGATATATTTAATTTGATATGATAGTGCTCTAAATTACACACAAGTTGTTTATACTATACATGCATCACAAAATAAAATTTAAAAAAAATAGATTTTTCGTCAGATATTCGTATTGAAACCCAACTAATTCATGCTCACCTAACCTAGGGCTCCAACAGAAAGAAGCACTCCCTACACAATTTCCATACCTAGCTAAGAGCTCAAATAAAAAAAACTTCATCTAAGAGATCAGAAATAACCTCATCCACTATACTATTTTACTTTTTAATGATCATCGATCACAAAATAAATAATAAGTGGATCGTAGATATTTTAGTTTACATACCATGTGGATATACGAAGCTGATGAATGATCGTTACTCATGATATAGATTAACTATATCTAATCTTGATGATCACCAACACAAGCTATATACCTAGATCAATATATTATAGAACACTCGTCTCGTTGATTCTTCCCCTAGTTTCATTTTATCTTGGACTATATAATAGTGTAGAAAATTAGAAGAAGCAACTACTGTAGAGTGGGGTTAGGAGTACCACGTGAGAGATAAATGATAAATGGTTGAGAGGAGATTAGAGTAGATTTTGTATATGACTATTTCTGCCCCCTCCATGTGATAAGTGGGACCATTTAATGCCTCTATTAGGTTATCATCATCATCAATAACCCAAAAATGGACATCATCTATTTGTCATTCTATTATTGTAGCTAATTATCTACTCATATATTATGAGCCAATCGGATTACGACACGTGTGTTCGATTGATCAAATATGTATTTTGGTTTTTCATTATTAGTACATTTTGGTATAAGTCATATTTCTAAACTAGTGCATGCATGATGTTTTAAGTTGTTTGGAAGTATGTGATTACTTATCACAAGAAAAAGGACCTTATTTATATGACCCACAAGGCCACAACAATTGCAACCTTATGTGTGACGGACGTGGTACACTAGATGAGGTTGTTTCTTTCTTAATCATAAGTTTTAAGTTTGGATTTTGAGTATGTAAAATTTTTTGACAGGAGCGCTTTCCTCCAAATGGGGTCCTATGTGTGTGATGAAAATCTGAAATAGCTAGACTCCAATCCACGCAACAATGACAGAGCCAGAATGTTTATTAAGAAATGTCAAAATATAAAATAAAAATGTAATGGAGTCTTACGAGCGCGATGCGAATCTGAAAAAGTCGGACTCCAGATGCAGGTAGTGGTGGAGTCAAGATAATTATCAAGGAGTGTTAAAATATAAAGTACAAATGTATAAGCATTGGTATTCGAGATAGAACACACAACCTCAGACAATTTTTAGTACTCCTTAACCACTATACGAGCCTTCGTCAACTTGTGTTAAGAGGTGTCAACACTTGTATATATATTTATTAAACCAGTTTTTATATATATATATATATATATATATATAAAATCGCTGCCTCAATTTATTTATTTTTAAATTTTTTGATGTTAAATTTTTATTTTTAATTTACCTCAAAAATTAAAAATAAAATAAAAAATTAACTTCAAAAGTTAAAAAAAAAATGTTAATTCGCTACTTCGTAAGAGATTTACACAACAATTTAAAAAAATATATATTAAAGTAAAATCGCTGTCAAGGCAGCGATTTACTTAAGAAAATAAAAAAAAATTTAAGTAAAATCGCTGCACAGGCAACGATTTACATTTTTAAAAAAAATTCATCACAAAATCGCTGCCTTAGCAGCGATTTGTTAAAAAAACAAAATAACAAAAAATGATGTCGAGGTAGCGACTTCAAAATTAAAAAAAAAATTAATTACAAATTGCTGCTATAGCAGCAATTTTTCTTAACGCCGGCCAACAAAATCGCTACATTACCAACGATTTTACCATTTTGATTCAAAAGTTTTTTCATATATTCTTTTGAAATTTTTATCAATATTTTTTACCTTTTTAGGCTCCGAACTCTTCTCATAACCATTAACTAGTTCACAACCCTTTTGGTACTCAAAACTGTTTACCCAAAGCATACTAGAAGACTATTTTTTCATATGAAACTTCAACTCTAATTATCAACTTAGGATTATATATCATCCCCTTATTCTAAAATATTTGTCATGTTATCTATTGTTGAAGCTAAGTTAGATTAAATTGGTTCAATAATTAAAATTAATATTTAGATATTTAAATATTATATGAAAACAATATATATTGTTAATATATATATGAGAAAAAAATTAATCAAAATTGAGAGTTTTATATTCGAGAAGCAAAATATCACGCGTTTTCATATCAATTAGGGTTTTAAGTACTAAAAAAGATGAGTGCAATTGTATTTCCTTGAGAGGTCCACATCTCAACTTATTTGTTTGATTTGGTAGTACATATTACAGAGTTTTTAAAGGCTTCATTTCTTGTTTTTAATCTAATATTTACTTTCAATTATTTAAAAATAATATATTTGTGTGTATAGTGCACGCACATAAATTCATAAGAGCTATCGTGGGAGGGTTGTCGTCGTCATTTATTTACATTAGTTAGTTATAAATATATTTATATGGATGTGATATGAGCATATACATTCATAAAAATTGCGATAGACAGATAAAAATCATCGTAAAAAGGTTCTATCTTGTGATGGGGGATTTTTTTTTGGGGGGGGGGGGGGAGGGGGGGGAGGGAGTTTACATTATTCATTTCAAAAATCTTACTCTGGCCTACTCTCGATTCACTTTTGATAAAGTGAGTTAACACAAGATTCCCTTTTGAGTATCTTATGGATCATTGTTGGCTGAGCAAATAATCATATGGTTCAAAGCATACCTTATAATGATAAGGATTTTGCTTTCCAAATGTTAGCTAAGCGGTGAAATCAGAATTTTTTAATTATAAGATTTAAAATATAAAAAGTGGATATACGAAGAAGATGAAAAGGTTAATATCTAATATATATATATACGTGTATTAATATAATTTTAATCATATATAAATATCATAATTTCTTGTTCCTAATTGCTTATGTGTTAAAAAATCACTAAACTATCAATAAGTCTTTCATTGTGGACTTGTTACTATCATTTATACAGCTTTGTACGTAACGATATTTATAAATTTCAAATCTTTTGTCCGCCTCTGAAGTAAATGTTCTTTTGCATCTATGTTGGATTGTCGAGTACACAATCTATAGAGTTCACATAAATTTAGTAACTTTAGCACGCACACAAACTCCATATATATAATTATTACTACTTGTTTACTCTTTTTATATTAGCTTCATTTTCGATTCTAGTTTTAATGTTGTTCTTTAATTAGTTTTATTTGCTTTGATTATCATAAACTTAAAATTATTACTATAATATGTGCTTTTACATACTTGAGTTCTGACATGTGTAATTTGAGCCAAGAGTTTGTCGAAAATAACTTGTCTTTCTATTATACACATACACAATATATATCAGTATTCTTTTTATACGATATACCTCACTTATAAAATTACACTGAGTATGATGTTATTATTGTCGGGATCCATTTTTTGCTTTCATCACGAGGAATGTACAAAGAGAGGTGATGAGAAGATTGGGTAAGAGGATATAGGGAATAAATTATATGTGGTTCTTGCATGATTAATTTGTACAATATATCCCTTAGAAATTTAACATTTGAGTATCAGCCATATATATTACTCTTCAAAAGCATAATGAAGTACAAGAAGAAAATATGACTATTTTATTTATAGCTTTAACACATGTCACATGTGGCTTGGCAAAAATTGTGATAAGGAAAATTATTTCTTCTGAGCATGAATTTCTCAAAAAAAAAAAAGTAAGTTATATATATATTAGTAGAAAAAAATTAAGTTATATATATTATTAGTAAGCTTTTAACTAAGTTATATATATATTAGTAGAAAAAAATTAAGTTATATATATTATTAGTAAGCTTTTAACCATTCGATATCATATTATGATTGACACAAAATTAATGTTTGAATATGCTGTTTCATGCTAATTTCATATTATGAGATGAAATTTCATATTCTCCAAAAATTATGATTTGGGAATTCCATATCATGATTTGGGATTACACATTTAAATTTAATAGCCATTTATATCATATGTAAATAAGATTTTAAATCATATCATAACTTTTTAAAATTTAGTAATTCCTACCAACATAAAATTTATTATTACTTTAAATAAATTTCTACTTTATCGTTTATATTCATCAAATTCATTATTTTTTTATCAAATATATTTATCAACAAAATTTATTAACACTACTTTAATGTTTGATAAAGAAAAATAGTTTTTCGTCTACATTGAGTGAACAAGACTGAGCGCAATGGTTTTATAATAATTTATTGTGCGATTTTTTAAACTTTTATTTATTTGGTAAGAATGTATATATAATTGTAACTATTTTAACAGTTTTACATGAGATTCTTATATTTATGAGAAAACATACAATATAAAAACTTCAAACACATGTCCAAACAAAACTTCAAATTTCATTTCATAATTTCATATTATAATTTCAGATCTTGATTTTATATTACATGATCAAACGGGCCCTTAGATAAATAAAGATCAAATCAATGTTTTTATTGAGAAAAATAATATTACGATAATTCGATGTGGATGAAAATATTTTTTTTCTAAAAATACTCTATAAGTTACATTTTAAGTTCATTGTCTCAGTCCACACCAAACTATCCCCCCCAACCCAACCTCACTCTCACCTCATTCCACTCTCTAATAATTTGCTAAATTACATATAAATAATTTAGACTTAATATTTTCTTGCTTAATTTTTATAAAATATATTTTTTCACACCTAGCACACCCAATAATATTACTGTAATTATTAAATCTACTTGACATGATTTGATTTTCGGTTGAAATTTAAAAAAAAAAATTCGTGTATGTTCGAACATGAATTTTACTCTTTTTTTTGTTTTTATAATTTTATGAATCTAAGCTATTATTTCACCTGGAAATTTCTTAAATCAGTTTTTCAAACTCCCGATACAATCCATTTCAAATTTAAAGTTAAATAACAGTATGACATCTATCTTCAATAATATAGATTAACAATAATTCTATATTATAATCAATCACTATATAATCATGTTTATTAGAAAATCGATCTTTCATGTTATGTTATTATATGCTCTCCATAATAATATCTTATTATGATCGATAAAAAATATTGAAACAAACAATTTCCTTATAGAAGGGTTATTCTTATCCTTACACTGTTATATTGTATGTTATTTATAATTATAATATTTTGCTATAACCTATTTTTCTTATTTTCGAAACAAACAACTTCGTTATGGAAGGTTTTTTTTCGTTATAAGAGGATTTTCCTTTATACCAAAGATCGTTGAGACTGAATAACACATACTCCTCTTTGGCTCAATTTATTTGACATTTTTCGTTTCTCAAAAGTTAAATAATTTAAGTTTGACTGGATTTACGCATGTAATCTTCAGATTTTTTGAAATGAAATATATATATATATATATATATATATATATATATAAACTACGTAAAAGTATCATAAGTCACAATAATTGACAATTCCAAATATTTAAAAGATTTATAAAAAATTTACGGTGAAAAATAAACTTGTTTGAATCTCAAAATTCGAAAAGAGCCACAAAAATTGAGACGGAAGGAGAAATATCTTTTTAAAAATTAAGTGTGGCTGCTGGGATTCGAGCCCAGGTCTCCACGGCCACAACGTGGAATTCTTACCACTAAACTACAGCCACTTCATGTTCATATTTTTGCTACAATTATATATTATTTAATGAAATCATTTTTACTAATAACAAATGGCTCTTATAAAAATTGTATGTAGGGGTGTTCATGTTTTGGTTAAAAAAAAAAAACTAAATTTGAACTAAATCGATTTAAAAGAACGATTTTTGGTGTGATTTGATTTTAAATTTTGAAAATATATACTATTTGATTTGATTTTACTAAAAAAGAAGTTAACAGAAATAACCCAAACCGAACCGAGAAATTATATAAATTTGTAATTATTTGTATATTTTATAAGTAAAATATAAATATTTTATTAAAATTTAATCAAATTAAATCTTTAACTTTATTATTTAATGAGTAACTTTCACATATAACGAACATAAAAATCATATTTGTATTCTATAGCTATAGTTTGCATAATTGCGCTCCAAGCAAGTATAAGATATGTATATTTTGTTATACATATACAAAAAAAAAACAGTTGTATAATTTCACTATACAATATACAAAAGAAAGTAGTCGTATAATCTGTTTTGGTATACATATACAAAAGATCAATTGTACAATATGTGTTTGTATAAAGCGAGAAAGAGAGAAAGACAAAAGAAAATTGGGCAGGAGAAGATCATATTTGTATAATCACACGTGTATAGGACGAAAATATATGCAGTTGTATTTATATACAATTTTCTCTCGCTTTATACAAACACAAATGTCACAATGTATACATTTGTATTTGTATAAAGTGAAAAAGGCGAGTGAACGAGCTAGATCTGGGAGAGTAGCGAGCAAGATATGAGATAGGAGAGATAGGGGAACGAAAATTTATGTATATATAAAATTTTATCTCGCTTTATACAAACACAAACACATTATACATATGTGTTTTTATATAAAGTGAGAGAGACGAGTGAGAGAACGAGGTCTGGGAGAGTGGCGAGCGAGATCTGGAAGTGGGGAGAGAGGAGAACAAAAATATATGTATATATACAATTTCTCTCGCTTTATACAAATGAAAACACATTTTATACATCTGCGTTTGTATAAAAAGCGAGAGAGGCGAGGAAGAGAACAAAAGTGGCGAGTGAATTTCACTCGGAGAGAGGATAAATAGCAACAGTTTGCTATAGGGTGCAGTTAAATCAAACTATATTTATAGAATTTAATTTGAATCAATAATTTGCTATTAAATACAATTTTCCCCTTTTCTTAAGCCAACTATCAAAATCCAAAGTCCAAGGCTAGCAACATGATATTATTCATTACTAAGTTACATCATGTTGTTTTGATTTTTCAAAAATATTAAAAAATGTCAAACGTATTTCAAATCCAAAAAATAATCCGTATTTTTAGAGAATTCGACACAAATAGAATATTATTTCTCACTAGATCATGCTAAATGGGATGATTAAGGCCTGAGAGTTGTAGTAGCCCAAAAGTATTGATACATGGCCTGATTGATTTAATATATATTGATGCAAATAGAAATTCCTTGTTTATTTCGCTTTTTTGGTCAAAATTATTATAATAAATTACTCATTAAAATCATTTCAGTTTATTCAGTATTAATAAAGTCACGCAATTTAATCAATTTACTCATAAAGATATTATTATTACAAAAAAGAAAAAAAATTAAAGGGATAATTATATAAATATCTACTTTAAATTTAACTTTGTAACACCATAGTTTATATATAGTAAAATAAAAAGAACAGTCCAATCAGTCGATTTATAATTTTCATCTAAGTAATAATCAAGTCCAAATAATTGTTATAAAAATAACTAAAACAAAGGAGATTAAGTAATATTTATCTTATGCGATAAGTATGTGTCACCAAACCTTAAAAGGTGAATTTCATAAAGTGGTGCATGATCAGCTCAATTATTTATACGAGAGTATTTATCGATCAAGAATTTATCAAAAGATATTGAATGTACGTAGCTGAAATAAGGATATTGAAATGAATGTATGAGTGCATTAGGACTAATAGGATTAGAAACGAAGTTACTCGAGACAAGATAACGGTGACCATCACACTCGGATCTTTCTCCTCATTTCTTTGTACAATTCTCGTCAAGCCCAGCGATTGACAAGATGAGGAAGGGCGAGACTGAATTGGTTTAAACATAGTTGGAGAATAAGCTATATCAACTAAATAAAATATGTTTTGAAGGCAACAAATTAACAGTCAAAGTTTACTTGCAACTTGCTTACATTTGTTGAGCCAAGTAAGTAGGATATATAATATAATACTTCTTTCGTCTGGAATTGCTTGTCTTGTTGCGCTTATCGAAAGTCAATTTGATTAATTTTTAAAGGTAAATTGGATCACATTAATTCAATATTTTAAACAAAAAAAATTGAATATTCTAAAACTATATGAAAAGTATTATAAATTACAATTTTTTTGCATATTAATATGATAAAAAAATACATATTAAAATGTTAGTCAAAGTTTTTATAATTTGACTCTAAAAATAGAAATCATGACAAATAATACCGGATGACAAATTGATACATTAACAATTAATAACCATGCCTAAACGATCTTATTCTATGTAAAAGATATCTATTATTTTATTAATATATACAAAAATATAGTGAAGATAATTAGTCAAGATGTAAAGTTCATGTGTTTAAGATTATACTTTCTTATCAAATTATTGAGTAATAATATTTTTAAAAAATGTATAAATATAAAAGTATACTAAAGGTAGTAAATTTGATCGAAACCATAATAAAAGGGCTAAATCTGCTTTGATCGGTGAGTAAAGTATTTGTTCAATAATAACGATTATAGTAAATTGGTAAGTAATCTTTCAAATTGAATGAAATTTATTGTGTTTGAGCCTTAAATTAGGTCTGTTCAGAATCAATAAAAAAGTTATTGATTTATAGTATTGGGTTATTGGTTTTGATTTTTTTTGTTATTGGGTTATCGGTTTAAATTTTTTTTTTTAACAGGTTAACCGATAACCTGATAGTAAATCAAATAATTATATTTATACCATTTTGTATATAAAGTCCTCGACTTAGAGTTTAATTTTCTATTTTTATTTTGATTGTCTCAAACACTTGATTATTATACAACGTGAAAGTGTTTGCTTTTGAGCAAGATGTAACTTGTGAACTCAAGTGCATGGTTTATTTGGTTTGTAACCTTGTTTCTAAGTGATTTTCAATATTTTTTTCTTGTGTCAAATTTTAACGGTTAAACCGATAACCGAACCGATAACGATAAAAAACCGATAACTCAATATCTTAATGGTTCTATAACGATTTAGCATCTCTACAAACCGATAGCCAACTCGATAGACATTAAAACCGAATCGAACCGCCCAATACACCGCCCTACCTTAAATGAAATTGTCCAACTTTATCCTTAATATGAAACTTTTAAATATAAATTCAGATGTAATTGAACTTCAAGACGAATACTGAATACTAATTTGAAAATGATTTAATCCTTTAACTTTAAATTCGATCGAGCTTTAAAAGTAAATCACTATATAAAATTTCAAAATACAAATTTTAAACTAAAATCGAGCTGCAAGACGAATACTAAGTACCAGAAGAAAAATATCTAACTAAAACAAAACTACATATAAATAATTGTATTCCAATTTCCACACACAAAATCCCCAAATCTCATGTCTTTCTTTCTCAAACAAATCCTCCTCTTTTCTCTTCCACTAATTTTCCTCTTTTGTCTCCTCCTTCCACTTCACCATTTCCATAGTCATACTCATACTCAAACTCATTTTCCTCACAACCCCACTTTCTCAAACCCCTTTTCACCACCACCAAGAATAGCTTACTTCATTACTGGTACTAAAAATGATGGATCAAGAATCTTTAGGTTACTTCAAGCAGTGTATCATCCAAGAAACTACTATTTACTTCATCTTGATCAATTTGCTTCACCAAAACAGAGACTTCAGCTTGCTCTGAAAGTGGCTTCTGTTGATGTGTTTGTTGCAGCTGAAAATGTTAATGTTATTGAGAAAGCTGATGCTGTTAATGAAGAAGGGTCTTCTGCTTTGGGTCTTGTGCTTCATGGTGCTGCTGTTTTGTTGAAGTGGAAAATGGATTGGGATTGGTTTGTTAATCTTGATGCCTCTGATTATCCCCTCATTCCACAAGATGGTGAGTTGCTTTTTCAGTTTTTGTTGCTTTCTATTGATTTTCATAGATTGGGTTTAGTCTAGTTTATGTAGTTCAAGCTGAAAGTAGTGATTTTTATTGAAGCTAACAGTTCCAAAGGGGGTGGGGAGATGGGGATGATCTTTTTACTGTTTGGTTTGGAGATTTTTGAGCTGAATTGGAACTTGCTGAAGTTCAAATTAGTTATTTGTTGTAAGTTTGATTAGGCAGAGCCAGTGGCGGAGTCAAGATTTTTACTAAAGAAGTAAACACACGAAGAAGTTAAAAGGGGTCTAACATCTAGTATATATATACACATAAAAAGATTTTTAACCATGTATCTGCAATGTACTTTTTTGCTGAAAGGGGTTCGAACCCCTCGACACCTACCTACCTCCGCATAGGTTGGCAAATTTCATGAGCAGTTTGATGTTCATGTAAAGATGGTTAAGCTTGTTGAATCAATCTGATTTTATTGTCTTTCAAGGGAATAACATTAATCAATCAACTAAAGCCTCGATCCGAATTTAGTTGGTTTGGCTATGTGAATTCTCTTTACTCATTTGCTCTAAATTCAAACTTATTTCAATCCACTACTAAATATTATGATTGATAAGGCGAGTTGGAGGCTTTTGTAGATCTCCCACTACTTCGGCACGGGCATACAAGTCTCTGATCAGAATAAAAATACTCCTAATGAGCGTTGAATCTAAAGTAAGTGTGGCCTAGTGATCATGAAATGAGATTAAAACCATAGGAGATCAAAGACCAATTCCAGCTCAGACAAAAAAAAAATATTCGGTGATTTCTTTCTTTTCCACCTGCCTAAGTCTGGTACACAGAGTTAATAGCTATACTGATAGGAGATAGCAATTAGTACCTATTGGAATAGTATAGGTGCACACAAGTTGGCGAAATTCCATCTTTATCAAAAGAAAAATTCAAAGGCCAAGGATGCCATTAAGTATGTAGTGCATTTCTTGTATGTGCCGACTGCTCTCAAACTCATTATTGTACTTTAAGGGAGTGAACGAGATGCAAATAGAGGAAGGATAGCCACCATTAATTATATAACTATTTCTAGTTGATGAAGAATAGTTGACTGTCGAGGTTGTGGATTCCATATGAGGTTAAAGTTGCATTATTGATCTCAAGGGAGTGTAATGGGAAAATTCAAGGGAGTTAATGAAAAAAGATAAGTATACCTTATATCTTTCTCAAACAAGAAAGGAAAAAAAGTTATCGCATCAAGGTATATTCCATTTGGAGCAACATGGTTAGTGATGATTCATATAACCGACCCTGACTTGCCTAGGATTGACGTGGTTGTTCTTGTTGTTGTTTGCAAGGCATCCCCGCATATACACTTTTGTCTAGTGGTGATTTCTGTAAGGCTAATAATTTGCTGCTACATACCATATTCAGCATTTTGCCTCATTTGCATATGGAAAAATAAAGCTAATTTACTAGCACTAGCCACAACTAAGGATGTCATTAGTTGCTCACGATAACTCAAGTGTGGGCCTCAATCATACATTGACCAGGATAAAGTTAGTTTTACAATAATGTATACCTGCAACAAAGATGAAGAGTAGAGTGTTGATCCTAGTGAATGGAAGAGTCATCTACTGGTCCTATCACTAAGCAAGGTGCCTGAAGTGTTAAAATGCCATTCATCTCGTCCTAATGTAGTCATTAGTCCGTCGGCATATTCTTGATTATATAGAGAGTCAGTAGCTTTTTTTAGGATGATTGATACTTTCTTGTCAATTTATAATAACGCTAGTCAAACTCTAATTCCCCAAGCTTGTTTTTTTCTTTCAAATTCCTCAAACTTGTTTTAACTCTTACAATATTTAGAGAAAATGAATAATTTTGCATAGTTTATTTATTCTGGTTTCGCCCCTTCTCATGGGTTGTGGATTGGAACTCGTGAAGTTTTATCTCTAAGAAGCCAACCACTATCTCATGCTTGGGGATTCATTGTTCTTTTTTTTCCTTCCCAAAGTTCTCATTGAACTTTAAACTGAGGTGCCTTCTAGTCCTATGAACTTTAGCTTATTTACTTCAAAGTTTGCTCGAGTTCATGAACAACACCGATATGATCCCTAAACACACTGAGAAGGAGCGAAGAGTAGAACAATTACATCAGAATCTCCAAAAAAAAAAGGTAGAAAAACCACATCAACCATAAACACTTGATTGAATGGTGAAGGTGCAACAGTGAACTTGGAGATCCAATGGTATGACCCTTTGTTTCATTAGATCAACCATTCCGGGAGGAAAATGGGTTAATCACTACTCATACGCAGAAGATAGATTTCCACAGAATGTTCTTCACAATGTATTTGATTACATGAATTTCCTCTTCGTTCGTCTAGAAAGGCTTACTTTGCTCTTTACTCTTCCTAAATGTAACATATATTTGAGCTGATGCACTAAAGTGTAACATTTGTTGCAGATTTTCTCCACATCCTCTCCTTTGTTCCGAGAAATTTGAATTTCATAGAATATAATATGAACATCAGCCCAGAGGAGTAAGTAACATCATTCCTTCTGCTCCTTCAAATTAGTTGTTGTTTTACAATTATTAATAGTTTTTTGAGAAAGGTACCATGTTGTTTTACAATTATATAAGTTACTTATGTTGTATTTTTGTTTTCAGATATCAAAAGGCTCTGGAAGTTATCGTTGACTCTAGACTCTACATTCTCTTGAGAGGAAAAATGTTTGTGGGTGACCGAAAACGGGTACTTCCTAGTGCTTTTAAACTTTTTATGGGTAAGTTTCTTGCCAGGTGATTTCTTGTTTCCTTCATTTTTTACGATTTTAGTTAAGGCTAAAATGTTTTCTGATAATTTGTTTGGATTCTGAGATCTTGCTTGCTTTGTCAGGTTCTCAACATGTAATTCTAAACAGGAAGTTTGTTGAGTACTCGATCCAGGGATGGGAAAATTTGCCAAGATTGCTCCTGCTATACTTCACGAACACTAGATCGTCTCATAGAGGATATTTTCAGACTCTTGCTTGCAATACTATGGAGTTCTCAGATGCTGTCATTAACTCCAACTTGCGATTCATTAACTCAGACAACACTGCTCGAGATCCTTCAGACTTCAGAGCTCCAAGTTCTGATAGAATACTTAAAAGGGAGGTTGCATTTGTTGGAAACGTATCTGCGGATTCTCCCTTATTGGACATGATTGATGCACACATTCTTCACCGTGGTCACGGTATGGTCTCACCAGGGGGGTGGTGTTTAGGTAGCTCAAATTGGTTCAGTGATCCTTGCGGTGAATGGGGTGATCCTAGTGTCTTAAGACCGGGGCCAGCTGCAAAAGGACTTGAAAATTTCCTCATGAAATCGATCAAAAACATGTCAATCAAGTCGAGCAGATGTGACCATCAATGACCACTTATGGATCCTGCTAACTCCCTTCTTTGTTTCCTCTTACCGGTATGAAAGGATATGACAACTATCAGAAATCAGTGCTTCTGTTTGTTGGTTGCCTTAGCCTTGGAGATCAGAGTTACCTACTACCTATGCTATTCGGAGGTGACAAATATCCACTGAAAATGTTGAGGTGCGCGCAAGCTGTCTCAAACACCAGATTCAACGAAAAAGAAAAACTAGGGATTCTTCTCAGGTATGTACTGTAGTTGGTATCCGATGGAATAGTCCAGGGGCGTACAAGCTTGTTATAGAAAAAAATGTGTGCTAGTGTGGTGCAGGTAATGTATTTTCACCCAGAAGTGTGTAGAATATCGCGAATCGAACGATGCTTGTGTCCATGTACTAAAATTGTTGCCACTGTCAAAGTTAAATATCTATGTATGTTAGAAATGCTCATCAAATTTGAAAAAAAAAACTCATATTCATAAACTTACCAAAAAAAATTGAGAAGAAAAAGCCAAAGTCCTAATTATGTGTCCTTTTTCTTAGTTATGTATAGCAATTTTTACCAATATTTTATTGCTTGTTTGGCAGAACTTTTGTGAAATTTTAAAAAAATACACATTTGGAGATTTGAAGTATCTGTCCAAAAATAAAAGATGCTTTTGAGCAACATCAAGAATAATTTATTTGATGTTGGGATAAGTTACAAATTAAGAGTAAAAAAATTAGTTCTTTCAGGTCTTATTCATATAAAACAAAATATAATTATCAAATTATCTGTCATTAATTTATGCCATGTCTACCCAATAATATATTTAGTATGAGGTTTGGGAAGAGATACGTACGTAGATCTTGTTGGATAGAAAAGTTGCTTTCGATAGAATTTTGAATAAAAAAAAAAGTTTTCGAAATAAAATTGGAAAGATGATATGACATTCTTCTAAAAACAAGCAAGATACAAAGGACACGAAGCAGTAATTCAATTATTATTTTTAGATTCTATGAGTACAAAAGTGTTCAACTTCTTACTAACTCTATCCTAATTTCTGACCTCCAATTTTTTATTTATTTAGGTTCATCTTCTTAATATAATTATCAAATTACTTCACCAAATTATCCTTTTTTTAACCTTTCTCTATCTTTTCTAACTCTAGTTACAACCAAACTCTTACAACCCCCTCCCCCCACCTCTTTTGTTTCATATGTCTTAATCATTTCGATCTTACCTCGTATAGCTTCGTTCTTAAAACATGTCGTTTATATATAGTATGCCTATACTTCTATATGTGCACCCTCATCAATGTTATCTTCATCTTTTGAACTTGAATATTTTTTATTGATCAACACTGTGCATCGTACAATAATATTGATCTAGCCAATATTGTTCCCTTTATTGTTTAACTACATTCATAGTGATGAAGACCTTAATAATATTGAAGTCTTCGATAGAAAATTTAAAACTATTCTATTTATATAAACTAATCATACAGTGAACCTTAAATTAACTTTTTCTTACGTAACACAATCGTCAAAAACTCAAATACATTTTAAAAGTCAATTAGTCAAATATAATTTATTTATTAAATACTTAAAAAAAGGAAATCACCAAATGATTTAGTCAAACATAAACTATTTTTCTAAAAATTATTTTAATAAAATTGCTGCTATTTCGTTGTAGTTTTTAAAAGTAACCACTTATCCGCATCATATAAGATAACACTCTCTCATTCTCAACTTATGTAACATTTTGTTATTCGAGAGTCAAACTATTTAAGTTTGACTAGGAATTTGCGCATAGAATCTTTAATTTTTTGAAATAAAATATATATTAATAAACTACATAAAAACATTATAAGTCGCAATAATAAATAATTTAAAATATTTTTAAAATGTATAAAAAACTTACCGTCAAAGATAAATTTATTTGAATCTCAAATTTAAAAAGTATCACATAAAATTAACTAAGAGATTACTAATTTATCATGTTAAAGCTATTTGATAAAATAAAACAAATATTATATTAAATATTTATCTATTTATTTGATGTAAATGTCGTTAAAAAACCAACTTTTAACCAAAAACTAATAAAAAGACGAAAAAGGGCATTGATTACTTTAGAGGGAACATAGCCTTTAACATTTGCGCTGGACACAACACAACAAAGCACACAATACATTAATCAAATCATGTGCATATACCACTTGCACCCACCCATGAAAAAAGAAAAGAAAAAGACTTATCAAACTTTCTTCATTATATACTTTCTCCGTCCGAATTTATCTGATATGTTTTATTTTTTTGAGAGTTAAATAATTTAAATTAGATTAAAAATTTATGTATAGAATCTTCAATTGTTTTGAATGAAATTTAAATATTCATAAATTTTATGTAATACTATAAGTCATAATAATTAAAAGATATAAGAAAAATTTACGATAAAAATATACTTGTTTAAATATCAAACTTTGAAAAATGCTACGTAAACTAGATCAGAGGGTGTGTTGCTTTTTCTTCTTCTTCTTTAGATACTCACTTAGATTTTTATTTTAAAAAATCACTAGATAATAATGACTATAACGTAATATAATGATTTATTTAATGTAATTTTTATATGTAGAATTTAAAGAGAATAGTGTGTTAGACAATCTTATTTATATCTCGTGACAGAGAAAGCGAATGTATAATTTCTTTTTAAAAAACTCATAAAATAGTAAAAAATTATCGATTACTCATAATTTTGCGATTTAAATTTAAAAATATATTTCATTTTTTCGATAATATTGATATTTGAATTGTGATTTTAATAGTAAGGAGTAATTTATTAGAAACATAAAAACATATATTTTTTAAAATAATCAAGAACCATGAATGGCATTAGAGATGTATCCAAATTTTTGACTAGCGGATTTTGTCTTAATTTTTTTTAAGCATCAAACTGATTATATCTTTAAATATATTATAGTTTCAATAGATTTTTACACATATTTTATGTTTTTTAACAAAAATACTAAAAATAAGATGAACAAATATCATAAATATTGATTCAATCTTGAATAATATATCTCCTATGAAATATAAATAACAAAAAAAAATATATAATATCATTACATAAGAAGTTAATTTCAGTCATTTTAAATCAAAGTATCGTTTACCTCTCTTTTATTTGATGAAATTTATACCTACAAATCTTTTATTTTTGCTCTTACATAATAGCTATTTAATATTATAATATTTTAAACCTAACTTCAGTACATATAAAGACTACAACAAATAATAAATATCAATACAATATCATTACGTAAGAAGTTAATTCAATTATTCTAAATTAAGATATCGTTCACCTCTCTTTTATTCGATGAAATTAATATCTACAAGTCTTTTATTTCCGCTCTTTAATACTAATAACTATTCAAACGTAATATTTTAAACTTAACTCTTCCAATAGTGACTGTGATGAAGAATAAATACCTTTTGATTCTTAATGAAATGATTTTTTTTTTATTTTCACTCTGTGTTTAAAGTCCACATTAAAGCTATGATTAAATTTGAATCGCATTTAACAAAATTCATTTGAAAATAACGCTCCCAACATACTCAGATCTGAAACTCAAGCCATTGCACCACAAATGTTTGGTTAATCTAATGATATAAATTCAAGTAAAATATAAAATAAAATTTAGTAATTAGGTTCTATTTTTATTTTTTTTAAAATTCAAACGTGGAATAATTATTTTTATTTTTTGAGAAAAAAATAAATAAAAATCGAACTTCAAAACTTGAAAATTGTACAGAGAGCCACTTTTCCCTTCTACGTTAAAAACTTGAAAAAGTCCGACGACCGTTGTCTCCTTTTACGCTGTCGTTTTGAGCCTCCATATATAAACAAAACGCACAACAAAGGGGATTTTTTCTGTACCCAGTCAACTCTCTCTCCGCCATTTTTGACCCGGCTCAAGCTTTTCAGTTTTCTCTAAGCTCATTTCTGCTATTTTCACTAAATTCAAGTTTCAGTTCCTGCTTTTACACTCCCTATTTTCAGTTCAATTTTCAATTTTTTTTTGGATCTGAATTCGAATTTTTCATTTTGTGTTTTTTTCTACAAAAACCCTAAATTGCGATGCCGATTTAGGGTTAAGGGTTTTATGATGGTATTGAAGGGGATTCTGTTGTTGATTTAGGGTATAGGGTAAAAAAGAGGGTTTTGTTGATTTTACAGGTAGTTGAAATATGATGGTACAAAGGGGGTTATTTGGGTGGTCCCCACCGCATATACAGCCGTTAACGCCGGTGTCGGAAGTATCGGAGCCGCCGGAATCTCCTTCTCCTTATACGGATACAGGAGGTGATGCTATGCAGGTTGAGTTAGAGGAGGAGATGGATGCTGATACGGAGGAGATGGAACCTCCGCCAACAGCTGCACCGTTTTCGATGCTGTTTGCTTGTGCTGACCGGTTAGATTGGGTGCTTATGATATTAGGATCAGTTGCTGCAGCTGCACATGGGACTGCTTTGGTGGTTTACTTGCATTATTTTGCTAAGATTATTCAGTTGCTTAGTCATGGTTCTGAATCCGCTGATGATCTATTTGACCGGTTCACTGAGGTAAGCTACAGCTGGATTTTGTTATTTGTAGTATTCTCAAAGAATTTTTTGTTCTATAGATTTACTGAGATAGCTAGAGCTGAATTGTTCATTGACTGTAGCTATTCTTTATAGAGATTTGTGTGTTCAGATAGTGTAAGAAAACATCAAATTATGGCGAAATGAAATGGGTTAAAAATGAAGCTAATGAACATTGAATAGTTGTAGTTGTTGCAGTAGCAATCTCTTAATCTGAATTACTTGTGGTATGTTGCCTTTACTATCCTAGTGGTTGTTGTTTAATGAATGATGCTAAAAGACATAATTTTTTTTAATTATATTAGACTGGAAATGTTTTTCACCGAGTTATAGAAGATAGGGTACATAGTGTTATAGGATCAGGGACACTGGCTAGCTATTGTATTTGTTTCCCCCAGTGTTGTCAGTGTGTTAATCATCCATCAGTAATTAATCATTGAGATGTATATTATAGCTAGTAAGAGGTGATCTGATTTGGAAAGCTGTTGTTTGACGGACTCCGACTTCTGTCACTGAATTTGTACTCCTTCAAGACAATAGAGGAGATATAGGCAACAGGTAGATATTGGTGCTTTTCAATTACAGGTGGTGGTTTATTAGATGAATTAGTAGTTTCAGCCCGTTATTGTTGTAGTTCGTTGTGCTTTGTGACTTGGTAAGTGCACTCCAGCTGAGGTCTGTTATCAGTTTCCCTTCTGTGTTTGTAATAGTTGCATAGGATTAGTTGGTTTCTTTGTGCTAAATACTCGGCCTTTCAAGCTATTGAAATCAGCAAGCTTTTCAAGTTAGGTTATTGATCCCACTTTAAAAGCAAGTCATTGTGTAACTGTAAATCCTCCATTAGATGCTTGTGAATGGATATAAGCTTCCATACGGTCCCCACACCTGGCTGGTAAAAAGTGACCTTGTTTAGCATGAACCACTCTTTTGTCCATTGCCACATTTCTTAGAATTTACTTTTTTATGTTGCAGCAGGCCACAAAAGACATTTGACTCTGGATTTTTTCTTGAGAATTTGACGAAAATGAGCCAATTCTAGGTTGGAAGTGTTCCAATTCATGTTATGTGCATTAATCTAAAAGGAATTATGTTTCTGTTGCATTTCAAACTTTCAAATACAGAAAGAAGGCTGGACAACTATTGGATCTTGCAAAAAGTTGAATGTGGGGCATCAAGTTCCTAATAGTATTCCTGGACTGAGCTTTTGTGTGCCGATCATTTTAAAAAAATTAGTTTGCTGTAGAGTTCCATTAAATCATTTGGAAACGGATGAATTTGAGCTTTCTCATGTATTTTGTTATTAGTAAATGCAGAAGTTAACAAAAGTAACCGAATTTGCATCTCTCAAAAGAATCCCTTTCTACATGATATCTTCATCTCTGGCTTGTCAAAATAAGAGTAACATGTGCATCTCCATCTGTAAATGCCCATGTGCATTTGTTTGGAAAGGAGAAGTGTAGTAAATCGGGAGGCATTGTTTTTGCTGAAGTAGATGTTCTTAGAGACAGGTCAGACCATGTGGTGGTGAAGTACTGCTCTTACTGAACTGTATAAAACCAAATTGCACACCATGAATTATAGTAACATCGACTACGGAGATATTCTCCAAAAGAATGGCGTGCTTTAAAGTAGGTCAACATAGGGGTGCGTCCTAATGGTCAATGAAGTTGGAGTATATGTCTCTAGTATAAATTCCAGTCAAGGAAAAAAATACTAGGTGATTTCTTATCATATGCCTCAACCTTTGTGGGCCGTGGGTGTTAACATACAACAGCAACAACAACGTTCCAGTGAAATCCCACTAGTGGGGTCCAGGGAGGGTAGAATGTACGCATACCTTATCACTACCCTACCTGGAGGTAGAAGACCCTCGCCTAAAGTGAAGAAGGAGACAATGACATGAATATAGTGAGTAACAAGGAAATGGTGCAAAGTCTACCTGAAGGTAGCAAAGACAACAACAAAGTAATTTGATAATCGAAATCCAATAAACAATATACTATGATAAATTATTGAAAATAAAAATAAACAATGCTAAATATCAAAAACAAGAACTACAATAGTACAACTAGTACAATGGCGAACACTTACCCCCTTAAGCAAAACACCACTACACTACCTACTAACCTGCTATCTTAATACTTGGCCTCCACACCTTCCTATTTAAGGTCATGTCCGAAGTGACATGAAGTTGCGTCATATCTTGTCTTATCACCTCTCCCCAATACTTTCTTGGCCTACCTTTGCCTCTTCTTGTGCCCTCTATAACAGTGTTACAAAAGGCGAGCGCCTCCTCGCCTTTGGCGAGAGGCGAGGCGAGGCGATGGGTCCTCGCCATTCTCTACTGAGGCGAGGCGAGATCAAAATGGCGAGGTGTGGCGACACAATGGCGACAGAAACGGCGCGCCTTTTTAATTAAAAATATTTGACTTAACAATATTAGTCAAAATTAGTTTTTTCATACTTTTGAAATTTCTGCTTTCTCCATCGCTACTCTCTCTCTCGATTGACTCTCTTCTCGGCTTCTCCATCACTGTCTCTTCTCCCTCGCTCTCTTCTCCAGTTCTCTTCTCGGCTTCTCCATCGCTGTCGGCTTCTCCATCGCTGAATATTTGCTAATATGTGTTATTGCTATTAAGATTTTGGATAAAATATGCAATTAAATATTTTAAATTTTTGGTGTTAATTGACGCCTTTATTCAAAAAGGCAAGCGCCTCGCCGCTCGCCTCGCGCGTGGCGAGGCAGGCCCTTGTCACCTTTTGTCGCCTCTCGCCGTCCACAACACTGCTCTATAACCAACCTCTCGCACCACCTCACTACTGCGTCTCTCCTTTTCATATGTCCAAACTATCTAAGTTGTGCTTTCCTCATCTTATCCATCACGGAGGCCCCTCCTACTTTATCCCGAATATCCTCATTTCTAATCTTATAACCTAATTTGACCACCCACACATCCACCTCAACATCCTCATCTCTACAACATGCATCTTCTAGACATGGAAATTTTTGTCTGGCTAGCACTCCGCTCCAGACAACAATGTCGGTCTAATCACCACTATGTAAAACTTACCTTCTATGTTGCTCGTACTCTTTAAAAATGTCCACGAGTGCATGTCAGATTTGTCAAAAGTAGCATATTTTTGGAGAAACCCAGACACGGGTGCGGCATCAAAAGTGAAGAGTCTGCGCCTTTGAGTTTCGATGGTACCTTTTAATAACACAACCAGAACTCTTTAGTCTCCAAGGTGTGTCTCCACGCGTCTAACTTAGCATTAACTCCATTACACGTCTCATCAATCAGTATTATCTCATTCACAAATAATCGAGGTGCGCACAAGATGACCCGAATACCACCCATCTTAAAAAAAGTACAAGGATCAACTCATCTAGTTCTCTGAGCAAAGTGTCATAGGCATCTTGTACATGTTCATTGACCCCAACTTGGTGTATATCATGATTGATTTTTAAAAGATAAAATACATTTGGAAACTACAGAAAGGAGTACAAAAAATCACTATTTTTTATTTTTAAAATAGGTAATGTTATTTTTATCGCTAACATGAGAATCTTTTGCATTAATGGTTTTCCATTTAATGTTTTAGCATTCTGTATGTTTACAAGTTTATTTGCATTCCTTAGAGATCTGTAGTTGAATCATTCTTGCCCCTTAGATTTATTGCATGTAATTGGTGCCCAAATTCTTTGAAGCTCTTCAAATGATAGTCTTAATGTTGTAAAGAAAGAAGTAGAAAAAAGAGGAGAGACATGTTTCTTTAATGTAGTTAGTTTCTGTTGATCTAGTCATGTCAGAGCTCTACTCGTTGGCATTTGGCACCTGACCATCAAATGGAAAATGAGAAATGAAGATGGAGAGAGAGTGGTGTATCTAATACTCTTCTTTTCAAAAGCGCCCGAGAGATGGTATAAAAGACGGTGATTTGTTGTACTTGCAAGCGACACTTGATGATGATAGTTATTTTGAAACTTTCTCTTGGTCGTTGTTATAATTGTTTGAGATATTCAACGAAGATTTTTTTTAACAGTCACGTTACCTAACAAAGATCACATTTTTCACAGCTTGCCTTGACCATCCTATATATTGCTGGGGGTGTTTTTGTTGCTGGTTGGATTGGTAAGCTAAAATTGCTCAAGTTTTATTATTGTCCATTAAAAGTTTCTCGACATTTGTTTTAATTAATTTCTTTCTGATAGAGGTATCATGTTGGATTCTTACCGGAGAGCGGCAGACTGCGGTGATCAGATCAAGATATGTTCAAGTATTACTGAATCAAGATATGAGTTTTTTTGATACCTATGGGAACAATGGAGATATTGTAAGCCAAGTTTTGAGTGATGTGCTACTTATTCAATCTGCTCTTAGTGAAAAGGTATGTTCAGCCTTCTTTATCTTCTTTGCTTGACTTTGACAATGGCTTCTCACCTTATCTTAACTGTGCTACGACAGGTTGGGAATTATATTCATAACATGGCTACTTTTTTCAGTGGCCTTGTTATTGGATTTGTCAATTGCTGGCAAATTGCCCTTATAACTTTAGCAACTGGCCCTTTTATTGTCGCAGCTGGGGGAATATCAAATATATTTCTTCATAGACTTGCAGAGAACATTCAGGATGCATATGCTGAAGCAGCAAGTATAGCTGAACAGGTCTGGTTTTCTCCATTATTAATCTGATTCTCCCATTTGGGAACTTCATGAAACTCTTGCTCTCTATAGTGTAATTTAATATCTATGATGATTTATACTCAAATAATGTTACTATGTAGGTGAATGGCATTTTTTACATAATCTTCGGTGGATCAGTGCTAACAGTAGAAGCATTTCACAACCCCCCCGCCCCCCCCAAAAAAAAAATTATAAAAGAGAGAGAGAGAGAGATGGAAAGGAAAAACAGAAAAGAACTGAGAATTCCGTACTTCCCTTTTTAAAACTGTAGACAATAATAACAATCTGTTCCTGAAGGACTTGATGCCTTTATTCACTCGTTTTTTTTAATAAAGAATAAGGATCTTTTCAATACGAATATGCACTATGTTATGGAAATTTGGGAGGAATAAAAGTAATCACCAATAATCTTTTTTTTTTTGGTGAGGCAATCATCAATAATTCCCTTGAAGTCGAGTAGAGGAAGTGTGCTTCCTTCTCTTCAGCTCTGCTTACATTAAATGACGTTAATACCTGAGTATTTATAGGAGTTCTTCTAACATGTACTTAGACAGTTAGACTAGTACATGTGTCATAATTCAATTAGTTGACCTTTTTCCTTTCCGAGTTCATGTTTAAAATCTTACCTGCATTCATACATTAAATTCTTTACATTCTAGTTATCTTCTAGTACCCCCTTTAAACTTGATTTATCACTCCAAGAGATGCTGTGAAAGATGTTAAATATTTAGTGGAAATAACAACTTGGTGACCTCAATTTCCTTCCTGATTCTTTCTCTACCTAGTCCTTGTCCGCAGATTCTTTGATGCAAGCACACTTATCATCTTTTTCCTTTAAGAACACCAATGCTTGCAAAGCTTGTTCGATGATACTTGTTTCGTTTTCTTCAGGATTTCCTCATCTGCTTGCAAAAACCCTGTAAGTTCTATTATGGTCTGTTGGAATCAATATCCATGGACTTTTTAGTAGCAACAATAACATAACTAAATCTTGAAGTCAGAGATTGTGGGTGTTCTGCAATGAACCCCTTCATTTGAGTCATCTCCATATATTCTCTTCATCATCATCCTTATCTGTTCTTGAACTGTACAGAAGGAAACCTTCTCAAATATCTTTGTCATCAATTCTTGCTAGACGCAAGTGGGGATTTTCTTATCAATCATTCTCATGGGCCATGGCATTGACATCATCTGATACCTCTACTGAAGATCCATCATTGTAGAGCTACTCCATAAGCATGTATTTTGTCATGGTTGAACCTCTTGTCGGGTCCTTACCATCAAAATAATCCTTCAAAGTTAAAACTTATGAAATCTTGTAGTTGTATTAGTCTGGTGCTTCTCTAGCTCAGCATCCTCATACCTATAATATTAGCTTATTTGGTGCACATTCATTTCAATTTGAGGTTTCAGTTTTCAGTTCTAATTTTTTATTTTTATATTCCCACTTATCTCTCAAGAGAATTGACTCTGATGCCAAATGTTGAGAAATTTGAGGAGCACATTCAAGTTACTGACTTTCTCTAGAAAACAAGTGGGAGAAAAGCAGTCTTCCTTACTTGTCTCAGTTCGTCTAGTATATTTTTTTAAACCTTTATAAAAAAAATAAGGTATCAGGATATTTTCTAACATTTACCTAGTCTAATACATGTATCAGACCATAATGCTAGAATTTTCCCATCCCAAATACATGTATAATATCCTACAGATATACTTGCATTAATTCCGTAAACGTAAAAAAGGGGGCAGCTCAGTGCACAAAGTGATTCCGTAATACATGAATTGAATTTATTCATGTACAAGATGAATTGTCAAGAATTTCATTAGCAGTAGGCTCACTGCTCACACATCAGTAGAGAGTCTTCCTGTGGGAAGTAATTAAAAGATGGTTTTCAATTAAGTTTCTGTTATCTCCCTATGTCTATCATCTTCAAAAAAAAGCAAAGCCATGATTCTGTCTTTGATAAAAAATTTATTCTTCAACCATGATATGCCTTCATAGACGAAGCTGAAAATATAGATAAATTGAGTTTTTTTTTTAATGACAAGGGAAACCCGCAGCCGCTACCCTTTGGGTGCGCACAGGGTAAAACCCCGCTCCTATGCAATAGCTCGCAAACCACATAGGAGAGGTAACCCGCACTAGGCAAGCCTTGTGCGACGAGCTCGACCCAGAAGGCGAACCCCTTGCTTTCGCTGGCAAGGGGTTTCGAACTTGAGACCTCCAACGTGGAAGTCCCAAGCTCAAACCACTGGGCCACCCCGAAGGGTAGATAAATTGAGTTTCGCTGCCAGATAATGTACTTATACATGATAAACATAACATATTTCTCGCTGTTCAAGGAATGATGATGTATTGGTCTCTGTATGGATCAGCTAGAGTTAAAGTTATTTGGATTTGAATTTAAATGCCTATTGAGAGTTTCCTTCAACTTACCTTTCATATGATGCAGGCAGTTTCTTATATTAGGACATTGTATGCATTCACAAATGAAACTTTGGCCAAGTATTCATATGCTACCTCGCTACAAGCTACACTAAGGTATGGTATATTAATAAGTCTTGTGCAAGGACTTGGACTTGGCTTCACGTACGGGCTTGCAATTTGTTCCTGTGCCTTGCAACTGTGGGTTGGAAGATTCCTGGTCACACATGGGAAAGCTCATGGCGGTGAAGTTGTTACAGCTCTTTTTGCTGTAATTCTAAGTGGCCTGTGAGTATCTCTTTCACACGTCTTACTCTCCTCCTTCACATATCGTACTAAAGTAATGCAATCCACCAATTTCTTCATTGTTACAGTGGGCTGAATCAAGCAGCAACAAACTTTTACTCTTTTGAACAAGGGAGAATTGCAGCTTATAGGCTTTTTGAGATGATAAGTCGTTCGTCCTCCGTTGCTAATAATGAAGGAACCACCCTTCCTTCTGTGCAAGGAAACATTGAATTCCGAAATGTTTATTTCAGCTACCTCTCTCGCCCTGAAATTCCTATCTTGAGTGGATTTTATCTCACTGTACCTGCTAAAAAGGCTGTAGCCCTCGTTGGAAGAAATGGTTCCGGCAAAAGTAGTATTATACCACTTATGGAGCGGTTTTATGATCCTACATTAGGTAATATTACCATTTAAGTTCTCTTCCGAGAGTTGCATATTCCTTCAACAAGCTAAAAATATGATATTCTCTACTGATATATTACTTGCAGGGGAAGTCCTTTTAGATGGGGAAAACATTAAAAACCTGAAGCTGGAATGGCTGAGAAGCCGAATTGGCTTAGTCACCCAGGAACCTGCCTTGCTAAGTCTGAGCATCAGAGATAACATTGCTTATGGACGAGATGCTTCTTCAGATCAAATTGAAGAAGCTGCTAAAATAGCACATGCCCATACGTTTATTAGCTCACTGGAGGGAGGATATGAGACTCAGGTATCTTGCAGTTGTCACAGTTCTTTCATATGTTCAACTGTTTCGCCTTTTCTGATGCTTAACTTTTCCTACTTACTATTTCTTGTAGGTGGGGAGGACTGGTCTAACTTTGACCGAAGAGCAAAAAATTAAACTTTCTGTTGCTAGGGCTGTTCTTTCGAGTCCTTCTATCCTTCTTCTTGATGAAGTTACTGGTGGACTTGATTTTGAAGCTGAGAGATCTGTTCAGGGCGCGCTGGATCTCCTCATGTTGGGAAGATCAACTATAATAATAGCAAGGCGACTTAGTCTTATCCGAAATGCTGATTACATTGCCGTGATGGAGGAAGGTCAATTAGTTGAAATGGGCACACATGATGAACTGATAGCACTGGATGGCCTCTATGCCGAGCTTCTTAAATGTGAAGAAGCAGCAAAACTCCCTCGCAGGTGCAGTACATGACTCGACTGAGCACTTGATGATTATTGTGTTATAAGTGTTCACTATAGCTTTGCGTTACAAGTTACTTGGTGATAAACAAGTCCCTGTTTTCCCGAAAATTATCCTTGTAGTTTGTTTTCCGGTTTTAGATTAATTACTGATACTTAGTTACATGCCTTCGCTCACATCATTCAGGATGCCAATGAGAAACCACAAGGGGACTGCGGTGTTTCAAGTTGAAAAAGATTCTTCAGCTAGTCATAGCTTCCAAGAACCTTCTTCTCCAAAGATGATGAAATCACCATCTCTTCAAAGGGTTTCTGGTGCCCATGCATTTTGGGCAGCAGATGTTACATTTAGTTCTCAAGAATCTCCCCACAACCGTAGCCCGCCACCGGAGCAAATGGTTGAGAATGGTATGCCCTTGGATTCATCTGATAAAGAACCATCAATAAGAAGGCAGGATAGCTTTGAGATGAGACTGCCAGAACTTCCTAAGATTGACGTTCAATCTGCAAATCGGAAGTTGTCCAACAATTCCGATCCCGAATCACCTGTCTCACCACTATTGACATCTGATCCCAAAAATGAGCGTTCTCACTCACAAACTTTTAGTCGTCCTAACAGTGAGTTTGATGACTTCCCTAATACATCCGAAGAAACAAAGGATACAGAGAATCGAGAACCACCATCCTTCTGGAGACTTGTTGAGCTTAGCCTTGCAGAGTGGCTTTATGCTCTACTAGGGAGCACGGGCGCTGCAATATTTGGTTCCCTTAATCCCCTCTTGGCCTATGTCATTGCATTGATTGTAACAGCATATTACACAACAGATGATAAACATCACTTACAGCGAGATGTTGACAGGTGGTGCCTCATCATAGCCTGTATGGGTGTGGTGACTGTATTTGCCAATTTTCTGCAGCACTTCTATTTTGGTATAATGGGAGAGAAAATGACTGAGCGAGTTCGGAGGATGATGTTTTCTGGTAATGACTAATTTCAATTAGTAACTGTTCCCTTCATAGTTTGTTTTGTTTTACATTTGTACTTGTGTAAATATATGCACTTATAATGATCATAATTAGTTTTCTCATGAATACTGATGCTTTTTGTCTGATGTTGTCGTTCTTCAACAGCAATGCTTCGCAATGAAGTCGGGTGGTTTGATGAGGAGGAGAATAGTGCTGATAATCTATCTATGCGCTTGGCAAATGATGCTACATTTGTGCGTGCTGCTTTCAGTAATCGCCTGTCCATATTCATACAAGATACTTCAGCTGTTATCGTGGCTATTCTTATTGGGATGCTACTTCAATGGCGGTTGGCACTCGTGGCATTAGCCACTCTTCCTGTTCTTACCGTGTCTGCTGTTGCGCAGGTTTGTTTTATCTGTACAATGTCACAAATTAGTCACTTATTCATACACAGAATAAAAGTGTATTTCATATTTTTATCGCAAGCTTATCTTAAAACATCCTGAGGTGACTTTCCTTGAAGAAACCAGATTGTCTTTTTGTCGTCTTCTCTCCTACTCCCATAAAACAATAAAATTGGTTTTGTAGAGTTTTTGTCCTGCAAAAGACTTGTTAAAAAGTTAAAGAGAGTAGTTTATTGCAATCAGTTTTTCAAATTAACATCTCTTCGAAACCTGTCAATATTTTTAGTTCTTTCTACCAGGCACTCACTTGGATCTGAACTTAATTTGCAGAAATTGTGGCTTGCTGGCTTGTCAAAGGGTATTCAGGAGATGCATAGGAAGGCATCTTTGGTCCTTGAGGATGCTGTTAGAAATATCTATACAGTTGTAGCATTCTGTGCTGGTGATAAGGTAATGGAGCTCTACAGGTCGCAACTGCAGAAGATATTTACGAAGAGCTTCCTCCATGGTGTGGCAATTGGTTTTGCATTTGGCTTTTCACAGTTTCTTCTTTTTGGTTGCAATGCTCTTCTCCTTTGGTATACTGCTCTCATGGTAAAGAATAAGCACGTGAATCTAACTACAGCGCTCAAGGAGTTTATGGTGTTCTCATTTGCATCTTTTGCACTTGTTGAGCCTTTTGGGTTGGCTCCATATATTCTCAAAAGAAGAAAATCTCTGACCTCAGTATTCGAAATAATTGACCGAGCACCAAAGATTGATCCAGATGACAACTCCGCCTTAAAACCGCCAAATGTCTATGGAAGTATTGAGTTGAAAAACATTGATTTCTCATATCCATCTCGACCAGAAGTCCTGGTACTGAGTAATTTCACTCTAAAAGTCAACGGAGGGCAGACTGTAGCTGTGGTGGGTGTTTCCGGCTCCGGAAAGAGCACAATTATATCTTTGATAGAGAGGTTTTATGACCCTGTTGCTGGTCAGGTTTTACTTGATGGCCGTGATTTAAAGTCATACAATTTACGATGGTTGAGGAACCATTTAGGACTTGTTCAGCAGGAACCAATTATCTTTTCAACCACCATTAGGGAAAACATAATCTATGCAAGGCACAATGCTAGTGAAGCTGAGATGAAAGAAGCCGCTAGAATAGCAAATGCTCATCATTTCATCAGCAGTTTGCCTCATGGTTACGACACACATGTTGGGATGAGGGGGGTAGATCTGACTCCTGGGCAGAAGCAAAGAATTGCAATAGCTCGTGTTGTTCTGAAGAATGCACCTATTCTGTTATTGGATGAAGCAAGCTCCTCCATTGAATCTGAGTCGAGCCGAGTGATACAGGAGGCTCTTGATACTCTAATCATGGGGAACAAGACAACTATTTTAATTGCCCACCGAGCTGCCATGATGAGGCATGTTGACAACATAGTTGTACTTAATGGAGGGAGGATTGTTGAGGAAGGTACCCACGATACACTGATGTCAAAAAATGGTTTGTATGTCCGCCTGATGCAACCTCACTTTGGGAAGGGATTGCGTCAACATAGACTTGTTTAAAAACGGAAGCAATGCAACTGAAGGTACATCTCATTTACAGTAACGTCCAAATCCTTACTGTAAAATCCCAGCTTCAAACTGGACAGATCAAAGCAAAGACAGAATGATGAGGATTTCTAACACTTTGTTTGCTGTTGATTATCACGTTTGGGCAGTGAAACTTCGTATGTAATTAGACTGATGGCGTTGTTGTTCAAATTGATATCGAGGATGATAGGATGTCAGGACTAGAACCCTATTCTTTTGGAGGCAGGCCGGTTGTGTAGATCAGGTTTATGCTCCGTCTCCTGATGGTATATTGATTTGTTAATTATAGAGTGGAATGAGTAGCCATAGCTTTGATCAGGTCTGTATTCTTTCTTCCTTTCGGGTTGTGTCTCTGTGTGTGTTGTAGTCAAGTCAAGTGATGTTCATTTTTTTCGTGACGAAAAATCCCCCTCTCCACTTTTCTGCTGTATATTTTTCTTATATGGAAGCCATAAGAGATGATTTCACCATCATTTTCTGCCTGTATAAATGTGTCACAAATTTGGTCTTTTGGAGTACACTTAAGTTTTGGTATGTGAAGATGCATAATGTTGTATAACAATGTTAGAATGAGGAAAATTAGTAAAAGTTAAGAGTACTAATTTTTACCAAAAAATGTATATGTCATCTCACATATCATCTGTGCTTGCTACTCAGTTATAACAATTTTGCATCTTATAAAGCTAGATGAATAGATTGTTTTAAGAAAAATTTAGGCCTCGGTTCGATTTCGATTTCGATTTTCACTATAAATAAGACGAGATCGATAAAGTATCGGTATAACAATTTTTGGTTAGAACAATTGACTCTCAATTAATTCTATATGGTATTGCAACAATTTCTCAAAATGAAAAACTTTAATCTTATACCACCAAGAAAAAAGAAAATAAATCTTACCAAAATAAAAGCACGTGGTAGAGATTGAAAAAAGAAATAATGTCAATTTTACGATAGATCTAGAATACGAGAGGTATTGACTACCAATTTTTTCATAGATTTAGAATATAAAATATATATATATATATATATATATAAAAGAATAATTTTACAGTATTTCTTTTACGAATATCGATATAACTCAAATCGAAAAATATTGCTCCATTTTGAAGTATTTCAAATGTAGTCCTCCCTTCGACAAAATCTCTATTGCTAAAATCTATCACTTGAAAAGCAAAGCCAAAAAAGGAAGAAGAAATAATTAGAAAACAAACTATACAAGAAATTCAGTTGGGACTAAAATCAAATCAAAAACAAAAAAATTAAATAAAAAAAAGCATCTTACTCACAACATAAAAACTAGTTTTGGGAGAGGAAGCAAGAAAAATACATTTAAAAAATATAAGAAAAACTAAAATTTGATGAATGAGAGAAAGAGAAAGCTCAACAGGTTTTATATTAGCAGGATGAGTGATCCTATATAATATGGTCTATAAAAAATAATATTGTACGCTTGTCTAGATATGCCATATAATTCAAAAAAAGATGCTCTTAGCTGATAGTTTGCTGGACATCAAAGACCGGTTAAAATAGGTAAAAAAATAAAAAGAAATTTGATGATTTTTCTTTTTCTTTCCTTTGTTACTAAATTTAAAGTCAAAGATTAATAAATAGAAAAATATTTATATCTAAAAGTTCTCCTCTTTATATGAAATTAACAAAAAACAATAATTTTCTCTATGAGTAATCTTAAGTCCAAGTTCTTGGAGGTTCACAAAAAATCGGAAGCTGAGATTCTAAAGGATTTGGATTTCAAATTCTGATAATCATGATTGTAAAAGGGGTGAAACGGTAAGTTCTATAACTTACCTGTTTGATCCTTCACGATCATTATTTGTAAACTCAAAATTTAAATTATTTAGAAGCTCGATTTTTAATATTTGTAGATCTCCAAGAATTTCGGCTTCAAAGAGCTAATTTTTTTGCAGAAAAAAATTATTGTTTTATTTAATTTTATAGAAAGGGCAGAATTTTTGGATTTTGGGGATACAATTAAGAATATGTGAAGGAATTATGGCTGATACACCCAAGAATAATAATTAATTTCAACTTGAGAAATGCTAATTTTTTTCCCTAATGGTATAATGAAGACAAATTTGAGCAATTTTATAGAAATATTGACGGAGTTTGCTCGAAATGCTAACACTATGTTTGGATCATTGTTACCCATTGCATTGTATCGTTACTATTCCTACAATGTTTGTTTTGATTGTTACTTAAAATGTATTGTACTTTATTGTTAAATTTCATTGTTACGTAACAATGAAAACCACCATTTCATGGAACAACCAATTTGGTATGTTCCCATTGGTACTTAATTTCTCTTTTCAATTATATCTTTACATAATATTTTAAAATACTATTTTACCCTTTACCTTAATTATTTAAATCTAGTCGAACTTATTATCATAGAATAATTAAGAATATTAAGTAAATTTGTAAATTACAATACAGTACGATACAATCTAACCAAACAATCAAAATGTTATTAAATAACAACAAACTATATAATCTAACCAAACATTGCACCTACTATACAATACAGTACAATAGAATACAATACATTATGAAACAATGTGTAACAATGATTTAAACAAAGTGTAAAGGCTCCAAAAATTGAGGGACCTCATTTTATTTTTTTAGCAATTATAGGTTATAGAAATATTTTGAAATGAAAAATTGAGTACTATTCGTGAAAAAAAACAAAATTTTCATATAAAAGCACACCGTAGAGAGTGAAAAAGAAATAATCAAAGCAAGAAAGATTGATTGGCAATTTTACCACAGATCTAGAAAACGAGAGATATTGACTATTAATTTTTTTTATCATAGATCTAGAACACGAGAGACACAAAAAGAATCGTCTCATCGTATTTAATTATTTCTTTTTACAAATATTGATATAACTCAAATTGAAAAATATTACCATTTTGAAGTGTTTCAATTCGATTCGCTAGCTGTTTTAAAATGTAGTAATAAAATCTACCCATATATGGTCATTTTATTCTAAATTATTATATCCCCATAATTATGAAAATTTAAAATTTTATTTATTAACAATTTAAAAAATATTTAATGTAATCAAATATATGTTGAGATTTCAGAAGGTTTCATCATTATTAAAGAATACCCCTTGAATTGATTTTCAATAGGTTATTAATTATTATAAAATCTGAAAAGTAAACAAACACAATTCTAACCATCAAGTCTTGAGGCTTTAAATTAATCTTATCTTAATAGCATAATAATATTTCAGAATAATTGACTCTCGTTTTAACCTCGTAGAAGAAGAGTGATTGCTTTCGAAAGATCTTCGGCTCTGATATCACAGTTCTAGATACAAAGAAGAAAATATAACGAGTCACAACGAAACAACAAAAAGTCTACTCGACGGAAGCAACAATTACAATAAAATAGTATAATAATCGAGACACGATATATAATCTACAAGGATAGAAAATTGAAAATAATAGTGATGAATATTAAAAAACAACTTAAATAAGTACAATGACAAATACGAACCACCCTAATCAAGGCAATACTATTCTACCTACTAACCTTCTAAGACGTGTCCTCCACACCTTACTATCTAAAGTCAGGTCTTTTGTAATATGAAATTGAGTCATAGTCTTTTGTAATATGATAACATAATGCATTTCTATATTTTTCTATTGACTTTTTTTTCCGATTGTTGGATAAATGGGAAATCGAATAGATCAAACTAAATAAATCAAAATAAAAAAATGTTTAAAATTGAGTTGAATCAAATTGGATTTATTTTTGTATTAACCTAAGAACTTCAAAATGGTGACCAAAAACACACTAATCTTTCCCTTATCAAATGTGGGATTTGTTCCATAGTTGAGAATTGTTTCTTAAATCCAAATAATCATTTAAAAAATTTGTTATTATTCCTAATCATTTCAATATATTTAAAGAAAACTTTAACACGGTCAAAAGTCTCATATTAGTCTTAACCTAATCTTTTAAAACAATGTGTTGGCAAATAATCTTACATCCTAGACTTGTTCAATAATTTAATGGGATTGATGATAATATTTTATTCGAGATTTACTAGAAGAATTTATAATGAGATAATGTAATTTACAAATAAGCTAACTAGCTATGAATGAAAAGGTTCAAGTATATCCCTATATTGTCAGAAAATATTAAAATATATCTTTCGTTATATTTTTGGATCAAATATATTATTCACATTACATTTTCAATTCAAATATACCCCTTTATAATATTTTGAAATAAATTTCTATTATTTTAATCGAGAATACATGTTAAGCTTAGAATCAAATCATTAAATTTCATATATTTCTTTTTAAGAAACAATCTACGATTTAACCCAGACAAATTATGGCATTGAACAAAACTTGCTAAAATTGAGCTTTGTATAATAATTCCATTCTATCTTATGATTACAGATCCTTCACTTCATGAAACATTAAACTAAAAAAGTCCACTATTTGTGATATAAACAAATTTGTTCCTAAATATAATACTAGTAAAAAAGTATATTTGAATCAAAAAATATAACAAAGAGTATATTTAAACTAGGAAAAATGCATAAGTACCTCTCCAATCTATGCCCGAAATTTCAGAGACACATTTATACTATACTAAGGTCCTATTATCCCCTGAACTTATTTTATAAATAATTTTCTACCCTTTTCGGTATTACGTGACACTAGCTTGGAAAAAATGTCAACACGTGCTGGGCTCACAAGATACTGTCATATAGGTCTAAAGGGTAGAAAATTATCTATAAAATAAGTTCAGGGGTAATAGACCTTAGTACAGTATAAGTGTCTCTGAGATTTCAAGCATAGATTTTGGGGGGGGGGGGAGGTTGTGCATTTTAACAGAAGTCAAAGAGCAAAAAACTACGAGACTAGTTCTAATGTACTGGAATGCAAGGAGACAACCACACTCGAATATTTAATATCAACCCTTATCCTCGATCTTCATAACCTCCTATCTAATTTATGTCCTCGGTAAGAAATGTTCTATCTAATAACCTTACTCCAATACTTCTTTGGGTGAGCCTCTAATGCCGTCACTGCCAACCTCTCACACTTCCTTACTAGGGCATCACTATGAGTTTGAGTTTGTTAAAACCTGGTTTACAAGTATTATACATATATACATACATCAGCAAATTAAATGATTGTTGATTTTATTATAAGACTAATTTTTCGGAACGTGTGTTGCACGTTTGTTCTTTATTATTATTAATTTTCTAGAAAACTAAAAAGTTGAGTTATAAAATAGAAAATACTGAAATTAACAATCGTAGTTTTACCATTTATATTTTATTCATTAAATAATAAAAAATATATTATAAAGAAGAACATTAAATAGATGATACTCTAGCATTTTTTGTTCTCTTTTCTTCTCATGTTGAAATTTAATTGTGCAATTACCTTCCTATGATAACCTCAATCTTTGTAAAATTGGTTCTTAAAAAGCAATTTCAAATTTTAATGATGTTAAAAAAACTTAAATTTAGCATGAATCGAACCTTCAACTTTAGGCTTTAAAACTTCTAACTCAATCTTTAACACTTAGTCAAGGGCTCTAATTATGTCAAAGTGTGTGCAAACCTGCGTATATATTAACAATTTCATTAATTTGACCTATATTCACGGTATAATTTCGACGAAGGGTGTTCACTTGCACAACCATCACTGGCAGTAGCTCCACCACTGCATGAATACCTCTCTTTAGTGGCGACTTTTATTTGATTTAGTAGCGATTTTTGTTGTCACTAGAAATAAAGTTTTATGACGACTTTTATTTGACTTAGTGGCGGTTTTAGTTGCCACAAAAAACTATCTTTAGTGTCGGCCTTTATTAGTTTTAGTGGCTATTTTCAAAATGCTACTAAAACTGATCTTTAGCGACAACTTTATTTGATTTAGTGACAATTTTAATTATCACTACTTACCTAAAGCAGCGACAATTATTTGTTTTACTTTAAAATAACCTATTTCTCCATAATGAAGTACTATGGCAATGATACATAATTCAATTATTGAGGGTGAAAGGGTAAGTTCTGTAACATACCTGTTCGATCCATTCACGACCATTATCACTAAACTCGATATTTGGATCATTAAAAAGCTCACTAAACTCACAATTTTAGCAATAATAGGGTATAGAAATATTGTAAAATTAAAAATTGAGTACCATTGGTGTAAAAAATAAAATTTTCATATAAGAGGAAAGAATTACTAAAACAAGTATGACATATTTGTAGTGATATATCTTAAGAAAATTAAATTGACTATAAAATTAATTGAAAAAGAAGTATTTAGAGAAGTTCTAATATAAAAAAAAAGTTAATTGCAATTTTGTATCTAACAAAGTTAGAAAAATAGATTGTTTTAAGAAAAAAAAATAGGTCTTCATTCGATCTTGACTTTCGCTAATAATGTGTTTGAGTCATCCTTGCTATTTGGTGAATAAATAAGTCAAAATCATATATATATATATATATATATATATATATGCATGAATCACAACAATTCCTCAAGATGAAAAACATTAATGTCATACCACTAAGAAAAATAAAACTTAATATAGAAATAGTAAAGCACGTGGTAGAGATTGAAAAAAGAAACAATCAAAGCAAGAAATATTAACTGTCAGTTTTACCGTATATCTAGAATACACGAGACTTAAAAAAAATAGTCTTAAAATTTTAATTTTTTTATTTTTTATTTACAAATATTGATATAATTCAAGTCGAAAATTTTATCATTTTGAAGTATTTCAGAGTAGTCCTCCGTTTACTAAGATCTATAATGCTAAAATCTTTCACTTGAAAAGCGAAAAGCCAAGAAATAATTAGAAAACAAATTATACAAGAAATTTAGTTTAGACTTAATCAAAGCCATTAGTTTGTTCTGGCTAAATAAGAAAAGAAATAAAAAATTGATTTTTTTTTCTTTTTCTTTCCTTTGTTACTAAATTTAAATTCAAAGATTAGTAAATAGAAAAATATTCATATATATCCTTATTTTGTCCAAAGTTACTTGAACACACTGATTTAAGAATTTAAATTCAATTCACTAATAGTTTGAAGATGTAATAATAATAAAAAAACTATCCATGCATGGTCATTTTATTCTAAATTACTATATCCCCAAAATCTAAAAATTCTCCTCTTTGTATGAAATTAACAAAAAATAATAATTTTCTCTACGAGTAATCATAAACCCAAGCTCTTGGAGGTTCACAAAAAACCGAAAGTTGAGATTCTAAAGGATTTGAATTTCAAGTTCTGATAATCATGATTGTAAAAGGGGTGAAATACTAAGTTTTATAACTTAACCGTTCGATCCTTCACGACCATTATCAGTAAACTTAAAATCTAAATCATTTAGAAGCTCAATTTTTAATATTTGTAGATTTCCAAGAATTTCGACTTCAAAAAGCTCATTTTTTTCGCAGAAAAAAATTATTGTTTTATTTAATTCTATAGAAAGAAGAGAATTTTTGGATTTTGGGGATACAACTAAGAATATGTGAAAGGAATTATGGCTGATACACCCAAGAATAATTAATTTCAACTAGAGGAATGTTAATTTTTTATTTTTTTTAGCAAAAGTAGGTTATAGAAATATTTTGAAATGAAAAATTGAATACTATTCGTGAAAAAAATAATGAAATTTTCATATAAGAGGAAAGAATTACTAAAACTAGTATGACATATATGCAGAGTATTATATCTCAAGAAAATTAAATGAATTGACTATAATATTAGTTGAAAAAGAAATATTAGAAATAGTCTAATATAAGCAATTAATAGCAATTTTGCATATTATAAAACTATAAGAATAGATTATTTTTAGAAAATTTTAGATCTTCATTCGATTTTGACTTTTCCTAATAATATGTTTGAGTCACCCTTACTAATTGATTGAATAAATAAGATGAGAGTGAAAAAGAAACAATCAAAGCAAGAAATATTGACCGTCAATTTTACCATATATCTAGAACAGGAGAGATATTGATTATCAATTTTACCATAGATCTAAAACGCGAGAGACATTTAAAGAATAATCTTAGAATATTTAATTATTATTTTTTTACAAATATTTATAAAACTCAAATAGAAAATCTTACCATTTTGAAGTATTTCAAATGTAGTCCTCCGCTTGCTAAAATGACTAATGTTGAAATGTCTCACTTGAAAAGCAAAGCCAAAAATGAAGAAGAAATAATTAGAAAACAAACTTTATAAGAAATTCAGTTTAGACTCAATTAAAATTGAAAAAAGGTATTTTACTCACAACATGAAAACTATTTAAGGAGAGAAAACCAAAAAGCATATAAAAAATAAGAAAACCTTAATTTGATGAACGAGAGAAAGAGAAAATTCAACAGATTTTATATTAGTAGGATGAGCGATCCTATACAATATAGAGCCTGTTTGGCTCAGCTTAAAAGCTGGTCAAACTGACTTAAAAGCTAATTTTTGACTTATTTAGTTGTTTGGCAATATTCAAAACAGCTTATTTTAAGTTAAAAAAACTTATTTTAAGCCAAAAGTTAAAAGCAGGGGTAGGGGTGCTTTTTTATTTTTAGCTTATAAGCTGTTTTAAGTTGACCACATTTTTATCTTTTTGTGCTTAATATTTTTATACAATCTCCAAATTACCCATATAACCCTAACATTTCTTTCTTCCATTTATCCCTTTTCACGTTTGACATAACAACTTCAGCACTTTTATCCAAACACATAACTGCTTATTTTTAAAATAAGTTTTAGCACTTTTAAAAGTACTTTTTTAAAGCTGCTTTTATTAAGCCCATCCAAACAGGATAGTCTATAGAAAATAATATTACACGCTTATTTAAATATTTTACGTGATTCAAATCTTAGCCGTTAGTTTGGTGGACATCAAAGACAGGCTAAAATAGAAAGAAATCTAAAAAGAAAATTTATTATTATTCTTGTTTTTCCTTTGTTACTAAATTTAAAGTCAAAGATTAGTTTTTAGAAAAATATTCATATATATACTTATTTTGTCTAGAAGTTACTTGAATACACTTATTTTAATAATTTAAATTCAATTCACTAATAGTTTGATGATGTATTATTTAAAAATAAAAACTATCCACGTGTGATCATTTTATTCTCAATTACTATATCCCCTTTATTTATTGATAATTTAATAGAATCAAATATATGTTTAGATATTTAAGAATGTTCATCATTATTAAAGGGGTTGCTTCTCATAAATTACAAGTGATATTGGTCACTTTTTAAACTAAATATGTACCATTGTTTGTTTCCTATAAACGAAAAGGAAGAAAAGTATTGCATTCCCAAAATCTAAAAATTCTCCTTTTTCTATGAATTAACAAAAACAATAATTTTCTCTATGAGTAATCTTAAGTCCAAGTTCTTGGAGATTCACAAAAAATCGAAAGTTGAGATTTTAAAGGATTTGGATTTCAAGTTCTGATAATTATGATCGTAAAAGGGGTGAAAGGATAAGTTCTATAACTTACCCGTTCAATCCTTCACAATATCAGTAATCTCAAAATCTAAATCATTTAAAAGCTCAGTTTTCAATATTTATAGATCTCCGAGAATTTCAGCTTCAAAGAGCTCATTTTTTACAGAAAAAATTATTGTTTTAAATTTTTGGATTTTGGGTTTGTTCGAAAGATCTTAGGCTCTAAAGTTTATGGGATTCCATATTTTAACAATAATATGTTATAGAAGTATTTTGAAATGAAAAATTGAGTACTATTCGTGGAAAAAAATAATTTTTATCATATAAGAGGAAAGAATTATTAAAATTAGTATGATATATATGCAGTATTATATCTCAAGAAAATTAAATGAATTGACTATAAAATTAAGTGAAAGAAGTATTAGAAATAGTCTAATATAAGAAAGTGATAGCAATTTTGCATATTATAAAACTAGAAAAATAGATTATTTTAAGACAACAATTCCTCATATCAAAATGAAAACATTAATCTTATATCACTATGAAAAAAGAAATTGATTTTTAATAAATAAAAGCATGTGGTAGAGAGTGAAAAAAGAAACAATCAAAGCAAAAAAGATTGACCGTTAATTTCACCATAGATCTAGAACTGGAGAGATTAACGGTCAATTTTACCCATAGATCTAGAACACGAGAGATTGACTGTTAATTTTACCGTAGATTTAGAACAGGAGATATTGACTGTCAATTTTACCATAAATTTAGAATAGAAGAGATAGACTGTCAACTTTACCATAGATCTAAAACAGGAGCGATAGACTGTCAATTTTACCATAGATTCAGAACACGACAGATCGACTGTCAATTTTACCATAGATCTAGAACAGAAGAGACATAAAAAGAATCGACTTACCAAATTTAAATATTTTTTTTTACAAATATTGATATAACTCAAATTGAAAAATCTTACCATTTTGAAGTGTTTCAAATGTACTCCGTTTGCTATAATTCTAATGCTAAAAGTTTCTCACTTGAAAACTAAGCCAAAAAAAGAAGAAATAATTAGAAAACAAACTATACAAGAAGTTCAATTCAGACTCAATCAAATCAGAAAAAAAAAAAAGAAAAAAAAATGTATCTTACCCACAATGAGTTACTTTCTCGATTCAACCAATATAAGAAAAATAAAATTTGACGAATGAGAGAAAGAGAAAGCACAAAAGAAAGATGATCTTAGCCGTTAGTTTGGTGAATATCTAAGACCGACTAAAATAAGAAAAATATTAAAATGAAGTTTGATTAATTTTCTTTTTCTTTCTTAAGTTACTAAATTTAAAGTCAAAGATTAATAAATTGAAAAATATCCATATATATAATTATTTTGTCCAAAGATACTTGATCACACTTATTTTATGAATTTTAATCCGATTTGCTAGTTGTTTTAAAATGTAGTAATAAAAACTATCCATATATGGTCATTTTATTCTAAATTATTATATCCCCATATTTATGAAAATTCAAATTTTATTTATTAACAATTTAAAAAATATTTAATATAATTAAATATATGTTGAAATTTCAGAAGGTTTCATCATTATTAAAGAAGACACGTGAAATTGACTTTCAAATGATATCATCGATAGGTTATTAATTATTGTAACGTCTGAAAAATGAACAGACAAAATTCTTAAAATATTGAGGCTTTGAATCTATTTTTCTTTATATATTTAATCTTATTTTAACAACATAATAATATTTCAGAATAACGACTCTCGTTTTAACCTTGTGGACGAAGAGAGATTGCTTCTAAAAGATCTTTTGACTCAAATGCAATAATTCTAAATATAAAGAAGAAAATATAGCGAGTCACAACAATGCAAAGTCTATCTGAAGGAAGCAATAACTACAGTAAAATATTGTAATAATCGAGACACAATACATAGTATACTAGGATAGAATATTGAAATTTAATAATGATGAATATCAAAACACGACTACAATAAGTACAATGGGTGACATGAACAACCTTATCAAGGCGATACTACACTACCTATTAACCTTTTACGCTAAAACGTATTTTTCACATCTTACTATCTAAAGTCAAGTCTTTTGTAATATGAAATTGAGTCATATTCTATTTTATTACTTCTACCCAATAATTCTTCCTCTTTAATACTGTCATTCATGACCATGATAAACATAATACATTTCTATTATTTTCTATTGATTTTTTTATTGTTAGATAAACTGGAAATTGAATAGATCAAACTAAATGATTCAAAATAAAAAAAATGAAAAATTGAGTTGTATCAAATTGGATTTGTTTTGTATTAACCTAAGAATTTTAAAATCCCTTCCCAAATGTGGGATTTGTTCCACAGTTGAAAATTGTTTCTCAAATCCAAAATAATCATTTAAAATATTTGTTTATATTCCTAGTCATTTTGATATATTTAATGGGATTGACGATAATATTTTATTCGAGATTTACAAGAAGAATCTATAATGAGATAATGTAATTTACAAATAAGCTAACAAGCTATGAATGAAAAGAGTCACATATATTCCTATATTGTCAGAAATTGTTCAAAATACCCTTCGTTATATTTTTGGATCGAATATACCATTCACATTATACTTTCAATCCAAATATATATCTCTTTACAATGTTAAATAAATTTTCTATTATTTTAATGGAGAACACAAGTCAAGCTTCGAACAAATTATGGCATAGAACAAAACTTGCTAAAATTGAGCTTTGTATCTAATATAAGTAAATTTGTTCCTAAATATAATAGTACAAAGTTATATATGACTCAAAAAATATAACGAAGAGTATATTTAAACTATTCATGATAGTACACAGGTATATTTGACCTTTTTTTCATTAACAGAAATTGAAGGGCAAAAAATTACGAGATTAGTTCCAATGCTTAGGGAATACAAGGAGACAACAATGCTCGAGTATTTAATAACCTTGAACCCTAATTCTCGATCTTCATAACCTCATTTCTAAGGTCATGTCTTCGCTAAGTCATGCCCTATCTAATAACCTTACTCCATTACTTCTTTGGCTGGCCTCTAATGCCCGCCACTGCCAACCTCTCACACTTCCTTACTAGGACATTTTTCTATTTCCTCTTCACCTGACCGAACCATCTTAATCTTGCTTCCAGCCATATCTTGTCAAAGATGGCGAACCATTTTATTACGATATTAGTTTTTGGGAACGTGCATTGCACGTTTGTTTTTTATTATTATTATTAATTTTCTATATCTTAAAAAGTTGAATTATAAAATAGAAAATGCTGAAATTAATTTATATTTTATTCACTAAAGGTAAGTAGATGATATACTCTAGCATTTTTATTATCCTTCATTTATAGTTTCTCACTCTCTTTTCTTCTCATGTTGAAATTTAATTGTGCAATTACCTTCAAGACTCACAAAAAACAAAGTCTTAACGGCGACTTTTACTTGACTTAGTGGCGGTCTTAGTTGCCACAAAAACCAATCTTTAGCGTAAACCTTTATCAATTTTAATGGTTGTCTTTAAATGCTACTAAAACTGATCTTTAACGGCGACTTTATCTGATTAGTGGCAGTTTTAATTACCACTACTTACCTTTAGCGGGGACTATTATTTGTTTTAGTGGCTGTTTAAGTTGCCACTAAAACATTTCTTTAGCAGTGACTTTTATATGATTTAGTGGCGGTTTTAGTTGTTACTAAAACTTACCTTTTGCAGCGAGAAATATTGGTTTTAGTGTCGGTTTAAGTTGCCTAAATTGATATTTAGCGGCGACTGTAATTTGTTATACTGGCGGGTTTAGTTGCTAGTAAAACATACCTTTAGCGGTCACCATTATTTATTTTAGTGACGGTTTTAAGTTGCTACTAAAACCGACCATTTAGCGGTGACTTTTATTTGATTTTGTGGCAGCTTTAGTTGCCACGAATGACCTTTAGCACCGACATGTATTTTATTTAGTGGCGGTTTTAGTTGCTACAAATACTTATCTTTCAAGGCGACTTTTATTTGTTTTAGTGGCGGTTTTTGTTGCTTCTAAAACTTACTTTTAGCGGCGATTGTTATTTGTTTTAGCGGCGGTTTAAGTTGTCCACTAAAATTGTCCTTTAGCGGCGACTGTTATTGATTTTAGTTGCCACTATAATTGTCCTTTAGTGGCGACTGTTATTGGTTTAAGTGGCAATTTAAGTTGTCACTACACTTGTCCTTTAGCAGCGACTGTTATTGGTTTTAGTTGTCCCTATTTCTTACCTTTAGCAGTGAGTTATTTGTTTTAGCTTCTCTGACTACCTATATTTAGGGCGATCATTATTTGTTTTAGTGGCGGTTTACACTAAAACAAAAATGACCTTTAGCGGCAATTGTATTTTTAGCCAAATCAAGTTAGTGAAATATATCTATCAGTTGTTTTAGTTTTATTGAGTTTGTTACATTGGTGCTTTCACTGAGTTCCATCTAGTAATGGTATCGTTGGCTCAACTTGCGGGTTGGGATCATTTGGTAGATAAATTGTTTATTCGTTTTCATAGCGGGAAAGCTCCTCACAGTCGATTCGCCTTTCTTTAGTAGGCTTGGTCCTGTTTCACCTGATCAATTCAGATTAGCATTTCCATTTGATCCTGGCTCTCGTTTACTTACCATGTTTCTTAGAGTTACAAGAAACTCTGTATTTTGTCTCGCTTCGGACAACTTAGATCATAATAACTTCATTATGTCAAGTGGGATTCTTTCATTTGGGTTGGTAAAGGACATGACCTATGTCTTCCTGGTTTCTTCTTGTCAAAATCGAGAGAATTGGGCAAGGCGGAGAAAATACAGGGGTTGCTTGAGGCATTTGCTGCATGATATTCGGAGCAGTTTCCCAATATTTTCGTCCACAAAGATGATGTGCTCTTGCTTGCTATGTTGGTGTTCATGTATTAAAGCCAACTTCGTTGTATCTTGTCTTTGATCCTGGTCCATATCTTGATGATGATATATTTCCCAATATTCTAGTCAACAGAGATGATGTGCTGGATGACATCTCTGTTGTTTTTGGAGTCGTAGAGATGAAGGATGTTTGGAGAACATGTATCAAAAGATCCCTTCTTGTTTCCAAAATTGCAGTATGCATATACTTCTGTATGCAATATTTCAAAGGGGCTCTATACAGCCTTTCGCCAAACAACGATTATGGCTGGGGCATGACTCTTCAACCTTATTCTTATTCCTCACCAGTAGTTAAATGGCGGGGTGAACACCTTTGTGGTCTTGAGTGGCAACATTTAGGTACTGATGCATCTGACACTTCAGCAGTTCCTTGGAGTTTCATTTAGCACATAATCACACGTTCATCGAGATTGTGCCTATATTTTTATACTTAACGGAAGGGTCTTGAGCATAAACCTTCAATGAATCTGATGTTACTATTTACCATCACCTACAGCGGAGAGCATCTCAGTACATGGTACGATGGAGGAAGCGAGTATATTGGCATAATCGAAAAACCATGTCAGAGTTGACATATTGCACATGATTATCAGAATAACATGGAAAAGCTTTTGATGTCTCACATTTTTTCAAGACCATATCATGGAAAGTTGATGCAGGCACCGGTTTTTTTGATTGCACACAACTGGAGAACTATGCCCCATTGTTTAGACACAAAAGTTTGTTGTTACTAATGCAAGTGTTTACGCTCGTTGCTATGATTATGCACGTCTCCTCAAGGTCCGTAGCAAATAAGAAGTTTTCTAATAGCTAACGGATGCCACAAAACTAGTTATTCTAATATGTCAGTGAAGCTTTAACAGATAATAAAATTACATATAGCAAGCAATCAATTCTGCCTGGGGCTGATGCGAGCTCGCAGTGGATTCTTCATAGTGAAGGTAAAATCTAACCTCTCCGTTAAATCAACGTCGTCTCCCTCCACAGTCTTCCACTCGAAACACCGAATCAAGTTAGCAACGAAGTATTCTAAATGAAACATAGCAAAGTCATAGCCCGGACATATTCTCCTCCCTACGCCGAATGGCATCATCTTGATCTCTCTGCTTCCTCTTATATCAAACGTCTCGTCATCCACCAAGAACCTCTCTGGTCTAAATTCCATCGGATCCTCCCACACGTTCGGGTCTAATCCCATCTCTCTCGCCATGAAATAGATTATTGCGTTCTTTGGTAACGCGTACCCATTCAATTCCATTTCCTCTGTTACTCTATGTGGTAACAGAAAATGCGATGGTGGATGAATCCTTAAACATTCCAGGATCACTGCTTTTAAATAGTACAATTTCATCGAATCCTCTGCTTTCACAATTTCTTCATACACCTTTTCCTGAATCGCAGGGTACTTAACCAAGTACGCCATTATCCACTGCAACGCGCTGGATGTTGTATCGCTAGCTGCCCCGAGGAACTCAACACAGAGCGTAACAATCTCTTCGTTAGTTACTCTCCTCTTCTCCTCTGGTAGTTCCAAATTCAGCAACGTATCGATGTAGGAAACCGTTTCCTCTTCCTCTTGACGAACTCCTGAGTTGAATCTTTCGATTTTGTACTTTATTCTACGTTCAATTAGGGGTGTGAATACGCTATCCACCTCTTTTCGTAGTGCAATGAGCTCCTTCCAACGGTTTCTGAAGATCAATTTCCCGACTCTAGGGAAAATGTCAAGTATTTTGAATCGTATCGTAGCTAAAAGTGCACGATGTTGTACATCCATAATTTGATTGATTTGAACATCGTCAAGCTTTTCACCGAAGCACATGAATGCAAGAAGACTAAAGATGGCGTGCTTTATATGATCAAGTAAAATCACTCCCGTTTTAGAGTCAGATTCATGATTTATCTTTTGAACAAGGATATTTAATGCCCAATCAACTCGAAATTTTGATTGGGACGTGGTACGTAACATTTCCGCCCTAAGGTTCCTACGTAGCACCCGCCACGTAGGTCCATACGAGGCGGTATTGATGGTTCGTTGATTGCTACTTAAAAGGAGACTGGTTGGTGATTCGAGTGGACGATCGGAGCATCGAGCACCGAGTTGGATTAGAGACTTGTAGGCTAAAGAGTGGCTACTAATAAAAATAGAAATAGTAGTACCTATTTTGAGGGTAATAATAGGACCATATTTAGGTATGAGTTTTTGTAATATAATTTCAATATCATATAAAGATTTATTTATCAATAATGGTAAATTTCCAATAAATGGAAATGAAAAAGGTCCTGGTGGGAGTTTTTTCTTAGTTTTGGAATTTGAGAAGAACAAAAATAAGAAATTAAACAGAAAGATGAGAGTAATAAGAAAAATGATGAACCAAGAATCCATTATTTGGGGTTATGTCACAAAAAAGAAAGAGTTAGTCTTAATTTATAGTCAGTTCTAAAAAGGAAAATATATTATAATGAAATGATATATAATTACGTAAATATTTATTATTTCTTTTAAAATTTAAATTTTTATTTTTTTTATCTTAAAAATTTTATCGAATCAAACTATATTATATAAAAATGTGAATGGAGGGAGTATGAGTTATGGGCAGGTTATTTTATTGAATTGTTTGCTTTGTTGTACAAAGGTTCACCACTTATTTTCTCTGCCAATAATAAATTCTGACTTAAATATTTGATTTTTCTGGCGGCACCAATTTCGAGCTATAACATTGTTTATTTAATAGGTGTATAAGTTTGATATTTGCACTGAAGCGTTGAAAAAATTAATTAAAATTTTTGATTATCCGTTAAGATTTACATTATATTTTTGAGGATTTTATTAAGGTAAAAGGGGCTAATATATTAATTCAACAGGTTTATAGGTTCAGTATTTGCATATAAAGCCTTGAAAGCTTTATATCAAGCATTTTCCGTGAGAATTCTATTAAGGTAAAAAGGATAAATATATCTTTTAACTGTGTGATTTAAAATTGTTAAGATATATCCAAAATAGTAGATTGAATTCCGTATAAAATACAAATCCTACATCAACAATCATATTATGTTTGCGTATGACATCAATTGTGAAGAATTCGAACAACTTTAAAACAAAACACAACAAAATTTTACTAGTTCATAGTAGTAACAAGCAAGTAGACTTGCCGCGTACAAATAAGTAAGACTTTACTATGAAACCGACAAATGTATAAATAAAAAGTTTGTCTTCATTAAGTAAAAATAAACAAGGCAGGAGTCTCATTTCATCTAAAAGGGAGAAGCACTTTTTACGTGAACTTTTTTCATACTCAAAACATGAACATGAGACATCAATATAGTTAAGGGTGCATTGAGGCCGAGACTAATTTAAAATTTAGAATTTATGAATTTTAAATTAGAAAAGAACTTATTGGATTTGAGTTAATTATTTAGTCATATCAATGAATTTTTTAACATAAATATATAATTTTAGGTAAAGTTATTAAGGTTTTCAATTTCTTTTTTTTGTTCACCTAATGGTTTGTTATGTTTCAATTGTTCTTTTGGTTTGTTTGTTATTTTAACATCTAATAGTTTGTTATGTTTCAATTGTTCTTTGGTTTGTTCAGGATAGTGTATAATCATTTCAATAAAGGTGTGCACAAGTGAATTATTACTGAGTCTTTTTATTTTTGTATTTTTTACTTAGCGTATTGAGTTCATATTTCGAATTGTATACTATAGGGTTTATTTAGATGGGACACTCATAACATGATTTTTTCCATATTTATGCCTCAAACTCAAGACTTTTGATTTATAAGGATGGAGAAGTCCAATTACTGTACCCTAACCCATGTTGGTATAATTACGAGTCGTGTTGCTTATATTCTTTAAAGATCGTATCGAATTGACTTTGATTATTTTTTTTAAAAAAAAATATCAAACCAAACTCTACGAACTTTATCGCAAAAAAAAAATATTTAAAAAAACAATCTTCCACATACCAAGTTACATTTATACCCTAGGGTGAACGATAACAAATTGGTTTTGAAAGCATTCACTAAGCAGAGTAAAATTTGAGAAACATTGCCCTTACGTAATATTAATCGAAGAACCGAATTAGTTTGTCTTTCGATTTTTGATATTTATGTTCATGTCTAACTAGATCTTTTAAGAATCTAATGAAAGCGACATCTTGATTAAATATCTCTCACTTAGGATGTCATTATAAGATAATTATTGTCAAAGCATAAATTGTTGGGTTTTGAAATGTGTAAATGAAATAGAATAGTTGCATTTCTATAGTAACTTCCTTCGAAATAAAACTTTGTGAAAATTTGATAACCATTGCCCATACGTCAAAATCTAAGAACTGAATTAGTTTGGCTTAATTCGATTTTTGATATTTATGTCCATGTCTAACTAGATCTTTTAAGAATCTAGTGAAAACGATATCTTGATTAAATATCTCATACTTAGGATGTCATTAATATAAGTTAATCATTGTTAAAGTATAAATTGTTATGGTTTTAAAAGGTGCGAATGAAAAATAAAGAGTTGCGACTTTATAGTTACTTCCTTCAAAACCAATCCTTATGAAAATTTGATAACCATTGCCCTTATGTCATAATCTACTAACCGAATTAGTTTAGCTTAATTCGATTTTTGATATTTATTTTAATGTCTAACTAGATCATCTTGATTAAATATCTCTCACTTAGGATGTCATTATAAGATAATTATTGTAAAAGCATAAACTGTTGGATTTTAAATGAAAAAGTATAGTTGCATCTTTATAGTAACTTCCTTCGAAATCAATCTTTGTGAAAATTTGATAATTATTGCCCGTATGTCAAAATCTATGAACCAAATTTAGTTTGGCTTAATTTGATTTTTGATACTTATGTCCCTGTCTAACTAGATCTTTTATGAATCTAGTGAAAACGACATCTTGATTAAATATGTCATACTTAGGATGTCATTAATATAAGTTAATCATTGTCAAAGCATAAAATGTTGGGTTTAAAAATGTGTGAATAGAAAACGAAGAGTTGCGTCTTTATAGTAACTTTCTTCAAAACCAATCTTTGTGAAAATTTGATAACCATTGCCCTTATGTCATAATCTACAAACCGAATTAGTTTGGCTTAATTCATTTTTGATATTTATGTTCATGTCTAACTAGATCGTGTAAGAATCTAATGAAACGACATCTTGATTAAATATCTCTCACTTAGGATATCATTAATATAAGATAATCATTGTCAAAGCATAAACTATTGGGTTTTACAAGGTGTGAATGAAAAATGTATAGTTGCATCTTTATAGTAACTTCCTTCGAAATCAATCTTTGTAAAAATTTGATAACCGTTACCCATATGTCAAAATCTAAGAACCGAAATATTTTGGCTTAATTCGATTTTTGGTATTGATGTCCATGTCTAACTAGATCTTTTAAGACTTTAGTGAAAACGATATCTTGATTAAATATCTCATACTTAAGATGTCATTAATATAATTAATCATTGTCAAAGCATAAACTATTGGGTTGTAAAAGGTGTGAATGTAAAATGTGTAGTTGTAACTTTATAGTAACTTCCTTCAAAACCAATCTTTGTGAAAAATTGATAACCATTGCCCTTATGTTATAATCTAAGAATCGAATTAGTTTGGCTTAATTCGATTTTTGATATTTATTGTTTTCTAAACTCAAAAAAATAAACAATAATATGCCTAATAAATTGTACAATACCTCGTGAAGATGGTAGTATTCTATATTGTTAGAAGAGAGTCTCAAAGCAATAGCAAGAGGTTTTGTGTTATCTATAGAGTATGAGTTGCGTAAGTTAAATCAGTAATATATATTTGTATCGCGATAGAATGCTTATATTTAAATATGAATTAAGAAATTTCAGCCTTCTAAAATTACTAAATTCCAATTTTATATTTATAATTTATAAATGTTGAATGAACATTTTAAAACAAAATATAAAATTTAAATTAAAGTTACTGAATTATATTCTACTTTAATCACACCTCACACAAAAAAAGAAGCCACATCAAACAAAAAAAAATATAAAAAATATATGTATGATACTCTCTCTATTAAACAAAATAGTTGTTCATTATTAAATAGACGCACCTCTTAAGAAATAATAAATAATAGAGTAATATTAATATTATGTATCGTTTGATCATATTAAATTTAATACTTTAGGAAATGTGTTAGATGATAAATAGTATTGAATGACAAGCATAGAATAGATACAAAAATTAAAGGGAGAAGGGTCAAATATGCCCCTAAACTATTCGAAAAGGTTTAGATATACCCCAGTTTAAAGTTTGGTCCATTTATACCCTCGCCATCCAACTTTTGGTCTACATACGCCCTTTTCGGCGTTAGTTGGCCAACTCGAAATATCCAACTCATTTTACTTTTATTTAAATGCCAAATGAATTTTCCACGTCATTTTTATGTATTATCACTTGAATTTATATTCAAGGGAAAAGGGTCAAATATGCCCCTAACCTATTCAAAAAGGTCTAGATATACCCCGTTTAAAGTTTGGTCAATTTATACCCTCGCCTTTCAACTTTTGATCTACATATGCCCTTATGGGTGTTAGTTGGTCAATTCGAAATATCCAACTCATTTTACTTTTCTTTAAATGTCAAATGGATTTTTCACATCATTTTTATATATTATTACTTGACATTTATATTAAAAGAGAAAGGGATCTTTTATGCCCCTAACTATCCGACCTAATTTTAAAACACATATACGACCCGTCTTTTAAATAATCTATACAACCCGACCCCTTTTTTCAAATACCCTATATGGGTCGGATTAGGGCATAATTGAACCATTTAAATGGCGAACACTATCGTGCTCTGATTGAAACCGCCGAGGAATCAATGGCACGACAACTGAAGGAAAAGGAAGTCGAGGTTTGAAAAGCGTTTTGGCGCAACACAGAGCTGGAGGCGCAAACCTGGCAGGCAAGGACTAGAGCGGAGGAATTCACCGCAACAACGTTACAGACACAACTGCAAGCTGCAACATGCGACGATGATGTAAATAATAGAATAATTCACACATATATGAGTCGGGTTAGGGGCATAATTGAACCATTTAAAAGACGGTCGTATATGTGTTTTAAAATTGGGTCGAATAGTTAGGGCATAAGTGACCCTTCTCTCTTTTAATATAAATGTCAAGTGATAATATATATATATATATATATATATATAAATGATGTGAAATCCCATTTGACATTTAAAGAAAAATAAAATGAGTTGGATATTTCGAGTTGACCAACTAACACCCATAAGGGCATATGTAGACCAAAAGTTGGACGCGAGGGTATAAATTAACCAAACTTTAAATGGGGGTATATCTAGACCTTTCGAATAGTTTAGGGGCATATTTGACCCTTTTCCCTTGAATATAAATTCAAGTGATAATACATAAAAATGACGTGGAAAATCTATTTGGCATTTAAATAAAACTAAAATGAGTTGGATATTCCGAGTTGGCCAACTAATGCCCAAAAGGGCATATGTAGACCAAAAGTTGGACGGCGAGGGTATAAATGGACCAAACTTTAAACGGAGGGTATATCTAAACCTTTTCGAATAGTTTAGGGGCATATTTGACCCTTTTCCCAAAATTAAATTATCACTTTATTTTCTAAACCGGACAAATATTATTGAATAACTACTTTTAGTATAGTGACAAAAATAGGTTTATCAATAATGTATAATCTGTGTGTTTTAGCTAGAAAAAATAAATAGTAAATCAATTCCGAGGACATATATATATATATATCCACTCTAGCTACATACACTCTCTTGAATAGGATTTTCGACAAAAATATTTAAAATTTGTAGAAATAGATAGCAGAATGAGATTTGACATCTACTATATAGACATATAAACTTATTTTAACTATGTATAAATAATATCATTTCCCGCCGAAAAGAGTTCAAATGAACCCCTTCATACAAAATAATTTTGTCCCTACTTTTATAAATAAAGAATACTTCGTACATTGTACTATATATATATATATATTTATTTATTTATTTATTTATTTTGATTTGTTTGGTATAAAATCCAGAAAATGTTTGTAGGAAAATCCAAAAGTTGTAACTTGTGAAATAGACTTTCTAAACCTAATTTCAGGGGAGTGGGTTTTGACTTATGGGAAAGGGAAACATTTGGAAGTTTCAAAATAGAAATTCAGTCTGTGTGGGTGGGTGTGAACTTTGGTCCGTGAGCTTTTTTTGGTCTTCTTTTTCACTCACTTCCTCATTGTCAAAGTATAAATTGTTAGATTTTAAAAGGTGTGAATGGAAAATGAAGAATTGCGACTTTATAGTTACTTTCTTCAAAACCAATCTTTATGAAAATTTGATAACCATTGCCCTTATGTCATAATCTACGAACCGAATTAGTTTGGCTTAATTCGATTTTTGATATTTATGTTCATGTCTAACTAGATCATCTTTATTAATTATCTCTCACTTAGGATGTCATTATAAAATAATCATTGTCAAAGCGTAAATTGTTGGGTTTTAAAATGTGTAACTGAAAAAGTATAGTTGAATCTTTATAGTAACTTCCTTCAAAATCAATCTTTGTGAAAATTTGATAACCATTGCCCTTATGTCATAATCTACAAACCGAATTAGTTTGGCTCAATTCATTTTTGATATTTATGTTCATGTCTAACTAGATCTTTTAAGAATCTAATGAAACGATATCTTGATTAAATATCTCTCAATTACGAAGTCATTAATATAAGATAATCATTGTCAAAACAGAAACTGTTGGATTTTACAAGGTGTGAATGAAAAATGTATAGTTGCATCTTTATAGTAACTTCCTTCGAAATCGATCTTTGTGAGAATTTGATAACCATTACCCATATGTCAAAATCTAAAACCGAATTATTTTGGCTTAATTCGATTTTTGATATTTATGTTCATGTCTAACTAGATCATCTTGATTAAATATCTCTCACTTAGGATGTCATTATATAAGATAATCATTGTCAAAGCATAAACTGTTGGGTTTTAAAATGTGTAAATGAAAAAGTATAGTTGTATCTTTATATTAACTTCCTTTTAAATCAATCTTTGTGAAAATTTGATAACCCTTGCCCGTACGTCAAAATCTAAGAACCAAATTAGTTTGGCTTAATTTGATTTTTGATGCTTATGTCCCTGTCTAACTAGATCTTTTAAGAATCTAGTGAAAACGACATTTTGATTAAATATGTCATACTTAGGATGTCATTAATATAAGTTAATCATTGTCAAAACATAAAATATTTGGTTTAAAAATGTGTGAATAGAAAATGAAGAGTTGCGTCTTTATAGTAACTTCCTTCAAAACCAATCTTTGTGAAAATTTGATAACCATTGCCTTTACGTCATAATCTACAAACCGAATTAGTTTGGCTTAATTCATTTTTGATATTTATGTTCATGTCTAACTAGATCTTTTAAGAATCTAATGAAACGCTTCTTGATTAAATATCTCTCACTTAGGATGTCATTAATATAAGATAATCATTGTCAAAGTATAAACTGTTGAATTTTACAAGGTGTAAATGAAAAAGTATAGTTGCATCTTTATAGTAACTTCCTTTTAAATCAATCATTGTGAAAATTTGATAACCATTGCCCGTACGTCAAAATCTAAGAACCAAATTAGTTTGGCTTTATTTGATTTTTGATACTTATGTCCCTGTCTAACTAGATCTTTTAAGAATCTAGTGAAAATGACATCTTGATTAAATATGTCATACTTAGGATGTCATTAATATAAGTTAATCATTGTCAAAGCATAAAATGTTGGGTTTAAAAATCTGTGAATAGAAAACGAAGAGTTGCGTCTTTATAGTAACTTCCTTCAAAATTAATCTTTGTGAAAATTTTATAACCAATGCCTTTATGTCATAATCTACAAACTGAATTAGTTTGGCTTAATTCATTTTCGATATTTATGTTCATGTCTAACTAGATCTTTTAATAATCTAATGAAACGACATCTTGATTAAATATCTCTCACTTAGGATGTCATTAATATAAGATAATCATTGTCAAAGTATAAACTCTTGAATTTTACAAGGTGTGAATGAAAAATGTATAGTTGCATCTTTATAGTAACTTCCTTCGAAATCAATCTTTGTAAAAATTTGATAACCATTACCCATATGTCAAAATCTAAGAACCAAATTATTTTGGCTCAATTCGATTTTTGGTATTTATGTCCTTGTCTAACTAGATCGTTTAAGACTCTAGTGAAAATGATATCTTGATTAAATATCTCATACTTAGTATGTCATTAATATAAATTAATCATTGTCAAAGCATAAACTATTGGATTTTAAAAAAATGCGAATGTAAAATGTATAGTTGTAAACTTTAAAGTAACTTCCTTCAAAACCAATCTTTGTGAAAAATTGATAACTATTACCCTTATGTTATAATCTAAGAACCGAATCAGTTTGGCTTAATTCAATTTTCGATATTTATTGTTTTCTAAACTCAAAAAAAATAAACAATAATATGCCTAATAAATTATACAATACCTCGTGAAGATGGATATTAGGTTATTAAAAAAATGTCACACGTAGTTTATAGTGGCCTTTGACTTCCCCTTATGTATAGTAGTATTCTATATTGTTAGAAGAGAGTCTCGAAGCAATAACAAGAGGTTTTGTGTTATCTATAGATTATGAGTTGCGTAGTTAAATCAGTAATATATATTTGCATCGCGATAGAATACTTATATTTAGATATGGATTAAGAAATTTCAGCCTTATAAAATTACTACATTCTAATTTTATATTTATAATTTATACATATTAAATGAATATTTCAAAACAAAATATAAAATTTAAATTAAAGTTACTGAATTATATTCTACTTAAATCATACCTCACCCACAAAAAAAGAAGCCACATCAAACAAAAAAAAAATATAAAAAATATATGTATGATACTCCCTCTATTAAACAATAGTTGTTCATTATTAAATTGACGCGCCTCTTAGAAAATAATAAATAATAGAGTAATATTAATATTATGTATCGTTTGACCATATTAAATTTAATGTTTTGAGAAATATGTTAGATGATAAATAGTATTTAATAACAAGCATAGAATAGATACCAAAATTAAATTATCACTTTATTAGTACGATGTACGAAGTATTCTGTATTCATAAAAGTTCAAATGAACCCCTTCATACAAAATAATTTTGCCCCTTTTCTTTTATAAATACAGAATACTTCGCACATCGTACTCTATATATATATATATATATATATATATATATATATATATATATATATATTTTGATTTGTTTGGTATAGAATCAAGAAAATGTCTGTAGGAAAATCCAAAAGTTATAACTTGTGAAATAGACTTTCTAAACCTAATTTCAGGGGAGTGGGTTTTGACTTATGGGAAAAGGAAACATTTGGAAGTTTCAAAAATACTCAGTCTGTGTGGGTAGGTGTGAACTTTGGTCCCTGAGCTTTTTTTGGTCTTCTTTTCACTCACTTCCTCAATGTATTTCCGGAACAATTGTTGGTGTTTGGCACTACACACATAAAATCTTGCTAAATCAATTACTTCGTCTTGTCGAGTCAAATTATGTCAGATGGATATAAAGAGAGCACGTAAATTAATAATGCAAAAATTATTTATGTTAACACTAGTAATGGAGTATAATTGTTTATGAATGATTAATATTTAAGGAAAATCTTATATATTAATTAGCTTTTGCGTTAATTCGATTATTATTATTGAAGAGTAATTTGACATCGGATGAAAATGAGTGAATTGTCTTCTTATATGGTCATGAACAATTGGCCTCTCATAAACTAGAATTGAATATCTTAAATGAGAATTCAACTAATAATTGTTATCTCAGAAAAATACACTTTAAAAAAAGTGATTTATTGATATAAATTACTTGTTAATTGAGTTACCATACTATAAATAAACACAAAGTGGTTAGTTTTTGGAGCCTAAACTTGAGATTCCACGTTGAATAAAAAAAAGATGGATGGTTTTCAATTTATTTGACCTATTATAAAGTTGTGTATATATATTTATATATTCCTTGTGTTTCAATCGGTTTGACCTATTCTTCTTTTCTGTTCATTAAATAGAATGACTTTTTACTTTTTCGTAATTCTTTAATTTTAATTCTTTAACATATGTAATATCATGAGATTAAGTAACATTTTAATACATATAACATATCTTTCGATCACATTCGAAAAAACCTTTTGTATTTCTTTCTTAAACTAACGCCATATCAAATCCCACCAAATCTAACTCCCCCTTTTTAGGGCCCTCTACTCTTAGAGATTTTATCAACTCTCTCACGGATTCAAATTTAATTTTTTGAAAAACCCGCCAACTCTCAATCTTTATATATATATATAGATTGTTTGTTCCCGCTAAACTACAAACAAAAATTTCTTATCAAACAATCTTACAATTTTTCAAGATCTCACTCAATGCGCGCTGAGTTGAAATCACATCCCAACTAAGAATCGTTATAGTTTCGAAAAATTCAATAAGTGATCAAATGGCAGTATCAACGAACTCGAATGCTAGAAAAAGCACTGAGAATTTGATCCAGAAGAAATGGAATCACAATTCTCCAGAGAGAAACATGATTTGGATTGAACCAAAACCTAACAATAAGGCTATAAAAAGTGTTCCTGTTATCTATTATATCTCTAGAAATGGACAGCTTGAGCACCCACATTTCATCGAAGTTCCTCTCTCTTTCTCTGATGAAGGACTGTATCTTCGAGGTAGTAGTATCAAATATATTTTAATTTCTAGAATTTTCAAGTAAGAGTATTTCTTTTTTGTGTTGATTTGTGATTTTTTTTTTTTATGTTTAGATGTGATAAATCGATTGAATTTTCTTAGAGGAAAAGGCATGGGTTATTTGTTCTCCTGGTCCTGCAAGCGGTATAAAATTCTGTTTTTCTGATGAAATTTTTTAATTTTTGGATGCAATTTGTTTTTTTTTTATGAAGTGTTGATGATTTTGATTTATTGATTGATTAGGAGCTATAAAAATGGATATGTTTGGCATGATTTATCGGAGAACGATTTGATTCATCCAACGAACGGTCAGGATTACGTTCTCAAAGGATCGGAGATTCTAGAAACTTCAATCAGTTCACGATTTTGTGAGATTTCGTTACCGGAATTGCAGAAATCACCTTCGTCGGATGAAAATCGTGATTCTTCTTCGTCGTCGACTACGACGACGAGGAGGAGGAATCAATCGTGGAGTTCGTTTGAAAATCCTCAGCAAGAGTACAGATTAGTGTACAAGTGTGAATCAGGCAGAGAAATCGCCGGAAAATTCATGTCGGCGACGGCAGCAGCGGCGAACGCGGCGACGCAGACGGAGGAGAAGCGGAGGAAGGAGGAGAATAAGATTACGGAGCTGAGCAGAGAAGATTCGTCTCCGTCTCCACCACCGCCGTCGATGTCTAGCTCCGATGGAATGGACGGTGGGGATGGATCGAAGAGAGTTAGTGTTGGAGATCAAACGGCTGAGATCGAGTTTTGTAGTGGTAGAATGAGTGCTTCTCGAGTTGTGATGCACCTCATCACTTGTGGATCTTCAACTTCAGCTGATAATTGCTCGACGGTAAAATCAACGAAGAAGTCGCGGAGTAAGAATTTTCACTACGATATATGAAGAAGTTCGAATTAACATCTATCTAAAAAAAAATAATTTTACTTTGGTATAAAATAATATAATTTTTTTTGAATTGACTCGTTCTTAAGTGGCTTCACTCTTGCTTTATGTATCTTTACGTTCGTTTCCCCCCCTAAAATTTTACTCTTTATGTCTAAATATATTTTTAAGATGAGTTTAAGACTAATTTGAGACTTGAATCGTGTTAAAATTATCTTTAAATATATCAAAATGATTAGAAATTATAACAAGTATTTTAAATAATTATTTGTATTTAAGAAAGGGAGAAAGTATCAATTATGTCTCTAAACTATTCGAAAAGGTGTAATATATTCTCCGTTTAAAGTTTGGTTCAGTCATGCCCTTGCTGTCCAACTTTTGGTCCAAAAATACCCTTATGAGCGTTAATTGTCATGTTGGACATATCCAACTCATTTTTCATTTCTTTAAATGCCACATGGAATTGACATGTCATTTTGATCTTACCACATAACATTTATATGAAAATGGAAAGATATTTGAACTCATAAACACCTAATCCGACCCATAAATCAACTCCTTTTAAATTTACCATCCGACCCATTTTTAACAATTTTGTTTAATTTTTATTATTGCGGTAAATCCCGAAAATGAGTAATTGATGAATAAAAAATTAAAAAAAATATAAAATTAATGCCAAAAATTCACAAATAAATATAGTAACCTTAATTTAACATTTCAATTTTTTAAAATTTTTTATTTTTTGATAAATCTCGAAAATGAGTAATTTATTAATAAAATTTATGAAAAGTATGAAAAAAATATAAATTAACGCCAAAATTTCACAAATAAATATAGTAACATTTCAATCTACAATTTTTTAAAATTTTTTTTATATTTTTTTGGCAAATTCCGAAAATGAGTTATTTTTTAATAAAAGGGGAAAAATATGAAAACAAAATAAAAAATATACGTCAAAATTCACAAATAAATATAGTAAACTTAAATTAAATAATTTCAAAAAAAAATTATTTGATATTTTTTTTTTCATATTTTCCTATTTTTTATTTCTGAATTTTTTGCGTAATTTTTATATTTTTTCATTTTTTTATTAATAAAATAATTTTTGGGATTTGTCAAAAAAATTAAAAATTGAAAAAATATTGAAATTTTTGAATTTAAGGTTACTGTATTTATTTTTTAATTTTTGGCGTTAATTTTATATTTTTTATTAATTAATTACTCATTTCAAAATATATCGAAAAAAATAAAAAAATTTAAAAAAAGTTTTTAAATTGAATTTAAGGTTACTATAATTATATATGAATTTTTGGCGTTAATTTTATACTTTTTTCATATTTTCCTATTTTTTTATTAATCAATTACTCATTTTTGGAATTTAAAAAAAATAAAAATTAAACAAAATTGTTGAAAATTGGTCGGATAATTTATTTAAAAGGGGATTACTTTATGGGTGGGATTAGGTGTTTATGAGTCCGAATATCTTTTCATTTTCATATAAATGTTATGTGGTAAGGCCAAAATGACATGTCAATTCCATGTGACATTTAAAGAAATGAAAAATGAGTTGGATATGTCCAACATGACAACTAACGTCCATAAGGGCATATTTGGACCAAAAGTTGAATGGCGAGTTATTTAGACCTTTTTGAATAGTTTAGGGGCATATTTCAAATCATACATTGGGGAAGTGAAAGATGGTGCGTACATAGATCGGCTTGTCACGATTTTAAAGTACTAATAAATAAAATTTGGTGTAATTCGATTTTTCATTTTTTTTATTTTGACTTATTTAGTTTAAAAATTATTTTTGAGAAATATTTTAATTTTTAATTTTTTTTACTACTTTGAATGATTGATTTGATTTTTATCAATTTATGAACACTCCGATGAGGGAGTAGTTGGAAAAAATTGATTATAAGGCATAATAATTTTTTTATAGTTGGAAAAAATTGATTATAAGGCATAATAATTTGTTTATGAATCGTGATATCGAAATTAATTATCATGTGATATCAATATATCATTGACGTTCTTATAATTACATTGAATTGTATTACTTTATTATGGTTAAGTCAAAATAAAATATATAATTTTTATTAATTAATCATGATTAGCAGTAAAAATGTAAGTTATGATTCGTATCATGTATTTTTAGAATTGGTTTAAACACCGAATACACATTTTTTTAATCAAACTATTGTTGTTCAATTAGAACCTCAACCTTTTTGTGTTAATTTTTGTTTGTTTACATATGAGATTACTTAATTATTACTAATGGTCCATAATGGTGTCATTCAAAGATAATATTATGTTTATATTATAGTATAAGTTAATGAAATTTTAATTTATATTTGACCATGTAAATACGTTTCTCATTATTAATAAATAAAATTGAATTATGATCAAAATATGTGCGATCAAGTAATTTTTGGATAAAAAAGACACTCAACCCTTTTATGTTAAATTTTGTTTGTTTACGTATGAGATTCCTTAATTATGACTAATGGTCCATTTATGGTGTCATTCAAAGTTAATATTAGGTCTTTCTGCTTATTAATAATGTAAATTTTATATATATATATATAGTGAAGAAGTTTTAAATCACAAAATAAATGTGACCAAGTAATTTTTAGGACAAAACAAGTACATATATAAATGAATAATATTCCATTTACTAACTTTCGATTATAAATAAATGTGATCAAGTAATTTTTAGGACAAAACAAGTACATATATAAATGAATAATATTCCATTTACTAAAGTTAATTATAAATATAACGGAAAAGGACCTAAAATACCCTCAAAGTATTAGAAATGATATAAAATTACTCTCTATCCACCTATTGGCTCCAAAATACTCTTTCCACCCACCTATTGGATCCAAAATACCCTTGTCATCCACCTATTGGTTCAAAATTGACCACTTATTTAACGGTTTTATGTTTAAGCTATTTAAATATTTTTTAAAAATATGTGGCACTCAACTATTTGTTATAATTTAATTTATTAGTATAATTTATAAATAAATTCACTACCCACCCAAAACTAATTAAACCCCTCCAAATTAATAAACCCGTTATATTATTAATGCAACAAAAGAAAATATACTGTCAATTGAGTGTTTTTAAAAATTTGAGGCGAAAATATCACAGAAGTAAATTATCATACATTCAACTGTCTAAATAAAAATTATCGATAAACTTAAAAGTCAGAGTATGTTCATCTTAATTATTCTTACGTCTGAATTATGTAATGTTACTTCATAGGTAACTTTTTTTTCAAAATAATATATTAAAGGTTTTAAAACAAATCAAAAGTATTTATAAAATTATATTTTTAAAAAGTGCATGAATTAATTCGGGATGTATTACTTCTTTACCTTTAATCATAAATTTCTAAATTCAATCAATAATATTGAAAGTGTCCTCCTAAATAAGCAGCTCAATCTAAATTTAATTGAAGCTTCGATTCGGACTCGAATAATTTTAGATGTCATTTTCAGGAATATATAATTTCATTGTGCTTTAGTAGTGTTTCTGACGATTTTTATATTATAGTTGAATTATCACTTGGGTGGGGTTTAGTTAAGGGAAAATTAGTAAACTAGTCAAAATAAGTAACATATTTAGTAAAAATATCCATACTTTATAAATATTAGCAATAATGTCAAAAATGTCATTATTTTAAAAAATTTATGTGTCCCAATTTTCTTCCTATTTTATCTCTCTTTTTCAATTAATTCTATATATCCTTTTTTTAAAAAAAATAATCATTTTCTCTCATATTTATCTTTTCAAAATGTTAATTCTCTCTCCCATTTAATTTTTTTTTCTCTCTCATGATTATCTTTTCTGATTTTCCTCCAACATTCAAGTTGCAAATATTTTTTTTGTCATATATTTTGGTTGTTTTTTCAATCCAAAATTGAATCAACAAGAATCCCTTTGATTAAGGTATCTCTAATCTCTGTCCTATTTTCAGATTTCTTTTCTAATTTTATTTTTATTTAAATCTTAAAAAAATGTTGTTTGTATTTTTCAATTTCCGTTATGATTTACTCTCCAATGGCTGAATCCAAGAGGCTTACTAGAGGTATTCATCTTAATCAACCAATTTCTGGTGATTTTTCATCCTTTAATTTATTTATTACTTAACAAATAGTGTATAATGTATGATCCGCTGCTAAAATGAGGGAAGAAAGAGGGTAAGAACATTTACAAGACTCATTGGTGTGCAAAATCTTTCTCAAATTCAGAACGCAAATGTAGAATCTTTGTCTACTCGTGAGGATCTTGAAAAAGACGACGAAGATCGGATAGTTTTCGAACAATTTTCTATTAGTTTGTTTTGTATTTATAGTTATTTAGAATTTGGTATGCTTTCTTAATTTGTATTCAAATCACTATGTATACTATCAATATTTGTATTTATTAAAAATTTCATGTTGCATGGTTTATGAATCTTGTATTTGTCCCTAATTTGTATTCATCCAAATGTATGTCAACTAGTTATGTATTTTATTTATAAGAAGAACAACTTTCTATTAGTTTATTTGTATTCGAATACAAATACAAATAATAGACATATTGGAATGAATACGACTTAGAAAAGGAAACAAGATTTTGAAAAGAAAAATAAATACACAGTGAAAAATATATATGAATACAAATATATTTCTTAAATAGCTACATTTTATTTGACATATATATTGGAATGAATACAAACTAATAAAGGTATGTCAACTGAATTTGACATTTTTTTCTAATTTGTATTTATTCTAAAGGTATGTCAACTAGTTATGTATTTTATTTAAGAATGAGTACACCAAATATTCAATTATTTCTTTTCAATTTTATATTTCATTCACTTTTTCATCATACTAATTTTTTGTATTTTATATATTATTATACAAAATTCTAAATAAAAACTAGAATAAATAGAAATACAAATAAAATACATATTAAAATGAATACATACAAGATTTTTGAAGAAAAAAATAACTATATGAGGAAAAAATATATGAAAATACAAATATATTGCTTAAATGACTATATAGATAAATTCGGCATACCTATTGGAATGAATATAAACTAATAAAAAACTATAATAAATATAAATAGAATATATTGTGGAATGAATATAATTTTAAAAAGATAAAAATTCTGGAGAAAAAAAAATTTAAATTTTATTTGAAAATGTAACTGATGAGAAAATTAAGGACGCTTGCCTTTTTTTTGAAATATTCCCCCCTTAATTTTCTCCTTTTTGTTATTAAATAATTATATTCTTTAAATAAAAATAAATAATAAAAACATAAATAAGATACATAACAAACTAAAATGACATTTTTACTAAATATTGAAATTGTTGCTAATGATTCCTCTTAAATGCTAAAATATTGACATTTTGAAAAATTTCCCGTTAGTTAATAATGAGTGGATAGTGGGTTGATTTATAAATTATATTAATAAATTAAATTATAACCAAAAGTTGAACGGCAAGTATTCTAAAAAGTTTTTAAAGAACTTAATTTTAAAACAATCAAAGAAGTGGTCAATTTTGAACCCAAAGGTGGATGACAAGGGTATTTTGGACCCAATAGGTGGATGAAAAGGGCATTTTGGAGCCAATAGGTGGATGAAGGGTAATTTTGTACCATTTTCAATACTTCAAGGGTATTTTAGATCCTTTTCCGTACATATAATGAAAAATTTTCAAAATGTCAATATTTTAATATTTAAGATGGCTCATTAGCAACACTTTTATTTTTTAGTAAAAATGTCAAAATTTTAATTTGTTATGTATCTTATTTATGTTTTTATTATTTGTTTTTATTTAAAGAATGGAATTATTTAATAAAAAAAGGGAGAAAATTAAGGGAGAGAATATTTAAAAAAAAAGAGATAAAAATCACTTAATTTTCTCATCAATTACATTTTCAAATAAAACTCAAATTTTGTTATTTTTTTCTCCATAATCTTAACCTTTTTTTTAATTAGTTTGTATTCATTACAATAGGTATGTCAAATGAATCTATAGTTATTTAAGAAATATATTTGTATTCCTATATTTTTTTTCATGTGTATTTATTTTTATCTTCGAGAATATTGTATTTCGTATTCATGTCAATATGCATTTTATTTGTATTTCTATTTGTTCTAGTTTGTATTTAGAATATTGTACATAAAATACAAAAAAGTAGTATGATCAAAAAGTGAGATAATAGTTTTTAGAGAAGGAACATATCACTTAAAATTCTCATCATTAACAATTTCGAAAAAACTCCTTTTTCATTCTATTAGATCAACTTTCCTTTGATATGTTTTCATTTTAATTGTATACTAATAATTTTTACATTTTATGTGCTCACTTTACCATTCAAATTAAAATTAATTTTTTTCTTTCAAACTACAAATTGTATTTCAGTGATCAAAATTGTATTACTTGATTACCCCCCCCCCCCCCCACACGCACGCACGCACGCGCACGCACACACACATCTCAATATGAATGAATATGATTTATGAAAGGGTGCAAGATTTTTGAGGGAAAATAGCATATTTGGTGGAAATAATAAGTTTGTTGAGGAAGGATATAATATCCTAAAAAAATAAATACAAATTGACTATGAAAGAAATGATAATACAAGATTTTGGAAAACATATAGCATACATAGTAAAAATAATATAATCAGTATACAATATTCTAAAAAAAAAAAATTAATTGTTAAAAAAAGGATACATATATGTTTAAGAAATAAAAATTCATATGAGATAGCATACATAGTGAAAATGATATAATCAGAATACAATATTTAAAAAAAAATATAAATTGACTGTTAAAAAATTGGATACATCTATGCTTAAGAAATACAAATTCATATGAGATACGTATTTGAATGACTACACATAAAACACAAATACAATGTTCTTAATAAAAATACAAATGATGAGTAAAAGAAAAATAATTGACAAACAAAAATTAATATGAATATTATTCTGATATGAATACAATTTTGGCAACCTTCTTCTATGACACTCTCTTTCTTCTTCGTCTGCTATGTTTCCTTTTTTCAATTTTTTCACCAAATTCAAATCTGAATCTCTGTTTATTTTTTAATTAATAACCCTATAAGCAAAATTCGAAATTATTAAATATGAATGTGCAAAAAAATCAAACAATAGATTATGTATGAATGCTTATGTGGCTTACTACAAATTACAATCAACTAAATCTCAAATATAAAAATAAAATCATAAAAATAGTGTTTCAAATACTAAATTTCTGAAATGCATAAATATTTGATGAGCATGTTAACAAACTCATATAAAAATCGAAAAAAATGACGAAAAACTTGTAATACCTACAATCCAAAATTCAACATAATTTTTTATTTCGAAAACAAAATCTTATGAAATCTCACAAAATAAAAGATGATTAGGAAAATATCTTTATGTGTTTAGCGATTTCTTAAATAAATCTATAGATCTGAACAAATTGATATGAACTTGAATAATTAGTTCTTCTTCAACAATGAGAGACAATAATGGTGAAAATGGTAAAAGAGATTTTTTTTTGGAAATCTTAAAGATGGAAATAAATTTAATGGTATTAAAGTCTAGAAGAAGTCTAAATGGGTAGTGAATATATTTAACGTTGGACTGTTTTGTGAAATAAAAGGAAAGACAAATAATTTTTAAAATATTGACATTTTGACGTTTTGACTAAATATTTTAAAGTGTAGATGTTTTTACTAATTAAGTTAAGAATTGTGACTACTTTACTAATCTTTCCTAGATATAATTAATCAATTTTTTAATCCTTTATTCCATTCAAACGGGCCCAGTAAACAACTATTAATCATGACACCTCATATAAAATTCTTAAACAGGAATCTCGTGATATAACACACGTATAACATCACTCAACACACTAATATATAAAGCTTAGAGTTTTCTCTTCCTCTCACATCTCAAATTTCAGTGTTTGAGAATCTAGAAAACCTTAAACTAAAAATCCTCTCTAATTTATTTTGTCGGAATTCATCCTAGAGAGTTCATCGATGAGTTATGATTGAGGTGAACTACTCGACCAAAAACTCCGTCACTTTGTTTAATTCATTAATCTTGCCAGAATTTATCATATAGAATTCACCTATGATAATCTCTTCTTTTTATTTTGGTTAAATCCCTTCTTTCTCACAAATGTATCGTAGGAACTTTCCTGTATTGTTATTTCCCTGTAATTGTCTTTATCGTGTCCCATTGTATTTAGTAAAACATATTACCAATATATATTTGTGTTTGTATTGTGAAACTGTGAGTTGTTTCATTTACCCATTTTGTCTTCCCCATTACTATTATGTTCTATCAATGTCATTACAAGACCTTACAAAACTATGATTGTTATTATTCATTCTCTTTATTTCTTATCATAATTAAGTCTCTTCAAATTCTAGAAGCACAAAAAACAAGTCTTTCCTTATGCAAAATTAGTGTTGTTTTTCCATTGAGTAACTTTTCGTTAATCCTTTTCTAAGAATATCGCTCGGAGGGAATAGCGTCAACTAGTAGTGATTTTTATAGTTACGAAATCATGGTGATGCTTGTGTTTTTTTAAATAAAGTTGTTTGAATTTCGAAGTGTTCCATTTTCCTCATTTATTGATTTCAGATTTGAGTGTTTTGTACCTTGTTTTACTCTTGTAATAGGGTTTTTGGTTCATTAGTTTCATCCTTTTACTTGTTCAGCAAAGAAATGCACATCTAAGTCACTATCATGTCTCTGCTCAGTAAGAGGTTCATATTTGGTCTTTTGAGAACTTATAAAAGAATACTTGGTGCTTCGAAACATATTTACATAGTTGCCGAAATGAAAATAAGATTTAAATATAATGTCATCAAACATGTATAACAGCTGGTCACATGAAAGACAAGATCTCACAACAAACAAGACTGTCATAGATATGATTTGACTAAATTATTAGCTCTTTTAAAATAAAGAAAAGAAAAAACAAGTTTGCAATTGATATCAATAAACTCGTTTTACTAGAAAAGCACACACATTCTAAACGTGCTATAGATGAGTAACTTCTATTATAGTGTGTTTGGAAATTTCACTTTACTATTATTTCTCGAGAACAAAGGTCTATGTATTTTTAAATATTTTGAATTATCAATTATTGTGACTTATAATAATTCTTATCTAATTTATAAATATATAATCTTTAAACAAAATTAAAGAGAAAAACGTATTTGTTTAAACTAATGAACGGAAATCAATGAGTGGCATCCTCTACCCAACCTATGGTTGTAGGAGTGCCAAACAAAATCTGTTAGTAAAGAAAATTTAAATTATAAAAATTGTGCGTGATCAAGCAATTTTAAAATAAAATAAGCATATATTTTTATTTATAAAAAAGTACTAGATCTTGAAAAAGTTAATGAAGAATCAAATGTATATGAATAATTTTATTTTTACTAATCTTTGACTATGATATTTAATAATCAAAAGGACAAGTTCTCATATGTGTCCTACTTTATTTTATCAAAATGTTATATTATAAGAACCTTAAGCCTTTATTTTAAATTTCATTTGTTTATTTTCGAGTTTCTCTAATAATTAATAATTTATTAATAATATCATTTTGAAATCAGTTTTAGGTGTCTCTGTTGTTGAATCTCAAATTATATCTGACCAAATAAATTATATTTGACCAAATAAATACTTTTCATCACTATTACTAAATAAAACTTATTTCTCAAAACAAGTATGAACAAGCAATTTTGGATAAAATGGACATATATATGGAAAAATAATATTTACTAAATCTTAAAACAATTAGTGAAGAAAGTTTAAATTCTCAAAATAAATGTGATTAAGTAATTTAGGACAAAACAATATATATATGAACACTTTTATATTTACTAAATTTACCATAAAAGTTAATTAATTAATCAATGTTTTCTTACTATTTATTTCATTCTAGGGGCCAGTCAATAACTACAACTTATGACATTTCATTAAATATTTTTTAATGCAATTCTCGTGACATAGCATAGTCAATTCAACAACACAGAACATATTATTTTCTGTAATCCGCGTTGTATAGGATCACTCATCACACTAATATATAAAATCATAAGCTTTCTCTTCCTCTCACTTGTCAAATTTCAGTGTATGAGAATCTAGCAAAACACTGAATTATTTTTGGTGCTATATTTGGCATTATTTTCTATAAGTGAGTTTTCAGGTTGAAAGTGAGAGTTTTTTTTAAAAATTATTTTTTATCAGATTTTCGTAATTTATGTTCTAATTATTTTATTTTCATTTTTTGCTTTAATTTTTGAATTGACAGATTTTTCCATTCATAGAACTCAATACTTGTTATTCTTTGTTGGAGCACTATATCTGAAATACTTGAAAATGGTAAATTTTTCAATTTGAATTGTTTCAACAACTTTTTTTTGCACCAATAATTTTTTTTAATGTTGTAAGGCTATGGAAAATTAACAACAAATCTTTTTTGCTTTAATGTACATTTCTTTTTTCAATCTTGAATGTATGCTTTAATTTATTTGTGTGCTTCTTTCTTTTTCTGTAACGTGTGCTTTGATATGTGTTCTTTTTTCATCAACCTCGTGGTATAAGATTAATGTTTTTATGTTGAGAAATTGTTATGGTTCAAGTCATATACAATATATTGAGAGCTAGTTGTTCGAACCAAATTTTTTTTTACTAATATTTCGTTCTGCATAATAATTCTTGATATGGATATACTTTGACTCCTCCTTTACTTATTGAGGATACCTTAATAGAAGGCAAATATAGAAATTCTAGAATGTGCACTACTTAAAAAAGAAAAATAGTTATTAAATATTAAATTTAGTGTGCTAAGATTAATTGGTTCAATTATTATAAAGAAGATACCTTCATCCTTTGTATCTAGTCATATGTGTTTTTTGCTTTCCCGTTGTCTTGTTCATCAATAAAGATCGAGTCAACTCTCCCAAGCTAGGGTTTTTCATGTACATTTGCAATAGAATTTTTTTTCTTCAAAAATAACATTAAATATTTGTGCCTTTATATGTCTTCTATGTAAAAAGATTTTTGATGAAATTTAATTAACCTTAATTTTTTTTTATTCTTTGACACATTTTTGTATGATCTTTTCAGTCTTTAAAGATAAAGTTTTCAAAATCTTCAGACACAAATGCTACATCTCTAGGATATGAAATTGGAAATGCCATTTCTATGGGGGATAATTCTGCAAATGGAGAAATCTCCATCAATCCTATAGACAACATAATCAATAATGTGAATGTCGATAAGGATTCAGGTGTTGCCTCTAGGATCACAAAGCCTGATGTCATGGGTGATTTCTGCATTGGCAAGCCGCGTCGGGATACTAGAAGTGTAATTCCACCTAAAAGGTTGGATGATTACTTTTAGGAAGGAAGAAAATCACGCGAGCAAAGCTAGATTTAGAAATGGAATTGGTATAAGGTGTGAGAACATGGGAGGAAGCGATCAAGAAGTTAATTATGATTTTGAATATTCTCGTCTCCTTTCAGACTTTCAACTATGTTTTCAAGTGTATTTTCTTGTATTGTTGTTCCCTGAAATTTCCTTTGTTGTATCCTATTGTATTCAGTAAACTATGCTTTACTAATATAATATATATTTGTGTTTATATTGAGGAATTGCGAGTTATTGTAGTAACCCATTCAGCCGCCCCTGTTACTATTGTATTCTAACAAAATTATTTTCTTTGTCTTGTATCGCCGACCTTACAAAGTTGCGGTTATTATCACTCATTTTCTTAAATTTTCTCTTATCATATATATGTGTGCGTGCGTCCGTCCGTGCGTGCGTGCGCCCGTGCGTGCATGTGCACGTATCTCAATATGTATGAATATGATTTATGAAAGGGTACAAGATTTTTGGGGGAAAATAACATATTTGGTGGAAATAATAAGTTTGTTGAGGAAGGATATAATATTCTAAAAAAATAAATACAAATTGACTATGAAAGAAATGAGAATACAAAATTTTGGAAAACATATAGCATACATAGCAAAAATAATAAAATCAGTATACAATATTCTAAAAAAATACAAATTAATTGTTAAAAAACAAGATACATATATATGTTTAAGAAATACAAATTCATATGAGATAGAATACATAGTGAAAATGATATAATCAGAATACAATATTCTAAAAAATATAAATTGACTGTAAAAAAATAGGATACGTCTATGCTTAAGAAGTACAAATTCATATAAGATACGTATTTGAATGACTAGAAATAAAAAAGAAATACAACGTTCTTAATAAAAATACAAATGATGAGTAAAAGAAAAATAATTGACAAACAAAAATTAATATGAATATTATTCTGATATGAATACAATTTTGCAACCTTCTTCTTTGACACTCTCTTTCTTCTTCATCTGCTATGTTGCTTTTTTCCAATTCTTTTCACCAAATTCAAATCTGAATCTGTGTTTATTTGTAAATTAATAACCCTATAAGCGAAATTCAAAATTATTAAATATGAATATGCAAAAAAAATCAAACAACTTATTATGTATGAATGCTTATGTGGCTTACTACAAATTACAAAATACTAAATCTCAAATATAAAAATAAAATCATAAAAATAGTGTTTCAAATACTAAATTTCCGAAGTGCATAAATATTTGATGAGTATGTTAACAAACTCATATAAAAATAAAAAAAATGACGAAAAAATTATAATGCGTACAATCCGAAATTCAACATAACTTTTTATTTTGAAAATAAAATCTTATGAAATCTCGCAAAATAAATGATGATTAGGAAAATATCTTTATGTGTTTAGAGATTTCTTAAATTAATCGATAAAGCTGAACAAATTGATATGAACTTTAATAATTAGTTCTTCTTCAACAATGAGAGACAATAATGGTGAAAATGGTAAAAGAGAAAAAAAATTTGAAAATCTTAAAGATGAAAATAAATTTAATGGTATTAAAGTCTAGAAGAAGTCTAAATGGGTAGTGAATATATTTAATGTTGGATTGTTTTGAGAAATAAAAGGAAAGACAAATAATAGTATTTGGATAAAAACTTATTTTTAAAATATTGACATTTTGACAAAATATTTTCAAGTGTAGATGTTTTTACTAATTAAGTTAAGAATTGTTACTACTTTACTAATCTTTCCTAGATATAATTAATCAATTTTTTAATCCTTTATTCCATTCAATCGGGCCCAGTAAACAACTATTAATCATGACACCTCATTTATAATTCTTAAACAGGAATCTCGTGATATAACGCACGTATAACATCACTCAACACACTAATATATAAAGCTTAGAGTTTTCTCTTCCTCTCACATCTCAAATTTCAGTGTTTGAGAATCTAGAAAACCCTAAACTAAAAATCCTCTCTAATTTATTTTGTCGGAATTCATCCTAGAGAGTTCATCGATGAGTTATGATTGAGGTGAACTATTCGACCAAAAACTCCATCACTTTGTTTAATTCATTAATTTTGCCAGAATTTATCATATAGAATTCACCTATGATAATCTCTTCTTTTTATTTTGGTTAAATCCCTTCTTTCTCACAAATGTATCGTAGGAACTTTCTCATTTATAAGTTTTAAAATGTCAAAAAAGGAAGTAACTTTTTTTGTTTATTTACTTATTTTAGATAAGCAATTATAGTGATGATTATGAACTTAGCATATCTACTTGTGAGAATTATTATTATTATTATTATTTATTTTTAATCTTCAATATTTTTGTGCTATGTACGAGGGTATTTTTTATAATTGAAGTTTCAGGTTGAGAGTGAGATTCACTTTTTTTAGTTATTTTTTAGGGCAACTTTCACATATAGCAAACAAAAAAATTATATTTGTATAATATAGCAAACTTTGCATAATTGCGCTCCATAGCAAACATAAAAACTGTATAATTCGCTATACATATAAAAGTGTATAATTCGCTGGCCTAAATTGTATAATTCGGTGGTCTAAATTGTATAATTCGCTGGCCTATTTCGCTGCAATTGTATAATTAGCTTTGCATATAGTTGAATCGATTAAAATGTATGTATATTGCATAATTATAAGTGTATAGCAAGAAGATATATGTTTTTCTCGCTTTATACAAAAACAGAAACACAATATATACACTTCTGTTGTATAAAACTAGAAAAAATTGTATTTCACTGCAATTGTATAATTCACAATTGTATAATTTTTTGGCCTTTTTCTCTGCAATATTTGAAGTAAAATGTTTGTAAATTATATAATTAAGTGTATAACACGAAGATATACATTTTTGCATGTGTATATACAATTTTCTCTCGCTTTATACAAAACAGAAACAGAAATTATACACTTCTGTGTTTAAAGCGAGAGAGGCGAGAATGGTAGAGTGGCGAGCGAGACTTCTGGGAGAGAGACGCCTGACAATTTTTTGCCAATGTTTGCTATGGAGCACAATTAAATCAAACCCTAGCTATTCAATTTAATTTAGGTTATTAGTTTGCTATTTTATACAATTTTCCCTATTTTTTATCATGTTCCATAATATGTTCTAATTATTTTTTTCTTTTCATTTTATGCTTTGATTTTTGAATTGACAGATTTTAGTATTCATGGAGCTCGATACTTGCTATTCACTGTTGGAGCACTATATCTAAAATACTTTAAAATGGTAAAGTTTTTTATTTAAATCGTTTTAAGATTTATTCTGTTACACCAACATTTTTAAAAAAAAAATGTTGTTAGGTTATGATGAAATTGACGATACATCTTTCTTGCTTTGATTTATGTTTAGTATTTAATCTCTAAGGTATGCTTTAATTTGATTATTGTGCTTTTTATTTTTTAATCTCTAACGTGTTCTTTTTTCATCTACCTTGTGGTTTACCATTAATGTTTCTTATGTTGAGAAATTGTTATGAATCAAGTGAAATACAATTAATTATGACATATCAATTCTTGATATAAATACACTTTGTCTGCTCCTTGACTTGTAAAGGGTACCGCATTAAAGGTGAAACTAGAATTTTTAGAACTTGCACTACTTAAAAAAGAAAAAAAATTATTTAATATTAATTAGTGTGCAAAAAATTATTTGGTTCAATTATTAAACAAGATTCATCCTTTGTATATAATCATTTGTTTTATTAATTTTCCCTTGTCTTCTTCATTAATATATATCGGGTTAATTCTTCCAACCAAGGGTTATTCATTTATAATTGTAGTAGAAACTTTTCTATGATTAAATAGCGTGAAGTATTTGTGCCTTTATATGCCTTCTCTAAAATAAGATTTTCCATGAAACTCAAATAGCCTTAATAATTGCTTTTCCATTTTCAGAGTAAGGACACTAAGGTGCTTAATGATGTTGATGATCTAACTAATGAAGAGATGAGTATCGAACAGACGCGTGCTCATCTATCTTTAGGCGGTGAAAATATGCAAGTGAAGCAAGTCATTTCATTAATCCTCCTCAAAATAATATTTTGACTCATGCTGGAAATGAACCTAATGATCAGAATGCTAGAAATAGTGATAGAAGTCGTCTCCTTATTCAAAATAATTATCTTTTGGCTCGTGTTTGGAAAGATTTTACAAGTGAATGTACGAGTGATTATCCTTTTCTTGTGCGAAAATCTTCAAATATCGGAGAAGATAGAATAAATGCTACATCTGTAGGACATGGAATTGAAAAGGTCATTTCTATAGTGGACAACTCTGCAAGGGAAAAAAGCTCCATCAATTCTATAGACAACACAATCAACAATATGAAAAGTGATAAGGATACCGATTTTGCCTCTATGATTCTAAATCCTAATAAGGGATGTGATGAGTGATTTCTGCATTGGCAAACCGCATATAGTGTACTAGAAGTGTAATTCCACCTATTGTTTTGGTGTAATTATAGTGTTGTTTTAGTGTAAATCTAGTGCGCAGTTAATTTGGTGAAATTCTCATGTTGTTTTGATGCACAAAAAAACCCATTAATACGTAATCGAATATTTGAGAGAATATCAATGGAGGACCATTAGTGTTCTATGTTAAAAGACAATAATTACTTTGACTCGTAACTAAAAGATATTGGACAAATTTGATCCTTTTCTCAATCTTTAACCATAAAATTTAATTAATCACTATCTTTTAATAGATTATTTCATTCTAGCGACGCAAGTGAATAACTACTACTTATGACATCTCATTTTAGATATTTTAACAAGACTCTCGTAACATAATAGAGCCAATATATAAAAAAGTAGGCAAAAGTTTGTTTATTTACTTTTTTTGGATAAGTAGTTTTACTAATGATTTTGAACTTAGCAAATCTACTTGTGTGAATTATTTATTTATTTATTTTTAATCTTTAATATTTTTTTGTATTATGTTTAGCAATATTTTTCATGATTGAGTTTTCTGGTTGAGAGTGAAATTCTTTTTTTCCCTCAAATTACTTGACGAATTTCGCATTGATAGAGCTCAAATTTGCTATTAAATGATGAACTATTGCATTTGAACTATTTGAAAATGGTAAAAAAAAATAATTTATTTTGTTGCACAGGCAATTAGATTTAGTATGCTAAAATTAATTGCTTCAATTATTTAATAAGATAATTTCATCATTTATATTTGGAGATCGAGCTAAATCTTTCGAGCAGGGTTTTCATTTACAATTGTAATAAAAAAAACCCTTTTTCAAAGTAGCATAAAATATTTGTGCCTTTATATGCGTCTATCCAAAAATTTTTTTAAGTAAAACTTGAATAGATTGAGATTTGATTACCTAATTTAAGATTTCATTATGATTTGAATAACAAATAATTTCCTTATTTAGTTGTTTAAATTTTTTTTTAATCAAGCCCACTATTCTATCTAAAAATTATCTCATAATTTTTTTCAAGAATTCACTATTTTCCATTTGATTAATGAGCTCAACTTTTTTTGAAAAAAAATATTTTCTTTTTGACTTTTACTTTGTTCATGTACTAATGCTTAGTGACGGATTCAGAATTGCAATGGCGTGGGTGCTCTGATCTACCATAACAATAACACATCCATATATAATCTCATAAGGTCGGAAGATAAAATATACGCAGACTATTAAAGTGTTGTATCACTCTAATAACATATAGTTATTGCAATCACAAAGCACTAAGTTGAAAACTATTTTAAATTTAAGTTTGGAAATTTTTCAAATTATAATTAATATTTTCTTAAAAAAAACTATTAAAATTCACAATCTTACTCGGCATGAACCAAATAATAGTAGCATTACTACATTATTGTAAAGTGGCATTCCTTTTTAAAACGGACTAAAATAAAAAAAAGGTGCCACAATGGAATTAAGTGAGTATTTTTTTGTCATGACCCACGATAGTTTAATATATATTTGCTTTTATTTTTATAAAATAGATTAACACTAATTAAAAAAAACAATTAAAGAAAAATTGTGTAGAAACAATATGAACTACTCCAAACAAGGAAAAAGATTAAAAAGGGAAAGGTAGCTTGCTTGGCTAACCAGAGCACACAACTCACAATTTGTTTTTATTTATTTCTTTCAATAATCTATATGTATATATAAAGCTCGAGTCGAAAGTAATGGATGCTTGAGCACCCACAGTGACACACATGGGTCCACTTCGGTAACGATTAGGCCTCACTGGTAATCGTTACACAAACTAATCGACATATGATGTTAAAAAATCTAGAAAGAGTATTTGTAATTTTTTTTTATTTTATAAAAAGTATGATGTGAAATTTTATTATTTTACAATAACTCAGAGTTCCAACGAATTTTAGAAACAAGATTTTGTAACGAAAGAGAAAAAAAAATGGTTTAAAAAATAGAAGAGCTCATAGTAAATAGTAATAGTGAAAAAATTTAGATATATTTATGAATGAGAATTTTTAGCTAGAATTATGAAATTGACATTTTTAAAAAATAAATAAATAATTATTTGTTATTCTAGTTAGAATTAAATTTAGTTATTTAAATCTCAATCTTTAGTTCTTAATTATGACATTTGGCTATCATTCAAATAGGTTCATGGGAAATTGGGAGGATGAGTAATGAAGAGGGATCTCATCCGTTACAAAGATAATTTGACTAAATTACTTTTCTTTTTGACCAAAAAAACAACTAACAAGTTCGTATTTAAAATCAATAAACTCGCTTTACTAGAAAAGTACACATAGTCAAGGGATGATATAATGGAGTAGCTTCCACTTTATCCACTAGCGGCCTGTTTTTTTATTCTACAGTCATTTATTTATTTATGAGATTCTCTAATAATTAATAATCTATTAATAATATCATTTCAAAATTAAATTTAGGTGTCTTCATTGTTGAAATGTCAACTTTTTTTTCTTTTCAAATTTATATCACTAGACAATGTCTTTTGATGTTGTTTTTTTTTTCAAAAGTAAAAACAAAAATAATAATCTCAAACTATATTTGACCATCTATATGCTTGTCATATGATTAATAAATAAAAATTAAATTCTCAAATCAGTGTGATGAGGAAATTTAGGATAATTTTGACATATATGAAAAAGAAATTATTTACTAAATCTTAAAACTATTATTGGAGAAAAAAAATTCAAATTGACAAAATAAGAGTGGTCAAGTAATTTAGGGTAAAACAAACATAAACATGGATGTCTAATTTCCTATTAACTAATCTTTGACTAGAAAGTTTGAAAAATAAATACTTTTAGCTTTTTTTTTTTCCATTTAGGGGATCCCAATCAATTACTAATAAATTATGAAATGACATAACATAGTCAATTTTGCTCAATATATTATTATATATATTTCGTAAACCATGTTATATAGGATCACTTGCTATTATTAAACTTAGAAATACTCTAACTAATTACTCTGCAGAATTCACTTGAGAGATGCAATTGAGGTGAACTGCTTAAACTCAATCGTTTCGATTTGTTCATCGATTTTGTTAGATTTCATCATGTAAAAGTTACATGAGACTTGTGATCATCTTCCATTTTATTAAGCTTTAACCTGATTTTTATTGTTAAATCATATGAACTTTGTTATAAAAATGAGAAAAAGGAAAATATTTTTTTTATTATTAATTTTAAACAAGTTATTTTAGTGGATTCTTTTATTTTTGTTTTTCAGATTTTATATAATATGTTCTAATTATTATATGAACATTTTTTTTCTTTGATTTTGAAGTGGTTGATTCTAGCATTGGTAGAGCTCGATAGTTGTTATTCGTTGTTGGAGGACTGCATCTGAAATAGTTGAAAATGGTAAAGTTTTTGACTTTGAATTATTTCAACAATTATGTAAGGTATACTTTAATTTGATTTGTGTGCTTTTTATTTTTTAATCTCTAACGTGTGCTTTGATCTGTATTCTTTTTTCATCTACCTTGTGGCTTACCATTAATATTTTTTATGTTGAGAAATTGTTATGAATCAAGCCAAATACAATTAACTATGAGTCGGTTGTTCGAATAAAAAATTATTATACTGATATTCCGTTCTGCATGCATATCAATTCTTGATATAAATACACTTTGTTTGCTCCTTGACTTGTAAAGGGTACCACATTAAAGGTGAAATTAGAATTTTTAGATCGTGCATTATTTAAAAAAGAAAAAAATAAATTTAATATTAATTAGTGTGCAAAAAATTATTTGGTTCAATTATTAAACAAGATTCATCCTTTGTATATAACCATTTGTTTTTATTAATTTTCCCTTGTCTTCTTCATTAATATATATCGGGTCAAATCTTCCAACCAAGGGTTATTCATTTATAATTGTAGTAGAAACCTTTTTATAATTAAATAGCATGAAGTATTTGTGCCTTTATATGCCTTCTCCAGAATAAGATTTTCGATGAAACTCAAATAGCCTTAATAATTATTTTTCCATTTTCAGGTGCTTAATGATGTTGATACTCTAACTAATGAAGAGATGAGTATCGAAGAGAAGTGTGCTCATCTATCTTTAGGCGGTGAAAATATGACAAGTGAAGCAAGCCATTTCAGTAATGCTCCTCAAAATAATGTTTTGACTCATGCTGGAAATGAACCTAATGATCTGAATGCTAGAAATAGTGACAGAAGTCGTCTCCTTATTCAAAATAATTATCTTTTGGCTCGTGTTTGGAAAGATTTTACAAGTGGATGTACGAGTGATTATCCTTTTCTTGTGCAAAAATCTTCAAATACCGGAGAAGATAGAATAAATGCTATACCTGTAGGACATGGAATTGAAAAGGTCATTTCGATAGTGGACAACTCTGCAAAGGGAAAAAACTCCATCAATCCTATAGACAACACAATCAACAATAAGGATATTGATTTTGCCTCTAGGATTCCAAATCCTGATAAGAGATGTGATGAGTGATTTTTGCATTGGCAAACCGCATATAGTACTAGAAGTGTAATTCTACCTAAAAGGTTGAATGATTACCTTTGAGAAGAAGAAAGCCATGCGAGCTATGGAACTGCGTAGAAGTTTGAGAACATGGGCAGGAAGGCATAAGGAAGTTAAATAATTATGATTTTGAATATTCTCGTCAAGTTTTAGACTTCTAGTTCAGTTTTCAATTGTATTTTCCTGTATTGTTATTCCCTGCAATTGTCTTTATCGTGTCCTATTGTATTTAGTAAAACATATTAACAATATATATTTGTGTTTGTATGGTGAAACTGTGAGTTGTTTCATTTACCCATTTTGTCTTCCCCATTACTATTATGTTCTTTCAAAGTCATTACAAGACCTTACAAAGATATGGTTGTTATTATTCATTCTCTTTATTTGTTATCATAATTAAGTCTCTTCAAATTCTAGAAGCACAAAAAACAAGTCTTTACTTGTGCAAAATTAGTGTTGTTTTTCCATTGAGTAACTTTTTCGTTAATCCTTGTCTACGAATATCACTTGGAGGGAATAGAGTCGACTAGTAGTGAATTTTATAGTTACGAAATCATTGTGTTGTTTTTTGTTTTTTTTTTTTAAAATAAAGTTGTTTATATTTCAAAGTGTTGCATTTGCCTCATTTTTTTATTTCAGATTTGAGTGTTTTGAACCTTGTTTTACTCTTGTAATAGGGTTTTTGGTTCATTAGTTTCATCTTTTACTTGTTTAGCAACGAAATGCACATCTAAGTCACTATCATGTCTCTGCTCAGTGAGAGGTTCATATTTGTTCTTTTGAGCATTTATAAAAGATTACTTGGTGCTTTGAAACATAATTAGATTAGTTGAATAAATGAAAATAAGATTTAAATATAATGTCATCAAACGTGTATAACAGTTAGTCACATGAAATACAAGATCTCACAACAAACAAGATTGTTATAGATATGATTTGACTAAATTATTAGCACTTTTAAATAAAAGAAAAGAAAAAACAAGTTTGCAATTGATATCAATAAACTCGTTTTACTAGAAAAGCACACACATTCTAAGCGTGTTATAGAGGAGTAACTTCTATTGGTAGTGTGTTTGGAAATTCCATTTCATTATTATTTCTCAAGAACAAAGGTCTATATACTTTTAAATATTTTGAATTACCAATTATTGTAACTTATAATAGTTTTATTTTAACTAATCTTTGACTATGATATTTAATAATCAAAGGACAAGTTCTCATATGTGTCATATATTTGCTGATTTGGTGTGACTACATGGTAGACATACTTTATTTTATAAAAATATTGTTATATTATTAGAACCTTAAGCCTTTATTTTAAATTTCATTTGTTTATTTATGAGATTCTCTAATAATTAATAATTTATTAATAATATCATTTTAAGTCAATTTTAGGTGTCTCTTGAATCTCAAATTATATTTGACCAAATAAATACTTTTCACACTATTAATAGAAAAAAACTGAATTCTCAAAACAAGTGTGTACAAGCAATTTTGGATAAAATAGATATATATATGGAAAGAAAATATTTACTAAATCTTAAAACAATTAGTGAAGAAAGTTTAAATTCTCAAATTAATTGTGATAAAGTAATTTAGGACAAAAAATGTATATATATGGACACTTTTATATTTACTAACTTTACCATAAAAGTTAATTAATTAATCAATGCCTTTTTACCGTTTATTTCATTTTAGGGGTCAGTCAATAACTACAAATTATGACATTTCATTAAAGATTCTTTAATACAGTTCTCGTGACATAGCATAGTCAATTCAACAAGACAGAACATATTATTTTCTGTAATCTGCGTTGTATAGGATCACTCATCACACTAATATATAAACTCATAAGCTTTCTCTTCCTCTCACTTGTCAAATTTCAGTGTATAAGAATCTAGCAAAACACATAATTATTTTTGGTGCTATATTTGGTGTTATTTTCTATAATTGAGTTTTCAGGTTGAAAGTGACATTTATTTTTTTAATTATTTTTTATCAGATTTTCGTAATTTGTTCTAATTATTTTATTTTCATTTATTTTCTTTGATTTTTGAATTGACAGATTTTACATTCATAGAACTCAATACTTGCTATTCGTTATTGGAGCACTACATCAGAAACACTTGAAAATGGTAAAATTTTCAATTTGAATTGTTTCAACTTTTTTTTTTGCACCAATGATTTTTTTTATGTTGTAAGGCTATGGAAAATTAACAACAAATGTTTTTTGCTTTAATTTACGTTTCTTTTTTTAATCTCTAAGGTATTATTTAATTTATTTGCGTGCTTCTTTCTTTTTCTGTAACGTATGCTTTGATACGTGTTCTGTTTTCATCAACCTCGTGGTATTAGATTAATGTTTTTATGTTGAGAAATTGTTATGGTTCAAGTCATATACAATAAATTGAGAGCTAGTTGTTGGAACCAAATTTTTTTTTACTAATATTTTCTTCTGCATAATAATTCTTGTTATGGATATACTTTGGCTCCTCCTTAACTTATTGTGGGTACCTTAATCGAAGGCAAATCTAAAAATTCTAGAATGTGCACTATTTAAAAAGAAAAATAGTTATTAAATATTAAATTTAATGTGCTAAAAATTAATTAGTTCAATTATCATACTGAAGATAGCTTCATCCTTTGTATCTAGTCATATGTGTTTTTTGATTTCCCCTTGTCTTCTTCATCAATAAAGATCGAGTCAACTCTTTCAAGCTAGGGTTTTTCATATACATTTGCAGTAGAATTTTTATCTTCAAAATAACATTAAATATTTGTGCCTTTATATTTCTTCTATGTAAAAAGATTTTTGATGAAATTTAATTAACCTTAATTCTTTTTTATTCTTTGACACATTTTTTTATGATCTTTTCAGTCTTTACAGATAAAGTTTTCAAAATCTTCAGACACAAATGCTACATCTCTAGGACATGAAATTGGAAATGTCATTTCTGTGGGGGACAATTCTGCAAAAGGAGAAATCTCCATCAATCCTATAGACAACAAAATCAATAATGTGAATGGCGATAGGGATTCAGGTGTTGCCTCTAGGATCACAAAGCCTGATGTCATGGGTGATTTCTTCATTGGCAAGCCGCGTAGGGGTACTAGAAGTGTAATTCCACCTAAAAGGTTGGATAATTACTTTTGGGAAGGAAGAAAGTCACGCGAGCAAAGATAGATTTAGTAATGGAATTGGTATAGTAGTGTGAGAACGTGGGAGGAAGCAATCAAGAAGTTAATTATGATTTTGGATATTCTCGTCTCCTTTCAGACATTCATCTAATTTTTCAAGTGTATTTTCTTGTATTGTTGTTCCCAGCAATTTCCTTTGTTGTGTCCTATTGTATTCAGTAAACTATGCTTTATTAATATAATATATATTTGTGTTTATATTGAAGAATTGCGAGTTGTTGTAGTAACCCATTCTGCCGCCCCTGTTACTATTGTATTCTTACAAAATTATATTTCTTTGTCTTGTATCGAAGACCTTACAAAGTTGCGGTTATTATCACTCATTTTCTTACATTTTCTCTTATCACATATAAGCCTCTTCAAATTCAAAAATTACAAAAAACAAGTCTTAATTTATGCAGAATTAGTGTTTTTTTTTTGATTGAGTAACTTTTTCTAAATCCATTTCTTAGAATATCACTTGGAGGGAATAGTGTCTACTAGTAATGAAGTTTATAGTTACGAATTCATGGTGATTTTTTTATAAAATTGTTTGTACTTTAAAGTGTTGCATTTCTCCCATTTTGTGATTTCAGATTTGAGTTGGTTTAAACCTTGTTTTACTTTATTGATTGAATTTTTGGTTCATTAGTTTCATCTTGTTACTTGTTTAGCAGAAAAATGTACATCTAAGTAAATATTATGTCTCTGCTCATTGAGAGGTCAAGATTTGTGTTTTTCATGACATGCACAAATAAAGAGTGGTTATAAAAGTATTGATTCTTTAAAGTATATTTACTTGAGGTGCAGAAGTGAAAATAAGATTTAAGTGTAATGTTATCATACGTGATTAACAGTTGGTCACATAAAAGATTAAGGGAAAAGGGTCTGATATACCCCTCAACTTTGTCATTTGGAGCTGATATACCTCTCGTTATAAAAGTGGCTCATATATGCCCTTACCGTTATACAAACGACTCACATATACCCCTGCTGTTACAAAATGGCTCACATATACCCTTCATTTAATGTAACTTAAAAAATTAGTTTTAAATTTATATTTATTAGTTCTAATTTTTTTTTTAAAAATATTTAGGAATATATATGATTCTTCTATCAAAGTTCAAGGTATATTTTAATTTTTTTTCATACATAAATTATTTTTTTACTTTTTTTATTATAATTATTTGAGTTTCTTATTCTTATTTTGTTTTTTCTTACATTCATTAGTTTAAAGAAAAAAAATTAAACTACTTTTTTTGTGTGTATTGTAATTTAATTTCGTATTTGAAGAAAAAATTTGGTCATCTACAATAAGTTTTATAAAAATATTAGTGAAACATAAATGAATTTGATTCAAAATAATTATTATAAATTAGTCATTGAAACAAAAAAAAAGTCAAAAAAATATGTTTGATGAGGATTAAATTTACTTATATAGGATTATATTTCTTAGAAAAAAACAATAAAAAATTTAGATTAATTTTTTTTTTCATTTCCGTTAGAGAAAAAGGGTATATGTAAGCCATTTGTTTACAAGTAGGGGTATATATGAGCCACTTTCATAACAAGGGGTATATCAGCTTTAAATGACAAAGTTGAGGATATATCAGACCCTTTTCCCAAAGATTAAAGAGCTTATAACAAACAAGACTGTCATCAATAGAGTTTTACTAAATTACATTTCTTTTTTAAAATAAAAAATAAACAAGTTTTATGCTATTGTTTTGGTGTAATTATAGTGTTGTTTTAGTGTAAATCTAGTGCGCAGTTAATTTGGTGAAATTCTCATGTTGTTTTGATGCACAAAAAACACCATTAAAACGTAATCGATATTTGAGAGAATATCAATGGAGGACCATTAGTGTTCTATGTTAAAAGACAATAATTACTTTGACTCGTAACTAAAAGATATTGGACAAATTTGATCCTTTTCTCAATCTTTAACCATAAAATTTAATTAATCACTATCTTTTAATAGATTATTTCATTCTAGCGACGCAAGTGAATAACTACTACTTATGACATCTCATTTTAGATATTTTAACAAGACTCTTGTAACATAACAGAGCCAATATATAAAAAAGTAGGCAAAAGTTTGTTTATTTACTTTTTTTTTGGATAAGTAGTTTTACTATTGATTTTGAACTTAGCAAATCTACCTGTGTGAATTATTTATTTATTTATTTTTAATCTTTAATATTTTTTGTATTATGTTTAGCAATATTTTTCATGATTGAGTTTTCTGGTTGAGAGTGAAATTCTTTTTTTCCCTCAAATTACTTGACGAATTTCGCATTGATAGAGCTCAAATTTGCTATTCAATGATGAAGTATTGCATTTGAACTACTTGAAAATGGTAAAAAAAATAATTTATTTTGTTGCACAGGCAATTAGATTTAGTATGCTAAAATTAATTGCTTCAATTATTAAATAAGATAATTTCATCATTTATATTTGGAGATCGGGCTAAATCTTTCAAGCAGGGTTTTCATTTACAATTGTAATAAAAAAAACCCCTTTTCAAAGTAGCATAAAATATTTGTGCCTTTATATGCGTTTCTCCAAAAAAAAATTTAAGTAAAACTCGAATAGATTGAGATTTGATTACCTAATTTAAGATTTCATTATGATTTGAATAACAAATAATTTCCTTATTTAGTTGTTTAAATTTTTTTTAATCAAGCCCACTATTCTATCTAAAAATTATCTCATAATTTTTTTTCAAGAATTCACTATTTTCCATTTGATTAATGAGATCAACTGTTTTTGAAAAAAATATTTTCTTTTTGACTTTTACTCTGTTCATGTACTAATGCTTAGTGACGGATTCAAAATAGTAATGGCGTGGGTGTTCTTATCTACCATAACAATAACATATCCATATATAATCTCATAAGGTCGGAAGATAAAATATACGCAGACTATTAAAGTGTTGTATCACTCTAATAACATATAGTTATTGCAATCACAAAGCACTAAGTTCAAAACTATTTTAAATTTAAGTTTGGAAATTTTTTAAATTAAAATTAATATTTTCTTAAAAAAAACTATTAAAATTCACAATCTTACTCGGCATGAACCAAATAATAGTAGCATTACTACATTATTGTAAAGTGACATTCCTTTTTAAAACAGACTAAAATAAAAAAAGGTGCCACAATGGAATTAAGTGAGTAATTTTTTGTCATGACCCACGATAGTTTAATATATATTTGCTTTTATTTTTATAAAATAGATTAACACTAATTAAAAAAAATTATTAAAGAAAAATCGTGTAGAAACAATATGAACTACTCCAAACAAGGAAAAAGATAAAAAAGGGAAAGGTAGCTTGCTTGGCTAACCAGAGCACACAAGTCACAATTTGTTTTTATTTATTTCTTTCAATAATCTATATGTATATATAAAGCTCGAGTCGAAAGTAATGGATGCTTGAGCACCAACAGTGACACACATGGGTCCACTCCGGTAATGATTAGGCCTCACTGGTAATCGTTACACAAACTAATCGACATATGATGTTAAAAAATCTAGAAAGAGTATTTGCAAATTTTTTATTTTTTTTATAAAAAGTATGATGTGAAATTTTATTATTTTACAATAACTCAGAGTTCCAATGAATTTTAGAAACAAGATTTTGTAACGAAAGAGAAAAAAAATGGTTTAAAAAATAGAAGAGCTCATAGTAAATAGTAATAGTGAAAAAATTTAGATATATTTATGAATATGAATTTTTAGCTAGAATTATGAAATTGACATTTTTAAAAAATAAATAAATAATTATTTGTTATTCTAGTTAGAATTTAATTTAGTTAATTAAATCTCAATCTTTAGTTCTTAATTATGACATTTGGCTATCATTCAAATAGGTTCATGGGGAAATTGGGAGGATGAGTAATGAAGAGGGATCTCATCTGTTACAAAGATAATTTGACTAAATTACTTTTTCTTTTGACCAAAAAAACAACTAACAAGTTCGTATTTAAAATCAATAAACTCGCTTTACTAGAAAAGTACACATAGTCAAGGAATGTTATAATGGAGTAACTTCCACTTTATCCACTAGCGTCCTGTTTTTTTATTCTACAGTCATTTATTTATTTATTTATGAGATTCTCTAATAATTAATAATCTATTAATAATATCATTTCAAACTTAAATTTAGATGTCTTCATTGTTGAAATGTCAACTTTTTTTTTCTTTTCAAATTTATATCACTAGCAGTGTCCTTTGATGTTGTTTTTTTTTAATCAAAAGTAAAAACAAAAATAATAATCTCAAACTATATTTGACCATCTATATGCTTGTCATATGATTAATAAATAAAAATTAAATTCTCAAATCAGTGTGATGAGGAAATTTAGGATAATTTTGACATATATGAAAAAGAAATTATTTACTAAATCTTAAAACTATTATTGGAGAAAAAAAATTTAAATTGACAAAATAAGAGTGGTCAAGTAATTTAGGGTAAAACAAACATAATCATGGATGTATAATTTCCTATTAACTAATCTTTGACTAGAAAGTTTGAAAAATAAATACTTTTAGATTCTTTTTTTCCATTTAGGGGATCCCAATCAATTACTAATAAATTATGAAATGACATAACATAGTCAATTTTGCTCAATATATTATTATATATATTTCGTAAACCATGTTATATAGGATCACTTGCTATTATTAAACTTAGAAATACTCTAACTAATTACTCTGCAGAATTCACTAGAGAGATGCAATTGAGGTGAACTGCTTAAACTCAATCGTTTCGATTTGTTCATCGATTTTGTTAGATTTCATCATGTAAAAGTTACATGAGACTTGTGATCATCTTCCATTTTATTAAGCTTTAACCTGATTTTTATTGTTAAATCATATGAACTTTGTTATAAAAATGAGAAAAAGGAAAATATTTTTTTATTATTATTAATTTTAAACAAGTGATTTTAGTGGATTCTTTTATTTTTGTTTTTCAAATTTATATAATATGTTCTAATTATTATATGAACATTTTTTTGCTTTGATTTTGAAGTGGTTGATTCTAGCATTGATAGAGCTCGATAGTTGTTATTCGTTGTTGGAGGACTGCATCTGAAATAGTTGAAAATGGTAAAGTTTTTGACTTTGAATTATTTCAACAATTATGTAAGGTATACTTTAATTTGATTTGTGTGCTTTTTATTTTTTTAATCTCTAACGTGTGCTTTGATCTGTATTCTTTTTTCATCTACCTTGTGGTTTACCATTAATATTTTTTATGTTGAGAAATTGTTATGAATCAAGCCAAATACAAATAAATGTGAGTCGGTTGTTCGAATAAAATTATTGTACTGATATTCCGTTCTGCATGCATATAAATTCTTGATATAAATACACTTTGTTTGCTCCTTGACTTGTAAAGGGTACCACATTAAAGGTGAAATTAGAATTTTTAGATCGTGCATTATTTAAAAAAGAAAAAAATAAATTTAATATTAATTAGTGTGCAAAAAATTATTTGGTTCAATATTAAACAAGATTCATCCTTTGTATATAATCATTTGTTTTTATTAATTTTCCCTTGTCTTCTTCATTAATATATATCGGGTCAAATCTTCCAACCAAGGGTTATTCATTTATAATTGTAGTAGAAACCTTTTTATAATTAAATAGCGTGAAGTATTTGTGCCTTTATATGCCTTCTCCAAAATAAGATTTTCGATGAAACTCAAATAGCCTTAATAATTGTTTTTCCATTTTCAGAGTAAAGACACTAAGGTGCTTAATGATGTTGATACTCTAACTAATGAAGAGATGAGTATCGAAGAGAAGTGTGCTCATCTATCTCTAGGCGGTGAAAATATGACAAGTGAAGCAAGCCATTTCAGTAATCCTCCTCAAAATAATGTTTTGACTCATGCTGGAAATGAACCTAATGATCTGAATGCTAGAAATAGTGACAGAAGTCGTCTCCTTATTCAAAATAATTATCTTTTGGCTCGTGTTTGGAAAGATTTTACAAGTGGGTGTACGAGTGATTATCCTTTTCTTGTGCAAAAATCTTCAAATACCGGAGAAGATAGAATAAATGCTATACCTGTAGGACATGGAATTGAAAAGGTCATTTCGATAGTGGACAACTCTGCAAAGGGAAAAAACTCCATCAATCCTATAGACAACACAATCAACAATAAGGATATTGATTTTGCCTCTAGGATTCCAAATCCTGATAAGAGATGTGATGAGTGATTTCTGCATTGGCAAACCGCATATAGTACTAGAAGTGTAATTCTACCTAAAAGGTTGAATGATTACCTTTGAGAAGAAGAAAGCCATGCGAGCAATGGAATTGCGTAGAAGTTTGAGAACATGGGCAGGAAGGGATAAGGAAGTTAAATAATTATGATTTTGAATATTCTCGTCAAGTTTTAGACTTCTAGTTCAGTTTTCAATTGTATTTTCCTGTATTGTTATTCCCTGCAATTGTCTTTATCATGTCCTATTGTATTTAGTAAAACATATTAACAATATATGTTTGTGTTTGTATGGTGAATCTGTGAGTTGTTTCATTTACCCATTTTGTCTTCCCCATTACTATTATGTTCTATCAAAGTCATTACAAGACCTTACAAAGATATGGTTGTTATTATTCATTCTCTTTATTTGTTATCATAATTAAGTCTCTTCAAATTCTAGAAGCACAAAAAACAAGTCTTTACTTGTGCAAAATTAGTGTTGTTTTTCCATTGAGTAACTTTTTCGTTAATCCTTGTCTAAGAATATCACTTGGAGGGAATAGAGTCGACTAGTAGTGATTTTTATAGTTACGAAATCATTGTGTTGTTTTTTTTTTTTTAAAAAAAATAAAGTTGTTTATATTTCAAAGTGTTGCATTTGCCTCATTTTTTTATTTCAGATTTGAGTGTTTTGAACCTTGTTTTACTCTTGTAATAGGGTTTTTGGTTTATTAGTTTCATCTTTTTACTTGTTTAGCAACGAAATGCACATCTAAGTCACTATCATGTCTCTGCTCAGTGAGAGGTTCATATTTGTTCTTTTGAGCATTTATAAAAGATTACTTGGTGCTTTGAAACATAATTAGATTAGTTGAATAAATGAAAATAAGATTTAAATATAATGTCATCAAACGTGTATAACAGTTAGTCACATGAAATACAAGATCTCACAACAAACAAGATTGTTATAGATATGATTTGACTAAATTATTAGCACTTTTAAATTAAAAAAAAGAAAAAACAAGTTTGCAATTGATATTAATAAACTCGTTTTACTAGAAAAGCACACACATTCTAAGAGTGTTATAGAGGAGTAACTTCTATTGGTAGTGTGTTTGGAAATTCCATTTCATTATTATTTCTCAAGAACAAAGGTCTATATACTTTTAAATATTTTGAATTACCAATTATTGTAACTTATATTAGTTTTATTTTAACTAATCTTTGACTATGATATTTAATAATCAAAGGACAAGTTCTCATATGTGTCATATATTTGCTGATTTGGTGTGACTACATGGTAGACATACTTTATTTTATAAAAATATTATTATATTATTAGAACCTTAAGCCTTTATTTTAAATTTCATTTGTTTATTTATGAGATTCTCTAATAATTAATAATTTATTAATAATATCATTTTAAGTCAATTTTAGGTGTCTCTTGAATCTCAAATTATATTTGATCAAATAAATACTTTTCACACTATTAATAGAAAAAAACTGAATTCTCAAAACAAGTGTGTACAAGCAATTTTGGATAAAATAGATATATATATGGAAAGAAAATATTTACTAAATCTTAAAACAATTAGTGAAGAAAGTTCAAATTCTCAAAATAAATGTGATCAAGTAATTCAGGACAAAACAAGTATATATATGAACACTTTCATATTTACTAAATTTACCATAAAAGTTAATTAATTAATCAATGTTTTTTTATTGTTTATTTCATTCTAGGGGCCAGTCAATAACTACAAATTATGACATTTCATTAAATATTCTTTAATGCTGTTCTCGTGACATAGCATAGTCAATTCAACAAGACAAGACATATTATTTTCTGTAATCCGCGTTGTATAGGATCACTCATCACACTAATATATATAATCATAAGCTTTCTCTTCCTCTCACTTGTCAAATTTCAGTGTATGAGAATCTAGAAAAACACTGAATTATTTTTGGTGCTATATTTGACGTTATTTTCTATAAGTGAGTTTTCAGGTTGAAAGTGAGATTTCTTTTTTTTAATTATTTTTTATCAGATTTTCGTAATTTATGTTCTAATTATTTTATTTTCATTTTTTGCTTTAATTTTTGAATTGACATATTTTACCATTCATAGAACTCAATACTTGCTATTCGTTATTGGAGCACTACATCTGAAACACTTGAAAATAGTAAAATTTTCAATTTGAATTGTTTCAATGTTTTTTTTGCACCAATAATTTTTTTAAATGTTTTAAGGCTATGGAAAATTAACAACAAATATTTTTTGCTTTAATTTACATTTCTTTTTTCAATCTCTAATGTATGCTTTAATTTATTTGTGTGCTTCTTTCTTTTTCTGTAACGTGTGCTTTGATATGTGTTCTTTTTTCATCAACCTCGTGGTATAAGATTAATGTTTTCATGTTGAGAAATTGTTATGGTTCAAGTCATATACAACATATTGAGAGCTAGTTGTTCGAACCAAATTTTTTTTTACTAATATTTCGTTCTGCATAATAATTCTTGATATGGATATACTTTGGCTCCTCCTTAACTTATTAAGGGTACCTTAATAGAAGGCAAATCTAGAAATTCTAGAATGTGCACTATTTAAAAAGAAAAATAGTTATTAAATATTAAATTTAGTGTGTTAAAAATTAATTAGTTCAATTATTTTAAAGAAGATAGCTTCATCCTTTATATCTAGTCATATGTGTTTTTTGATTTCCCCTTGTCTTCTTCATCAATAAAGATCGAGTCAACTCTTCCAAGCTAGGGTTTTTCATGTACATTTGCAATAGAATTTTTTTTCTTCAAAATAACATTAAATATTTGTGCCTTTATATTTCTTCTATGTAAAAAGATTTTTGATGAAATTTAATTAACCTTAATTCTTTTTTATTCTTTGACACATTTTTTTATGATCTTTTCAGTCTTTACAGATAAAGTTTTCAAAATCTTCAGACACAAATGCTACATCTCTAAGGCATGAAATCGGAAATGTCATTTCTGTGGGAGACAATTCTGCAAAGGGAGAAATCTCCATCAATCCTACAGACAACACAATCAATAATGTGAATGGCGACAAGGATTCAGGTGTTGCCTCTAGGATCACAAAGCCTGATGTCATGGGTGATTTCTTCATTAGCAAGCCGCGTAGGAGTTCTAGAAGTGTAATTCCACCTAAAAGGTTGGATGATTACTTTTGGGAAGAAAGAAAATCACGCGAGCAAAGCTAATTTAGTAATGGAATTGGTACAGTAGTGTGAGAACGTGGGAGGAAGCAATCAAGAAGTTAATTATGATTTTGAATATTCTCGTCTCCTTTCAGACATTCATCAAAGTTTTCAAGTGTATTTTCTTGTATTGTTGTTCCCAGCAATTTCCTTTGTTGTGTCCTATTGTATTCAGTAAACTCTGCTTTATTAATATAATATATATTTGTGTTTATATTGAGGAATTGCGAGTTGTTGTAGTAACCCATTCTGCCGCCCCTGTTACTATTGTATTCTAACAAAATTATATTTCTTTGTCTTGTATCGAAGACCTCTCATTTTCTTACATTTTCTCTTATCACATATAAGCCTCTTCAAATTCAAAAATTACAAAAAACAAGTCTTAATTTATGTAGAATTAGATTTTTTTTTATTGAGTAACTTTTTCTAAATCCTTTTCTTAGAATATCACTTGGAGGGAATAGTATCTACTAGTAATGATGTTTATAGTTACGAATTCATGGTGATTTTTTTATAAAATTGTTTGTACTTTAAAGTGTTGCATTTCTCTCATTTTGTGATTTCAGATTTGAGTTGGTTTAAACCTTGTTTTACTTTATTGATTGAATTTTTGGTTCATTAGTTTCATCTTGTTACTTGTTTAGCAGAAAAATGTACATCTAAGTAAATATTATGTCTCTGCTCATTGAGAGGTTAAGATTTGTATTTTTCATGACATGCACAAATAAAGAGTGGTTATAAAAGTATTGATTCTTTAAAGTATATTTTCTTGAGGTGCAGAAGTGAAAATAAGATTTAAGTGTAATGTTATCATACGTGATTAACAGTTGGTCACATAAAAGATTAAGGGAAAAGGGTCTGATATACCCCTCAACTTTGTCATTTGGAGCTGATATATCTCTCGTTATAAAAGTGGCTCATTTATGCCCTTACCGTTATACAAACGGCTCACATATACCCCTGTATTTACAAAATGGCTCACATATACCCTTCATTTAATGGAACTTAAAAATTAGTTTTAAATTTTTATTTATTAGTTCTAATTTTTTTTAAAAAAATATTTAGGAGTATATATGATTCTTCTATCAAAGTTCAAGGTGTATTTTAATTTTTTTCATACATAATTTTTTTTTTTACTTTTTTTATTATAATTATTTGAGTTTCTTATTCTTATTTTGTTTTTTCTTACATTCATTAGTTTAAAGAAAAAAATTAAACTATTTTTTTGTGTGTATTGTAATTTTATTTCGTATTCAAAGAAATCTACAATAAGTTTTATAAAAATATTAGTGAAACATAAATGAATTTGATTCAAAATAATAATTATAAATTAGTCATTGAAACAAAAAAAAAATTCAAAAAAAATATGTTTGATGAGGATTAAATTTACTTATATAGGATTATATTTCTTAGAAAAAAATAATAAAAATTTAGATTAATTTTTTTTTCATTTCCGTTAGAGAAAAAGGGTATATGTTAGTCATTTGTTTACAAGTAGGGGTATATATGAGCCACTTTCATAACAAGGGGTATATCAGCTCTAAATGACAAAGTTGAGGGGTATATCAGACCCTTTTCCCAAAGATTAAAGAGCTTATAACAAACAAGACTGTCATAAATAGAGTTTGACTAAATTACATTTCTTTTTTAAAATAAAAAATAAACAAGTTTTATGCTATTGTTTTGGTGTAATTATAGTGTTGTTTTAGTGTAAATCTAGTGCGCAGTTAATTTGGTGAAATTCTCATGTTGTTTTGATGCACAAAAAACACCATTAAAACGTAAACGAATATTTAAGAGAATATCAATAGAGGACCATTAGTGTTCTATGTTAAAAGACAATAATTACTTTGACTAGTAACTAAAAGATATTGGACAAATTTGATCCTTTTCTCAATCTTTAACCATAAAATTTAATTAATCACTATCTTTTAATAGATTATTTCATTCTAGCGACGCAAGTGAATAACTACTACTTATGACATCTCATTTTAGATATTTTAACAAGACTCTTGTAACATAACAGAGCCAATATATAAAAAAGTAGGCAAAAGTTTGTTTATTTACTTTTTTTTGGATAAGTAGTTTTACTAATGATTTTGAACTTATCAAATCTACCTGTGTGAATTATTTATTTATTTATTTTTAATCTTTAATATTTTTTGTATTATGTTTAGCAATATTTTTCATGATTGAGTTTTCTGGTTGAGAGTGAAATTCTTTTTTCCCCTCAAATTACTTGACGAATTTCGCATTGATAGAGCTCAAATTTGCTATTCAATGATGAAGTATTGCATTTGAACTACTTGAAAATGGTTAAAAAAAAATAATTTATTTTGTTGCACAGGCAACTAGATTTAGTATGCTAAAATTAATTGCTTCAATTATTAAATAAGATAATTTCATCATTTATATTTGGAGATCGGACTAAATCTTTCAAGCAGGGTTTTCATTTACAATTGTAATAAAAAAACCTTTTTCAAAGTAGCATAAAATATTTGTGCCTTTATATGCGTTTCTCCAAAAAAAAATTTAAGTGAAACTCGAATAGATTGAGATTTGATTACCTAATTTAAGATTTCATTATGATTTGAATAACAAATAATTTCCTTATTTTGTTGTTTAATTTTTTTTTAATCAAGCCCACTATTCTATCTAAAAATTATCTCATAATTTTTTTTTCAAGAATTCACTATTTTCCATTTGATTAATGAGCTCAACTTTTTTTGAAAAAAATATTTTCTTTTTGACTTTTACTTTGTTCATGTACTAATGCTTAGTGACGGATTTAGAATTGCAATGGCGTGGGTGCTTTGATCTACCATAACAATAACATATCCATATATAATCTCATAAGGTCGGAAGATAAAATATACGCAGACTATTAAAGTGTTGTATCACTCTAATAACATATAGTTATTGCAATCACAAAGCACTAAGTTCAAAACTATTTTAAATTTAAGTTTGGAAATTTTTCAAATTATAATTAATATTTTCTTAAAAAAAACTATTAAAATTCACAATCTTACTCGGCATGAACCAAATAATAGTAGCATTACTACATTATTGTAAAGTGGCATACCTTTTTAAAACGAACTAAAATAAAAAAAGGTGCCACAATGGAATTAAGTGAGTAACTTTTTGTCATGACCCACGATAGTTTAATATATATTTGCTTTTATTTTTATAAAATAGATTAACACTAATTAAAAAAAAATTAAAGAAAAATCGTGTAGAAACAATATGAACTACTCCAAACAAGGAAAAAGATAAAAAAGGGAAAGGTAGCTTGCTTGGCTAACCAGAGCACACAACTCACAATTTGTTTTTATTTATTTCTTTCAATAATCTATATGTATATATAAAGCTCGAGTCGAAAGTAATGGATGCTTGAGCACCCACAGTGACACACATGGGTCCACTTCGGTAATGATTAGGCCTCACTGGTAATCGTTACACATATGCCCTTACCGTTATACAAACGACTCACATATACCCCTCCCGTTACAAAATGGCTTATATATACCCATCATTTAACGGGAGTTAAAAAATTAGTTTTAAATTTATATTTATTACTTGTAACTTTTTTTTAAAAAATTATTTAGGGGTATATATGATTCTTCTATCAAAGTTCAAGGTATATTTTAATTTTTTTTCATATATAAATTATTTTTTGACTTTTTTAATTTTAATTATTTGAGTTTCTTATTCTTATGTTTTTTCTTTCATTCCTTAGTTTAAAGAAAAAAAATTTAAACTATTTTTTTTGTGTATATTGTAATTTAATTTCGTATTCGAAGAAAAAATTTGGTCATCTACAATAAGTTTTATAAGAATATTAGTGAAACATAAATAAATATGATTATCAAAATAATAATTATAAATTAGTCATTGAAACAAAAAGAGGTCAAAGAATTATGTTTGACGAGCATTAAATTTACTCATATAAGGTTATATTTTTTAGAAAAAATAATAAAAATTTAGATTAATATAATTATTTTTTTCCATTTACGTTAGAGGAAAAGGGTATATGTGAGCCATTTGTTTACAAGTAAGGGTATATATGAGCCACTTTCATAACAAGGGGTACTAGAAGTGTAATTCCACCTAAAAGGATCACAAAGCCTGATGTCATGGGTGATTTCTGCATTGACAAGCCGCGTCGGGGTACTAGAAGTGTAATTCCACCTAAAAGGTTGGATGATTACTTTTGGGAAGGAAGAAAATCACGCGAGCAAAGCTAGATTTAGAAATGGAATTGGTATAGTAGTGTGAGAACATCGGAGGAAGCGATCAAGAAGTTAATTATGATTTTGAATATTCTTGTCTCCTTTCAGACTTTCAACTATGTTTTCAAGTGTATTTTCTTATATTGTTGTTCCCTGAAATTTCCTTTGTTGTATCCTATTGTATTCAGTAAACTATGGTTTACTAATATAATATATATATGTGTTTATATTGAGGAATTGCGAGTTGTTGTAGTAACCCATTCTGCCGCCCCTGTTACTATTGTATTCTAACAAAATTATATTTCTTTGTCTTGTATCGCAGACCTTACAAAGTTGCGGTTATTATCACTCATTTTCTTAAATTTTATCTTATCATATATATGTGTGTGTGTGTATGTGCACGTATCTCAATATGTATAAATATGATTTACGAAAGGGTACAAGATTTTTGGGGGAAAATAACATATTTGGTGAAAATAATAAGTTTGTTGAGGAAGGATATAATATTCTAAAAAAATAATTACAAATTGACTATTAAAGAAATGAGAATACAAAATTTTGAAAAACATATAGCATAAATGGCAAAAATAATAAAATCAGTATACAATATTCTAAAAAAAATACAAATTAATATAATCAGAATACAATATTCTAAAAAATATAAATTGACTGTTAAAAAATAGGATACGTCTATTCTTAAGAAATACAAATTCATATGAGATACGTATTTGAATGACTACAAATAAAAAAGAAATACAATGTTTTTAATAAAAATACAAATGATGAGTAAAAGAAAAATAATTGACAAACAAAAATTAATATGAATGTTATTCTGATATGAATACAATTTCACAACCTTCTTCTTTGACACTCTCTTTCTTCTTCATCTGCTATGTTTTTTTTCCCAATTCTTTTCACCAAATTCAAATCTGAATCTGTGTTTATTTGTAAATTAATAACCCTATAAGCAAAATTCGAAATTATTAAATATGAATATACAAAAAAAATCAAACAACTTATTATGTATAAATGCTTATGTGTCTTACTACAAATTACAATATACTAAATCTCAAATATAAAAATAAAATCATAAAAATAGTGTTTCAAATACTAAATTTCCGAAATGCATAAATATTTGATGAGTATGTTAACAAACTCATATAAAAATAAAAAAAATGACGAAAAAATTATAATGCGTACAATCCGAAATTCACATAACTTTTTATTTTGAAAACAAAATCTTATGAAATCTCGCAAAATAAATGATGATTAGGAAAATATCTTTATGTGTTCAGAGATTTCTTAAATTAATCGATAAAGCTGAACAAATTGATATGAACTTTAATAATTAGTTCTTCTTCAACAATGATAGACAATAATGGTGAAAATGGTAAAAGAGAAAAAAAATTTAAAAATCTTAAAGATGAAAATAAATTTAATGGTATTAAAGTCTAGAAGAAGTCTAAATGGGTAGTGAATATATTTAATGTTGGATTATTTTGAGAAATAAAAGGAAAGACAAATAATAGTATTTGGATAAAAATTTATTTTTAAAATATTGACATTTTGACTAAATATTTTCAAGTGTAGATGTTTTTACTAATTAAGTTAAGAATTGTGACTACTTTACTAATCTTTCCTAGATATAATTAATCAATTTTTTTTATCCTTTATTCCATTCAAACGGGCCCGGTAAATAACTATTAATCATGACACCTCATTTAAAATTCTTAAACAGGAATCTCGTGATATAACACACGTATAACATCACTCAACACACTAATATATAAAGCTTAGAGTTTTCTCTTCCTCTCACATCTCAAATTTCAGTATTTGAGAATCTAGAAAACCCTAAACTAAAAATCCTCTCTAATTTATTTGGTCGGAATTCATCCTAGAGAGTTCATCGATGAGTTATGATTGAGGTGAACTACTCGACCAAAAACTCCGTCACTTTGTTTAATTCATTAATCTTGCCAGAATTTATCATATAGAATTCACCTATGATAATCTCTTCTTTTTATTTTGGTTAAATCCCTTGTTTCTCACAAATGTATCGTAGGAACTTTCTCATTTATAAGTTTTAAAATGTCAAAAAAGGAAGTAACTTTTTTTGTTTATTTACTCATTTTAGATAAGCAATTATAGTGATGATTATGAACTTAGCATATCTACTTGTGAGAATTATTATTATTATTATTATTATTATTATTATTATTATTATTATTATTATTATTATATATTTTTAATCTTCAATATTTTTGTGCTATGTATGAGGGTATTTTTTATAATCGAAGTTTCAGGTTGAGAGTGAGATTCACTTTTTTTTAGTTATTTTTTATCATGTTCCATAATCTGTTCTAATTATTTTTTTCTTTTCATTTTATGCTTTGATTTTTGAAGTGACAGATTTTAGTATTCATGGAGCTTGATATTTGCTATTCAGTGTTGGAGCACTATATCTAAAATACTTTAAAATGGTAAAGTTTTTTATTTAAATCGTTTTAAGATTTATTCTGTTACACCAACATTTTTAAAAAAAAATGTTGTTAGGTTATGATGAAATTGACGATACATCTTTCTTGCTTTGATTTATGTTCAGTATATAATCTGTAAGGTATGCTTTAATTTGATTATTGCGCTTTTTATTTTTTAATCTCTAACGTGTTCTTTTTTCATCTACCTTGTGGTTTACCATTAATGTTTCTTATGTTGAGAAATTGTTATGAATCAAGTCAAATAAAATTAATTATGAAATATCTATTCGTGATGGCCAACCAGATGCATAGACAAGGTCTTGACGGACGTCCACAAAAATTTTTGGCATTTTTGACGTCGGAATCCGGATCACTCAAAAAATGGTTTACTATAGCACACGAAAATCGTCGAAATGAGGGGTATGCTCGCTTCGAGGCTCGTTTGACCTTCCAAATGGGTGGTACGGGCCGTGATGGCCAACCGGATGCAGAGACAAGGTCTTGACTGGCGTCCACAAAAAAATTTGGAATTTTTGACGTTAGAATCCGGATCACCCGAAAAATGGTTTACTATAGCACACGAAAATCGTCGAAATAAAGGGTATGCTCGCTTCGGGACTCATTTTACCTCCCAAATGGGTCGTACGGGCCGTGATGGCCAACCGGATGCATAGACAAGGTCTTAAGGGACGTCCACAAAATAACTTGGCATTTTTTACGTCGGAATCTGGATCACCAAAAAATGGTTTATTATAGCACACAAAAATTGTCAAAATGAGGGGTATGCTCGCTTCAGGAATCGTTTTACCTTCCAAATGGGTCGTATGGGCCATGATGGCCAACCGGATGCATAGACAAGGTCTTGACGGACGTCCACAAAAAAATTTGGCATTTTTGAAGTTGGAATCCGGATCAACAAAAAAATGGTTTACTATAGCACACGAAAATAATCGAAATGAGGGGTATGCTCGCTTCGGGGCTCGTTTGACCTTCCAAATGGGTCGTACGGGCCGTGATGGATAAATGGATGCATAGACAAGGTCTTGACGGACGTCCACAAAAACATTTGGCATTTTTGACGTTGGAATCTGGATCACCCAAAAAATGGTTTACTATAGCACACGAAAATCATCGAAATGAGGGGTATGCTCGCTTCGGGGCTCGTTTGACCTCCCAAATGGGTCGTACGGGCCGTGATGGCCAACCGGATGCATAGACAAGGTCTTAAGGGACGTCCACAAAATAATTTGGCATTTTTGACGTCGGAATCTGGATCACCAAAAAATGGTTTATTATAGCACACAAAAATTGTCAAAATGAGGGGTATGCTCGCTTCAGGAATCGTTTGACCTTCCAAATGGGTCGTATGGGCCATGATGGCCAACCGGATGCATAGACAAGGTCTTGACGGACGTCCACAAAAAAATTTGGCATTTTTGAAGTTGGAATCCGGATCAACCAAAAAATGGTTTACTATAGCACACGAAAATCATCGAAATGAGGGGTATGCTCGCTTCGGGGCTCGTTTGACCTTCCAAATGGGTCGTACGGGCCGTGATGGATAAATGGATGCATAGACAAGGTCTTGACGGACGTTCACAAAAACATTTGGCATTTTTGACGTTGGAATCTGGATCACCCAAAAAATGGTTTACTATAGCACACGAAAATCATCAAAATGAGGGGTATGCTCGCTTCGGGGCTCGTTTGACCTCCCAAATGGGTCGTACGGGCCGTGATGGCCAACCGGATGCATAGACAAGGTCTTGACGGACGTCAACAAAAAATTTTTGCATTTTTGACGTCGGAATCCGAATCACCCAAAAAATGGTGTGCTATAGAACACAAAAATCGTCGAAATGAGGGGTATGCTCGCTTTGGGGCTCGTTTGACCTTCCAAATGGGTCGGACAAGCCGTGATGGCCAACCGTATGCATAGACAAGGTCTTGATGGACGTCCACAAAAAAATTTAGCATTTTTGACGTCGGAATCCGGATCACCCAAAAAATGGTGTGCTATAGCACACGAAAATCGTCGAAATGAGGGGTATGCTCACTTCGGGGCTCGTTTGACCTTCCAAATGGTTCGGACAAGTCGTGATGTCCAACCGTATGCATAGACAAGGTATTGATGGACGTCCACGAAAAAATTTTGCATTTTTGACATTGGGATCCGGATCACCTAAAAAATGGTGTGCTATAGCACACGAAAATCATCGAAATGAGAGGTATGCTCGCTTTGGAGCTCGTTTGACCTTCCAAATGGGTCGGACAAGCCGTGATGGCCAACCGTATGCATATTCAAGATCTTGACGGACGTCCACAAAAAAATTTGACGTCGGAATCCGGATCACTCAAAAATTGTGTGCTAAGCACACGAAAATCGTCGAAATGAGGGGTATGCTCGCTTCGGGGCTTGTTTAACCTTCCAAATGGGTCAGACAAGCTGTGATGGCCAACCGTATGAATAGAAAAGGTCTTGACGGACGTCCATGAAAATTTTTTGCATTTTTGACGTCGAAATCCAGATCACCCAAAAAATGGTGTGCTATAGCACACGAAAATCATCGAAATGAGGGGTATGCTCGCTTCAGGGCTCGTTTGACCTTCCAAATGGGTCGGACAAGCCGTGATGGCCAACCGTATGCATAGACAAGGTCTTGACGGACGTCCACGAAAAAATTTAGCATTTTTGACGTTGGAATACGGATCACCCAAAAAATGGTGTGCTATAGCACACGAAAATCATCGAAATAAGGCGTATGCTCGCTTTGGGGCTCGTTTGACCCTCCAAATGGGTCGGACAAGCCGTGATGGCCAACCATATGCATAGACAAGGTCTTGAAGGATGTCCAGGAAAACATTTGGCATTTTTGACGTCGGAATCCGGATCACTCAAAAAATGGTGTGCTATAGCACACGAAAATTGTCGAAATGAGGCGTATGCTCGCTTCGGGGCTCGTTTGACCCTCCAAATGGGTCGAACAAGCCGTGATGGCCAAACGTATGCATAGACAAGGTCTTGACGGACGTCCACGAAAAAATTTGGCATTTTTGACGTCCGTCAAGACCTTTTCTATGCATACGGTTGGCCATCACGGCTCGTCCGACCCATTTGGAGGGTCAAACGAGCCCCGAAGCGAGCAAATGCCTCATTTTGATGATTTTCGTGTGCTATAGCACACAATCTTTTGGGTGATCCGGATCCGACGTCAAAAATGCCTAATTTTTTCGTGGACGTCCATCAAGACCTTGTCTATGCATATGGTTGGCCATCACGTCTTGTCCGACCCATTTGGAGGGTCAAACGAGCCCGAAGCGAGCATACGCCTCATTTCGACGATTTTCGTGTGCTATAGCACACCATTTTTTGGGTGATCCGGATTCCGACGTCAAAAATGCCAAATTTTTTCGTGGACGTCCGTCAAGACCTTTATTATGCATACGATTGGCCATCACCGCTTGTTCGACCCATTTGGAGGGTCAAACGAGCCCTGAAGTGAGCATACGCCTCATTTCGACGATTTTCGTGTGCTATAGGACACCATTTTTTGGGTGATCCGGATTCCGATGTCAAAAATGCCAAATTTTTTCGTGGACGTCCGTCAAGACCTCGTCTATGCATACGGTTGGCCATCACCGCTTGTCTGACCCATTTGGAGGGTCAAACGAGCCTCGAAGCGAGCATACGCCTCATTTCGACGATTTTCCTGTGCTATAGGACACCATTTTTTGGTTGATCCGGATTCCGCTGTCAAAAATGCCAAATTTTTTCGTGGACGTCCGTCAAGACCTTGTCTATGCATACGGTTGGCCATCACCGCTTGTCCGACCTATTTGGAGGGTCAAACGTGCCCGGAAGCGAGCATTCGTCTCATTTCGATGATTTTCGTGTGCTATAGCACACCATTATTTGGGTGATCCGGATTCCGATGTCAAAAATGCCAAATTTTTTCGTGGACGTCCGTCAATACCTTGTATATACATACAGTTGGCCATCACAGCTTCTCCGACTCATTTGGAGGGTCAAACGAGCCCCAAAGCGAGCTTACGGTTGGCCATCACGGCTTGTCCGACACATTTGAAGGGTCAAACGAGCCTCGAAGCGAGCATACGCCTCATTTCGACGATTTTCCTGTGCTATAGGACACCATTTTTTGGGTGATCTGGATTCCGATGTCAAAAATGCCAAATTTTTTCTTGGAGGTCCGTCAATACCTTTTCTATGCATATGGTTGGCCACACCGCTTGTCCGACCCATTTGGAGGGTCAAACGAGCCTCGAAGCGAGCATACGCCTCATTTCGACGATTTTCCTGTGCTATAGGACACCATTTTTTGGGTGATCCGGATTCCGATGTCAAAAATGCCAAATTTTTTCGTGGACGTCCGTCATGACCTTGTCTATGCATACGGTTGGCCATCACGGCTTGTCCGACCCATTTGGAGGGTCAAACGAGCCCCGAAGCGAGCATACGCCTCATTTCGACGATTTTCGTGTGCATAGCACACTATTTTTTGGGTGATCCGGATTCTGACGTCAAAAATGCCAAATTTTTTCGTGGACATCCGTCAAGACCTTGTCTATGCGTAGGGTTGGCCATCACGGCTTGTTCGACCCATTTGGAGGGTCAAACGAGCCCCGAAGCGAGCATACGCTTCATTTTGACGATTTTCGTGTGCTATAGCACACCATTTTTGGGTGATCCGGATTCCGACGTCAAAAATGCCAAATTTTTTCCTGGACTTTCTTCAAGACCTTTTCAATGCATTCGGTATGCCATCAAGGCTTGTCCGACCCATTTGGAGGGTCAAACGAGCCTCGAAGCGAGCATACGCCTCATTTCGACGATTTTCGTGTGCTATAGCACACCATTTTTTAGGTGATCCGGATTTCGACGTCAAAAATGCAAAATTTTTTCGTGGCCGTCCGTCAAGACCTTGTCAATTCATACGGTTGGCCATCACAGCTTGTCCGACCCATTTGGAGGGTCAAACGAGCCCCGAAGCGAGTATACGCATCATTTCGATGATTTTCGTGTGCTATTGCACACCCTTTTTTGGGTGATCCGGATTCCAACGTCAAAAATGCCAAATTTTTTCATGGACGTCCATCAAGACCTTGTCTATGCATACGGTTGGCCATCACGGCTCGTCCGACCCATTTGGAGGGTCAAACGAGCCCCGAAGCGAGCATACCCCTCATTTTGACGATTTTTGTGTGCTATAGCACACCATTTTTTAGGTGATCCGGATTTCGACGTCAAAAATGCCAAATTTTTTCGTGGACGTCCGTCAAGACCTTGCCTATGCATACGGTTGGCCATCACGGCTTGTCCGACCCATTAGGAGGGTCAAACGAGCCCCGAAGCTAGCATACGCCTCATTTCGACGATTTTTGTGTGCTATAGCACACCATTTTTGGGTGATCCAGATTCCGACGTCAAAAATGCCAAATTTTTTCGTGGACGTCTGTCAATACCTTGTCTATGCATACGGTTGGCCATCACGGCTTGTCCGAACCATTTGGAGGGTCAAACGAGCCCTGATGCGAGCATACGCCTCATTTCGACGATTTTCGTGTGCTATAGAACACCATTTTTTGGGTGATCCGGATTCCGACGTCAAAAATGCCAAGTTTTTTCGTGGCCGTCCGTCAAGACCTTGTCAATTCATATGGTTGGCCATCACGGCTTGTCCGACCCATTTGGATGGTCAAACGATCCCCGAAGCGAGCATACGCCTCATTTCGATGATTTTCGTGTGCTATTGCACACCCTTTTTTGGGTGATCCGGATTCTGACGTCAAAAATGCCAAATTTTTTCGTGGACGTCCGTCAAGACCTTGTATATGCATACGGTTGGTCATCACGGCTTGTTCGACCCATTTGGAGGGTCAAAACAGCCCCGAAGCGAGCATACGCCTCATTTCGACGATTTTCGTGTGCAATAGCACACCATTTTTTGGATGATCCAGATTCCGACGTCAAAAATGCCAAATTTTTTTGTAGACGTCCGTCAAGAACTTGTCTATGCATACAGTCGGCCATCACAGCTTGTCCGACCCATTTGCAGGGTCAAACGAGCCCCGAAGCGAGCATACGCCTCATTTAAACGATTTTCATGTGCTATAGCACACCATTTTTTGGGTGATCCAGATTCCGACGTCAAAAATGCTAAATTTTTTTGTGGACGTCCTTCAAGACATTGTCTATGCATACGGTTGGCCATCACGTCTTTTCCGACCCATTTGGAGGGTCAAACGAGCCCCGAAGCGAGCATACGCCTCATTTCGACGATTTTCATGTGCTATAGCACAACATTTTTTGAATGATCCGGATTCCAACGTCAAAAATGCCAATTTTTTTTGTAGACGTCCGTCAAGACCTTGATTATGCATACGGTTGGCCATCACGGCTTGTCCGACCCATTTGGAGGGTCAAAGAGCCCCGAAGCGAGCATACGCCTCATTTCGACGATTTTCGTGTGCTATAGCACACCATTTTTTTGGTGATCCGGATTCCGACGTCAAAAATGCTAAATTTTTTCGTGGACGTGCGTCAAGACCTTGTCTATGCATACGGTTGGCCATCATGGCTTGTACGACCTATTTGAAGGGTCAAACGAGCCCCAAACCGAGAATACGCCTCATTTCGACGATTTTCGTGTGCTATACACACTATTTTTTGGGTGATCCGGATTTCGACGTCAAAAATGCCAAATTTTTTCGTGGACGTGCATCAAGACCTTGTCTATGCATACGGTTGGCCATCACGGCTCGTCCGACCCATTTGGAGGGTCAAACGAGCCCCGAAGCGAGCATACCCCTCATTTCGATAATTTTCTTGTGCTATATCACACCATTTTTTGTGTGATCCGGATTTCGACGTCAAAAATGCCAACTATTTTCGTGGACGTCCGTGAATACCTTGTCTATGCATACAGTTGGCCATCACGGCTTGTCCGAACCATTGGAGCCCCAAAGCGAGCATACGCCTCATTTCGACGATTTTTTTGTGCTATAGCACACCATTTTTTGGGTGATCCGGATTCCAACGTCAAGAATGCCAAATTTTTTCGTGAACGTCCGTCAAGACCTTGTCTATGCATACGGTTGGCCATCACGGCTCGTCCGACCCATTTGGAGGGTCAAACGAGCCCCGAAGCGAGAATACCCCTCATTTCGACTATTTTCGTGTACTATAGCACACCATTTTTGGGTGATCCGGATTCCGACGTCAAAAATGCCAAATTTTTTTGTGGATGTCCGTCAAGACCTTGTCTATGCATACGGTTGGCCATCACGGCTTGTTCGAATTGGAGGGTCAAACGAGCCCCGAAGCGAGCATACGCCTCATTTCGACGATTTTCGTGTGCTATAGCACACCATTTTTTGGGTGATCCGGATTCCGACGTAAAAAATGCCAAATATTTTTGTGGACGTCCGTCAAGACCTTTTCTATGCATACGGTTGGCCATCACGGCTCGTCCGACCCATTTGGAGGGTCAAACGAGCCCCGAAGCGAGCAAACGCCTCATTTCAATGATTTTCGTGTGCTATAGCACACAATCTTTTGGGTGATCCGGATCCGACGTCAAAAATGCCTAATTTTTTCGTGGACGTCCATCAAGACCTTGTCTATGCATAAGGTTGGCCATCACGTCTTGCCCGACCCATTTGGAGGGTTAAACGAGCCCCGAAGCGAGTATACGCCTCATTTCGACGATTTTCGTGTGCTATAGCACACCATTTTTTGGGTGATCCGGATTCCGACGTCAAAAATGCCAAATTTTTTCGTGGACGTCCGTCAAGACCTTTATTATGCATACGATTGGCCATCACCGCTTGTCCGACCCATTTGGAGGGTCAAACGAGCCCCGAAGTGAGCATACGCCTCATTTCGACGATTTTCGTGTGCTATAGCACACCATTTTTTGGGTGATCTGGATTCCGGCGTCAAAAATGCCAAATTTTTTCGTGGACGTGCATCAAGACCTTTTCAATGCATATGGTTGGTCATCAGTGCTTGTCCGATCCATTTGAAGGGTCAAACGAGCCCCAAAGCGAGCATACGCCTCATTTCGACGATTTTCATGTGCTATACACACTATTTTTTGGGTGATCCAAATTCCGACGTCAAAAATGCCAAATGTTTTTGTGGACATCCGTCAAGACCTTGTCTATGCATACGGTTGGATATAACGGCTTGTTAGACCCATTTGGAGGGTCAAACGAGCCCCGAAGCGAGCATACGCCTCATTTTGAAAATTTTTGTGTGCTATAGCACACCATTTTTTGGGTGATCTTGATTCCGACGTCAAAAATGCCAAATTTTTTCATGGACGTCCGTTAAGACCTTGTCTATGCATACGCTTGGCCATCATGGCTTGTCCAAACCATTTGGAGGGTCAAACGAGCCCCGAAGCGAGCATCCACCTCATTTCGACGATTTTCGTGTGCTATAGCACACCTTTTTTGGGTGATCCGGATTCCGACGTCAAAAATGCCAAATTTTTTCGTGGACGTCCGTCAAGACCTTGTCTATGCGTAGGGTTGTCCACCAGGGCTTGTTCGACCCATTTGGAGGGTCAAACAAGCCTCGAAGCGAGCATACGCTTCATTTCGACGATTTTCGTGTGCTATAGCACACCATTTTTGGGTGATCCGGATTCCGACGTCAAAAATGCCAAATTATTTCGTGGACGTCCGTCAAGACCTTGTCTATGCGTAGGGTTGTCCACCAGGGCTTGTTCAACCCATTTGGAGGGTCAAACGAGCCTCGAAGCGAGCATACGCTTCATTTCGACGATTTTCATGTGCTATAGCACACCATTTTTGGGTGATCCAGATTCCGACGTCAAAAATGCCAAATTTTTTCCTGGAGGTCCGTCAAGACCTTGTGTGTGCATACGGTTGGCCATCACGGCTTGTCCGACCCATTTGGAGGGTTAAACGATCCCCGAAGCGAGCACACGCCTCATATTGACGATTTTCGTGTGCTTTAGCACACCATTTTTGGGTGATCCGGATTTCAACGTTAAAAATGCCAAATTTTATTGTAGACGTCCGTGAAGACCTTGTCTATGCATATGGTTGGCCATCACGGCTTGTCCGGCCAATTTGGAGGGTCAAACAAGCCCCGAAGCGAGCATACGCCTCATTTCGTCGATCTTCGTGTGCTATAGCACACCATTTTTTGGGTAATCTGGATTTCGACGTCAAAAATGCCAAATTTTTTGTGGATGTCGGTCAAGACCTTGTCTATGCAGACGGTTGGCCATGACGGCTTGTCCGGCCCATTTGGAGGGTCAAACGTGCCCCGAAGCGACCATATGCCTCCATTAAACGATTTTTATGTGCTATAGCTCACCATTTTTTGGGTTATCCGGATTTCGACGTCAAAAATGCCAAATTTTTTGTGGACGTCCGTCAAGACCTTGTCTATGCATACGGTTGGCCATCACGGCTCGTCCGACCCATTTGGAGGGTCAAACGAGCCCCGAAGCGAGCATACGCCTCATTTCGATAATTTTTGTGTGCTATAGCACACCATTTTTTGGGTGATCCGGATTCCGACGTCAAAAATGCCAAATTTTTTCGTGGACGTCCTTCAAAACCTTTTCTATGCATACGGTTGGCCATCACAGCTTGTACGACCCATTTGGAGGGTCAAACGAGCCCCAAAGCGAGCATACGCTTCATTTTGACGATTTTTGTGTGCAGCACACCATTTTTTGAGTGATCCGGATTTCGACATCAAAAATGCCAAATTTTTTTGTAGACGTCAGTCAAGACCTTTTCTATGCATACGGTTGGCCATCACGTCTTGTCCAACCCATTTGGAGGGTCAACGAAGCCCCGAAGCGAGCATACGCTTCATTTTGACCATTTTCGTGTGATATCGCACACCATTTTTTGGGTGATCCGGATTTCGAAGTCAAAAATGCCAAATTTTTTTGTGGACGTCCGTCAAGACTTTGTCTATGCATACGGTTGGCCATCACGGCTTGTCCGAACCATTTGGAGGGTCAAACGAGCCCCGAAGCGAGCATACGCCTCATTTCGATGATTTTCGTGTGCTATAGCACACCATTTTTTGGGTGATCCGAATTTCGACGTCAAAAATGCCAAATTTTTTTGTGTACGTCCTTCAAGACCTTGTCTATGCATACGGTTGGCCATCACGGCTTGTCCGACCCATTTGGAGGGTCAAACGAGCCCCGAAGCGAGCATACGCCTCATTTAAACGATTTTCGTGTGCTATAGCACACCATTTTTTTGGTGATCCGGATTCCGACGTCAAAAATGCAAAATTTTTTGGTGGACGTCCTTCAAGACCTTTTCCATGCATACGGTTGGCCATCACGGCTTGTCCGACCCATTTGGAGGGTCAAACGAGCCCCAAAGCGAGCATACACCTCATTTCGACGATTTTCGTGTGCTATAGCATACAATTTTTCGGGTGATCCGGATTCCGACGTCAAAAATGCCAAATGTTTTTGTGGACGTCCTTCAAGACCTTGTCTATGCATACGGTTGGCCATCACGTCTTTTCCGATCCATTTAAACGGTCAAACAAGTCTCGAAACGAGCATACGCCTCATTGCGACGATTTTCGTGTGCTATAGCACACCATTCTTTGGGTGATCCGGATTCCGACGTCAAAAATTCCAAATGTTTTGGTGGACGTCCGTCAAGACCTTGTGTATGCATAAGGTTGGCCATCACGGCTTGTCCGACCCATTTGGAGGGTCAAACGAGCCCCGAAGCGAGCATACGCCTCATTTCGACGATTTTCGTGTGCTAGCACACCATTTTTTGGGTGATCTGAATTCCGACGTCAAAAATGCCAAATTGTTTCGTGGACGTCCGTCTACACCTTGTCTATGCATACGCTTGGCCATCACGTCTTGTCCGACCCATTTGGAGGGTCAAACGAGCCCCGAAGAGAGCATACGCCTCATTTCGACGATTTTCGTGTGCTATAGCACACCATTTTTTGGGTGATCCGGATTCCGACATCAAAAATGACAAATTTTTTCGTGGACATCCGTCTACACCTTGTCTATGCATACGCTTGGCCATCACGTCCTTTTCGACCCATTTGGACGATCAAACGAACTCCGAAGCAAGCATACGCCTCATTTCGACGATTTTCGTGTGCTATAGCACACCATTTTTTGGGTGATCCGGATTCCGACGTCAAAAATGCAAAAAAATTTTGTGAACGTCCGTCAAGACCTTGTCTATGCATACGATTGGCCATCACGGCTTGTCCGACCCATTTGGAGGGTCAAACGAGCCCCGAAGCGAGCATACGCCTCATTTCGACGATTTTCGTGTGCTATAGCACACCATTTTTTGGGTGATCCGGATTCCGACGTCAAAAATGTCAAATTTTATCGTGAACGTCCGTCAAGATCTTGTCTATGCATACGGTTGGCCATCACGGCTTGTCCGAATTGGAGGGTCAAACGAGCCCGAAGCGAGCATACGCCTCATTTCAACGATTTTCGTGTGCTATAGCACACCGTTTTTGGGTGATCCGGATTCTGACGTCAAAAATGCCAAATTTTTTTGTGGACGTCTGTCAAGACCTTTTCTATGCATACAGTTTGCCATCACGGCTCGTCTGACCCATTTGGAGGGTCAAACGAGCCCCGAAGCGAGCATACGCCTCATTTCGACGATTTTCGTGTGCTATAGCACACAATCTTTTGGGTGATCCAGATCCGACGTCAGAAATGCCAAATTTTTTCGTGGACGTCCGTCAATACCTTGTCTATGCCTACGGTTGGCCACCACGTCTTGTCCGACCCATTTGGAGGGTCAAACGAGCCCCGAAGCGAGCATACGCCTCATTTCGACGATTTTCGTGTGCTATAGCACACTATTTTTTGGGTGATCCGGATTCCGACGTCAAAAATGCCAAATGTTTTCGTGGACGTCCATCAAGACCTTTATTATGCATACGGTTTGCCATCACGTCTTGTTCGACCCATTTGGAGGGTCAAACGAGCCCCGAAGTGAGCATACGCCTCATTTCGACGATTTTCGTGTGCTATAGCACACCATTTTTTGGGTGATCCGGTTTCCGACGTCAAAAATGCCAAATATTTTCGTGAACTTCCGTCAAGACCTTTATTATGCATACGGTTGGCCATCACGGCTTGTCCGACCCATTTGGAGGGTCAAACGAGCTCCGAAGTGAGCATACGCCTCATTTCGACGATTTTCGTGTGCTATAGCACACCATTTTTTGGGTGATCTGGATTTCGACGTCAATAATGCCAAATTTTTTCGTGAACGTCCGTCAAGACCTTGTCTATGCATACGGTTTGCCTTCACGGCTTGTCCGACCCATTTGGAGGGTCAAACGAGCCCCAAAGTGAGCATACGCCTCATTTGGACGATTTTTGTGTGATATAGTACACCATTTTTGGGTGATCCAGATTCCGACGTTAAAAATGCCAAATGTTTTTGTGGCCGTCTGTCAAGACCTTGTCAATTCATATGGTTGGCCTTCACGGCTTGTCCGACCCATTTGGAGGGTCAAACGATCCCCGAAGCGAGCATACACCTCATTTCGATGATTTGGGTGTGCTATTGCACACCCTTTTTTGGGTGATCCGGATTCCGATGTCAAAAATGTCAAATTTTTTCGTGCACGTCCGTCAAGACCTTTTATATGCATACGGTTGGCCATCACGGCTTGTTCGACCTATTTGGAGGGTCAAAAGAGCCCCAAAGAGAGCATACGCCTCATTTCGACGATTTTCGTATGCTATAGCACGCCATTTTTTGGGTGATCCGGATTCCAATGTCAAAAGTGCCAAATTTTTATGTGGACGTCCGTCAAGACTTTGTCTATACATACGGTTGGCCATCACGGCTTGTCTGACCCATTTGGAGGGTCAAACAAGCCCCGAAGTGAGCATACGCCTAATTTCGACGATTTTAGTGTGCTATAGCACACCATTTTTTGGGTGATCCGGATTCCGACGTCAAAAATGCCAAATGTTTTTGTGGACGTCCTTCAAGACCTTGTCTATGCATACGGTTGGCCATCACGGCTTGTCCGACCCATTTGGAGGGTCAAACGAGCCCCAAAGCGAGCATACGCCTCATTTCGATGATTTTCGTGTGCTATAGCACACCATTTTTTGGGTGATCCGGATTCCAACGTCAAAAAGGCCAAATTTTTTCGTGGACGTCCTTCAAGACCTTTTCTATGCATACGGTTGGCCATCACGGCTTGTATGACCCATTTGGAGGGTCAAACGAGCCCCGAAGCGAGCATACGCCTCATTTTGAAAATTTTTGTGTGCTATAGCACACCATTTTTTTGGTGATCTAGATTCCGACGTCAAAAATGCCAAATTTTTTCATGGACATCCGTCAAGACCTTGTCTATGCATACGCTTGGCCATCATGGCTTGTTCGAACCATTTGGAGGGTCAAACGAGCCCCGAAGTGAGCATCCGCCTCATTTCGATGATTTTCGTGTGCTATAGCACACCATTTTTTGGGTGATCCGGATTCCGACGTCAAAAATGCCAAATTTTTTCATGGACGTCCGTCAAGACCTTGTCTATGCGTAGGGTTGTCCACCAGGGCTTGTTCGACCCATTTGGAGGGTCAAACGAGCCTCGAAGCGAGCATACGCTTCATTTCGACGATTTTCGTGTGCTATAGCACACCATTTTTGGGTGATCCAGATTCCGACGTCAAAAATGCCAAATTTTTTCCTGGACGTCCGTCAATACCTTGTGTATGCATACGATTGGCCATCACGGCTTGTCCGACCCATTTGGAGGGTCAAACAAGCCCAGAAGTGAGTATACGCCTCATTTCGACGATTTTCATGAGCTACAACACACCATTTTTTGGGTGATCTGGATTCCGACGTCAAAAATGCCAAATTTTTTCATGGATATCCGTCAAGACATTGTCTATGCGTAGGGTTGACCATTACGACTTGTTCGACCCATTTGGAGGGTCAAACGAGCCCCGAAGCGAGCATACGCCTCATTTCGACGATTTTCGTGTGCTATAGCATACCATTTTTTGGGTGATCCGGATCCGACGTCAAAAATGCCAAATTTTTTCGTGGACATCCGTCAAGACCTTTTTTATGCATACGGTTGGCCATCACGGCTCTTTCGACCCATTTGGAGGGTCAAACGAGCCCCGAAGCGAGCATACGCCTCATTTGGACGATTTTCGTGTGATATAGCATACCATTTTTTGGGTGAACCAGATTCCGACGTCAAAAATACCAAATTTTATCGTTGACGTCCGTCAAGACCTTGTCTATGCATACGGTCTGCCATCACGGCTTGTCCGACCCATTTGGAGGGTCAAACGTGCCCCGAAGCGAGCATATGCCTCCATTAAACGATTTTCATGTGCTATAGCACACCATTTTTTGGGTGATCCGGATTCCTACGTCAAAAATGCCAAATGTTTTTTGTGGACGTCCTTCAAGACCTTGTCTATGCATACGGTTGGCCATCACTACTTGTCCGACCCATTTGGAGGGTCAAACGAGCCCCGAAGCAAGCATACGCCTCATTTAAACGATTTTCGTGTGCTATAGCACACCATTTTTTGGGTGATCTGGATTCCGACATCAAAAATGCCAAATTTTTTCGTGGACGTCCGTCAAGACCTTGTCTTTGCATACGGTTGGCCATCACGGCTTGTCCGATCCATTTGGAGGGTCAAACGAGCCCCGAAACGAGCTTACGCCTCATTTCGACGATTTTCGTGTGCTAAAGCACACAATTTTTCGGGTGATCAGAATTACGACGTCAAAAATGCCAAATTTTTTCGTGGACGTCCGTCAAGACCTTGTTTATGCATACGGTTGTCCATCAAGGCTTGTCCTACCCATTTGGAGGGTCAAACGAGCCCCGAAGCGATCATACGCCTCATTTCGACGATTTTCGTGTGCTATAGCACACCATTTTTTGGGTGATCCGGATTCCGACGTCAAAAATGGCAAATTTTATCGTGGACATCCGTCAAGACCTTGTCTATGCATACGATTGGCCATCACGGCTTGTCCGACCTATTTGGATGGTCAAATGAGCCCCGAAGAGAGCATACACCTCATTTCGACGATTTTCATGTGCTATAGCACACCATTTTTTGGGTGATCCGGATTCCGACGTCAAAAATGCCAAATTTTTTCGTGGACGTCCATCAAGACCTTGTGTTTGCATACGGTTTGCCATCACGGCTTGTCTGACCCATTTGGAGGGTCAAACGAGCCCCGAAGCGAGCATACGCCTCATTTCGACGATTTTCATGTGCTATAGCACACCATTTTTTGGTTGATCCCGATTCCGACATCAAAAATGCCAATTTTTTTCGTGGACGTCTGTCAAGACCTTGTCTTTGCATACGGTTGGCCATCACGGCTTGTCCGATCCATTTGGAGTGTCAAACGAGCCCCGAAGCGAGCTTACGCCTCATTTCGATGATTTTCGTGTGCTATAGCACACCATTTTTTGGGTGATCCGAATTCCGACGTCAAAAATGCCAAATGTTTTCGTGGACGTCAGTCAGGACCTTGTTTATGCATACGGTTGTCCATCAAGGCTTGTACTACCCATTTGGAGGGTCAAACGAGCCCCGAAGCGAGCATACCCCTCATTTCGATGATTTTCGTGTGATATAGCACACCATTTTTTGGGTGATCCGGATTCCGACGTCAAAAATGCCAAATATTTTCGTGGACGTCCGTCAAGACCTTGTATATGCATACGGTTGGCCATCACGGCTTGTCCGACCCATTTGGAGGGTCAAACAAGCCCAGAAGCGAGTATACGCCTCATTTCGACGATTTTCATGAGCTACAGCACACCATTTTTTGGGTGATCCGGATTCCGACGTCAAAAATGCAAAATTTTTTCATGGATATCCGTCAAGACATTGTCTATGCGTAGGGTTGACCATTACGACTTGTTCGACCCATTTGGAGGGTCAAACGAGCCCCGAAGCGAGCATACGCTTCATTTTGACGATTTTTGTGTGCAGCACACCATTTTTTGAGTGATCCTGATTTTGACATCAAAAATGCCAATTTTTTTTGTAGATGTCCGTCAAGACCTTGTCTATGCAGACGATTGGCCATCACGGCTTGTCCGACCCATTTGGAGGGTCAAACGAGCCCTGAAGCGAGCATACGCCTCGTTTCGACAATTTTCGTGTGCTATAGCACACCATTTATTGGGTGATCCGGATTCCGACGTTAAAAATGCTAAATTTTCTCGTGAACATCCGTCAAGACCTTTTCTATGCATACGGTTGGCCATCACGGCTTGTCCGACCCATTTGGAGGGTTAAACGAGCCCCGAAGCGAGCATACGCCTCATTTCGACGATTTTCGTGTGCTATAGAACATCATTTTTAGGGTGATCCAGATTCCGACTTCAAAAATGCCAAATTTTTTCGTGGACGTCCGTCAAGACCTAGTCTATGCATACGGTTGGCCATCACATTTTGTCCGACCCATTTGGAGGGTCAAACGATCCCCGAAGCGAGCATACGCCTTATTTCGACGATTTTCGTGTGATATAGCACACCATTTTTTGGGTGATCCGGATTTTGAAGTCAAAAATGCCAAATTTTTTTGTGGACGTCCGTCAAGACCTTGTCTATGCATACGGTTGGCCATCACGGCTTGTCCGACCTATTTGGAGGGTCAAACGAGTCCCGAAGCGAGCATACGCCTCATTTCGACGATTTTCGTGTGCTATAGCACACCATTTTTTGGGTGATCCAGATTCCGACGTCAAAAATGCCAAATTTTTCCGTGGACGTCCATCAAGACCTTGATTATGCATACGGTTGGCCATCACGGCTTGTACGACCCATTTGGAGGGACAAACCAGCCCCGAAGCGAGCATACGCCTATTTCGACGATTTTCGTGTGCTATAGCACACCATTTTTTGGGTTATCTAGATTCTGACGTTAAAAATGCCAAATTTTTTTGTGGACGTGCGTCAAGACCTTGTATATGCATACGGTTGGCCATCACGGCTTGTCCAACCCATTTGAAGGGTCAAACGAGCCCCAAAGCGAGCATATGCCTCATTTCAACGATTTTCGTGTGCTATAAACATCATTTTTTGGGTTATCCGGATTTCGACGTCAAAAATGCCAAATTTTTTCGTGGACGTCCGTCAAAACCTTGTCTATGTATACAGTTGGCCATAACGGCTTGTCCGACCCATTTTGAGGGTCAAACGAGCACCAAAGCGAGCATACCCCTCATTTCAACGATTTTTGTGTTCTTTAGAACACCATTTTTTGGGTGATCCGGATTCCGACGTCAAAAATGCCAAATTTTTTTGTGGACATCCTTCAAGACCTTTTCTATGCATACGGTGTGCCATCACGGCTTGTCCGATGCATTTGGAAGGTCAAACTAGCCCTGAAGCGAGCATACCCCTCATTTCGACGACTTTCGTGTGCTATAGCATACCATTTTTTGGGTGATCCAGATTCCGACGTCAAAAATGCCAAATTTTTTCGTGGACGTCCGTCAAGATCTTTTCTATTCATACGGTTGTCCATCACGGCCTGTCCGACCCATTTGGAGGGTCAAACGATCCCCGAAGTGAGCATACGCCTCATTTGGACGATTTTCGTGTGATATAGCACACCATTTTTTGGGTGAACCAGATTCCGACGTCAAAAATACCAATTTTTTTCGTTGACGTCCGTCAAGACCTTGTCTATGCATACGGTTGGCCATTACGGCTTGTTCGACCCATTTGGAGGGTCAAACGTGCCCCGAAGCGAGCATATGCCTCCATTAAACGATTTTCATGTGCTACAGCACACCATTTTTTGGGTGATCCGGATTCCGACGTCAAAAATGCCAAATTTTATTGTGGACGTCCTTCAAGACCTTGTCTATGCATACAGTTGGCCATCACTACTTGTCCGACCCATTTGGAGGGTCAAATGAGCCCCGAAGCGAGCATACGCCTCATTTAAACGATTTTCGTGTGCTATAGCACACCATTTTTGGGTGATCTGGATTTCGACATCAAAAATGCCAAATTTTTTCGTGGACATCCGTCAAGACCTTGTCTATGAATACGGTTGGCCATCACCGCTTGTACGACCCATTTGGAGGGTCAAACGAGCCCCGAAGTGAGCTTACGCCTCATTTCGACGATTTTCGTGTGCTATAGCACACAATTTTTCGAGTTATCCGGATTCCGACGTCAAAAATGCAAAAATTTTTCGTGGACGTCCGTCAAGACCTTGTTTATGCATACGGTTGTCCATCAAGGCTTGTCCTACCCATTTGGAGGGTCAAACGAGCCCCGAAGCGATCATACGCCTCATTTCGACGATTTTCGTGTGCTATAGCACACCATTTTTTGGGTGATCCGGATTCCGACGTCAAAAATGGCAAATTTTCTCGTGGACATCCGTCAAGACCTTGTCTATGCATACGATTGGCCATCACGGCTTGTCCGACCCATTTGGATGGTCAAACGAGCCCCGAAGAGAGCATACACCTCATTTCGACGATTTTCATGTGCTATTGCACACCATTTTTTGGGTGATCCGGATTCCGACGTCAAAAATGCCAAATTTTTTCGTGGACGTCCATCAAGACCTTGTGTTTGCATAAGGTTTGCCATCACGGCTTGTCTGACCCATTTGGAGTGTTAAACGAGCCCCGAAGCGAGCATACGCCTCATTTCGACGATTTTCGTGTGCTATAGCACACCATTTTTGGGTGATAAGATTCCGACGTCAAAAATGCCAAATTTTTTCGTGGACGTCCGTCAAGACCTTGTATATGCATACGGTTGGCCATCACGGCTTGTCCGACCCATTTGGAAGGTCAAACGAGCCCCGAAGCGAGCTTACGCCTCATTTCGACGATTTTCGTGTGCTATAGCACACCATTCTTTGGGTGATCCGGATTCCGACGTCAAAAATTCCAAATGTTTTTGTGGACGTCCGTCAAGACCTTGTGTATGCATAAGGTTGGCCATCACGGCTTGTCCGACCCATTTGGAGGGTCAAACGAGCCCCGAAGCGAGCATACGCCTCATTTCGATGATTTTCGTGTGCTATAGCACATCATTTTTGGGTGATCCAGATTCCGACGTCCAAAATGCCAAATTTTTTCGTGGACGTCTGTCAAGACCTTGTATATGCATACGGTTGGTCATCACGGCTTGTTCGACCCATTTGGAGGGTCAAAAGAGCCCCGAAGCGAGCATACGCCTCATTTCGACGATTTTTCGTGTACTATAACACACCATTTTTGGGTGATCCGGATTCCGACGTCAAAAATGCCAAATTTTTTCGTGGACGTCCGTCAAGACCTTATCTATGTATACGGTTGGCCATCACGGCTTGTCCGACCCATTTGGAGGGTCAAACGAGCCCCGAAGAGAGCACACGCCTCATTTAAACGATTTTCATGTGCTATAGCACACCATTTTTTGGGTGATCCGAATTCCGATGTCAAAAATGCCAAATGTTTTTGTGGACGTCCTTCAAGACCTTGTCTATGCATACGGTTTGCCATCACGGATTGTACGACCCATTTGGAGGGTCAAACGAGCCCCAAAGCGAGCATACTTCTCATTTCGACGATTTTCGTGTGCTATAGCACACTATTTTTTGGGTGATCCGGTTCCCAACGTCAAAAATGCCAAATTTTTTTGTGGACGTCCTTCAAGACCTTTTCTATGCATACGGTTGGCCATCACGGCTTGTATGACCCATTTGGAGGGTCAAACGAGCCCCGAAGCGAGCATACGCCTCATTTTGAAAATTTTTGTGTGCTATAGCACACCATTTTTTTGCTGATCTAGATTCCGACGTCAAAAATGCCAAATTTTTTCATGGACGTCCGTCAAGACCTTGTCTATGCATACGCTTGTCTATCATGGCTTGTACGAACCATTTTGAGGGTCAAACGAGCCCCGAAGCGAGCATCCGCCTCATTTCGACGATTTTCGTGTGCTATAGCACACCATTTTTTGGGTGATCCGGATTCCGACAACAAAAATTCCAAATTTTTTCATGGACGTCCGTCAAGACCTTGTCTATGCGTAGGGTTTTCCACCAGGGCTTGTTCGACCCATTTAAAGGGTCAAACGAGCCTCGAAGCGAGAATACGCTTCATTTCGACGATTTTCGTGTGCTATAGCACACCATTTTTGTGTGATCCGGATTCCGACGTCAAAAATGCCAAATTTTTTCGTGGACGTCCGTCAAGACCTTGTCTATGCGTAGGGTTGTCTACCAGGGCTTGTTAGACCCATTTGGAGGGTCAAACGAGCCTCGAAGCGAGCATACGCTTCATTTCGACGATTTTCGTGTGCTATAGCACACCATTTTTTGGGTGATTCGGATTCCGACGTCAGAAATGCCAAATGTTTTCGTGGACGTCCGTCAAGACCTTGTCTATGTATACGGTTGGCCATCACGGCTTGTCCAACCCATTTGGAGGGTCAAACAAGCCCCGAAGCGAGCATACACCTAATTTCGACGATTTTCGTGTGATGTAGTACACCATTTTTTGGGTGATCCGAATTCCGAAGTGAAAAAATGCCAAATTTTTTCGTAGCCGTCCATCAAGACCTTGTAAATTCATACGGTTGTCCATCACGGCTTGTCGGTCCCATTTGGAGGGTCAAACGATCCCCGAAGCGAGCATACACCTCATTTCGACAATTTTTGTGTGCTATTGCACACCCTTTTTTGGATGATCCGGATTCCGACGTCAAAAATGCCAAATTTTTTCGTGGACGTCCGTCAAGAGATTGTATATGCATACGGTTGGCCATCACGGCTTGTTCGACCCATTTGGAGGGTCAAAAGAACCCGAAGCAAGCATACGCCTCATTTCGACGATTTTCGTATGCTATAGCACACCATTTTTTGGGTGATCTGGATTCCAACGTCAAAAATGCCGAATGTTTTCGTGGACGTCCGTCAAGACCTTGTCTATGCATACGGTTGTCCATCACGGCTTGTCCGACCCATTTGGAGGGTCAAACGAGCCCCGAAGCGAGCATACGCCTCATTTCGACGATTTTCGTGTGCTATAGCACACCATTTTTTGGGTGATCTGAATTCCGACGTCAAAAATGCCAAATTGTTTCGTGGACGTCCGTCTACACCTTGTCTATGCATACGCTTGGCCATCACGTCTTGTCCGACCCATTTGGAGGGTCAAACGAGCCCCGAAGAGAGCATACACCTCATTTCGACGATTTTCGTGTGCTATAGCACACCATTTTTTGGGTGATCCGGATTCCGACATCAAAAATGACAAATTTTTTCGTGGACATCCGTCTACACCTTGTCTATGCATACGCTTGGCCATCACGTCCTGTTCGACCCATTTGGACGATCAAACGAACTCCGAAGCAAGCATACGCCTCATTTCGACGATTTTCGTGTGCTATAGCACACCATTTTTTGGGTGATCCGGATTCCGACGTCAAAAATGAAAAAAAATTTCGTGAACGTCCGTCAAGACCTTGTCTATGCGTACGATTGGCCATCACGGCTTGTCCGACCCATTTGGAGGGTCAAACGAGCCCCGAAGCGAGCATACGCCTCATTTCGACGATTTTCGTGTGCTATAGCACACCATTTTTTGGGTGATCCGGATTCCGACGTCAAAAATGTCAAATTTTATCGTGAACGTTCGTCAAGACCTTTTCTATGCATACGGTTGGCCATCACGGCTTGTCCGAATTGGAGGGTCAAACGAGCCCGAAGCGAGCATACGCCTCATTTCGACGATTTTCGTGTGCTATAGCACACCGTTTTTGGGTGATCCGGATTCCGACGTCAAAAATGCCAAATTTTTTTGTGGACGTCTGTCAAGACCTTTTCTATGCATATGGTTGGCCATCACGGCTCGTCTGACCCATTTGGAGGGTCAAACGAGCCCCGAAGCGAGCATACGCCTCATTTCGACGATTTTCGTGTGCTATAGCACACAATCTTTTAGGTGATCCGGATCCGACGTCAGAAATGCCAAATTTTTTCGTGGACGTCCGTCAATACCTTGTCTATGCATACGGTTGGCCACCACGTCTTGTCCGACCCATTGGGAGGGTCAAACGAGCCCCGAAGCGAGCATACGCCTCATTTCGACGATTTTCGTGTGCTATAGCACACTATTTTTTGGGTGATCCGGATTCCGACGTCAAAAATGCCAAATGTTTTCGTGGACGTCCATCAAGACCTTTATTATGCATACGGTTTGCCATCACGTCTTGTTCGACCCATTTGGAGGGTCAAACGAGCCCCGAAGTGAGCATACGCCTCATTTCGACGATTTTTGTGTGCTATAGCACACCATTTTTTGGGTGATCCGGATTCCGACGTCAAAAATGCCAAATTTTTTCGTGGACGTCCTTCAAGACCTTGTCTATGTATACGGTTGGCCATCACGGCTTGTCCGACCCATTTGGAGGGTCAAACGAGCCCCGAAGCAAGCATACGCCTCATTTAAACGATTTTCATGTGCTATAGCACACCATTTTTTGGGTGATCCGGATTCCGATGTCAAAAATGCCAAATGTTTTTGTGGACGTCCTTCAAGACCTTGTCTATGCATACGGTTGGCCATCACGGCTTGTCCGACCCATTTGGAGGGTCAAACGAGCTCCGAAGTGAGCATACGCCTCATTTCGACGATTTTCGTGTGCTATAGCACACCATTTTTTGGGTGATCTGGATTTCGACGTCAATAATGCCAAATTTTTTCGTGAACGTCCGTCAAGACCCTGTCTATGCATACGGTTGGCCTTCACGGCTTGTCCGACCCATTTGGAGGGTCAAACGAGCCCCAAAGTGAGCATATGCCTCATTTGGACGATTTTCGTGTGATATAGTACACCATTTTTTGGGTGATCCAGATTTCGACGTTAAAAATGCCAAATGTTTTTGTGGCCGTCTGTCAAGACCTTCTCAATTCATATGGTTGGCCATCACGGCTTGTCCGACCCATTTGGAGGGTCAAACGATCCCCGAAGCGAGCATACACCTCATTTCGATGATTTGGGTGTGCTATTGCACACCCTTTTTTGGGTGATCCGCATTCCGATGTCAAAAATGTCAAATTTTTTCGTGCACGTCCGTCAAGACCTTGTATATGCATACGGTTGGCCATCACGGCTTGTTCGACCTATTTGGAGGGTCAAAAGAGCCCCAAAGAGAGCATACGCCTCATTTCGACGATTTTCGTATGCTATAGCACGCCATTTTTTGGGTGATCCGGATTCCAATGTCAAAAGTGCCAAGTTTTTATGTGGACGTCCGTCAAGACTTTGTCTATACATACGGTTTGCCATCACGGCTTGTCTGACCCATTTGGAGGGTCAAACAAGCCCCGAAGCGAGCATACGCCTAATTTCGACGATTTTAGTGTGCTATAGCACACCATTTTTTGGGTAATCCAGATTCCGACGTCAAAAATGCCAAATGTTTTTGTGGACGTCCTTCAAGACCTTGTCTATGCATACGGTTGGCCATCACGGCTTGTCCGACCCATTTAGAGGGTCAAACGAGCCCCAAAGCGAGCATACGCCTCATTTCGATGATTTTCGTGTGCTATAGCACACCATTTTTTGGGTGATCCGGATTCCAACGTCAAAAAGGCCAAATTTTTTCGTGGACGTCCTTCAAGACCTTTTCTATGCATACGGTTGGCCATCACGGCTTGTATGACCCATTTGGAGGGTCAAACGAGCCCCGAAGCGAGCATACGCCTCATTTTGAAAATTTTTGTGTGCTATATCACACCATTTTTTTGGTGATCTAGATTCCGACGTCAAAAATGCCAAATTTTTTCATGGACATCCGTCAAGACCTTTTCTATGCATACGCTTGGCCATCATGGCTTGTCCGAACCATTTGGAGGGTCAAACGAGCCCCGAAGCGAGCATCCGCCTCATTTCGACGATTTTCGTGTGCTATAGCACACCATTTTTTGGGTGATCCGGATTCCGACGTCAAAAATGCCAAATTTTTTCATGGACGTCCGTCAAGACCTTGTCTATGCGTAGGGTTGTCCACCAGGGCTTGTTCAACCCATTTGGAGGGTCAAACGAGCCTCGAAGCGAGCATACGCTTCATTTCGACGATTTTCGTGTGCTATAGCACACCATTTTTGGGTGATCCAGATTCCGACGTCAAAAATGCCAAATTTTTTCCTGGACGTCCGTCAATACCTTGTCTATGCATACGATTGGCCATCACGGCTTGTCCGACCCATTTGGAGGGTCAAACAAGCCCAGAAGTGAGTATACGCCTCATTTCGACGATTTTCATGAGCTACAGCACACTATTTTTTGGGTGATCCGGATTCCGACGTCAAAAATGCCAAATTTTTTCATGGATATCCGTCAAGACATTGTCTATGCGTAGGGTTGACCATTACGACTTGTTCGACCCATTTGGAGGGTCAAACGAGCCCCGAAGCGAGCATACGCCTCATTTCGACGATTTTCGTGTGCTATAGCATACCATTTTTTGGGTGATCCGGATCCGACGTCAAAAATGCCAAATTTTTTCGTGGACATCCGTCAAGACCTTTTTTATGCATACGGTTGGCCATCACGGCTCTTTCGACCCATTTGGAGGGTCAAACGATCCCCGAAGCGAGCATACGCCTCATTTGGACGATTTTCGTGTGATATAGCATACCATTTTTTGGGTGAACCAGATTCCGACGTCAAAAATACCAAATTTTTTCGTTGACGTCCGTCAAGACCTTGTCTATGCATACGGTTGGCCATCACGGCTTGTCCGACCCATTTGGAGGGTCAAACGAGCCCCGAAGAGAGCACACGCCTCATTTAAACGATTTTCATGTGCTATAGCACACCATTTTTTGGGTGATCCGAATTCCGATGTCAAAAATGCCAAATGTTTTTGTGGACGTCCTTCAAGACCTTGTCTATGCATACGGTTTGCCATCACGGATTGTACGACCCATTTGGAGGGTCAAACGAGCCCCAAAGCGAGCATATGCCTCCATTAAACGATTTTCATGTGCTATAGCACACCATTTTTTGGGTGATCCGGATTCCGACGTCAAAAATGCCAAATGTTTTTGTGGACGTCCTTCAAGACCTTGTCTATGCATACGGTTGGACATCACTACTTGTCCGACCCATTTGAAGGGTCAAACGAGCCCCGAAGCGAGCATACGCCTCATTTAAATGATTTTCGTGTGCTATAGCACACCATTTTTTGGGTGATCTGGATTCCGACATCAAAAATGCCAAATTTTTTCGTGGACGTCCGTCAAGACCTTGTCTTTGCATACGGTTGGCCATCACGGCTTGTCCGATCCATTTGGAGGGTCAAACGAGCCCCGAAACGAGCTTACGCCTCATTTCGACGATTTTCGTGTGCTATAGCACACAATTTTTCGGGTGATCAGAATTCCGACGTCAAAAATGCCAAATTTTTTCGTGGACGTCCGTCAAGACCTTGTTTATGCATACGGTTGTCCATCAAGGCTTGTCCTACCCATTTGGAGGGTCAAACGAGCCCCGAAGCGATCATACGCCTCATTTCGACGATTTTCGTGTGCTATAGCACACCATTTTTTGGGTGATCCGGATTCCGACGTCAAAAATGGCAAATTTTCTCGTGGACATCCGTCAAGACCTTGTCTATGCATACGATTGGCCATCACGGCTTGTCCGACCCATTTGGATGGTCAAATGAGCCCCGAAGAGAGCATACACCTCATTTCGACGATTTTCATGTGCTATTGCACACCATTTTTTGGGTGATCCGGATTCCGACGTCAAAAATGCCAAATTTTTTCGTGGACGTCCATCAAGACCTTGTGTTTGCATGCGGTTTGCCATCACGGCTTGTCTGACCCATTTGGAGGGTCAAACGAGCCCCGAAGCGAGCATACGCCTCATTTCGACGATTTTCATGTGCTATAGCACACCATTTTTTGGTTGATCCGGATTCCGACGTCAAAAATGCCAATTTTTTTCGTGGACGTCCGTCAAGACCTTGTCTTTGCATACGGTTGGCCATCACGGCTTGTCCGATCCATTTGGAGTGTCAAACGAGCCCCCGAAGCGAGCTTACGCCTCATTTCGATGATTTTCGTGTGCTATAGCACACCATTTTTTGGGTGATCCGAATTCCGACGTAAAAAATGCCAAATGTTTTCGTGGACGTCAGTCAGGACCTTGTTTATGCATACGGTTGTCCATCAAGGCTTGTACTACCCATTTGGAGGGTCAAACGAGCCCCGAAGCGAGCATACCCCTCATTTCGATGATTTTCGTGTGCTATAGCACACCATTTTTTGGGTGATCCGGATTCCGACGTCAAAAATGCCAAATATTTTCGTGGACGTCCGTCAAGACCTTGTTTATGCATACGGTTGGCCATCACGGCTTGTCCCACCCATTTGGAGGGTCAAACGAGCCCCGAAGCGAGCTTACGCCTCATTTCGACGATTTTGGTGTGCTACAGCACACCATTTTTTGGGTGATCCGGATTCTGACGTCAAAAATGCCAAATTTTTTCGTGGACGCCCGTCAAGACCTTGTCTATGCATATGGTTGGCCATCACGGCTTGTCCGGCCCATTTGGAGGGTCAAATGAGCCCCGAAGCGAGGATACGCCTCACTTTGACGATTTTCATGTGCTATAGCACACCACTTTTTGGGTGATCCGGATTCCGACGTCAAAAATGCCAATTTTTTTCATGGACGTCCGTCAAGACCTTGTATTTGCATACGGTTGGCCATCATGGATTTTCCGACCCATTTGGAGGGTCAAACGAGCCCCGAAGCGAGCATACGCCTCATTTCGACGATTTCCATGTGCTATTGCACACCATTTTTTGGGTGATCCAAATTCCGACGTCAAAAATGCCAAATTTTTTCGTGGACGTCCGTCAAGACCTTGTCTATGCATACGGTTGGCCATCACGGCTTGTACGACACATTTGGATGGTCAAACGAGCCCTGAAGTGAGCATACGCCTCATTTTGACGATTTTCTTGTGCTATAGCACACCATTTTTTGGGTGATCCGGATTCCAACGTCAAAAATGCCAAATTTTTTGCTGGATGCCGTCAAGACCTTGTCTATGCATACGGTTGGCCATCACGGCTTGTCCGACCCATTAGGAGGGTCAATCGAGCCCCGAAGCGAGCATACGCCTCATTTCGACGATTTTCGTGTGCTATAGCACACCATTTTTTGGGTTATCCGGATTCCGATGTCAAAAATGCCAAATTTTTTCGTGGACGTCCATCAAGACCTTCTCTATGCATACGGTTGTCCATCACGGCTTGTCCGACCTATTTGGAGGGTCAAACGAGCCCCGAAGCGAGCATACGCCTTATTTCGACGTTTTTCGTGTGCTATAGCACACCATTTTTTGGGTGATCCGGATTCCGACGTCTAAAATGCCAAATGTTTTCGTGGACCTCTGTAAAGACCTTGTCTATACATACGGTTGGCCATCACGGCTTGTACGACCCATTTGGAGGGTCAAACGAGCCCCGAAGCAAGCAGACGCCTCATTTCGACGATTTTCGTGTGCTATAGCACACCATTTTTTGGTTATCTGGATTCCGACGTCAAAAATGCCAAATTTTTTCGTGTACGTCCGTCAAGACCTTTACAATGCATACAGTTGGCCATCACGGCTTGTAGGACCCATTTGGAGGGTTAAACAAGCCCCGAAGCGAGCATACGCCTCATTTCGACGATTTTCGTGTGCTATAGCACACCATTTTTTGGGTGATCCAAATTCCGACGTCAAAAATGCCAAATTTTTTCGTGGACGTCCGTCAAGACCTTGTCTATGCATACGGTTGGCCATCACGGCTTGTACGACACATTTGGATGGTCAAACGAGCCCTGAAGTGAGCATACGCCTCATTTTGACGATTTTCTTGTGCTATAGCACACCATTTTTTGGGTGATCCGGATTCCAACGTCAAAAATGCCAAATTTTTTGCTGGATGCCGTCAAGACCTTGTCTATGCATACGGTTGGCCATCACGGCTTGTCCGACCCATTAGGAGGGTCAAACGAGCCCCGAAGCGAGCATACGCCTCATTTCGACGATTTTCATGTGCTATAGCACACCATTTTTTGGGTTATCCGGATTCCGATGTCAAAAATGCCAAATTTTTTCGTGGACGTCCATCAAGACCTTCTCTATGCATACGGTTGTCCATCACGGCTTGTCCGACCTATTTGGAGGGTCAAACGAGCCCCGAAGCGAGCATACGCCTTATTTCGACGTTTTTCGTGTGCTATAGCACACCATTTTTTGGGTGATCCGGATTCCGACGTCTAAAATGCCAAATGTTTTCGTGGACCTCCGTCAAGACCTTGTCTATGCATACGGTTGGCCATCACGGCTTGTCAAACCCATTTGAAGGGTCAAATGAGCCCCGAAGCGAGCATAAGCCTCATTTTGACGATTTTAGTGTGCTATAGCACACCATTTTTTGGGTGATCCGGATTCCGACGTCAAAAATGCCAAATTTTTTCGTGAACGTCCGTCAAGACCTTGTGTATGCATACGGTTGGCCATCACGGCTTGTCCGACCCATTTGAAGGGTCAAATGAGCCCCGAAGCGAGCATACGCCTCATTTTGACGATTTTCGTGTGCTATAGCCCACCATTTTTGGGTGATCCGGGTTCCGACGTCAAAAATGCAAAAACTTTTCGTGGACGTCCTTCAAAATCTTGTCTATGCATACGTTTGGACATCAAGGCTTGTCCGACCTATTTAAAGGGTCAAACGAGCCACGAAGCGAGCATACGCCTCATTTTGACGATTTTCGTGTGCTATAGCCCACCATTTTTTGGGTGATCTGAATTCTGACGTTAAAAATGCCAAATTTTTTTGTGAGCGTCTGTCAAGACCTTGTCTATGCATGCTGTTGGCCATCACGGCTTGTCCGACCTATTTGGAGGGTCAAACAAGCCCCGAAGCGAGCATACGCCTCATTTCGACGATTTTCGTGTGCTATAACACACTATTTTTTGGGTGATCCAGATTCCAATTTCAAAAATACCAAATTTTTTCGTGCACGTCCGTCAAGACCTTGTTTATGCACACGGTTGTACATCATGGCTTGTCCGACCCATTTGGAGGGTCAAACGAGCCCCGAAGCGAGCATACGCCTCATTTCGATGATTTTCATGTGCTTTAGCACACCATTTTTTGGGTGATCCGTATTCCGACGTCAAAAACGCCAAATTTTTTCGTGGACGTTTGTCAAGACCTTTTCTATGCATACGGTTGTCCATCACGGCTTGTCCGACCCATTTGGAGGGTCAAACAAGCCCCGAAGCGAGCATACGCCTTATTTCGACGATTTTCGTGTGCTATAGCACACCATTTTTTGGGTGATCCGGATTCCGACGTCAAAAATGCCAAATTTTTTTGTGGACGTCCGTCAAGACCTTGTATATGCATACGGTTGGCCATCACGGCTTGTACAACCCATTTGGAGGTTCAAACGTGCCCCGAAGCGAGCATACGGCTCATTTCGACGATTTTCGTGTGCTATAGCACACCATTTTTTGGGTTATCCGGATTCCGAGGTCAAAAATGTCAAATTTTTTTGTGGACGTCCGTCAAGACCTTATCTATACATAAGGTTGGCCATCACGACTTGTCCGACCCATTTGGAGGGTCAAACGAGCCCCGAAGCGAGCATACGCCTATTTTCGACGATTTTCGTGTGCTATAGCACATCATTTTTTGGGTGATTCGGATTCCGACGTCAGAAATGCCAAATGTTTTCGTGGATGTCCGTCAAGACCTTGTCTATGTATACGGTTGGCCATCACGGCTTGTCCGACCCATTTGGAGGGTCAAACGAGCCCCGAAGCGAGCATACACCTCATTTGGACGATTTTCGTGTTATGTAGTACACCATTTTTTGGGTGATCCGAATTCCGACGACAAAAAATGCAAAATTTTTTCGTAGACGTCCATCAAGACCTTGTAAATTCATACGGTTGTCAATCACGGCTTGTCCGACCCATTTGGAGGGTCAAACGATCCCCGAAGCGAGCATACACCTCATTTCGACGATTTTTGTGTGCTATTGCACACCCTTTTTTGGATGATCCGAATTCCGACGTCAAAAATGCCAAATTTTTTCGTGGACGTCCGTCAAGAAATTGTATATGCATACGGTTGGCCATCACGGCTTGTTCGACCCATTTGGAGGGTCAAAAGAGCCCGAAGCAAGCATACGCCTCATTTCGACGATTTTCGTGTGCTATAGCACACCATTTTTTGGGTGATCCGGATTCCAACGTCAAAAATGCCAAATTTTTATGTGGACGTCCGTCAAAAACTTGTCTATTCATACGGTTGGCCATCACGGCTTGTCCAACCCATTTAAGTGGTCAAACGAGCCCCGAAGCGAGCATACGCCTCATTTCGACGATTTTCGTGTGCTATAGCACACCCTTTTTTCGGTGATCCGGATTCCGATGTCAAAAATGCCAAATTTTTTCGTGGACGTCTGTCAAGACCTTGTATATGCAGACGGTTGGTCATCACGGCTTGTTCGACCCATTTGGAGGGTCAAAAGAGCCCCAAAGCGAGCATACGCCTCATTTCGACGATTTTTGTGTACTACAACACACCATTTTTGGGTGATCCGGATTCCGACGTCAAAAATGCCAAATTTTTTCGTGGACGTCCGTCAAGACCTTGTCTATGTATACGGTTGGCCATCACGGCTTGTCCGACCCATTTGGAGGGTCAAACGAGCCCCGAAGCGAGCATACACCTCATTTAAACGATTTTCATGTGCTATAGCACACCATTTTTTGGGTGATCCGGATTCGGATGTCAAAAATGCCAAATGTTTTTGTGGACGTCCTTCAAGACCTTGTCTATGCATACCGTTGGCCAACACGGCTTGTCCGACCCATTTGGAGGGTCAAACGAGCCCAAAAGCGAGCATACGCCTCATTTCGATGATTTTTGTGTGCTATAGCACACCATTTTTTGGTTATCTGGATTCCGACGTCAAAAATGCCAAATTTTTTCGTGTACGTCCGTCAAGACCTTTACAATGCATACAGTTGGCCATCACGGCTTGTACGACCCATTTGGAGGGTTAAACAAGCCCCGAAGCGAGCATACGCCTCATTTCGACGATTTTCGTGTGCTATAGCACAACATTTTTTGGGTGATCCGGATTCCGAGTCAAAAATGCCAAATTTTTTTGTGGACGTCCGTCAAGACCTTGTCTATGCATACGGTTGGCCATCACGGCTTGTACGACCCATTTGGAGGGTCAAATGAGCCCCGAAGCGAGCATAAGCCTCACTTTGACGATTTTAGTGTGCTATAGCACACCATTTTTTGGGTGATCCGGATTTCGACGTCAAAAATGCCAAATTTTTTCGTGAACGTCCATCAAGACCTTGTGTATGCATACGGTTGGCCATCAGGGCTTGTCCGACCCATTTGAAGGGTCAAATAAGCCCCGAAGCGAGCATACGCCTCATTTTGACGATTTTCGTGTGCTATAGCCCACCATTTTTTGGGTGATCCGGATTCCGACGTAAAAAATGCAAAAACTTTTCGTGGACGTCCTTCAAAATCTTGTCTATGCATACGTTTGGACATCACGGCTTGTCCGACCCATTTAAAGGGTCAAACGAGCCCCGAAGCGAGCATAAGCCTCATTTTGACGATTTTAGTGTGCTATATCACACCATTTTTTGGGTGATCCGGATTCCAACGTCAAAAATGCCAAATTTTTTCGTGAACGTCCGTCAAGACCTTGTGTATGCATACGGTTGGCCATCACGGCTTGTCCGACCCATTTAAAGGGTCAAATGAGCCCCGAAGCGAGCATACGCCTCATTTTGATGATTTTCGTGTGCTATAGCCCACCATTTTTTGGGTGATCCGGATTCCGACGTCAAAAATGCAAAAACTTTTCGTGGACGTCCTTCAAAATCTTGTCTATGCATACGTTTGGACATCACGGCTTGTCCGACCCATTTAAAGGGTCAAACGAGCCCCGAAGCGAGCATACGCCTCATTTCGACGATTTTCGTGTACTATTGCACACCATTTTTGGGTGATCCGGATTCCGACGTCAAAAATGCCAAATTTTTTCGTGGACGTCAGTCAAGACCTTGTCTATGTATACGGTTGGCCATCACGGCTTGTCCGACCCATTTGGAGGGTCAAACGAGCCCCGAAGCGAGCATACGCCTCATTTAAACGATTTTCATGTGCTATAGCACACCATTTTTGGGTGATCCGGATTCCGATGTCAAAAATGCCAAATGTTTTTGTGGACGTCCTTCAAGACCTTGTCTATGCATATGGTTGGCCATCACGGCTTGTCCGACCCATTTGGAGGGTCAAACGAGCCCCAAAGCGAGCATACACCTCATTTCGATGATTTTCGTGTGGTATAGCACACCATTTTTTGGGTGATCTGGATTCCAACGTCAAAAATGCCAAATTTTTTTGTGGACGTCCTTCAAGACCTTTTCTATGCATACGGTTGGCCATCACGGCTTGTACGACCCATTTGGAGGGTTAAACAAGCCCCGAAGCGAGCATACGCCTCATTTCGACGATTTTCGTGTGCTATAGCACAACATTTTTTGGGTGATCCGGATTCCGAGTCAAAAATGCCAAATTTTTTCATGGACGTCCATCAAGACCTTGTCTATGCATACGCTTGGCCATCATGGCTTGTCCGAACCATTTGGAGGGTCAAACGAGCCCCGAAGCGAGCATCCGCCTCATTTCGACGATTTTCGTGTGCTATAGCACACCATTTTTTGGGTGATCCAGATTCCGACGTCAAAAATGCCAAATTTTTTCATGGACGTACGTCAAGACCTTGTCTATGCGTAGGGTTGTCCACCAGGGCTTGTTCGACCCATTTGGAGGGTCAAACGAGCCCCGAAGCGAGCATCCGCCTCATTTCGACGATTTTCGTGTGCTATAGCACACCATTTTTTGGGTGATCCGGATTCCGACGTCAAAAATGCCAAATTTTTTCATGGACGTCCGTCAAGACCTTGTCTATGCGTAGGGTTGTCCACCAGGGCTTGTTCGACCCATTTGGATGGTCAAACGATCCTCGAAGCGAGCATACGCTTCATTTCGACGATTTTTGTGTGCTATAGCACACCATTTTTGGGTGATCCGGATTCCGACGTCAAAAATGCCAAATTTTTTCGTGGACGTCCGTCAAGACCTTGTCTATGCGTAGGGTTGTCTACCAGGGCTTGTTCGACCCATTTGGAGGGTCAAACGAGCCTCGAAGCGAGCATACGCTTCATTTCGACGATTTTCGTGTGCTATAGCACACCATTTTTGGGTGATCCAGATTCTGACGTCAAAAATGCCAAATTTTTTCCTGGACGTCCGTCAAGACCTTGTCTGTGCATACGGTTGGCCATCACGGCTTGTCCGACCCATTTGGAGGGTTAAACGATCCCCGAAGCGAGCATACGCCTCATTTCGACGATTTTTGTGTGCTTTAGCACACCATTTTTGGGTGATCCGGATTTCGACGTTAAAAATGCCAAATTTTTTCGTGGACGTCTGTGAAGACCTTTTCTATGCATACGGTTGGCCATCACGGCTTGTCTGGCCAATTTGGAGGGTCAAACAAGCCCCGAAGCGAGCATACGCCTCATTTCGTCGATCTTCGTGTGCTATAGCACACCATTTTTTGGGTGATCTGGATTTTGACGTCAAAAATGCCAAATTTTTTGTGGATGTCCGTCAAGACCTTGTCTATGCAGACGGTTGGCCATAACGGCTTGTCCGGCCCATTTGGAGGGTCAAACGTGCCCCGAAGCGACCATATGCCTCCATTAAACGATTTTCATGTGCTATAGCTCACCATTTTTTGGGTTATCCGGATTTCGACGTCAAAAATGCCAATTTTTTTGTGGACGTCCGTCAAGACCTTGTCTATGTATACGGTTGGCCATCACGGCTTGTCCGGCCCATTTGGAGGGTCAAACGAGCCCCGAAGCGAGCATACGCCTAATTTCGACAATTTTTGTGTGCTATAGCACACCATTTTTTGGGTGATCCAGATTCCGACGTCAAAAATGCAAAAAATTTTCGTGGACATCCTTCAAGACCTTTTCTATGCATACAGTTGGCCATCACAGCTTGTACGACCCATTTGGAGGGTCAAACGAGCCCCGAAGCGAGCATACGCTTCATTTTGACGATTTTCGTGTGCAGCACACCATTTTTTGAGTGATCCGGATTCCGACATCAAAAATGCCAAATTTTTTGGTAGACGTCCGTCAAGACCTTGTCTATGCATACGGTTGGCCATCACGGCTTGTCCGACCCATTTGGAGGGTCAACGGAGCCCCGAATCGAGCATACGCTTCATTTTGACGATTTTCGTGTGATATCGCACACCATTTTTTGGGTGATCCGGATTTCGAAGTCAAAAATGCCAAATTTTTTTGTGGACGTCCGTCAAGACTTTGTCTATGCATACGGTTGGCCATCACGGCTTGTCCGACCCATTTGGAGGGTCAAACGAGCCCCGAAGCGAGCATACGCCTCATTTCGATGATTTTCGTGTGCTATAGCACACCATTTTTTGAGTGATCCGGATTCCGACGTCAAAAATGCCAAATTTTTTTGTGTACGTCCTTCAAGACCTTGTCTATGCATACGGTTGGCCATCACGGCTTGTCCGACCCATTTGGAGGGTCAAACGAGCCCCGAAGCGAGCATACGCCTCATTAAAACGATTTTCGTGTGATATAGCACACCATTTTTTGGGTGATCCAGATTTCAACGTCAAAAATGCAAAATTTTTTGGTGGACGTCCTTCAAGACCTTTTCTATGCATACGGTTGGCTGTCACGGCTTGTCCGACCCATTTGGAGGGTCAAACGAGCCCCAAAGCGAGCATACACCTCATTTCGACGATTTTCCTGTGCTATAGCACACCATTTTTTGGGTGATCCGGATTCCGACGTCAAAAATGCCAAACGTTTTTGTGGACGTCCTACAAGACCTTGTCTATGCATACGGTTGGCCATCACGTCTTTTCCGACCCAATTAAATGGTCAAATGGAGCCCCGAAACGAGCATACGCCTCATTGCGACGATTTTCGTGTGCTATAGCACACCATTCTTTGGGTGATCCGGATTCCGACGTCAAAAATTCCAAATGTTTTTGTGGACGTCCATCAAGACCTTGTGTATGCATAAGGTTGGCCATCACGGCTTGTCCGACCCATTTGGAGGGTTAAACGAGCCCCGAAGCGAGCATACGCCTCATTTCGATGATTTTCGTGTGCTAGCACACCATTTTTTGGGTGATCTGGATTCCGACGTCAAAAATGCCAAATTTTTTCGTGGACGTCCGTCTACACCTTGTCTATGCATACGCTTGGCCATCACATCTTGTCCGACCCATTTGGAGGGTCAAACGAGCCCCGAAGCGAGCATACGCCTCATTTCGACGTTTTTCGTGTGCTATAGCACACCATTTTTTGGGTGATCCGGATTCCGACGTCAAAAATGACAAATTCTTTCGTGGACATCTGTCTACACCTTGTCTACGCATACGCTTGGCCATCACGTCTTCTCTGACCCATTTGGAGGGTCGAACGAGCCCCGAAGCAAGCATACGCCTCATTTCGACGATTTTCGTGTGCTATAGCACACCATTTTTTGGGTGATCCGGATTCCGACGTCAAAAATGCAAAAAATTTTCGTGGACGTCCGTCAAGACCTTGTCTATGCATACGATTGGCCATCACGGCTTGTCCGACAAATTTGGAGGGTCAAACGAGCCCCGAAGCGAGCATACGCCTCATTTCGACGATTTTCGTGTGCTATAGCACACCATTTTTTGGGTGATCCGGATTCCGACGTCAAAAATGTAAAATTTTATCGTAAACGTCCGTCAAGACCTTGTCTATGCATACGGTTGGCCATCACGGCTTGTCCGAATTGGAGGGTCAAACGAGCCCGAAGCGAGCATACGCCTCATTTCGACGATTTTCGTGTGCTATAGCACACCGTTTTTTGGGTGATCCGGATTCCGACGTCAAAAATGCCAAATTTTTTTGTGGACGTCCGTCAAGACCTTTTCGATACATACGGTTGGCCATCACGGCTCGTCTGACCCATTTGGAGGGTCAAACAAGCCCCGAAGCGAGCATACGCCTCATTTCGACGATTTTCGTGTGCTATAGCACACAATCTTTTGGGTGATCCGGATCCGACGTCAGAAATGCCAAATTTTTTCGTGGACGTCCGTCAATACCTTGTCTATGCATACGGTTGGCCACCACGTCTTGTCCGACCCATTTGGAGGGTCAAACGAGCCCCGAAGCGAGCATACGCCTCATTTCGACGATTTTCGTGTGCTATAGTACACTATTTTTTGGGTGATCCGGATTCCGGCGTCAAAAATGCCAAATGTTTTCGTGGACGTCCGTCAAGACCTTTATTATGCATACGGTTTGCCATCACGGCTTGTCCGACCCATTTGGAGGGTCAAACAAGCCCCGAAGTGAGCATACGCCTAATTTCGACGATTTTCGTGTGCTATAGCACACCATTTTTTGGGTGATCCGGTTTCCGACGTCAAAAATGCCAAATTTTTTAGTGAACTTCCATCAAGACCTTTATTATGCACACGGTTGGCCATCACGGCTTTTCCGACCCATTTGGAGGGTCAAACGATCCCCGAAGCGAGCATACACCTCATTTCGACGATTTTCGTGTGCTATTGCACACCCTTTTTTGGGTGATCCAGATTCCGACGTCAAAAATGCCAAATTTTTTCGTGGACATCCGTCAAGACCTTTTTTATGCATACGGTTGGCCATCACGGCTCTTTCGACCCATTTGGAGTGTCAAACGAGCCCCGAAGCGAGCATACGCCTCATTTGGACGATTTTCGTGTGATATAGCACACCATTTTTTGGGTGAACCAGATTCCGACGTCAAAAATACCAATTTTTTTCGTTGACGTTTGTCAAGACCTTGTCTATGCATACGGTTGGCCATTACGGCTTGTTCGACCCATTTGGAGGGTCAAACGTGCCCCGAAGCGAGCATATGCCTCCATTAAACGATTTTCATGTGCTATAGCACACCATTTTCTGGGTGATCCGGATTCCGACGTCAAAAATGCCAAATTTTTTTGTGGACGTCCTTCAAGACCTTGTCTATGCATACAGTTGGCCATCACTACTTGTCCGACCCATTTGGAGGGTCAAATGAGCCCCGAAGCGAGCATACGCCTCATTTAAACGATTTTCGTGTGCTATAGCACACTATTTTTGGGTGATCTGGATTTCGACATCAAAAATGCCAAATTTTTTCGTGGACATCCGTCAAGACCTTGTCTATGAATACGGTTGGCCATCACCGCTTGTACGACCCATTTGGAGGGTCAAATGAGCCCCGAAGTGAGCTTACGCCTCATTTCGACGATTTTCGTGTGCTATAGCACACAATTTTTTGGGTGATCCGGATTCCGACGTCAAAAATGCAAAAAATTTTCGTGGACGTCCGTCAAGACCTTGTTTATGCATACGGTTGTCCATCAAGGCTTGTCCTACCCATTTGGAGGGTCAAACGAGCCCCGAAGCGATCATACGCCTCATTTCTACGATTTTCGTGTGCTATAGCACACCATTTTTTGGGTGATCCGGATTCCGACGTCAAAAATGGCAAATTTTCTCGTGGACATCCGTCAAGACCTTGTCTATGCATACGATTGGCCATCACGGCTTGTCCGACCCATTTGGATGGTCAAACGAGCCCCGAAGAGAGCATACACCTCATTTCGACGATTTTCATGTGCTATTGCACACCATTTTTTGGGTGATCCGGATTCGACGTCAAAAATGCCAAATTTTTTCGTGGACGTCCATCAAGACCTTGTGTTTGCATAAGGTTTGCCATCACGGCTTGTCTGACCCATTTGGAGTGTTAAACGAGCCCCGAAGTGAGCACACGCCTCATTTCGACGATTTTCGTGTGCTATAGCACACCATTTTTGGGTGATAAGATTCCGACGTCAAAAATGCCAAATTTTTTCGTGGACGTCCGTCAAGACCTTGTATATGCATACGGTTGGCCATCAGGCTTGTCCGACCCATTTGGAAGGTCAAACGAGCCCCGAAGCGAGCTTACGCCTCATTTCGACGATTTTCGTGTGCTATAGCACACCATTCTTTGGGTGATCCGGATTCCGACGTCAAAAATTCCAAATGTTTTTGTGGACATCCGTCAAGACCTTGTGTATGCATAAGGTTGGCCATCACGGCTTGTCCGACCCATTTGGAGGGTCAAACGAGCCCCGAAGCGAGCATACGCCTCATTTCGATGATTTTCGTGTGCTATAGCACACCATTTTTGGGTGATCCAGATTCCGACGTCAAAAATGCCAAATTTTTTCGTGGACGTCTGTCAAGACCTTGTTTATGCATACGGTTGGTCATCACGGCTTGTTCGACCCATTTGGAGGGTCAAAAGAGCCCCGAAGCGAGCATACGCCTCATTTCGACGATTTTCGTGTACTATAGCACACCATTTTTGGGTGATCCGGATTCCGACGTCAAAAATGCCAAATTTTTTCGTGGACGTCCGTCAAGACCTTATCTATGTATATGGTTTGCCATCACGGCTTGTCCGACCCATTTGGAGGGTCAAACGAGCCCCGAAGAGAGCATACGCCTCATTTAAACGATTTTCATGTGCTATAGCACACCATTTTTTGGGTGATCCGAATTCCGATGTCAAAAATGCCAAATGTTTTTGTGGACGTCCTTCAAGACCTTGTCTATGCATACGGTTGGCCATCACGGATTGTACGACCCATTTGGAGGGTCAAACAAGCCCCAAAGCGAGCATACTTCTCATTTCGACGATTTTCGTGTGCTATAGCACACTATTTTTTGGGTGATCCGGATCCCAACGTCAAAAATGCAGAATTTTTTTGTGGACGTCCTTCAAGACCTTTTCAATGCATATGGTTGGCCATCACGGCTTGTATGACCCATTTGGAGGGTCAAACGAGCCCCGAAGCGAGCATACGCCTCATTTTGAAAATTTTTGTGTGCTATAGCACACTATTTTTTTGGTGATCTAGATTCCGACGTCAAAAATGCCAAATTTTTTCATGGACGTCCGTCAAGACCTTGTCTATGCATACGCTTGGCCATCATGGCTTGTACGAACCATTTTGAGGGTCAAACGAGCCCCGAAGCGAGCATCCGCCTCATTTCGACGATTTTCGTGTGCTATAGCACACCATTTTTTGGGTGATCCGGATTCCGACAACAAAAATTCCAAATTTTTTCATGGACGTCTGTCAAGACCTTTTCTATGCGTAGGGTTGTACACCAGGGCTTGTTCGACCCATTTAAAGGGTCAAACGAGCCTCGAAGCGAGCATACGCTTCATTTCGACGATTTTCGTGTGCTATAGCACACCATTTTTGGGTGATCCGGATTCCGACGTCAAAAATTCCAAATTTTTTCGTGGACGTCCGTCAAGACCTTGTCTATGCGTAGGGTTGTCTACCAGGGCTTGTTCGACCCATTTGGAGGGTCAAACGAGCCTCGAAGCGAGCATACGCTTCATTTCGACGATTTTCGTGTGCTATAGCACACCATTTTTTGGGTGATTCGGATTCCGACGTCAGAAATGCCAAATGTTTTCGTGGACGTCCGTCAAGACCTTGTCTATGTATACGGTTGGCCATCACGGCTTGTCCAACCCATTTGGAGGGTCAAACAAGCCCCGAAGCGAGCATACACCTAATTTCGACGATTTTCGTGTGATGTAGTACACCATTTTTTGGGTGATCCGAATTCCGAAGTGAAAAAATGCCAAATTTTTTCGTAGCCGTCCATCAAGACCTTGTAAATTCATACGGTTGTCCATCACGGCTTGTCGGACCCATTTGGAGGGTCAAACGATCCCCGAAGCGAGCATACACCTCATTTCGACAATTTTTGTGTGCTATTGCACACCCTTTTTTGGATGATCCGGATTCCGACGTCAAAAATGCCAAATTTTTTCGTGGACGTCCGTCAAGACATTGTATATGAATACGGTTGGCCATCACAGCTTGTTCGACCCATTTGGAGGGTCAAAAGAACCCGAAGCAAGCATACGCCTCATTTCGACGATTTTCGTATGCTATAGCACACCATTTTTTGGGTGATCCGGATTCCAATGTCAAAAATGCCGAATGTTTTCGTGGACGTCCGTCAAGACCTTGTCTATGCATACGGTTGTCCATCACGGCTTGTCCGACCCATTTGGAGGGTGAAACGAGCCCCGAAGCGAGCATACGCCTATTTTCGACGATTTTCGTGTGCTATAGCACACCATTTTTTGGGTGATTCGGATTCCGACGTCAGAAATGCCAAATGTTTTCGTGGACGTCAGTCAAGACCTTGTCTATGCATACGGTTGTCCATCACGGCTTGTCCGACCCATTTGGAGGGTCAAACGAGCCCCGAAGCGAGCATACGCCTCATTTCGACGATTTTCGTGTGCTATAGCACACCCTTTTTTGGGTGATCCGGATTCCGATGTCAAAAATGCCAAATTTTTTCGTGGACGTCTTTCAAGACCTATTATATGCATACGGTTGGTCATCACGGCTTGTTCGACCCATTTGGAGGGTCAAAAGAGCCCAGAAGCGAGCATACGCCTCATTTCGACGATTTTCGTGTACTATAGCACACCATTTTTGGGTGATCCGGATTCCGACGTCAAATATGCCAAATTTTTTCGTGAACGTCCTTCAAGACCTTGTCTATGTATACGGTTGGCCATCACGGCTTGTCCGACCCATTTGGAGGGTGAAACGAGCCCCGAAGCAAGCATACGCCTCATTTAAACGATTTTCATGTGCTATAGCACACCATTTTTTGGGTGATCCGGATTCCGATGTCAAAAATGCCAAATGTTTTTGTGGACGTCCTTCAAGACCTTGTCTATGCATACAGTTGGCCATCACGGCTTGTCCGACCCATTTGGAGGGTCAAACGAGCCCCAAAGCGAGCATACACCTCATTTCGACGATTTTTGTGTGCTATAGCACACCATTTTTTGGGTGATCCGGATTCCAACGTCAAAAATGCCAAATTTTTTCGTGGACGTCCTTCAAGACCTTTTCTATACATACGGTTGGCCATCACGGCTTGTATGACCCATTAGGAGGGTCAAACGAGCCCCGAAGCGAGCATACGCCTCATTTTGAAAATTTTTGTGTGCTATAGCACACCATTTTTTTGGTGATCTAGATTCCAACGTCAAAAATGCCAAATTTTTTAATGGACGTCCATCAAGACCTTGTCTATGCATACGCTTGGCCATCATGGCTTGTCCGAACCATTTGGAGGGTCAAACGAGCCCCGAAGCGAGCATCCGCCTCATTTCGACGATTTTCGTGTGCTATAGCACACCATTTTTTGGGTGATCCAGATTCCGACGTCAAAAATGCCAAATTTTTTCATGGACGTCCGTCAAGACCTTGTCTATGCGTAGGGTTGTCCACCAGGGCTTGTTCGACCCATTTGGAGGGTCAAACGAGCCTCGAAGCGAGCATACGCTTCATTTCGACGATTTTCGTGTGCTATAGCACACCATTTTTGGGTGATTCGGATTCCGACGTCAAAAATGCTAAAATGTTTTCGTGGACGTCCGTCAAGACCTTTTCTATGCGTAGGGTTGTCTACCAGGGCTTGTTCGACCCATTTGGAGGGTCAAATGAGCCTCGAAGCGAGCATACGCTTCATTTCGACGATTTTCGAGTGCTATAGCACACCATTTTTGGGTGATCCAGATTCCGACGTCAAAAATGCCAAATTTTTTCCTAGACGTCCGTCAAGACCTTGTCTGTGCATACGGTTGGCCATCACGGCTTGTCCGGCCAATTTGGAGGGTCAAACAAGCCCCGAAGCGAGCATACGCCTCATTTCGTCGATCTTCGTGTGCTATAGCACACCATTTTTTGGGTGATCTGGATTTTGACGTCAAAAATGCCAAATTTTTTGTGGATGTACGTCAAGACCTTGTCTATGCAGACGGTTGGCCATGACGGCTTGTCCGGCCCATTTGGAGGGTCAAACGTGCCCCGAAGCGACCATATGCCTCCATTAAACGATTTTCATGTGCTATAGCTCACCATTTTTTGGGTTATCCGGATTTCGACGTCAAAAATGCCAAATTTTTTGTGGACGTCCGTCAAGACCTTGTCTATGCATACGGTTGGCCATCACGGCTTGTCCGATCCATTTGGAGGGTCAAACCAGCCCCGAAGCGAGCATACGCCTCATTTCGACAATTTTTGTGTGCTATAGCACACCATTTTTTGGGTGATCCGGATTCCGACGTCAAAAATGCCAAATTTTTTTGTGAACGTCCGTCAAGACCTTGTCTATGCATACGGTTGGCCATCACGGCTTGTCCGGCCCATTTGGAAGGTCAAACAAGCCCCGAAGCGAGCATACCCCTCATTTCGACGATTTTCGTGTGCTATAGCACACCATTTTTGGGTGATCCGGATTCCGACGTTAAAAAATGCCAAATTTTTTCGTGGAAGTCTGTCAAGACCTTGTCTATGCATACGGTTGGCCATCACAGCTTGTACGACCCATTTGGAAGGTCAAACGATCCCCGAAGCGAGCATACCCCTCATTTCGACGATTTTCATATGCTATAGCACACCATGTTTTGGGTGATCCGGATTCCGACGTCAAAAATACCAAATTTATTCATGGAAGTCCGTCAAGACCTTTTCTGTGCATACGGTTTGCCATCACGGCTTGTACGAACCATTTGGAAGGTCAAACGAGCCCCGAAGCGAGCATACCCCCCATTTCGACGATTTTCGTGTGCTATAGCACACCATATTTTGGGTAATCCGGATTCCGACGTCAAAAATGCCAAATTTTTTCATTAACGTCCGTCGAGACCTTGTCTATGCATACGGTTGGCCATCACGGCTTGTCCGGCCCATTTGGAAGGTCAAACGAGCCCCGAAGCGAGCATACCCCTCATTTAGACGATTTTCGTGTGCTATAGCACACCATTTTTGGGTGATCCGGATTCCGACGTTAAAAAATGCCAAATTTTTTCGTGGACGTCCGTCAACACCTTGTCTATGCATATGGTTGGCCATCACGGCTTGTCCAACCCATTTGGAAGGTCAAACGAGCTCCGAAGCGAGCATACCCCTCATTTCGACGACTTTTGTGTGCTATAGCACACCATTTTTTGGGTGATACGGAATTCGACGTCAAAAATACCAAATTTTTTCGTGGAGGTCCGTCAAGACCTTGTCTGTGCATACGGTTTGCCATCACGGCTTGTACGAACAATTTAGAAGGTCAAACCAGCCTCGAAGCGAGCATACCCCCCATTTAGATGATTTTCGTGTGCTATAGCACAACATTTTTTGGGTGATCCGGATTCCAACGTCAAAAATGCCAAATTTTTTCGTGGACGTCTGTCAGTACCTTGTCTATGCATACGGTTAGCCATCACGGCTTCTCCGACCCATTTGGAAGGTCAAACGAGCCCCGAAGCGAGCATACCCCTCATTTCGACGATTTTCATGTGCTATAGCACACCATGTTTTGGGTGATCCGGATTCCGACGTTAAAAATGCTAAATGTTTTCGTGGCCGTCCGTCAAGAACTTGTCTATGCATACGGTTGGCCAACACGGCTTGTCCGACCCATTTGGAAGGTCAAACGAGCCTTGAAGCGAGCATACCTCTCATTTCGACGATTTTCGTGTGCTATAGAACACCATTTTTTGGTGATCCGGATTCTGACGTCAAAAATGCCAAATTTTTTCGTGGACGTCCGTCAAGACCTTGTCTATGCATAAGGTTGGCTATCACGGCTTGTACGATCCATTTGGAAGGTCAAACAAGCCCCGAAGCGAGCATACCCCACATTTCAACGATTTTCGTGTTCTATAGCACACCATTTTTGAGTGATCCGGATTCCATAGTCAAAAATGCCAAATTTTTTCGTGGACATCCGTCAAGACCTTGTCTATGCATAAGGTTGGCCATCACGGTTTTTCCAACCCATTTGGAAGGTCAAACGAGCCGCGAAGCGAGCATACCCTTCATTTCGACAATTTTCGTGTGCTATAGCACACCATTTTTGGGTGATCCGGATTTCGACGTCAAAAATGCCAATTTTTTTCGTGGACGTCCATTAAGACCTTGTATATGCATACGGTTGGCCATCACGGCGTGTACGACCCATTTGGAAGGTCAAACGAGCCCCGAAGCGAGCATACCCCTCATTTCAATGATTTTGGGTGATCCGGATTCCGACGTCAAAAATTTCAAATTTTTTCGTGGACGTCCGTCAAAACCTTGTCTATACATACGGTTGGACATCACGGCTTGTCCGACCCATTTGGAAGGTCAAACGAGCCCCGAAGCGAGCATACCCCCCATTTCGACGATTTTCGTGTGCTATAGCACACCATTTTTTGGGTGATCTGGATTCCGACGTCAAAAATGCCAAATTTTTTCGTGGACATCCGTCAAGAACTTGTCTATGCATACGGTTGGCCATCACGGCTTGTAGGACCCATTTGAAAGGTCAAACGAGCCCCGAAGCGAGCATACCCCTCATTTCGACGATTTGCGTGTGCTATAGCACACCATTTTTTGGGTGATCCGGATTCCGACGTCAAAAATTCAAAAAAATTTCGTGGACGTCCGTCAAGTCCTTGTCTATCCATATGGTTGGCCATCACACCTTGTCTCACCCATTTGGAAGGTCAAACGAGCCCCAAAGCGAGCATACCCCTCATTTCGACGATTTTCGTGTGCTATAGCACTACATTTTTTGAATGATCAGGATTCTGATATCAAAAATGCCAAATTTTTTCATGAACGTCCGTCAAGACCTTGTCTATGCATACGGTTCGCCATCACATCTTGTCCGACCCATTTGGAAGGTCAAACAAGCCCCTAAGGGAGCATACCCCTCATTTCTAATATTTTCGTGTGCTATAGCACACCATTTTTTGGTGATCCGAATTCCGACGTCAAAAATTCCAAATTTTTTCGTGGACGTCCGTAAAGACCTTGTCTATGCATACGGTTGGCCATCACGGCTTGTCCGACCCATTTAGAAGGTCAAACGAGCCCCGCAGCGTTCATAACCCTCATTTCGACGATTTTCATGTGCTATAGCACACCATTTTTTGGGTGATCCAGATTTCGACGTCAAAAATGCCAAATTTTTTCGTGGACGTCCGGAAAGACCTTGTCTATGCATACGGTTGGCCATTACGTCTTTTTCCGACCCATTTGGAAGGTCAAACGAGCCGCAAAGCGAGCATACCCCTCATTTCGACAATTTTCGTGTGCTATAACACACCATTTTTTGGGTAATCTGGATTCCGACGTCAAAAATGCCAATTTTTTTCGTGGACATTCATTAACACCTTGTATATGCATACGGTTGGCCATCACGGCGTGTACGACCCATTTGGAAGGTCAAACGAGCCCCGAAGTGAGCATACCCCTCATTTCAATGATTTTGGGTGATCCGGATTCCGACGTCAAAAATGCCAAATTTTTTCGTGGACGTCCGTCAAGACCTTGTCTATGTATATGGTTGCCCATCACGGCTTTTCCGACCCATTTGGAAGGTCAAACGAGCCCCGAAGCAAGTCTACCCCTCATTTCGACGATTTTCGTGTTCTATAGCACAATATTTTTTGGGTGATCCGGATTCCGACGTCAAAAATGCCAAATTTTTTCATGGACGTCCATCAAGACCTTGTCTATGCATACGGTTGGCCATCACGGCTTGTCCGACCCATTTGGAAGGTCAAACGAGCCCCGAAGCGAGCAGACCCCTCATTTCGACGATTTTCGTGTGCTATAGCACACCATTTTTTTGGTGATCGGGATTCCGACGTAAAAAATGCCAAATTTTTTCTTGGACGTCCGTCAAGACCTTTTCTATGCATACGGTTGGACATCACCGCTTTTACAACCCATTTGGAAGGTCAAACGAGCCCTGAAGCGAGCATACCCCTTATTTCGGCGATTTTTGTGTGCTATAGCACAATATTTTTTGGGTGATCCAGATTCCGACGTCAAAAATGCCAAATTTTTTCGTGGACGACCGTCAAGACCTTTTCTATACATACGGTAGGCCATCACCGCTTGTCCGACCCATTTGGAAGGTCAAACGAGCCCCGAAGCGAGCATACCCCTTATTTCGACGACTTTTGTGTGCTATAGCACAACAGTTTTTGGGTGATCCGGATTTCGACGTTAAAAATGCCAAATTTTTTCATGGACGTCCGTCAAGACCTTTTCTATGCATACGGTTTGCCATCACGTCTTGTCCGACCTATTTGGAAGGTCAAACGAGCCCCGAAGCGAGCATACCCCTCATTTCCACGATTTTCGTGTGCTATAGCACACTATTTTTTGGGTGATCCGGATTCCGACGTCAAAAATGCCAAATTTTTTCGTGGACGTCCGTCAAGATCTAGTCTATGCATACGGTTAGCCATCACGGCTTCTCCGACCCATTTGGAAGGTCAAACGAGCTCGAAGCGAGCATACCCCTCATTTCAACGATTTTCGTATGCTATAGCACACCATTTTTTGGGTGATCCGGATTCCGACGTAAAAAATGCCAAATTTTTTATGGACGTCCGTCAAGACCTTGTCTATGCATACGGTTGGCCATCACGGCTTGTCCGAACCATTTGGAAGGTCAAACAAGCCCCGAAAAAGCGAGCATACCCCTCATTTTGATGATTTTGTGTGCTATAGCACACCATTTTTTTGGTGATCCGGATTCCGATGTCAAAAATGCCAAATTTTTTCGTGGACTGATACGCTCAAACTTACTTATCAAATGAGAAGTAAAGCGGTCGCGTCAAGAAAATAACCCAACTAGTGAGGTTGGGATCGTTCCCACTAGGAAAATAGTCTAGACTTAACTTCAACTTGTTATTACTATTGTTCGGTTGATGACTTCCTTAAAAAGTAAAAGCATAAAAAGGGGGGGTTTGTATTTCCTAATAAGTAAAAATAACTAACAAACTTGACAGAGACACTTAATAGCTTTTAATTTTGGGTTTTAATCAATTACTCAAAGTAACTAGGGTTTACGTGTTCCCCACAGGTTCATAACTTGATAATTCTAACTATAACAATTCTTTCCTAAAATCTTGCATGCAAAGTGATAAGTTATGTATTTCTAAATCCTTGGTCCGGCATCTAGAAAATCTCACTCCGCACCTTGGTCCGGCTGCGTGTGTTGCTTTCCTAACCCTTATCTTTACCTCATATTAAGCATCGTATTCGATATTTGACTAAGTTATTACCTCGTACCAATCAATACTAGCCTATTAGATAGTATACACTAAATCTATGTTAATAATTCTTTTCCTATTATCTACCTCCTTGGTCCGGCAAGTAGCATTAAGGCGAGTTCTAACATTGATCATCCGTTAAAAAGACTTCTAAGCGAAATAATTATTAATACATGCAAGACACTATTCTAGAATTGTTATTTTAGCTAGGGTTTATCTCATTATTTGCCTATGGTTCCCACAACCCTAGTTATGGAGTTTAGTTCCTCATAGCCATAAACACAATATTCAAATATATTAAATAAGAATTCATGTACTTACTTCAATGAGAAAGAGTAAAGTCCGAAAAATTTCTTGATTAATCACCAAAAATCACTTGTAAGAATCTCCAAAAAATCAAGCACTAATAAACAAAGTCTAATAATATGATTTCTAATCTAGAAGAGTCTAACCTCAAAAACGAGGTTTTTCGAACTATTTATAAAAAATAAAAACCTAATTACACAAGGATTCTAATTACTGGAAATCTGCCAAAACGCGGCTGGGTCGACGGACCACGCGACGGACCGTCGTGGTCATGACGGACCATCGTGGACTCCGTCGTCCCATACTTGGTGCAATTTCTTCTTCTGCTTCCTTCATTCCCCTCGACGGTATGTGTGACGGACCGTCATAGGCACAACGGTCCGTCGAGGGTCTCGTTTCAAAATACTTCAACTCTTGGAATCTGGGTACTGGGATCACTTCTCTGATCTTCACGATGAACCTGCAGGACGGACCGTCATAGCCATGACGGACCGTCATAGCCATGACGGACCGTCACAAGCTTCGTAATCCCACACTTGGTCAGATTTCCCCATCTTCCTTCAGCAGCTTCTCTACGCTGCCACCGACGGACCGTCACAGGCACGACGGACTAACCAGGCAAGTTCTAGCTCAGTACCAGTAGTGGACTATTCAACTTTCCTCACACTCACTTGACATATCATCACTATACCAGATTATCAGACACCTGGTTTGACTTGAAGATTTAGGGTAACGCAATGGTGTAACTTTATTTCATGTTTAGAGCCACACAATTATCAGTTACTACGCCTAGTCATGCAACATTTTCCAGTTTTATCGGGATATCATTTTAGACATCATGCTTCAGAGTTAAACTATGTACAAAAGATATAATGTGCCGGTTCAACAGAAAAAGTAATCAGTCTTTTGGGGAAAAAGAACACAGGCAAGAAAACCCCAAAAGAGGATAGTGAGTTGGGCTACTCAGACTTCACCCTAACACTCACTTTCCATTTACCCCACCCCCAACAAAAAAGCATGCAGTTGTCCCCAATGCATAAAAAATCTAAAGATTAGAGGGGTAGGTGAAGCAAACCTGTGGCGCATAGCGCCGTCGATCAGCAATCTGGTGGGTCCGATTTCCCAGAACCCACATCCTCTGCAATCTGGACACCCTCAGTGATGTCCTCAGCAATCTGGACACCCTCAGTGATGTCCTCAACAGCAACCGCACCATCAGTAGTGCTTCCTGCTGTCTCTACAGTGCGGGAGCTAGACGCCCCAGCCGCTATCTGCGATGCTCTGATTTGGTGTGCCTTCGCCTCAGCAAGTGAGGCTCTCCTCGCGGCTTCCATCTCTCGGCGCTCCTTCTTCCTTGCTCGCGCCTCATCCTCTAATTGACCCCTACGCCTCTTTGTACTATCTCGAGGGGAAGGTGGGGGAATTTCTGAAGGAGCAAACAGGGCCGCCAATACAGTGTCCTCAACAGGCTCGACAGGCTCCGGCACTCTCTCCTCTAGGATCGTGTCGATGTCTGCACGAAGACTGTCGACTGCAGCCTGAAGAGTCGACACATCTACCGGAGGGGCTGGGCGGGCTAACACTCTCAACTCAAATGCATCTAGGCGCTGGTGCACCTCAGCAATCTTCCGCTGCATCTTCCTCTCCATACGCGCTTCAGACTCCGTAATAGACTTCTGCATCCACGGCTGGATATGATGCAGAAGAGTGGCCATTTGTGCCTCCAATTTTTGGACCCTAGCAAGCGGGGCCAGTAACGGTAGAGATGCTGTGCGAGAGGAGCTCGGGGCTGGGCTACTACCCGAGATAGACTCGACCGGGGTAGTGTCAGTGGACGCCTGTGTAGCGGTGCGGGCCTGGGCCACCGTATCTGCAAGATCATCAGCTAGTGGTGGCAGCTCTGGACGGGGCCCTCGACGTGGGGCCAAATCATTAGCCTCGTCTCTGATGAGGCCGCCGTCAACGGTTCTCTGCGGGGTCTTCAACTGATCTATGTTCCATATGGGCACACCTGCTATCTTGCAAAGGGCAAAAATCATACACGGGAAGCGGTAGGTAGTAGTGACCTTGAATGACCTTTCGTGCATGACTGCCTGGAGAAGCCATGCGAAGTCGACCTCGAATTTGGCTATCATCGCCGCTATCAACACTGCTCGATCCCAAGTGACGATGTTATCAGCAGCTGTGGGGGAAAGGCAATGACGGACGAGCAGCCACAAGAACTTCGCGATGAACGTTAGGTTGGCCTTCTTGATGGCCCCCTTCGGCTAAAAAACCCAATCTGCACCCTCTCCGTCGACTGATAGGTGCAGGGCCATCCACCTCTTGGTGGTCTCTCTCAGTGCCTGTTCACGCAAAAACTGGCCATCCTTCACTATCTGCCAGCAGTAGTCAAACTCGGCAGTGTGGGGAGTCCGCGTAGCATCTGCACTCTCGCCGTATAGGAACCGGCAGATAGCTGGCAGGGAAATGTCAACCTGCACGCCCCGGACTCGAACCTGCTCCAGTGGGGCCTGTTTAGCGGGAGTAGCCCGCCTATCGATCTGTGATCGGAGAGTCGCTACGTAGGATGCGTAGAACTCTCAAACCACTTCCTCGCTGTATCGTCCCAACGGATGGGCTGCCCACTCTAAACGATGCCTGGTGAATAGGTTGTGGATCTCCGGCATCGATGGGAGACTTCCTGTAAGTACCCGCCGCTCCAAGGTGAGTGTCCGAGTCATTACTCCTTTATCAGTCAGGAATTTGGCGTCGGAGTAAACTTGAAACTGGCCTTCGACGCACCACCAATTTGGCTGGTCAGAGGCTGGGGTGGGGACCTGGGCTGGTGCACCGGATGTAGAGTCTGAACTGTCAGCCTCATCAGACGAGGCCGATGCTGCAACAGTGGCGGGTGCGGGAACCTCAGCAGAGCCTGAAGCTTTCTTGGACCAGGATACTCCTAAGGAGCCAGACGCTCCTTCCTCATTTGTGGATGACCCAGAGGGTGTGCCGGTCAGTATGCACTCCTCATAAGACTGGGAGGCAGTGACTACGCCGGACGCCACCGTCTTGGGTGTGGCTCTGGGGGCACGTGCAGCACGGGAAGGTGCGGAAGTGCCTTGGGGCACATATTCAGGGTCCTGCTCATCATCAGAGCCAATGATCAAGCGTGCAGACGGGGCAACAGTCTTGGATCGCCCGCGTGCGTAGGCTCGGTCTTGCTTGGGTGCCATAGTAGATAGTACCTACAAAGGATCACTATTAGTACGAGTAGTGTCAAACAAGACAGGCAAGCCCATACAACATAAAACATTTAAAATAGTGTGTTAGTGTTAGTGAAACTGTATCACACGACGGGCTAGATGACGGCTCGTCGTGGATATGACGGACCGTCATGAGGTCCATCGTGTTGTACTTAGTCTATGTATATAGAAAGAACCCTGAAGGAGGGGTCTCTGACCATCATGACGGTCAAGCAGGATTGACCATCGTTGGTACGACGGTCCGTCGTAAGAGTCTGTCGTAGGACACTTAGAAAATGTTGGGAGACCCTTATCAGAGGGGTTTCTAACCATCATAACGATCGTGCAGGACGGACCGTCGTCGGTACGACGGTCCGTCGTAAGAGTCCGTCAAAGGACAGTTAGAAAATGTTGGGAGACCCTTATCAGAGAAGTCTCTAACCATCATGACAGTCGTGCAGGATGGACCGTCGTGGGTATGACGGTCCGTCGTAAGAGTCCGTCGTAGGACACATAAAAAATGTTGGGAGACCCTTAGAAACAGGGTCTCTAACAACCAGAATGGTTGTGCAGGACGGACCGTCGTGAAGACAACGGTCCGTCACAGGTGTCGTTGGGCAGGGGTGCAAGGGCTTGTGCAACGGACCCTACGACGGTCCATCGTGTGTGCGACGGTCCGTCATCGGGGTCTCGTTCTGAGTAGCAGTGTTAGAACTAGGTGTACCCTACGCATCCCCGATGAACCCACATGGTCTTGTAGTGTTGTGGACCTATATGTGTCTATCCCAACGACCTAGGAAACTACCAAAGCAAAATCACCTATGCCTAGGGTTATCAACATGGCACATACGAACATTTTGAGCCTAGGTTTAGACATAATCATATAGAGGAAACAGTATACGACTAAGAACTAAGCTAATACTAACTACAAAACAAAAATGCAAGATAAATAAGTATAAATGTAGAGACACATACCTTGGAAATGGAGAGGAAAACAAACGGAGAATGATTCAGTTGGCAAGGTAGACACCTACAGCAGCAGAACCGACTAGTGGATGATAAGTATAAGGCTTAGGAGGATTTTGGGAGCAATGATCAGTGAGGGGAAGTGTGGAAGTTGAAAAGACAGGGGAGATGAGGGGAATAAGGAAGTAATAGGATGAAATATGGAGGGGGGAGTATAAACGGTCAGATTTTGAAAAGGGTCCAGCCGGGTCGTGTCGGGTAGAATTCATTAATCACGCAGCGGTTCCCCGACGACGGTCTGTCGCATCTGTGATGAGCCATCGTAGGTTCCGTCGTGTGTGCCCTAATATTCAAAATGACAGAAATACGTACCTGGTGTGATGGATGCATACGACGGTCCGTTGCATGCGCAACGGTCCGTCGTTGTATCCGTCAGTGTCTACTGCGGAGTAGTTTTCTGCAGAATTTCCTGGTGATGTGCCTGCAAATTTAAAACCCATTAATAGAAAAAATTCTACCATTATTAAAAAGACGATAAGTATTGGGTTGCCTCCCAACAAGCGCCTGATTTAATGTCGCGGCACGACTGGGGCCACTTGATTACTCAGACTTCATCAAGATGGTATGCCTCGATCACTTCATTCGCCGATTCAGCATGCCCGAGATAGATTTTTATGCACTGTCCATTCACCTTGAACCGCACACCCTCCTTAGTTTCCAACTCAACTGCTCCATGAGGGAATAGTTGGGTAACCGTGTAAGGACCAGTCCATTTGGACTTGAGTTTGCCTGGAAACAAGCGCAATCTGGAATTGAATAGAAGCACTAAATCCCCGACCATAAAGTCTCATTTTTCAATTTTGTTTTCATGATACTTCTTCATCTTTTCTTTATATAGGGCTGAGCTTTCATAGGCTTTCAAGCGAAATTCATCAAGTTCATTCAACCCATTTAACCATTGCTCTGCAGCTTCACTCCAATCCATTTTTAACTTCTTCATAGCCCACATGGTTTTATGCTCTAACTCAACCGGAAGATGACAAGCTTTCCCATATACAAGTTGGTATGGAGACATACCTATGGGAGTCTTATAAGCTGTCCGGTAGGCCCAAAGAGAATCATCAAGCCTCGACTAATCCGTTCTACTAGCATTCACTGTTTTGGACAATATCTGTTTGATCTCCCGATTCGATACTTCAACTTGCCCACTAGTTTGAGGGTGGTAAGGAGTGGACACATTATGGAGAACACCGTATTTCTCCAATAACCCCTTGAACAATCTGTTGCAGAAATGAGAGCCCCCATCACTAATAATGGCCCTTGGAGTGCCAAAACGGGAGAATATATTCTTTTTCAAGAATGCAGTGACACTCTTCCCTTCTTTGCTTGCGAGGGCTATGGCTTCGACCCATTTAGATACATAATCAACTTCTACAAGAATGTACTTCATCCCATGAGAACTCACGAAAGGGCCCATAAAGTAAATACCCCATACATCAAATAACTCAATCACAAGAATGAGGTTTAGAGGGAGCTCTTGATTTCTTGAAATACCACCATCTCGTTGACATTTGTCACATGCTTTAGCAAACCCATGAGCATCTTGATGAAGAGTTGGCCAATAGTAACCACATTGCAATATCTTATGAGCGGTTTGGATACCACTGTGATGTCCGCCAACAGGTGAAGAATGGAATGCCTCCAACACACTCAACATTTCACATTCTGGCACACAACGCCGAATAAGCCCGTCGGCACAACTCCTATACAAGTATGGTTCATCAAAAAGAACTTCTTCACATCGTACATGAACTTTTTCCTTTGATGAAAGGACAAGTCTGATGGAACAATATCACTAGCCAGATAGTTCGCAAAATCTGCAAACCATGGAATCAAGTCTTGTGAAGCAACCAATACATGTTCATCGGGGAAAGTATCATCAATGTCAGTCTTATCCCCTAACTCTCTCATAGCTTCATCCTCTAGACGAGACAAATGATCAGCAACTTGATTTTCAGTCCTTTTTCTATCCAGCACTTCAAAGTCAAATTCTTGCACCAGTAATACCCAAAGAATCAGCCTTGGTTTCGCATCCTTTTTCGCCATCAAATATCTCAATGTTGAATGGTCAGTATGCACTATAACTCTAGTACCTAGCAAATAGGAGTAAAATTTCTCAAAAGCAAAGACTACTGCGAGGAGTTCTTGCTCAGTCACTGTGTAGTTCTTCTGGGCTTCATTTAGGGCTTTACTAGCATAGTAAATTGGGTGAAGGATTTTGTTTCTTCTCTGTCCCAATACTACACCAAGAGACACCCCACTGGCATCGCACATTACCTCAAATGGACTGTTCCAATCCGGAGAAATAATGATAGGCGCAGACACTAACTTCTCTTTTAGCTCACCGAATGCTTTAAGACAGGATTCATCAAAACAAAATTTACATTCTTTCTCCAGCAATTTGCACAATGGGTGTGCAATCTTTGAAAAGTCTTTGATGAATCTCCGATAAAAATCTGCATGCCTAAGAAAGCTTCTCACACCTTTCACAGAGATCGCGGGGGAAGTCTCTCTATTACCTCAACTTTAGCTCGATCAACCTCTATGCCCTTTTCTGAAATGCGATCCAATCTCACTCCGCACCTTGGTCTGGCTGCGTGTGTTGCTTTCCTAACCCTTATCTTTACCTCATATTAAGCATCGTATTCGATATTTGACTAAGTTATTACCTCGTACCAATCAATACTAGCCTATTAGATAGGATACACTAAATCTATGTTAATAATTCTTTTCCTATTATCTACCTCCTTGGTCCGGCAAGTAGCATTAAGGCGAGTTCTAACGTTGATCATCCGTTAAAAAGACTTCTAAGCGAAAGAATTATTAATACATGCAAGACACTATTCTAGAATTGTTATTTTAGCTAGGGTTTATCTGATTATTTTCCTATGGTTCCCACAACCCTAGTTATGGATTTTAGTTCCTCATAGCCATAAACACAATTTTCAAATATATTAAATAAGAATTCATGTACTTACTTCAATGAGAAAGAGTAAAGTCCGAAAAATTTCTTGATTACTCACCAAAAATCACTTGTAAGAATCTCCAAAAAATCAAACACTAATAAACAAAGTCTAATAATATGATTTCTAATCTAGCAGAGTCCAACCTCAAAAATGAGGTTTTTCGAACAATTTATAAAAAATAAAAACCTAATTACACAAGGATTCTAATTACTGGAAATCTGCCAAAACGCGGCTGGGTCGACGAACAACGCGACGGATCGTCGTGGTCATGACGGACCATCGTGGACTCCGTCATCCCATACTTAGTGCAATTTCTTCTGCTGCTTTCTTCATTCCCCTCGACGGCAAGTGTGACAGACTGTCATAGGCACAACGGTCCGTCGAGGGTCTCGTTTCAAAATACTTCAACTCTTGGAATCTGGGTACTGGAATCACTTCTCTGATCTTCACGACGAACCTGCAAGACGGACCGTCATAGCCATGACGGACCGTCACAAGCTTCGTAATCCCACACTTGGTCAGACTTCCCCATCTTCCTTCAGCAGCTTCTCTACGCTGCCACCTACGGACCATCACATGCACAATGGACCGTCATAAGCTCCGTAGGTGGTTTCTTCTGCATTTTTCGCTCAAAATCTCCGCATTCAGCTTTGGACGAATTTCCTGCAAAACAAAGAGAAACTTATATCAAAATTAGCACAACAAAAAGGCTTTCGGAAACACTAAACTTAAGGAAAAAGTATTAATTTTACCGTGAAACCACGGTATATCATGGACCTCCGTCAAGACCTTGTCTATGCATACGGTTGGCCATTACAGCTTGTCCGACCAATTTGGAAGGTCAAACGAGCACCGAAGCGAGCGTACCTCTCATTTCGACAATTTTCGTGTGCTATAGCACACCATTTTTTGGGTGATCCAGATTCTGACGTCAAAAATGTCAAATTTTTTCGTGGACGTCCGTCAAGACCTTGTATATGCATAAGGTTGGCCATCACGGCTTTTCCGACCCATTTGGAAGGTCAAACGAGCCGCGAAGCGAGCATACACCTCATTTCGATGATTTTCGTGTACTATAGCACACCATTTTTTGGGTGATCCGGATTCCGACGTCAAAAATGCCAAATTTTTTTGTGGACGTCCGTCAAGACCTTGTCTATGCATACGGTTGGCCATCACGGCTTTTCCGACCCATTTGGAAGGTCAAAATAGCCCCGAAGCGAGCATACCCCTCATTTCAACGACTTTCGTGTGCTATAGCACACCATTTTTTGTGTGATCCGGATTCCGACGTCAAAAATGCCAAATTTTTTAGTGGACGTCCGTCAAGACCTTGTCAATGCATACGGCTGGCCATCACGGCTTGTTCGACCCATGTGAAAGGTCAAACGAGCCCCGAAGCGAACATACCCCTTATTTCGACGATTTTCGTGTGCTATAGCACACCATTTTTTGGGTGATCCAGATTCCAACGTCAAAAATGCCAAATTTTTTTGTAGACGTCCGTTAAGACCTTGTCTATGCATACGGTTGGCCATCATGGCTTGTACGACCCATTTGGAAGGTCAAACGAGCCCCGAAGCTAGCATACCCCTAATTTCGGCGATTTTCGCGTGCTATAGCACACCATTTTTTGGGTGATCCGGATTCTGACGTCAAAAATGCCAATTTTTTTGCGGACGTCCGTCAAGACCTCGTCTATGCATACGGCTGGCCATCAAGGCTTGTTCGACCCATTTGGAAGATCAAACGAGCCCCGAAGCGAGCATACCCCTCATTTCGATGATTTTCGTGTGTTATAGCACACCATCTTTTGGGTGATCCGGATTCCAACGTCACTAATGCCAAATATTTTCATGGACATCCGTCAAGACCTTGTCAATGCATATGGTTGGCCATCACGGCCTGTATGACCCATTTGGAAGGTCAAAGGAGCCCCATAGCGAGCATACCCCTCATTTCGATGATTTTCGTGTGCTATAGCACACCATTTTTTGAATGATCCAGATTCCAACGTCAAAAATGCCAAATTTTTTCGTGGACGTCCATCAATACCTTGTCTATGCATACGTATGGCCATCACGTCTTGTCCAACCCATTTGGAAGGTGAAACGAGCCTCAAAGCGAGCATACCCCTCATTTCGACGATTTTCGTGTGCTATAGCACAACATTTTTTGGGTGATCCGGATTCCAACGTCAAGAATGCCAAATTTTTGCATGGACATCCGTCAAGACCTCGTCTATGTATACGATTGGCCATCATGGCTAGTCCGACCCATTTGGAAGGTCAAATAAGCCCCGAAGCGAGCATACCCCTCATTTCGATGATTTTCGTGTGCTATAGCACAACATTTTTTGGGTGATTCGGATTCTGATGTCAAAAATGCTAAATTTTTTCATGGACGTCCGTCAAGACCTTGTCTATGCATACGGTTGGCCATTATGGCTAGTCCGACCCATTTAGAAGGTCAAATAAGCCCCGAAGCGAGCATACCCCTCATTTCGACGATTTTTGTGTTCTATAGCACACCCTTTTTTGGGTGATCCGTATTCCGACGTCAAAAATGCAAAAAATTTTCATGGACGTCCGTCAAGACATTGTCTATGCATACGGTTGGCCATCACGGCTTGTCCGACCCATTTTGAAGGTCAAACGAGCCCCGAAGCGAGCATACCCCTCATTTCGACGATTTTCATGTGCTATAGCACACCATTTTTTGGGTGTATCAAATTCCGATGTCAAAAATGCTAAATTTTTTCGTGGACATCCGTCAAGACCTTTTCTATGCATACGGTTGGCCATCACAGCTTGTCCGACCCATTTGGAAGGTCAAACAAGCCCCGGAGCAAGCATACCCCTCATTTCGACGATTTTAGTGTGCTATAGCACACCATTTTTTGGGTGATCCAGATTCCGATGTCAAAAATGCCAAATTTTTCGTGGACGTCCGTCAAGACCTTGTCTATGCATGCGGTTGGCCATCACGGCTTGTCCGACCCATTTGGAAGGTCAAACGAGCCCCGAAGCGAGCATACCCCTCATTTCGACGATTTTCGTGTGCTATAGCACACCATTTTTTGGGTGATCCAGATTCCGACGTCAAAAATGCCAAATTTTTCGTGGACGTCTGTCAAGACCTTGTCTATGCATACAGTTGGCCATCACGGCTTGTCCGACCCATTTGGATGGTCTAACGAATTGTCACGGACTTTTTGATCTAGACAAGACTCTGTGCGGCACTTGACGGTTTACTCACGATTCTTGCACGTTCTTGCAAACTCAAGTTAGCCTCTCACTCGGATCTCTAAGAAAATAAGAAGGAAGACAGAATATTAGAAGAAGGAACTTCTATTACTCTATAAATAATTGGATGCTTTACAAGTAAAATGAACTATTTATACTACTCTAATGCCTAAGAGATAGTAAATGCTACACTATACAAGTTCCTAAGATTATGCCTACAAGACAAGCTTCTAAGTCTTCCAAGAAGGACTCCTAGATGCTCCTAGTTTGCCCCATGTTCTGCACAAGCCTCTCAAAGGCTTGAAACTCCTGAAACTGCCGCCCCACTACCAAGTTTAACGGCTGTAACTCCCATAACAGCTGAAACTGTTGTAACGGCTGTCTCTTTAACTTCAACTGCTGCTGGCCCCCTTGGCTGCTGGCTGGCTTGGGCAGTCTTCCCCCTTGCGCATGCTGCTGGCAGCCTGATTGGGTGGCGTTCTGCCTGAATGGATGGCGGGGCGTCACAATCTCCCCCACCTAATAATGCGACGACCGCGACGCATTGTTGCAAGAACTCCTAAATTTTGTCTTTGAACTGCCACAAGTCTTCGTACTTCTCCCAATTAGCTTCTTCCGGAGTTTGTCCCTTCCAATGTACGAGAAACATGGCATTGGCCAGCTGTCCTCGTTTCCGCTTGGCTTGGTAATCTATGATAGCTTCAATTTCTCGATCATGCGAGGCAGTAACGGTGATAGGGGCCCATTGTGACTTGTTCCAGCTGGGATCGTCCTTGTCCTCATGATAAGGCTTAAGAACGCTTGCATGAAAGACCGGGTGGATCCTTAAGTGAGGAGCTAACTCCAACTTGTATGAAATTTTACCCACATTGGCAACAATTTTGAACGGACCCTCATATTTCCGCACCAAATTGGGATGCTTTCCTCTAAGTGCCTTAAACTGCCTTGGATTAAACTTTACCAAAACCATATCACCTTCTTTGTAGTTGGTGGGACGATGCTTGCGGTCGGCGAACTTCTTCATCCTCCTTGCCGCCTTGCTCAAATAAGATTTGGCAAGGTCGAGTTGCTCTTCCCAACCCTTGGCAAGGTTGTAAGCGCGCAAACTCTTCCCCTCGAACAAGGTTGGCAGTGAGTGCGGAGTTTGGGGTTGCTGGCCTGTTGCTAACTCGAAGGTGTGCGCCCTGTAGATTCACTCCTCTGCAAGTTGTAAGAAAATTGCGCCATGTCTAGGAGCTTAGCCCAATCTTTCTGATGTGCACTGACATAGTGCCTAAGATAGCATTCCAACAAGGCGTTGACTCGTTCAGTTTGGCCATCAGTTTGGGGGTGGAAACTGGTGGAGAAGTGAAGTTTTTATACAAGAATTTCAAAGAGTTCACTCCAAAAGTTCCCTGTGAAATGAGGATCCCGATCGCTAATGATGAACCTCGGCAGCCCCCAATACTTCACAACATTTTTAAAGAACAATTGTGCAGCTTCCTTAGCAGTACAACCGGCTGTGGCAGGCATGAATGTAGCATATTTGGAAAATCTATCCACTACGACCATAATAGTGCCAAACCCGTTTGACTTCGGCAAAGAAGTGATGAAATCCATAGATATACTCTCCCATGGACGATCAGCTATGGGTAATGGCTCCAACAGCCCTCCTGGTTGCCTTTGCTCTACCTTGTCTTGCTGGCACACAAGACAAGTCTGCACATACTGGTCGATCTCTTCCCGCATACGTGGCCAGAAATAGAAGGCCTCCACTAATGCCCTCGTTCTCTTCTGTCCTGAATGCCCAGCCCACGGAGTGTCGTGGCTTTCTTTGATAATATGCCGCCTGATGAATCCGAACTTGGGTACATAAATCCTCCGGCCAGTGGTAAGCAAGAATCCGTCTTCTACCCAAAACCGTTTGGTTCGGCCTTGAGCAGCCAGCTGTATAATCTTCTTGGCTTCCGGATTGCGTTGCATACCATCTTTGATTGCGCTTTGGAACTCACTACGGACTGAGGAGATGGCCGCTAATTCAGTCTTTCTGCTCAATGCATCGGCTACCACATTGCCCCTTCCTGGTTTGTACTCCAAGTTGTAGTCGAATTCCGCTAAGAAATCCTGCCAACGAGCCTGCTTGGGTGTGATCTTCCTTTGTGATTGAAAATAGCTTGAGGCAACGTTGTCGGTTTTTACTACAAACTTGGAGCCTAGTAGATAATGCCTCCATGTGCGTAGACAATGCACAATTGCTGTCATCTCCTTCTCCTGCACAGTGTACCGTCGTTCCGCTTCATTCAGCTTCCGGCTTTCAAAAGCTATGGGGTGCTTTTCCTGCATCAAGACTCCCCCAGTGGCAAAATCAAAAGCATCCGTATGGATCTCGAAGGTCTTGGTGAAGTCAGGCAGCATCAAGACTGGTTCCTCAGTAATTGCAGCCTTAAGACCTTCAAATGCCTCCTGGCACTCCTCGCTCCACAACCAAGGCCTGTTCTTCTTCAGCAGCTCGGTCAGTGGGGCATATATAGCGGAGTACCCGCTAATGAACCTGCGATAATAATTATCAAGTCCAAGAAAAGAACGTAGCTCGGTCACTTTCGTAGGCGCTTCCCAATCTTGGATCGCCTTTACCTTTGCCTCATCCATACGAAGCTCACCTTGACTGATCACATGGCCCAAGAAATGTATCTTTGGTTGGCGAACTCGCACTTCTCCTGCTTGACATAAAGCTGATTCTCCCGCAAGAATTTAAAGACCTTCTTCAAGTGCTCCACATGTTCCTGCAAAGTGCTACTATAGTCGACTATGTCATCTAAGTACACTACTACGAGAAGGTCCAAGTAGGGGTGTAAAATCTCGTTCATCAGCGTGCAAAATGTCATACGGTTGGCCATCATGGCTTGTCCAACCAATTTGGAAGGTCAAACGAGCCACGAAGCGAGCATACCCCTCATTTTGACGATTTTCGTGTGCTATAGCACACCATTTTTTGGGTGATCTGGATTCCGACGTCAACAATATTAAAATTGTTCGTGGACGTCCGTCAAGACCTTGTCTTTGCATACGGTTGGCCATCACGGCTTGTCCGACCCATTTGGAAGGTCAAACGAGCTCCGAAGCGAGCATACCCCTCATTTCGACGATTTTCGTGTGCTATAGCACACCATTTTTTGGGTGATTCAGATTCCGACGTTAAAAATGGCAAATTGTTTCATGGACGTCCGTCAAGATATTTTCTATGCATATGGTTGGCTATCACGGCTTGTCCGACCCATTTGGAAGGTCAAATCAGCCCCGAAGCGAGCATACCCCTCATTTTGACGATTTTCGTGTGCTATAGCACACTATTTTTTGGGAGATCCAGATTCCGACGTCAAAAATGCTAAAATTGTTCGTGGACATCGTGAAGACCTTTTCTATGCATACGATTGGCCATCACAGCTTGTTCGACCCATTTGGAAGGTCAAACGAGCCCCGAAGCGATCATACCCCTAATTTTGATGATTTCCGTGTGCTATAGCACACCATTTTTTGGGTGATCCGATTTTTGACGTCAAAAATGCCAAATTTTTTTGTGGACGTCCGTCAAGACCTTGTCTATGCATATGGTTGGCCATCACGGCTTGTCCAACCCATTTGGAAGGTCAAACGAGCTCTGTAGCGAGCATACCCCTCATTTCGACGATTTTGGTGTGCTGTAGCACACCATTTTTTTGGTGATCCGGATTCCGACGTCAACAATATTAAAATTGTTCGTGGACATCCGTCAAGACCTTGTCTATGCATACAGTTGGCCATCACGGCTTTTCCGACCCATTTGGAAGGTCAAACGAGCCCTAAAGCGAGCATACCCCTCATTTCGACGATTTTCGTGTGTTATAACACACCATTTTTTGGGTGATCCGGATTACGACGTCAAAAATACCAAATTTTTTTATGGACGTCCGTCAAGACCTTATCTATGCATACGGTTGGCCATAACGGCTTATCTGACACATTTGGAAGGTCAAACGAGCACCGAAGCGAGCATACCCCTCATTTCGACGATTTTCGTGTACTATAGCACACCATTTTTTGGGTGATCCAGATTCCGACGTTAAAATGGCAAATTGTTTCATGGACGTCCGTAAAGACCTTGTCTATGCATACGGTTGGCCATCACGGCTTGTCCAACCCATTTGGAAGGTCAAACGAGCCCCGAAGTGAGCATACCCCTTATTTTGACGATTTTCGTGTGCTGTAGCACACCATTTTTTGGGTGTACCGGATTTCGACGTCAAAAATGCCAAATTTTTTCGTGGACGTCCGTCAACACCTTTTCAATGCATACGGTTGGCCATCACGGCTTGTCCGAACCATTTGGAAGGTCAAACCAGCTCCGAAGCGAGCATACCCCTCATTTCGACGATTTTCGTGTGCTATAGAACACCATTTTTTGGGTGATCCGGATTCCTACGTGAAAAATGCCAAATTTTTTCGTGGACGTCTGTCAAGACCTTGTCTATGCATACGGTTGGCCATCACGGCTTCTCCGACCCATTTGGAAGGTCAAACAAGCCTCAAAGCGAGCATACCCCTTATTTCGATGATTTTCGTGTTCTATAGCACAATATTTTTTGGGTGATCCGGATTCCGACGTTAAAAATGCCAAATTTTTTCGTCGACGTCCGTAAGACCTTGTCTTTGCATACGGTTGGCCATCACGGCTTGTCCGAACCATTTGGAAGGTCAAACCAGCTCCGAAGCGAGCATACCCCTCATTTCGACGATTTTCGTGTGCTATAGCACACCATTTTTTGGGTGATCCGGATTCCTACGTGAAAAATGCCAAATTTTTTCGTGGACGTCTGTCAAGACCTTGTCTATGCATACGGTTGGCCATCACGGCTTCTCCGACCCATTTGGAAGGTCAAACAAGCCTCAAAGCGAGCATACCCCTTATTTCGATGATTTTCGTGTTCTATAGCACAACATTTTTTGGGTGATCCGGATTCCGACGTTAAAAATGCCAAATTTTTTCGTCGACGTCCGTAAGACCTTGTCTTTGCATACGGTTGGCCATCACGGCTTGTTCGATCCATTTGGAAGGTCAACGAGCCCCGAAGCGAGCATACCCCTTATTTCGACGATTTTCGTGTGCTATAGCACACCATTTTTTGGGTGATCCGGATTTTGACATCAAAAATGCCAATATTTTTCGTGGACGTCCGTAAAGACCTTATCTATGCATACGGTTGGCCATCACGGCTTGTTCGACCCATTTGCAAGGTCAAACGAGGCCCGAAGCGAGCATACCCCTCATTTCGATGATTTTCGTGTGCTGTAGCACACCATTTTTTGGGTGTAACGGATTTCAACGTCAAAAATGCCAAATTTTTTCGTGGACGTCCGTCAAGACCTTTTCTATGCATACGGTTGGCCATAACGGCTTGTCCGAACCATTTGAAAGGTCAAACGAGCTCCGAAGCGAGCATACCCCTCATTTCGACGATTTTCGTGTGCTATAGCACACCATTTTTTGGGTGATCCGAACTCCGACGTGAAAAATGCCAAATTTTTTCGTGGACGTCCGTCAAGACCTTGTCTATGCATAAGGTTGGCCATCACGGCTTCTCCGACCCATTTGGAAGGTCAAACAAGCCTCAAAGCGAGCATACCCCTCATTTAGAAGATTTTCGTGTTCTATAGCACAACATTATTTGGGTGATCCGGATTCCGACGTTAAAAATGCCAAATTTTTTCATCGACGTCCGTAAGACCTTGTCTTTGCATACGGTTGGCCATCACGGCTTGTTCGACCCATTTGGAAGGTCAACGAGCCCCGAAGCAAGCATACCCATTATTTCGACGATTTTCGTGTGCTATAGCACACCATTTTTGGGTGATCCGGATTTTGACGTCAAAAATGCCAATATTTTTTGTGGACGTCCATCAAGACCTTGTCTATTCATACGGTTGGCCATCACGGTTTGTCCAACCCATTTGGAAGGTCAAACGAGCCCCGAAGCGAGCATACCCATTATTTCAACGATTTTCGTGCTATAACACACCATTTTTTGGGTCATCCGGTTTCAGACGTCCAAAATGCCAAATTTTTTCATGAACGACTGTCAAGACCTTGTATATGCATACGGTTGGCCATCACGGCTTGTCCGACCCATTTGGAAGGTCAAACGAGCCCCGAAGCGAGCATACCCCTCATTTCGACGATTTTCGTGTGCTATAGCACACCATTTTTTGGGTGATCCGATTTTTGACGTCAAAAATGCCAAATTTTTCCGTGGACGTCCGTCAAGACCTTGTCTATTCATATGGTTGGCCATCACAGCTTGTCCGACCCATTTGGAAGGTCAAACGAGCCCGGAAGCGAGCATACCCCTCATTATGACGATTTTCGTGTGCTATAGCACACCATTTTTTGGGTGATCCGGATTCCGACGTCAAAAATGCCAAATGTTTTTGTGGACGTCCGTCCAGACCTTTTCTATGCATACGGTTGGCCATCACGGCTTGTCCGACCCATTTGGAAGGTCAAACGAGCCCAGAAGCGAGCATACCCCTCATTTTGACGATTTTCGTGTGCTATAGCACACCATTTTTTGGGTTATCCGGATTCCGACGTCAAAAATGCCAAATTTTTTTGTGGACGACTGTCAAGACCTTGTATATGCATACGGTTGGCCATCACAGCTTGTACGACCCATTTGGAAGGTCAAATGAGCCCCGAAGCGAGAATACCCCTCAATTTGACGATTTTCATGTGCTATAGCACACCATTTTTTGGGTGATTCGGATTCTGACGTAAAAATTGCCAAATTTTTTCGTGGACATCAGTCAAGACCTTGTCTAGGCATACAGTTTTCCATCACGGCTTGTTCGACCCATTTGGAATGTCAAAAGAGCCCCGAAGCGAGCATACCCCTCATTTCGACGATTTTCGTGTGCTATAGCACACTATTTTTTGGGTGATCTTGATTCCGACGTCAAAAATGCCAAATTTTTTTGTGGATGTCCGTAAAGACCTTGTCTATGCATACGGTTGGCCATCACGGCTAGTCCGACCCATTAGGAAGGTCAAACGAGCCCTGAAGCGAGCATACCCGTCATTTCTACGACTTTCGTGTGCTATAGCACACCATTTTTTGGGTGATCCGGATTCCGACGTCAAAAATGCAAAAAAATTTCATGGACGTCCGTCAAGACCTTTTATATGCATACGGTTGGCCATCACGGCTTGTCCGACCCATTTGGAAGGTCAAACAAGCCCCGAAGCGAGTATACTCCTCATTTCGACGGTTTTTGTGTGCTAGAACACACCATTTTTTGGGTAATCCAGATTCCGATGTCATAAATTCCAAATTTTTTCATGGACGTCCGTCAAGACCTTGTATATGCATACGGTTGGCCATCACGTCTTGTCCAACCCATTTGGAAGGTCAAACGAGCCTCGAAGCGAGTATACCTCTCATGTCGACGATTTTCGTGTGCTATAGCACACCATTTTTTGGGTGATCTGGATTCCGACGTGAAAAATGCTAAAATTTTTCGTGGACATCTTTCAGGACCTTGTCTATGCATACGGTTGGCCATCACGGCTTGTACGACCCATTAGGAAGGTAAAACAAGCCCCGTAGCGAGCATACCCCTAATTTCGATGATTTTCGTGTGCTATAGCACACCATTTTTTGGGTGATCCGGATACCGACGTAAAAAATGCCAAATTTTTTTTTGTGTTCGTCCGTCAAGACCTTTTCTATGCATACGGTTGGCCATCACGGCATGTCCGACCCATTTGAAAGGTCAAACGAGCCCCGAATCGAGCATACCCCTCATTTCGATGATTTTCGTGTGCTATAGCACACCATTTTTTGGGTGATCTGGATTCCGACGTCAAAAATGCCAAATTTTTTTGTGGTTGCTGTCAAGACCTTGTATATGCATACGGTTGGCCATCACGGCTTGTCCGAACTATTTGGAAGGTCAAACGATCCCCGAAGCAAGCATACCCCTCATTTCGACGATTTTCGTGTGCTATAGCACACCATTTTTTGGGTGATTCGGATTGCGACGTCAAAATTGCAAAAAATTTTCGTGGACGTCCGTCAAGACCTTGTCTTTGCATACGGTTTGCCATCACGGCTTGTCCGGCCCATTTGGAAGGTCAAACGAGCCCCGAAGTGAGCATACCCCTCATTTCGATGATTTTCGTGTGCTATAGCACACCATTTTTTGGGTGATCCGGAATCCGATGTAAAAAATGCCAAATTTTTTCGTGGACGTCCGTCTAGACCTTGTCTATGCATATAGTTGGCCATCAGGGCTTTTCCGACCCATTTGGAAGGTCAAACGAGCCCCTAAGCGATCATACCCCTCATTTGGACGATTTTCGTGTGCTATAGCACACCATTTTTTGGGTGATCCGGATTCCGACGTCAAAAATGCCAAATATTTTTGTGGACGTTTGTCAAGACCTTGTCTATGCATACGGTTTGCCATCACGGCTTGTACGATCCATTTGGAAGGTCAAACGAGCCCCTAAGCGAGCATACCCCTCATTTCTACGATTTTCATGTGCTATAGCGCACCATTTTTAGGGTGATCCGGATTCCGACGTAAAAAATGCCAAATTTTTTCGTGGACGTCCGTCAAGACCTTCTCTATGCATACGGTTGGCCATCACGGCTAGTCCGACCAATTTGGAAGGTCAAACGAGCCCCGAAGCAAGCATACACCTCATTTCGACGATTTTCGTGTGCTATAGCATACCATTTTTGGTTGATCCGGATTCCGACGTCAAAACTGCCAAATTTTTTGGTGGACATCCTTCAAAACCTTTTTTGTGCATCCGGTTGGCCATCACGGTGCGTACGACCCATTTGGAAGGTCAAACGAGCCCCAAAGCGAGCAAACCCTTCATTTCGACGATTTTCGTGTGCTATAGTAAACTATTTTTTGGGTGATCCAGATTCCGACGTCAAAAAAGCCAATGTTTTTTGTGGACGTCTGTCAAGACCTTGTCTATGCATCCGGTTGGCCATCACGGCCCGTACGACCCATTTGGAAGGTCAAACGAGCCCCGAAGCGAGCATACCTTTCATTTCGACGATTTTCGTGCGCTATAGTAAACCATTTTATGGTGATCTGGATTCCGACATCAAAAATGCCAAAAAAATTTCGTGGACGTCCGTCAAGACCTTGTTTATGCAAACGGTTGCCCATCACGGCATGTCCAACCCATTTGGAAGGTCAAACGAGCCCCGAAGCGAGCATGCTCCTCATTTCGACGATTCTCATGTGCTATAGCACACCATTTTTTGATTGATCCGGATTTCGATGTCAAAAATGCCAAATTTTCTCGTCGACGTCCGTCAAGACCTTGTCTTTGCATACGGTTGGCCATCACGGCTTGTCCAACCCATTTGGAAGGACGAACGAGCCCCAAAGCGAGCATACCCCTAATTTCGACGATTTTCGTGTTCTTTAGCACACCATTTTTTGGGTGATCCGGATTCAGACGTCAAAAATGCCAAATTTTTTCATGGACGTTCGTAAAAACCGTTATATGCATACGGTTGGCCATCACGTCATGTCCGACCCATTTAAAAGATCAAACGAGCCCCGAAGCGAGCATGCCCCTCATTTCGACGATTCTCATGTGCTATAGCACACCATTTTTTGATTGATCCGGATTTCGATGTCAAAAATGCCAAATTTTCTCGTCGACGTCCGTCAAGACCTTGTCTTTGCATACGGTTGGCCATCACGGCTTGTCCAACCCATTTGGAAGGACGAACGAGCCCCAAAGCGAGCATACCCCTAATTTCGACGATTTTCGTGTTCTTTAGCACACCATTTTTTGGGTGATCCGGATTCAGACGTCAAAAATGCCAAATTTTTTCATGGACGTTCGTAAAAACCGTTATATGCATACGGTTGGCCATCACGTCATGTCCAACCCATTTAAAAGATCAAACGAACCCCGAAGCGAGCATGCCCCTCATTTCGACGATTCTCATGTGCTATAGCACACCATTTTTTGGGTGATCCGGATTTCGACGTCAAAAATGCAAAAAAATTTTGTGTTCGTCCGTCAAGACCTTGTCTATGCATAAGGTTGGCCATCACGGCTTGTCCGACCCATTTGGAAGGTCAAACGAGCCATGAATCGAGCATACCCCTCATTTTGACGATTTTCTGGTGCTATAGCACACCATTTTTTTGGTGATCCGGATTCCAATGCCAAAAATGCCAAATTTTTTCGTGGACGTCCGTTAAGATCTTTTCTATGCATACGGTTGGCCATCACGGATTGTTCGACCCATTGGGAAGGTCAAATGAGCCCCGAAGCGAGCATACCCCTCATTTCGATGATTTTCGTGTGCTATAGCACATCATTTTTTGGGTGATCCGGATTGCGACGTCAAAAATGCCAAATGTTTTCATGGACGTCCGTCTAGACGTTGTCTATGCATACGGTTGGCCATCACGGCTTGTACGACCCATTTGGAAAGTGAAACGAGCCACGAACCGAGCATACCCCTCATTTTGACGATTCTCAAGTGCTATAGCACACCATTTTTTGGGTGATCCGGATTTCGATGTCAAAAATGCCAAATTTTTTCGTTGACGTCCATCAAGACCTTGTCTTTGCATACGGTTTGCCATCACGGCTTGTCTGTCCCATTTGGAAGGTCAAACGAGCCCCGAAGCGAGCATACCCCTCATTTCGACGATTTTCGTGCGCTATTGCACACCATTTTTTGGGTGATCCAGAATCCGACGTCAAAAATGCCAAATTTTTTCGTGGACATCCGTCAAGACCTTGTCTATGCATACGGTTGGCCATCAGGGCTTGTCCGGCCAATTTGGAAGGTCAAACGAGCCCCTAAGCGATCATATCCCTCATTTGGATGATTTTCGTGTGCTATAGCACATCATTTTTTGGGTGATCTAGATTCCGACGTCAAAAATGCCAAATTTTTTCGTGGACATTCGTCATGACCTTGTCTATGCATACAGTTGGCCATCACGTCTTGTCCGACCCATTTGGAAGGTCAAACGAGCCCCGAAGCGAGCATACCCCTCATTTCAACGATTTTCGAGTGCTATAACACACCATTTTTTGGGTGATCCGGATTCCGACGTCAAAAATGCCAAATTTTTTTGTGGACGTCCGTCAAGACCTTGTCTATGCATACGGTTAGCCATCACGGCTTGTACGACTCATTTGGAAGGTCAAGCGAGTTCCGAAGCGAGCATACCCTTCATTTCAACGATTTTCGTGTGCTATAGCACACCATTTTTTGGGTGATCCGGATTCCGACGTCAAAAATGCCAAATTTTTTTGTGGACGTCCGTCAAGACCTTGTCTATGCATACGGTTGGCCATCAGGGCTTTTACGACTCATTTGGAAGGTCAAACGAGCTCCGAAGCGAGCATACCCCTCATTTCGACGATTTTCGTGTGCTATAGCACACCATTTTTTGGGTGATCCGGATCCCGACGTCAAAATGCCAAATTCTTTTGTGGGCGTCTGTCAAGACCACCTATGCATCCGGTTGGCCATAACGGCCCATACGACCCATTTGGAAGGTCAAACGAGCCCCGAAGCGAGCATACCCCTCATTTCAACGATTTTCGTGTACTATAGTAAACAATTTTTTGGGTGATCCGGATTCCGACGTCAAAATGCCAAATTCATTTGTGGGCGTCCGTCAAGACCACCTATGCATCCGGTTGGCCATAACGGCCCGTACGACCCATTTGTAAGGTTAAACGAGCCCTGAAGCGAGCATACCCCTCATTTCAACGATTTTCGTGTGCTATAGTAAACCATTTTTTGGGTGATCCAGATTCCGACGTCAAAAAAGCCAAAAATTTTTGTGGACATCCGTCAAGACCTTGTCTTTGCATCCGGTTGTCCATCACGGCCCATACGACCCATTTGGAAGGTCAAACGAGCCGCCGAAGCGAGCATACCCCTCATTTCGACGATTTTCGTGTGCTATAGTAAATCATTTTTTGGGTGATCCGGATTCCAACGAAAAAAATGCCAAATTTTTTTGTGGACGTCCGCCAACACCTTGTCTATGCATCCGGTTGGCCAGCACGTCCTGTACGACACATTTGGAACGTCAAACAAGCCCAGAAGCGAGCATACCCATCATTTCGACGATTTTCGTGTGCTATAGTAAACCATTTTTTGGGTGATCCGGATTACGACGTCAAAAATGCCAAATTTTTTTGTGGACATCCGTCAAGACCTTGTCTATGCATCCGGTTGGCCATCACGGCCCGTACGACCAATTTGGATGGTCAAACGAGCCCCGAAGCGAGCATACCCCTCATTTCGATGATTTTTGTGTCCTATAGTAAACCATTTTTTGGGTGATCCGGATTCTGACGTCAAAAATGCCAAATTTTTTTGTGGACGACCGTCAAGACCTTGTCTATGCATCCGGTTGTCCATCACGGCCCGTACGACCCATTTGGAAGGTCAAACGAGCCCCGAAGCGAGCATACCCCTCAATTCGATGATTTTCGTGTGCTATAGTAAACCATTTTTGGGTGATCCGGATTCCGACGTCAAAAATGCCAAATTTTTTTGTGGACGTCCGTCAAGACCTTGTCTATGCATCCGGTTGGCCAGCACGTCCTGTACGACACATTTGGAACGTCAAACAAGCCCAGAAGCGAGCATACCCATCATTTCGACGATTTTCGTGTGCTATAGTAAACCATTTTTTGGGTGATCCGGATTACGACGTCAAAAATGCCAAATTTTTTTGTGGACATCCGCCAAGAACTTGTCTATGCATCCGGTTGGCCATCACGGCCCGTACGACCAATTTGGATGGTCAAACGAGCCCCGAAGCGAGCATACCCCTCATTTCGATGATTTTTGTGTCCTATAGTAAACCATTTTTTGGGTGATCCAGATTCTGACGTCAAAAATGCCAAATTTTTTTGTGGACGACCGTCAAGACCTTGTCTATGCATCCGGTTGTCCATCACGGCCCGTACGACCCATTTGGAAGGTCAAACGAGCCCCGAAGCGAGCATACCCCTCAATTCGATGATTTTCGTGTGCTATAGTAAACCATTTTTGGGTGATCCGGATTCCGACGTCAAAAATGCCAAATTTTTTTGTGGACGTCCGTCAAGACCTTGTCTGTGCATCCGGTTGGCCATCACGTCCCGTACGACCCATTTGGAAGGTCAAACGAGCCCCAAAGCGAGCAAACCCCTCATTTCGACGATTTTCGTGTGCTATAGTAAACTATTTTTTGGATGATCCGGATTCCGACGTCAAAAATGCCAAACTTTTTGGTGGACGTCCGTCAAGACCTTGTCTATGCATACAGTTGGCCATCACGGATTGTCCGACCCATTTGGAAGGTCAAACGAGCCCCGAAGCGAGCATACCCCTCATTTCAACGATTTTCGAGTGCTATAACACACCATTTTTTGGGTGATCCGGATTCCGACGTCAAAAATGCCAAATTTTTTTGTGGACGTCCGTCAAGAACTAGTCTATGCATACGGTTGTCCATCACGGCTTGTACGACTCATTTGGAAGGTCAAGCGAGCTCCGAAGCGAGCATACCCTTCATTTCAACGATTTTCGTGTGATATAGCACACCATTTTTTGGGTGATCTGGATTCCGACGTCAAAAATGCCAAATTTTTTTGTGGACGTCCATCAAGACCTTGTCTATGCATATGGTTGGCCATCAGGGCTTGTACGACTCATTTGGAAGGTCAAACGAGCTCCGAAGCGAGCATACCCCTCATTTCGACGATTTTCGTGTGCTATAGCACACCATTTTTTGGGTGATCCGGATCCCGACGTCAAAATGCCAAATTCTTTTGTGGGCGTCCGTCAAGACCACCTATGCATCCGGTTGGCCATAACGGCCCGTACGACCCATTTGGAAGGTCAAACGAGCCCCGAAGCGAGCATACCCCTCATTTCGACGATTTTCATGTACTATAGTAAACAATTTTTTGGGTGATCCGGATTCCGACGTCAAAATGCCAAATTCTTTTGTGGGCGTCCGTCAAGACCACCTATGCATCCGGTTGGCCATAACGGCCCGTACGACCCATTTTGAAGGTCAAACAAGCCCCGAAGCGAGCATACCCCTCATTTCAACGATTTTCGTGTGCTATAGTAAACCATTTTTTGGGTGATCCAGATTCCGACGTCAAAAAAGCCAAAAAAATTTTGTGGACATCCGTCAAGACCTTGTCTTTGCATCCGGTTGTCCATCACGGCCCATACGACCCATTTGGAAAGTCAAACGAGCCGCCGAAGCGAGCATACCCCTCATTTCGACGATTTTTGTGTGCTATAGTAAATCATTTTTTGGGTGATCCGGATTCCGACGTTAAAAAAGCCAAATTTTTTGTAAACGTCCATCAAGACCTTGTCTATGCATCCGGTTGGCATCACGGCCCGTACGACCCATTTGGAAGGTCAAACGAGTCCCGAACCGAGCATACCCCTCATTTCGACGATTTTCGTGTGCTATAGTAAACCATTTTTTGGGTGATCTGGATTCCGACGTCAAAAATGCCAAATTTTTTTGTGGACGTCGGCCAAGACCTTGTCTATGCATCTGGTTGGCCAGCAAGTCCTGTACGACACATTTGGAACGTCAAACGAGCCCAGAAGCGAGCATACCCATCATTTCTACGATTTTCGTGTGCTATAGTAAACCATTTTTTGGGTGATCCGGATTACGACGTCAAAAATGCCAATTTTTTTTTGGACATCCGTCAAGACCTTGTCTATGCATCCGGTTGGCCATCACGTCCCGTACAACCCATTTGGATGGTCAAACGAGCCCCGAACCGAGCATACCCCTCATTTCGACGATTTTTGTGTCCTATAGTAAACCATTTTTTGGGTGATCCGGATTCCGATGTCAAAAATGCCAAATTTTTTTGTGGACGTCCGTCAAGACCTTGTCTATGCATCCGGTTGTCCATCACGGCCCGTACGACCCATTTGGAAGGTCAAACGATCCCCGAAGCGAGCATACCCCTCATTTCGATGATTTTCGTGTGCTATAGTAAACCATTTTTGAGTGATCCGGATTTCGATGTCAAAAATGCCAAAAAATTTTGTGGACGTCTGTCAAAACCTTGTATGTGCATCCGGTTGGCCATCACGGTCCGTACGACCCATTTGGAAGGTCAAACGAGCCCCGAAGCAAGCATACCCCTCATTTCGACGATTTTCGTGTGCTATAGTAAACCATTTTTTGGGTGATCCGGATTCCGATGTCAAAAATGCAAAAAAATTTTGTGGATGTCCGTCAAGACCTTGTCTATGCATCCGGTAGGTCATCACGGCCCGTACGACCCATTTGGAAGGTCAAACGATCCCCGAAGCGAGCATACCCCTCATTTCGACGATTTTCGTGTGCTATAGTAAACCATTTTTTGGGTGATCCAGATTCCGGCGTCAAAAATGCCGACGTCCATCAAGACCTTGTCTATGCATCCGGTTGGCCATCACGGCCCGTACGACCCATTTGGAAGGTGAAACGAGCCCCGAAGCGAGCATACCCCTTATTTCGATGATTTTCGTGTGCTATAGGAAACCATTTTTGGGTGATCCGGGTTCCGACGTTAAAAATGCCAAATTTTTTTGTGGACGTCCGTCAAGACCTTGTCTATGCATCCGGTTGGCCATCATGGCCCATACGACCCATTTGGAAGGTCAAACGAGCCCCGAAGCGAGCATACCCCTCATTTATAATTTTAGTAGAAACTTTTCTATAATTAAATAGCGTGAAGTATTTGTGCCTTTATATGCCTTCTCTAAAATAAGATTTTCCATGAAACTCAAATAGCCTTAATAATTGCTTTTCCATTTTCAGAGTAAGTTCACTATGGTGCTTAATGATGTTGATGATCTAACTAATGAAGAGATGAGTATCGAACAGAAGTGTGCTCATCTATCTTTAGGCGGTTAAAATATGCCAAGTGAAGCAAGCCATTTCATTAATCCTCCTCAAAATAATGTTTTGACTCATGCTGGAAATGAACCTAATTATCAGAATGCTAGAAATAGTGATAGAAGTCGTCTTCTTATTCAAAATAATTATTTTTTTGCTCGTGTTTGGAAAGATTTTACAAGTGGATGTACGAGTGATTATCCTTTTCTTGTGCAAAAATCTTCAAATATCAGAGAAGATAGAATAAATGCTACATCTGTAGGACATGGAATTGAAAAGGTCATTTCGATAGTGGACAACTCTGCAAAGGAAAAAAGCTCCATCAGTTCTATAGACAACACAATTCACAATATGAAAAGTGACTAAGGATATTAATTTTGCCTCTAGGATTTCAAATCCTGATAAGGGATGTGATGAGTGATTTCTGCATTGGCAAACCGCATATAGTACTAGAAGTGTAATTCCACCTAAAAGGTTGAATGATTACCTTTGAGAAGAAGAAAGTCATGCGAGCAATGGAATTGTGTAGAAGTTTGACAACATGGGGAGGAAGGGATAAGGAAGTTAAATAATTATGATTTTGAATATTCTCGTCAAGTTTTAGACTTCTAGTTCAGTTTTCAAGTGTATTTTCATGTATTGTTATTTCCCTGCAATTGTCTTTATCGTGTCCTATTGTATTTAGTAAAACATATTACCAATATATATTTGTGTTTGTATTGTGAAACTGTGAGTTGTTTCATTTACCCATTTTTTCCATTGAGTAACTTTTCGTTAATCCGTTTCTAAGAATATCGCTCGGAGGGAATAACGTCAACTAGTAGTGATTTTTATAGTTACGAAATCATGGTGATGCTTGTGTTTTTTTAAATAATGTTGTTTGAATTTCAAAGTGTTCCATTTTCCTCATTTTTTGATTTCAGATTTGAGTGTTTTGAACCTTGTTTTACTTGTAATAGGGTTTTTGGTTCATTAGTTTCATCCTTTTACTTGTTTAGCAAAGAAATGCACATCTAAGTCTCTATCATGTCTCTGCTCAGTGAGAGGTTAATATTTGGTCTTTTGAGCGCTTATAAAAGAATACTTGGTGCTTCGAAACATATTTACATAGTTGCAGAAATGAAATTAAGATTTAAATATAATGTCATCAAACGTGTATAACAGTTAGTCACATGAAAGACAAGATCTCACAACAAACAAGATTGCCTTAGATATCATTTGACTAAATTATTATCTCTTTTAAAAAAAAGAAAAGAAAAAACAAGTTTGCAATTGATATCAATAAACTCGTGTTACTAGAAAAGCACACACATTCTAAGCGTGTTATAAATGAGTAACTTCTACTATAGTGTGTTTGGAAATTCCACTTTACTATTATTTCTCGAGAACAAAGGTCGATGTATTTTTAAATATTTTGAATTATCAATTATTATGACTTATAATAATTCTTACGTAATTTATAAATATATAATCATATCAAAAAAATTGAAGAAAAAAACGTATTTGTTTAAACTAATGAACGGAAATCAATGAGTGGCATCCTCTACCCAACCTATGGTTGTAGGAGTGCCAAACAAAATCTGTTAGTAAAGAAAATTTAAATTATGAAATTGTGCGTGATCAAGCAATTTTAAAATAAAATAATCATTTTTTTTATTATAAAAAAAGTACTGGATCTTGAAAAAGTTAATGAAGAATCAAATGTATATGAATAATTTTATTTTTACTAATCTTTGACTATGATATTTAATAATCAAAGGACAAGTTCTCATATGTGTCCTACTTTATTTTATTAAAATGTTATACTATTAGAACCTTAAGCCTTTATTTTAAATTTCATTTGTTTATTTACGAGTTTTTCTAATAATTAATAATTTATTAATAATATCATTTTGAAATCACTTTTAGGTGTCTCTGTTGTTGAATCTCAAATTATATCTGACCAAATAAATTATATTTGACCAAATAAATACTTTTCACACTATAACTAAATAAAACTGAATTCTCAAAACAAGTGTGAACAAGCAATTTTGGATAAAATGGACATAGATATGGAAAAATAATATTTACTAAATCTTAAAACAATTAGTGAAGAAAGTTCAAATTCTCACAATAAATGTGATCAAGTAATTTAGGACAAAACAAGTATATATATGAACACTTTTATATTTACTAAATTTACCATAAAAGTTAATTAATTAATCAATATTTTTTTACCGTTTATTTCATTCTAGAGGCCAGTCAATAACTACAAATTATGACATTTCATTAAAGATTCTCTAATATAGTTCTCGTGACATAGCATAGTCAATTCAACAAGACAGAACATATTATTTTCTGTAATTTAGTGTATGAGAATCTAGCAAAACACTGAATGTGCTATATTTGACGTTATTTTCTATAAGTGAGTTTTCAGGTTGAAAATGAGATTTCTTTTTTTAATTATTTTTTATCAAATTTTCGTAATTTATGTTCTAATTATTTTATTTTCATTTTTTGCTTTAATTTTTGAATTGACATATTTTACCATAGAAATCAATACTTGCTATTTGTTATTGGAGCACTACATCTGAAACACTTGAAAATAGTAAAATTGTCAATTTGAATTCTTTCAATGTTTTTTTTTTTGCACCAATAATTTTTTTAAATGTTGTAAGGCTATGGAAAATTAACAACAAATCTTTTTTGCTTTAGTTTACATTTCTTTTTTCAATCTCTAATGTATGCTTTAATTTAGTTGTGTGCTTCTTTCTTTTTCTGTAACGTGTGCTTTGATATGTGTTCTTTTTTCATCAACCTCGTGGTATAAGATTAATATTTTAATGTTGAAAAATTGTTATGGTTCAAGTCATATACAATATATTGAGAGCTAGTTGTTCGAACCAAATTTTTTTTTACTAATATTTCGTTCTGCCAAATAATTCTTGATATGGATATACTTTGGATCCTCCTTAACTTATTAAGGGTACCTTAATAGAAGGAAAATCTAGAAATTCTAGAATGTGCACTATTTAAAAAGAAAAATAGTTATTAAATATTAAATTTAGTGCGTTAAAAATTAATTAGTTCAATTATTATAAAGAAGATAGCTTCATCCTTTGTATCTAGTCATATGTGTTTTTTGATTTCCCCTTGTCTTCTTCATCAATAAAGATCGAGTCAACTCTTCCAAGCTAGGGTTTTTCATGTACATTTGCAATAGAATTTTTTTTCTTCAAAATAACATTAAATATTTGTGCCTTTATATTTCTTCAATGTAAAAAGATTTTTGATGAAATTTAATTAACCTTAAATCTTTTTTATTCTTTGACACATTTTTTATGATCTTTTCAGTCTTTACAGATAAAGTTTTCAAAATCTTCAGACACAAATGCTACATCTCTAGGGCATAAAATCGGAAATGTCATTTCTGTGGGGGACAATTCTACAAAGGGAGAAATCTCCATCAATCCTACAGACAACACAATCAATAATGTGAATGGCGATAAGGATTCAGGTGTTGCCTCTAGGATCACAAAGCCTGATGTCATGGGTGATTTCTGCATTGGCAAGCCGCTTAAGGGTTCTAGAAGTGCAATTCCACCTAAAAGGTTGGATGATTACTTTTGGGAAGGAAGAAAGTCACGCAAGCAAAGCTAGATTTAGTAATGGAATTGGTATAGTAGTGTGAGAACGTGGGAGGAAACAATCAAGAAGTTAATTATGATTTTGAATATTCTCGTCTCCTTTCAGACATTCATCTAAGTTTTCAAGTGTATTTTCTTGTATTGTTGTTCCCAGCAATTTCCTTTGTTGTGTCCTATTGTATTCAGTAAACTATGCTCTATTAATATAATATATACTTGTGTTTATATTGAGGAATTGCGAGTTGTTGTAGTAACCCATTCTGCCGCCCCTGTTACTATTGTATTCTAACAAAATTATATTTCTTTGTCTTGTATCGAAGACCTTACAATGTTGCGGTTATTATCACTCATTTTCTTACATTTTCTCTTATCACATATAAGCCTCTTCAAATTCAAAAATTACAAAAAACAAGTCTTAATTTATGCAGAACTACTATTTTTTTGATTGAGTATTGCAATCACAAAGCACTAAGTTCAAAACTATTTTAAATTTAAGTTTGGAAATTTCTCAAATTATAATTAATATTTTCTTAAAAAAACTATTAAAATTCACAATCTTACTCGGCATGAACCAAATAATAGTAGCATTACTACATTATTGTAAAGTGACATTCCTTATTAAAACAGACTAAAATTAAAAAAGGTGCCACAATGGAATTAAGTGAGTAATTTTTTGTCATGACCCACGATAGTTTAATATATATTTGCTTTTATTTTTATAAAATAGATTAATAATAATTAAAAAAAACAATTAAAGAAAAATCGTGTAGAAAGAATATGAACTACTCCAAACAAGGAAAAAGTTAAAAAGGGAAAGGTAGCTCGCTTGGCTAACCAGAGCACACAACTCACAATTTGTTTTTATTTATTTCTTTCAATAATCTATATGTATATATAAAGCTCGAGTCGAAAGTAATGGATGCTTGAGCACCCACACTGACACACATGGGTCCACTCCGGTAATGATTAGGCCTCACAGGTAATCGTTACACAAACTAATCGCCCTATGATGTTAAAAAATCTAGAAAGAGTATTTGCAAATTTTTTATTTTTTTATATAAAAAGCATGATGTAAAATTTTATTATTTTACAATAACTCAGAGTTCCAATGAATTTTAGAAACAAGATTTTGTAACGAAAGAGAAAAAAATGGTTTAAAAAATAGAAGAGCTCATAGTAAATAGTAATAGTGAAAAAATTTAGATATATTTATGAATGAGAATTTTTAGCTAGAATTATGAAATTGACATTTTTAAAAAATAAATAAGTAAATTTTTGTTATTCTAGTTAGAATTTAATTTAGTTAATTAAATCTCAGTCTTTAGTTCTTAATTATGACATTTGGCTATCATTCAAATAGGTTCATGGGGAAACTGAGCGGATGAGTAATGAAGAGGGATCTCATTCGTTACAAAGATAATTTGAATAAATTACTTTTCTTTTTGACTAAAAAAACAACTAACAAGTTCGGATTTAAAATAAATAAACTCGCTTTACTAGAAAAGTACACATAGTCAAGGGATGTTATAATGGAGTAACTTCCACTTTATCCACTAGCGTCCTGTTTTTTTATTCTACAGTCATTTATTTATTTATTTATGAGATTCTCTAATAATTAATAATCTATTAATAATATCATTTCAAAATTAAATTTAGGTGTCTTCATTGTTGAAATGTCAACTTTTTTTTTTCTTTCAAATTTATATCACTAGACAGTGTCTTTTGATGTTTTTTTTTTTTATCAAAAGTAAAAACAAAAATAATAATCTCAAACTATATTTGACCACCTATATGCTTGTCATATGATTAATAAATAAAAATTAAATTCTCAAATTAGTGTGATGAGGAAATTTAGGATAATTTTGGCATATATGAAAAAGAAATTATTTACTAAATTTTAAAACTATTATTGGAGAAAAAAATTTAAATTGACAAAATAAGAGTGGTCAAGTAATTTAGGGTAAAACAAATATAAACATGGATGTATAATTTCCTATTAACTAATCTTTGACTAGAAAGTTTGAAAAATAAATACTTTTAGCTTCTTTTTTTCCATTTAGGGGATCCCAATCAATTACTAATAAATTATGAGATGACATAACATAGTCAATTTTGCTCAATATATTATTATATATATTTCGTAAACCATGTTATATAGGATCACTTGCTATTATTAAACTTAGAAATACTCTAACTAATTACTCTGGTGAATCCACTGGAGAGATACAATTGAGGTGAACTGCTTAAACTCAATCGTTTTGATTTATTCATCGATTTTGTTAGATTTCATCATATAAAAGTTACATGAGACTTGTGATCATCTTCCATTTTATTAAGCTTTAACCTGATTTTTATTGTTAAATCATATGAACTTTGTTATAAAAATGAGAAAAAGGAAAACATTTTTTTATTATTATTAATTTTAAACAAGTGATTTTAGTGGATTCTTTTATTTTTGTTTTTCATATTTATATAATATGTTCTAATTATTATATGAACATTTTTTTGCTTTGATTTTGAAGTGGTTGATTCTAGCATTGGTAGAGCTCGATAGTTGTTATTCGTTGTTGGAGGACTGCATCTGAAATAGTTGAAAATGGTAAAGTTTTTGACTTTGAATTATTTCAACAATTATGTAAGGTATACTTTAATTTGATTTGTGTGCTTTTTATTTTTTAATCTCTAACGTGTGCTTTGATCTGTATTCTTTTTTCATCTACCTTGTGGTTTACCATTAATAATTTTTTATGTTGAGAAATTGTTATGAATCAAGCCAAATACAATTAACTATGAGTCGGTTGTTCGAATAAAAAGTTATTGTGCTGATATTCCGTTCTGCATGCATATCAATTCTTGATATAAATACACTTTGTTTGCTCCTTGACTTGTAAAGGGTACCACATTAAAGGTGAAATTAGAATTTTTAGATCGTGCATTATTTAAAAAAGAAAAAATAAATTTAATATTAATTAGTGTGCAAAAAATTATTTGGTTCAATTATTAAACAAGATTCATCGTTTGTATATAATAATTTGTTTTTATTAATTTTCCCTTGTCTTCTTCAATAATATATATCGGGTCAAATCTTCCAACCATGGGTTATTCATTTATAATTGTAGTAGAAACCTTTTTATAATTAAATAGCGTGAAGTATTTGTGCCTTTATATGCCTTCTCCAAAATAAGATTTTCGATGAAAATCAAATAGCCTTAATAATTGTTTTTCCATTGTCAGAGTAAGTACACTAAGGTGCTTAATGATGTTGATACTCTAACTAATGAAGAGATGAGTATCGAAGAGAAGTGTGCTCATCTATCTTTAGGCGGTGAAAATATGACAAGTGAAGCAAGCCATTTCAGTAATCCTCCTCAAAATAATGTTTTGACTCATGCTGGAAATGAACCTAATGATCTGAATGCTAGAAATAGTGACAGAATTCGTCTCCTTATTAAAAATAATTATCTTTTGGCTCGTGTTTGGAAAGATTTTACAAGTGGATGTACGAGTGATTATCCTTTTCTTGTGCAAAAATCTTCAAATACCGGAGAAGATAGAATAAATGCTATACCTGTAGGATATGGAATTGAAAAGGTCATTTCGATAGTGGACAACTCTGCAAAGGGAAAAAACTCCATCAATCCTATAGACAACACAATCAACAATAAGGATATTGATTTTGCCTCTAGGATTTCAAATCCTGATAAGGGATGTGATGAGTGATTTCTGCATTGGCAAACCACATATAGTACTAGAAGTGTAATTCTACCTAAAAGGTTGAATGATTACCTTTGAGAAGAAGAAAGTCATGCGAGCAATGGAATTGTGTAGAAGTTTGAGAACATGGGCAGGAAGGGATAAGGAAGTTAAATAATTATGATTTTGAATATTCTCGTCAATTTTAGACTTATAGTTCAGTTGTATTTTCCTGTATTGTTATTCCCTGCAATTGTCTTTATCGTGTCCTATTGTATTTAGTAAAACATATTACCAATATATATTTGTGTTTGTATGGTGAAACTGTGATTTGTTTCATTTACCCATTTTCTCTTCCCCATTACTATTATGTTCTATCAAAGTCATTACAAGACCTTACAAAGATATGGTTGTTATTATTCATTCTCTTTATTTGTTATCATAATTAAGTCTCTTCAAATTCTAGAAGCACAAAAAACAAGTCTTTACTTGTGCAAAATTAGTGTTGTTTTTCCATTGAGTAACTTTTTGGTTAATCCTTGTCGAAGAATATCGCTTGGAGGGAATAGAGTCGACTAGTAGTGATTTTTATAGTTACGAAATCATGGTGTTTTTTTTTGTTTTTTTTTTAAAATAAAGTTGTTTATATTTGAAAGTGTTGCATTTGCCTCATTTTTTTATTTCAGATTTGAGTGTTTTCAACCTTGTTTTACTCTTGTAATAGGGTTTTTGGTTCATTAGTTTCATCTTTTTACTTGTTTAGCAACGAAATGCACATCTAAGTCACTATCATGTCTCTGCTCGGTGAGAGGTTCATATTTGGTCATTTGAGCATTTATAAAAGATTACTTGGTGCTTTGAAACATATTTAGATAAGTTGAATAAATGAAAATAAGATTTAAATATAATGTCATCAAACGTGTATAACAGTTAGTCACATGAAATACAAGATCTCACAACAAACAAGTTTGTTATAGATATGATTTGACTAAATTATTAGCACTTTTAAATAAAAGAAAAGAAAAAACAAGTTTGCAATTGATATCAATAAACTCGTTTTACTAGAAAAGCACACACATTCTAAGTGTGTTATAGAGGAGTAACTTCTATTAGTGGTGTGTTTGAAAATTCCATTCATTATTATTTCTCAAGAACAAAAGGTCTATATAATTTTAAATATTTTGAATTACCAATTATTGTAACTTATAATAATTTTATTTTAACTAATCTTTGACTATGATATTTAATAATCAAAGGACAAGTTCTCATATGTGTCATATATTTGCTTATTTGGTGTGACTACATGGTAGACATACTTTATTTTATAAAAATGTTGTTCTATTATTAGAACCTTAAGTCTTTATTTTAAATTTCATTTGTTTATTTATGAGATTCTCTTATAATTGATAATTTATTAATAATATCATTTTAAGTCAATTTTAGGTGTCTCTTGAATCTCAAATTATATTTGACCAAATAAATACTTTTCACACTATTAATAGAAAAAAACTGAATTCTCAAAACAAGTGTGTACAAGCAATTTTGGATAAAATAGATATATATATGGAGAGAAAATATTTACTAAATCTTAAAACAATTAGTGAAGAAAGTTTAAATTCTCAAATTAAATGTGATAAAGTAATTTAGGACAAACAATGTATATATATGGACACTTTTATATTTACTAACTTTACCATAAAAGTTAATTAATTAATCATAGCCTTTTTACCGTTTATTTCATTTTAGGGGTCAGTCAATAACTGCAAATTATGACATTTCATTAAAGATTCTTTGATACAGTTCTCGTGACATAGCATAGTCAATTCAACAAGACAGAACATATTATTTTCTGTAATCCGCATTGTATAGGATCACTCATCAAACTAATATATAAACTCATAAGCTTTCTCTTCCTCTCACTTGTCAAATTTCAGTGTATGGAATCTAGCAAAACACTGAATTATTTTTGGTGCTATATTTGGTGTTATTTTCTATAATTGAGTTTTCAGGTTGAAAGTGACATTTCTTTTTTTAATTATTTTTTATCAGATTTTCGTAATTTGTTCTAATTATTTTATTTTCATTTATTTTCTTTGATTTTTGAATTGACAGATTTTACATTCATAGAACTCAATACTTGTTATTCGTTATTGGAGCACTACATCAGAAACACTTGAAAATGGTAAAATTTTCAATTTGAATTGTTTCAACTTTTTTTTTTTGCACCGATGATTTTTTGTATGTTGTAAGGCTAGGGAAAATTAACGGCAAATCCTTTTTGCTTTAATTTACGTTTCTTTTTTCAATCTCTAATGTATTCTTTAATTTATTTGTGTGCTTCTTTCTTTTTCTGTAACGTGTGCTTTGATATGTGATCTGTTTTCATCAACCTCGTAGTATTAGATTAATGTTTTTATGTTGAGAAATTGTTATGGTTCAAGTCATATACAATAAATTGAGAGCTAGTTGTTCGAACAAAAATTTTTTTTACTAATATTTCCTTCTGCATAATAATTCTTGATATGGATATACTTTGGCTCCTCCTTAACTTATTGTGGGTACCTTAATCGAAGACAAATCTAGAAATTCTAGAATGTGCACTATTTAAAAAGAAAAATAGTTATTAAATATTAAATTTAGTGTGCTAAAAATTAATTAGTTCAATTATCATAAAGAAGATAGCTGTAATGACCCGAAAGGTCATTTTTGAAAATTTTAAATATTAATTTAATTAAGAATAAATTAATTTATGACTAATTATTAAATAACTAATTGTAATTAATAATTATGGTTAAGTTTATAAAAAAAAAAAATTTACCATATACCAATTACCCTTATAGGAAATAAATTATTAGGGTTAGAGAGTTTTTAGTTTATAACTTTAAGAAAAGAAAAGGAGACACCTGCGTATAGCGATGATTGGCGTAGAACTGCAATTCACGATCAGGTAATGTTCATGAATTTTTCATTCATTATGCAATTGAAAATATTGAGGTCAAATGTAGTACAAGCATAATTATCATTATAATAATGTGTGAAAATGAGTAAGGAATCAAATTGTTAACTTTATTAATTATATTATTATTTGCAAGTTACAGTGGATCAGAATTGAAATTGTACCAACTTGAACGTGATTTCTATATATATATATTTATCATAGTGGTAATGTTAATGACGATTAAAAAAAATTGAGGGTAATTATCGATCAGTAAAGATAATTAATTGTTGAGGGATAGTTTCTAAGAATATAACCTGTGTCAATTTGAGTTCTGAAAAATTTTGGGTTTTCTTGTAACTAAAATATTATGTCCATGATTTTGATTTTTAGTGTTTCTCTAATTCCTTGTTATAATTGTCACATATAATTTAAGTTTGGATATATTGAGATAGGTAAATAAATATAAAGTGTAATGTATTTTGTGAATAGCATTAGACTTGTGATATTTGAGGAATTAAGACTTAATCGTAAACTTGAAAATTGGAGAAAAGTTAAAAGAGTTGACATGTCAAATGACATCAAAAGTTAAGAACTTGATTATAAATTTGTGCTCTATGATTTTTGGTCTATGTTAGACACGTAGTGATATGGATGTTGTTAGGTTTAAAATCTTATTGTGATCGTTAATAGGAATAGATTGTATTGGTTTGGAAGTACAACGAAAGGAAAAGGCTCAAGTTCAGAGTGATTGTTCGACTATTTGAGGCAAGTGGATTTCTAAGCTCTTGTTAAGCGTACGAAATTCGTGTATATCCTTGTGTGATGTTGAGAATGATTTAGAGACTTGTTGTTTATTTGTTGGTGTTGTATTTCTTGTTGTAAATTGTGTTTGGTTATCAAATGGTTATCTCCTCCCTTTTCATTTGAGCATGTCATTTGCATTGTATCTGAGACATTGTTGTGGTAAGAGGATGGTGTACTATTTTCGAGGGTCGTATCGCGCGCCGCGACGGATATTATATTTCGAGGGACGTATCGCGCGCCGCGAAGGTTACTACTTATCGAGGGTCGTGTAGTGCGCCGCGACAGATGCATGGACAGATATGTCCCCCATGGGTCCCGGACTGAGAGACAGCGGGTGTGTATCGTTAGGGAAGACATGCATCACTATATTTGACATTGCATCTCATGGCATTACACATTTTATTATTGATGAACTTGAACATGTGTTTTGTTGATCCTGTGAGTGTTTCTCTGTGAAGCTTGTGACTGTTGAATATTGAGTTGTTATTGAGAATGTGTAAACTGATAGAGTGTGGTTATTGAGTTGTGTGTTTGGTAAACTGTAACCTATTAGACTGTATCGTAGAGGTTTAGATATGGTATAAGGAGTGCCCGTATTTTGTTCACTTAACTTGTGTTTAGAGGTTTGCTTGTTGGGTACCGCGTGGTTTGGTACTCACCCCTTGCTTCTACAAATTTTTGTAGGATACGAGCCTGGATCATCGTGATACTTGTCATTCTTTTCGTTTCCGAGGCATCTTGTGGAGGATTGTGAGGTAGCTGCTTGTCATCTCAGCGAACTTTCCTACTCCAGTTTATGACTTTGTTTTTACTTGAAAGACAACTTCATTCAGACTTCTACTTTATTTCAATTCTAGTATTTACATTAGAGGCTTGTGCACGTGACAACCTGATTTTGGGGATTGGATTAATATAACTTGGTTTCATAATAGGAATTGTTGTTGGATTGTCATTTACTTCCGCACTTTGTTAGATATTTGGTTTTAGGCTGACTTGTCTTGGTGGGATAAGACGAGTGCCATCACACCCATTTTTGGGTCGTGACAAAATGGTATCAGAGCCCCAGGTTCATAGGTCTCACGTGTCTACAAGCCGAGTCTACGTAGAGTCTCAAGGGTCAGTACGGAGACGTCGGTACTCATCTTTGAGAGGCTACAAAGATTACTAGGAAACTTCCTTTTGTTCATTGTTTCTCATCGTGCGTAGTTACCTTCGTTAGTACTGAGTTGTTGTATACTCTATTGACAGATGACGAGGACTAGAACTAATGTTACTGGTGGTAGAGGGGAGGCACTTCCCGAGGCAGTTGTTGAGGCCCCAGCTAGGGGTAGGGGTATATCTCGAGCTAGAGGTCGTGCTAGTAGTACGACAGTAGCCAGAGGTCGTGGACGTGGAGCAGCACCACTGAGAGGTAGTGCTAGAGAGGTCTCTACCGAACCTCAGATTGATGACATAGAGGACCAGGTTCCTTCAGATCCCATAGTCACACCTTTGCTTCAGGATACGCTATTGAGGGTGTTAAGTGTGTTAGAGGGATTTTCTCAGGGTGGTGGTGCAACTACCACACCACATGACTCTCGTACTAGAGAGGGGGCTCAGACCCAAGAGCAGCAACAAGCTCCGGTTGTTCAGGATGCGGTGGGGCAACTACCAGTAGATCCCGCGGTTCAGAATGATATTGCACCAGCAGTTGGGGGTCAAGTTGCATCGATGGTTGTTCTGACAGAGGATGAGCAGCGTAGGTATGAGAGATTTCGAAAGATGGACCCACCTCAGTTTCAGGGTGGGAAGAGCGAGGACGCTCATGAGTTTCTAACTACCTGCCGAGAGTTACTAGAGGTGGTTGGATTAGCTGAGTCACATGGGGTTAGATATGCTACACTCCAGCTTCGTGGACTAGCGAGAGACTGGTGGAGGACTTATTCGGGGGTTTTGCCAGTTGGATCTCCTCCAGTGACTTGGGAGCAGTTTGCTAGTGCATTCCAAGATCGTTTTATCCCATGGAGCGTGAGAGAGGAGAGTCGCTTGAGGTTTGAGAGTTTGAGACAGGATGGTTTATCGGTCACAGAGTATGAGGCGCATTTTTGCCAGTTGTCTAGGCATGCGTTGGCCATTATTCCAAATGAGACAGAGAGGATCCGCAGATTTGTGAGGGGATTGACTTTCTCTATCAGGTCAGCTGTGTTTCGGGCATCTAGGGAGGGGGCTTCTTTTCAGTCCATTGTGAGCGCCGCCAAAGAGGCAGAATTGATGGAGAGAGAGGAGTTTGGGGACCCTAAAAGAGCCCGTATATCAGGACAGTTTCATGGTGCCTCATCTGGAGGTAGGGGATCACAGAGAGTGAGTGGTTCTTTTCAACAGCGGGGACCTATTCATGCATCTATGCCGACATTTGAGGGTGGCCAGACATCTAGGGGTTCTTATAGCCCGGGTCAGAGCTCGTACGGTTCACAGTAGCGACCTACAAAGTGAGGAAATTATAGTGGGTTTTCAAGGTCCACACAACAGTTCCCAGGTCAGAGATTTTGTTTTACTTGTGGAGATCCCGATCATCTAATGCGGCAGTGTACTTCACAAAGGGGTCGTGGTGGTCCTCGACCTAATTCTTCATTCCAGACTAGACCACCAGCACCACAGGGTAGAGGTCGTGGCAGAGTTCAGTCAGGTAGAGGTGATAGAGTTTTTAGTAGTGGTGTTGCAGCTCAGCAGAGTGGGGGTAGAGGTACCACCCAGGATGGAGGTGGACGAGGAGGCCACTGCTATGCTTTCCCCGGGAGACCTGAGGTGGAGACCTCTGATGCTGTTATTACATGTATCATCCCAGTATGCCATCGACCTGCGTCTGTGTTGTTTGATCCAGGTTCTACATTCTCTTATGTGTCTACGTATCTTGCTGCTAAATTTGATATGATATGTGATAGTATGACTGTACCTATTCGTGTTTCTACACCCGTGGGTAAACCCTTAGTGGTGGATCGAGTGTATCGATCCTGTCTTGTTTCTTTGGCTGGGTATGACACTTGGGTAGACTTAATCATTCTGGGGATGGTGGACTTTGATGTTATCTTGGGTATGGATTGGCTTTCTCCTTATCATGTTGTCCTTGATTGTAATGCTAAGACTGTGACTTTAGCTATGCCTGGTGTTCCGAAGGTTGAGTGGAAGAGTGTTAGTGGTTCTTACCCTAGCAAGGTCATCTCTTTTATCCGTGCTCAGAGATTGGTGGAGAGGGGGTGTTTGTCTTACTTAGCTTTTATTCGGGATACTAGCGTTGAACCACCTCCCATGGATTCTGTTCCCGTGGTTCAGGAGTTTCCCGATGTATTTCCTTCTAATCTTCCAGGTGTTCCTCCCGATAGGGACATCAATTTCGCTATTGATTTGGAGCCGGGCACTAAGCCTATTTCTATCCCTCCATACCGTATGGCTCCAGCAGAGTTGAAAGAATTGAAGGATCAGTTGCAGGATTTATTGAGTAAGGGTTTTATTCGCCCTAGTGTGTCACCTTGGGGTGCCCCTGTATTGTTTGTGAAGAAGAAGGATGGGACTATGAGAATGTGTATTGATTACAGACAGTTGAACAAAGTAACAGTTAAGAATAAGTATCCTCTTCCGCGTATTGATGACTTATTTGATCAGTTACAGGGAGCATCATTGTTCTCTAAGATTGATCTGAGGTCTGGGTATCATCAGTTGAAGATTAGGGCATCAGATATCCCTAAGACAGCTTTTCGGACTCGGTATGGGCATTATGAGTTTCTAGTGATGTCCTTCGGATTGACTAATGCCCCTGCAGCATTCATGGAGTTGATGAATGGGGTGTTTCGACCATACCTTGATTCTTTTGTGATTGTTTTCATCGATGACATCTTGGTTTACTCTAAGACTGAGGAGGACCATGTCCGACACCTAAGGATTGTACTTCAGAGGTTGAGAGAAGAGAAGTTGTATGTCAAGTTCTCAAAGTGTGAGTTCTGGCTTACTTCTGTAGCATTCTTGGGACACGTGGTGTCCAAGGAGGGTATTAGAGTAGATCCGACCAAGATAGAGGCAGTTAGAGGATGGACGCGACCTACTTCACCTACTGAGATTAGGAGTTTTGTGGGATTGGCAAGTCATTATCGACGATTTGTTCAGAGTTTCTCTACTATTGCAACTCCATTGACTAGATTGACTCGACAGGATGTGAGTTTTCAGTGGTCTGATGAGTGTGAGGAGAGCTTTCGAAAGCTCAAGACTTTGTTGACTTCTGCTCCTGTGTTGACTCTACCTGAGGAAGGTGTAGACTTTACTGTGTATTGTGATGCCTCAGGAGTTGGTTTGGGTGGTGTGTTGATGCAGAAGGGGAAAGTGATTGCTTATGCTTCTAGGCAGTTGAAATCCCATGAGAAGAACTACCCTACTCATGATTTGGAGTTGGCGGCTGTGGTATTTGTACTTAAGTTATGGCGTCATTATTTGTATGGAGTGCATTGTGAGATCTTCACTGATCATCGGAGTCTTCAGTATATCTTTAGCCAGAGGGATTTGAACTTGAGGCAACGAAGATGGCTTGAGTTGCTGAAGGACTATGATGTGACCATTCTGTATCATCCGGGGAAGGCCAATGTTGTGGCCGATGCTTTGAGTAGGAAGACTCATAGCATGGGGAGTCTTGCATCTCTTAGTGTTGAGGAGAGACCATTGGCTAGAGATGTTCAATTGTTAGCTAACAGTCTTGTCCGATTACAGATCTCAGAGGAGAGTGATGGGATGATTGCTTTTATTGAGGCTCGATCTTCTTTAGTCGAGCAGATTCGTGCACACCAGTTTGATGACGAAAAATTATGTCTCGTTCGAGACAAAGTATTGAGAGGGGAAGCTAAGGAGGCTGTCCTTGATTCTGATGGTGTCTTGAGGATCGGAGGCAGGATTTGTGTGCCCAAGACAGGCGATTTGATTAGATTGATCCTTGAGGAGGCCCATTGTTCTCGATATTCTATCCATCCGGGAGCGGCGAAAATGTATCATGATCTGAGTCAGCATTACTGGTGGTGTGGGATGAAGAGAGATATTACAGACTTTGTTTTGAGGTGTTTGACTTGCCAACAGGTCAAGTGTGAGCACCAGCGGCCTGGTGGTGTATCTCAAAGGATGCCTATTCCTACTTGGAAGTGGGAGCGGATTACTATGGACTTTGTTGTGGGTTTGCCTACCACAGTGGGTGGTTATGACTCTATTTGGGTTGTTGTTGATAGGCTGACCAAGTCTGCCCACTTCATCCCGGTTCGGGTAAAGTATACAGCAGAAAAGTTAGCCGAACTATATATCAGTCAGATTGTGCGACTACATGGAGTTCCTGTTTCTATCATATCAGATCGAGGTTCACTATTTACTTCTCACTTCTGGAAGGCATTACAACATGGTCTGGGTACTCAGTTAGATATGAGTACGGCATTTCACCCTCAGACAGATGGTCAATCTGAGCGGACCATTCAGGTATTGGAAGATATGCTTCGAGCGTGTGTAATCGATTTTGGTGCAAGATGGGATCGACATTTACCCTTAGCGGAGTTCGCCTATAATAACAGTTATCACTCTAGTATCCAAATGGCCCCATTTGAGGCATTGTATGGTAGACGGTGTAGATCTCCTATTGGTTGGTTTGATTCGGCAGAGATGGACTCTTTGGATACAGACTTGCTTAGAGATGCTATGGAGCAAGTCCGTATGATTCAGTATAGATTATTGACAGCTCAGAGTCGACAGAAGAGTTATGCAGATCGGAGAGTTAGAGCCTTGGTGTTTATGGAGGGTGATCATGTTTGGCTCCGAGTATCACCCATGAAGGGTGTAATGAGGCTTGGAAAGAAGGGCAAGCTTAGCCCTAGGTTCATTGGACCTTTTGAGATTTTGAGCCGAGTGGGAGAGGTGGCCTATAATTTGGCCTTGCCACCTAGTTTGTCGGCAGTTCATCCTGTTTTCCATGTCTCTATGCTTCGGAAGTATATTCCGGATGAATCTCATGTGATTTCACTTGATTCTGTGGAGTTGGGTCCAGACTTGACATTTGAAGAGGAGCCTATAGCTATTTTGGATAGGCAGGTTCGAAAGCTTAGAACCAAGGAGATTGCTTCAGTGAAGGTGCAGTGGAAGCACCGATCAGTGAGAGAGGCAACTTGGGAGACTGAGTCTGACATGCGTGCCAGATATCCTCAACTTTTTTAGGCTTCAGGTACTTTCTTTCACCTTATGTTCGAGGACGAACATGGTTTTTAGTGGTGGATAATGTAATGACCCGAAAGGTCATTTTTGAAAATTTTAAATATTAATTTAATTAAGAATAAATTAATTTATGACTAATTATTAAATAACTAATTGTAATTAATAATTATGGTTAAGTTTATAAAAAAAAAATTTTACCATATACCAATTACCCTTATAGGAAATAAATTATTAGGGTTAGAGAGTTTTTAGTTTATAACTTTAAGAAAAGAAAAGGAGACACCTGCGTATAGCGACGATTGGCGTAGAACTGCAATTCACGATCAGGTAATGTTCATGAATTTTTCATTCATTATGCAATTGAAAATATTGAGGTCAAATGTAGTACAAGCATAATTATCATTATAATAATGTGTGAAAATGAGTAAGGAATCAAATTGTTAACTTTATTAACTATATTATTATTTGCAAGTTACAGTGGATCAGAATTGAAATTGTACTAACTTGAACGTGATTTCTATATATATATATTTATCATAGTGGTAATGTTAATGACGATTAAAAAAAAATTGAGGGTAATTATCGATCAGTAAAGATAATTAATTGTTGAGGGATAGTTTCTAAGAATATAACCTGTGTCAATTTGAGTTCTGAAAAATTTTGGGTTTTCTTGTAACTAAAATATTATGTCCATGATTTTGATTTTTAGTGTTTCTCTAATTCCTTGTTATAATTGTCACATATAATTTAAGTTTGGATATATTGAGATAGGTAAATAAATATAAAGTGTAATGTATTTTGTGAATAGCATTAGACTTGTGATATTTGAGGAATTAAGACTTAATCGTAAACTTGAAAATTGGAGAAAAGTTAAAAGAGTTGACATGTCAAATGACATCAAAAGTTAAGAACTTGATTATAAATTTGTGCTCTATGATTTTTGGTCTATGTTAGACACGTAGTGATATGGATGTTGTTAGGTTTAAAATCTTATTGTGATCGTTAATAGGAATAGATTGTATTGGTTTGGAAGTACAACGAAAGGAAAAGGCTCAAGTTCAGAGTGATTGTTCGACTATTTGAGGCAAGTGGATTTCTAAGCTCTTGTTAAGCGTACGAAATTCGTGTATATCCTTGTGTGATGTTGAGAATGATTTAGAGACTTGTTGTTTATTTGTTGGTGTTGTATTTCTTGTTGTAAATTGTGTTTGGTTATCAAATGGTTATCTCCTCCCTTTTCATTTGAGCATGTCATTTGCATTGTATCTGAGAAATTGTTGTGGTAAGAGGATGGTGTACTATTTTCGAGGGTCGTATCGCGCGCCGCGATGGATATTATATTTCGAGGGACGTATCGCGCGCCGCGAAGGTTACTACTTATCGAGGGTCGTGTCGTGCGCCGCGACAGATGCATGGACAGATATGTCCCCCATGGGTCCCGGACTGAGAGACAGCGGGTGTGTATCGTTAGGGAAGACATGCATCACTATATTTGACATTGCATCTCATGGCATTACACATTTTATTATTGATGAACTTGAACATGTGTTTTGTTGATCCTGTGAGTGTTTCTCTGTGAAGCTTGTGACTGTTGAATATTGAGTTGTTATTGAGAATGTGTAAACTGATAGAGTGTGGTTATTGAGTTGTGTGTTTGGTAAACTGTAACCTATTAGACTGTATCGTGGAGGTTTAGATATGGTGTAAGGAGTGCCCGTATTTTGTTCACTTAACTTGTGTTTAGAGGTTTGCTTGTTGGGTACCGCGTGGTTTGGTACTCACCCCTTGCTTCTACAAATTTTTGTAGGATACGAGCCTGGATCATCGTGATACTTGTCATTCTTTTCGTTTCCGAGGCATCTTGTGGAGGATTGTGAGGTAGCTGCTTGTCATCTCAGCGAACTTTCCTACTCCAGTTTATGACTTTGTTTTTACTTGAAAGACAACTTCATGCAGACTTCTACTTTATTTCAATACTAGTATTTACATTAGAGGCTTGTGCACGTGACAACCTGATTTTGGGGATTGGATTAATATAACTTGGTTTCATAATAGGAATTGTTGTTGGATTTTCATTTACTTCCGCACTTTGTTAGATATTTGGTTTTAGGCTGACTTGTCTTGGTGGGATAAGACGAGTGCCATCACACCCATTTTTGGGTCGTGACAATAGCTTCATCCTTTGTATCTAGTCATATGTGTTTTTTGATTTCCCCTTGTCTTCTTCATCAATAAAGATCGAGTCAACTCTTCCAAGCTAGGGTTTTTCATGTACATTTGCAGTAGAATTTTTTTTCTTCAAAATAACGTTAAATATTTGTGCCTTTATATTTCTTCTATGTAAAAAGATTTTTGATGAAATTTAATTAACCTTAATTCTTTTTTATTCTTTGACACATTTTTTTATGATCTTTTCAGTCTTTACAGATAAAGTTTTCAAATTCTTCAGACACAAATGCTACATCTCTAGGACATGAAATTGGAAATGTCATTTCTGTGGGGGACAATTCTGCAAAGGGAGAAATCTCCATCAATCCTATAGACAACACAATCAATAATGTGAATGGCGATAAGGATTCAGGTGTTGCCTCTAGGATCACAAAGCCTGATGTCATGGGTGATTTCTGCATTGGCAAGCCGCTTAGGGGTTCTAGAAGTGCAATTCCACCTAAAAGGTTGGATGATTACTTTTGTGAAGGAAGAAAGTCACGCAAGCAAAGCTAGATTTAGTAATGGAATTGGTATAGTAGTGTGAGAACGTGGGAGGAAACAATCAAGAAGTTAATTATGATTTTGAATATTCTCGTCTCCTTTCAGACATTCATCTAATTTTTCAAGTATATTTTCTTGTATTGTTGTTCCCGGCAATTTCCTTTGTTGTGTCCTATTGTATTCAGTAAACTATGCTCTATTAATATAATATATATTTGTGTTTATATTGAGGAATTGCGAGTTGTTGTAGTAACCCATTCTGCCGCCCCTGTTACTGTTGTATTCTAACAAAATTATATTTCTTTGTCTTGTATCGAAGACCTTACAAAGTTGCGGTTATTATCACTCATTTTCTTACATTTTCTCTTATCACATATAAGCCTCTTCAAATTCAAAAATTACAAAAAACAAGTCTTAATTTATGCAGAATTAGTGTTTTTCTTTTTATTGAGTAACTTTTTGTAAATCCTTTTTTTAGAATATCACTTGGAGGGAATAGTATCTACTAGTAATGATGTTTATAGTTACAAATTCATGGTGATTTTTTTATAAAATTGTTTGCACTTTAAAGTGTTGCATTTCTGTCATTTTGTGATTTCAAATTTGAGTTGGTTTAAACCTTGTTTTACTTTATTGATTGAATTTTTGGTTCATTAGTTTCATCTTGTTACTTGTTTAGCAGAAAAATGTACATCTAAGTAAATATTATGTCTCTGCTCATCGAGAGGTTAAGATTTGTGTTTTTCATGACATGCACAAATAAAGAGTAGTTATAAAAGTATTGATTCTTTAAAGTATATTTACTTGAGGTGCAGAAGTGAAAATAAGATTTAAGTGTAATGTAATCATACGTGATTAACAGTTGGTCACATAAAAGATTAAGGGAAAAGGGTCTGATATACCCCTCAACTTTGTCATTTGGAGCTGATATGCCCCTCGTTATAAAAGTGGCTCATATATGCCCTTACCGTTATACAAACGGCTCACATATACCCCTGCCGTTACAAAATAGCTCACATATACCCTTCATTTAATGGAACTTAATAAATTAGTTTTAAATTTATATTTATTAGTTCTAATTTTTTTAAAAAAAATATTTAGGAGTATATATGATTCTTCTATCAAAGTTCAAGGTATATTTTAATTTTTTCATACATAAATTATTTTTTTACTTCTTTTATTATAATTATTTGAGTTTCTTATTCTTATTTTGTTTTTTCTTACATTCATTAGTTTAAAGAAAAAAAATTAAACTATTTTTTTGTGTGTATTGTAATTTAATTTCGTATTCGAAGAAAAAATTTGGTCATCTACAATAAGTTTTATAAAAATATTAGTGAAACATAAATAAATTTGATTCAAAATAATAATTATAAATTAGTCATTGAAACAAAAGAAAGTCAAAAAAATATTTTTGATGAGGATTCAATTTACTTATATAGGATTATATTTCTTAGAAAAAAATAATAAAAATTTAGATTAAATTTTTTTTCATTTCCGTTAGAGAAAAAGGGTATATGTAAGCCATTTGTTTACAAGTAGGGGTATATATGAGTCACTTTCATAACAAGGGGTATATCAATTCTAAATGACAAAGTTGAGGGCTATATCATACCCTTTTCCCAAAGATTAAAGAGCTTATAACAAACAAGACTGTCATAAACAGAGTTTGACTAAATTACATTTCTTTTTTAAAATTAAAAATAAACAAGTTTTATGCTATTGTTTTGGTGTAATTATAGTGTTGTTTTAGTGTAAATCTAGTGCGCAGTTAATTTGGTGAAATTCTCTTGTTGTTTTGATGCACAAAAAACACCATTAAAACGTAAATGAATATTTGAGAGAATATCAATGGAGGACCACTAGTGTTCTATATTAAAAGACAATAATTACTTTGACTCGTAACTAAAAGATATTGGACAAATTTGATCCTTTTCTCAATCTTTAACCATAAAATTTAATTAATCACTATCTTTTAATAGATTATTTCATTCTAGCGACGCAAGTGAATAAGTACTACTTATGACATCTCATTTTAGATATTTTAACACGACTCTCGTAACATAACAGAGCCAATATATAAAAAAGTAGGCAAAAGTTTGTTTATTTACTTTTTTTTGGATAAGTAGTTTTACTAATGATTTTGAACTTAGCAAATCTACCTGTGTGAATTATTTATTTATTTATTTTTAATCTTTAATATTTTTTGTATTATGTTTAGCAATATTTTTCATGATTGAGTTTTCTGGTTGAGAGAGAAATTCTTTTTTTCCCTCAAATTACTTGACGAATTTCGCATTGATAGAGCTCAAATTTGCTATTCAATGATAAAGTATTGCATTTGAACTACTTGAAAATGGTAAAAAAAAAATTAATTTATTTTGTTGCACAGGCAATTAGATTTGGTATGCTTAAATTAATTGCTTCAATTATTAAATAAGATAATTTCATCATTTATATTTGGAGATCGGGCTAAATCTTTCAAGCAGGGTTTTCATTTACAATTGTAATAAAAAAAACCCTTTTTCAAAGTAGCATAAAATATTTGTGCCTTTATATGCGTTTCTCCAAAAAAAAATTTAAGTGAAACTCGAATAGATTGAGATTTGATTACCTAATTTAAGATTTCATTATGATTTGAATAACAAATAATTTCCTTATTTAGTTGTTTAATTTTTTTTAATCTAGCCCACTATTCTATCTAAAAATTATCTCATAGATTTTTTTTTCACGAATCCACTATTTTCCATTTGATTAATGAGCTCAACTATTTTTGAAAAAAAAAAATTTCTTTTTGACTTTTACTTTGTTCATGTACTAATGCTTAGTGACGGATTCAGAATTGTAATGGTGTGGATGCTCTGATCCACCATAACAATAACATATCCATATATAATCTCATAAAGTCAGAAGATAAAATATACGCAGACTATTAAAGTGTTGTATCACTCTAATAACATATAGTTATTGCAATCACAAAGCACTAAGTTCAAAACTATTATAAATTTAAGTTTGGAAATTTTTCAAATTATAATTAATATTTTCTTAAAAAAAATTATTAAAATTCACAATCTTACTCGGCATGAACGAAATAATAGTAGCATTACTACATTATTGTAAAGTGACATTCCTTTTTAAAACGGACTAAAATAAAAAAAGGTGCCACAATGGAATTAAGTGAGTAATTTTTTGTGATAGTTTAATATATATTTGCTTTTATTTTTATAAAATAGATTAACACTAATTAAAAAAAACAATTAAAGAAAAATCGTGTAGAAACAATATGAACTACTCCAAACAAGGAAAAAGATAAAAAAGGGAAAGGTTTAAGATTTTAAATAAAGTTGTTTGAATTTTGAAGTGTTCCATTTTCCTCATTTTTTTATTTTAGATTTGAGTGTTTTGAACTTTGTTTTACTTGTAATAGGGTTTTGGTTCATTAGTTTCATCCTTTTACTTGTTAAGTAAAGAAATGCAGATCTAAGTCACTAGGGAAAAGGGTCTGATATACCCCTCAACTTTGTCATTTGGAGCTAATATACCCCCGTTATAAAAGTGGCTCATATATGCCCTTACCGTTATACAAACGGCTCACATATACCCCTCCCGTTACAAAATGGCTCATATATACCCTTCATTTCACGGGAGTTAAAAAATTAGTTTTAAATTTATATTTATTACTTGTAATTTTTTTAAAAAAAAATTATTTAGGGGTATATATGATTCTTCTATCAAAGTTCAAGGAATATTTTAATTTTTTTCATATATAAATTATTATTTAACTTTTTTTATTATAATTATTTGAGTTTCTTATTCTTATGTTTTTTCTTTAATTCCTTAGTTTAAAGAAAACAAATTTAAACTATTTTTTTGTGTATATTATAATTTAATTTCGTATTCGAAGAAAAAATTTGGTCATCTACAATAAGTTTTACAAGAATATTAGTGAAACATAAATAAATATGATTATCAAAATAATAATTATAAATTAGTCATTGAAACAAAAAAGGTCAAAAAATTATGTTTGACGAGGATTAAATTTACTCATATGAGATTATATATTTTTTAGAAAAAAATTATAAAAATTTAGATTAAAATAATTATTTTTTCCATTTCCGTTAGAGGAAAAGGGTATATGTGAGCCATTTGTTTACAAGTAGGGGTATATATGAGTCACTTTCATAACAGGGGGTATATTAGCTCTAAATGACAAAGTTGAGGGGTATATCAGATCCTTTTCCCAAGTCACTATCATGTCTCTGCTCAGTGAGAGGTGTTCATATTTGGTCTTTTGAGCACTTATAAAAAGAATACTTGGTGCTTCGAAACATATTTACATAGTTGCAGAAATGAAAATAAGATTTAAATATAATGTCATCAAACGTGTATAACAGTTAGTCACATGAAAGACAAAATCTCACAACAAACAAGACTGTCATAGATATGATTTGACTAAATTATTAGCTCTTTAAAAAAAAACAAGTTTGCAATTGATATCAATAAACTCGTTTTACTAGAAAATCACACACATTCTAAGTGTGCTATAGATGAGTAACTTCTATTATAGTGTGTTTGGAAATTCCACTTTACTATTATTTTTCGAGAACAAAGGTCTATGTATTTTTAAATATTTTGAATTATCAATTATTGTGACTTATAATAATACTTACGTAATTCATAAATATATAATCATTTCAAAAAAAATTGAAGAGAAAAACGTATTTGTTTAAACTAATGAACGGAAATCAATGAGTGGCATCCTCTACCCAACCTATGGTTGTAGGAGTGCCAAACAAAATCTGTTAGTAAAGAAAATTTAAATTATGAAATTGTGCGTGATCAAGCAATTTTAAAATAAAATAAGCATTTTTTTTTATAAAAAAGTACTAGATCTTGAAAAAGTTAATGAAGAATCAAATGTATATGAATAATTTTATTTTTACTAATCTTTGACTATGATATTTAATAATCAAAGGACAAGTTCTCATATGTGTCCTACTTTATTTTATTAAAATGTTATATTATTAGAACCTTAAGCCTATATTTTAAATTTCATTTGTTATTTATGAGATTCTCTAATAATTAATAATTTATTAATAATATAATATTATTTTGAAATCAGTTTTAGGTGTCTCTATTGTTGAATCTCAAATTATATCTGACCAAATAAATTATATTTGACCAAATAAATACTTTTCACACTATTACTAAATAGAACTGAATTCTCAATAGAAGTGTGAACAAGAAATTTTGGATAAAATGGACATATATATGGAAAAATAATATTTACTAAATCTTAAAACAATTAGTGAAGAAAGTTTAAATTCTCAAAATAAATGTGATCAAGTAATTTAGGACAAAACAAGTATATATACGAACACTTTTACATTTACTAAATTTACCATAAAAGTTAATTAATTAATCAATGTTCTTTTACTGTTTAATTCATTCTAGGGGCCAGTCAATAACCACAACTTATGACATTTCATTAAAGATTCTTTAGTACAGTTCTAGTGACATAGCATAGTCAATTCAACAAGACATAACATATTATTTTCTGTAATCCGCGTTGTATAGGATCACTCATCACACTAATATATAAAATCATAAGCTTTGTCTTCCTCTCACTTGTCAAATTTCAGCGTATGAGAATCTAGCAAAACACTGAATTATTTTTGGTGCTATATTTGGCATTATTTTCTATAAGTGAGTTTTCATGTTGAAAGTGAGATTTCTTTTTTTAATTATTTTTTATCAGATTTTCGTAATTTATGTTCTAATTATTTTATTTTCATTTTTTGCTTTAATATTTGAATTGACAGATTTTACCATTCATAGAACTCAATACTTGTTATTCGTTGTTGGAGCACTATATCGGAAATACTTGAAAATGGTAAAATTTTCAATTTGAATTGTTTCAACGACTTTTTTTTGCACCAATAATTTTTTTAATGTTGTAAGGCTATGGAAAATTAACAACAAATCTTTTTTGCTTTAATTTACATTTCTTTTTTCAATCTCTAATGTATGCTTTAATTTATTTGTGTGCTTCTTTCTTTTTCTGTAACGTGTGCTTTGATATGTGTTCTTTTTTCATCAACCTCGTGGTATAAGATTAATGTTTTTATGTTGAGAAATTGTTATAGTTCAAGTCATATACAATATATTGAGAGCTAGTTGTTCGAACCAATTTTTTTTTTACTAATATTTCGTTTTGAATAATAATTCATGATATGGATATACTTTGGCTCCTCCTTAACTTATTGAGGGTACCTTAATAGAAGGCAAATCTAGAAATTCTAGAATGTGCACTACTTAAAAAAGAAAAATAGTTATTAAATGTTAAATTTAGTGTGCTAAGATTAATTGGTTCAATTATTATAAAGAAGATACCTTCATCCTTTGTATCTAGTCATATGTGCTTTTTGCTTTCCCGTTGTCTTTTTCATCAATAAAGATCGAGCCAACTCTCCCAAGCTAGGGTTTTTCATGTACATTTGCAATAGAATTTTTTTTTCTTCAAAATAACATTAAATATTTGTGCCTTTATATCTCTTCTATGTAAAAAGATTTTTGATGAAATTTAATTAACCTTAACTTTTTTTATTCTTTGGCACATTTTTGTATGATCTTTTCAGTCTTTATAGATAAAGTTTCCAAAATCTTCAGACACAAATGCTACATCTCTAGGATATAAAATTGGAAATGTCATTTTTGTGGGGGACAATTCTGCAAAGGGAGAAATCTCCATCAATCCTACGGACAACACAGTTAATAATGTGAATGGCGATAAGGATTCATGTGTTGCCTCTAGGATCACAAAGCCTGATGTCATGGGTGATTTCTGCATTGGCAAGCCGCATCGGGGTACTAGAAGTGTAATTCCACCTAAAAGGTTGGATGATTACTTTTGGGAAGGAAGAAAATCACGCGAGCAAAGCTAGATTTAGAAATGGAATTGGTATAGTAGTGTTAGAACATCGGAGGAAGCGATCAAGAAGTTAATTATGATTTTGAATATTCTCGTCTCCTTTCAGACTTTCAACTATGTTTTCAAGTGTATTTTCTTATATTGTTGTTCCCTGAAATTTCCTTTGTTGTATCCTATTGTATTCAGTAAACTATGCTTTACTAATATAATATATATTTGTGTTTATATTGAGGAATTGCGAGTTGTTGTAGTAACCCATTCTGCCGCCCCTATTACTATTTTATTCTAACAAAACTATATTTCTTTGTCTTGTATCACAGACCTTACAAAGTTGCGGTTATTATCACTCATTTTCTTAAATTTTATCTTATCATATATATATGTGCGTCCGTGCGTGCATGTGTGTGTGTGTGTGCACGTATCTCAATATGTATGAATATGATTTATGAAAGGGTACAAGATTTTTGGGGGGAAATAACATTGTTGGTGGAAATAATATGTTTATTGAGGAAGGGTATAATATTCTAAAAAAATAATTACAAATTGACTATGAAAGAAATGAGAATACAATATTTTGAAAAACATATAGAATACATAGCAAAAATAATAAAATCAGTATACAATATTCTAAAAAAAATACAAATTAATTGTTAAAAAACAAGATACATATATGTTTAAGAAATACAAATTCATATGAGATAGTATACATAGTGAAAATAATATAATCAGAATACAATATTCTGAAAATATAAATTGACAGTTAAAAAATAGGATACATCTATGCTTAAGAAATACAAATTCATATGAGATACGTATTTGAATGACTACAAATAAAAAAGAAATACAATGTTCTTAATAAAAATACAAATGATGAGTAAAAGAAAAATAATTGACAAACAAAAATTAATATGAATATTATTCTGATATGAATACAATTTCGCAACCTTCTTCTTTGACACTCTCTTTCTTCTTCATCTGCTATGTTCCTTTTTTTCAATTCTTTTCACCAAATTCAAATCTGAATCTGTGTTTATTTGTGAATTAATAGCCCTATAAGTAAAATTCGAAATTATTAAATATGAATATACAAAAAAAATCAAACAATATATTATGTATGAATGTTTATGTGGCTTACTACAAATTACAATATACTAAATCTCAAATATAAAAATAAAATAAAAGATGATTAGGAAAATATCTTTATGTGTTTAGAGATTTCTTTAAGTGTATATGTTTTTACTAATTAAGTTAAGAATTGTGACTACTTTACTAATCTTTCCTAGATATAATTAAGGGAAAAGAGTCTGATATACCCCTCAACTTTGTCACTTAGAGTTGATATACCCCTTGTTATGTAAGTGGCTCATATATACCCCTACTTGTAAACAAATGGCTCACATATACCCTTTTCCTCTAACGGAAATGAAAAAAAAAAAATTTAATCTAAATTTTTATATTTTTTTCTAAAAAATATAATTCCATATGAGTAAATTTAATCCTCGCCAAACATTTTTTTTTTTACTTTTTTTTGTTTCAATGACTAATTTTTAATTATATTTTGATAATCAAATTTATTTATGTTTCACTAATATTCTTGTAAAACTTATTATAGATGACCAAATTTTTTCTTCGAATACGAAATTAAATTACAATACACATCAAAAAATAGTTTAATTTGTTATTCTTTAAATTAAGGAATGAAAGAAAAACAAAATAAGAATAAGAAATTCAAATAATTATAATAAAAGAAGTCAAAAAATAATTTATGTATGAAAAAAATTAAAATATACCTTGAACTTTGATAAAAGAATCATATATACCCCTAAATAATTTTAAAAAAAAATAAGAGTAATAAATATAAATTTAAAACTAATTTTTTAATTTCCGTTTAATGAAGGGTATATGTGAGACATTTTATAACGGCGGGGTATATGTGAGCCGTTTGTATAACGGTAAGGGCATATATGAGCAACTTTTATAACGAGGGGTACATCAGCTCCAAATGAAAAAGTTGAGGGGCATATGTCACGACCCAAAAATGGGTGTGATGGCACTCGTCTTATCCCACCAAGACAAGTCAGCCTAAAACCAAATATCTAACAAAGTGCGGAAGTAAATGACAATCCAACAACAATTCCTATTATGAAACCAAGTTATATTAATCCAATCCCCAAAAATCAGGTTGTCACGTGCACAAGCCTCTAATGTAAATATTAGAATTGAAATAAAATAGAAGTCTAAATGAAGTTGTCTTTCAAGTAAAAACAAAGTCATAAACTGGAGTAGGAAAGTTCGCTGAGATGACAAGCAGCTACCTCACAATCCTCCACAAGATGCCTCGGAAACGAAAAGAATGACAAGTATCACGATGATCCAGGCTCGTATCCTACAAAAATTTGTAGAAGCAAGGGGTGAGTACCAAACCACGCGGTACCCAACAAGCAAACCTCTAAACACAAGTTAAGTGAACAAAATACGGGCACTCCTTACACCATATTTAAACCTCCACGCTACAGTCTAATAGGTTACAGTTTACCAAACACACAACTCAATAACCACACTCTATCAGTTTACACATTCTCAATAACAACTCAATATTCAACAGTCACAAGCTTCACAGAGAAACACTCACAAGATCAACAAAACACATGTTCAAGTTCATCAATAATAAAATGTGTAATGCCATGAGATGCAATGTCAAATATAGTGATGCATGTCTTCCCTAACGATACACACCCGCTGTCTCTCAGTCCGGGACCCATGGGGGACATATCTGTCCATGCATCTGTCACGGCGCACGACACGACCCTCGATAAGTAGTAACCTTCGCGGCGCGCAATATGTCCCTCGAAATATAATATCCGTCGCGGCGCGCGAAACGACCCTCGAAAATAGTACACCATCCTCTTACCACAACAATGTCTTAGATACAATGCAAATGACATGCTCAAATGAAAAGGGAGGAGATAACCATTTGATAACCAAACACAATTTACAACAAGAAATACAACACCAACAAATAAACAACAAGTCTCCAAATCATTCTCAACATCACACAAGGAAATACACGAATTTCGTACGCTTAACAAGAGTTTAAAAATCCACTTGCCTTAACCACTCGAATAATCACTCTGGGACTTGAGCCTTCCCTTTCCGTTGAGCTTCCAAATCAATGCAATCTATACAAGTATATATATTCACAATAAGGTTTCAGAACTAACACACTCACACTTTTGTGTGTTTAATCTTGACTTAAAATTTCACCTCAAATTTATAATCAAATTCGTAATTACATTTCAAATATTATATATTTCAAGTTCCAAGTCTAAGGTTAAGTCCCTCCTTTTTCTTTTCAATACCAACTCTAATAATCCACCAACAATTAATTATCTATCTTAGTATAACAAACTTAATATAATATGATAACAAAATAATAATATATATATATATATATTGATGGAAGCCACTTGTATTAAAACCAGTGGCGGACAGCGGACAAACAGCAACCAACATCCAAAACTCAACTTGATTCACAATTGCACAAAACATTAAATGCTCATCATTAAATAAATTATGCACACATATATATATACTTTATTATATAATATTATTATATGCACACATCTATGTGCAGAATCAAGAAGATTAAAGGAGAAAACTTACCTAGCAGTTCGTAAGCCGCACAGAAACCCTTCGCCCCCTTTTTTTTTCCTTATTTAAATTTATTAAGTACTAATTGTGATAGATTTTACCCACATATTTTATTAAATAAAGGATAACTAGTATAGGGTCTTAAATAAATTATCACTTTAGCCCATAAACTATCGATTAATTAACTCAAGTTAAGCAAATATTCAAAATTTCCAAAAATGACCTTCCGGGTCATTACAATCAGACCCTTTTCCCTATAATTAATCAAATTTTTTATCATTTATTCCATTCAAACGGGCCCAGTAAACAACTATTAATCATGACACCTCATTTAAAATTCTTAAACAGGAATCTCGTGATATAACACACGTATAACATCACTCAACACACTAATATATAAAGCTTAGAGTTTTCTCTTCCTCTCACATCTCAAATTTCAGTGTTTGAGAATCTAGAAAACCCTAAACTAAAAATCCTCTCTAATTTATTTGGTCGGAACTAATCCTAGAGAGTTCATCGATGAGTTATGATTGAGGTGAACTACTCCACCAAAAACTCCGTCACTTTGTTTAATTCATTAATCTTGCCAGAATTTATCATATAGAATTCACCTATGATAATCTCTTCTTTTTATTTTGGTTAAATCCCTTCTTTCTCACAAATGTATCGTAGGAACTTTCTCATTTATAAGTTTTAAAATGTAAAAAAGGAAGTAACTTTTTTTGTTTATTTACTCATTTTAGATAAGCAATTATAGTGATGATTATGAACTTAGCATATCTACTTGTGAGAATTATTATTATTATTATTATTATTATTATTATTATTATTTATTTTTAATCTTCAATATTTTTGTGCTATGTATGAGGGTATTTTTTATAATCGAAGTTTCAGATCGAGAGTGAGATTCACTTTTTTTTAGTTATTTTTTATCATGTTCCATAATCTGTTCTAATTTTTTTTTCTTTTCATTTTATGCTTTGATTTTTGAAGTGACATATTTTAGTATTCATGGAGCTCGATACTTGCTATTCAGGGTTGGAGCACTATATCTAAAATCCTTTAAAATGGTAAAGTTTTTTATTTAAATCATTTTAAGAATTATTCTGTTACACCAACATTTTTTTTAAAAAAAATGTTGTTAGGTTATGATGAAATTGGCGATACATTTTTCTTGCTTTGATTTATGTTCAGTATTTAATCTCTAAGGTATGCTTTATTTTGATTATTGTGCTTTTTATTTTTTAATCTCTAACGTGTTCTTTTTTCTGTGTTCTTTTTTCATCTACCTTGTGGTTTACCATTAATGTTTCTTATGTGAGAAATTGTTATAAACAAGTCAAATACAATTAATTATGACATATCAATTCTTGATATAAATACACTTTGTCTGCTCCTTGACTTGTAAAGGGTACCGCATTAAGGGTGAAACTAGAATTTTTAGAACGTGCACTACTTAAAAAAGAAAAAAATATATTTTATATCAATTAGCGTGCAAAAAATTATTTGGTTCAATTATTAAACAAGATTCATCCTTTGTATATAATCATTTGTTTTTATTAATTTTCCCTTGTCTTCTTCATTAATATATCGGGTTAGACCTTCCAACCAAGGGTTATTCATTTATAATTGTAGTAGAAACTTTTCTATAATTAAATAGCGTGAAGTATTTGCGCCTTTATATGCCTTCTCCAAAATAAGATTTTCCATGAAACTCAAATAGCCTTAATAATTGCTTTTCCATTTTCAGAGTAAGTTCACTAAGGTGCTTAATGATGTTGATGATCTAAATAATGAAGAGATGAGTATCGAACAGAAGTGTGCTCATCTATATTTAGGCGGTGAAAATATGACAAGTGAAGCAAGTCATTTCATTAATCCTCCTCAAAATAATGTTTTGACTCATGCTGGAAATGAACCTAATGATCAGAATGCTAGAAATAGTGATAGAAGTCGTCTCCTTATACAAAATAATTATCTTTTGGCTCGTGTTTGGAAAGATTTTACAAGTGGATGTACGAGTGATTATCCTTTTCTTGTGCGAAAATCTTCAAATATCGGAGAAGATAGAATAAATGCTACATCTGTAGGACATGAAATTGAAAAGGTCATTTCGATAGTGGACAACTCTGCAAAGGAAAAAAGCTCCATCAGTTCTATAGACAACACAATTCATAATATGAAAAGTGACTAAGGATATTGATTTTGCCTCTAGGATTCCAAATCCTGATTATGGATGTTACGAGTGATTTTTGCATTGGCAAACCGCATATAGTACTAGAAGTGTAATTCCACCTAAAAGGTTGAATGATTACCTTTGAGAAGAAGAAAGTCATGCGAGTAATGGAATTGTGTAGAAGTTTGACAACATGGGCAGGAAGGGATAAGGAAGTTAAATAATTATGATTTTGAATATTCTCGTCAAGTTTTAGACTTCTAGTTTAGTTTTCAAGTATATTTTCCTGTATTGTTATTTCCCTGTAATTGTCTTTATCGTGTCCTATTGTATTTAGTAAAACATATTACCAATATATATTTGTGTTTTTATTGTGAAACTGTGAGTTGTTTCATTTACCCATTTTGTCTTCCCCATTACTATTATGTTCTATCAATGTCATTACAAGACCATACAAAACTACGATTGTTATTATTCATTCTCTTTATTTCATATCATAATTAAGTCTCTTCAAATTCTAGAAGCACAAAAAACAAGTCTTTCCTTATACAAAATTAGTGTTGTTTTTCCATTAAGTAACTTTTCGTTAATCCTTTTCTAAGAATATCGCTCGGAGGGAATAAAGTCAACTAGTAGTGATTTTTATAGTTACGAAATCATGGTGATGCTTGTGTTTTTTTAAATAAAGTTGTTTGAATTTCGAAGTGTTCCATTTTCCTCATTTATTGATTTCAGATTTGAGTGTTTTGAACCTTGTTTTACTCTTGTAATAGGGTTTTTGGTTCATTAGTTTCATCCTTCTACTTGTTTAGCAAAGAAATGCACATCTTAGTCACTATCATGTCTCTACTCAGTGAGAGGTTCATATTTGGTCTTTTGAGAACTTATAAAAGAATACTTGGTGCTTCGAAACATATTTACATAGTTGCAGAAATGAAAATCAGATTTAAATATAATGTCATCAAATGTGTGTAACAGCTGGTCACATGAAAGACAAGATCTCACAACAAACAAGACAATCATATATATGATTTGACTAAATTATTAGCTCTTTTAAAATAAAGAAAAGAAAAAACAAGTTTGCAATTGATATCAATAAACTCGTTTTACTAGAAAAGCACACACATTCTAAACGTGCTACAGATGAGTAACTTCTATTATAGTGTGTTTGGAAATTCCACTTTATTATTATTTCTCGAGAACAAAAGTCTATGTATTTTTAAATATTTTGAATTATCAATTATTGTGACTTATAATAATTCTTACGTAATTTATAAATATATAATCTTTTAAAAAAATTAAAGAGAAAAACGTATTTGTTTAAACTAATGAACGAAAATCAATGAGTGGCATCCTCTACCCAACCTATGGTTGTAGGAGTGCCAAACAAAATCTGTTAGTAAAGAAAATTTAAATTATAAAAATTGTGCGTGATCAAGCAATTTTAAAATAAAATAAGCATATATTTTTATTTATAAAAAAGTACTAGATCTTGAAAAAGTTAATGAAGAATCAAATGCATATGAATAATTTTATTTTTACTAATCTTTGACTATGATATTTAATAATCAAAGGACAAGTTCTCATATGTGTCCTACTTTATTTTTTTAAAATGTTATATTATTAGAACCTTTAAGCCTTTATTTTAAATTTCATTTGTTATTTATGAGATTCTCTAATAACTAATAATTTATTAATAATATAATATCATTTTGAAATCAATTTTAGATGTCTCTGTTGTTGAATCTCAAATTATATCTGACCAAATAAATTATATTTGACCAAATAAATACTTTTCATCACTATTACTAAATAAAACTGAATTCTCAAAACAAGTGTGAACAAGCAATTTTGGATAAAATGGACATATATATGGATAAATAATATTTACTAAATCTAAAAACAATTAGTGCAGAAAGTTTAAATTCTCAAAATAAATGTGATCAAGTAATTTAGGACAAAACAATATATATATATATGTGAACACTTTTATATTTACTACATTTACCATAAAAGTTAATTAATTAATCAATGTTTTTTTTACTGTTTATTTCATTCTAGGGGCCAATCAATAACTACAACTTATGACATTTCATTAAATATTCTTTAATACAGTTCTCGTGACATAGCATAGTCAATTCAACAAGACAGAACATATTATTTTCTGTAATCCGCGTTGTATAGGATCACTCATTACACTAATATATAAAATCATAAGCTTTCTCTTCCTCTCACTTGTCAAATTTCAGTGTATGAGAATCTAGCAAAACACAGAATTATTTTTTGTGCTATATTTGGCATTATTTTCTATAAGTGAGTTTTCAAGTTGAAAGTGAGATTTTTTTAAAAAAATTATTTTTTATCAGATTTTCGTAATTTATGTTCTAATTATTTTATTTTCATTTTTTGCTTTAATTTTTTAATTGACAGATTTTTCCATTCGTAGAACTCAATACTTGTTATTCTTTGTTGGAGCACTATATCTGAAATACTTGAAAATGGTAAAATTTTCAATTTGAATTGTTTCAACGACTTTTTTTTGCACCAATAATTTTTTTAATGTTGTAAGGCTATGGAAAATTAACAACAAATCTTTTTTGCTTTAATTTACATTTCTTTTTTCAATCTCTAATGTATGCTTTAATTTAGTTGTGTGCTTCTTCCTTTTTTGGTAACGTGTGCTTTGATATGAGTTCTTTTTTCATCAACCTCGTGGTATAAGATTAATGTTTTTATGTTGAGAAATTTTTATGGTTCAAGTCATATACAATATATTGAGAGCTAGTTGTTCGAACCAAATTTTTTTTTACTAAAATATTTCGTTCTGCATAATAATTCATGATATGAATATACTTTTGCTCCTCCTTTAACTTATTGAGGGTACCTTAATAGAAGGCAAATCTAGAAATTCTAGAATGTGCACTACTTAAAAAAGAAAAATAGTTATTAAATATTAAATTTAGTGTGCTAAGATTAATTGGTTCAATTATTATAAAGAAGATACCTTCATCCTTTGTATCTAGTCATATGTGTTTTTTGCTTTCCCGTAGTCTTGTTCATCAATAAAGACGAGCCAACTCTCCCAAGCTAGGGTTTTTCATGTACATTTGCAATAGAATTTTTTTTCTTCAAAATAACATTAAATATTTGTGCCTTTATATGTCTACTATGTAAAAAGATTTTTGATGAAATTTAATTAACCTTAATTTTTTTTTATTCTTTGACACATTTTTGTATGATCTTTTCAGTCTTAACAGATAAAGTTTCCAAAATCTTCAGACACAAATGTTACATCTCTTGGATATGAAATTGGAAATGCCATTTCTGTGGGGGATAATTCTGCAAATGGAGAAATCTCCATCAATCCTACAGAAAACACAATTGATAATGTGAATGGCGATAACGATTCAGGTGTTGCCTCTAGGATCACAAAGCATGATGTCATTGGTGATTACTGCATTGGCAAGCCGCGTCGGGGTACTAGAAGTGTAATTCCATCTAAAAGGTTGGATGATTACTTTTAGGAAGGAAGAAAATCACGCGAGCAAAGCTAGATTTAGAAATGGAATAGGTATAGTAGTGTGAGAACATGAAAGGAAGCGATCAAGAAGTTAATTATGATTTTGAATATTCTCGTCTCCTTTCAGACTTTAAACTATGTTTTCAAGTGTATTTTCTTGTATTGTTGTTCCCTGAAATTTCCTTTGTTGTATCCTATTGTATTCAGTAAACTATGCTTTACTAATATAATATATATTTGTGTTTATATTGGGGAATTGCGAGTTGTTGTAGTAACCCATTCAGCCACCCCTGTTACTATTGTATTCTAACCAAAATTATATTTCTTTGTCTTGTATCGCAGACCTTACAAAGTTGCGGTTATTATCACTCATTTTCTTAAATTTTCTCTTATCATATATATGCGTGCGTCTGTGCGTGCGTGCGTCCGTGCGTGCGTCCGTGCATGCTTGTGTGTGTGTGTATGTGCACGTATCTCAATATGTATGAATATGATTTATGAAAGAGTACAAGATTTTTTTTTGGGAAAAATAACATATTTGGTGGAAATAATAAGTTTGTTGAGGAAAGATTTAATATTCTAAAAAAATAAATACAAATTGACTATGAAAGAAATGAGAATACAAAATTTTGGAAAACATATAGCATACATAGCAAAAATAATAAAATCAGTATACAATATTCTAAAAAAAATACAAATTAATTGTTAAAAAACAAGATACATATATATACATATTTGTTTTTATTTATTTCTTTCAATAATCTATATGTATATATAAAGCTCGAGTCGAAAGTAATGGATGCTTGAGCACCCACAGTGACACACATGGGTCCACTCCGGTAATGATTAGGCCTCACTGGCAATCGTTACACAAACTAATCGACATATTATTTAAAAAATCAAGAAAGAGTATTTGCAAATTTTTTATTTTTTTTATAAAAAGTATGATGTGAAATTTTATTATTTTACAATAACTCAGAGTTCCAATGAATTTTAGAAACAAGATTTTGTAACGAAAGAAAAAAATGATTTAAAAAATAGAAGAGCTCATAGTAAATAGTAATAGTGAAAAAATTTAGATATATTTATGAATGAGAATTTTTAGCTAGAATTATGAAATTGACATTTTTAAAAAATAAATAAATAATTATTTGTTATTCTAGTTAGAATTTAATTTAGTTAATTAAATCTCAATCTTTAGTTCTTAATTATGACATTTGGCTATCATTCAAATAGGTCCATAGGGATATTGGGAGGATGAGTAATGAAGAGGGATCTCATCTGTTACAAAGATAATTTGACTAAATTACTTTTCTTTTTGATCAAAAAAAACAACTAACAAGTTCGTATTTAAAATCAATAAACTCGCTTTACTAGAAAAGTACACATAGTCAAGGGATGTTATAATGGAGTAACTTCCAGTTTATCCACTAGCGGCCTGTTTTTTTATTCTACAGTCATTTATTTATTTATTTATTTATGAGATTCTCTAATAATTAATAATCTATTAATAATATCATTTCAAAATTAAATTTAGGTATCTTCATTGTTGAAATGTCAATTTTTTTTCTTTTCAAATTTATATCACTAGACAGTGTCTTTTGATGTTTTTTTTTTTTTTTATCAAAAGTAAAAACAAAAATAATAATCTCAAACTATATTTGATCATCTATATGCTTGTCATATGATTAATAAATAAAAATTAAATTCTCAAATCAGTGTGATGAGAAAATTTAGGATAATTTTAGCATATATGAAAAAGAAATTATTTACTAAATCTTAAAACTATTATTGGAGAAAAAAATTTAAATTGACAAAATAAGAGTGGTCAAGTAATTTAGGGTAAAACAAACATAACCATGGATGTATAATTTCCTATTAACTAATCTTTGACTAGAAAGTTTGAAAATTAAATACTTTTAGCTCTTTTTTTTCCATTAAGGGGATCCCAATCAATTACTAATAAATTATGAAATGACATAACATAGTCAATTTAGCTCAATATATTATTATATATATTTCGTAAACCATGTTATATAGGATCACTTGCTATTATTAAACTTAGAAATACTCTAACTAATTACTCTGGAGAATTCACTGGAGAGATGCAATTGAGGTGAACTGCTTAAACTCAATCGTTTCGATTTGTTCATCGATTTTGTTAGATTTCATCATGTAAAAGTTACATGAGACTTGTGATCATCTTCCATTTTATTAAGCTTTAACCTGATTTTTATTGTTAAATCATATGAATTTTGTTATAAAAATGAGAAAAAGGAAAATATTTTATTATTATTATTAATTTTAAACAAGTGATTTTAGTGGATTCTTTTATTTTTGTTTTTCAGATTTATATAATATGTTCTAATTATTATATGAACATTTTTTTGCTTTGATTTTGAAGTGGTTGATTCTAGCATTGGTAGAGCTCGATAGTTGTTATTCGTTGTTGGAGGACTGCATCTGAAATACTTGAAAATGGTAAAGTTTTTGACTTTGATTTATTTCAACAATTATGTAAGGTATACTTTAATTTGATTTGTGTGCTTTTTATTTTTTAATCTCTAACGTGTGCTTTGATCTGTATTCTTTTTTCATCTACCTTGTGGTTTACCATTAATATTTTTTATGTTGAGAAATTGTTATGAATCAAGCCAAATACAATTAACTATGAGTCGGTTGTTCGAATAAAAAATAATTGTACTGATATTCTGTTCTGCATGCATATCAATTCTTGATATAAATACACTTTGTTTGCTCCTTGACTTGTAAAGGGTACCACATTAAAGGTGAAATTAGAATTTTTAGATCGTGCATTATTTAAAAAAGAAAAAAATAAATTTAATATTAATTAGTGTGCAAAGAATTATTTGGTTCAATTATTAAACAAGATTCTTCCTTTGTATATAATCATTTGTTTTATTAATTTTCCCCTGTCTTCTTCATTAATATATATCAGGTCAAATCTTCCAACCATGGGTTATTCATTTATAATTGTAGTAGAAACCTTTTTATAATTAAATAGCGTGAAGTATTTGTGCCTTTATATGCCTTCTCCAAAATAAGATTTTCGATGAAACTCAAATAGCCTTAATAATTTTTTTTCCGTTTTCAGAGTAAGTACACTAAGGTGCTTAATGATGTTGATACTCTAACTAATGAAGAGATGAGTATCGAAGAGAAGGGTGCTCATCTATCTTTAGGCGGTGAAAATATGACAAGTGAAGCAAGTCATTTCAGTAATCCTCCTCAAAATAATGTTTTGACTCATGCTGGAAATGAACCTAATGATCTGAATGCTAGAAATAGTGACAGAAGTCGTCTCCTTATTCAAAATAATTATCTTTTGGCTCGTGTTTGGAAAGATTTTACAAGTGGATGTACGAGTGATTATCCTTTTCTTGTGCAAAAATCATCAAATACCGGAGAAGATAGAATAAATGTTATACCTGTAGGACATGGAATTGAAAAGGTCATTTCGATAGTGGACAACTCTGCAAAGGGAAAAAACTCCATCAATCCTATAGACAACACAATCAACAATAAGGATATTGATTTTGCCTCTAGGATTCCAAATCCTGATAAGAGATGTGATGAGTGATTTCTGCATTGGCAAACCGCATATAGTACTAGTAGTGTAATTCTACCTAAAAGGTTGAATGATTACCTTTGTGAAGAAGAAAGCCATGCGAGCAATGGAATTGTGTAGAAGTTTGAGAACATGGGCAGGAAGGGATAAGGAAGTTAAATAATTATGATTTTGAATATTCTCGTCAATATTAGACTTCTAGTTCAGTTTTCAATTGTATTTTCCTGTATTGTTATTCCCTGCAATTGTCTTTATCGTGTCCTATTGTATTTAGTAAAACATATTACCAATATATATTTGTGTTTGTATGGTGAAACTGTGAGTTGTTTCATTTACCCATATTGTCTTTCCCATTACTATTATGTTCTATCAAAGTCATTACAAGACCTTACAAAGATATGGTTGCTATTATTCATTCTCTTTATTTGTTATCATAATTTAGTCTCTTCAAATTCTAGAAGCACAAAAAACAAGTCTTTACTTGTGCAAAATTAGTGTTGTTTTTCCATTGAGTAAGGTTTTCGTTAATCCTTGTCTAAGAATATCGCTTGGAGGGAATAGAGTCGACTAGTAGTAATTTTTGTAGTTACGAATTCATGGTGTTGTTTTTTGTTTTTTTTTTAAAAAAAAAAGTTGTTTATATTTCAAAGTGTTGCATTTGCCTCATTTTTTTATTTCAGATATGAGTGTTTTGAACCTTGTTTTACTCTTGTAATAGGGTTTTTGGTTCATTAGTTTCATCTTTTTACTTGTTTAGCAATGAAATGCACATCTAAGTCACTATCATGTCTCTGCTCAGTGAGAGGTTCATATTTGGTCTTTTGAGCATTTATAAAAGATTACTTGGTGCTTTGAAACATATTTAGATTAGTTGAATAAATGAAAATAAGATTTAAATATAATGTCATCAAACGTGTATAACAGTTAGTCACATGAAATACAAGATCTCACAACAAACAAGATTGTTATAGATATGATATTACTGAATTATTAGCACTTTTAAATAAAAGAAAAGAAAAAACAAGTTTGCAATTGATATCAATAAACTCGTTTGACTAGAAAAGCACACACATTCTAAGCGTGTTATAGAGGAGTAACTTCTATTGGTAGTGTGTTTGGAAATTCTATTTCATTATTATTTCTCAAGAATAAAGGTCTATATACTTTTAAATATTTTGAATTACCAATTATTGTAACTTATAATAGTTTTATTTTAACTAATCTTTGACTATGATATTTAATAATCAAAGGACAAGTTCTCATATGTGTCATGTATTTGCTGATTTGGTGTGACTACATGGTAGACATACTTTATTTTATAAAAATGTTGTTATATTATTAGAACCTTAAGCCTTTATTTTAAATTTCATTTGTTTATTTATGATATTTTCTAATAATTAATCATTTATTAATAATATCATTTTAAGTCAATTTTAGGTGTCTCTTGGATCTCAAATTATATTTGACCAAATAAATACTTTTCACACTATTAATAGAAAAAATTTGAATTCTCAAAACAAGTGTGTACAAGCAATTTTGGATAAAATAGATATATATATGGAAAGAAAATATTTACTAAATCTTAAAACAATTAGTGAAGAAAGTTTTAATTTTCAAATTAAATGTGATAAAGTAATTTAGGACAAAAAATGTATATATATGGACACTTTTATATTTACTAACTTTGCCATAAAAGTTAATTAATTAATCAATGCCTTTTTACCGTTTATTTCATATTAGGGGTCGGTCAATAACTACAAATTATGACATTTCATTCAAGATTCTTTAATACAGTTCTCGTGACATAGCATAGTCAATTCAACAAGACAGAACATATTATTTTCTGTAATCCGCGTTGTATAGGATCACTCATCACACTAATATATAAACTCATAAGCTTTCTCTTCCTCTCACTTGTCAAATTTCAGTGTATGAAAATCTAGCAAAACATTGAATTATTTTTGGTGCTATATTTGGTGTTATTTTCTATAATTGAGTTTTCAGGTTGAAAGTGACATTTCTTTTTTTAATTATTTTTTATCAGATTTTCGTAATTTGTTCTAATTATTTTATTTTTATTTATTTTCTTTGATTATTGAATTGACAGATTTTACAATCATAGAACTCAATACTTGCTATTCGTTTTTGGAGCACTACATCAGAAACACTTGAAAATGGAAAAATTTTCAATTTGAATTGTTTCAACTTTTTCTTTTTGCACTAATGATTTTTTTTATGTTGTAAGGCTATGGAAAATTAACAACAAATCTTTTTTTCTTTAATTTACGTTTCTTTTTTCAATCTCTAATGTATTCTTTAATTTATTTGTGTGCTTCTTTCTTTTTCTGTAACGTGTGCTTTGATATGTGTTCTGTTTTCATCGACCTCGTGGTATTAAATTAATGTTTTTATGTTGAGAAATTGTTATGGTTCAAGTCATATACAATAAACTGAGAGCTAGTTGTTCAAACCAAAAATTTTTTTACTAATATTTCCTTTTGCATAATAATTCTTGATATGGATATACTTTGGCTCCTCCTTAACTTATTGTGGGTACCTTAATCGAAGGCAAATCTAGAAATTCTAGAATGTGCACTATTTAAAAAGAAAAATTGTTATTAAATATTAAATTTAGTGTGCTAAAAATTATTTAGTTCAATTATCATAAAGAAGATAGCTTCATCCTTTGTATCTAGTCATATGTGTTTTTTGATTTGCCCTTGTCTTCTTCATCAATAAAGATCGAGTCAACTCTTCCAAGCTAGGATTTTTCATGTACTTTTGCAGTAGAATTTTTTTCTTCAAAATAACATTAAATATTTGTGCCTTTATATTTCTTCTATGTAAAAAGATTTTTGATGAAATTTAATTAACCATAATTCTTTTTTATTCTTTGCCACATTTTTTTATGATCTTTTCAGTCTTTACAGATAAAGTTTTCAAATTCTTCAGACACAAATGCTACATCTCTAGGACATGAAATCGGAAATGTCATTTCTGTGGGGGACAATTCTGCAACGGGAGAAATCTCCATCAATCCTATAGACAACACAATCAATAATGTGAATGGCGATAAGGATTTAGGTGTTGCCTCTAGGATCACAAAGCCTGATGTCATGGGTGATTTCTGCATTGGCAAGCCGCGTAGGGGTACTAGAAGTGTAATTCCACCTAAAAGGTTGGATGATTACTTTTGGGAAGGAAGAAAGTCACGCGAGCAAAGATAGATTTAGTAATGGAATTGGTATAGTAGTGTGAGAATGTGGGAGGAAACAATCAAGAAGTTAATTATGATTTTGAATATGCTCGTCTCCTTTCAGACATTCATCTAATTTTTCAAGTGTATTTTCTTGTATTGTTGTTTCCAGCAATTTCCTTTGTTGTGTCCTATTGTATTCAGTAAACTATGCTTTATTAATATAATATATATTTGTGTTTATATTGAAGAATTGCGAGTTGTTATAGTAACCCATTCTACCGCCCCTGTTACTATTGTATTCTAACAAAATTATATTTCTTTGTCTTGTATCGAAGACCTTACAAAGTTGCCGTTATTATCACTCATTTTCTTACATTTTCTCTTATCACATATAAGCCTCTTCAAATTCAAAAATTACAAAAAAACAAGTCTTAATTTATGCAGAATTAGTGTTTTTCTTTTTATTGAGTAACTTTTTGTAAATCCTTTTCTTAGAATATCACTTGGAGGGAATAGAGTCGACTAGTAGTGATTTTTATAGTTACGAAATCATGGTGTTGTTTTTTGTAAAAAAAATTTAAAAATAAAGTTGTTTATATTTCAAAGTGTTGCATTTTCCTCATTTTTTAATTTCAGATTTGAGTGTTTTGAACCTTGTTTTACTCTTGTAATAGGGTTTTTGGTTCATTAGTTTCATCTTTTTACTTGTTTAACAAAGAAATGCACATCTAAGTCACTATCATGTCTCTGCTTAGTGAGAGGTTCATATTTGGTCTTTTGAGCATTTATAAAAGAATACTTGGTGCTTTGAAACATATTTACATTAGCTGAATAAATGAAAATAAAATTTAAATATAATATCATCAAACGTGTATAACAGTTAGTCACATGAAATACAAGATCTCACTATAAACAAGATTGTTATAGATATGATTTGACTAAATTATTAGCACTTTAAAAAAAAGTTTGCAATTGATATCAATAAACTCGTTTGACTAGAAAAGCATACACATTCTAATCGTGTTATAGAAGAGTAAATTCTATTAGTAGTGTGTTTGGAAATTCCACTTCATTATTATTTCTCAAGAACAAAGGTCTATATACTTTTAAATATTTTGAATTACAAATAATTGTAACTTATAATAATTTTTTTACGTAATTTATAAGTATATAAATTTCATTTCAAAAAAAATTGAAGAGAAAAACATATTTGTTTTAAAAAATGAACGGAAATCAATGAGTGGCATCCTCTACCCAACCTATTGTTGTAGGAGTGCCAAACAAAATCTGTTGGTAAAAAAAATTAAATTATGAAATTGTGCGTCATCAAGCAATTTTAAAATAAAATAAGCATATATTTTTATTTATAAAACAGTACTAGATCTTGAAAAAATTAATGAAGAATCAAATATATATGAATAATTTTATTTGTACTAATCTTTGACTATGATATTTAATAATCAAAGGACAAGTTCTCATATGTGTCATATATTTGCTGATTTGGTGTGACTACATGATAAACATGCTTTATTTTATAAAAATGTTGTTATATTATTAGAACCTTAAGCCTTTATTTTAAATTTCATTTCTTTATTTATGAGATTCTCTAATAATTAATAATTTATTAATAATATCATTTTAAGTCAGTCTTATGTGTCTCTGTTGTTGTATCTCAAATTATATTTGACCAAATAAATACTTTTCACACTATTAATAAAAAAATTGAATTCTCAAAACAAGTGTGTACAAGCAATTTTGGATAAAATGGATATATATGTGGAAAGAAAATATTTACTAAATCTTAAAATAATTAGTGAAGAAAGTTTAAATTCTCAAATTAAATGTGATAAAGTAATTTAGGACAAAAAAGGTATATATATGGACACTTTTATATTTACTAACTTTACCATAAAACTTAATTAATTAATCAATGTTTTTTAACTGTTTATTTCATTTTAGGGGTCAGTCAATAACTACAAATTATGACATTTTATTAAAGATTCTTTCATACAGTTCTCGTGATATAGCATAGTCAATTCAACAAGACAAAACATATTATTTTCTGTAATCCGCGTTGTATAGGATCACTCATCACACTAATGTATAAACTCATAAGCTTTCTCTTCCTCTCACTTGTCAAATTTCAGTATATGAGAATCTAACAAAACACTGAATTATTTTTGGTGCTATATTTGGTGTTTAATTTCTATAATTGAGTTTTCAGGTTGAAAGTGACATTTCTTTTTGTAATTATTTTTTATCAGATTTTCGTAATTTGTTCTAATTATTTTATTTTCATTTTTTTGCTTTCATTTTTGAATTGACAGATTTTACATTCATAGAACTCAACACTTGCAATTCGTTATTGGAGCACTACATCTGAAACACGTGAAAATGGTAAAAATTTCAATTTGAATTGTTTCAATTTTTATTTTATTTTTTGCACCAATGATTTTTTTTTATGTTGCAAGGCTATGGAAAATTAACAAAAAATCTTTTTTGCTTTAATTTACGTTTCTTTTTTCAATCTCGAATGTATTCTTTAATTTATTTATGTGCTTCTTTCTTTTTCTGTAACGTGTGCTTTGATATGTGTTCTGTTTTCATCAACCTCGTGGTATAAGATTAATGTTTTTATGTTGAGAAATTGTTATGGTTCAAGTCATATACAATAAATTGAGAGCTAGTTGTTCGAACCAAAATTTTTTTTACTAATATTTCGTTCCGCATAATAATTCCTGATATGGATATACTTTGGCTCCTAACTTATTGAGGTTACCTTAATCGAAGACAAATCTAGAAATTCTAGAATGTGTAGTATTTAAAAAGAAAAATAGTTATTAAATATTAAATTTAGTGTGCTAAAAATTAATTAGTTCAATTATTATAAAGAAGATAGCTTCATCCTTTGTATCTAGATATATGTGTTTTTTGATTTCCCCTTGTCTTCTTCATCAATAAAGATCGAGTCAACTCTTCCAAGCTAGGGTTTTTCATGTACATTTGCAGTAGAATTTTTTTTCTTCAAAATAACATTAAATATTTGTGCCTTTATATTTCTTCTATGTAAAAAGATTTTTTGATGAAATTTAATTAATCTTAGTTCTTTTTTATTCTTTGACACATTTTTTTATGATCTTTTCAGTCTTTACAGATAAAGTTTCCAAAATCTTCAGACACAAATGCTACATCTCTAGGACATGAAATTGGAAATGTCATTTCTGTGGGGGGACAATTCTGCAAAGGGAGAAATCTTCATCAATCCTACAGACAACACAATCAATAATGTGAATGGCAATAAGGATTCAGGTGTTGCCTCTAGGATCACAAAGCCTGATGTCATGGGTGATTTCTGCATTGGCAAGCCGCGTAGGGGTACTAGAAGTGTAATTTCACCTAAAAGGTTGGATGATTACTTTTGGGAAGGAAGAAAGTCACGCGAGCAAAGCTAGATTTAGTAATGGAATTGGTATAGTAGTGCGAGAACGTGGGAGGAAGCAATCAAGAAGTTAATTATGATTTTGAATATTCTCGTCTCCTTTCAGACATTCATCTAAGTTTTCAAGTATATTTTCTTATATTGTTGTTCCCAGCAATTTCCTTTGTTGTGTCCTATTGTATTCAGTAAACTATGTTTTATTAATATAATATATATTTGTGTTTATATTGAAGAATTGCGAGTTGTTGTAGTAACCCATTCTGCCGCCCCTGTTACTATTGTATTCTAACAAAATTATATTTCTTTGTCTTGTATCGAAGACCTTACAAAGTTACGGTTATTATCACTCATTTTCTCTTATCACATATAAGCCTCTTCAAATTAAAAAATTACAAAAAATAATTCTTAATTTATGCAGAATTAGTGTTGTTTTTTGATTGAGTAACTTTTTGTAAATCCTTTACTTAGAATATCACTTGGATGGAATAGAATCTTCTAGTAATGATGTTTATAGTTACGAATTCATGGTGATTTTTTTATAAAATTGTTTGTACTTTAAAGTTTTGCATTTCTCTCATGTTGTGATTTCAGATTTGAGTTGGTTTAAACCTTGTTTTACTTTATTGATTGAATCATTAGTTTCATCTTGTTACTTGTTTAGCAGAAAAATGTACATCTAATTAAATATTATGGCTCTGCTCATCGAGAGGTTAAGATTTGTGTTTTTCACGACATGCACAAATAAAGAGTAGTTATAAAAGTATTGATTCTTTAAAGTGTATTTACTTGAGGTGCAGAAGTGAAAAATAAAATTTAAGTGTAATGTTATCATTGTCACGACCCAAAAATCACGAGTCGTGATGGCACCTATGTTCCCAACCGATAGGTAAGCCAACCCAACAAGTATCACCAATTCAACTTAAACGTGAGAAAGATAAGTATCAAACTAATATCTAACATACTAAGTATTCAAATAAATGCGGAATATAAATAAAACTACCCCAAGATTTAGTGTCATAAGTACAAGAGCTTCTACAATATGATACAATTCCAAACTAATATAAAAATCTAAACTTAAGAATTATCCTATCAGCATAACAAAATAACCTAATAAATAGAGGTAGACTGAAGGTGTGGGCCGCAGAATATCCCAAACAGCACACCACAACTCCAAGATAATTCAAATTCATATCCAATCTCGAAGAACGTTCCCAAATTGAAAGTCAATCACTCAATCTGCACCACAAAAAGTGCAGCAAGTGTAGTATGAGTACGAAACCACGTGTACCCAATATGTCTCATTGACCGACAACGAAGAAGTAGTGACGGAAGTTATATAAGAAAATAAATTCTTAGATTGTACAAGTATATATATATATATATATATATATATATATTACACTTACTATTTAAGTTTCATCAATAAAGGAAATCAACATTTAATATTTTCCAAACACCAAACGAAACATATAGTCATCAAGAATGAATGATGGGATGAAATGCAATGCAATATGATGCCATGTAATGATATGTCTCAGAATACCCAGTACTCACTCAACCGTATATACATGATACTCCTCGGAAATACATCGAGAGTTCATGACCCATGGGGGACTCGCGAGGTCCATATACCGACACGGACGATCTCCACGTGTCTGTGCGGACGATCTCAACGCACTATCATAATATCAAATAATTTTCGCACGGACGGTCTCCACGTGCCCAAATTACAATCTTAACATCTCACCATCTCCAGCACGGACGATCTCCACGTGCCCAACTTATACTCAGTCTCATGTCTATGCATGTGCATAATATTATTTCAATAGAGGGGATGATGATGCATCTCAATCAATCAATATGAACATAATACATAACCACCTCAATTTTCACAACTATACGGGTGAAATAAATAAAACACAATCACACAAGGAATTCAAGTCAATAATATATCAGCTAATGCCCATATGCTTTGGCATTCTCAAATTTCAATCCACATTCTATAATAGTAATTTTCCTTTTTATAACACCAGTACTCGTATCAATGCCCGTCACACCATTGATACGAGACCACCATTCTTCCCCCTTACCCCTTTTGTCTAATTTCATTTTTAATCTTTAATTAGGAAAACGTCCTTCAACAAGTCTAAAAAGTCTTAACATACCTTAGATGCCGAGCTTGTGCCACGAATCTTTTAAGATTTTTCCTTTTCGCAAGGTTTCGAAACATTTCCAATCTACCAATTTTTGCAATATTCGTAAGTAAGCAATTTTTGTAGACATTCAAATTATTATATGTCTATCATAGACGCTAACACTCACTCATTTTTTTCAACAAACTCCAAATCTTGATATATATTGGCAATGCCAAATTTTTCATACTTGCTAAATTTCAAGCCAAGAACTTAACTCTAACCTTTTCAAATGGACTAAAATTCAATGTTAGATCATATAAAATAACACCTAATAATTAATTACCAATTAAAAAATCTATTATCATTGTATACATTATTATTATTTTATTTTTTCTGCAGAAACCCATTTGTAAACAAGTACCAATTTTCTAGAATATTTATCAAATTCCAATCATTTGCAATCATTGACAATGATTGGCTCAATCTTATTCCTACCATTCTGAAACTAACAATATATATAATAAATACTTTTGACAAAATCACAGAAAACATTAACCTGCAGCCATTCAACTATTGGACTTCGATCGATTTTTATATATATATATTTGAATACTAACCCAATTGCTAACAATGTAATATAATTTAGTAATCATCACCAACTTACCCATTATTTCTTATCACCCATTATCAATATAGCATAAAATAATAACATAATCCCAAGCACTCCGACAATATATTACTATATATAGAATTGAAAAGAACGAATATCTCATATCTTTACCTGAACAATGGCTATGATTTTTCTCCCTCTCGCTGGTCGCCTGTGGTAAGGTTTCGCTTCCATTTTTTTTTTCTAAACAAGAGTTTATTAACCGTGAAACCCCACTAACCTATTATCTATATTACTTATTTAATAAAAGTTTCATCAATTGGGTACTCATAGTTATCTAATATTTTAAAAGTACCCCTTTAAATTTTTAAATGAAGTCAAACTAGTCCTAGTTTTCAAAACGACCTAGCGGGTCGTTACAATCATACGTGATTAACAGTTGGTCACATGAAAGATTAAAGAGCTTATAACAAACAAAATTGTCATAAAGAGAGTTTGACTAAATTACATTTATTTTTTAAAATAAAAAATAAACAAGTTTTATATTATTGTTTTGGTGTAATTATAGTGTTGTTTTAGTGTAAATCTAGTGCGCAGTTAATTTGGTGAAATTCTCATGTTGTTTTGATGCACAAAAAACACCATTAAAACGTAAACGACTATTTGAGAGAGTATCAATGGAGGACCATTAGTGTTCTATGTTAAGACAATAATTACTTTGACTCGTAACTAAAAGATAAAGGACAAATTTGATCATTTTCTCAATCTTTGACCATAAAATTTAATTAATCATTATCTTTTAATAGATTATTTCAATCTAGCGAAGCAAGTGAATAACTACTACTTATGACATCTCATTTTAGATATTTTAACAAGACTCTCGTGACATAACAGAGCCAATATATAAATAAGTAGGCAAAAGTTTGTTTATTTACTTTTTTTTGGATAAGTAGTCTTACTAATGATTTTGAACTTAACAAATCTACCTGTGTGAATTATTTATTTATTTATTGTTAGTCTTTAATATTTTTTGTATTATGTTTAGCAATAATTTTCATGATTGAGTTTTCTGGTTGAGAGTGAAATTCTTTTTTTTCATTCAAATTACTTGACGAATTTCGCATTGATAGAGCTCAAATTTGCTACTCAATGATGAAGTATTGCATTTGAACTACTTGAAAATGGTAAAAAAAAATTAATTTATTTTGTTGCACAGGCAATTAGATTTAGTATGCTAAAATTAATTGCTTCAATTATTAAATAAGATAATTTCATCATTTATATTTGGAGATCGGGCTAAATCTTTCAAGCAGGGTTTTCATTTACAATTGTAATAAAAAAAAACTTTTTTCAAAGTAGCATAAAATATTTGTGCTTTTATATGCGTTTCTCCAAAAAAAAATTAAGTGAAACTCGAATAGATTGAGATTTGACTACCTAATTTAAGATTTCATTATGATTTGAATAACAAATAATTTCCTTATTTAGTTGTTTAAATTTTTTTTTAATCAAACCCACTATTCTATCTAAAAATTATCTCATAATTTTTTTTTCAAGAATTCACTATTTTCCATTTGATTAATGAGCTCAACTTTTTTTTGAAAAAAATATGTTCTTTTTGACTTCTACTTTGTTCATGTACGAATGCTTAGTGACGGATTCAGAATTGTAATGACGTGGGTGCTTTGATCTACCATATCAATAACATATCCATATATTATCTCATAAGGTCGGAAGATAAAATATACGCAGACTATTAAAGTGTTGCATCACTCTAATAACATATAGTTATTGCAATCACAAAGCACTAAGTTCAAAACTATTTTAAATTTAAGTTTGGAAATTTTTCAAATTATAATTAATATTTTCTTTAAAAAAACTATTAAAAATCACAATCTTACTCAGCATGAACCAAATAATAGTAGCATTACTACATTATTGTAAAGTGGCATTCCTTTTTAAAATGGACTAAAATAAAAAAAGGTGCCACAATGGAATTAAGTGAGTAATTTTTTGTCATGACCCACGATAGTTTAATATATATTTTCTTTTATTTTTATAAAATAGATTAACACTAATTAAAAAATAATAATTAAAGAAAAATCGTGTAGAAACAATATGAACTACTCCAAACAAGGAAAAAGATAAAAAGGGAAAGGTAGCTTGCTTGGCTAAACAGAACACACAACTCACAATTTGTTTTTATTTATTTCTTTCAATAATCTATATGTACATATAAAGCTCGAGTCGAAAGTAATGGATGCTTGTGCACCCACAGTGACACACATGGGTCCACTCCGGTAATGATTAGGCCTCACTGGTAATCGTTACACAAACTAATCGACATATGATGTTAAAAAATCTAGAAAGAGTATTTGCAAATTTTTATTTTTTTTAATAAAAAGCATGATGTGAAATTTTATTATTTTACAATAACTCAGAGTTCCAATGAATTTTAGAAACAAGATTTTGTAACGAAAGAGAAAAAAAATGGTTTAAAAAATAGAAGAGCTCATAGTAAATAGTAATAGTGAAAATTTTTAGATATATTTATGAATGAGAATTTTTAGCTAGAATTATGAAATTGACATTTTTTAAAAATAAATAAATAATTATTTGTTATTCTAGTTAGAATTTAATTTAGTTAAATAAATCTCAATCTTTAGTTCTTAATTATGACATTTGGCTATCATTCAAATAGGTTCATGGGAAAATTGAGAGGATGAGTAATGAAGAGGGATCTTATCCGTTACAAAGATAATTTGACTAAATTACTTTTCTTTTTGACCAAAAAAACAACTAACAAGTTCGTATTTAAAATCAATAAACTCGCTTTACTAGAAAAGTACACATAGTCAAGGGATGTTATAATGGAGTAACTTCCACTTTATCCACTAGCGGCCTGTTCTTTTATTCTACAGTCATTTATTTATTTATTTATGAGATTCTCTAATAATTACTAATATATTAATAATATCATTTTAAAATTAAATTTAGGTGTCTTCGTTGTTGAAATATCAACTTTTTTTTCTTTTCAAATTTATATCATTAGACAGTGTCTTTTTATATTTTTTTTTATCAAAAGTAAAAACAAAAATAAAAATCTCAAACAATATTTGACCATCTAAATGCTTGTCATATGATCAATAAATAAAATTTAAATTCTCAAATCAGTGTGATGAGGAAATTTAGGATAATTTTGGCATATATGAAAAAGAAATTATTTACTAAATCTTAAAACTATTATTGGAGAAAAAAATTTAAATTGACAAAATAAGAGTGGTCAAGTAATTTAGGGTAAAACAAACATAACCATGGATGTATAATTTCCTATTAACTAATCTTTGACTAGAAAGCTTGAAAAATAAATACTTTTAGCTTCTTTTTTTCCATTTAGGGGATTCCAATCAATTACTAATAAATTATGAAATGATATAACATAGTCAATTTAGCTCAATATATTATTATATATATTTCGTAAACCATGTTATATAGGATCACTTGCTATTATTAAACTTAGAAATACTCTAACTAATTACTCTGGAGAATTCACTGGAGAGATGCAATTGAGGTGAACTGCTTAAACTCAATCGTTTCGATTTGTTCATCGATTTTGCTAGATTTCATCATGTAAAAGTTACATGAGACTTGTGATCATCTTCCATTTTATTCAGCTTCAACCTGATTTTTATTGTTAAATCATATGAACTTTCTTATAAAAATGAGAAAAAGGAAAACATTTTTTTATTATTATTAATTTTAAACAAGTGATTTTAGTGATGATTTTGATTATTTTATTTTTATTTTTCAGATTTATATAATATGTTCTAATTATTATATGAACATTTTTTTGCTTTGATTTTGAAGTAGTTGATTCTAGCATTGGTAGAGCTCGATAGTTGTTATTCGTTGTTGGAGGACTGCATCTGAAATAGTTGAAAATGTTGAAGTTTTCGACTTTGAATTATTTCAACAATTATGTGAGGTATACTTTAATTTGATTTGTGTGCTTTTTATTTTTTAATCTCTAACGTGTGCTTTGTTCTGTATTCTTTTTTCATCTACCTTGTGGTTTACCATTAATATTTTTTGTGTTGAGAAATTGTTATGAATCAAGCAAAATACAATTAACTATGAGTCGGTTGTTCGAATAAAAACTTATTGTACTGATATTCCGTTCAGCATGCATATCAATTCTTGATATAAATACACTTTGTTTGCTCCTTGACTTGTAAAGGGTATCACATTAAAGGTGAAATTAGAATTTTTAGATCGTGCATTACTTAAAAAAGAAAAAAATAAATTTAATATTAATTAGTGTGCAAAAAATTATTTGGTTCAATTATTAAACAAGATTCATCCTTTGTATATAATCATTTGTTTTTATTAATTTTCCCTTGTCTTCTTCATTAATATATATCAGGTCAAATCTTCCAACCATGGGTTATTCATTTATAATTGTAGTAGAAACCTTTTTATAATTAAATAGCGTGAAGTATTTATGCCTTTATATGCCTTCTCCAAAATAAGATTTTCGATGAAACTCAAATAGCCTTAATAATTTTTTTTCCATTTTCAGATTAAGTACACTAAGGTGCTTAATGATGTTGATACTCTATCTAATGAAGAGATAAGTATCGAAGAGAAGTTTACTCATCTATCTTTAGGCGGTGAAAATATGACAAGTGAAGCAAGCCATTTCAGTAATCCTCCTCCAAATAATGTTTTGACTCATGCTGGAAATGAACCTAATGATCTGAATGCTAGAAATAGTGATAGAAGTCGTCTCCTTATTCAAAATAATTATATTTTGGCTCGTGTTTGGCAAGACTTTACAAGTGGATGTACGAGTGATTATCCTTTTCTTACCGGAGAAGATAGAATAAATGCTATACCTGTAGGACATGGAATTGAAAAGGTCATTTCGATAGTGGACAACTCTTCAAAGGGAAAAAACTTCATCAATCCGATAGACAACACAATCAACAATAAGAATATTGATTTTGCCTCTAGGATTCCAAATCCTGATAAGGGATGTGATGAGTGATTTCTGCATTGGCAAACCGCATATAGTACTAGAAGTGTAATTCTACCTAAAAGATTGAATGATTACCTTTGAGAAGAAGAAAGCCATGCGAGCAATGGAATTGTGTAGAAGTTTGAAAGCATGGGCAGGAAGGGATAAGGAAGTTAAATAATTATGATTTTGAATATCCTAGTCAAGTTTTAGACTTCTAGTTCAATTTTCAATTGTATATTCCTATATTGTTATTCCTTACAATTGTCTTTATCGTGTCCTATTGCATTTAGTAAAACATATTACCAATATATATTTGTGTTTGTATGGTGAAACTGTGAGTTGTTTCATTTACCCATATTGTCTTTCCCATTACTATTATGTTCTATCAAAGACATTACAAGACCTTACAAAGATATGGTTGTTATTATTCATTCTCTTTATTTGTTATCATAATTTAGTCTCTTCAAATTCTAGAAGCACAAAAAACAAGTCTTTACTTGTGCAAAATTAGTGTTGTTTTTCCATTGAGTAAGTTTTTCATTAATCCTTGTCTAAGAATATCGCTTGGAGGGAATAGAGTCGACTAGTAGTGATTTTAATAGTTACGAAATCATGGTGTTGTTTTTTATTTTTTGTTAAAAAAAAATAAAGTTGTTTATATTTCAAAGTGTTGCATTTGCCTCATTTTTTTATTTCAGATTTGAGTGTTTTGAACCTTGTTTTACTCTTGTAATAGGGTTTTTGGTTCATTAGTTTCATCTTTTTACTTGTTTAGCAATGAAATGCACATCTAAGTCACTATCATGTCTCTGCTCAGTGAGAGGTTCATATTTGGTCTTTTGAGCATTTATAAAAGAATACTTGATGCTTTGAAACATATTTACATTAGTTGAATAAATGAAAATAAGATTTAAATATAATGTCATCAAACGTGTATAACAGTTAGTCACATGAAATACAAAATCTCACAACAAACAAGATTGTTATAGATATGATTTGACTAAATTAATAGCACTTTTAAAAAAAAAAAAAACAAGTTTGCAATTGATATCAATAAACTCGTTTTACTAGAAAAGCACTCATTCTAAGCGTGTTATAGTGGAGTAACTTCTTTTGGTAGTGTGTTTGGAAATTCCATTTCATTATTATTTCTCAAGGACAAAGGTCTATATACTTTTAAATATTTTGAATTACCAATTATTGTAACTTATAATTATTTTTTTTTGTAATTTATAAATATATAAATTTCATTTCAAAAAAATTGAAGAGAAAAACATATTTGTTTAAAATAATGAACGGAAATCAATGAGTGGAATCCTCTACCCAACCTATTGTTGTAGGAGTGCCGAACAAAATCTGTTGGTAAAAAAAATTTAAATTATAAATTGTGCGTGATCAAGCAATTTTAAAATAAAATAAGCATATATTTTTATTTATAAAAAGTACTAGATCTTGAAAAAGTTAATGAACAATCAAATGTTTATGAATAATTTTGTTTTACTAATCTTTGACTATGATATTTAATAATCAAAGGACAAGTTCTCATATGTGTCATATATTTGCTGATTTGGTGTGACTACATGATAAACATGCTTTATTTTATAAAAATGTTGTTATATTATTAGAACCTTAAGCCTTTATTTTAAATTTCATTTCTTTATTTATGAGATTCTCTAATAATTAATAATTTATTAATAATATCATTTTAAGTCAGTCTTATGTGTCTCTGTTGTTGTATCTCAAATTATATTTGACCAAATAAATACTTTTCACACTATTAATAAAAAAAATTGAATTCTCAAAACAAGTGTGTACAAGCAATTTTGGATAAAATGAACATATGTATGGAAAAAAAAAATATTTACTAAATCTTAAAACAATTAGTGAAGAAAGTTTAAATTCTCAAATTAAATGTGATAAAGTAATTTAGGACAATAAAGTAATATATATGGACACTTTTATATTTACTAACTTTACCATAAAAGTTAATTAATTATCAATGTTTTTTTACCGTTTATTTCATTTTAGGGGTCAGTCAATAACTATAAATTATGGCATTTCATTAAAGATTCTTTAATACAGTTCTCGTGACATAGCATAGTCAATTCAACAAGACAGAACATATTATTTTCTATAATCCGCGTTGTATAGGATCACTCATCACACTAATATATAAACTCATAAGTTTTCTCTTCCTCTCACTTGTCAAATTTCAGTGTATGAGAATCTAGCAAAACACTGAATTATTTTTGGTGCTATATTTGGTGTTATTTTCTATAATTGAGTTTTCCAAGTTGAAAGTGACATTTCTTTTTGTAATTATTTTTTATCAGATTTTCGTAATATGTTCTAATTATTTTATTTTTATTTTTTTGCTTTGATTTTTGAATTGACAGATTTTACATTCATAGAACTCAATACTTGCTATTCGTTATTGGAGCCCTACATCAGAAACACTTGAAAATGGTAAAATTTTCAATTTGAATTGTTCCAACATTTTTTTTGCACCAATGATTTTTTTTCTTGTTGTAAGGCTATGGAAAACTAACAACAAATCTTTTTTGCTTTAATTTACGTTTCTTTTTTTCAATATCTAATGTATTCTTTAATTTATTTGTGTGCTTCTTTCTTTTTCTGTAACGTGTGCTTTGATATGTGTTCTGTTTTCATCAACCTCGTGGTATAAGATTAATATTTTTATGTTGAGAAATTGTTATGGTTCAAGTCATATACAATAAATTGAGAGCTAGTTATTCGAATCACTAATGTTTTGTTCTGCATAATAATTGTTGATATGGATATACTTTGGCTCCTCCTTAACTTATTGAGGGTACCTTAATCGAAGGAAAATCTAGAAATTCTACAATGTGCACTATTTAAAAAAGAAAAATAGTTATTAAATATTAAATTTAGTGTGCTAAAAATTAATTTGTTCAATTATTATAAAGAAGATAGCTTCATCCTTTGTATCTAGTCATATGTGTTCTTTATCTCCCCTTGTCTTCTTCATCAATAGAGATCGAGCCAACGCTCCCAAGCTAGGGTTTTTCATGTACATTTGCAGTAAAATCTTTTTATTCAAAATAACATTAAATATTTGTGCCTTTATATGTCTTCTATGTAAAAAAAATGATGATATTTGATTAACCTTAATTCTTTTTTATTCTTTGACACATTTTTGTATGATCTTTTCAGTCTTTCCAGAAAAAGTTTCCAAAATCTTCAGACACTAATGCTACATCTCTAGGACATGAAGTTGAAAATGTCATTTCTGTGGGGGACAATTCTGCAAAGGGAGAAATCCCCATCAATCCTACAGACAACACAATCAATAATGTGAATGGCGATAAGGATTTAGGTGTTGCCTCTAGGATCACAAAGCCTGATGTCATGGGTGATTTCTGCATTGGCAAGCTGCGTCGGGGTACTAGAAGTGTAATTCCACCTAAAAGGTTGGATGATTACTTTTGGGAAGGCAGAAAGTCACGCGAGCAAAGCTAGATTTAGTAATGGAATTGGTATAGTAGTGTGAGAACGTGGGAGAAAGCGATCAAGAAGTTAATTATGATTTTGAATATTCTCGTCTCCTTTTTGACATTCAGCTAAGTTTTCAAGTGTATTTTCTTGTATTGTTGTTCCCAGCAATTTCCTTTGTTGTTTCCTATTGTATTCAGTAAACTATGTTTTATTAATATAATATATATTTGTGTTTATATTGAGGAATTGCGAGTTGTTGTAGTAACTCATTATGCCACCCCTGTTACTATTGTATTCTAACAAAATTATATTTCTTTGTCTTGTATCGCAGACCTTACAAAGTTGTGGCTATTATCACTCATTTTCTTAAATTTTCTCTTATCATATTTAAGCATCTTCAAATTCTAAAACTACAAAAAACAAGTCTTTATTTATGCAAAATTAGTTTTGTTTTTTGATTGAGTAATTTTGTAAATCCTTTTCTTAGAATATCACTTGGAGGGAACAGTGTCCACAAGAAATGATGTTTATATTATGAATTTTATGGTGATTTTTTTTATAAAGTTGTTTGTACTTCAAAGTGTTGCATTTCTCTCATTTTGTGATTTCAGATTTGAGTGGTTTTAAACCTTGTTTTACTTTAGTAATTGAATTTTTGGTTCATTAGTTTCATCTCGTTACTTGTTTAGCAGAAAAATGTACATCTAAGTAAATATCATGTCTCTGCTCATCGAGAGGTTAAGATTTGTGTTTTTCATGCCAATGCACAAATAAAGAATAGTTATAAAAGAATTGATTCTTTAAAGTATATTTACTTGAGGTGCAGAAGTGAAAATAAGATTTAAATATAATGTTATCATACGTGATTAATAGTTGGTCACATATAAGATCAAAGAGCTTATAACAAACAAGACTATCATAAAGAGAGTTTGACTAAATTACATTTCTTTTTTAAAATAAAAAATAAACAAGTTTTATTCTATTGTTTTGGTGTAATTATAGTGTTGTTTTAGTTTAAATCTAGTGCGCAGTTAATTTGGTAAAATTCTCATGTTGTTTTGTTGCACAAAAAACACCATTAAAACGTAAACGAATATTTGAGAGAATATCAATAAATCATCTGAACTACTTGAAAATGGTAAAAAAAAATTAATTTATTTTGTTGCACGGGGTTTTCATTTACAATTGCAATAAAAAAAACCTTTTCCAAAGTAGCATGAAATATTTGTGCCTTTATATGCCTTTCTCCAAAAAAAATTTAAGTGAAATTCGAATAGCTTTAATAATTTCTTTTCCATTCTCTGTAAACTCTAATTTTATCTTTTCAGAAAAAACTTTTATATGACAACTTTTATACGGTCCAATGTTCTTTTGGTTCATCAACTTCATATCCCTTTACTTGTTTAGCAGGAAAATGCACGTAAGTGAAAATTAGGAGCAGTTATAAAAGAATACTTTGATTCTTTATATTTACTTTAGTTGCATAAGTTAAAATAAGATTTAAATATCAAATGTTATCATATATGTATAACAATCAATCACATAAAAGACAAAATATCTCGTAACAAACATGACTATTACCCATGGATGAGGCTCCTCTCCATTACACATCCTCTCTATATTACACATCCTCTCTATTCCCAAGTACCTACTTAGATGACAGATACATGTCATAATTAAGAATCGAAGGTTGAGATTTAATTACCTAAATTAAGATTTAATTATGATTTGAATAACAAATAATTTTTTTATGTTAAATGCTACTAACTTGTATATGAAACATTATTTCTCAAGAGAATGGTTACCTATGTAGTAGCTGTGATAACTGCAAGTCATCGGAGGGATATAAGTTTTGATTCTTTTACTATTTTATTTTCGCGAATTTTCTTCATATCTAACGGGGCATTTTATGTCTTATGTAGAAGAAGATTCTTCTAAGTGCTATGGAATTCGAGAGGCATGCTGGTTGCAAGATGCTAACAATCATATTTTTTTTTGATAGCGGAATCACAATTCTTGCTGTTGTTCAAAAGTTGAAGAAGACTCCCACGGAAATGATCTTTGAAGTAATTCAAAAAATCGTTGGTTCTCCAATCAATCCGGAAAATTTTCAAACCTTCAATGGTGAATACTTTTTCTTTTCAATGAATGCACCCTTATAGTTAATGATATTTTGTTATTTATTTGTATTCTAAAACAAAACTCAATTGTTGTCTTTGCATTCAGAGTACACGTGTTAGAGCATGTTGCAAAAAATGAAGCAGCGAAACAAGTTTGATCTGTTGATGGATCTTCTGCTCATGGTCAAAGGAAGGGGCAGCTCAACGATTAGTCAGTGAACTAAAGTTAAATTTTAATAAGAGGCCTTAAAACTCTGTGTTTTTATTTAGCAACTACAAATCTGTTTTTTTTTTTATAGACAACTCTAGCAGATCGTGTTGTGTTTTTATTACATTTTCAGGTTTGTGACCGCTAAATATGCTATTTGAAACTCTCTCTCTTTTCATTTTTATAAAATAAATTTCATATTTTAGGTTTTGAATATTATTCTTTCTCAAGTTCCTAATTTTTGGCTACAAATGAGTGGCTAGGGCAGAGAGTTGTTGATAGTATGGTTATAGCTCTATAAGCTATACATTATGGCTTACAACATCATTACATCTAATGATGGAAATCTAATTGACGTGTTAGTCGATATTTGTGTTGGTGGAAAGTGAAAATATAGTTATGGAGCGGAGGAAGATATTTTTATTTAATAGTTGAAATGTACCAAATCCAGTAAAATTTGATCTGCATATTCAATTTGATTTCGTGATTTTTAACTTTGTTGATAGGGTCAAAATGACAAAGGAAAACAGAATAGTAGGTAGAAAGTATCTCATAAAATAGGTTGAAGTGCATGTAAATTGATTTAGATATCATTATTATAACTTTGCAATCTCAGTTAAGAATTTGAAAATAGCTTGAAGATTAAGGGACAAGGACACTCTCAACAGAGTACGATTTTATAATAAAATATATTTAAGCATTTCAAATTATAATATACTCAATTAAATACCTAAATAAATGATAAAATACTCTTAACTAATAGATACTTCAAATCTTGCAAAAAGTTATTGATGAGCATATTTTCAAACGTCAACTATATAGCTAAATTAACACTTAAAATACATCACATCTAAGTTACACACATTAATCTAATAAACATTAAACCCTCAAAGCTTGTACCAATTAAGACATAACCATAAGTCCATAACTTTTTTTTTAATCTCCTCTTAATTAAACAGATTCATCTCCAATCACTAATTGATTTGAAGATTTAATGTCTGCTAATTCTTTATCATTATTTGATTCAACATTTTCTTTGGTGCTCACTATTTTTGTTGAATTTTTGTCCTTGCTAGTACCCCATATTACTAGATATAATCCAACAACAATTACAGCAGCTCCCACAACCCTACATAAATTAAAATCAGCAAAAAAGAAGATTAGAATTGAAATAATGTAAAAAAAAAAAAAACTTTTTTAGTATTGGTATTTATAATTTAAATTAATAAAAATAAAAAGGGGAATAAGAATTTAAATTACCTTCCCATATTGAGCTGCTCAGATAAAATAAATGAACCCAAAATTGCAACAATAACCATATTTAGAGGATTAAAAGCTGTTACAAAAACTGGTCCTTTCTCATTCATAATTAATCCAGAAACATAATAACCAATCCCTGAATTAACAATTCCCTGCATCAATAATATCGTAGAAATTTAAATTATATATATCGTTATAGTAAAAAAAAAATTATCAAATCATTCAAAAAAAAAATCTAGGTATAAGATTTTTTAGACTTACTCTATGAAATTAATTAACATTTTTTACGCTAACGATATATATATATATATATATATATATATATATATATATATATAAAAAAAAAATTTAAAACTTAGCAAAAATAATTTTAAAAAAGAGAAATAATTAATATTTTTTTAGACTTACACAGTAAAGTGATGCATAAAATAAACTGGAGCCCCATTTAATAGACCAAATTCCAAAATTGCCCCTTTGAACCAAAAGTGTTAGTGCAGTGCCTTGTAGAGCCCCAGACATACATATTAAAGAAGTAAGTGACATTCCTGCTTGATATTTCTTCAATGTAATTGCCTGTTAAAATAAAATAAAAAATATTATTATACTGAAAAGAAATTTTAAAAAAAAATCAAATTATCTAATATGCACGGAATCTAGGGAAGGGTCGGAACATAAGGATCTATATTATATCTTGTATTTTTGCGAGAGACTGTCTTCAGAGTTCAAACTCGTAACTTCTTGATCACATATATAAGTAACTTTACGAGTAAACTTTATCCCTATTAGGGTTTGTTTGGTTTGAAGATGAGATTAGTTATTCTGATATTGTTTCTCAGTGAATAAAACAACACACACTATATAATTTCTATGAATAAGTTATTTTTTACAAAAATAGCCTCCATAACTATAAAGTTATAAATAGAAATATAAAAAAAAAAAAAAGTTATATCCGCTTTGCACGAGATTATTTCAGAATCAAACCACAAAGATCTATTATATCGTACATAACCTTATGCATTTTCTCCAAGAGTCGATTTTCACAAATCGAACATGTAACCTCTTAATCACGTGACAGTAACTTTCCGAAAACATTACCTGAAGATTGTAAAAGCAAGCCCAACAGAAACAACCAGCAGCAATGAAGATTGCACCTTTAACAGGATTGAGTTCATTGGGAGAAACAACATTTTTAGTAGTAGGAACATTGCTATGATGTTTGGTCCATGGCAATCCAATTATTGGGCCTCCAACAAGACTCATAATTGTTGCACCTCCAAGTGTTATTATTGTCCCAATTATTTTTGCTTGGCTACTTACTTTCCATACATTCACATTTTCAAGCCTACAATAAAAAATTTCGAGAATTAACTCATATTCACTAACAGTATAATATTTAATATTAATACCGATAGTACACATGAGTTTGTGTGTTCTCATTGTTCTAGTTTAGTTCGTGTATTCTCATTGTTCTAGTTTATATATCATATTTGACTGAGCATAAAATTTAAAGATTAACTTAGATATGATATTTTTTATTCTTTTATATAAACTTTTAGTTACGTCACGAACGACTTGATAATTGAAAAATACTTTTGTACTATCATTTTAATTAAAAAAAAATTATCCCATAACATTGGAAATGACCTGATCCACTAATATACAATTACATAAATACTTTTGTTTTTCATTTGATAGGGACAAAGTACTTTTTTATTATTATTATTTTTTAATCTCCCACGTGACAAACTAATTAATTTGAAAATATAGCATATTAATTAATTACCTTAGTATCCAGGCTAATAAAAAAGTGATGGCTGGAAGAACATTACACATTGCAGTTGCAAAAGTAGCAGTGGTATATTTCATTCCTGCATAATATAAATTTTGGTCTATAACAGGCCTGCAAAAAAAAATTAAAAAAACATTAGATCAAAATATTAAATTAAATCAAGACATAACAATTTTGTATATCGATAGTGTATATCAGGAATATTTACTCCAATAAGCCCAGCAACATAATCTTCCAGAAGATGGATAGTGTCATTTTGGGCCTTATTTTCCTGTATATATGTGTAAGACAAAAAAGAAATAAGATTAATTACTTTTTAACCAAATACTCCATGTGAATAAACTATTAATACAAGTGGTGAAGTCAGAAAAAACGTTACAATTATTCAATATTTAATATATACGTATAAAAAGTAATATTTGACGTATATATATGTGTGCGCCCCTCGTTACAAGTATGTAGCCCCTCACTCAAAACGTACATGCATATCTAAATACCAAATATGACGCTGGGTATTTTTGTAAATTGTATATGTATATATATGTGGTGAATAAAATTAAATATACATTTTAAAACGCGTTTTTTCAACTCAAAACAAAAATTAATAAAGGACTTTCAAAATTTAATATATATGTGGAAAAAAAAGGTATACATACATATACAAAAATTATCATTTTCCAACTAATAATGTTATTCAACCAATCACATGAGTTCTAAGTATACATCATAATTTTTCAACGAAGAGTGTTCAGTACGGTCAGGATACAGAGTTATGCCTCCTCCACTACCCAAAAACGACATAGTATTTAAATTCTAAATATGTCATTGCTTAGTGTTAAATTAAAGATTATTACCTTTCAAGAAGAGCAGCAAAAGGAGCAAATACAACAGCAGCAAAGAGATTTCTATAGACAGAAAAAGTATAATGGCTCATCCCATTATTTAATGCAGTTTTAGCTATTATGGCTGACCCTCCAAAACCAAATTGCAAGAAAATTACAGCCAAATATGGTTTTGATCTCTTTAATAACTTCATTAGACATTCCTTTGTATTTGATGACATTGTTTTTCTAATTAATTGGAAAAAAAAACTATATGATTGATTGATGAAGAAATGCTTATATTGTTTATAAATTGCTTTGTGTAATTTATAATAAACTTCTCACTTGAGAAGTATATTTATAGGGTACAAGAAATATTAAAGTGATTTAAGGACACGTCTATATGTCATCCAATTTAAGTGTGCTTGGTAGGTTGGAAAATATTTTCCAAAAAAATTAATTGCGGGGTTTATTTATTTTCTGGTGTTTGACACGTAACTGAAGAATTATTATTGATATATAATCAAAGGGCGAATCTAGGATGGCATGATGATGCTCACATGAACCTCATCGATAAAAAATTATATTATATGTATAATATAATTATTTTTAAAAAAATTATATATATATTTAAATATCCTAAACATAAGCCTAGCAGGTTGTTCAGTAGTTTAGGAGGTCTGAAATTTATTGTAATGTTCCAAGTTTAGATTTTAGGCTCTATTTTTCGAATCTCTTTAATGGAAAATCTTGAATCTGGGAGATCATCATTGATCAAAAGTTATTTCTTTTTATTTTTTTAGAAAATATATTTTCTAAAAAATTTAAGTATGAAAAAAAAATTAGAATTTTTTTTTCATACTAGACATACCCTTTAATTACCTATGGATTCCACTATCTTATTTTATTACGTATAATGGGAGTGTTCATTTAAACACTTCTCAAAACAAACTTTTCACTATTAAAAGGAGTTTTATGAAAAGGCTTCTAACAAATTTCTATATATTTCTCTTAAGACAACTTTTTATATCTATGAATTCAAGAACAAAGTATTTGTTGCGTTTTATTAAAATTAAATGTGAAGGTGTTCGATTGAAATATGAAATTTAAGAAATTAAAGGAATCTTTCAACATGTTGGTTAATATATATATAAAGTATCGACATTATGTTTTCGATTTTTTTTTTAGTAACATAAAATTTTATTTTTAAGTAGGTCACCGCAAGTTATGTCATTAATTACGAATAAGAATAGAATAGCCAAGATTATTACATGATTTTCAAAAAAAAAAGTTAATTAATTAATTTTAAAAAGTGTATCACAAAAATTTACAATTTAGAATGTTAAGATTCTTGCTTTTACAGGATCAATTGGCACTTTTCACTTATGCATGCAAATGTGACATTAAATTAGAAAACAAAAACTTTTGTTTTGTTACTACAAAAAACAATGGGGAAAAAAACAAGTGGCAGTTTCAACATAAAATAAATATAATAAAACATAAAAATACTTTTATTAATTACATTGCACTAAGCTAATATGTTCAATTAAGTGGACACTAAGATGGGATTAAGTCCTTTAGAATATTAGAAATAGCAAATCAGAATAATGCTTTATGGGGTTTATCATATGCATCATCGATAAAAAGATGGATACTACTTTTGGTCACTCTCAATTATGATTTTGAACCTTTTAAGGTATAACTTAACATATTTAACCTTCTATTAATTAATTATAATTTAATTAAAATATGTGTTTGATTCCATAAATTAAAAAATGTATTATATTTATACTCATTTTAGAAGTACATTAGTCCTCCTTTATAATTTATGTGGAATTTGGAAACCTCTTAACCTCAAGAGTTAAATGGGCTTTTTTTTATTAGAAGTAAATTTTAGGTTTAACAAACATAAAAATAATATTTATATGTTATAATTATATTTTATATAATTGCACTTTATAGTAAATTTTATGTTTGTAATGGCTATTAATCTGTATATTTTGATAGATCATATCATAAAAATCTGTAATTGTATATTTTGATATACTTATACATAAAAATCTCTATATATATGTGTGTGTAACTGTATTTTGAATATATTCTTTTTGATGTGATTTTCAGTTGTCGTATATGTATATGCGTATTAGATGTATTTCAATATAAATCTGCATATGTATATGTAACTATATTTTTTGTATACAGATAGATTTGTACACAAATTTCTCTTGCTTTATACAAACACAAATTATACATTGTATTTGTATAGTTTGTGTTTGTATAAAACGAGAAAGAGAGAAAGACAACTGGACAATGAAAGATTTGTATTGTATAATTATAAGTGTATAGGACGAAGATATATGTACTTGCACGTGTATGTACAAGTTTCTCTCGCTTTATACAAAACAGAAACGCAATTTATATATTTGTGTTTGTATAAAGTGAGAGATGCGAGGACGAATGGTGAGCGAGATCTGGGAGAGTGGCGAGCGAGTTCACGGGAGAGAGAGGCGATTGACAAACTGTTTGTTACGGATTAGAATTAGATGAAACTGTGATTATAGCATTTAACTTAAATTAATAATTTGTTAATTTATATAATCAATTTTTTCGTTGTATCTTATAAATATTTTGAGTTGTCTATATTGTTAGAATTTTACAGTAATTTTTACATAATTTATAAATTTTATTTCAGGATATTAAGAATTTCATGTATACTTGTTGGAGATATAAAAAGATTGTGTCGTCATCATGTTGATTCTTTTGTCGTAGTTGTATTTTTCAAATGAGAAAAATGAATTATTACTAGGCAATTTTGAAGTATTTATTGAAGAGGACTTTTGGTATTTTCTAGAGGGAATTTCAATTTTTTTGATTCAATGTACATATATATATAAAGAAATTGAGTAAAAATAAGTTTCTTTAATTTGATAAAAATAATATAGTAACTTTATTGTTGTTGCAAGTGAAGTATTTTTGTGATTTTGCTATTATATTGAATAAAGTTTAGTCATTTTCAAATAACAAAAAATATGTTTGTAACTTTACTATTATAGTAAAACAAAGTTATGTCATTTGACGTACAAATTAATTCGTTAAGGAGTTATTAAGCTAATATAAATAATTGATTTCAAATTTGATAAATCAAATGAACTATGATTTAAAATTTAAAATTTGATTTACATTTTTTTTAATTTATATATTAAAAAAAGCTGACAATGTAAACCATGATGACAAAGAAAAGGGGAAGAATAATGGATTGTCTTATATTAGTTTGTTAGGAACCACGATTTGGAGATAATTAGGTAAGTGCTTTTACATAGGATGTACAATTTTTGATATTACCTTGTTATGATGAGATAAAAAAATAGCTCGGATTTGTGATAAGATAAATAATTTTTTAAGGAAAAAAAGTTTGATAAATATTTTAATTTTGGTCAAAATTATTATTACGATACGTTATTATTTATAATGATACAATAGAAATGATGTTCACGTGGTACATATATACCTTTAAAATACACTATAAAATAGTGTGTGTGTAAAACGTCTTTTTCAAAGTTTTACAATAATTTCGATTAAAGTTAGGATATATTTCACACCTTTTCCCTTTTATTTATAATTTTAATGAGAGATTTCGAGTTATAGTTTTGAATATAAAAAATAATTGAGTGTTTTCTTTTTTAATGAGTTTTACGTGGTATAAACTTGAATTAATTGAATCTCAATACGAATTTGAACACTAAATACAACAGTGAAGATAGATCTAATAGTGACAACGAGTTCATCTGAATCGAATACATTCACATAAAGCATAATTTATGCTTAAAATGCACTATATTAAATTATAATAAATAATAAATATGATGAACCCATTATTTTAGAAATATAAATAGATCAATTCTTAAAAGTTGAAGAATTGAACTCATAAAATATAAATACTTGATCCGACTCTAACTAATAGCGTGAAAATCAGAAAAACAATCTTCATAAATAAGAATGTAACACATTCAGAATTTTAAAATAAATATATATCGAACATCAAATACAAAACTAAATAATAAAACTATGTATATTTTAATATATTCATCAATAGAGAGACATCATCCAACAAGTACACAAATTAATGTAACATTTTGAGCATATAAAGCTGTGGGCAAACATAAATAATTTTGAGTCATCATATCATCTTGAGTTCCTAGTCAGATCCCTTTCACTTAGGCACTCACTGCAATTTGACATTTGCTGGGATTCTTGAAACCAGATGCCTATATCCCATTGTAAAAGCACCACTAGCATCTATCTGAAATCGGCAGCGAAGTCAAAAATTTTATCTAGAGTTCCAAAACATATTAAATAACGAACAAATCTCAAAGACATACCTTATCTAAGGTCTTATTACCTTTTTGAAATATTTTTTTTGTAATTTTATATACTTTTTGGTTTACGTAACACTCTGTTACTTCATGCAGTTGAGATATTTGAAAAATATTTGAATGTCACATAAATCAAAAAAAATATACTATATTACATAAAAATGGGATCAAGGGGATAACAGGACGACATTAGTTTAGGTAAAATGTAACGTTGGAATTCCGGTTATGATCTCCTATCCCTTTAAAAAAGTTAACCTTGTAATGTAATTATTTCTTGAAACCAAATCCCATTCCGTCCTCCAGCTCCATCATGATGGAAATATTTTTAGAGGTAAAAATATAATCGTACATAATTTTATATTAAATCAACAAACGCATGACATGTATTTATGCACAAAATTATTTTTTCTTTTGATCATTATTAGTTTATATATTCTTAGCTCGTTAAATGCTTAATCATAACAAGTTAATATAATTTATTATAAATATCTAATCGGTGCGAATAAGCTCCTTTATTGGGGCTATCGATCATGCGATGCCGCTTGGGAAAAAAGAAATGCATGTGTAAAAATAATACTTTCTCAAAAGTAATATGCATATGTATAATAAGTAATATTAACATGAGTTGATCGGATAATTAAAATTTCTATGTATTTTTAATTATAGATTTGAAATTTAAATCATGAAAATAGAAAAAGTTATGTTGGAAGCACTGCCCTCAAAATGAGCCTAACAACGTATAATTCAAATTTAATCAGACTCCAATATAAATATCAAGTACTAAATAAAAAAGAATAAATTAAAAAATATAATAAACTAATACTACCTTAAATCCAATATCTTAAAAGTTAAAACTATCACAATCATAGAATATTCAAAGTTCAAATTTTTACAAGATAAATAAAATATAACAATAAATTGATAAATTGTTTATTCAAAATTTTAATTATATATTCAAATTAATTTAAGATATAAAGTTGATTGGTCAGAAATTACTAACTAATCATATGCAATGTTTATAAAAATAAATAATCGATTAGATTCGCTATTTACTTTTCTTAATTAATATATATATAGTTATATATTATTAGTTATACAATTTAGAACATCTATTTGGAATAATTCCTTCTATTTAAAACGATATACGAATATAATAAATTATAATAACTCTCTAAATTATAAGTTTACTTTTATATATAGTTCAAGAAATGTAATGTGGACCAGAATATTTTATCAAGGATTATAATATAATCGTAAGTATTTTTTTTGTTTTTAATCTCTCAAGCTCTTAATATAAAATTGATGAAAGCGTTTTACCTTTTGAAATGAAATTTTCGTAAGATAAATTTAAATTAGTCATGTCTTACACGTGTCGGAAAAAAAGCACTTTCCAATATTGAATCCAACAAAAAAGAATAGAAAACATAGGGCTAAAAATTAAAGATGAATATATTATTATTATTACTATTATTATTATTATTATTATTATTATTTAATGTAAATGGTATACACCTCATCCTTTGATGACATTATATTTTATTTATCCTTCACAAGTGACGCTGCAAATATAGATGCAATTCTATTTGTTCCCCCCATAGGTTTTACATGTGTGGTGTGACTAAGTTATTGCCTTTTTAACTTAAAAAGTTGTATGCAATAATGGTATAAATATATTACACGATTGATGCAAATTAATGTTGATAACTGGATTGGTATGATAGGTGATATTTTATAAGAGAGTTTAGAAATTGATTTTTTACGTCAAAACTAGTAATTGCAAATTTTTCAAAAAGTTACCCTAATAATTCAAGAGGATATATACTTTTAGGAAAAATTATACAAATGACAAACGTTTATAGTATATTACGCTCCATCGCTACAGTTTCAGATAATTATGATTCGCGGTTACGGTTTCTTAAAATTTGCTATTCGATTCCTAATTGATAAATTCATAAGTTGTATAATTCGACCCCTAATTGTCTAAATCAAGATTTTGTATATCTTACCCTAACTATTTGTATACGATTTGTTGACACGTTCCATTTGTATAAGTTATGAAAAAATCATAATAAATTACCTTGTTTGTATATTGACAAAAAATGTATACAAATTGAGTTCTGAAAAATTCCTATGACAAGTGAAATATACAAACAGGAGTTTTGAAAAACTTCTAAATGTATAAATACAGAATTTATATAGACTTACCTTATTTGTAAAAATACCAATATCTAACAAAATTATAGCTATAAAACATAATTAAGCAAATTGTATCTATCAAACGAAATTATCTCGAATATTTCCTCACCTAACTAAAGGTTAATAAATTAATGATTCTTTCAAAAAAGACAAAACAAATAAAATAACATGTTTCGGATAAGTTTCATATTCCTCTAACTCTTTAGCTTTGTTGAACACTTGTATGATATTCGTGATTATGAAACGCAAAATTACCTATTATATGATCGCACAATATAAATATATTATTATATTGTATACTATAGTGGAAGATATAAGTCTATTTTATTGTATTGTTATTCATAATTCAAAAATCAATAAAAAAGGAAATTAACTGAAGTAAAGGGTACAAGAAATATTAATCTAAAAATATTTATGTATAATTTAAATGAATGTTACGTGACGTAAAAATAGAGTATGGGTACAAGAAATATTATTCTAAAAATATTTATGTATATTTTAAATGAATGTTACGTGACGTAAAAATAGAGTATGGGGTGGGGGGCTACAAGAATGGAATAAAGACGTATTTTGGAAACCCCACAATCGAACACACTTAAGTGATCACTTTTTTTCCACCATGTTGTAATTGGAAAAAATTGACTTAATTTTCAGAGACGGAGATAGGTGAGAGTTTATTGATTTGAATGAAAATATTAGCTTTCTCGTAAATGTTATATTTGTATTAAATAAATATATGTATATTAACATGTGAATCTCAAATAAAAATTAAGTTAATAACCCCAAACTGCTAATCTTCATTCCGCATCTGCTAATTTCTATTTTCAAAGTACCCTTTTACACTACTACTGTTGCGCATCATATGCTTCAACTGACAAAAAGGAAAAGAGAATAAAATCATCATCTTTTATGCGTAATGACGAACATTAGATTATACAAGCTTTGGAGATACTAACAAGCAATTGAAAAAAGATGTACAAATTAAAGAACAAGTATAGCATTCATTCTTTTTTTTTTCTTTAAAATTGGTCAATGATAAACTGGAGTGAAACACAACATACCCCATGTGATTCTATAAGTGAAGTCTGAAGTAAAACATAACAACGACAAAAACATATCCTGTGTGATTTCACAAATTAGGGATCTAGTGAGGATAGGTTCGTATGCAAACTTTCCGAAACCACCAATCATGAACTTCATTCTCTTGGAAGAATAAAAAAAGGGAGGAACAGAGACTTGTTTCTGACATTTTATTTGTACAATTCTAAGTTAAAAAAAAAGGAGGACAAATAATATTTTTCCCTGTTCCCCAAAGAATGAAAACTTCCACCCATAAAATACTGTTTGTGGAGTTGAAAGATTTATTTCAGCATCAATCTAGGTACTTTGTGCAAAGAAATACACCAGAGGCTCAGCTTCAGACTGGAGAACTAATTGGATCCTGTTGCAAGGCTTTCTGGACAAGCTCGGTCTGTTCTTTCACGTGAACTTGGTAGAAACCAGTAGCTGTGGCTGCAGAAGGAGCACGGCCTACATATTTTATGTCGTCTACGTTACCTCTGTTTAGGGCTTTCATCGCAGTAGAAAGACGTGGTGCAATGTAATGGTATGCACCCATGTTCATTGGCTCTTCTTGGCACCAAACAATCTCTGCATCTGGTAACATGAAAATCAAATGATGTCAAATACACCAAGTATTACAGATTACATTACACTAGCAATCTGAACAATTTTAAGACTATTTCAGAGAACATACTTGGGTAGCGCTTCAATTCACGTTGAACAAGGTCATATGGGAAAGGACAAAGTTGTTCCACCCGACAGATTGCAACGTCTTTCCCTTCAACTTTCTTTCTCTCCTCATCAAGCTCATAGTAGACCTGGGAGAAGTTATGAAAGTATACTTCAATGCTGGCAACTTGTGAGCACAAATGAACAATGAACAAACAAAAACACATCAGCCCCTACTCCTTTCAGGGACATCCATTAAAAGTCTTTTATTAAAAAAAAATGAGTGAAACAAGTCAACTAAATTTTTTTATCCATCTAACTTCTGTCATGTAATCTTCTATACATGCTAAACAAATGAACTATATGTGTCTGACATGAACATCGACAAACTTAAAGAGGAAATACAAGTATACGACAAACTAATTACCCACCTTTCCGGAGCAAAGGACCAGGCGTCGGATATCCTCTTCAAGATCCGAGTGGTCATTCTGATCTTTTATTAAGCGCTTAAACCTGGTACCTTGTTTGTCAAAACCAGGGTGGCCTTGGACATCATCAAACTCAGATAGGTTTGACTTGCAGTCCTTGTGACGAAGCAAGTTCTTTGGGGACATTACAATGAGAGGTTTACGGAAGTCTCTATGAATCTGAGAAGGTGACAATAATTCATGAGAAAAACAAATGTGTATGAGCTCAGAAAAATTAAAAAAACTTGCAATCGACATACCTGACGCCGGAGAACATGGAAATAATTTGCAGGAGTTGTCACATTCACCACCTGCAAGTTACATTCCTGAATCTGTTTCCTTAATGTAGGTTCCATGTCCGGAATGACATAGGGGTTATCATCACTCATCTGCAATGAAAAATCATTGCGTAACATTAAGCAATGGACAGAAGTAACAATATATTTTAGAACTATCAAAGAAACACATGCTCATTAATGATGATCTTTCCTGCTTTTGGAGAAGAAGATATATAGAACCCAAACATCATTTCCCACCATGTAGCTAATTGAAATTGTATCATATGGTCAAATAACATAGTAACATGTAGCTAATCACTACCAAAAGACAGATAAAGATCTCGTAACTAAACAGTGAAAGATGCAACAATTCCATAAAGAAGGTTAGACCGAAACACAATGCCCTTCAAAACTGTCTAGGATTAAAAGATACAAAATGCATCAAACTTGGTGTGGTATATGTACTTGACCTTATTACTATCTAGTATGCATCACGGAACGATTGCTTTCATTATATTCACATGCCCTAGACCTGTTGCATTTTGATCTTTTTTCTTTACCAGAGAATGTTAGCATGTCAAATCATATTCATTTCATGTGACTGGGCTAATGCTCCTTAACCAAAGAGGAAGAAGGAAGCCTTTAAATAAGAAGTGATTCCCTTTATGGAAATGGAAATTAGCTATAGTACCTGGAGGAAACGTTCCAAACGTGCACTGGAATGCTCAGGGCCCTGGCCATCATAACCATGCGGTAGAAGCACAACCAACCCACTCTGGCGCAACCATTTGGCCTCTCCACTGCTTAAGAACTGGTCAAATATTACTTGAGCCCCGTTGGCGAAATCACCAAACTGGGCTTCCCAAAGAACCAAAGAATTTGGATTTTCCATGGAATAACCCAGTTCAAATCCAAGAACACCAAACTCTGAAAGAGAACTGCACAGAAGTACAAGGTCAATACATAAGAGTCATACATTACAGCCCTTATATCAGGCAATTTGAGACAACCATAAAATGTATAAAAAAACAACAACTACGCCTCAGTCCTAAACAAATTGGGGTCGGCATACAAAATGTATAATTGAATGATTTAAAAATAATCTAAATATGCTAAAATGTCAGTCCTTATTTATTTTTGGTTGTTGTACAAGGAAAAAAAGCTTATGGAATTTCCAGTATAAACAGAATTCTGCTAATGAGAAGCTTTGTAGGATTTGTTTAGTTTTTCGGTCAATTATATTTTTAGTTCTGTTAGTCTACTGATCACTATGTTTTTAGATCCTCTGCATTCCCTTGTTCTACTTCTGAATGTTATATGCTTACATGCTTCATTTTCAAAATATTCATTGAAATTACTTTATAATTTATGTGCTGGCCTTTTTTTTTAGATACCAATGTATATTATATACACATAGGTTCAACTCAGATCTTGCCAAAAGGCCAAGAAAGGTATAATTGAACTACTAATATGCTAGAAACCCCGCAGATTCAGAGCAAGATTCAGTGCTCAATCGGTTGTATCCTATTAAGATCTTGTGCTAAAATGACTGCAGATATCTTTTCCTTGAGAAGGTAATGAATGCAACTATCTTAACTCTTAAGGAAGATCAATCTTAAATACATCCTTAAATTATTGACACTAATGGCTGCAATAATGGAATCAATTCATAGGCACTCCGCATTAGTTAGTAGTTACTCAAATCTTAGATAACAAATAGTTCAAGCGTGCAATATGAAGAAAATAAACGAATTGATTATTGAGAGTATGCCATTAAATGGATGACTATTGGTTAACAGTACCGGATGATAATCAGGATGATGTGAACCCATCAGCCAGGGATTATTATTTTAGTCCTAGGAGGAGTGATGACCATCTCAAGAACCAAATAGACTGAATTGATGGAAGTCTTTAAGTCACTACAACAATGGGAAGGGAAGCCTTTTCTATTAGAAAGAGGGAGCAAAAGCTGGGCTTTGGTTCCCTTCTCTCTGACTTTATGTAGTCTTTATAAATAAGACTGGTAGAGGAGTTGTCCCAAGGAAACCTCAAGAAAAAAGACCCTGGGCTGGAAATATAATCAGTTAAAGGATTCTACAGAAGCTACTAAGTGACTTTATCATGGGAAAACAATTAAAGGTGGAATAAAGCATGCAAACATTGAGTGAGAAAGTTAAGTAATAAAATCAGTGGAAGGAATCCAGAAGACTGCTATGACATTGCTTTACTTTTCTATAAATGAATTTTCTACACTTCTCTGATATGAAAAATAAATGATTCATATTTCAGGATAATTTATATATGTTTCAAGCATAACATATATCCACATGTATATTTGTCTGTATTTGCATGTTTATAGGAGATTGCTTCAATCTCCGCCTCTATTCACACTAAATCTTAGCTTTAAGGCGCAACAGATGTTGGTGCATTTTTGCACTTTTCACCTTCAACGCACTGGAGCTCAGAAGGTAAAGACATATATCGTTACGTCATTTCCAAAAGGTTAAGTACTTAGCTACAAATGCACGAGTTGAAACATTCTGAACACTTACAACTTTTCAGCATGTTCATCAAGTTCTTAGGCAGATAAAAAATTTGCAATGACATATTGGTGTCATCAAATTTACTTTAATGATACCGTCTCTATCATTGATGTCTTAAGACTCATTATAGGGATAGGTCGGTATTATTAGAGTTCCTTATGTAAATACGGATTTCAATACAGCCTATGTACTGTTCTGCAGAAATAGAAACAATTACCATTTAAAAAAAAAATAAAAAAATTGCAACGACATCAAAGATCAGTTGCAGTATAGTCTCATAAGCATCCAAAAGCACTTCTCTTTTCGCAAAAGACAAAGTGACGCAATCTACCCGCCACAACTAGATACAATCACCAGGATCAAATAGAAACTAAAAATTCAAATTCATAGACAAATATCCAGATGGAAATTGACATAAACGATGATAAAACACTGCAAGCACTGATATGAATCAAACAACCATCAGAATATACCTGTTACTCACGGTGAACATCTCTTCATTTTGGTTCATCATAACATGATCAAGAGGACAGTACTTTGCCCCTGTCTCCTGATCATGAACAACAGAATGTCTGTGACTGAAAGTACCTCTCTCAACATCCTGACCACTCAACCTAACATGATTTCCTTCCACAAGCAATGTTGCAAAAGCAAGAGCTTCTCCCACTGCCCAGTCAACGCCCTCCCCTGTCTCAATCATTTTCTTACGGTCATCAAAAATCCTTTTTACTGCTCTGTGAGGCTTAAAATCGTCTGGAAGGGAGGTAATTGCTTTCCCGACATCCTTCAAGATCTCAGGTTTGACACTGCAAACCAGTGTTTTTAATTTGAGTCTCATAATTCAAGGTTCAAATTACACTAGTTACAGAAAGATGAAAAGTAATAGCCATACCCAGTGTTTCGAACACGTGAAAGCTGTGCAGGTGACTTAAATCCAGACCAGAAGGCTGAAAGCCAATCTCTTTTTTGAGGGACATAGTCTTTACTAGCAACAAACTCCTCATTAAGGATTGTATTGATCTTGTTATGTATTTTTTCCACATCATCTTTTGTCACTTGACCATGTTGTAGGAGTTTGTTTTGATAGATCTCCAATGAAGAAGGATGATTTCTGATGACCTGTAACCACAATTGAGAACAAAATATTATGCTATGACTGCAGTCAAAAGGAACAGAAGAAGCCCAGTAAGATCGCAGAGAAGGTAAACATATTTATACTGTTCATTTGCATCAGTTATAACTTAAAACTGGAAGGTAAATGAGTAACTTCAGCCGAAAAATCGGAAAAGAATATAACTCTGCATAAAGCACAAGGAACGTCAAGATAAACTAACCTGATACATCTTGGGCTGGGTGAAGGATGGTTCATCAATCTCATTGTGACCAAATCGACGATAACAGACAATATCAACCACAACATCTGAGTGGAATGTCTGTCGCCATTCTGCAGCAAGTTCACAGGCATAAACAACGCCCTCGACATCATCGCCATTGACATGGAAAATTGGAGCACTCAAAGCCTTTGCAACATCAGTGCAGTATTGGGAAGATCTTCCAGCCTTTGGATCAGTCGTAAAGGCCACTTGATTATTCACTACAATATGAATGGTTCCACCAGTTGTGTAATTTGGAAGAGCACTTAAATGCAATGTCTCATAAACAACACCTTGTCCAGCAAAGCTACCATCACCGTGGAGCAAAATACCCATATTCTTTGTTCTATCCACATCATTCGAATAATATTGCTTTGCTCTAGTTTTTCCAATAACAACTGGGTCCACAGCTTCCAAGTGACTTGGATTTGCAACTAAAGATAGATGAATTCTCTTACCACCCCTAGTAGGGCGATCATAAGAAGTTCCCAAGTGATACTTGACATCACCAGTTCCCACATAACCAGCTCCATCCGCAGGTTTTGTACCACCGGTGAACTCACTAAAAATTTGCCTTAGTGGCTTTCGAACAACATTACCTAAAACATTTAATCTACCTCTATGTGGCATCCCAATTACTATGCTCTCAACTCCCAGATCTGCTGATCTGTCGAACATCTCCTTCATGCCAGGAATCAAAGTCTCACAACCTTCAAGCCCAAATCTCTTGGCTGCCACCCACTTGGTGGCTAAGAAGTTCTCAAACTGAGTACTCCACATCAACCGGTCAAGAATAACTTCACGTCGTTCGCGGTTGTACTCCCTGGGTGTAGGAGTTTCAATTCGTTCTCTCAACCAATTACATTTATCACGATCAGAAATGTGCATGTACTCAAAACCAATGCTGCCACAATAAGCCTGCTCAAGCCTTGTCAAAATCGCCCTCAAGGTTTGCACGGGGCGATTCTCAGACAAGAAACCAGCCATCCTCCAAACACCAAGGAAGAACTCTCGGTCAAGATCAGCTTCAGTGAACCCATATGATACTGGATCCAAAACATCGGGGATATCCCTCTCCTCCAGATCCAATGGGTCTAATTTGGCTTTTAAATGACCATTAACCTGATAAGCTCTAACAAGCAACAGAAGATTCATGCTTTCTTGAATTGTTTGGCCAGAAATCCCAGGAGATGTGGCAGCTAGGCCAGTAAAATTCCTGAAAAAGTTGTCCCAAGATTCATCTACACTACTTGGATCTTGCTCCCAAGCACGCTGAAGCTCTTCAAGGTAGACACTGCTAGTGCCATCTAAGAAGCTATCAGTCAACTTAGAAAGTGGTACAGGCCTCGGGACTGGTGCAGCTTGAGCTTTTGGCCTGACAACTGTGGTATGAAAATATCTGCTTTGTGATGGAATAATGCGAGTTCTTGGCACATAAGAGCCACCCTGAGACACAGCCCTTCTAATGGCAAGCTTTGCCACACTAGACCCAGCTCTAAACCATGCCATTTCTGTAAATCAAGCCCTCAAATCGAATTTAAAAGTCTTCAAAAGTACCGATAAACCCTCAACGAACAAAACTTCAACACACAATCATTATACCTTGAGAAATGACCTAGTAAGAGTAACAGGAAACAAAATAATCAATAATTCAAATGGAAAAGCAGCAAATAGACAGATACTAATCAACATTTAAGATCAATTTCTAGAATGTAAGTAGCCTCCACGGTCTAGTTTGCAGTATTAGGATAAATGGGCCCGCATAGCCCAAAATTGTTATTGAGGATTCATACAGTCAACGGCAACTAGTTTGGTATTGAGGTGTGGTTGATTGATAAAATGGTTCAGCTTTGGACATTTAGTGAATGAAATAAGCCAGAATAGAGAAAAATGATAACCAAGGATTCATACATCCAATCCAACTAGTTTGGGATTGAGGTTTCCTTGGTTGAATAATTTGAATAGTTTAGCTTTAAGGATGAGCATGAAATGTGCCCAAATGAAGCACAATAATTATATCGGATTCAGCACCCAAGGGTTTGGCTTAGAGTTGGATTGATAACCATAAGATCTCAGGTTCAAATCTTAGAAGAAGCAAAACACTAGGTGATTTCTTCGCATGTGTCTAAGCTGCCTTTATGGGTAGAGCAGGTACTAATGGGAGGTAGCAGGTACCATGGAAGTAGTCAAGGTGCATGCAAGAACCGCGGCTATCAAAAAAGAAAATTTGGTAGAGGATTCAGACAGTCTATTGTGATAGTTTAGCTTTAGTAGAAAACAAATCCCTTCACCATTTAAAGTTTTAAGCACCACAGCTATTAAAGCAAATTTTATGATCCAGCAATGTTCCTGCTCAAGCAATTCAAACACTGAAGAATCGAAAATCCTGATCTCCAAACACGACCAAATCTAACACGGAGAAACAGATTTAGAGTAAAATTTCAAAAACCTTATAATTCAAATTGAATGGAGTTTACACGGAATTGTACTAAACTAAGAGCAGCATTGAAAACAATCAACTGAAAACAAAAATACATGAGAACATAGTAAATCTATGCAACGTTAGATGCGGTAAGTTGAAGTATTAAGCACTACTCCTATAAAAGCAAAATTTTACTATCCAGCAGTCCTCCTGCTAAAGCTATTTAAATGCTGAAGGATCGAAAATCCTAATCTCTACAATTGACCGAACCTAACTGAAAAAAAAAACAGATTTTACAGTAAAGACAAAAAACAACTGGAAAAAGCAGATTTTCAGCAAAACTCAAAATCTCATCATTCAATTCGAACAAAGCTTACACTGACTTGTAATAAATTACAAACAGCATTTTAAAATAATCAACCGAAAAATGAAAATAGATAAGAACATATAAAATCGGTAGCATAAGAATGGCAAAATGAAGTTTAACACCAGTCCTATAAAAGCAGAAAAAGTCACGATCCAACAGTCCTCCTTCAACAGCTACGCAAACGATACAGGATCTAAAACTCTAATCTCCCAAAGACTACTAAAACTAACTAGAAAAACCAGATTCTACAGTATAATTTCCAAATCACAAAATTCAAATCGAACAGAGCTTACATTGAATCATTATTATTTTTGTAAAGAAAAAAAAAAACAAGCAACAATAAAAATGATCTAAAACTCTAATCTCCAAAAAAAACTAACTGGAAAAAGCAAATTTTCCAGTAAAATTTCACAATCAAATAATTCAAATCGAACAGAACTTACACTGAATCATAATTACAAATTTAACAAACAAAAAAAAAACTTACGAGCAGCATTGAAAATGATCTACAACTCTTATCTCCAAAAAAAAAAATAGAAAAAAAAACTACAGATAAATTCGAAACCAAATAATTCAAATCGAACAGAGCTTACACTGAATCACATCATTGAAAATGATCTAAAATTTTAATCTCCAAAAAAACAGATTTAACAGTAGAAAAATCACAATTAAAAAACTGAAATCGAACAAAACTTACACTGAATTGTAGCAACTTACGAGCAGCATTGAAATTAATGAACTGAAAGTGAAAATATAGAAGAAGATTCGAAAAATACCTTGAAGAGTTAACAAGTTTTATGGGTTGAGCGAAGCGAATATAATGACTTTCTAGAGAGTGGACGAAGCCACGTTCAAAGTTGAGCAATCAGCATTTAATATTTTAACAATACTTTTTCCATCTCTTCTCGAACCTCACCAGTCACCATTATTCCCTGCAAAATATAATTTTTGGACAGTTAAAAACAAAAAATTGTTATAATAATAATTGTGAATAAAATATATTTTGTTATAAAATCAAGAGAAAGAGACAAAAGAGATAGATAGAAGAAGGGAAATTTTCTTCAAGTGTATTCAAGTCTCATATGTATATATTACAATAGTAAATAGAGTGAGAAATCACTCCAAAGGTTACCATATTAAGTATCATAATAAATAGATACATATGAGACTTGAATACACTTGAATAATAAGAAAATTCCTCTTCTTTTATCTACATCTCTTCTCTTCTTCTCTTTATAATTATATCTCTTATGAGCTTGATTTTATAACATATTTTATATAATACAATAAAAGATAATTCATTGTTCAAAATTATTATTTTTAATAAACTTTTAATTTATCGAAAATATAAATACTCGATACGAATAATTTTTTAATTTTAAAGTTGCAATATATAAGTTAATAGGTAGGGATCAAAGACTTGTGTGATGTGTTGGTTTTATTTATTATGGTTTGACTATTAATTTTTTATATTATTATTATATTATAAAATTTTATTTTATTTGTCAAAAATAATTTATTTTTTTTTTATATAATATCCATCTTTTTCAAAATAAACTGCCCCATGTAAATGGTCTTTTCCTGTGCGTGTTAAGCCACAAGTGTGATCTGGAAACCAATACTTGTCAAAGGCACAGTACATTTTATTTCTTTATTTATTTTCATTATTATTAATTTTAAAGAAAATAGATCACTTTCAATTTTATTTATTTTTTTCCTATTTTATTTACAGAATTATGATATTGCTTCTGATTTTTATTTTTCTATTCGGTATTTTGCGCTACTTTTAGGGATCGATTAATTTAAGTTATATTTATACAAGATCTATTAACGTAAAAAATGTTCTTCAGTTGAATCTTATCGTTTTCAAAACTAAGAGTGGAACACTAAAAATGACATAAAATGGCTTATATATATGATTTCCCCACTATAAAATTGAGTAAAAATGTAAATTCCTGTATTGTAAATTAATAGAAATTATGTTTGTCTTTTTTCAGTTTTTGGAAATTATCTTAGACAGCAACGTTTTAGTCTCAATTTATTATGAAATCGACAAGTTAGTGTAAAGTCACAAGCTAATGCGGACTACCATCATCACGCGCTAAGTGCGATGATAATATGAGTTAGATCTTAAATAAAATATGAGTAAACTATTCACATTGACAAAACAACTTATTCGGGACTGAAGCGTAGCTATTATTAGTCTAAGATTTAATTGAGAGTCTGTTGAGGAAGAAAAAAAAATTAGGTTATAACTCATGCATGCATTATATTTTTCTTTCACCTTCTAAATCAAAGCAAAAGCTAATAGTTTCATGATTAAAACAAGGAAAGGAGATGAAATCCTAAGAGACATAGATAACAAAGAACAATAACCAAACAAAGGCTATTAAGCTGTATATGACAAATAGATTCCAAATATAAAGTAGAAAAGGCCTTTGACACACCAAACTTGCCATCCAATGGCAGATAAATGGTAATGAAGTTCACAAGGATCAGTTTTTCATCCCCACCAATTTGTACATCCAAGTGCAATCAAGAAAACAGTAGCCAACTCGGCTTACGAACCACAGCAAGATGACTTCTGGGCACCTTGACCAGCAGTTCCTGCCTGATCGGATTGGTTGATCCTGATTGACTGAGGCTGCACGAACAGAGAGGACATATTCATACACGAGATGTACTAATAACTCGAGTTCGTTGAAAGAAAAGAATAATGGAAGGCGAAGGAACTATCTGCGTACCTCAGTCTTGGAATCAGATTCTGAAAGCCTTTGCTTGATATCCTTACCAATTGAAAAGAAAACTTCTTCGACATTCAGGTTTGTCTTTGCACTCTGCAGTAGATATTGTCATTTATCAGTGACCTGAACTTTACTACATCCGAAAAAACTTTCAATTTCTACATCAGAAAGAATTGGACTTACTGTTTCAAAGAACTTAATGCCATATTCATCAGCAAGAGCTTGACCTTTGGAAGTTGGCACAGCCTAGATAGGAAAAAGGAATAATAATATCGATAACATCTAATGGAAACTCTTGTGAATCAGAAAAGAAGTAATTGATCAAAGAAGTTGGGACAAGAAATTCCAATGGTTACAATTTTCATAAATATAATAATTACCCTTTTGCTTTCATCCATATCAGCCTTGTTCCCGACCAAAATCTTGTTGACATTATCAGAAGCATGCTGCTCTATGTTGCGAATCCAGTTCCTGATGTCTGAATGGTTCAGTTAAACATTAAACAATTAAGTTAAATCTGCTCTGGCAAATGCTGAATCTGGTTATCAAAGAGCAATTTTTGAAAGGTGGTCATGCAACTGCAACTTGAGACCATAAAACCAGCTTAAGCTCAAAATTGGAACAAAATTATCACATCTCTCAGCAAAAGAAAGATCACACTGAACGATAGAACGTCTACATATATAAGCAGGTAGCGAAAAAATGAATTGAGAAAAAAATCGAAGTTACAAAAGAAGAGCATTGACGCAAGCTAGTGAGAGCATTTACTATTGAAAGAAGACTCGTCCGTGACATCATACACCAGCAGAATCCCCATTGCTCCTCGGTAATACGCTGTGAACAACCAAATTCAAACTTGAATGAGACACAAATTGAAAATGAAAGAAAATTTCACATTTGAAGAGACCTTTTAATTCAATCCCCTAGCAATTTTATTCCAAAGACTTCATAAGTGCTGAGAAACTTCCCAATTATGTGGTAAAGTACATTTTGAAAAATTAAAGTATGTGCATATACAAGTTATCCAATACCCCTGATAAAAGGAATCATTAACCATTGACAAGCTTCAAATCAATATGGTCACTACATATAGCCGCTCCAAACTCTATTTATTTAGGACACAAGTTACACAACAAAAAGTCTTTGTTTCATTTAACCGTTGCAAGGAGCTAACATCCTAGGACATCTGCAGATCCAGAACTAGTAATCTTTATTTCTTTTCACCCTTGCAAAAAGCTAGGACTGGAAACATTTCAATCCAACAACACTCGACTCACTGGGTTTGGATATACCTGTTGTGATAGTGCGGAAACGCTCTTGACCAGCTGTATCCCAAATTTGTAACTTAATCCGCTTGCCATCAAGTTCAATTGTTCTTATCTTAAAATCAATTCTGTAAAAGCAGAGCAATCCGGTAAATATGAAGGAGGAGGAGGAAAAGTAAAAGCCAGGAAAAAGATTGAGAGGAGGCAATAATCAGTGCAATGAGGTATAAATTCACTTTATTTTTCAAGAATGACGATCCCAAACTAGACAGTTCATATAGCATCCTGCACAAGAGAGCACATTTTTTCTACTCTTTTTTTCCAGCACAATATTTTCCTGCTACATTTCAAAGATCATTGGCGTATAACTTTTTCACAGTTTCTTGGAAACTTCTTCAATTATCAGAGTAACACCTCAAATTTCTGCATCATTTGACTAAAACGATAGTCTTGCCAAAGGAAAAAGAACTAACTGTATTGCAGTAATCCGAAAAGATGTACTTCGGTGTCTGAAACACAATCTAAGTAGTAGCTCCAGAGGAGAGAGAGTCAAGGATACAAACCCAATAGTTGTGATGAAACTTGTTGTGAAGGATCCGTCTGAGAATCTCAGAAGTAAACAACTCTTTCCCACACCTATAAATATAACCATCATTAAGTGTAAGGAACTGATAATTGATGTTATACATGGAAAATATCCTCTATTCTTTGGTAATAAATAAATAAGCAACCTACTTAGTGTCTAGAAATATAGTGAAACTGTCGCATCTTCCTACCAATTCAACAATGAGTCTCTTGTGCTTAGAATGAGAGTTTGATCATATTTATGGCCAATTTCCGTCTATCATATGGACAAAATAACCATCCTCGCTCCTCTCATTAAAATACTTCAGGTTTTCAAATGTATTACTACTAAAATCAGTTTTTTTAAAAAGGTTGTGGCCTTGACCTTCATATTCAAATTTTGCATCTTAACTAGAAATCCTTTCTAGAAGCCTGTTCATGGAAGATCTTGCCTAACAATGATAAGTACCTAAAGTTCAACCTGTAACTAATGGTACTCTAGTCACTATGTGAATATAGTAACAACATATTGAAATTGTCCTTTAATTAATTTCAAAACTATTTGAAGTAGGAACATTTATGTTTCAGCAACTCTATAAAAGTTCAACCTTTCGTTTGTGTGTTCTAGATTCAGTTAAAGATGAGGAATAAACAGGGAGAGGTTGTGGTAACTGACCAAGTTCGGCCTAGGATGAATCCTATTAGTACCTTTTTATCTCTTAGGTTGTTCATATATGAGGGCTGGAGTGAAAAGGGTGTTGGATGCAGTATGCACTTAGGTGAATCAATGAACAAATCAAGCATTTTGGTCGAAGCTGGTCAAGTTTACCAAACACGGATGTGAGACATCCATTTATCATATTATCAAAGTGATCCATCAAGTATGGTGAAAGAACAAATGTCCAAAGATACTGAGGTGGGGAGTATAAATTTATGGATGTAATATCTCTATAAATCTGAGTGATTCTCATATCCGCGTCAATTTTTTTCCCAGAAAAGGAGAAAGGTAAAGAAGCTGGTGGTCAACTCAGAATTAGATGCAGCACCCTTGTTGTTTCACTAAGCCTTCTAAAATTGAAGTATCTCCCATGTTCCTACTACTCTAAATTTACAGAAATAAAAGTTGTGTCATCCTTGAGACACAGCTTTGAAATTTTAATTTTAATTTTAAAAGTAAGAGAATACCAAAAAAAGCTTTTTGAACTGACTTTCACAGAAGACCATCCAAATCCATATTCAAATTTCCTAGAGAACACAACAAAATTAATCATAGAAAGAACAAAAAGTAAGCTAAGAATGATGAACTAATCAGTACACATCTCTGGACACTTGAGGTTAAGAGGCTTCACAAGGAAACTGGAGACTTATGAACTCAGATTGCTGAAAATGCATTTGTCAGTGCCCCATCCCTCAATTGCAAGCAAAGACTAGAACTATTTAGCATGAGCTTAACTTAAAAAAGAAACGGAACATAGTATAACCGTAAGGAATATCAAATTGGACAGCAATTGATTAGAAAAATGTTGAATTGGAGCATCACTATGGCTGCACTTTAGGAGCTCCAGACCATGAGAGAACACCTCACAACAAATGATAAAACTTACTCTCTCTGGTCCAATTTATATGACACTTTTCATGCTCTATAACATTTTAAATTATGTCACACAACTCCATTTTTAAATACTACTTTCAAGATCTCAAATTAGATTAAACAACTAAAAAATTTGAACTTATATATTATGTTTGTTCCATCAAATCAACCATAACTTTTATATTCTATTCCATTTTCATTAGTATAGAAATCCAAGTCGATTAAACATATTCTTTTCTATTGTGACATGTCAAATAACATCTTAAACCATCACGGGTACTTGCTACCTTCCACCAACACAAGTACCAGGCAACTCCGCCCACCCAGGTTTGGACATAAGGGAAGAAATGTGCTTTACCACATTACCCGAAGCCCATCTTAACCAAATCTCACCAATTTCACGTAAAGATACAATTTTTTTCCCCAATTGATAAGATTTATTGTGTTATTCTTCTTTTCTAAAACCTTATTTGCCTGAAAATGGATTCGATTAACTTGTGATAAGAAAAGGAACAAATCAAAAGCAAACTAACCGCTATCGCCAATGAGGAGAAGCTTGATGAGATAATCATAATCTGCTCGAGCCCTAGCTGGTGGAGCTGCCATCGTCTTATTCCGATATGTATAAATTTGAATCAACAATCCAAAACCCTAGAAATCTGTTTCTGTAAACACACAAAATGCAAATGAATCAGGCTTTAATTGTATAACAAAAAGAATGAAATTCGTAAATTCAACAAAAAAACGCACCGAACGGAGAGAGAGACGGAGGTTATCGAGCAGGTCAGAAAGTCGCCGGCGACATTGGGCTGAAGGGGAAGAAAAATTGTGAGATGGTAGAAAAAAATCTACCAAAGCCCAAGTGTATATTGGTGTGCGACTTTTGCTTTGTATTGGTATTTGTATTATTTGGGGAAGTGGACCATTTGTTCCTCCAAATTGTTTTTCTATTATACAAATAATTTCTTTTTTAAAAAAAATGGTATTACCATAGATTGTTAACTTTACCATTTAGAAATGATATATATCTTATCGTGAAAGTGATTTATATATACTTTATTGTTATACAAATAGTTGATATATATCATTATCGAGCTATGATTCATTTAACAGAAGTGGAAAAATTATTCCCTCTCCCTCTTGTTACTTGTCCATTTTTTCCTTTTTCTTTGATTACTTGTTAATTTTGACAAATCAAGAAATGAAACTTTTTTGACCCATTATAGCCTCAATTAATTATTTTGAAAACGGTTGAACTTCTTGATAAACTTAATTTTTAATTCATCCATTTTACAATTCATAGAGGTAAAATGATAAATTCGTTATGTCAATAATTATTTTCTTAATAGGTGTGTTATGCAAAAGAGGATAAGTAATTATGGATAGGTAGAATAGTTTTTTTAATCCTTTTAGCAAAATTAAGGTACATTATAAAAAATTTTCATGTAATAATTGTTTTTGACCTCTTTGATTTTTATTATTCGAGTTTCTTATTTTTTTTCTTTTATTCTTTAGTTTAAATAAAAAAATTTAAATCAATTTTTTCGGTAATATTGTAATTTAGTTTGTATTTGTAAAATAAAATTAAAAATTGGGTATCTATGATAAATTTTAGAAGAGAACTAGTTAAATATAAATAAACTTGACCATCAAAATGATAAATTTAAATTTGTCGTTCAAACGAAAAAGTCCAAAAAAATTATGTGTGAGAAGGATCAAATATATCCCATATGTATTTTATCTTTTTTCAAAAATAAAATAAAATTAAATCTCTTCTGTTAGAGGAAAATCGTATATGTGAGTCATTCGTATAACAATAAGGGTATATATGAGTCACTTTCATGACGTGGGTATATCAACTCTACATGAAAGTTAAGGGATATATTAGACTTTTTTCTACAAAAAATTATTTCCTACCAGATGTTTGGTACCCGCGTTGGAGTCCATCTAAATATAAATTTGTGCTGGAAGTCATACATCAGGGAGCAAAATGCTTCCTAATAAAGGTAACTCTCCATACGCAACGAGACCCGAACTAAAAACCTCTTAATTAAAGATAAGAAGTACTTACACTTCATAATCTATCACAACCCTTGTTAGTAGCTTACATTAATATCAATCTGAAACTCAAATCTCGTATTGTAATAGAACATAATAAATTATAATATTTTACATCAATTTTCCTCAACAATTTTACATTGGATAACTTTTATTTAGCTACAAGTAGGATCATCACGTGATTGATTTTACGCAATAAACATTATTCGTTTAGAACAACGAACATTATAATATCAATATCAAAATAAGAGAGATTTATTCAAACTTTCCTTATTTTCACACATTAAATTCAAAGTCACAACACCCCCCCCCTAAAAAAAAAAAGTTGTAAGAAGGGTAAAAAGATTTTCTAAAAATATCAATGTCACCATGCATAATACATTGGGTAACATATCACACTTTGAAAATTAAGACTAACCTAAAATTATATTAAAAGAGTTATTCGATAAATTAATTGAATTTCCGTTAAAAATATTTAATATGCAAAATTATAATCAAGATTTTAATTAAAGAAAAAAAAGATAAATATATATTTGAATAATCGCATCTCCGAAAAAAGAAAAAAAGAGATAAAAAACAAGAACCCCTCTTCTTCGTATCTGGTCTCATTTTCCCCCAAATACCAATTTTATCGGAGCCCTAAATTTTCTCCATTTTTCTCATCTTTTTCAAATCTGTTTTCTCGCCTCAATCATGGTTAGTCGATTTTATTTTGTATATATAAACTTTATTATATACGAAAATTTTATATATTAAAGATTTTTATTTAGCATTACTTCGATCTATAAAGTATATGTATAATAGACATGATTTTTCTGTAATTTTGATGAAAATTTTGAGTTTGGGTTGCTGATTGCTTAGTGTTTTATGGATCTGATTCAGTTTATTTGTTAGATTGATGTGGGATCTATTGGTTTTGAGCTATGAAGAGCTCTTTTTTTTTTTGTTAAATCATTATTTAGATCTTTGTTTCAATGTTGCTTAGTAGTGGTTGGACATTAAAACTGTGATGTATTTGATTAAATGTAAAAATAGTGCTTTGAAGTATAAGTTGGAAAAGTTCTATTTGGGAATTGAAGTTGTGTTAGAACATGCATTTAAGTTGGAAAAAGTTGGAATTTTTTGCTTGGGAAAGATTTTTTTGTTTCACTAATAAAAATGTTTTGTGGAACTCTTTAACTTGAAATTTTTTTAAAAATCAATTCAATGTATAATGAAAAATGGTGTTGAAAGAAAATTGTATGGACAACCAGCTCCAACTGATTTTTAAAAAATGTTTGATTCTTTTGGTCCAAACCTCACGTGTGGGATTACACTGGGTTAGTTAGTTGTTATTGTTGATAATTTTGGTGAGATCATGGTTTGAATTGTGAGTTCTTTGCTACAGCCTACAGGCCTGTCTTGCATGCAGAGTCTTCTGTGTGTTTGATTATAACCCTTTTGTGTTTTGCTCATCTAGATACTGTTCTTGGTAGAACTTCTAGTCTTGCTAGCTTGATTATGAAAAAATCCAGGGTAAATCTCAGATTTCAGAATAGGAGTGTGGATCTATGTTTTATTGGATAAAATTTCTTGCTAGCATTGGGAAATAAGGCTGCGTCTTGACAATTTTTGGTTGACTGAAAAATGAATATTTGATGTTGAAGCTGGATTTCGTTTTTCTTTTTGAAGTTGTAGCTGGAATGAAATCATTATTTTACTTGAAATACTCCTAAACCAGTTATTGAGCGTCAGATTCTATATTTCAAGTTGAAGCTGAAATAATAGACAAATTGTTAAACAAACATGATTTTGCAAATTATGCATGTCCAAGTGCCTACTAAGTTCTATCAGCGCTTTACTCTATTCATAGAATTTCATTGAGGTTCGAAACACCCAAAATCAGTTTTAAGTTAACTTGAAATTTATGAAGTGACGCTGGCGTTGATTATACAAAGTTTCTAGTGCTGGAACACTTGTACCTTGGAAGTTGCATTTGGAGCTTTTATTAATTTTATTGATGTGGTAGTAAGGTCTCACAGGTTGATGCCACTGCTCTTCCCCATCCCTCTTCTGAGGCAGAAGAATTGAAGAATGACCAACCTAATTATGGTTAGGTTGGAAATGGAATTGTCATCTTTCTCTTGTAATTTGTTTCTTCACAGTCATTTGGTGGAGATATTTTAAGTGGGCAAGATAAATTCTAGAAGTAATGAATAGGACTTGAAGATCTGAAATGCTGCAGGCTTTGGTTTCTTTCATTGTTCTTCGTTTTGTTGATTCTTTGTTCTTAGGGGAGGCGGATTATCTGGAAGTGTGATTGGACTGATTGGATAATTTTAACCTAATGATTTATAGGTCTAAGACGAACTTGTTGATCTAGATAGGGTAGTTATCCCATTACTATTCCCCTGTGTTTCTGTTCAATGTGTTGCATTATAGAACGTCTGAGATAATATTGTATATTACAAAAAATTGTAGGCTAACGCAGCATCTGGGATGGCTGTGCATGATGATTGCAAGCTGAAGTTTTTAGAGTTGAAGGCAAAAAGAACTTACCGTTTCATCATTTATAAGATTGAAGAGAAGCAAAAGCAGGTTATTGTGGAAAAGCTTGGCGAACCAACTGAAAGCTATGAGGATTTCGCTGCAGGCCTCCCTGCTGATGAGTGTCGATACGCTGTCTATGACTTTGATTTCATGACAGAAGAAAACTGCCAGAAGAGCAGAATATTCTTCATTGCTTGGTATGTTTGACTCAAATTTGGTGATATAAACTATCATCTTGTCGGTTTATACTCTTGGTTATCATGACCTTTTGTTTTGTCTTTTGTTGAAGGTCACCTGACACAGCAAGGGTGAGAAGCAAGATGATTTATGCAAGCTCCAAAGACAGGTTCAAGAGAGAGCTTGATGGATTCCAGGTAGAGCTGCAAGCAACTGATCCTACAGAGATGGGGCTTGATGTTTTCAGAAGCCGAGCTGGTGGAATTGAATGTTGAGTGTGTGAGTGTCTTTGTTTATGTTAAGTGCTTATAGTTTGTGGGGAAGTAGAACTTGGTTAGTTATACTACTGGCTTGTCGTTCCCAATCACCTTACTCTCTAAAGTCTCTTCTTCTCAGAGAACTTCAATACTTTTTAATCCATGTTATATTGTTACTCATGAAATCAAGGAGTTATCTTCTTACATTGAGCATCATTGTTTTCTTTTCATTGATCATACTCTTTTAAGTCTCATCTATTCAGAGAACTTTTATAGTCTTTAATACATTCTTATTGTTACTCGTGAAGTCCAGGAACATCTTGTCACTTTGAGCATCATTATTTCTTTACCATGCACTTAAGTTACTTCCTTTTCCACCTTTCCCCACCATAAGAAAATAAAAACAGCCTGAATTGAGGTACAACATATACTCGCACGCAGACACAAACACAGTATGTTTAGCTACTTCTCGTCATTCCTTTGGTTATGTTGCTTTTTTGCACGAGATGTTTTTTCAGTCGTGGTTTAAGTATTAAACTGGACTGTAGTTCTAATGGAAGAAACCTATAAACAGAAACTACTTTGCCTAGAAAATAGCATTGTGCATGCCCATCTTGTGTGCTTGGTTGGAGAATCAGTAACAAGTAGGCTTGAAGCAAGAAATGCTCTGAGCTTTAAGCTGCACGAGCGAACTTGCTGAACATAATGTTACTACATATGCCCATGAGTTTGTGTGGTGAGAGATAAGTTGTTAGTAACACAAAAAGTTGAAGAAAAATAGTCGAAAGGTGGTCTCATTTTTTTTCTTTATTCAAGTATGTATTTATTTATACATATATTCAGATTTTGCTCTAGATAAGACAAAATTGAGGTACAAGATCCACATTGATGACATTTACTAGTTGGGAATATGTTTTGTCTTGTTATAGGACTTCTAATATTGTTACTGTTACTATTATTTATATACATTTAACCTATTTCACTTTATTTATTTGGTATCATGATGACATGAGTTGAACTTATGTGGGGAGGATTCGTACATCCAAACTCCAACTTGTTTCAGATTGAGGCGTATTTGTTGTTATTATGTGTTTATACATGCGTCAATAGCCGCATGACAGAATTCCAGACCATGGAGGTTTTCACAAGTCTCTGTTCCTAAGAGGGTGAGAATCTTGTCTCCCATACAGAAGTTTTTGGGAATAGAAATTGGATTTAGTTCAGATGAATGAAAGTTGAGGAACATGGACAGTGAGAATTCATATAGCGAATTTCTATTGGCTTTGAGATTGAGATGTACTTGTAATTGTTGTAGACAAAGAATAATGAACAAGGAGCATACTGAAGTATTGTTTAACAGGTGTGGAAATTACAATTATGGTTTAATCACAAAAAAAAAAAGTTCGAATTGTTGTATGAATTCTCACTAACCATGCCTTACGAACCAGGGAATTGGGTCATTTGCACTTTTGTTCCTATTTTGTGTTTGGTCTTTAATTTATATTTCTTGTAATAAATAATATTTTTTTGCGGGGTATAAGTTTTTACTTTCGTATCATAATATTTCATGTGATGTTCGGGCATGAAACTTTAGTTTCTAAAGAACTATATATATGTTTCACATGCACAAGTTTGATTACTAAGGGTAAAAATTAAAAATGACTCATTATGTTTAATTGATATTTTTCTTGTGTAAAGCAAACTTTTTTAATTTTACTGACATGAATTTTCAGTCCCCAAATTGATGTGAATGTGCACACATACCAAGGGCAGCTTTACCACACGAATGTCGTGAAAAAATTGAAATTTTACAAACTTTTAAATTTTTGAATTTGTTTTTGTCTAATGTGGGTAAAAAGCAGTCAATAATGCATTCCCGCTTTACAGAAGGGGTTGATAAAAAGCTAGACGGATTGTATTTTTTTCGAGTTTTTTTTGGTTTGATATTTTTCGAATAAAAAAAGTTATAAGCACCATTAGACTCATGCGGTGATTGAACGTTAATAGGATCCGATATTTTTTTCTCACCCAAATAAGAAGGGCGCAACACCCTATTTTCAATGACATAGTTCAGACCATATAGAATTGAATAAGACAACGAGAGTTGAAGCCAAAGTTTCTTACTAAGGTTCTATTAAGTGAGCTAACGATAATCTTATATTAATTTAAATAAATACCTTTTACTGTTTTTATCACCAAGGGTCCATAGCTCAGTGGTAGAGCATTTGACTGCAGATCAAGAGGTCACCGGTTCGAACCCGGTTGGGCCCTTCAAAATTTCAACCTTTTTTCGTTCATTAATCACGTTTTTTTTTTTGGTTACTTAACTTCACGTTAATTAATCACGTTTTTGACTACTCAATTTCATGTTAATTAATGACGTTTAAAGTTGCATAAAGTTGGTGTATCAATTTCCTTATTATCAAAAGGATATCTTCATAATTGCAATTTTAATCGCTGAGGTGGTTGTTAATACTACAAGATAGTGTTATTTAAAGGTAAATCACAATACGACAAGAGTGTATGTGTATGAGCTTAGGAAAACAACTAAAGAATTTAATGATCCAATAATATATCCAGTGTGATTTCATAAGCGGGATGTAGAAACTGTGGGATATATATATAATATATATATATATATATAACACCTTATCCTTACTTTCGGTGAGGTAGATAGTCTATTTCCGATAGATCCTTCAAAATTCAGTGACTGGAAAAAGAAAACTAATAAGCAAACAATAAATAGTTCAAGAAATGGAAGTAAATCTTCCGTTCTACCATTCCATCAAATATCAATACGGTAACTTCTACTCTAAACATTCATAAGCTACTGAATAAAAATGTTTCTCTCAAAGAAATACCTGTGGCAACATGAAATTACATGATTTTCCTCTCATGTACACTTCTCTAATTCTCTACAAAAATACAACAATTCAGTACACTAAAAAAAACTGCCCCGAGGTTTATCGAGGGGTGTGTGCATTAGTTACTGGAGTTCAATACCTTTTGCCATTGCTGCTTCTTTAACAGCTTCTGAGTTTCCTTCGGCCTTGGACAAACTGAGATAAGATTTCCACAGCATTACAGAGAATGGATATACAGACAGAGCTCTCTTCAGGAAACTGAGGGATAGGGACGGGGAACCTGTAAGACCATGCAAAATATCTGAAGCTTCTACCCATACATATTCTGGCGCAACGGGAACAGCTTGAAATAATGCACTTATCAGTAGAGCACTTCCCCAGAAGGAGACGCCACCAGAAGTGTTTGCTGGAATTGAGGTTTTCGTAATCTGCTTGCATACACAAATTGCCAGATGATAGTTGGAAGGAAGCATCCCCATTAAGCTCTCAACCATGTCGACAAAGTTGGTTAGTTCGTCTTTCTTTTCAGGTAAGAGAGATGGACCATACCATGCTTCCAGAACTGTGTTGACCATGGAAGGCTCAAAAGATACCAGACATAGCAACTTGCCAACTAGCTGCCGGACTCTAGGCTTCTTAATTCTTTGGATGAATTGTCTGGACAATGGCTCAGATGTGATGGAAGCACGCTTATCAGCCAAATAACCTGACAGAAGTCTCAATACTTTCCCATCATTGTCCAAATTCTCTGCACGCGGAAACAAAAGACGTTCTCTCACACAATGATTGTAACTATCAGCAGAAGCAGCCTCCAATGCTCTATCAATGGCTAATTGAGCTTCAGTATAGTCATTTTGTAATAGCTTATAGATGGAACAGTTCAGCATCCCAAATACATAATCATTCGGGCTAGAACTGGAAAAGAGAGCAGCAATATCAGATACTGAAGCAGACTCTGGTAAAGACTGGGAGTTATCACTATCTACAGCATCCAGACAACTATTTTGGAAATATTTGTGTTTCCATGAAAATTGGAACCATCGAGCCATTAATCCCTCAACAAAATCTCTTTTCCTGTCTTGGAGTGCGCATTGGACATACTGGTTCCAAAGACATTGAACTCCAGGAACTTCGTCAAACCAGTTATCTAAAGCATCTTCAAAACCTTCAAAACTTCCATCTGCAAAATCATACTCTGCCCGAGCTAACATCAGAACAAGTTCTAGACATGATGGATACAACGTGACATAGTTCTCTAACAAACTCTTACTACATTCTAAACCCTTAAGCACCACTACACATCTAACATGATTGACCGAAAACAGGTGTGCTGCCCTGAGATTTGCTTCATCTTCAAGAGACTCTCTATTGATGTACAATGCTAGAGAATCTACTGCTAATTCCATCAGAGAGACACCACGTTGCTTCTCATCAAAGTTCAAGTCAGTAGACGGCCAATCTATGGAAGAAAGTTCTTTCTGATATTCAAATCGCTGCAGAACGGTCACAGGAAGTTTCCTGTACACAACCAAGTAGACACAACAGACCCAGAAAACACATTTATCAGAAATGGTTAAGCATGTAATGATATCAGGAAGAGACAGTCTGAACGGGCTATCAGATTTCTCTTCTGTGGGATATAGCTCATTGATTTTATCAATAGCTGTAGCAATATTCCCAGACATGCACAGACAATTCATCATCTGCAAAAGTATATCCAATATGCCATCACTGCCGAAAAGAGCATTTCTGTCAGATACAGATGCATGGCGACACAGGGCCAAGAGTGCAGCATCATACGCAGCCAGCCTCTCATCCAGCTGTGTTCGACTATTTATATATAAAAGCCAGAGTTCGTAAGAGCCTTCAGCGTGCTCAACCTGGATTGTAGAATAAGAAGTTTTATCAGTATCTATGTGGATAATTGAGTGAATCATAGACAAACTCACAAGTCAAAGTCAAACCTCCGCTGAAGTGGATTTATGACACTTTTTCAGGAAGTCCATCTATTAGGATGAAGGCGAATACATAACTTGGAGAAGGAACCTTAAACTAGGGGCCGGCATATGGTTTGGTTTGGTAAGGTAAAAGAAGAAAACCAAAACAGAACCTAAGTTAATTCGGTGTGGTTCTTTTTTTTGGTTTTTACCTTTTATGTTGGGTTTTTGAACATGACATAATTACATCAATTTGATAAGGATATGTGATAATTACATTTGACTTCCAGAATTGAGAAGATACTCCTACGGAAGAATGCAGTAGAAGTGTAGAATATTATATCTAAATTCTAAAGTCAAATCAGCACTGGAAAAGGAATGAATTCAAATATAAAATAAAATTCTTTTTTTTTTGGTGAGACATCATTGCAGATTTGATGGTGATTTATAAAATGCTTTTTCAAACAGTTAGCCATGCAAATAAGCCCATTTTGCAAAAGTAAAACATCATTTCCCACGTTGAGAGGCAACTGAAACCAGAAATAGCATATGTATGCAGAAGTTCAGTTATTCGGTTTAATCGGGTTCTCTGCCCAATTCGAACCAAAAACCAAAAACTTGAAAACTTTAAACCAAAATAACTGAACCAAAATAAATTTAAAAAATTCAGTTCGGTCGGTTTTCACGGTTTTAACCTAATAATGTGTAAAACAAACTGGTGTTCTCTGATGCAATTAAAAAAATATTTGGCACACCATCAAAGCAATTAGCTACTATATTACTATGCCTATAATATACAAAACTACAAAAGTTTTTTAGCGCATAGACTTCCTAATAGTATTAACACCTTGAACCAACTAAAATATTCTGTTTTAACAGTAGTAGAATTCAATGTTGAAATACCGCATACCGCACATTTGAACATGTCATCCTTTCCAATGGACTTCTGACTGCTATAGTAAAGTAACAGGTAAACAATCCAGACAACTGCTGACGTAGGATTAACTTCCAAAGCTCGAGCAAGGAGTTTAAGAGCCTACATGTTTTCGCGAAAATTAGAAGGATGAGAATACAGACCCATCCAAATATCTAATCCATAATCACCACCAAAAGAACATACCTGTGATCTTCCCTTCGGTTTATTAGCCTCCTGACTGAGATTAAGAAGAGCCATCTCTACAATCTGGTCATCATCAGCAGATAGTTCCTTGCATGGACCCTGTTAAGTTATTAGAAGATTAGTTACAGCACTGACAGCACGTGTCAAGGAAGGGCAGCAACTATTTTTATCTTCTTGCAACAGAAGGTTGAAAAAAACTGTGATTGCTGCATAGTGAACTCGATCCTATACAAGGACAGGGAACAAAAAGGGATATTGCACCATTGATGACTAAAAATCCAGATGATGACTCCTAAACCGGAAGAAGGATAGGAGCATTATAGTGAAATGGGAAGTTAAAAGAGCCCCCAGAAAGGACCTAGTGGCATGATATAAAAGGTCATAACCAATAACACAGCATTTGCATTCTTTAGATAAATTTAGATGCCTTGACAAGCAATTACAAACGTTCCCAAAGAAAAATAAAAATAGAATATGACCCAGAAAACCAAAATATATTTAAGTTTAAGAGTTCGTACAATCACCAAATTCTTCTTACAGAACTGTTTTGGCAAGCCACAAGAAGATGCAAAATGATTTTTCTTGATTCATCTATGGAAAAATAAAATTAATACTTCCACAGATGCACTAGTATTTTATTTTATTTTTGGATGACAAGAGAAACCCGCAGTCGCAACCCTTTGGGTGCGCACAGGGTAAACCCCCGCTCCTATGCAAAAGCTCTCAAACCACATAGGAGAGGAAACCTACACTAGGCAAGTTTGGTGCGACGAGCTCGACCCAGAAGGCAAACCCCTTGCTTTCGTTGGCAAGGGGTTTCGAACTTGAGACCTCCAAACATGTAAGTCCTAAGCTCAAACCACTGGGCCACCCCAAAGGATAGATGCATTAGTATTTCAAAGGCAAGTTTTCTATAATAGTTGATAAAAATAAAAGTTCAGCTTTTTCCAAAAGCGTTATATAAGTAGGTAAAAATCAGTTTTTCCTCCCCTGTTTTTATCCCCCACACCCATGCATTATTAGAAAATAACAGGATAATTCGACAAACCGATGATCCATTTCTGCTTTGAAAATAAAGTGATTGCCTATTCCAACCACCCTGGACCTCAACACGAGCATTAGCGCCATGAAATAACGGCCCATCAAATGGTAAATCAGTGGGCAGCTGACTAGAGAGAACAAAGGTAAGACTGAAACACTTCACCCACAGTTGGCTGTACTCATGACTTAGAATGGATTTACATGACTGCAGATCAGCTTTCAGAACATCCAAGCCAACCAAATAAGTTGGGGGAGCCAAACCAAGGCAGTCAAGTGACTTGGTAAGGGTTCTTTCGGCAGAAGATAGCTGTACTTGAGTTGGTGATCCAACCCTGTCTACAGAAGAAAACAAGTAACAAAAATTTAACTCCACATGTTGGACATGAAGGAACTGCTCAGGATATCTTACGCATTTCAAACAGAAGACCCATACCATCATTATCCAATGTCACCTTCATTCTACTGCCAGAAGAGTAGTCTCTAACATGTTGCCAAGAACACTCAGGATTATTGCATTTTCCCCGAAGTTCAAAGATACAAAGTGGCCAAAGCGGGTCAATGCTAAAATTGCAAGAGTAAGACCCACTCTTACTGCTAATTAAATCCAGTGAAGCTGCTTCAACTGAGACCGCACTTGAAATGCTTGGAATGGTGCTGCTACCAAAATTGTCTTCCCCCTGATCATGAGAAGTTTGTACACTGGAATTTCCAATCTGTAATTTGAGTAGATCCATGGAATCTGAAGCCTTGAAGTCTAAGATAGCACTCTTCAAAATAGGATATGAAAAGGTGAATGAGCTTGCGAACTGAGATTTGTCATCGCTTGTGTTGATACAACTATCTAAACAAATATAAGAGGAAGGTGATGCAGAAGTAGAATCAAACTTCTCATTGTTGCCCTGACGGTCCACCTCAGCAGGCATCTTAAACATCGTACTCATCACATCACGACCTAATAAAAAGTTCAAAAGGAAAGAGAAATAAAAGAAAGTTGGCTCAATCAGAATAAAGAATGTCAATCTCTGAAATGATAATTTAGGACAACTCATTGTTATATGACGTCCAAAAGAGCATGGATACCATGACGTTCAAAAATTATGAATTCGTGATTAGCATTCTGGAGAATTGAAACCAAAAGTGTACAAAAATAGAAAGAAAATAGTTATTCCTAACAACTTGTACAACCGTACAAGTGATGCAACAGAATGAATTTTGCCTGTCCAGGAAACTACATCAAATAGTGGATATGGTGAAAAAAACCCTACCTCTAAGCTTACCATATATGCAATACAAGCTAGTTCACGATAACAACTTGATTATTATCACACTAACGCTAGATCTGCTGTTGCCAAGAGTCTTTAATCTTTTTAGAGATTTGTATGTCTGTCAAAATAAGTTCAAGGATGTAGAGAACCTTTGGCTTTAGAAAACCCTCAATTTGTTTTAAGAAAACAAAGAACTCGTGAAATCAAGTAGAGCACAACAAATACAAAAGGATTCACATAGCTGAACCCAACTAGTTTGGCATTGAGATTGATGGATCGTTTGACATCATATCATTTTTCAGCTACCACATCCAATTAACTATTGTGTAGTACTTGTAATATGTCCTTTGTAGACAGGATACTGTGCATCTTTTACTAAATCCATTTATTACATTCTATTAGAAGTATTTGTTGTTTATCTAAGAGCATCGCACTACCAAATAGCCAACAAGGTATTTTAGTGTTTTAAGAAAATTCTGATTTACAGATCATATGCACACAGGTCAAATTGTGATCAACAGAGATGAGCTACTGCAGAAAAAGATGTCCATAAAGTACCACTACCTTGAAAGTCAGATCCTTGTTGTGGCTCAATCTCTCGCTCTGAATCGGAGCATAATCTATCGCCCATTACCACCCTCCCCACAAGCTCATTATTTTCTGTTCTTCCTTCAGCTACGGCTTCCAGGCTCTCTTGTGGGCACTCCTTCTGGCACAAAGTTCTCATCCTTAGTCTTTCAAAAAGCTGAGAGCGCAAAGTTGCTTCAAGGATTAAAGAATCCTGAGAATTATCCATCGTTGATTGCCCCTCTGATGCTTTGTTCATATTCTTGTCCATGTCAACTATGGATTTTTCCTTCCCTTGATAGTCCAGATGGTTTTCTGGAGATTTATCTTCGAACAGAAATGTCCCTTCATCCTCATTACGAGACATACTGAAATCCTCAGAAGGGGAGCACATGTTATTTGCACCATTATCTTCCTTATGAGGCTTGAATGTGATGCAATCAGGCTCGCTGCAGGGATCAGATGCCAAATTGTAATGCTCCTGAAAACTGGAGACGTTTTGAAGAGCGACATTATTTGGATGGACATTTAAATTGGCTTCATGTTGATTGTTGAAGTCAAATGTAGGCTGCACTGCACAACTTGAAGAGGGAACTGAATGCAAATTAACATCAGAAATTGCATGTAAGGAGCCCAATCCAATTCCAGTCTCATCAGGAAACCCACAAGGCAGTAACAAATTTGGATTTCCCATCATAAGATCTCGAAGCTGGGCTGAGTATTGTTCTCTTCTACTGTATAGGTGAGAGCATCTAGCATTAGCTTCAATCAAGGCCCTTTGAGCCTTTCGGTAAGATTTCAGAGCATTTCTTTCTTCAATCTCGCACTTGCGGCGATATTCCTGTGCTTCTTCCAGTTCTTTATCTTGCAGTTCTTCTAAATTCAACAGTGGTTGCAAGTCTATTCTGTTGCTTCCACTAATATTCGGCTTGTCACAGAAGTTCCAAAAGCTTGGAAAGTTCAGAGATGTCTTTCACAAGGGGAAAAACAACTATCAGAAATACGCAATTCTAAGCTTTGGTTATAGAAAAAGAAAGGGAGAAGAAAAACACAGGAAAGAGGAAGACAGAAAAAGGCAGAAACGTACCACATTGGCCACAGCATTGCTGCCCGCACCATGGTTGAAGGCTGCAATGTTGTTACCATCGGGAGAAGGCTTCTGTGTGTTTTCATTAGATCTGACTAGATTGCTGCCGCTCTTTTCAGTTACATTAACACCAGCAAGCCCAGAACTCACTTTCTTCGGTAAAAGAGGCTGATTGTACTGACTACCTAGTTCAGCAGCATGCTCTGTCTTGTCCTTAGAATGCAAAAAGGGGAAAAGATAACAAGTACCCATGAAAAAAGTTCACTAGCACAATCAAATGCACATGAAGTTAACACGAGTTGTCAAGAGACAATAAAATATCTGCAATTTAAGTTCACCGAAGATCAATATCGATGCAATACAGAAAGCATGTTTTGACTAACCCCCCCACCACACCACACCACCACGGACACAAAAAAAAAGCCCCTGCGCTATCACCAGTATATACAGCTTAAAAAACACAATGACAAAAATCAAGCCTTCCTACTGTGTGATCTTTACTGTTAGAGAAAAGGAAGGATAGCTTTATCCATTTCGACAAGTTTGCACCTCGGAATCATGCAGCGGAAACTAAGTTGAAACAAATGAAATTTCATATAACCACCATCTCACAACAACAACAAAAAAAGAGTAATTTTATATGTTCACTTTCAGAATCCAAGAGGAAGTTGGCATTATCAGGTAATTTCCTTCCCATATTACTCAACTACATTATCGTTTAATGGTCAAGTTCACAAGTCAGAAACAAAATCAGTAGAAAAGAAAGATTTGATATATGCCCGACCAGACTTGATACAGTGGAAGTGACATTATAGCAAATGTATCTGAATGTTGCATATACAAGCATGCTAGGTCCAGGATGAGGAAATCTAGGAAAAAACTTAACCATGACTAATACAAAACCTCAGCTTAATGAAAATTTTGGAATGGAAAGCATTGAATCTCGTCATAAAGAGTCATTATCCTTCATTTCCGAGTTGGCCCTTGCTAAGCAAATTGTAGTGGTGGCCAAGAAGAAGAAATAAAGTTAATAGGACAAGATTATATACCTAGATCATTTAGGAATACATAGTAAACAAAGTTTGATTGGCAAGAGCAGTCATTTTAGCTTGTCGATCCATCCTATTTAAAACGATTTTGGACCTTTAACATTGCTAAAAGTTTTACACTCCAAATGAATTAGGTAGATAATTTGTGAGGGCTCTTCTTTAAAAAAAAAACTCTCTTAATGATGCGACATAGCAGCTTAACTATAAAAAAATAGAAGTCATAACAACAGATGATATATGTAGGAATAAATAAGAACATGGATGACTTAATATAGACCCGGATGGGGCGACATACTCCAAGTATAACCGAAGAAGGAATGTCAACAATATCAAAACTTCTCATGCTTGATCATAGGGACTAATTGCTTTGGATAAATAGAAAGGAATGGACAAGAATGAGACTGCACTTTAGAGTCAAGACAGTACCTCATTCACTATTCCATCACTATTTATTTCCTTCCCATTCTAACCCATTGCCCCTTATCACAGGCCTCAAGGTAGTCCATACAACCAGTGAAAGATAATGAAGCACAAGAAAAAAAGAACTAATCCAGAGAACCTGATATTGAAGAACAAGACAGAGAAAGTACAACCTCTATTTATTTTTTTTGACGAAGAGAAAGTACAACCTCTATTTTCAGTATTTTCAAGGTGTCTTTAATTTCCAAGAGGAAACATTATTGGATTTGCGAGCCAAACCAAAAAGATCAAACTGTTGACTATCCTAAGGCTTTTATCAGACTATATCAATGTTTTATTGAACCCCTACGGGAACAAGCACCTTATACTTTATAATATCTACATAGGCACTTAGAATTAAGCATCTCTTGCCAAAAGGCTAGACAATTATTTCAATGCACTTGGCACAGAAATTTTATCTTCACTATCTTACCTCTGAAAGATACCGTCTTCTAAGTGCAGTAGTTGCAGTAATAGAGGAGAGAACTTTTACTAAATGGAAGACTTTTGGGCTAGTGAAACTAAGTTCAAAATATCCACACAAAGGCTCCATGCGCCAAAACGATATTGAACCAGCCATTCAATGCCCATTCTCACGCTTGACGTTAACAACTAGATAGGGATTCTTGAGATAAACACGAGAATTTACCAATTTATTGGCAGCTTTACTTGCAATTTCTTTTGACGAATTGCTGGAACTCTGATTGAGATTCCTTACGGTATCAATACCTGTGGGAATAAGCTCACTTGAATTACACAGCAACTAATGTCATTAAAATAAAGTTGCTTCTATATATTAATAGAGTATGTGTACCATCTTTGAGAGTGAGAGATGGATTTGTTGAAGAAGAAGCGCCCTGATACTCTTTTTGTTTTAGTTGTCCAGCAATGACTGAACAAGACAGATATTTTTCTCCAGGACTGCTATGATCAGCTAGTTCCAGTTGACAGGAATCCTTTAATGCACAGTTTTTTGATCCTATAACCATAGACATAATTTCATGGGAGTTTGAGAAACCCCAACTTGGATTTGACGAAACAATTTTTTTGCGTTTCTTATCTGGTTCTTGTAGTTCCCGTAAATTATCATTAGTAGTTTCTCTAGATGCCCTCACCACCAAATTCCTTTTATTGACAAGATTTACATCCCTACACGAAGCTGAAGTTAACTTTTTGGTATTCTGTAATCTCTCAAGATTTAATTGATTCTCGCGAATCGCGATCATTTGGCGCAAGTCATGAAGTTTACTAGAGTTCAGATGTGCATTTGCTCTTTTCCCATGGTCAAGGGTAGCTACCTTATTTGAGTTGTTAAACTTTGTAAAACAATGCAAGCGGGCAGCATTTCCATAAGTGCCTCCATTAGGTTTGGTCAATAAAGAAGAAACATTGTGACTTACAGCCCCTTTGCTTGGCATCAACTTTGCCTCATTTCTAGTAATCTTTTGCAATTTCTGAGGTCTTCGAGGAGCAGGTGCTGGTGGTTTAATAAATTTTTCCTCAGCAAAGGTTCTGTTTTTACTTGCTGAAATCTTCTTCCGTCCAGAATTTTCACAGTCACTGCCACTTTCATCTGAGAAGCTAATCAGAAACGGTACAAAATGCTCTCGATTCTTTTTAGAACTCTTCAGATGAGCTGATTCATGAGGTGTACTAGAAGGCGCATCAATTGAGCGACCCATTTTGCTGGAAGAAGTATTTTTTTCTGCAAAGCATGCAGTTAAGAAAAAATATAGCAAATAAGTCATGGGGCAGACAGATAAGCAAGAAATGTAATTAAAGACCGAACAAATTAAGTAGCAAGTTCCATAGATTAAATGGATCGTAGAACTAGAAGAATATGTGTTATAACCTCTTATCTAGTTACCTTTCCTTAATGCATACGGGGGTGGGGGGGCTATGAACCAAGGAAGGAGAAGAATTGTACCAAAAGCTTAGTTGCGCAGACTCTTCATTTTTGATGCCGAACCTGTCTCGGATTCTTCAAAAATACACTACTTTTGGCGACACGCATCCGTTGGCATTTTTGAAGAGTCCAACATAGACCAAAAGAAACACTTTATATATATTTTTTAACCTAATTTTTTATTTTATGGTTTTGTAATACCACGTGCCAAGACAAGCACTGTTTACCAAATGTATTCAATATAATAATAATAAAATTTATTCAAAAAAACAACAGAGTAAAGTCAATCAAATTAACAGCCACGCATGGAAAAGTGAACTTAACAACAATGTGCATATATGCTGATGAGATGGTTTGATCAAAAAACTGTCACCAGTCATTCCTAGTAGCTAGATGAAACCGCGAGGGTTAACAATACATATAAATGTTCTAATACTCTAGCTTAACGACATACCTGCCTGGGTATCCTGAGAATTCCCATTCACTGTATCAACGTGAACCTGCCGCTCCAATGGAGCAGAAACACTGCTCGTAAGCTGATCGGTGGAACAAACATTTCGATCCTGTCAAAAACAATTCTCAATCAACTCAATACTCTGTAGCTTGATAACCCGGAATAGTTTCTATTTGCCCAAAAAAGAAATTCATACACTCACCATTGTTAAAACACAATAATAAATAAAGTTCACACTTCACAGGCACTCAAAGCAACACGAAGGTGAAAGAAAAGACATCTTACTTTGCACCAAGGCAGTAACGACTAAATTCAGGAGGATTTTAAAGCAACACAAAGGTGAAGGAACAGAATATAGGGCGAAAACCTTCACATCTAGAACTTAGTTGATTTTGAACTTTAAATTAAATCTGATGCTTCTCTAGAATCTTCTCATTTTGTTGAGAGATTTATACAAAATGTAGAGAATCTCTAAAACCTAACTAATCGTTTTATTATAAACGTGTTGTCTAAGTCAAATTGCGAGCACTAACTAATTCCACAGGTATTTGCAACCTCCCACAGTAAAAGTACCGGATATAAACCCTAATTAATCTTATATGACACATTATTGAGTATCAGAAAATAAATTGGGATCGAGGTATAGTTTCTCCTTCTAGGAAGACATTGAAATGCAAATAAAAAACAGTAGTAAATGAAACTATGCAAATACACATCTGGAAAATGATGAATTTAAAGTTTAAAACATAGAACTAGCAAAATTGAGCTGCTATTTCGAGCAAAGGAAGTAAAATCAATAGAAATTGAGGTAAGTTAGAGATGCTTACATCGTTATCAGATGCAGTAAGTTCTCCTTCTTCTTTGCTTCCTGAGGAATTGTTGTTATTCAGAAACGAAGATTCTCCTCTTCCTCCTCGTTCCTCAGTAAGTTTTTTTACCGAATGCTTTATGACCTGTTTCCTCTCTTCGTCGATATTCGCCATTTGAGCCCAATCTCTCTCTCTCTCCGCGCGCTCTAGCTTTCTCTCTCCTATTGCAATGGCGGTTACGGAGGGAAACTTTGGCTGACGAAATTGGAGGCCGAAATTCCGAAAAGGGAATTTGTGGGGATGAAATTTCGAGTATTTAACAAAGGCCAAATACTAAAAAGATCCATAAACTTGTAGGCTTTTTTTCCTAAAGTACCTCAAACTACGTCATTTTCTTATTAAATCATTTAATCAATCATTATTTGTTTTTTTAGAACATTGTGGGTTGATTTTGATCGATTTTTCTATTATAAATGCCTTTAGTTGTGTTCGAATTGTAATGATTTTGATTGAAGGAATGAACACAAATTGTGTTAGTCTCATTTTATTTTCTAATGTGTTCAAATGACTTAAAATATAATTATTCTTGAACATTTTCATTATCAATTAGAATAATGAGTTCTGAAATAACATATGTATCATTTATCAATACCCTTCACAAATCTGGTTTCACATCGGACAACGGTGTTTATTTAAACAGAACAAATTATGGATGATTCAATAGGAAAATGACGCAGTTGAGATACCTGAGGGAAAAAACCCAACAAGTTTAGGAATTTGTTTATGTATTTGGCCTTTAACAAAAGTGTATATACTCTTTAATTCATAGAGCATACGTCTATTGTTCCACGACTCATTGATTCAATACGCTTATTGTTCCACGACTTATTGATTCAATTGATAAAGAAATTGTTTGAGAAATGATTGTATTTTATTTCAAGTCATTTGAAGACATTAGAAAAAAAAAATAAGACTAACACAAAGTTTATCTTCGTTCATTCAATCAAAATTATTATAATTTGAATATAATTGAAGTCATTTACAATAGAAAAGTCGATAAAAATCAACCAATAGTGTTTAAAAGAAATAAATTATGGGTGGTTCAATGATCTAATAGGAAAATAGCATAGTTAAAACATCTGAATGTAAAAACCCAACAAATTTAGAAATTTGTTTATGAGTAATTAAATAAATAGACACAGATATTCTATGTGGCATGTTGCATGCATGATATTTGCATCTTACGTAGTGTCTTATAAATATTATGCCACATAGAATTAATATGTCAACTTTGTTTAAATTTATACCAACTTAACGGTCTATTTATGTATATTTAAAACGAAGGACATTATTGAAAAATAAAACCAAATTAAAGAGCCTATATATTTATATATATAATAAGTATTTTTTTATATTTTACTTGACTCTTAGATTCAATATAAATATTTATTTTATTTGGTTATTTTAGCGAATGGAAAGAGTTTTTTTTACTACGATCCTTAGTGTATTAAAAGGTTTAATGTTTGTGACAATGTCATTAGTACAAAACTTAAAAAAAAAGTTATAAATTTTGTGGTATAAAATATCTCGTACGTATTTATATTTTTTTATTAAAAATAAACTTAAATTTTTTTTGAAACATATTAAAATAAAAAGATACATATAAATGGAAAAAAATAGCGTATTATAAAATTATATAAATTGTAATCCTAGAGTCGTAATAATCAAATTTAAAGTTCAAAGTATCATTAAAAGATCATTTTACTTTTAAAAATTTCATATTTAGTTACAATTTTCTTAAAAGGTATCTCGAGTCAATACAAATCAACTAATATAAAATGAAGGAACGATTCACTTAATAAATTTTACGATCACAAAATTTAACAATATTTGACATATAATAAATAAATGCATAAATAAGACTATACTTTCAATTTTACCCTTGAAAGCGACTAGCCATGAAAATATATTATTGAAATACTAAATTAATTCAAATTCATCTTACATTCTAAATAATGTTAACAATGATAAAAATTACTTAATTTCTCAAACATAAAATCAAATAAATAGAAACAAAGGAATTTCTATACACACTTTGATGTAAAAACATGTGATTGAACTTTCCTTTGAGAGGTGTGAAAGGTCCATACATCATAAAATTATCAAGATTAAACTCATTTATGTTTTCTATTATTTGAAATATTAATAATATTCTATTACAAAATAGTTGTGTTTTGCGATTTTAACGAGAAGTCAGTCCTATTAATCCTAATTTAACCTTAATTACTTAATCAAAAACCCATTAATTAGCTTTTTCATTTTAGCAGAGATAATCCACTTACTATTATTCTATACCAACGAAAATTCTTATAAGAGACAGTAAAATGTGAGAAATTCAATCATTGGAGGCCGCTATTGTGTAATTCCCTTTATAAAGGCAAACCCATTTTCAATGTACTTGATGAATTTGGTGTGTTCCATTATTGATTATGCCTTGTTAAAATGGGTTAAAGTTCTTCATTACTTGGAAAAGCAAAAACAACTTCATAGATACAGCAAAAGATCAAATTAGACAGTTTCTGATTATCAAGAGATGAAAAGAAGCCATTTTTAAGCCATTGGAACACAGAAATAAGATAAATCTTCAACAAAATAAAACTGTTCTTCACATTCATAGATTCAGAAACAAGATATTTCATAGATTCAGAAACATAATCATAACTAAAATAGTATTAATACCCAATAACAGAGATCTAAAGTTTTAACCACCGAACCCATAGAGAGTTCTTCCTTGTCTCTTCAAAGCATAAACAACATCCATAGCAGTAACAGTCTTCCTCCTAGCATGTTCTGTGTAGGTAACAGAATCACGAATCACGTTCTCCAAAAAGATCTTAAGAACACCTCTTGTCTCTTCATAAATCAACCCACTGATTCTCTTCACTCCACCTCTTCTTGCCAACCTCCTAATAGCAGGCTTGGTGATACCCTGGATGTTGTCACGAAGCACCTTACGATGACGTTTTGCTCCACCCTTTCCTAATCCCTTGCCACCCTTTCCACGGCCAGACATTTTTGACAAATTTTGAGAGATTAATCAGAGAGAAAAATGAGAGATTGGATGATGGAGAGAATTGAGCTGAGCTAGGGTTTATATAAAAGGGGAAAAAATTTGGAGGGGGGTTGAATTTTTTGAGCGGAAGATATTGGCGGTTGATTGAATTTCTATGAAATTTGAAATGGACGGCTAGAGATTGCGATCCGCATGATAGCTTACGGATTATTATGGACCGTTGATTAAGTGGAATTCAACGGATGGTAATTGTTTTTATTCTCACATGGATCGATGACGTGGATTAGTCAAATTTGATACCTTCCTTCCTTAATTACCTGTTCATTTTTAAAAATTTTAAAATGACCCCAGTCTTTATTAATTAGTTTAAACTTTAAAAGATAGAACTTATTTTACAATTTTATACTTTTTAGTTCTTCAACTTTATAATTAATAAGAATAAAATGATAAAATTTATATATGTCAATTAAAAAGTGAACAATTAATTAGGTACATAGAGGATAAGTTAAACGAGTAGTACCTAAGTACTAATTTTTTTAATTCATTTTATTTCTTTTTTAAAAAATTAGTGACTGTTATGATCGAGAAAAAACGATATATAACAACTAAAATTATACTCATTATTCATCGAAAGCATGATATTAGATATAAGACTATGTAGTTTGAGGATTAGAGTAAAAGATTAGTAATAAATAAATAATTGAATATTATTTAATTTTTTCTTCACAATATTCTTATTGTTACAATTGTATTAGATTATTCTTTATTTTAGTAATAGTTGTCATTTCCTTTGATTCGGTTATTGTGTTATATGTTGGAAAATTGTTTCCACTATCTCTTTTTATTTGTTTTAGCATGACTTTTTATTATCTTGAGTTGTTAATGTTTTTTCATCGTTGTTCTAAATGTAGAGTATATTTCGTTATTTATGAGTGACTAAACTTCATAATTAAGGATTGTGAAATCCATGATGATTTGATCTAAGACTAGAGTTTTTACGAAATAAATCATATGTTGTTCAGTATACCTTATAATTTCTTTCATTTTAATTGACTTTCTAATGATTGCAAACATTAAAATCTACCTTAAGTTTAACTTGTTAGAGTAAAAAAACTAAAACCTGAAAGAACAATTAATAACAATCATTCAAGACACGTCTAATAGTTAATATTATATCAAAATTAACAAACTTGAGAATCAATCGTCGAAATGGTGAACACTTTTAGTTCGAACAAATAGAAGTGATACATTTGGTTTGGTTGAGAAGCGGTTAAGTGTATAGACATACTAACAACGCAAGATGAAGTTCTATAATTAATCAGAGAACGATCAAACAGTTTTAGTAAACACAATTTGATTAATTTTCTTTAATTGATTTTGAAGTAAGTAATAATGTTAATTGTTATATGTCGAAAAGTGGACTTTAAACCAATATCAAAACTTCCATAAATTCCATTATGTTTTGGTAATAAGTAATTAAAGTAGATAGCCGCATACAATTTAGTTTTTGTATTATTCTCCATGAAATACGACCCAACCTAGCTGGTGTTTTATATTTGATAACGACGGCTTTATACTTCTTAATTGAGGTGTAAGTTTGAGCCTATCATGTCATTCTGTATATGAATATTATCAAAATATATTGTATTAGTAACGTTTGAATTAGTATTTAGTAATAGTAATAGTAATTATATTGATGTCGTTATGCTGAAATTGTTTCATAATGTTATATTTGATAATTGATTTATTGAAAATAATATGCATTGCAAAATTTCCAAAAAAAAAAATTGCTACGTAAATACGATAGAAAGGATGTGAAAAATTTTTGAGGAATGATTGTATCTTTATCCATACTAATGCATATCTTAAAAAAACTTGATATTGTATTATTACTACTGAAAATTGTCATGTATTAATTATAAATAGCGCAATACCTTAAAGTATATCATATAAAATATGAATAATAACAAAGTTAACAAGCATTGTTGTAATACATCTTACCAAGTGACCTCTATAAGTATGACTAGAGAAATAATATTCTTTTATCGAGTGATTCATTAATGGCTTTATGAACACCATAACCAAAAAAGTGTGTTGGAGTTTGTTACAACTTGAGGGCTTAAGATGGGTTATAAGTGAGGGAAAATAGTTTTACTTTTGTATCAGGTTACTAATGATCGACTGGACATGACGTGAGATTGCCTCGTATTAATGTAGCTAGTCAGAGTATGTCCGAAATTAGCTCTCCTTGGGAACACCTTGTTTTACCCAATAATATAGTTCCTTATTGACTTGAATTTAACTAGATTTGTTTTGTCACGCGTTTATCAAAGTAACATCACCATGCACATCCAACATCTATATGACTATTCACCATAATTTTTTTTTTTGGATTGTTCACTTTTAACATAGCAAATTTCAAGTTTCATGAATTGTTTTTTTTTTTATATATATTTTGCAAATTACATCATAGCAAATTTCAAGTTTCATGAATTGTTTTTTTTTTATATATATTTTGCAAATTACATTTGACCGTTCGACTAAAATAATTCAAAAATGATAAACGCCCACCGTGGGGCTCGAACCCACGACCACAAGGTTAAGAGCCTTGCGCTCTACCAACTGAGCTAGACGGGCTTTTGTTTTATGTACCCACGTATCTTTGATGGATTATTGAATTTCTCCTGGAAGAGAAGGCAGGAACAAAAACATTTTGATTCACCGGTTTGTACTCTATAATCAGAATAGGACTCTGGACTTGAAATCGCTTTTTAGAAGTCTTAAAGGTGGCACTAAACTAGTCTCACTTGCTTGTATCAGTAGGCTTATCGGGCTTCTCTATCTATTCAATTTATTTTGCTACAAACTCTTTCCCCGCCTATTTCTTCCCCCGGCCATGTAGTGGAGCTTGCCCAATACAAGTTTGTACTGGAGTTGAGGCATTTCATCCACAATTTGACACATAAATGATAAAAGAAACACATATAAAAAATATTCGATAATCATATATTAAAATTGACATCAAAATGCATTTATATGTAGCACAATAGTCATGCTGCAAATGCAATAAGATAAGTGAGTGGAAAAACTGAGTAGAATGAAAACATAAAAAGCCTCTCAAGTGTGTCCATCACTCAAAACCAATAATAGCTCATTTCTTTCTGGAGATACCGAGCCTGCTACGGAAATCGTCCTCCATAAGGGGAATACCATCGCTCAATTTGATCGTTGGTTCCCATCCGAGTACTGATTTTGCCTTTGTGATGTCCGGCTTTCTCTGGCGAGGATCATCTGGTGTATTTTCCACTGTGATAATCTGCACATCTGGATTGATGAGCTGCAAAACAACAACTATACTCAGAGACGGATTCAAGATTTTCACTTGATGGATTCAACCTTTAAGATTCTCAGCATTGGATTCATTATATATATTATGCTCCGTGAAGTTACTGGATTTGGATGAACTTGTAGGCGTGTGTGTCATGTGAATACATAATCGAGGGATGTTCAGTGGATTACCTCTTTCACATTCTCAGCAAGTTCAAGCATTGTGAATTCACCTGATTACGAGAAGATGAGTTGTTTTAGTTAAGTAATAAAATTGGAAGAATGGGTTTTGATCGGACATGCCAAAGAAACAAATCAACGGAAGCTAACCTGGATTCCCGATGTTAATTGGTCCAGTATTATCTCCCTCCATCAGACGAATAAGACCATCAACCTTCATTGTTCAGAAAGAAAGGTAAGAAAAGAAGATGAAACGTAATATGAACTTCAAGTATAGTGGCTCATAGACTGTAATTATACCATGTCGGAAACATAACAAAAGCTGCGAGTTTGTGTTCCTGGCAGCTGAACAGTCAAGGGTTCATTACTGTGAAAATGTACGAAGAAAGGGTAGGCAATTAGTAATTCTCACAATGTAAGATAAATATGGAAGGGTAAGAGTGATAATGGGGTTCATAATATTACCGAATTGCCTGGGCAATGAAATTGCTGACAACACGGCCATCGTCTATGTTCATTCGTGGACCGTACGTGTTGAAGATTCTAGCAATCCGTATTTCTGGAGATGCAAAACAAATTCTTCAGAATGCAAAACTTACAAAAGTAAACTGAATAGATTTTGAAAGAAACATATGTGTAGGAAGTGCTATACCGATTCCATGCTGCCTGTGATAATCAAACATCAAAGTCTCAGCCACTCTTTTCCCCTCATCGTAACAACTCCTAACTCCTGAAATACACAAGCTACATTACATCACCAATCTAGCACGACCAATTTCACAAAACCGAGGGTAAATATAGATCGAGCAGATACTAAGAAGAAACTGCAATTCTAGCAAACTCTAAAAGGAGGCTATTTATGAAAGAAGCGAGTCATTTCTTGTTAAATGTGTTCTCAAGTGTTGTATATGACTTTCAACGAGCCTTCTTCCATTATCGAAGATTTGTTTAATGCCATATCATTAGAAACTGTAATTTATAAAAGCTATAAATGCATACCAATTGGGTTAACATTTCCCCAGTAGCTCTCATCTTGAGGGTGAATAAGTGGGTCTCCATAAACCTCGGAGGTTGATGTCAGTAAAATCCTGCTCGAGTAATGAAGTTAGACGAAGATCAATTATCACAAGAATAATTGACGATAGAAGCAGATTTATACCTTGCCCCAACTCTCTTGGCAAGTCCCAACATATTCAAAGTGCCAATGACATTTGTCTTAATCGTCTGCAAATACCATATAGCAAGTAAAAGATCAATATAAACCACACGCCATTTTTTGGGCTATCTAGATTCAAAGGAACAAGTGATAATATAAAGAAAAGATGAAAACTTTGCAGTACGGGGATCTTCATTACTGACCTTAACAGGATTGTACTTGTAAAAGATTGGGGAAGCAGGGCAAGCAAGATGATAAATTTGGTCAACTTCAATCAATAACGGCTCAGTAACATCTGCATATAATATGAAGATAAAACAAGGCAATCAATGGGAACTCTTTGTGGAAGCAAACAGAGAAGAGATCTGAAAACAATTTGTGGAGGGAGCTCGGCAGATATTGCTCAAGAGATACTTGCAATACAATTTTGGTAGATATGAACTTTCGGAAGCAGAAAGGTTAGATAAATAAGGAAGAGTGATTTACCATGACGGATTAACTCAAATCTTGGATGGCCAAACCATTGCTTTAGGTTATCCTTTGATCCAGTGAAGTAGTTATCCACAACAATCACCTAAGCATAACACAACAAGTTTAGGTAAACGCAGTCATATTTCTAGCCTTATTATTTTTTATTGCATCAATGTGCTAGTATCTAGTGGCAGGGGCGAATCTAGATGGTCACTAATGGATTCACGTGAGCTTAGTAGCTTTTACCACCATACACTATATATATACACAGAAATGCATAAAATATGGATAAATATTTGTTCGTAAACCGACTTAATATTACAGTAGAAACACGTAAACTTCAAATCTTGGATCCGTTTTTGTAAGTGGAACATATGATGTGAAGCCAGGCCTAACTTAAAAGTATTTACCTCATTCTTCTCATTTTGCATCAGTCTGTCAACGAGGTGAGAGCCAATAAATCCAGCACCACCCGTCACCAAAATTCTCATGTTAGCCTGTAATCAAAAAGTTCAAAGATGAAAAACAGTAAAAACACAAGATCAAGATACAAGCAGCAAATGAAAAGACTCATCAGAGCCATTTCTACCATACCTGGAAAAATTTTGCTTTGCGCAATGGCGATGGTTCTGGAGGAGGTTTTGCAGAAGCATTGTTATCTCCATTGGAAGCCATTTCTAGATCAATTCAATTTCTAAACCAGAGACCAAATCAAAAGTTCAGAGCCAAAAAAATAAATAAGATTCAAGCAAACTGTCACAATCTACAATCGAGCTAACTAAGAGCAAATCAAGATTACATACTCGTCCACAAAAAGGATTATCGACTTCTCCAATAGACAGTACACATGAATAATAAAACCACCATCATGTGGAAGCAGGACTTCCACCAAGGGGATCCAAAAAGTAACAAAAGCAAACACGCAAAGAAGCTAAGAGGATCCAACTTCTAATACATACTTAAACAATTTGACCACATACACACATTGTTAGTTCACCCAGTCCTCACTACACAAAATTAATTGGTGTCAGCAAAATGAATTTTTCCTCTTCAAGATCCTCCATAGTCCGACTAATCCGGATCAGCCCCGTTAAAAACCCAACTAAGATAACTCCATTTTTCAAAGCTCAAAACCCGTGACCCTGGTTAAAAGTAAGAACCTTTAACATTCCACCACACCCCTTCAGCAAATGTGGTGGATCCTCTTTATAGATCAATCACAATTTCTAATAGCAAGAAGATATCTCCCCATCTCACCCCCCCCCCCCCTCAATAAAATTAACAAAAAAAACCCAAATCAAATTACAAAAGAAGCAAAATTTCTAAAAAATGAACACACCCATATCAAATTATCATTTAAAAGCTAACAACTTGATTCCAAATTCAGCAAAAAATCACCTGGTTGTCTCTAATTGTTAATGTAAAACAGAAATAATACTAAGTATAAGCTCAATACATGAATTTATAGATTAAAATTCATATAGATTCAAAACAAAATAGCGTATAAAACACGTAAAATCAAGATTCAAGATCTCTAATCACACCAAACATACCAACTAGAGAGATAAAAAAGTGATCTTTGAACTTAAAAAAAAAATGAAACAATCAAAGCTTCTGAGCAACTCCAAAGAGACCCCACAACAGATCTGAATCTATTTTTTCTCAAAAAAAATTGAAACAAAAAAATATTGCACTACCTAAGTGAATATTGAAATCTTGAAGGAAATGATGAAGCTTAGTGTAAAATGAAGAGATATATATAAAACTCAACAGAAATTGGGTAAATGGTGGGGAGTTCTAAATAATTGCTGGTAGTTAAAAAAAATCTGAAGTTTTCTGCTTGAAAATAAATAAATAAATATGTTTATCTTTTTTGTTTCCAATTTATTTATTTTATTTTATTTAATATAAAGTTTTAAAAATATATATTTCAAAATCTAAAATATAAAATTAATTTGCATTTAAGTACTATATTGTAGTAATTAATAATATGCCACGTTGGTTACGTGTCATTAACGTAGACAAAATTAAATGTTCACGTTATCTTTCCAATTAGAACGAAACATTAGTTATGTACCTAAGCTAACAAATCACTATCTTAATTTACGTAATATTATTTAATTGAATATCTTTTAATTATTAAAAAAGAGACTTTCAAATATTTTGATCTATTCTCTCCCTGGTATTATTTATTATGATTTCCATTTATAGAGTCAAATTTTAAGAATTTTGACTAACATTTTTATCATATTGATATGCAAAAAATTGCAATTTCTAGTACTTTTTATATAGTTTTTGAATATCTAAATGTTTTGTTTAAAATATCGAATTAATATAATCTAATTTTAACTTTGAAAACTAGTCAAATTGATTTTCAAAAAGCGCAACGTGACAAATAAAAATGGACGGAAGGAGTATTAAATATTTGTATGGCTATAATGCTTTTATTAAGGCAGTTTGTTGTAAAGAATAACATCAAATACTTTTGCGATTAAATTATAGTGTCGTTTAGTCTATAGCTTATCTTGAGATTAATAATTAATACTGGAACAAGTTATTCTTCTCTTGAGGTGATATAGTAATCTCAAAATAATTTATTTATGAGGTAAATAGGTAGAATGACAAAGATATCATTTTAAACCATTTTTTGTATATCTTTTTTTTTTTTTAATGATAAGATAATATATATAACATAAAAAAGTTACAGAGTTAAGATTTCCAAAACATGCTAACTTATTACAAGTTGTCTTTAATAATTTTTTAGTGGATATTACACCATAACGATCATCCTCGATAAGAGATAGAATACGATATGGTGGAGTGGATAATAATATAGTTTATATGGACGGTGTTATGTTTGGTACCTAGTTTTGACAAAACATCTGCTACCTTGTTTGTTGTATATCATTTTCACATTCATGTATTTTTATATTTTTTTTAACACTACGTATAATAGCATTTGCATTCTTCATCACTCCTTATTTGTACGATAATCCTTTAATATTTTCTTATAAAAGATCACACTATTTAAATATAATTCTTATATATGAATTTATTTGATCAATTCTTATGTTTATTTTTATTTTGATTTCTCATAAATTCTCTTTTACTTTAACAACTATTTAAATATAATTCTTATATATGAATTTATTTGATCAATTCTTATGTTTATTTTGATTTTGATTTCTCATAAATTCTCTTTTACTTTAACAAACTTAAGATGAAAGTTCTATTTTTAAGCTAAATAAGAAGAAAGTTTATTTTTAAATACATATTGTACCATCGTGAGAAAATAAGATACATAAAAAAATTATTTGAGAAAATAGAAAAAATAAATAAAGTTCAAAAACACAATAACAAGTTATCATAGATTCTATTATAATTTATCTCACGACAACTTAAATTCAAACCGAACAATCCCTAAAAATACTACAATTTTAAAGTTAAGTTACTTTTAATAATTGAAATATAATATTTTTTTTCAAGAAAATAAAAATCGTGTTACATAAGTTAAGATTTAACGAAATAATATTTTAGTTATTATGCACAAAATTCTAACTCATCAATGTAGAAGATAAATAATACTCACGCGAATAAAGAAATATCACATAACTTATTCATACGTAACTTTAAGCAGTAATCACACAATCCACTAATGTTATGATGGGATTGATAAAATAATTTTACCCTTAATTAAAAATTTTAAGATCGAGCTTTAAGTATAAATTTTATCAGGCAAAAGTATAGTATCATTTTTAATAATCTTACCATAATAATCCAAATTAATATGAACTCAATTAAAAATACCAAACATTATGTGAATCAAAAGATAAAGTTTGATATTTATTATATTTTTCATCAAATAAAAAAAAAAGAGTCAAATACGTCTTCGTTATTGCAATCATATTTCACTTTATATTTTTTTTATACGAATATATATGGATGGAGTTAGTAAAAATTAAGGAGTCCATTAATAAAAAAAATATAGTACTGTTTATAAATAATTATTTGTGAATTGTGAGATTTTTTAATTTACGTTGAGGGTTGTAGAAGTTTGGGAAGGGACTGTTCACAGTGCCAAAGAGGGTCGTAAAACATATATATGAGGCCAAATTTGAAATTCCGTTAGTTCGTTGTTTAAATTAAAATTACTGAATTCAAATGAATTTTGATATTAATTATTTTAATTTGATTATTTCATTTTTTTTTAAAAAAAATTATATTTAATTGTTAGTTATATCTAACATTATATATGATATATTAAAGATTACATAGTTAAATTTTTAAAATCAATTTTATTGATTTCACTTTCTACTAGTGATATGCTTTTTTATAATCTCAATACTGATCCAATTATTGTGCATTTAACTATTGAACTTTAATTATGGAAAAATTGTATATAATAGCAAACTAATAACCTAAAATAAATGGAGTAGCTAGTATTTGATTTAATTGTGCTCCATAACAAACATTAGCTAAAGTTTGTCAGACGTCTCTCTTCCAAAATTCTCGCTCGCCTCTCTCGCTTTATACACAGAAGTGTATAAATTCTGTTTCTATTTTGTATAAAGCGAGAGAAAATTGTATATACACATGCAAAAATATATATCTTCATGTTATACACTTAATTATACAGTTTACAAACATTTTACTTCAAATATTGTAGAGAAAAAGAACAACGAATTATACAATTGCAGTGAAATACAATTTTCTCTAGCTTTATACAACAGAAGTGTATATATTGGTTTTCTGTTTTTGTATAGAGCGAGAAGAAAACATATATCTTTTTGCTATACACTTATAATTATGCAATATACATACATTTTAATTTGATTCAACTGTATGCAAATCAAATTTTATAAAAAATATTGCAACGAAATAGGCAGCGACTTATACAATTTTGCATCATACAATCGCAGTGAAATAGGATAGCGAATTATACAATTGCAGCGAAATAGGCCAGCTAATTATACAATTTAGGCCAGCGAATTATACAATTGTATATGTATAGCGAATTATACAATTTTATGTTTGCTATGGAGCGTAATTATGCAAACTTTACTATAACATACAAATATGAATTTTTTGTTTGTTATATGTGACGGTTGCCCTTTAATTATTATGATTTTATATAATTATCACATAAAAAATTGTTTGACTAAACCGATATAAAGAGATAAAAAAACAAAATTAATGTATCATCTAGAATGGACCCTCAAATTAAAAAGGAACAAATTCTCTACATATAATTTTTCCTATTAAACTAAATATATATATATATATATATATATATATATATATATATATATATATATTGATAATGGCTTTTACTTGTTTATAGGGATAGCATGGAAAATTGAGTGTATTTTTGGAGTAACAGAACAATTTTTCCGTAACTAAATAGTTGGTGCTTTTCGGAGTAAGTTTATTTTTAAATATAACTTAAAGATGAAATAAATTTTATTGAGATTAATTCTTATTGATCATTCGATTTATTGTTATTTAAAATAATATGTCATGTATAAATTTTAAGAATAAATTATTTGTTTATAAAAATAGCTTCATGAATGTGAATAATGAAAAGCGTTGTATAAAGGATTTAGAAGGATATATTTGTTATGTACGCATTTTATTCCGGAATAAGTAGGGGGATGTTCGGCATTCGAGTCGGGTTTTTAAATTACAAATTTGATAATTGATAGTTAAAAGTAGATACTAAATATTAAAATTTTAAATTTTGATTCGATAATCCATAAATCAATATGACGTTCGGTAAAATCTTATTGAATTTGTAGCTGATTGTACTACAAAGTTAATAATATTATTGCTTCAATTATTTCTATTTTCTACGTGAATACACGATATAATAGAAGATCAACAAGCAAAAATAATCAAGAAAATTAAATTAACACAACTCAAAGACAAATGTATTTAGTTGTCTATGTTTTGTATTTTTCTCTTTGAACTGGTACTACTCAAATATGAACCTTTTAATATGACATTCATTAAGTAAATAATTTTTCGTATTTCAAAAATATAGAATAACCAATAATTCTAATGTCTTATACCAAACTCAAATACGTAATTTTAAAATTCTACATTCGAATACCACACCAAATAATTAAATAATTTTGTTTTGTGTTGCTACAAGAACATGAAGTGGCTGTAGTTTAGTGGTAAGAATTCCACGTTGTGGCCGTGGAGACCTGGGCTCGAATCCCAGCAGCCACACTTAATTTTTTTTTTCTTTTTACTTTTTTAGTTTCAGTTTCGTATTTTTGGTTCACTTAATAAAAGCCCAAATCTCATTTTTATTTGATTAATACTACTTTTTTCCCCTCACAGCAGGCTACTAATTTTTTTTCAACAAATTCGATCTCAATCAATCGAAGGTACAGATCTCGATCTATTGAATTTATACAGTTTCGTATTTTTAATTTAGTTTTAATGTTTTTGCTACTGTATGATTCTGTGTTTGTTATATGTATAGATCTGGATTTACATGATTTCAGATTTTTGGAAGAGTTTGATTTTGTTATCTGTTGTTCTGTGTGTCGTTTTTGTCATTGATTTTGATTTTGATTTTGGTTTGTTTTCTTCGTACATGAATGAAGTTTTGATGGGTGAAGTGGTACCCATTTCTGATGAGTATTTTTGTCCCTTTCGATAGTAGTAGAAATTTTTGTAAAGGATAGTTATGAGGAAATGGAGAAGATGGTAACAAAGTGATCACATAGCGGAGTGGATATCGCGTTAGACTCCGAATCTAAAGGTCGTGGGTTCGAATCCCACTGTGATCACTGCCTACTTTTTTGATCAAAATTTTTGTTTGAAAACATTGTTTGTTCATGATTTTCAGTGAAATTTCATTTCAACTCACAAAGCTTCAACTTATTTCTAAGAGAAAAATGCATGTCCAAATACAAATTCAAGTTCCAAAAACTATTTTTCTTACAAACTACGAAAACTCATTCGTTTTCGAGTTTTAAGTAAATTTATGGCTAAACGCTAGGTTAGTTAGATTCTTTCAGAAACGTTGGTTTTGTTATCTGTTCTTTTGTCTTTCTCAATGTTAGTGGACAGAGTAGTACTGAAATGAGTGTTTTTTGTCCCTTTTGATGGTAGTGGAAATTTTGGTAAAGGATAGTTATGAGGAAATGGAGAAGATGGTAACTAAGTGATTACATAGCGGAGTGGATATAGCGTTAGACTCCGAATCTAAAGGCCGTGGGTTCGAATCCCACTGTGATCACTGCCTACTTTTTTTTCTTTTATAATTTGTGTTTGGTTTTGGAGATCGGTGTGAGTTTATATATACTTGGTTCCTGTTTAGGGAGTAGATTTTCAAATTTTTGTTTGAATGCGTTGTTTGTTCATGATTTTTGGTGAAGTTTCATTTCGATTCACAAAACTTCAACTTTTTTCTTAGTAGAAAGTGCATGTCCAACTACAACTTCAAGTTTCAAAAACAATTTTTGCAATAAACTTTGAAAATTCATTCTTTTTTTAAGTTTTAAGTAAATATATGGTTAAACGCTAGGTTAGTTAGATTCTTTCGGAATTGTTGAACCGTTGCTTTTGTTATTGTCTTTCTCAATGTTAGAGGAGAGAGTAGTACTGACATGTATAAGGGAACAGAGAAGATGGTAACAAGTGATCTCACAGCGGAGTGGATATTGTGTTAGACTTATGATCTAAAGTTTGTGGGTTTGAATACCACTGGGATTGCTTCATGCCTTCTTGTGCACCTGTTTTGTTTTTCTTGGTTTCATATTTTGGTGTTTGGTTTGGGAATTGCATCCGAGGGTCTATTTGAAACAACCTCTCTACCTCCCAAGATAAGGGTAAGGTTTGTACACTCTACCCTCCTAGACCTCACTTGTAGGATTACATGGGGTATGTTGTCGCTGGTTTGGGAATTGATTAGTGAAATAAAAATCATTGTAATATAAAATTCGAAAGAGGCTGTACTTGTTTCTTTGGAGATATAAGCTTGAGGCAATTGGTTTGAGAGATTTTTATGAGCTGCCTCCACTGCATATGCATTTAGTTATGAACTTGGTGCTCCTGCTAAGTAATTTTTTGGTTTTGATTGGGGACATGATATAGGTAAATTATGCCACCAAGATATTTCTATTGAAAATGTATGTTGGTTTTCACTTGATTAATGGTTTTATTCCTCTAATCATTGCCTCGGCGTGAGAGATGCTTATGGAGTGAAATAAGAGGCTAAGTTTTCCTTTTTCTGTTCTATTGGTTTAGGTGTTTGTTTGTGTCACATGTTGCAATAATCTTCCTTTACTTTATCTACAAAGGAAGTACATGAAAATCTCAAGGGTGTTACTTGAGTATTTGAAGGAATAGGAGCAACTTTACCTTAACATTTTCATAAGTATGTCTACCATGATGATAGGTTTGTGAATTTGATTAAATCATTCCCTAAACAAGTGTTAGGCTGTTACAGTAGGATTGATGTCTGATTATGGAATATGCATAAGGTACATTGAGACAGAGAGTTTTAAAGGTATTGTGAAACATGTGTATAGAGCAGTGTGAAGCTTCAGAGTTTTGAGCTGAACACAATGTTGTGCATGGTATAGCTACCTAACTTGTCCAATGAGTCTTTTCTCTAGTGGTAAAGAGGAGGACGATACCTTGAGGTTGTGTTTCTTAATTGTAAATGAAAACAATGTATTCGTTAACTCTAAAACTGTAATTGATCGTTGACGTAATTGTTCAGTTATTGCTTTTCAGTAACTTGGCTCAGCAACTTGTAGTCTCATCAGAACATTGATTATACAAGGAGGGAGTGGATGTACTGTCGATGACCTACTAAAGTAATCCAATTTTTTGAATGTAGGGCGATAAGAAAATCAATTGAACTCATTTTCAAACAAATAAGATACACGAAAAGACTATCTAACATAGGAAATCAAGATTATTCCATCAGAGCTTGTCCTTATTAGAGAAACAAAAAGATAATCTACTTTTGCATAGACGGGTTGAAATTCTTAGTTCCAACTCCAAAAAGAATCGAATGTTGCTTGTCTCATGATGATATTTTATTCATTTTTACCTGGTAACTTGATAATGGGACTGATGAAACACTAGAGATCATTGCAGGAACTGAACGTTTGTGTTTTAGTTCAATAGCTTTCGTGAATTGTAAAGGAATTCTGTCTTTGCACCTTATTTCTCTGAAATCGTAAAGCTGTTCTTGCAGACTAACTGTTGTGTTACTAAACCAATTACTAACTAATACTCTTCTTTTGGTCCTAACTGTTGGCTCTTGAACTTTGTCTTGCAGATAATGGATGATCAAGATTTAGGATTCTTTGCTAACTTTCTTGGCATCTTTATTTTCGTATTTGTTATTGCTTATCATTATGTAGTGGCTGATCCCAAGTACTTGGGCAACTAACTGATATAGATGATCCCATAGTAAGTAGTAACTTTTAATGAGCTCAAGATGAATTTCATTTTTATCTTTTATTATCACCAGTTAGTTCTTACCTGAATATTATGAGATCGGACATTTGGTCTGAGAAAGTCAGAAGTTTTATTTGTTCTCTCTCTCATTTTGTGAACGTGATGGGTCTTGATCGATTGCAAGTTGCAAGTATTCTTAAGAAAATGTGCTGAATAGTCGGGTTAGACCTATCAGAAAAACAACCTCTCTATTTTTTTACGTAGAGGTAAAGCTGCAGACACTTCATCCTTTCCGAACCCACTTGCAGAGTATTACTGGGTATGTTTGTTGTTGGGTCTGCACCTAGAGGTTCAGTGATAAGCTCTCTTTGGCTTAGCTACTTTGTTTGGTAAACAACACAAATGATTATAAGCTTTAACCAGTCTTCTTTAAATTGCTAAATGCTAATATCTTTTGTAATCTCTAAAATATTCTTTTCTGAAATACACAAATGTTTCTCAGAAATAATGTTGGTTGAAAATAAAAGTGAAATTTCAACGCTTACAAAATTTCTATGGATAATTGGTCGTCTTTGACGACTTAAATTCTCATTCTTCATGACTTGCTAAAACAGCTAGTCAAATATTGAATTATTGTCAATCTTCCAGAACTCATACGGTCATCCATGAACCAAAAATGATTTAAAAGTATATATATATACACACATTATTATTCCAGATATTCCTAACTTTTAAAATAATCATGGTGATGTCCAATGCATTACTTTTTTTTAATAAAAGGTCTCGATATTGATATTTAGACATAGAAAAAATCTTGAGGAAAGGATCAAAATAATCCTTTTTTATATAAGATTAAGGCTCAAATTGATCCTGAAATTTTCATATGAAGCACTAACAGTTCCTCGGATTTGCAATGTTGGTGTACTTTTGATCCTCTTTCAAAATTTTACCTATTTATTAGCATTTATTTTATCCATAAAACCTATGTATGGAATGTTTAATCATCATTGTATACATTTAGTAGAAATAAAAACTCAATATGAAAGAATGTGAGAAGAATATTTTTTGTTTTGTTTAGTAGAAATCGTATTGTAGGTAAAGTCGAGAGGTTTATCACAATAATTTCACCTGGAATTGTACAATTTTTTCTTTGCAATAATATCTAATGAACAGAACGAGGTGTTTTTTTATCACCTTCTCTCAGATAGATTTAATATTTCCATTATATATATTAAGACGATTGGACATTCTTTGTATAAAATTTTGAACAAAATTAATGTTAAAAATAGGCAAAATTTTAGGAGAGAATCAAAAGTGTATTGATAATAAAAACACGAGAGACTATTAGTTCTCTACGTAAAAACTCAAAAATTACTTTAAGCCTTAATCCAAAAGTAATGGACTATTTTGAGCCTTTCCTCGAAAAAATCTTTAATGAAGTGCGCTACCCCAAATGGAAGCTATTACAAATTCCAATCAATTGAGCTCTCTCATGTAGTATCAAACATCAAATGCCAATAAATAAATAAAATTATAGCCACATCACTCAACTTTTTGTTTACGCATCTTTGGTCAAATTTTAGGAATTATCAACTATATAATTGACTAGAAGAAAAAAATAAATTAAAAATATTAATATATTTTTTAATTTTTAATTTTAATTTTGCACATTAAATCGAGAACCATTGATAATAAAACTTACAACCCGGAAACCCGACAAGAGTGAAGAAAAGCCCAGGAACATGAATCCGGCGAATCCAAAGGCTATTGAGATATCCGATTGAACGCAGAATGCATTGTTAACCGTACACGTGTCCATCTCCTTCAAAGTCCGAACCAGTGACGTTGCTGCCGATCCCGCCGACAGCAACAGGTAAGCAAAAACCTACCGCCAATGAAGAGAGCTAATTATCGAAAACTCGTTCAATTTTTTCGAATTTCATACTTAAACTATAAGTTAGGGAGAGTTTCTTGACCAAACTATTGTTAACAATTCATCAAATTGTTCTCTTTTGCTACCTTACATGTCGTTATAGTTCGATTATGAAACTCAAAAGATTGAAATTCCACTCAAAATAGACAAAATTGACTTCGTGTTTCACAAATTTCTGCAAAAAACGGTGAACGACCTCCATTGAAGTGAAGGATTTACGAACCTGATCGTGGCCGAAATCGAACCAAACTTGAACGACTTCAGGGAAAACAGTAGCGCCTCTTGAAATCTCCCATACGGATGCTCCTACTTCGAAGAGTGAATATAAGGCAACAATTGCACCGGCAACAGCCACAAACCTATACAGTAAAAGGAATCAGCGAATTTGAACGCCGGAGAACTAAATCTTCATCGAATCTCGACTCCTGATACTCAAAATCATCGTGATTATCAGTATAAAACCGGAAAAATCAGTTAATTTGAACTCCGTAGTACTATAAACAACTCCAATGAGCAAATAATCCATCAAACTTCAACTCCGGGGTATTTAAATTGTTGCGTTTATCAGTAAAAGCAAAAGGAATCAACCAATTTGAACTCCAGAGTACTACAACAATGTCGTTTTATCAGTATTCCAATTTGTTTGTTTGTTTGTTTTTTTGCTAAAATGAGCTAAAAGTCCATCAAACTTCTACTCCGGAGTATTCAATTTCCAGTCAAATCGCGTGAAAGAGTTTGCTGCTGAAAGGAGGAATTCCATTAGAACAAAAAAAAAACTACTACTATAATTACCTGAAGGCATCGAAGTGATGCCACTGAGGCAAATCGGAGCCGCGGCGAGAATTAGTGAACATGAAGATAGCTGAAGCAAGAGAGAAGCAGAAGGAAGCAAACCGGAAGACGACAATCAAAATGTTGAACCGCCGGAGCTTGTGTAGGGATACGCTGGAGTGGAAGTGCGACGGCGACGGAGTCTCGACGACGCCGTTTCGAACTTGAGGTGATCTCATCATCTCGAGTCTCAACGGTGCATTGATAGGGTAACGACGGCGTTTCGAAGCTTTTTACTGTTTTACTTCAATGGAGTAGGGTTTTGAAATTTACAGGACAATTACATGGCATAATTCCCTTGAAAGGATAGAGAGAGAAAAAGAAGGAATCTGTCTTTGTAAAGATAAAAGAGAGGAAAAGGTGAGGAAGATGACAAAAGGAATAACAGAGAAAAGTAGTTCCAACACTTATAAGAGTTGCGCTCAAATTATGACAGAATGATTGAGATTTTTAGCCCTCGATTGAAATGATTTCATAATCGAGTAAACTTTTATAATGTAGAGTTAAGATTGTTTAAAATTGAACTAAAACGGTAATTTGTATTGAAAAAATTATTGATTTAATAGTGATTTTAATTTTCTTTTTATTATAAGTAATAGATTTTGAAATAGTTTAAGATTTTTCTTAACGAATTAATCGATAACTTGATCGTAAATTAATTAATTATATTTATGTTGTTTGATATATGAAGTCCTTGACATAAGACTTAGTTTCATACTTCTATTCCTGGTTGTTTCAAACTATTAATTATTCTACAATGTACTAATGTTTGTTCTGAAGCAAGATGTAGTATGCCAACTCATGTACACGATTCATTTGGTTTGTCACCTATTTCTAAGTGACTTTCAATTTTTTTTTTGTTCGTGTTAGATCTTTATGACTAAATCAAAGCGAACCGATAACAATCTTGACACACGATACTTGATAAGACAATATCTTGGAGATACTATAATAGTTTAACACGTCTACAAATCGAATCGATAACCGATAAGTCAAATCAATAAACTCCAAATCAAATCGAACCAATCAATACACAACCATATCTTGAGTAATATAAAAATTTTAACCTTAAAATTTTCTTGTATTTTCTTCAATTAAATGTTAACAATCCTGTATTAAAAAGGATCGAAAATCATAAGTGAATTATCGAGTACTGCACAATGTTATTAATGAAAATCTAAAATCATTAATATATAGCTATCTGCAAAAATAAACTTCGCAATGTATGAGTTCAAAATTAGTCAAACCTTGATTTCAGAAAAAGAAAACTACTAAATATTTGTTTGGCAAGGGTATAGAGAGAAAATGTGGACCCTATTCAATATTTAGAATTTTTAATTTTGGGATAAATAATTAGTAATACTTTATATTGCTTCCATTTAAATGGTGTCTTAATTGATAGGTCATGAAAATGTAGAAGTAAGAAATATTTTTGAATTTTATGTTTTTTTTTAACACAATAGATCATCAATATGTAATATTAGAGTACAAAATACAGTACATCTTTCTTTGTTCCTTCCTTTTTATAGACACACTTTACTTTGAAAAAGATTCAATGTTCAAAGTACACACTGCTTGTTGCTTTCTACCTGTGCTACATCATTTGTCTTTTTGATTGAATAAGCTTGGAAGAGAACTTTAACATGTATTCTAAGTATAATTTTTTATCGTCAAAGATAGCATATGTACAAATCTTACCTCTATCTTTCAGAGATCTAAACACGTACGTGGAAGTATAAAAAGAGTAGAATGTAAGATCCCGACAACTCAATGGAAGAGAATCAACTAATGATATACGCAACCTTACCTCTACCTTTGTGATATCTAAATAAATTTTTTATCATTTTAACTAGACAAATGCAACTCCCTCCCCCCACCCCCCTCCAAACCACCACACACACACACACACACAAGAAACGAATGAAAAAAAAAACACCATACATACAATGGGAAAATATGACTTGACTCCCACACACAAAAAAAGAAAAAAAGCACTCTACGTTACAATGGGAAAATATGACTTGATATATTACAACCAAATATCAACCCATCCACTTTTTTTCATTAATGTGCCTTCTTTCACTTCTGGGGTGGAAGAGACATAAAGCTTGATATAACATAAAAAAAAAAAGAGAAGGCCAAAGATCACAAAGTTCAGCAACCTATAAAGTTTTTCCAAGAAATATAACTGGCAATGAACCTTCAAAGTAAGACTAGAAAGGCACAATACACAATGTCTAACGGTTGACAAATTCTACACTTTGTAGCAATGAACATCCAGCCAAAAGAACGATGATAAGCCATTTTATCAGCTTTATCATAAAATGCATTGGTACATTTCTGTGTTCACTACATTTCTTGTGACCGTCTTACACAACGACTGACCCTTTTCTTGAATTCATCCCTTTTTTCCCTCCATTCCTTCTGCACAAGACCATAAAATGATACATTAATAAGATATTAGAAGGCACTTCAGGGTATCAGATGGAACAAATGATTTAAAGAAATGTGTCTATAGTTCATCCTTACTGTACAAAACAGCTTGCCTCAACAATAAAGAAGAAACGACATGTCATTTGCTTTCTATTTTATCAGCACCTTCCACTCTAACAAACTCAAATATCTTCCACCGACTGATTGATCTCACTATCATCACACAGACTTGGCTACATTTTAAGGTAACTCCTAAAAGTCGAGATATCTAAGGACATTTTGTTTATAGAGAGATAGTTGTGGGGATATTACTATGCGTGAAACTCAAAAAAGAAAACCTATTGAATGTGTGAAGACATATGAACTACAGAAGGTTCCGATGAAGTTCCAATGTTAGGCAGTTCATTTACAGGGGATCAATAAGAAAGAATTTAGAAATCAAGTTACTTACAGCAGCTTCCACGTTAGCAGGGGACTCATCATTAGGACTTGAAAGCATGGATATGATGCTCAAAATTATACTCTCCACCTGCAAAGGACTCTCAAAGTCAATTTTGATTCTATAGAAATATATCAACATTTGCACATGTCAATAAGCAATAAATAAAGAAGCACTGACGTCGGGCAAAATATAAGATTGAAGCAATTACATTTGAAACCACGGGGGAAAAAAAAATCATCACAGGTGGTGTCCTTACATTTGACATGCATCATTAAAATTGGCAAGCACGTTGGACAGAGAATTCTAATCTAGTAGAACTCTGAACATGTTCTATGCACTGCTTATATAAATCAATTGGTCAATTTAAAAAGAGGGGGAGGGGGACCCCACAGAAGAGATTAAATCCTTTGATCAACGGAAACTGTAGTATTTTTTTCATGCATGTGGAACTTGAGAATGAAGAAAGTAGACAGGTTGATGCATTTGACAAAGGAATGAAGGTTTAAAGACAAAGTGGTCACATTGAGTTCCACGACCTACTCAATTACAAAGAGATTAAACATTGATAGAAGAGTTATCACTAATAGAAGATTAAGGCAGTCACAGGATACACAACAAAAATTATAGATCCATGTTCTTGAGGTCATACATTGCCTTCTCAAAACAGGAGCAATGTGAATCAAAAGCTCATTAATTTTAGCTTTTCTGGGAAACGCTTAAGAAAAGCACTGCAGAAGATCTCCAAAGTGTTTCTTTTATTTTATTTTGTTTTTTTATTCATTTTAGTAAATTCAGATGATCTTGAGATTTGAAGCAAAAACAAGAAACAGTAGCCAAATCTTGGAGAGACATTAACCCCCACACTTTTTAAGTTTTTTTGCAGTAAGCAAAATGAAAAGATAAGGAAAAATCTTCCTCCATGCAGTTGGTGGGAGGTTAGAAAAAATAGGAAGAAAGACAGAAATTCTGCAGTTCACATTTCACAATGACATTTGTGATATAGCAATACCGTGTGGACAGGAGACCAACGCTCATTAGCACACTCATAGCCATTTGGATCATCACCAGGGGGGTGAAGAATTGAGATGCAAACCTTCCCATCAGAGTAAACTGTATTGTCATACCAAAAAAAAACAAGCAAAAACTAAAATCAGTGCTGACAATGGTAATGAAGAACAACTAGTTTATTAAGCTTCAAAAATAGATATGTAGCTACAGACCATTTGGATGCCAGATCTCTGTGGTAAACCTTACAGTTGGAGGACTGTTGGGATAATTTTCAGGAAAGCTCATGATAGCATTAAAGAAACCCCCTTCACTGCAATAATAGCGATTACACAATTTTATACCCTTAATTAAATATGAAAGAACTGTCATATTTTAGCATATCTAAGGTTAATACAACAATCACAGATTAAAAGAAAGTTAATAGGCGAGGAATGCAAACTCCAGAAAAATGAGTTCTCAAAACCGCAAGCACCAAGGACACAAAGTTAGCTGGAAATAGTCCTTTTTTCACATAAATTACTTCGCGCCTACACTTAATAGGGAAAATAAATTATCTATTTTATGTCAAAATAGACTCTTTACTTGTACATTCTCTCCATGTAGCCTTTCTCCCCGGCAAGATAAATCTATACACTTCAATAGCTTGAAACCTCAAGACATTCTTCATACCAATCAAGATAGGCAGACTCTCCCTCTGAGATGGTGGACATACTCGATTGATATGGGAAACACTATTGAATTGGTGTACCACTTAGCAGTCCCCTAAATCCGGTACGAATAAATCTATAGTTATCAATATTCATGGGTCTGAGGAGCAACAGACAGGGAGTTCATCTTCAAGAAACAATTGAATGACAAGATCCTTCTTTTCAACCAATCAATGCAATCCTCTTTCTATTCTGCAATATTCCATTTAATTCCAATACAAAGATACCATCAATGTTTCTATTTCAAAGCTTCAGCAGAAATTCGAAAAACCCAGAACCCAAATGGCCAAAACCTTGTTATCAAATATCAGTAGATTACAGCTTCAGAACCCAATTACTTGACTCGACCGCACAGCCATTTCAAAGGAACATTAAACCAAATCACAACAAATTCTTAAATTAAATGAAATATTAATAGAATCACAACCCAATTACTTGAATCATCAGATAGTCATTTAAGCTACAACAACAAATTCAAGAAACAAATTAGCTACAAACCCAAATTCAAAATCAAGACAAAAACAAGGTGACCACTCACTATAAAGTATCTTGAGGTCCAATAATGGTGACACTCCATTCAAACAAGTTGCTTTCATCAACCAAACCAGCCGAAAATCCATCAACTGGGTGTTTACAGAGATCTGCAAGAAAAAAAAGCACAAATCAAAAAAAAAAAGAAAAGAAAACAACCCCAATTCAGCAAAAATTACATAGAACCCCAAAACGGATACCCTTAAGTTGTTTCTGAAGGAGAAGACTAGCTTGTGAAGCCATACTACTTCAGAGAGAGAGAGGGGAAAAAAGAGAAATTCTTCTAGAGAGAGAAAGCTAAAGAATACAAAAAGGGGTTCTCTCAAGAAGGTTCTAGGGCTGCGAAAGAGACGAAGAAAAACAGAGGTTCATGGAATTTATACAAACAGGGGCGGTGCAGCATAAAAATTGGGGGTTAACAAGTATATCATTTGGAACCATTTGTGGAAGAGTTTTTTTAGATTTAAATTTTAGGAGTTCAATACTTCATATTTATTGAATTTTGAGAAAAAAAATTAATATATTTTTGAATTATCATAAATGATAATGTAAATATTTTTTGTCATATTTTTGAGATATAATGTCTTTGCCGTTTAAAAACTAGAGCATATATGTTCTTATGCATCGATAAATGTTCGATCGGTGGATCAAATTATGACACGTGTATGTCAGTTAGTATAAAGGGTATATATGCTCTAATTTTTGGACGCAATGGCATCAATGTCCCAAAAATATGATCGGGGATATTTGCAAATCATTTATGATAGTTCGGGATATATTTGTCCTTTTTTGCCTTGTATTTTTAGTAATAATGAGGGAAGTATGTTCATGGTTATGGTTAAAAAACTCAATTCGAATCGCAATTCGAACCAAATCGATTAAAAAATTGACACTTTATTTGATTTTAAATTTTAAAAATCGTAACTATTAATTTGATTTTGATTTTACTAAAAAATAATCACAATCTAAAAACGGAAAATAGAGGATATTGATCTCGAGCATATTATTTGCTACATTTTACTCACATGTACCCTTACTTTTAAGAGCATTTTTACTATATTGTGTTTGTTTTAAAGAGTATTGTGATATTGTGCACTAAGATATATAACTAGACTACATATAAAGTTTGACATGAGAATCAATCAATTAAGAGCTGAAGCGAACGAGTAAAGCTTAGTTGCTAATCAGATGAATGTGCGGAAAAAACTAGACAAGTGAAAACTGAGTGTGGTGCACTACAGGGGCGTGATGGGTCGGGGATTTCAACTCCTGTAGGGCTTAATATATAGAGATTTAGTGTCCTCAATGTCTATTTTATGCTCATAAGTGATGCTAAAATGTTAAAAGGCAGCAATGAAGACACAAGAGTAAGACAAGGACATTACGAGAAAAATAAGAGCGAGAAGGTTGAAAAAGTTAAAGGAAAGCAAAGTTGGTACTTGCCAAAGTCACTCGGCGAGTCGCCGAGTGGACCTTTAGCTCGCCTAAAGTTCCAACACGTTAATCCATGAATAAAAACTAACTTGGTGAGCAGTCAAGCGGTTTGGTGACACGCCGATGAGTTCGGCGATGTCAATTTTGCTTGCCAAATGTTACAAAAAGAGGTGGGAAGAAACACGCTAAGAAGGTGAGAAGAGGAGAACTCAGCGCACCGCTGACCAGTTTGGCGAACTCGACCCAACCGCTGAATTTTATAGGAAGTCTTGGTGAAAAGCCACGCCAAAAAGGCGAGAAGAGGAGCATTCAGCGCGTTGATCTGTTTAGTGAGTTCGACTTACTTCGCGGAGTTAACTCTGTGCTTAATTCTGAGAACATATATAAATGCATTTTTAAAAAGAAGAGAGGTAGTTCTCACATTGTTCACTTATGGGTTTTAGAGTTTTTTCATTCTAGAACATATTTTTACATTTTGAGTAGAGATTTAGCGTTTGTGAGACTTTTAGCCTAATTTTTAGTATTTGAAGACTTTGGATTGTTGTCAAATCTGATAAAATCTTTGTTGGTAACGGTTATTTGTTCTTTACAATGTTTGATTGAAACCCCTATTTTTTGAGGTGTGATTATGTAATTGAATGCGTTAGCTAGTTAATAGGTGTTGTAATTGTTATTTTGATGTGGGTTCAATTAGTTGATTATGTATTAATTGAGGAATTGTAGTTGCAAATGTAATTCGAGCTTAGTGCTCGATACTTGCTTGAAAAAGAAGTATTAGAGTCAGAATTATTAGTTGATGATTGTATTGGTTGCATCATTATGAATCTAACTTGAGAACGTAAGTTTGATTGCAATTTTACAAATCTAACTTGAAAAAGTTGATTGATTGAGACAATGAGTTGTTCAATTGTGTTTTGCTTGTTGAGGTTCGAGAGAATTCACTTGATTTGCAATAGTTGATTGAAAATAACTATCCAGTGAGATTCAACACATTAGATTAACTAGTACTTACCCATCACGCAAAATTAACATTGGGAAAATACACAAGTACCTCCTTAGACTATGACCGAAATTCAAGAGACGCACCTTAATTAAATTAAGGTATCCCCATGAACATATTTTTTTTTATATTTTTATGCACCTTTTTTGCTTATGTGGCATTCAAATATCTTCCACCCGCATCAATTACGTGGGTCACGGAGTGTGTCATTTCAGACACAAAGTATATATAATTACAAAAAAAAAAAAAGTCTTGAGGGTAATAGGACTTTGGTTTAATTAAGGTGTGTCTCTGAAATTTCGATCATAATTTAAGGGAGTACTTGTGCATTCTCCCATTAACATTCAACTTATTGCACTCCCAAGAAACTTTCTCTACTTTTTTACTTTCGATTGTTAGTAGTCATAAATTGGTTACTCAAATTCCCCGTTCGATATTAATTGTCAAAACTTTGTAATTACTTTAATGTTTCAAAACTTCAGCATCTACAAACGATTAGGACACAATATCACTTATTGGTTGAATTCTCTACCATATCACTGTACGCGGGATCGATCAAATTCTTAGTTGGATTTATACTTGTTAGCAACCGCCTACACTTAAAATTGAATGAAGTGTAATTGAGCATTATCAGGACGTCACTCCATATTCAAAACTGCATACACCCCAGGCTAAACACTAGAGGCGCCACACTAGCCTCCAAAATGTTGAAACCCCAAGCTAGCGCTCTGTCGGTGTGCCACATTAGGGTCTAAATTGATGAAGCCCCAAGTTGACGCTATGCTGGCATAACACCGTCACACATGTCGTTACGAGGAATCTCAAATTTTTTATGGTCTAAATTCAAGAAGGAAAATAAATTAATTTTTCAAACCCTATAAACACTCTCTTGTACCTTTTTTTTAGGGTATCGTCATACTTTTCAGCGCAAGAGAAGACAATAGAATTCGTTATTAGGTTTCTTATCTTCTATTTTTTCTTAAAAAACATTACTTTGCATGGAAACAATTGCTTTTGTGCTTTTTTATTATCATGAATAGCTAAGAACCCTTGATTTGGGGCTGCAGTTACAAATAATTGCAGAATATTGAATCAATAGATGAAGTTGATTATTATTTAAATTAATCTTGTGTTCTTGAATTACTATTTTAATACTCTTTCATTATGAACAATCTATTCTTTGTTCTTGAACTTGCGAGAGGAATATAGAAATAAAACTTGAGTTATAAGAAACATGATTTTTTCTCGTACGAAACTAGAATTTATTTGTATTTATAATAGGAATACACCTAGTTACCGTGCTTGATTACAAAATAAGA